>NC_139672.1:1277624-2555249 GCF_951799395.1 Argentina silus | reverse complement strand
GGGAGGAGTTTAATTCATCAATATGCAGACGATACAAACATAACAGTGAAAAATGTAGGCAGTTTAAATAGGGTTATGTATTTATTAGAGAAATATGGGAAAGCATCAGGGGCGAGAATGAACATAGAGAAGTCAGAAATTATGTGTGTAGGGAAGGTAGATATGAGGGAATTTAAGGTACCAATGAAAGTTGCGAAAGGGATGATAAAAGTGTTAGGAGTGAATGTAGGTGAGAATGAAAAGGAAGCAAGGGATGTTACATGGGCAGGGGTAGTGAATAAGGTAAAGCAGAATTTGAATTTATGGAAAATGAGGAAGTTAAAGTTGAGGGGCAGGGTGATAGTAGTAAATTGTTTAATTTTATCACGGGTGAATCACGTGTTGAGTGCACTAGAGCTGCCGTTGTGGGTTGTAAATGAGTTAAATAGGGCCATTAATAGTTTTTTGTGGGATGGGAAGCAGGCAAAAATTAGGCACAGGGTATTAATGAATGGGTTTAAGGATGGAGGGTTAAAATTGATAGATGTAGAGGTGAAAAAAAGGGCTTTGAGGGTTAAAACGATTAAAAAATATTTATATAGTAGGGATGAGTATTGTTGGATGGGTTTTTTTGAGGATTACTTGCACAGGTGTGGTGGATGTGGTGTGAATGGTCTTTGTATGATTTTTAACAAACCAAGGTGTGAGGGAGTATCAGATTTTTATAAGGAGGTGTTTGAAGCGTGGGGGAAATATTTAAAACATGTAAAGTATGAGTGTGTGGACAAGGGGGAGGTGTTAAATCAACCAATCTTTCACAACACAAAAATAACTCACAACAATGCAATTCTGGTAAATAAACATTTTGAAAAAGCAGGAATAAAACAGGTCAAACATTTAATATCCAAAAGCAATAACAATTTCAAATCAGAACAGGAAATCATACAGGGAATAAGAAGAGTAGATAAGGATGTAAGAAGGCAGGTTATTATAGGCATGTACAAGAGAATTAGGGACAGCATTAGTAATGGGTGGAAAACATTAATGTTAGGACAGGGAGAGGTAGGTGAATCAAACAGGATGGTAGAGTTGAGTGTAGAGAGGAAGGGTTTTAGGGTTAAATTTGAAAATGTCACAACTAAATGTATATACACGGATTTACTGGGTGATGGGATGGAGAGGCCAGCGTCGGAAAAGGTGTGGGAAAAGGTTTTTGAGGGGTTAAATGTCAAAGAGGTATGGGGAAATTTGAATGTGAAATATAATAGTATTGACTGTGAGCACAATGATTTTAAAATTAGGCACAATAGGGTTTACACAAATGTTGTTTTGCACCAAATTGACAAGAATGTATGTAGGGAATGTGATGTATGTAAAAGGGAAGATGAAAATTTTAATCACTTGTTTTTTGAATGTTCAATGTTGTCTGTACTGTTTGAGAATGTGAAAAATTTGTTGAATGTACACTGTGGGGTGAAAGTCGGAAATGAAAAGGAATGGAAGAAACTATTGTTGTTTGGAATGTGTGGAATAAAGAAAAATGTTAATGTTAATTTGGTGAATGTAATAATGAGTAATGTAAGGTATGCTATTGTATGTAGGAGGAATGTAGCACATTATGAGGTGAGAGTTATGAGGGTGTGGGATCTGTTTGTGTCACTTTTTAAAAAGAATATTAGATTAGTGTACACTTTTGGGAGGGTGGATTTTGAAAAACACTTTGTAAAAAACAGCACTCTGATATCAGCAACCGGATTTGGGGATTTAGTTTTTAATGTGTAGCATTGGGCACTTTTGTTTAGTTCTTTGATTTGGTTTTGGGGTTTTGAATACAATTTCACAAATGTTCTGTGTGTGTTATGTCCGTCACGTTTAATGTAGTGTGTTTATGTCATGTCCATGTTAGATGTATTGAACACCTTTTGTAAATAATGTAAAATATGCTTTGTAATATGTATTTTTGATAATAAAAAGTTAAAAAAAAAAAACACGCCCGATCTCGTCCGATCTCGGAAGCTAAGCAGAGTCGGGCCGGGTTAGTACTTAGATGGGAGACCGCCTGGGAATACCCGGTGCAGTAAGCTTTTCCTTATTTCGACCAGTAGGGTGTACTATTGTATCACCCCTGTAGTTTGAACAGTGCTGTAGTGTGAACACAGCTCCAGTTTCATATTGCTGTTTTGAACAGTTTATACAGTTTGCTCCAAAACCACCTGCTAAGAATTGGTGACTCACTCAGCCTTCGCTTGAGCTCGATTCTAGACTGACAACTATGAACTATGAGCTGTGGAGTGGTAAAGCAATGTTAATTGCAGTTTTGGTGTTTCCCCCCCCCCCCCCCAGATAACTCCCTGCCTTCTGCGTATCAACTGCAGTATTGTTTGTGTTGTCAAGTGGCGGGCGTCTCCTTTCCTCGACTTTATATACAGTGCAGAGGGCTGGTTCCTTCGCTTACGGCCATACCACGCTGAACACGCCCGATCTCGTCCGATCTCGGAAGCTAAGCAGAGTCGGGCCGGGTTAGTACTTAGATGGGAGACCGCCTGGGAATACCCGGTGCAGTAAGCTTTTCCTTATTTCGACCAGTAGGGTGTACTATTGTATCACCCCTGTAGTTTGAACAGTGCTGTAGTGTGAACACAGCTCCAGTTTCATATTGCTGTTTTGAACAGTTTATACAGTTTGCTCCAAAACCACCTGCTAAGAATTGGTGACTCACTCAGCCTTCGCTTGAGCTCGATTCTAGACTGACAACTATGAACTATGAGCTGTGGAGTGGTAAAGCAATGTTAATTGCAGTTTTGGTGTTTCCCCCCCCCCCCCCCAGATAACTCCCTGCCTTCTGCGTATCAACTGCAGTATTGTTTGTGTTGTCAAGTGGCGGGCGTCTCCTTTCCTCGACTTTATATACAGTGCAGAGGGCTGGTTCCTTCGCTTACGGCCATACCACGCTGAACACGCCCGATCTCGTCCGATCTCGGAAGCTAAGCAGAGTCGGGCCGGGTTAGTACTTAGATGGGAGACCGCCTGGGAATACCCGGTGCAGTAAGCTTTTCCTTATTTCGACCAGTAGGGTGTACTATTGTATCACCCCTGTAGTTTGAACAGTGCTGTAGTGTGAACACAGCTCCAGTTTCATATTGCTGTTTTGAACAGTTTATACAGTTTGCTCCAAAACCACCTGCTAAGAATTGGTGACTCACTCAGCCTTCGCTTGAGCTCGATTCTAGACTGACAACTATGAACTATGAGCTGTGGAGTGGTAAAGCAATGTTAATTGCAGTTTTGGTGTTTCCCCCCCCCCCCCCCAGATAACTCCCTGCCTTCTGCGTATCAACTGCAGTATTGTTTGTGTTGTCAAGTGGCGGGCGTCTCCTTTCCTCGACTTTATATACAGTGCAGAGGGCTGGTTCCTTCGCTTACGGCCATACCACGCTGAACACGCCCGATCTCGTCCGATCTCGGAAGCTAAGCAGAGTCGGGCCGGGTTAGTACTTAGATGGGAGACCGCCTGGGAATACCCGGTGCAGTAAGCTTTTCCTTATTTCGACCAGTAGGGTGTACTATTGTATCACCCCTGTAGTTTGAACAGTGCTGTAGTGTGAACACAGCTCCAGTTTCATATTGCTGTTTTGAACAGTTTATACAGTTTGCTCCAAAACCACCTGCTAAGAATTGGTGACTCACTCAGCCTTCGCTTGAGCTCGATTCTAGACTGACAACTATGAACTATGAGCTGTGGAGTGGTAAAGCAATGTTAATTGCAGTTTTGGTGTTTCCCCCCCCCCCCCCCAGATAACTCCCTGCCTTCTGCGTATCAACTGCAGTATTGTTTGTGTTGTCAAGTGGCGGGCGTCTCCTTTCCTCGACTTTATATACAGTGCAGAGGGCTGGTTCCTTCGCTTACGGCCATACCACGCTGAACACGCCCGATCTCGTCCGATCTCGGAAGCTAAGCAGAGTCGGGCCGGGTTAGTACTTAGATGGGAGACCGCCTGGGAATACCCGGTGCAGTAAGCTTTTCCTTATTTCGACCAGTAGGGTGTACTATTGTATCACCCCTGTAGTTTGAACAGTGCTGTAGTGTGAACACAGCTCCAGTTTCATATTGCTGTTTTGAACAGTTTATACAGTTTGCTCCAAAACCACCTGCTAAGAATTGGTGACTCACTCAGCCTTCGCTTGAGCTCGATTCTAGACTGACAACTATGAACTATGAGCTGTGGAGTGGTAAAGCAATGTTAATTGCAGTTTTGGTGTTTCCCCCCCCCCCCCCCAGATAACTCCCTGCCTTCTGCGTATCAACTGCAGTATTGTTTGTGTTGTCAAGTGGCGGGCGTCTCCTTTCCTCGACTTTATATACAGTGCAGAGGGCTGGTTCCTTCGCTTACGGCCATACCACGCTGAACACGCCCGATCTCGTCCGATCTCGGAAGCTAAGCAGAGTCGGGCCGGGTTAGTACTTAGATGGGAGACCGCCTGGGAATACCCGGTGCAGTAAGCTTTTCCTTATTTCGACCAGTAGGGTGTACTATTGTATCACCCCTGTAGTTTGAACAGTGCTGTAGTGTGAACACAGCTCCAGTTTCATATTGCTGTTTTGAACAGTTTATACAGTTTGCTCCAAAACCACCTGCTAAGAATTGGTGACTCACTCAGCCTTCGCTTGAGCTCGATTCTAGACTGACAACTATGAACTATGAGCTGTGGAGTGGTAAAGCAATGTTAATTGCAGTTTTGGTGTTTCCCCCCCCCCCCCCCAGATAACTCCCTGCCTTCTGCGTATCAACTGCAGTATTGTTTGTGTTGTCAAGTGGCGGGCGTCTCCTTTCCTCGACTTTATATACAGTGCAGAGGGCTGGTTCCTTCGCTTACGGCCATACCACGCTGAACACGCCCGATCTCGTCCGATCTCGGAAGCTAAGCAGAGTCGGGCCGGGTTAGTACTTAGATGGGAGACCGCCTGGGAATACCCGGTGCAGTAAGCTTTTCCTTATTTCGACCAGTAGGGTGTACTATTGTATCACCCCTGTAGTTTGAACAGTGCTGTAGTGTGAACACAGCTCCAGTTTCATATTGCTGTTTTGAACAGTTTATACAGTTTGCTCCAAAACCACCTGCTAAGAATTGGTGACTCACTCAGCCTTCGCTTGAGCTCGATTCTAGACTGACAACTATGAACTATGAGCTGTGGAGTGGTAAAGCAATGTTAATTGCAGTTTTGGTGTTTCCCCCCCCCCCCCCCAGATAACTCCCTGCCTTCTGCGTATCAACTGCAGTATTGTTTGTGTTGTCAAGTGGCGGGCGTCTCCTTTCCTCGACTTTATATACAGTGCAGAGGGCTGGTTCCTTCGCTTACGGCCATACCACGCTGAACACGCCCGATCTCGTCCGATCTCGGAAGCTAAGCAGAGTCGGGCCGGGTTAGTACTTAGATGGGAGACCGCCTGGGAATACCCGGTGCAGTAAGCTTTTCCTTATTTCGACCAGTAGGGTGTACTATTGTATCACCCCTGTAGTTTGAACAGTGCTGTAGTGTGAACACAGCTCCAGTTTCATATTGCTGTTTTGAACAGTTTATACAGTTTGCTCCAAAACCACCTGCTAAGAATTGGTGACTCACTCAGCCTTCGCTTGAGCTCGATTCTAGACTGACAACTATGAACTATGAGCTGTGGAGTGGTAAAGCAATGTTAATTGCAGTTTTGGTGTTTCCCCCCCCCCCCCCCAGATAACTCCCTGCCTTCTGCGTATCAACTGCAGTATTGTTTGTGTTGTCAAGTGGCGGGCGTCTCCTTTCCTCGACTTTATATACAGTGCAGAGGGCTGGTTCCTTCGCTTACGGCCATACCACGCTGAACACGCCCGATCTCGTCCGATCTCGGAAGCTAAGCAGAGTCGGGCCGGGTTAGTACTTAGATGGGAGACCGCCTGGGAATACCCGGTGCAGTAAGCTTTTCCTTATTTCGACCAGTAGGGTGTACTATTGTATCACCCCTGTAGTTTGAACAGTGCTGTAGTGTGAACACAGCTCCAGTTTCATATTGCTGTTTTGAACAGTTTATACAGTTTGCTCCAAAACCACCTGCTAAGAATTGGTGACTCACTCAGCCTTCGCTTGAGCTCGATTCTAGACTGACAACTATGAACTATGAGCTGTGGAGTGGTAAAGCAATGTTAATTGCAGTTTTGGTGTTTCCCCCCCCCCCCCCCAGATAACTCCCTGCCTTCTGCGTATCAACTGCAGTATTGTTTGTGTTGTCAAGTGGCGGGCGTCTCCTTTCCTCGACTTTATATACAGTGCAGAGGGCTGGTTCCTTCGCTTACGGCCATACCACGCTGAACACGCCCGATCTCGTCCGATCTCGGAAGCTAAGCAGAGTCGGGCCGGGTTAGTACTTAGATGGGAGACCGCCTGGGAATACCCGGTGCAGTAAGCTTTTCCTTATTTCGACCAGTAGGGTGTACTATTGTATCACCCCTGTAGTTTGAACAGTGCTGTAGTGTGAACACAGCTCCAGTTTCATATTGCTGTTTTGAACAGTTTATACAGTTTGCTCCAAAACCACCTGCTAAGAATTGGTGACTCACTCAGCCTTCGCTTGAGCTCGATTCTAGACTGACAACTATGAACTATGAGCTGTGGAGTGGTAAAGCAATGTTAATTGCAGTTTTGGTGTTTCCCCCCCCCCCCCCCAGATAACTCCCTGCCTTCTGCGTATCAACTGCAGTATTGTTTGTGTTGTCAAGTGGCGGGCGTCTCCTTTCCTCGACTTTATATACAGTGCAGAGGGCTGGTTCCTTCGCTTACGGCCATACCACGCTGAACACGCCCGATCTCGTCCGATCTCGGAAGCTAAGCAGAGTCGGGCCGGGTTAGTACTTAGATGGGAGACCGCCTGGGAATACCCGGTGCAGTAAGCTTTTCCTTATTTCGACCAGTAGGGTGTACTATTGTATCACCCCTGTAGTTTGAACAGTGCTGTAGTGTGAACACAGCTCCAGTTTCATATTGCTGTTTTGAACAGTTTATACAGTTTGCTCCAAAACCACCTGCTAAGAATTGGTGACTCACTCAGCCTTCGCTTGAGCTCGATTCTAGACTGACAACTATGAACTATGAGCTGTGGAGTGGTAAAGCAATGTTAATTGCAGTTTTGGTGTTTCCCCCCCCCCCCCCCAGATAACTCCCTGCCTTCTGCGTATCAACTGCAGTATTGTTTGTGTTGTCAAGTGGCGGGCGTCTCCTTTCCTCGACTTTATATACAGTGCAGAGGGCTGGTTCCTTCGCTTACGGCCATACCACGCTGAACACGCCCGATCTCGTCCGATCTCGGAAGCTAAGCAGAGTCGGGCCGGGTTAGTACTTAGATGGGAGACCGCCTGGGAATACCCGGTGCAGTAAGCTTTTCCTTATTTCGACCAGTAGGGTGTACTATTGTATCACCCCTGTAGTTTGAACAGTGCTGTAGTGTGAACACAGCTCCAGTTTCATATTGCTGTTTTGAACAGTTTATACAGTTTGCTCCAAAACCACCTGCTAAGAATTGGTGACTCACTCAGCCTTCGCTTGAGCTCGATTCTAGACTGACAACTATGAACTATGAGCTGTGGAGTGGTAAAGCAATGTTAATTGCAGTTTTGGTGTTTCCCCCCCCCCCCCCCAGATAACTCCCTGCCTTCTGCGTATCAACTGCAGTATTGTTTGTGTTGTCAAGTGGCGGGCGTCTCCTTTCCTCGACTTTATATACAGTGCAGAGGGCTGGTTCCTTCGCTTACGGCCATACCACGCTGAACACGCCCGATCTCGTCCGATCTCGGAAGCTAAGCAGAGTCGGGCCGGGTTAGTACTTAGATGGGAGACCGCCTGGGAATACCCGGTGCAGTAAGCTTTTCCTTATTTCGACCAGTAGGGTGTACTATTGTATCACCCCTGTAGTTTGAACAGTGCTGTAGTGTGAACACAGCTCCAGTTTCATATTGCTGTTTTGAACAGTTTATACAGTTTGCTCCAAAACCACCTGCTAAGAATTGGTGACTCACTCAGCCTTCGCTTGAGCTCGATTCTAGACTGACAACTATGAACTATGAGCTGTGGAGTGGTAAAGCAATGTTAATTGCAGTTTTGGTGTTTCCCCCCCCCCCCCCCAGATAACTCCCTGCCTTCTGCGTATCAACTGCAGTATTGTTTGTGTTGTCAAGTGGCGGGCGTCTCCTTTCCTCGACTTTATATACAGTGCAGAGGGCTGGTTCCTTCGCTTACGGCCATACCACGCTGAACACGCCCGATCTCGTCCGATCTCGGAAGCTAAGCAGAGTCGGGCCGGGTTAGTACTTAGATGGGAGACCGCCTGGGAATACCCGGTGCAGTAAGCTTTTCCTTATTTCGACCAGTAGGGTGTACTATTGTATCACCCCTGTAGTTTGAACAGTGCTGTAGTGTGAACACAGCTCCAGTTTCATATTGCTGTTTTGAACAGTTTATACAGTTTGCTCCAAAACCACCTGCTAAGAATTGGTGACTCACTCAGCCTTCGCTTGAGCTCGATTCTAGACTGACAACTATGAACTATGAGCTGTGGAGTGGTAAAGCAATGTTAATTGCAGTTTTGGTGTTTCCCCCCCCCCCCCCCAGATAACTCCCTGCCTTCTGCGTATCAACTGCAGTATTGTTTGTGTTGTCAAGTGGCGGGCGTCTCCTTTCCTCGACTTTATATACAGTGCAGAGGGCTGGTTCCTTCGCTTACGGCCATACCACGCTGAACACGCCCGATCTCGTCCGATCTCGGAAGCTAAGCAGAGTCGGGCCGGGTTAGTACTTAGATGGGAGACCGCCTGGGAATACCCGGTGCAGTAAGCTTTTCCTTATTTCGACCAGTAGGGTGTACTATTGTATCACCCCTGTAGTTTGAACAGTGCTGTAGTGTGAACACAGCTCCAGTTTCATATTGCTGTTTTGAACAGTTTATACAGTTTGCTCCAAAACCACCTGCTAAGAATTGGTGACTCACTCAGCCTTCGCTTGAGCTCGATTCTAGACTGACAACTATGAACTATGAGCTGTGGAGTGGTAAAGCAATGTTAATTGCAGTTTTGGTGTTTCCCCCCCCCCCCCCCAGATAACTCCCTGCCTTCTGCGTATCAACTGCAGTATTGTTTGTGTTGTCAAGTGGCGGGCGTCTCCTTTCCTCGACTTTATATACAGTGCAGAGGGCTGGTTCCTTCGCTTACGGCCATACCACGCTGAACACGCCCGATCTCGTCCGATCTCGGAAGCTAAGCAGAGTCGGGCCGGGTTAGTACTTAGATGGGAGACCGCCTGGGAATACCCGGTGCAGTAAGCTTTTCCTTATTTCGACCAGTAGGGTGTACTATTGTATCACCCCTGTAGTTTGAACAGTGCTGTAGTGTGAACACAGCTCCAGTTTCATATTGCTGTTTTGAACAGTTTATACAGTTTGCTCCAAAACCACCTGCTAAGAATTGGTGACTCACTCAGCCTTCGCTTGAGCTCGATTCTAGACTGACAACTATGAACTATGAGCTGTGGAGTGGTAAAGCAATGTTAATTGCAGTTTTGGTGTTTCCCCCCCCCCCCCCCAGATAACTCCCTGCCTTCTGCGTATCAACTGCAGTATTGTTTGTGTTGTCAAGTGGCGGGCGTCTCCTTTCCTCGACTTTATATACAGTGCAGAGGGCTGGTTCCTTCGCTTACGGCCATACCACGCTGAACACGCCCGATCTCGTCCGATCTCGGAAGCTAAGCAGAGTCGGGCCGGGTTAGTACTTAGATGGGAGACCGCCTGGGAATACCCGGTGCAGTAAGCTTTTCCTTATTTCGACCAGTAGGGTGTACTATTGTATCACCCCTGTAGTTTGAACAGTGCTGTAGTGTGAACACAGCTCCAGTTTCATATTGCTGTTTTGAACAGTTTATACAGTTTGCTCCAAAACCACCTGCTAAGAATTGGTGACTCACTCAGCCTTCGCTTGAGCTCGATTCTAGACTGACAACTATGAACTATGAGCTGTGGAGTGGTAAAGCAATGTTAATTGCAGTTTTGGTGTTTCCCCCCCCCCCCCCCAGATAACTCCCTGCCTTCTGCGTATCAACTGCAGTATTGTTTGTGTTGTCAAGTGGCGGGCGTCTCCTTTCCTCGACTTTATATACAGTGCAGAGGGCTGGTTCCTTCGCTTACGGCCATACCACGCTGAACACGCCCGATCTCGTCCGATCTCGGAAGCTAAGCAGAGTCGGGCCGGGTTAGTACTTAGATGGGAGACCGCCTGGGAATACCCGGTGCAGTAAGCTTTTCCTTATTTCGACCAGTAGGGTGTACTATTGTATCACCCCTGTAGTTTGAACAGTGCTGTAGTGTGAACACAGCTCCAGTTTCATATTGCTGTTTTGAACAGTTTATACAGTTTGCTCCAAAACCACCTGCTAAGAATTGGTGACTCACTCAGCCTTCGCTTGAGCTCGATTCTAGACTGACAACTATGAACTATGAGCTGTGGAGTGGTAAAGCAATGTTAATTGCAGTTTTGGTGTTTCCCCCCCCCCCCCCCAGATAACTCCCTGCCTTCTGCGTATCAACTGCAGTATTGTTTGTGTTGTCAAGTGGCGGGCGTCTCCTTTCCTCGACTTTATATACAGTGCAGAGGGCTGGTTCCTTCGCTTACGGCCATACCACGCTGAACACGCCCGATCTCGTCCGATCTCGGAAGCTAAGCAGAGTCGGGCCGGGTTAGTACTTAGATGGGAGACCGCCTGGGAATACCCGGTGCAGTAAGCTTTTCCTTATTTCGACCAGTAGGGTGTACTATTGTATCACCCCTGTAGTTTGAACAGTGCTGTAGTGTGAACACAGCTCCAGTTTCATATTGCTGTTTTGAACAGTTTATACAGTTTGCTCCAAAACCACCTGCTAAGAATTGGTGACTCACTCAGCCTTCGCTTGAGCTCGATTCTAGACTGACAACTATGAACTATGAGCTGTGGAGTGGTAAAGCAATGTTAATTGCAGTTTTGGTGTTTCCCCCCCCCCCCCCCAGATAACTCCCTGCCTTCTGCGTATCAACTGCAGTATTGTTTGTGTTGTCAAGTGGCGGGCGTCTCCTTTCCTCGACTTTATATACAGTGCAGAGGGCTGGTTCCTTCGCTTACGGCCATACCACGCTGAACACGCCCGATCTCGTCCGATCTCGGAAGCTAAGCAGAGTCGGGCCGGGTTAGTACTTAGATGGGAGACCGCCTGGGAATACCCGGTGCAGTAAGCTTTTCCTTATTTCGACCAGTAGGGTGTACTATTGTATCACCCCTGTAGTTTGAACAGTGCTGTAGTGTGAACACAGCTCCAGTTTCATATTGCTGTTTTGAACAGTTTATACAGTTTGCTCCAAAACCACCTGCTAAGAATTGGTGACTCACTCAGCCTTCGCTTGAGCTCGATTCTAGACTGACAACTATGAACTATGAGCTGTGGAGTGGTAAAGCAATGTTAATTGCAGTTTTGGTGTTTCCCCCCCCCCCCCCCAGATAACTCCCTGCCTTCTGCGTATCAACTGCAGTATTGTTTGTGTTGTCAAGTGGCGGGCGTCTCCTTTCCTCGACTTTATATACAGTGCAGAGGGCTGGTTCCTTCGCTTACGGCCATACCACGCTGAACACGCCCGATCTCGTCCGATCTCGGAAGCTAAGCAGAGTCGGGCCGGGTTAGTACTTAGATGGGAGACCGCCTGGGAATACCCGGTGCAGTAAGCTTTTCCTTATTTCGACCAGTAGGGTGTACTATTGTATCACCCCTGTAGTTTGAACAGTGCTGTAGTGTGAACACAGCTCCAGTTTCATATTGCTGTTTTGAACAGTTTATACAGTTTGCTCCAAAACCACCTGCTAAGAATTGGTGACTCACTCAGCCTTCGCTTGAGCTCGATTCTAGACTGACAACTATGAACTATGAGCTGTGGAGTGGTAAAGCAATGTTAATTGCAGTTTTGGTGTTTCCCCCCCCCCCCCCCAGATAACTCCCTGCCTTCTGCGTATCAACTGCAGTATTGTTTGTGTTGTCAAGTGGCGGGCGTCTCCTTTCCTCGACTTTATATACAGTGCAGAGGGCTGGTTCCTTCGCTTACGGCCATACCACGCTGAACACGCCCGATCTCGTCCGATCTCGGAAGCTAAGCAGAGTCGGGCCGGGTTAGTACTTAGATGGGAGACCGCCTGGGAATACCCGGTGCAGTAAGCTTTTCCTTATTTCGACCAGTAGGGTGTACTATTGTATCACCCCTGTAGTTTGAACAGTGCTGTAGTGTGAACACAGCTCCAGTTTCATATTGCTGTTTTGAACAGTTTATACAGTTTGCTCCAAAACCACCTGCTAAGAATTGGTGACTCACTCAGCCTTCGCTTGAGCTCGATTCTAGACTGACAACTATGAACTATGAGCTGTGGAGTGGTAAAGCAATGTTAATTGCAGTTTTGGTGTTTCCCCCCCCCCCCCCCAGATAACTCCCTGCCTTCTGCGTATCAACTGCAGTATTGTTTGTGTTGTCAAGTGGCGGGCGTCTCCTTTCCTCGACTTTATATACAGTGCAGAGGGCTGGTTCCTTCGCTTACGGCCATACCACGCTGAACACGCCCGATCTCGTCCGATCTCGGAAGCTAAGCAGAGTCGGGCCGGGTTAGTACTTAGATGGGAGACCGCCTGGGAATACCCGGTGCAGTAAGCTTTTCCTTATTTCGACCAGTAGGGTGTACTATTGTATCACCCCTGTAGTTTGAACAGTGCTGTAGTGTGAACACAGCTCCAGTTTCATATTGCTGTTTTGAACAGTTTATACAGTTTGCTCCAAAACCACCTGCTAAGAATTGGTGACTCACTCAGCCTTCGCTTGAGCTCGATTCTAGACTGACAACTATGAACTATGAGCTGTGGAGTGGTAAAGCAATGTTAATTGCAGTTTTGGTGTTTCCCCCCCCCCCCCCCAGATAACTCCCTGCCTTCTGCGTATCAACTGCAGTATTGTTTGTGTTGTCAAGTGGCGGGCGTCTCCTTTCCTCGACTTTATATACAGTGCAGAGGGCTGGTTCCTTCGCTTACGGCCATACCACGCTGAACACGCCCGATCTCGTCCGATCTCGGAAGCTAAGCAGAGTCGGGCCGGGTTAGTACTTAGATGGGAGACCGCCTGGGAATACCCGGTGCAGTAAGCTTTTCCTTATTTCGACCAGTAGGGTGTACTATTGTATCACCCCTGTAGTTTGAACAGTGCTGTAGTGTGAACACAGCTCCAGTTTCATATTGCTGTTTTGAACAGTTTATACAGTTTGCTCCAAAACCACCTGCTAAGAATTGGTGACTCACTCAGCCTTCGCTTGAGCTCGATTCTAGACTGACAACTATGAACTATGAGCTGTGGAGTGGTAAAGCAATGTTAATTGCAGTTTTGGTGTTTCCCCCCCCCCCCCCCAGATAACTCCCTGCCTTCTGCGTATCAACTGCAGTATTGTTTGTGTTGTCAAGTGGCGGGCGTCTCCTTTCCTCGACTTTATATACAGTGCAGAGGGCTGGTTCCTTCGCTTACGGCCATACCACGCTGAACACGCCCGATCTCGTCCGATCTCGGAAGCTAAGCAGAGTCGGGCCGGGTTAGTACTTAGATGGGAGACCGCCTGGGAATACCCGGTGCAGTAAGCTTTTCCTTATTTCGACCAGTAGGGTGTACTATTGTATCACCCCTGTAGTTTGAACAGTGCTGTAGTGTGAACACAGCTCCAGTTTCATATTGCTGTTTTGAACAGTTTATACAGTTTGCTCCAAAACCACCTGCTAAGAATTGGTGACTCACTCAGCCTTCGCTTGAGCTCGATTCTAGACTGACAACTATGAACTATGAGCTGTGGAGTGGTAAAGCAATGTTAATTGCAGTTTTGGTGTTTCCCCCCCCCCCCCCCAGATAACTCCCTGCCTTCTGCGTATCAACTGCAGTATTGTTTGTGTTGTCAAGTGGCGGGCGTCTCCTTTCCTCGACTTTATATACAGTGCAGAGGGCTGGTTCCTTCGCTTACGGCCATACCACGCTGAACACGCCCGATCTCGTCCGATCTCGGAAGCTAAGCAGAGTCGGGCCGGGTTAGTACTTAGATGGGAGACCGCCTGGGAATACCCGGTGCAGTAAGCTTTTCCTTATTTCGACCAGTAGGGTGTACTATTGTATCACCCCTGTAGTTTGAACAGTGCTGTAGTGTGAACACAGCTCCAGTTTCATATTGCTGTTTTGAACAGTTTATACAGTTTGCTCCAAAACCACCTGCTAAGAATTGGTGACTCACTCAGCCTTCGCTTGAGCTCGATTCTAGACTGACAACTATGAACTATGAGCTGTGGAGTGGTAAAGCAATGTTAATTGCAGTTTTGGTGTTTCCCCCCCCCCCCCCCAGATAACTCCCTGCCTTCTGCGTATCAACTGCAGTATTGTTTGTGTTGTCAAGTGGCGGGCGTCTCCTTTCCTCGACTTTATATACAGTGCAGAGGGCTGGTTCCTTCGCTTACGGCCATACCACGCTGAACACGCCCGATCTCGGAAGCTAAGCAGAGTCGGGCCGGGTTAGTACTTAGATGGGAGACCGCCTGGGAATACCCGGTGCAGTAAGCTTTTCCTTATTTCGACCAGTAGGGTGTACTATTGTATCACCCCTGTAGTTTGAACAGTGCTGTAGTGTGAACACAGCTCCAGTTTCATATTGCTGTTTTGAACAGTTTATACAGTTTGCTCCAAAACCACCTGCTAAGAATTGGTGACTCACTCAGCCTTCGCTTGAGCTCGATTCTAGACTGACAACTATGAACTATGAGCTGTGGAGTGGTAAAGCAATGTTAATTGCAGTTTTGGTGTTTCCCCCCCCCCCCCCCAGATAACTCCCTGCCTTCTGCGTATCAACTGCAGTATTGTTTGTGTTGTCAAGTGGCGGGCGTCTCCTTTCCTCGACTTTATATACAGTGCAGAGGGCTGGTTCCTTCGCTTACGGCCATACCACGCTGAACACGCCCGATCTCGTCCGATCTCGGAAGCTAAGCAGAGTCGGGCCGGGTTAGTACTTAGATGGGAGACCGCCTGGGAATACCCGGTGCAGTAAGCTTTTCCTTATTTCGACCAGTAGGGTGTACTATTGTATCACCCCTGTAGTTTGAACAGTGCTGTAGTGTGAACACAGCTCCAGTTTCATATTGCTGTTTTGAACAGTTTATACAGTTTGCTCCAAAACCACCTGCTAAGAATTGGTGACTCACTCAGCCTTCGCTTGAGCTCGATTCTAGACTGACAACTATGAACTATGAGCTGTGGAGTGGTAAAGCAATGTTAATTGCAGTTTTGGTGTTTCCCCCCCCCCCCCCCAGATAACTCCCTGCCTTCTGCGTATCAACTGCAGTATTGTTTGTGTTGTCAAGTGGCGGGCGTCTCCTTTCCTCGACTTTATATACAGTGCAGAGGGCTGGTTCCTTCGCTTACGGCCATACCACGCTGAACACGCCCGATCTCGTCCGATCTCGGAAGCTAAGCAGAGTCGGGCCGGGTTAGTACTTAGATGGGAGACCGCCTGGGAATACCCGGTGCAGTAAGCTTTTCCTTATTTCGACCAGTAGGGTGTACTATTGTATCACCCCTGTAGTTTGAACAGTGCTGTAGTGTGAACACAGCTCCAGTTTCATATTGCTGTTTTGAACAGTTTATACAGTTTGCTCCAAAACCACCTGCTAAGAATTGGTGACTCACTCAGCCTTCGCTTGAGCTCGATTCTAGACTGACAACTATGAACTATGAGCTGTGGAGTGGTAAAGCAATGTTAATTGCAGTTTTGGTGTTTCCCCCCCCCCCCCCCAGATAACTCCCTGCCTTCTGCGTATCAACTGCAGTATTGTTTGTGTTGTCAAGTGGCGGGCGTCTCCTTTCCTCGACTTTATATACAGTGCAGAGGGCTGGTTCCTTCGCTTACGGCCATACCACGCTGAACACGCCCGATCTCGTCCGATCTCGGAAGCTAAGCAGAGTCGGGCCGGGTTAGTACTTAGATGGGAGACCGCCTGGGAATACCCGGTGCAGTAAGCTTTTCCTTATTTCGACCAGTAGGGTGTACTATTGTATCACCCCTGTAGTTTGAACAGTGCTGTAGTGTGAACACAGCTCCAGTTTCATATTGCTGTTTTGAACAGTTTATACAGTTTGCTCCAAAACCACCTGCTAAGAATTGGTGACTCACTCAGCCTTCGCTTGAGCTCGATTCTAGACTGACAACTATGAACTATGAGCTGTGGAGTGGTAAAGCAATGTTAATTGCAGTTTTGGTGTTTCCCCCCCCCCCCCCCAGATAACTCCCTGCCTTCTGCGTATCAACTGCAGTATTGTTTGTGTTGTCAAGTGGCGGGCGTCTCCTTTCCTCGACTTTATATACAGTGCAGAGGGCTGGATCCTTCGCTTACGGCCATACCACGCTGAACACGCCCGATCTCGTCCGATCTCGGAAGCTAAGCAGAGTCGGGCCGGGTTAGTACTTAGATGGGAGACCGCCTGGGAATACCCGGTGCAGTAAGCTTTTCCTTATTTCGACCAGTAGGGTGTACTATTGTATCACCCCTGTAGTTTGAACAGTGCTGTAGTGTGAACACAGCTCCAGTTTCATATTGCTGTTTTGAACAGTTTATACAGTTTGCTCCAAAACCACCTGCTAAGAATTGGTGACTCACTCAGCCTTCGCTTGAGCTCGATTCTAGACTGACAACTATGAACTATGAGCTGTGGAGTGGTAAAGCAATGTTAATTGCAGTTTTGGTGTTTCCCCCCCCCCCCCCCAGATAACTCCCTGCCTTCTGCGTATCAACTGCAGTATTGTTTGTGTTGTCAAGTGGCGGGCGTCTCCTTTCCTCGACTTTATATACAGTGCAGAGGGCTGGTTCCTTCGCTTACGGCCATACCACGCTGAACACGCCCGATCTCGTCCGATCTCGGAAGCTAAGCAGAGTCGGGCCGGGTTAGTACTTAGATGGGAGACCGCCTGGGAATACCCGGTGCAGTAAGCTTTTCCTTATTTCGACCAGTAGGGTGTACTATTGTATCACCCCTGTAGTTTGAACAGTGCTGTAGTGTGAACACAGCTCCAGTTTCATATTGCTGTTTTGAACAGTTTATACAGTTTGCTCCAAAACCACCTGCTAAGAATTGGTGACTCACTCAGCCTTCGCTTGAGCTCGATTCTAGACTGACAACTATGAACTATGAGCTGTGGAGTGGTAAAGCAATGTTAATTGCAGTTTTGGTGTTTCCCCCCCCCCCCCCCAGATAACTCCCTGCCTTCTGCGTATCAACTGCAGTATTGTTTGTGTTGTCAAGTGGCGGGCGTCTCCTTTCCTCGACTTTATATACAGTGCAGAGGGCTGGTTCCTTCGCTTACGGCCATACCACGCTGAACACGCCCGATCTCGTCCGATCTCGGAAGCTAAGCAGAGTCGGGCCGGGTTAGTACTTAGATGGGAGACCGCCTGGGAATACCCGGTGCAGTAAGCTTTTCCTTATTTCGACCAGTAGGGTGTACTATTGTATCACCCCTGTAGTTTGAACAGTGCTGTAGTGTGAACACAGCTCCAGTTTCATATTGCTGTTTTGAACAGTTTATACAGTTTGCTCCAAAACCACCTGCTAAGAATTGGTGACTCACTCAGCCTTCGCTTGAGCTCGATTCTAGACTGACAACTATGAACTATGAGCTGTGGAGTGGTAAAGCAATGTTAATTGCAGTTTTGGTGTTTCCCCCCCCCCCCCCCAGATAACTCCCTGCCTTCTGCGTATCAACTGCAGTATTGTTTGTGTTGTCAAGTGGCGGGCGTCTCCTTTCCTCGACTTTATATACAGTGCAGAGGGCTGGTTCCTTCGCTTACGGCCATACCACGCTGAACACGCCCGATCTCGTCCGATCTCGGAAGCTAAGCAGAGTCGGGCCGGGTTAGTACTTAGATGGGAGACCGCCTGGGAATACCCGGTGCAGTAAGCTTTTCCTTATTTCGACCAGTAGGGTGTACTATTGTATCACCCCTGTAGTTTGAACAGTGCTGTAGTGTGAACACAGCTCCAGTTTCATATTGCTGTTTTGAACAGTTTATACAGTTTGCTCCAAAACCACCTGCTAAGAATTGGTGACTCACTCAGCCTTCGCTTGAGCTCGATTCTAGACTGACAACTATGAACTATGAGCTGTGGAGTGGTAAAGCAATGTTAATTGCAGTTTTGGTGTTTCCCCCCCCCCCCCCCAGATAACTCCCTGCCTTCTGCGTATCAACTGCAGTATTGTTTGTGTTGTCAAGTGGCGGGCGTCTCCTTTCCTCGACTTTATATACAGTGCAGAGGGCTGGTTCCTTCGCTTACGGCCATACCACGCTGAACACGCCCGATCTCGTCCGATCTCGGAAGCTAAGCAGAGTCGGGCCGGGTTAGTACTTAGATGGGAGACCGCCTGGGAATACCCGGTGCAGTAAGCTTTTCCTTATTTCGACCAGTAGGGTGTACTATTGTATCACCCCTGTAGTTTGAACAGTGCTGTAGTGTGAACACAGCTCCAGTTTCATATTGCTGTTTTGAACAGTTTATACAGTTTGCTCCAAAACCACCTGCTAAGAATTGGTGACTCACTCAGCCTTCGCTTGAGCTCGATTCTAGACTGACAACTATGAACTATGAGCTGTGGAGTGGTAAAGCAATGTTAATTGCAGTTTTGGTGTTTCCCCCCCCCCCCCCCAGATAACTCCCTGCCTTCTGCGTATCAACTGCAGTATTGTTTGTGTTGTCAAGTGGCGGGCGTCTCCTTTCCTCGACTTTATATACAGTGCAGAGGGCTGGTTCCTTCGCTTACGGCCATACCACGCTGAACACGCCCGATCTCGTCCGATCTCGGAAGCTAAGCAGAGTCGGGCCGGGTTAGTACTTAGATGGGAGACCGCCTGGGAATACCCGGTGCAGTAAGCTTTTCCTTATTTCGACCAGTAGGGTGTACTATTGTATCACCCCTGTAGTTTGAACAGTGCTGTAGTGTGAACACAGCTCCAGTTTCATATTGCTGTTTTGAACAGTTTATACAGTTTGCTCCAAAACCACCTGCTAAGAATTGGTGACTCACTCAGCCTTCGCTTGAGCTCGATTCTAGACTGACAACTATGAACTATGAGCTGTGGAGTGGTAAAGCAATGTTAATTGCAGTTTTGGTGTTTCCCCCCCCCCCCCCCAGATAACTCCCTGCCTTCTGCGTATCAACTGCAGTATTGTTTGTGTTGTCAAGTGGCGGGCGTCTCCTTTCCTCGACTTTATATACAGTGCAGAGGGCTGGTTCCTTCGCTTACGGCCATACCACGCTGAACACGCCCGATCTCGTCCGATCTCGGAAGCTAAGCAGAGTCGGGCCGGGTTAGTACTTAGATGGGAGACCGCCTGGGAATACCCGGTGCAGTAAGCTTTTCCTTATTTCGACCAGTAGGGTGTACTATTGTATCACCCCTGTAGTTTGAACAGTGCTGTAGTGTGAACACAGCTCCAGTTTCATATTGCTGTTTTGAACAGTTTATACAGTTTGCTCCAAAACCACCTGCTAAGAATTGGTGACTCACTCAGCCTTCGCTTGAGCTCGATTCTAGACTGACAACTATGAACTATGAGCTGTGGAGTGGTAAAGCAATGTTAATTGCAGTTTTGGTGTTTCCCCCCCCCCCCCCCAGATAACTCCCTGCCTTCTGCGTATCAACTGCAGTATTGTTTGTGTTGTCAAGTGGCGGGCGTCTCCTTTCCTCGACTTTATATACAGTGCAGAGGGCTGGTTCCTTCGCTTACGGCCATACCACGCTGAACACGCCCGATCTCGTCCGATCTCGGAAGCTAAGCAGAGTCGGGCCGGGTTAGTACTTAGATGGGAGACCGCCTGGGAATACCCGGTGCAGTAAGCTTTTCCTTATTTCGACCAGTAGGGTGTACTATTGTATCACCCCTGTAGTTTGAACAGTGCTGTAGTGTGAACACAGCTCCAGTTTCATATTGCTGTTTTGAACAGTTTATACAGTTTGCTCCAAAACCACCTGCTAAGAATTGGTGACTCACTCAGCCTTCGCTTGAGCTCGATTCTAGACTGACAACTATGAACTATGAGCTGTGGAGTGGTAAAGCAATGTTAATTGCAGTTTTGGTGTTTCCCCCCCCCCCCCCCCAGATAACTCCCTGCCTTCTGCGTATCAACTGCAGTATTGTTTGTGTTGTCAAGTGGCGGGCGTCTCCTTTCCTCGACTTTATATACAGTGCAGAGGGCTGGTTCCTTCGCTTACGGCCATACCACGCTGAACACGCCCGATCTCGTCCGATCTCGGAAGCTAAGCAGAGTCGGGCCGGGTTAGTACTTAGATGGGAGACCGCCTGGGAATACCCGGTGCAGTAAGCTTTTCCTTATTTCGACCAGTAGGGTGTACTATTGTATCACCCCTGTAGTTTGAACAGTGCTGTAGTGTGAACACAGCTCCAGTTTCATATTGCTGTTTTGAACAGTTTATACAGTTTGCTCCAAAACCACCTGCTAAGAATTGGTGACTCACTCAGCCTTCGCTTGAGCTCGATTCTAGACTGACAACTATGAACTATGAGCTGTGGAGTGGTAAAGCAATGTTAATTGCAGTTTTGGTGTTTCCCCCCCCCCCCCCCAGATAACTCCCTGCCTTCTGCGTATCAACTGCAGTATTGTTTGTGTTGTCAAGTGGCGGGCGTCTCCTTTCCTCGACTTTATATACAGTGCAGAGGGCTGGTTCCTTCGCTTACGGCCATACCACGCTGAACACGCCCGATCTCGTCCGATCTCGGAAGCTAAGCAGAGTCGGGCCGGGTTAGTACTTAGATGGGAGACCGCCTGGGAATACCCGGTGCAGTAAGCTTTTCCTTATTTCGACCAGTAGGGTGTACTATTGTATCACCCCTGTAGTTTGAACAGTGCTGTAGTGTGAACACAGCTCCAGTTTCATATTGCTGTTTTGAACAGTTTATACAGTTTGCTCCAAAACCACCTGCTAAGAATTGGTGACTCACTCAGCCTTCGCTTGAGCTCGATTCTAGACTGACAACTATGAACTATGAGCTGTGGAGTGGTAAAGCAATGTTAATTGCAGTTTTGGTGTTTCCCCCCCCCCCCCCCCAGATAACTCCCTGCCTTCTGCGTATCAACTGCAGTATTGTTTGTGTTGTCAAGTGGCGGGCGTCTCCTTTCCTCGACTTTATATACAGTGCAGAGGGCTGGTTCCTTCGCTTACGGCCATACCACGCTGAACACGCCCGATCTCGTCCGATCTCGGAAGCTAAGCAGAGTCGGGCCGGGTTAGTACTTAGATGGGAGACCGCCTGGGAATACCCGGTGCAGTAAGCTTTTCCTTATTTCGACCAGTAGGGTGTACTATTGTATCACCCCTGTAGTTTGAACAGTGCTGTAGTGTGAACACAGCTCCAGTTTCATATTGCTGTTTTGAACAGTTTATACAGTTTGCTCCAAAACCACCTGCTAAGAATTGGTGACTCACTCAGCCTTCGCTTGAGCTCGATTCTAGACTGACAACTATGAACTATGAGCTGTGGAGTGGTAAAGCAATGTTAATTGCAGTTTTGGTGTTTCCCCCCCCCCCCCCCAGATAACTCCCTGCCTTCTGCGTATCAACTGCAGTATTGTTTGTGTTGTCAAGTGGCGGGCGTCTCCTTTCCTCGACTTTATATACAGTGCAGAGGGCTGGTTCCTTCGCTTACGGCCATACCACGCTGAACACGCCCGATCTCGTCCGATCTCGGAAGCTAAGCAGAGTCGGGCCGGGTTAGTACTTAGATGGGAGACCGCCTGGGAATACCCGGTGCAGTAAGCTTTTCCTTATTTCGACCAGTAGGGTGTACTATTGTATCACCCCTGTAGTTTGAACAGTGCTGTAGTGTGAACACAGCTCCAGTTTCATATTGCTGTTTTGAACAGTTTATACAGTTTGCTCCAAAACCACCTGCTAAGAATTGGTGACTCACTCAGCCTTCGCTTGAGCTCGATTCTAGACTGACAACTATGAACTATGAGCTGTGGAGTGGTAAAGCAATGTTAATTGCAGTTTTGGTGTTTCCCCCCCCCCCCCCCAGATAACTCCCTGCCTTCTGCGTATCAACTGCAGTATTGTTTGTGTTGTCAAGTGGCGGGCGTCTCCTTTCCTCGACTTTATATACAGTGCAGAGGGCTGGTTCCTTCGCTTACGGCCATACCACGCTGAACACGCCCGATCTCGTCTGATCTCGGAAGCTAAGCAGAGTCGGGCCGGGTTAGTACTTAGATGGGAGACCGCCTGGGAATACCCGGTGCAGTAAGCTTTTCCTTATTTCGACCAGTAGGGTGTACTATTGTATCACCCCTGTAGTTTGAACAGTGCTGTAGTGTGAACACAGCTCCAGTTTCATATTGCTGTTTTGAACAGTTTATACAGTTTGCTCCAAAACCACCTGCTAAGAATTGGTGACTCACTCAGCCTTCGCTTGAGCTCGATTCTAGACTGACAACTATGAACTATGAGCTGTGGAGTGGTAAAGCAATGTTAATTGCAGTTTTGGTGTTTCCCCCCCCCCCCCCCAGATAACTCCCTGCCTTCTGCGTATCAACTGCAGTATTGTTTGTGTTGTCAAGTGGCGGGCGTCTCCTTTCCTCGACTTTATATACAGTGCAGAGGGCTGGTTCCTTCGCTTACGGCCATACCACGCTGAACACGCCCGATCTCGTCCGATCTCGGAAGCTAAGCAGAGTCGGGCCGGGTTAGTACTTAGATGGGAGACCGCCTGGGAATACCCGGTGCAGTAAGCTTTTCCTTATTTCGACCAGTAGGGTGTACTATTGTATCACCCCTGTAGTTTGAACAGTGCTGTAGTGTGAACACAGCTCCAGTTTCATATTGCTGTTTTGAACAGTTTATACAGTTTGCTCCAAAACCACCTGCTAAGAATTGGTGACTCACTCAGCCTTCGCTTGAGCTCGATTCTAGACTGACAACTATGAACTATGAGCTGTGGAGTGGTAAAGCAATGTTAATTGCAGTTTTGGTGTTTCCCCCCCCCCCCCCCAGATAACTCCCTGCCTTCTGCGTATCAACTGCAGTATTGTTTGTGTTGTCAAGTGGCGGGCGTCTCCTTTCCTCGACTTTATATACAGTGCAGAGGGCTGGTTCCTTCGCTTACGGCCATACCACGCTGAACACGCCCGATCTCGTCCGATCTCGGAAGCTAAGCAGAGTCGGGCCGGGTTAGTACTTAGATGGGAGACCGCCTGGGAATACCCGGTGCAGTAAGCTTTTCCTTATTTCGACCAGTAGGGTGTACTATTGTATCACCCCTGTAGTTTGAACAGTGCTGTAGTGTGAACACAGCTCCAGTTTCATATTGCTGTTTTGAACAGTTTATACAGTTTGCTCCAAAACCACCTGCTAAGAATTGGTGACTCACTCAGCCTTCGCTTGAGCTCGATTCTAGACTGACAACTATGAACTATGAGCTGTGGAGTGGTAAAGCAATGTTAATTGCAGTTTTGGTGTTTCCCCCCCCCCCCCCCAGATAACTCCCTGCCTTCTGCGTATCAACTGCAGTATTGTTTGTGTTGTCAAGTGGCGGGCGTCTCCTTTCCTCGACTTTATATACAGTGCAGAGGGCTGGTTCCTTCGCTTACGGCCATACCATGCTGAACACGCCCGATCTCGTCCGATCTCGGAAGCTAAGCAGAGTCGGGCCGGGTTAGTACTTAGATGGGAGACCGCCTGGGAATACCCGGTGCAGTAAGCTTTTCCTTATTTCGACCAGTAGGGTGTACTATTGTATCACCCCTGTAGTTTGAACAGTGCTGTAGTGTGAACACAGCTCCAGTTTCATATTGCTGTTTTGAACAGTTTATACAGTTTGCTCCAAAACCACCTGCTAAGAATTGGTGACTCACTCAGCCTTCGCTTGAGCTCGATTCTAGACTGACAACTATGAACTATGAGCTGTGGAGTGGTAAAGCAATGTTAATTGCAGTTTTGGTGTTTCCCCCCCCCCCCCCCAGATAACTCCCTGCCTTCTGCGTATCAACTGCAGTATTGTTTGTGTTGTCAAGTGGCGGGCGTCTCCTTTCCTCGACTTTATATACAGTGCAGAGGGCTGGTTCCTTCGCTTACGGCCATACCACGCTGAACACGCCCGATCTCGTCCGATCTCGGAAGCTAAGCAGAGTCGGGCCGGGTTAGTACTTAGATGGGAGACCGCCTGGGAATACCCGGTGCAGTAAGCTTTTCCTTATTTCGACCAGTAGGGTGTACTATTGTATCACCCCTGTAGTTTGAACAGTGCTGTAGTGTGAACACAGCTCCAGTTTCATATTGCTGTTTTGAACAGTTTATACAGTTTGCTCCAAAACCACCTGCTAAGAATTGGTGACTCACTCAGCCTTCGCTTGAGCTCGATTCTAGACTGACAACTATGAACTATGAGCTGTGGAGTGGTAAAGCAATGTTAATTGCAGTTTTGGTGTTCCCCCCCCCCCCCCCCAGATAACTCCCTGCCTTCTGCGTATCAACTGCAGTATTGTTTGTGTTGTCAAGTGGCGGGCGTCTCCTTTCCTCGACTTTATATACAGTGCAGAGGGCTGGTTCCTTCGCTTACGGCCATACCACGCTGAACACGCCCGATCTCGTCCGATCTCGGAAGCTAAGCAGAGTCGGGCCGGGTTAGTACTTAGATGGGAGACCGCCTGGGAATACCCGGTGCAGTAAGCTTTTCCTTATTTCGACCAGTAGGGTGTACTATTGTATCACCCCTGTAGTTTGAACAGTGCTGTAGTGTGAACACAGCTCCAGTTTCATATTGCTGTTTTGAACAGTTTATACAGTTTGCTCCAAAACCACCTGCTAAGAATTGGTGACTCACTCAGCCTTCGCTTGAGCTCGATTCTAGACTGACAACTATGAACTATGAGCTGTGGAGTGGTAAAGCAATGTTAATTGCAGTTTTGGTGTTTCCCCCCCCCCCCCCCAGATAACTCCCTGCCTTCTGCGTATCAACTGCAGTATTGTTTGTGTTGTCAAGTGGCGGGCGTCTCCTTTCCTCGACTTTATATACAGTGCAGAGGGCTGGTTCCTTCGCTTACGGCCATACCACGCTGAACACGCCCGATCTCGTCCGATCTCGGAAGCTAAGCAGAGTCGGGCCGGGTTAGTACTTAGATGGGAGACCGCCTGGGAATACCCGGTGCAGTAAGCTTTTCCTTATTTCGACCAGTAGGGTGTACTATTGTATCACCCCTGTAGTTTGAACAGTGCTGTAGTGTGAACACAGCTCCAGTTTCATATTGCTGTTTTGAACAGTTTATACAGTTTGCTCCAAAACCACCTGCTAAGAATTGGTGACTCACTCAGCCTTCGCTTGAGCTCGATTCTAGACTGACAACTATGAACTATGAGCTGTGGAGTGGTAAAGCAATGTTAATTGCAGTTTTGGTGTTTCCCCCCCCCCCCCCCAGATAACTCCCTGCCTTCTGCGTATCAACTGCAGTATTGTTTGTGTTGTCAAGTGGCGGGCGTCTCCTTTCCTCGACTTTATATACAGTGCAGAGGGCTGGTTCCTTCGCTTACGGCCATACCACGCTGAACACGCCCGATCTCGTCCGATCTCGGAAGCTAAGCAGAGTCGGGCCGGGTTAGTACTTAGATGGGAGACCGCCTGGGAATACCCGGTGCAGTAAGCTTTTCCTTATTTCGACCAGTAGGGTGTACTATTGTATCACCCCTGTAGTTTGAACAGTGCTGTAGTGTGAACACAGCTCCAGTTTCATATTGCTGTTTTGAACAGTTTATACAGTTTGCTCCAAAACCACCTGCTAAGAATTGGTGACTCACTCAGCCTTCGCTTGAGCTCGATTCTAGACTGACAACTATGAACTATGAGCTGTGGAGTGGTAAAGCAATGTTAATTGCAGTTTTGGTGTTTCCCCCCCCCCCCCCCAGATAACTCCCTGCCTTCTGCGTATCAACTGCAGTATTGTTTGTGTTGTCAAGTGGCGGGCGTCTCCTTTCCTCGACTTTATATACAGTGCAGAGGGCTGGTTCCTTCGCTTACGGCCATACCACGCTGAACACGCCCGATCTCGTCCGATCTCGGAAGCTAAGCAGAGTCGGGCCGGGTTAGTACTTAGATGGGAGACCGCCTGGGAATACCCGGTGCAGTAAGCTTTTCCTTATTTCGACCAGTAGGGTGTACTATTGTATCACCCCTGTAGTTTGAACAGTGCTGTAGTGTGAACACAGCTCCAGTTTCATATTGCTGTTTTGAACAGTTTATACAGTTTGCTCCAAAACCACCTGCTAAGAATTGGTGACTCACTCAGCCTTCGCTTGAGCTCGATTCTAGACTGACAACTATGAACTATGAGCTGTGGAGTGGTAAAGCAATGTTAATTGCAGTTTTGGTGTTTCCCCCCCCCCCCCCCAGATAACTCCCTGCCTTCTGCGTATCAACTGCAGTATTGTTTGTGTTGTCAAGTGGCGGGCGTCTCCTTTCCTCGACTTTATATACAGTGCAGAGGGCTGGTTCCTTCGCTTACGGCCATACCACGCTGAACACGCCCGATCTCGTCCGATCTCGGAAGCTAAGCAGAGTCGGGCCGGGTTAGTACTTAGATGGGAGACCGCCTGGGAATACCCGGTGCAGTAAGCTTTTCCTTATTTCGACCAGTAGGGTGTACTATTGTATCACCCCTGTAGTTTGAACAGTGCTGTAGTGTGAACACAGCTCCAGTTTCATATTGCTGTTTTGAACAGTTTATACAGTTTGCTCCAAAACCACCTGCTAAGAATTGGTGACTCACTCAGCCTTCGCTTGAGCTCGATTCTAGACTGACAACTATGAACTATGAGCTGTGGAGTGGTAAAGCAATGTTAATTGCAGTTTTGGTGTTTCCCCCCCCCCCCCCCAGATAACTCCCTGCCTTCTGCGTATCAACTGCAGTATTGTTTGTGTTGTCAAGTGGCGGGCGTCTCCTTTCCTCGACTTTATATACAGTGCAGAGGGCTGGTTCCTTCGCTTACGGCCATACCACGCTGAACACGCCCGATCTCGTCCGATCTCGGAAGCTAAGCAGAGTCGGGCCGGGTTAGTACTTAGATGGGAGACCGCCTGGGAATACCCGGTGCAGTAAGCTTTTCCTTATTTCGACCAGTAGGGTGTACTATTGTATCACCCCTGTAGTTTGAACAGTGCTGTAGTGTGAACACAGCTCCAGTTTCATATTGCTGTTTTGAACAGTTTATACAGTTTGCTCCAAAACCACCTGCTAAGAATTGGTGACTCACTCAGCCTTCGCTTGAGCTCGATTCTAGACTGACAACTATGAACTATGAGCTGTGGAGTGGTAAAGCAATGTTAATTGCAGTTTTGGTGTTTCCCCCCCCCCCCCCCAGATAACTCCCTGCCTTCTGCGTATCAACTGCAGTATTGTTTGTGTTGTCAAGTGGCGGGCGTCTCCTTTCCTCGACTTTATATACAGTGCAGAGGGCTGGTTCCTTCGCTTACGGCCATACCACGCTGAACACAGCCCGATCTCGTCCGATCTCGGAAGCTAAGCAGAGTCGGGCCGGGTTAGTACTTAGATGGGAGACCGCCTGGGAATACCCGGTGCAGTAAGCTTTTCCTTATTTCGACCAGTAGGGTGTACTATTGTATCACCCCTGTAGTTTGAACAGTGCTGTAGTGTGAACACAGCTCCAGTTTCATATTGCTGTTTTGAACAGTTTATACAGTTTGCTCCAAAACCACCTGCTAAGAATTGGTGACTCACTCAGCCTTCGCTTGAGCTCGATTCTAGACTGACAACTATGAACTATGAGCTGTGGAGTGGTAAAGCAATGTTAATTGCAGTTTTGGTGTTTCCCCCCCCCCCCCCCAGATAACTCCCTGCCTTCTGCGTATCAACTGCAGTATTGTTTGTGTTGTCAAGTGGCGGGCGTCTCCTTTCCTCGACTTTATATACAGTGCAGAGGGCTGGTTCCTTCGCTTACGGCCATACCACGCTGAACACGCCCGATCTCGTCCGATCTCGGAAGCTAAGCAGAGTCGGGCCGGGTTAGTACTTAGATGGGAGACCGCCTGGGAATACCCGGTGCAGTAAGCTTTTCCTTATTTCGACCAGTAGGGTGTACTATTGTATCACCCCTGTAGTTTGAACAGTGCTGTAGTGTGAACACAGCTCCAGTTTCATATTGCTGTTTTGAACAGTTTATACAGTTTGCTCCAAAACCACCTGCTAAGAATTGGTGACTCACTCAGCCTTCGCTTGAGCTCGATTCTAGACTGACAACTATGAACTATGAGCTGTGGAGTGGTAAAGCAATGTTAATTGCAGTTTTGGTGTTTCCCCCCCCCCCCCCCAGATAACTCCCTGCCTTCTGCGTATCAACTGCAGTATTGTTTGTGTTGTCAAGTGGCGGGCGTCTCCTTTCCTCGACTTTATATACAGTGCAGAGGGCTGGTTCCTTCGCTTACGGCCATACCACGCTGAACACGCCCGATCTCGTCCGATCTCGGAAGCTAAGCAGAGTCGGGCCGGGTTAGTACTTAGATGGGAGACCGCCTGGGAATACCCGGTGCAGTAAGCTTTTCCTTATTTGACCAGTAGGGTGTACTATTGTATCACCCTGTAGTTTGAACAGTGCTGTAGTGTGAACACAGCTCCAGTTTCATATTGCTGTTTTGAACAGTTTATACAGTTTGCTCCAAAACCACCTGCTAAGAATTGGTGACTCACTCAGCCTTCGCTTGAGCTCGATTCTAGACTGACAACTATGAACTATGAGCTGTGGAGTGGTAAAGCAATGTTAATTGCAGTTTTGGTGTTTCCCCCCCCCCCCCCCAGATAACTCCCTGCCTTCTGCGTATCAACTGCAGTATTGTTTGTGTTGTCAAGTGGCGGGCGTCTCCTTTCCTCGACTTTATATACAGTGCAGAGGGCTGGTTCCTTCGCTTACGGCCATACCACGCTGAACACGCCCGATCTCGTCCGATCTCGGAAGCTAAGCAGAGTCGGGCCGGGTTAGTACTTAGATGGGAGACCGCCTGGGAATACCCGGTGCAGTAAGCTTTTCCTTATTTCGACCAGTAGGGGTGTACTATTGTATCACCCCTGTAGTTTGAACAGTGCTGTAGTGTGAACACAGCTCCAGTTTCATATTGCTGTTTTGAACAGTTTATACAGTTTGCTCCAAAACCACCTGCTAAGAATTGGTGACTCACTCAGCCTTCGCTTGAGCTCGATTCTAGACTGACAACTATGAACTATGAGCTGTGGAGTGGTAAAGCAATGTTAATTGCAGTTTTGGTGTTTCCCCCCCCCCCCCCCAGATAACTCCCTGCCTTCTGCGTATCAACTGCAGTATTGTTTGTGTTGTCAAGTGGCGGGCGTCTCCTTTCCTCGACTTTATATACAGTGCAGAGGGCTGGTTCCTTCGCTTACGGCCATACCACGCTGAAACACGCCCGATCTCGTCCGATCTCGGAAGCTAAGCAGAGTCGGGCCGGGTTAGTACTTAGATGGGAGACCGCCTGGGAATACCCGGTGCAGTAAGCTTTTCCTTATTTCGACCAGTAGGGTGTACTATTGTATCACCCCTGTAGTTTGAACAGTGCTGTAGTGTGAACACAGCTCCAGTTTCATATTGCTGTTTTGAACAGTTTATACAGTTTGCTCCAAAACCACCTGCTAAGAATTGGTGACTCACTCAGCCTTCGCTTGAGCTCGATTCTAGACTGACAACTATGAACTATGAGCTGTGGAGTGGTAAAGCAATGTTAATTGCAGTTTTGGTGTTTCCCCCCCCCCCCCCCAGATAACTCCCTGCCTTCTGCGTATCAACTGCAGTATTGTTTGTGTTGTCAAGTGGCGGGCGTCTCCTTTCCTCGACTTTATATACAGTGCAGAGGGCTGGTTCCTTCGCTTACGGCCATACCACGCTGAACACGCCCGATCTCGTCCGATCTCGGAAGCTAAGCAGAGTCGGGCCGGGTTAGTACTTAGATGGGAGACCGCCTGGGAATACCCGGTGCAGTAAGCTTTTCCTTATTTCGACCAGTAGGGTGTACTATTGTATCACCCCTGTAGTTTGAACAGTGCTGTAGTGTGAACACAGCTCCAGTTTCATATTGCTGTTTTGAACAGTTTATACAGTTTGCTCCAAAACCACCTGCTAAGAATTGGTGACTCACTCAGCCTTCGCTTGAGCTCGATTCTAGACTGACAACTATGAACTATGAGCTGTGGAGTGGTAAAGCAATGTTAATTGCAGTTTTGGTGTTTCCCCCCCCCCCCCCCAGATAACTCCCTGCCTTCTGCGTATCAACTGCAGTATTGTTTGTGTTGTCAAGTGGCGGGCGTCTCCTTTCCTCGACTTTATATACAGTGCAGAGGGCTGGTTCCTTCGCTTACGGCCATACCACGCTGAACACGCCCGATCTCGTCCGATCTCGGAAGCTAAGCAGAGTCGGGCCGGGTTAGTACTTAGATGGGAGACCGCCTGGGAATACCCGGTGCAGTAAGCTTTTCCTTATTTCGACCAGTAGGGTGTACTATTGTATCACCCCTGTAGTTTGAACAGTGCTGTAGTGTGAACACAGCTCCAGTTTCATATTGCTGTTTTGAACAGTTTATACAGTTTGCTCCAAAACCACCTGCTAAGAATTGGTGACTCACTCAGCCTTCGCTTGAGCTCGATTCTAGACTGACAACTATGAACTATGAGCTGTGGAGTGGTAAAGCAATGTTAATTGCAGTTTTGGTGTTTCCCCCCCCCCCCCCCAGATAACTCCCTGCCTTCTGCGTATCAACTGCAGTATTGTTTGTGTTGTCAAGTGGCGGGCGTCTCCTTTCCTCGACTTTATATACAGTGCAGAGGGCTGGTTCCTTCGCTTACGGCCATACCACGCTGAACACGCCCGATCTCGTCCGATCTCGGAAGCTAAGCAGAGTCGGGCCGGGTTAGTACTTAGATGGGAGACCGCCTGGGAATACCCGGTGCAGTAAGCTTTTCCTTATTTCGACCAGTAGGGTGTACTATTGTATCACCCCTGTAGTTTGAACAGTGCTGTAGTGTGAACACAGCTCCAGTTTCATATTGCTGTTTTGAACAGTTTATACAGTTTGCTCCAAAACCACCTGCTAAGAATTGGTGACTCACTCAGCCTTCGCTTGAGCTCGATTCTAGACTGACAACTATGAACTATGAGCTGTGGAGTGGTAAAGCAATGTTAATTGCAGTTTTGGTGTTTCCCCCCCCCCCCCCCAGATAACTCCCTGCCTTCTGCGTATCAACTGCAGTATTGTTTGTGTTGTCAAGTGGCGGGCGTCTCCTTTCCTCGACTTTATATACAGTGCAGAGGGCTGGTTCCTTCGCTTACGGCCATACCACGCTGAACACGCCCGATCTCGTCCGATCTCGGAAGCTAAGCAGAGTCGGGCCGGGTTAGTACTTAGATGGGAGACCGCCTGGGAATACCCGGTGCAGTAAGCTTTTCCTTATTTCGACCAGTAGGGTGTACTATTGTATCACCCCTGTAGTTTGAACAGTGCTGTAGTGTGAACACAGCTCCAGTTTCATATTGCTGTTTTGAACAGTTTATACAGTTTGCTCCAAAACCACCTGCTAAGAATTGGTGACTCACTCAGCCTTCGCTTGAGCTCGATTCTAGACTGACAACTATGAACTATGAGCTGTGGAGTGGTAAAGCAATGTTAATTGCAGTTTTGGTGTTTCCCCCCCCCCCCCCCAGATAACTCCCTGCCTTCTGCGTATCAACTGCAGTATTGTTTGTGTTGTCAAGTGGCGGGCGTCTCCTTTCCTCGACTTTATATACAGTGCAGAGGGCTGGTTCCTTCGCTTACGGCCATACCACGCTGAACACGCCCGATCTCGTCCGATCTCGGAAGCTAAGCAGAGTCGGGCCGGGTTAGTACTTAGATGGGAGACCGCCTGGGAATACCCGGTGCAGTAAGCTTTTCCTTATTTCGACCAGTAGGGTGTACTATTGTATCACCCCTGTAGTTTGAACAGTGCTGTAGTGTGAACACAGCTCCAGTTTCATATTGCTGTTTTGAACAGTTTATACAGTTTGCTCCAAAACCACCTGCTAAGAATTGGTGACTCACTCAGCCTTCGCTTGAGCTCGATTCTAGACTGACAACTATGAACTATGAGCTGTGGAGTGGTAAAGCAATGTTAATTGCAGTTTTGGTGTTTCCCCCCCCCCCCCCCAGATAACTCCCTGCCTTCTGCGTATCAACTGCAGTATTGTTTGTGTTGTCAAGTGGCGGGCGTCTCCTTTCCTCGACTTTATATACAGTGCAGAGGGCTGGTTCCTTCGCTTACGGCCATACCACGCTGAACACGCCCGATCTCGTCCGATCTCGGAAGCTAAGCAGAGTCGGGCCGGGTTAGTACTTAGATGGGAGACCGCCTGGGAATACCCGGTGCAGTAAGCTTTTCCTTATTTCGACCAGTAGGGTGTACTATTGTATCACCCCTGTAGTTTGAACAGTGCTGTAGTGTGAACACAGCTCCAGTTTCATATTGCTGTTTTGAACAGTTTATACAGTTTGCTCCAAAACCACCTGCTAAGAATTGGTGACTCACTCAGCCTTCGCTTGAGCTCGATTCTAGACTGACAACTATGAACTATGAGCTGTGGAGTGGTAAAGCAATGTTAATTGCAGTTTTGGTGTTTCCCCCCCCCCCCCCCAGATAACTCCCTGCCTTCTGCGTATCAACTGCAGTATTGTTTGTGTTGTCAAGTGGCGGGCGTCTCCTTTCCTCGACTTTATATACAGTGCAGAGGGCTGGTTCCTTCGCTTACGGCCATACCACGCTGAACACGCCCGATCTCGTCCGATCTCGGAAGCTAAGCAGAGTCGGGCCGGGTTAGTACTTAGATGGGAGACCGCCTGGGAATACCCGGTGCAGTAAGCTTTTCCTTATTTCGACCAGTAGGGTGTACTATTGTATCACCCCTGTAGTTTGAACAGTGCTGTAGTGTGAACACAGCTCCAGTTTCATATTGCTGTTTTGAACAGTTTATACAGTTTGCTCCAAAACCACCTGCTAAGAATTGGTGACTCACTCAGCCTTCGCTTGAGCTCGATTCTAGACTGACAACTATGAACTATGAGCTGTGGAGTGGTAAAGCAATGTTAATTGCAGTTTTGGTGTTTCCCCCCCCCCCCCCCAGATAACTCCCTGCCTTCTGCGTATCAACTGCAGTATTGTTTGTGTTGTCAAGTGGCGGGCGTCTCCTTTCCTCGACTTTATATACAGTGCAGAGGGCTGGTTCCTTCGCTTACGGCCATACCACGCTGAACACGCCCGATCTCGTCCGATCTCGGAAGCTAAGCAGAGTCGGGCCGGGTTAGTACTTAGATGGGAGACCGCCTGGGAATACCCGGTGCAGTAAGCTTTTCCTTATTTCGACCAGTAGGGTGTACTATTGTATCACCCCTGTAGTTTGAACAGTGCTGTAGTGTGAACACAGCTCCAGTTTCATATTGCTGTTTTGAACAGTTTATACAGTTTGCTCCAAAACCACCTGCTAAGAATTGGTGACTCACTCAGCCTTCGCTTGAGCTCGATTCTAGACTGACAACTATGAACTATGAGCTGTGGAGTGGTAAAGCAATGTTAATTGCAGTTTTGGTGTTTCCCCCCCCCCCCCCCAGATAACTCCCTGCCTTCTGCGTATCAACTGCAGTATTGTTTGTGTTGTCAAGTGGCGGGCGTCTCCTTTCCTCGACTTTATATACAGTGCAGAGGGCTGGTTCCTTCGCTTACGGCCATACCACGCTGAACACGCCCGATCTCGTCCGATCTCGGAAGCTAAGCAGAGTCGGGCCGGGTTAGTACTTAGATGGGAGACCGCCTGGGAATACCCGGTGCAGTAAGCTTTTCCTTATTTCGACCAGTAGGGTGTACTATTGTATCACCCCTGTAGTTTGAACAGTGCTGTAGTGTGAACACAGCTCCAGTTTCATATTGCTGTTTTGAACAGTTTATACAGTTTGCTCCAAAACCACCTGCTAAGAATTGGTGACTCACTCAGCCTTCGCTTGAGCTCGATTCTAGACTGACAACTATGAACTATGAGCTGTGGAGTGGTAAAGCAATGTTAATTGCAGTTTTGGTGTTTCCCCCCCCCCCCCCCAGATAACTCCCTGCCTTCTGCGTATCAACTGCAGTATTGTTTGTGTTGTCAAGTGGCGGGCGTCTCCTTTCCTCGACTTTATATACAGTGCAGAGGGCTGGTTCCTTCGCTTACGGCCATACCACGCTGAACACGCCCGATCTCGTCCGATCTCGGAAGCTAAGCAGAGTCGGGCCGGGTTAGTACTTAGATGGGAGACCGCCTGGGAATACCCGGTGCAGTAAGCTTTTCCTTATTTCGACCAGTAGGGTGTACTATTGTATCACCCCTGTAGTTTGAACAGTGCTGTAGTGTGAACACAGCTCCAGTTTCATATTGCTGTTTTGAACAGTTTATACAGTTTGCTCCAAAACCACCTGCTAAGAATTGGTGACTCACTCAGCCTTCGCTTGAGCTCGATTCTAGACTGACAACTATGAACTATGAGCTGTGGAGTGGTAAAGCAATGTTAATTGCAGTTTTGGTGTTTCCCCCCCCCCCCCCCAGATAACTCCCTGCCTTCTGCGTATCAACTGCAGTATTGTTTGTGTTGTCAAGTGGCGGGCGTCTCCTTTCCTCGACTTTATATACAGTGCAGAGGGCTGGTTCCTTCGCTTACGGCCATACCACGCTGAACACGCCCGATCTCGTCCGATCTCGGAAGCTAAGCAGAGTCGGGCCGGGTTAGTACTTAGATGGGAGACCGCCTGGGAATACCCGGTGCAGTAAGCTTTTCCTTATTTCGACCAGTAGGGTGTACTATTGTATCACCCCTGTAGTTTGAACAGTGCTGTAGTGTGAACACAGCTCCAGTTTCATATTGCTGTTTTGAACAGTTTATACAGTTTGCTCCAAAACCACCTGCTAAGAATTGGTGACTCACTCAGCCTTCGCTTGAGCTCGATTCTAGACTGACAACTATGAACTATGAGCTGTGGAGTGGTAAAGCAATGTTAATTGCAGTTTTGGTGTTTCCCCCCCCCCCCCCCAGATAACTCCCTGCCTTCTGCGTATCAACTGCAGTATTGTTTGTGTTGTCAAGTGGCGGGCGTCTCCTTTCCTCGACTTTATATACAGTGCAGAGGGCTGGTTCCTTCGCTTACGGCCATACCACGCTGAACACGCCCGATCTCGTCCGATCTCGGAAGCTAAGCAGAGTCGGGCCGGGTTAGTACTTAGATGGGAGACCGCCTGGGAATACCCGGTGCAGTAAGCTTTTCCTTATTTCGACCAGTAGGGTGTACTATTGTATCACCCCTGTAGTTTGAACAGTGCTGTAGTGTGAACACAGCTCCAGTTTCATATTGCTGTTTTGAACAGTTTATACAGTTTGCTCCAAAACCACCTGCTAAGAATTGGTGACTCACTCAGCCTTCGCTTGAGCTCGATTCTAGACTGACAACTATGAACTATGAGCTGTGGAGTGGTAAAGCAATGTTAATTGCAGTTTTGGTGTTTCCCCCCCCCCCCCCCAGATAACTCCCTGCCTTCTGCGTATCAACTGCAGTATTGTTTGTGTTGTCAAGTGGCGGGCGTCTCCTTTCCTCGACTTTATATACAGTGCAGAGGGCTGGTTCCTTCGCTTACGGCCATACCACGCTGAACACGCCCGATCTCGTCCGATCTCGGAAGCTAAGCAGAGTCGGGCCGGGTTAGTACTTAGATGGGAGACCGCCTGGGAATACCCGGTGCAGTAAGCTTTTCCTTATTTCGACCAGTAGGGTGTACTATTGTATCACCCCTGTAGTTTGAACAGTGCTGTAGTGTGAACACAGCTCCAGTTTCATATTGCTGTTTTGAACAGTTTATACAGTTTGCTCCAAAACCACCTGCTAAGAATTGGTGACTCACTCAGCCTTCGCTTGAGCTCGATTCTAGACTGACAACTATGAACTATGAGCTGTGGAGTGGTAAAGCAATGTTAATTGCAGTTTTGGTGTTTCCCCCCCCCCCCCCCCAGATAACTCCCTGCCTTCTGCGTATCAACTGCAGTATTGTTTGTGTTGTCAAGTGGCGGGCGTCTCCTTTCCTCGACTTTATATACAGTGCAGAGGGCTGGTTCCTTCGCTTACGGCCATACCACGCTGAACACGCCCGATCTCGTCCGATCTCGGAAGCTAAGCAGAGTCGGGCCGGGTTAGTACTTAGATGGGAGACCGCCTGGGAATACCCGGTGCAGTAAGCTTTTCCTTATTTCGACCAGTAGGGTGTACTATTGTATCACCCCTGTAGTTTGAACAGTGCTGTAGTGTGAACACAGCTCCAGTTTCATATTGCTGTTTTGAACAGTTTATACAGTTTGCTCCAAAACCACCTGCTAAGAATTGGTGACTCACTCAGCCTTCGCTTGAGCTCGATTCTAGACTGACAACTATGAACTATGAGCTGTGGAGTGGTAAAGCAATGTTAATTGCAGTTTTGGTGTTTCCCCCCCCCCCCCCCAGATAACTCCCTGCCTTCTGCGTATCAACTGCAGTATTGTTTGTGTTGTCAAGTGGCGGGCGTCTCCTTTCCTCGACTTTATATACAGTGCAGAGGGCTGGTTCCTTCGCTTACGGCCATACCACGCTGAACACGCCCGATCTCGTCCGATCTCGGAAGCTAAGCAGAGTCGGGCCGGGTTAGTACTTAGATGGGAGACCGCCTGGGAATACCCGGTGCAGTAAGCTTTTCCTTATTTCGACCAGTAGGGTGTACTATTGTATCACCCCTGTAGTTTGAACAGTGCTGTAGTGTGAACACAGCTCCAGTTTCATATTGCTGTTTTGAACAGTTTATACAGTTTGCTCCAAAACCACCTGCTAAGAATTGGTGACTCACTCAGCCTTCGCTTGAGCTCGATTCTAGACTGACAACTATGAACTATGAGCTGTGGAGTGGTAAAGCAATGTTAATTGCAGTTTTGGTGTTTCCCCCCCCCCCCCCCAGATAACTCCCTGCCTTCTGCGTATCAACTGCAGTATTGTTTGTGTTGTCAAGTGGCGGGCGTCTCCTTTCCTCGACTTTATATACAGTGCAGAGGGCTGGTTCCTTCGCTTACGGCCATACCACGCTGAACACGCCCGATCTCGTCCGATCTCGGAAGCTAAGCAGAGTCGGGCCGGGTTAGTACTTAGATGGGAGACCGCCTGGGAATACCCGGTGCAGTAAGCTTTTCCTTATTTCGACCAGTAGGGTGTACTATTGTATCACCCCTGTAGTTTGAACAGTGCTGTAGTGTGAACACAGCTCCAGTTTCATATTGCTGTTTTGAACAGTTTATACAGTTTGCTCCAAAACCACCTGCTAAGAATTGGTGACTCACTCAGCCTTCGCTTGAGCTCGATTCTAGACTGACAACTATGAACTATGAGCTGTGGAGTGGTAAAGCAATGTTAATTGCAGTTTTGGTGTTTCCCCCCCCCCCCCCCAGATAACTCCCTGCCTTCTGCGTATCAACTGCAGTATTGTTTGTGTTGTCAAGTGGCGGGCGTCTCCTTTCCTCGACTTTATATACAGTGCAGAGGGCTGGTTCCTTCGCTTACGGCCATACCACGCTGAACACGCCCGATCTCGTCCGATCTCGGAAGCTAAGCAGAGTCGGGCCGGGTTAGTACTTAGATGGGAGACCGCCTGGGAATACCCGGTGCAGTAAGCTTTTCCTTATTTCGACCAGTAGGGTGTACTATTGTATCACCCCTGTAGTTTGAACAGTGCTGTAGTGTGAACACAGCTCCAGTTTCATATTGCTGTTTTGAACAGTTTATACAGTTTGCTCCAAAACCACCTGCTAAGAATTGGTGACTCACTCAGCCTTCGCTTGAGCTCGATTCTAGACTGACAACTATGAACTATGAGCTGTGGAGTGGTAAAGCAATGTTAATTGCAGTTTTGGTGTTTCCCCCCCCCCCCCCCAGATAACTCCCTGCCTTCTGCGTATCAACTGCAGTATTGTTTGTGTTGTCAAGTGGCGGGCGTCTCCTTTCCTCGACTTTATATACAGTGCAGAGGGCTGGTTCCTTCGCTTACGGCCATACCACGCTGAACACGCCCGATCTCGTCCGATCTCGGAAGCTAAGCAGAGTCGGGCCGGGTTAGTACTTAGATGGGAGACCGCCTGGGAATACCCGGTGCAGTAAGCTTTTCCTTATTTCGACCAGTAGGGTGTACTATTGTATCACCCCTGTAGTTTGAACAGTGCTGTAGTGTGAACACAGCTCCAGTTTCATATTGCTGTTTTGAACAGTTTATACAGTTTGCTCCAAAACCACCTGCTAAGAATTGGTGACTCACTCAGCCTTCGCTTGAGCTCGATTCTAGACTGACAACTATGAACTATGAGCTGTGGAGTGGTAAAGCAATGTTAATTGCAGTTTTGGTGTTTCCCCCCCCCCCCCCCAGATAACTCCCTGCCTTCTGCGTATCAACTGCAGTATTGTTTGTGTTGTCAAGTGGCGGGCGTCTCCTTTCCTCGACTTTATATACAGTGCAGAGGGCTGGTTCCTTCGCTTACGGCCATACCACCCTGAACACGTCACAGTGCAAAGGATTCTGGGAAGTCGAGAGCGTTTGGAAGCGGGATAATTTGAAACAGCGTTTGTGGAGATTAGTGTTTTCTGTTTGTTTATGTGAAAAATAGTGAAAAAAAGAAAAAAAGAAGTGAGTTTTGTTTTGTTTTGTGTATTCCCCCAACAGCTTGCTGTTTGGGGGGATATCTGTTTCAGTTTGAGTGTAGTTTTGTTTTCGGATTGGATAAATGGATACGAACAGGACAACGACAGACGACATGGCTAAGAACACGGATGACGGCAAGACGAATGGCGAAAACATAGAGAAGGCGAGAGTGGTGGAGAAAGCTGGAGTGGAGGCGAGACAGACGGTGAATGCGGAGAAAGGAGAGAGAGTAAGAGAGAACGGAAAGGCGGCGGACGAGCCAAGCTACAGCAAAGATTTAACGGTGTTGTTGGAATTAGTAGGAGAAGAGAAAATTACGATGATGGAGATGCTGAAAACGACGAAGGATTTATGTGGGCTGGTGGTTGGATGTCGGTTCATTGGAATAAATAAATACGAACTGACTATGAGTCACCCTAATGGGAAGAGGCGCCTGATGGACGGCTTCAAAATCCGCGAGACCAGGATCATGGCTAAGGAGCTAACGAGCGATGAGATGGTGGTATCGTTCCTGGGGCTGCCTGTATACACAACGGACGAAGAAATCTTAAAGAAGCTTATGGACTGGGGAGTGATGGCAGTGTCGCCGATAAAAAGGAGAATGTGGCCGGGGACGAGGATATGTGAAGGAACAAGGTTTGTCAAAGTAAAATTCAACGACGTAGTTAGGTCTTTACCGTATTCAACAAGATTCGATACAGAAAAGGGAGCGGAGTTTTTCCGCGTTATTCATGATAGACAGGTCAAAGTTTGTAGGATGTGCCTACAACCAGGACACATTGTACGTGAGTGTCCGGACTTCCTATGTAGGAAATGTGGGGACCAGGGACACTATGCGAGGGAATGCGTGACCATTATAAACAAGTGTGGAGTGTGTGGAAATAGGGAAGCGGGTTGTGTATGTAAAGCAGGGGAGGAGGAGGGAAGCGCTCTCGCGGTAGAGACGGAGGAGGAAGGTAAATCGGGGAGTGAGGAGGATGAGGAAGGGGCAGTGGTAGAGGACTCAATTAATGAAGGGGTGATAGGTGTGCCAGACACCCAGATGGAGGAGCAGACGGGGGAGAAGTGGGGTATAGGGTCGAGCCTAGATGAGGAAGTAGCTGCATTGGTGGACCCGGCAACAGGGGGTGAAGGGGGCGGACAGAAGACCGGAGGGAGAGGATCTCAATGGGAGCCTTTGCCTCCGAGAACTGTGCGCCCGAATGAAGGGAAGAAAGCAGCTATGGAGTCTAGAGAGGCGACCCATACACCCGCGCTAGACGAAACGGCTAGCTGGCGAGGTGGAATACCTAAAACTCCCCCACCAAAAATGACTGACTCGATGGTGTTAATGGTAACTGAGGAGGAGAAGAGTGACAGTGGGTCTGAGGAGGAAATGTTGATGGGAAAGGGAATGAGAAAGAGGGCATATGCAGGACAACCGGACAAATTGGCCAGCTGGCAGAAAATCAAAGAAAGGAGGAAAGGGAAAAAGAAAAAATGATATTGAAAATGACATACACTCTATTTAACTTGTTTATAATGGTCACGATTGCCTCGCTTAATGTCAATGGTTTAAATGACATGGAGAAATTAGAGGAAGTCCTGGCAAGATTCACAACAGACATATTGCTAATACAAGAAACAAAGTGGTCAACAGAAAAAATCATAGAAGTCAAGGGAAAATGGAGGGGTTTGTTGTTTGTAAATTGTGGATTGGGGAAATCATGTGGGGTTGCAATATTTGTAAAAGAAAATGTGGTGCAAAATATAACAGAGGTTTTGAATGATGGGAAAGGGAGAGTGCTAGGTGTAGAGTTTGATGTCAATAATGTAAAGTATAGATTGATAAATGTGTATGCACCAAATAGGGAGATTGAAAAGAGAGAGTTTTTTGTTTCACTGGGTGTGCACTGTAAGGGAAATTGTATTCTGGTGGGGGATTTCAATGTATGTTGCACCAAGTTAGATACATATAGGGTAGATAGTTTTAAGCAAGATTCAGGGAGGAGGGGCTTATTAGAAATGATTGAGGTTAGGAATTTGATAGATGTATGGAGGGAGGGAAATGCAAGTAAAAGGGAATTTTCAAGGAGGCAGATAGTTAATGGGGTTTTGAAACAGAGTAGGATAGATTTAGTTTTAGCTTTTCAAGAAATCACAAGGGAAATAACTAATATACAGTACACATTTACAGGATATAGCGATCATGCAGCAATCACATTTCAATTTGGAAACAGGCAGAAAGGGAAAGGGGGGGGAGTGTGGTGTTTGAATGCGAGTGTGTTAGCAGAAAAGGAGTATAGAGAGATGGTGATGAAGTGTGTTGTGGAGCAAAGTATGTGTGAAAAATATGAGGAGGATGTGTGTGAATGGTGGGAATGTGTAAAAAAGCAAGTGAAAAGTTTAAGTATGAGGTATTGTAGGAAAAGGAATCAAGCAAGAAAGAGAAAAGAAGGGGTATTGAGAGAAAGAATGGCTGAAGAACTAAGACAAATAGATAGGAATCCGAATAGAAACATAGCAGAATATATAGGTATCAAAGGAGAATTAGAAGCACATGAAAAAGAAAAATGTAAAGGAGCAATAGTTAGGAGTAGGGCACAATATGCGGTGGAAGGGGAAAAATGCACATCTTTTTTTTTGAGGTTAGAGAAACGGACACAGTGTAGGAGTTATATAGAAGAAATAGAGAATGAAAGAGGAGAGATAGTGAATGATTATGTAGGGATATTGGAAACAGTACAGGGGTTTTATAGCGATTTATTTAAGAAAGGTAGTGTAGATAAAGATAGTGTAGATGAGGTATTAGGGACAGTTGAGCATAGGTTATCAGATAGTGATAGGGGAGTGTGTGAGAGTGAGTTATCAGAATTTGAAGTGAATGCGGCCATCAGAAGTCTATCTAACAACAAAAGCCCAGGCTCTGATGGCCTGCCAGGTGAGTTTTATAAATGTTTTAGCGAGTTATTTAGTCCAATTTTGTTAAAGGTATATAGGGAAATGGAAAGGATAGGGAAGGTTAGTGAAACAATGTCAACAGGTTTAATTACAGTATTATATAAGAATAAGGGTAGCAAGTTGCAGTTAGGGAATTACAGAGGGATTAGCTTATTAAATACGGATTACAAAATATTAGCAAAAGTATTAGCAAATAGAATTAAGTCAGTAGTAGGGTCCATAGTCTCATCAACACAAGCATACAGTATTCCAGGGAGAGATATAGCAGATACGATAGGGTCAGTCAGGGATGTAGTGAGGCATATGAAGGAAGAGGGAGGTATAGTTTTGAGTGTAGATTTCAACAAGGCATTTGATAGAGTAGAACACGAGTTTATGTTTAGGACATTAGAGAGATTTGGGTTTGGAAATAGATTAGTGAACTGGATTAGATTATTGTATAGTAGCGCAAAGAGTAGGGTGAAGTGTAATGGGGTAGTGACAGATAGTTTTAGTTTAGAAAGATCAGTTAGGCAGGGGTGTCCATTATCATCTTTATTATACAGCATAACAGCAGAACCATTAGCCACCATGTTAAAAAAAGATCAACACATAACAAGCATCAATATTCCAGGGGGAGGGAGGAGTTTAATTCATCAATATGCAGACGATACAAACATAACAGTGAAAAATGTAGGCAGTTTAAATAGGGTTATGTATTTATTAGAGAAATATGGGAAAGCATCAGGGGCGAGAATGAACATAGAGAAGTCAGAAATTATGTGTGTAGGGAAGGTAGATATGAGGGAATTTAAGGTACCAATGAAAGTTGCGAAAGGGATGATAAAAGTGTTAGGAGTGAATGTAGGTGAGAATGAAAAGGAAGCAAGGGATGTTACATGGGCAGGGGTAGTGAATAAGGTAAAGCAGAATTTGAATTTATGGAAAATGAGGAAGTTAAAGTTGAGGGGCAGGGTGATAGTAGTAAATTGTTTAATTTTATCACGGGTGAATCACGTGTTGAGTGCACTAGAGCTGCCGTTGTGGGTTGTAAATGAGTTAAATAGGGCCATTAATAGTTTTTTGTGGGATGGGAAGCAGGCAAAGATTAGGCACAGGGTATTAATGAATGGGTTTAAGGATGGAGGGTTAAAATTGATAGATGTAGAGGTGAAAAAAAGGGCTTTGAGGGTTAAAACGATTAAAAAATATTTATATAGTAGGGATGAGTATTGTTGGATGGGTTTTTTTGAGGATTACTTGCACAGGTGTGGTGGATGTGGTGTGAATGGTCTTTGTATGATTTTTAACAAACCAAGGTGTGAGGGAGTATCAGATTTTTATAAGGAGGTTTTTGAAGCGTGGGGGAAATATTTAAAACATGTAAAGTATGAGTGTGTGGACAAGGGGGAGGTGTTAAATCAACCAATCTTTCACAACACAAAAATAACTCACAACAATGCAATTCTGGTAAATAAACATTTTGAAAAAGCAGGAATAAAACAGGTCAAACATTTAATATCCAAAAGCAATAACAATTTCAAATCAGAACAGGAAATCATACAGGGAATAAGAAGAGTAGATAGGGATGTAAGAAGGCAGGTTATTATAGGGATGTACAAGAGAATTAGGGACAGCATTAGTAATGGGTGGAAAATATTAATGTTAGGACAGGGAGAGGTAGGTGAATCAAACAGGATGGTAGAGTTGAGTGTAGAGAGGAAGGGTTTTAGGGTTAAATTTGAAAATGTCACAACTAAATGTATATACACGGATTTACTGGGTGATGGGATGGAGAGGCCAGCGTCGGAAAAGGTGTGGGAAAAGGTTTTTGAGGGGTTAAATGTCAAAGAGGTATGGGGAAATTTGAATGTAAAATATAATAGTATTGACTGTGAGCACAATGATTTTAAAATTAGGCACAATAGGGTTTACACAAATGTTGTTTTGCACCAAATTGACAAGAATGTATGTAGGGAATGTGATGTATGTAAAAGAGAAGATGAAAATTTTAATCACTTATTTTTTGAATGTTCAATGTTGTCTGTACTGTTTGAGAATGTGAAAAATTTGTTGAATGTACACTGTGGGGTGAAAGTCGGAAATGAAAAGGAATGGAAGAAACTATTGTTGTTTGGAATGTGTGGAATAAAGAAAAATGTTAATGTTAATTTGGTGAATGTAATAATGAGTAATGTAAGGTATGCTATTGTATGTAGGAGGAATGTAGCACATTATGAGGTGAGAGTTATGAGGGTGTGGGATCTGTTTGTGTCACTTTTTAAAAAGAATATTAGATTAGTGTACACTTTTGGGAGGGTGGATTTTGAAAAACACTTTGTAAAAAACAGCACTCTGATAACAGCAACCGGATTTGGGGATTTAGTTTTTAATGTGTAGCATTGGGCACTTTTTTTTAGTTCTTTGATTTGGTTTTGGGGTTTTGAATACATTTTCACAAATGTTCTGTGTGTGTTATGTCCGTCACGTTTAATGTAGTGTGTTTATGTCATGTCCATGTTAGATGTATTGAACACCTTTTGTAAATAATGTAAAATATGCTTTGTAATATGTATTTTTGATAATAAAAAGTTAAAAAAAAAAAAACACGCCCGATCTCGTCCGATCTCGGAAGCTAAGCAGAGTCGGGCCGGGTTAGTACTTAGATGGGAGACCGCCTGGGAATACCCGGTGCAGTAAGCTTTTCCTTATTTCGACCAGTAGGGTGTACTATTGTATCACCCCTGTAGTTTGAACAGTGCTGTAGTGTGAACACAGCTCCAGTTTCATATTGCTGTTTTGAACAGTTTATACAGTTTGCTCCAAAACCACCTGCTAAGAATTGGTGACTCACTCAGCCTTCGCTTGAGCTCGATTCTAGACTGACAACTATGAACTATGAGCTGTGGAGTGGTAAAGCAATGTTAATTGCAGTTTTGGTGTTTCCCCCCCCCCCCCCCAGATAACTCCCTGCCTTCTGCGTATCAACTGCAGTATTGTTTGTGTTGTCAAGTGGCGGGCGTCTCCTTTCCTCGACTTTATATACAGTGCAGAGGGCTGGTTCCTTCGCTTACGGCCATACCACGCTGAACACGCCCGATCTCGTCCGATCTCGGAAGCTAAGCAGAGTCGGGCCGGGTTAGTACTTAGATGGGAGACCGCCTGGGAATACCCGGTGCAGTAAGCTTTTCCTTATTTCGACCAGTAGGGTGTACTATTGTATCACCCCTGTAGTTTGAACAGTGCTGTAGTGTGAACACAGCTCCAGTTTCATATTGCTGTTTTGAACAGTTTATACAGTTTGCTCCAAAACCACCTGCTAAGAATTGGTGACTCACTCAGCCTTCGCTTGAGCTCGATTCTAGACTGACAACTATGAACTATGAGCTGTGGAGTGGTAAAGCAATGTTAATTGCAGTTTTGGTGTTTCCCCCCCCCCCCCCCAGATAACTCCCTGCCTTCTGCGTATCAACTGCAGTATTGTTTGTGTTGTCAAGTGGCGGGCGTCTCCTTTCCTCGACTTTATATACAGTGCAGAGGGCTGGTTCCTTCGCTTACGGCCATACCACGCTGAACACGCCCGATCTCGTCCGATCTCGGAAGCTAAGCAGAGTCGGGCCGGGTTAGTACTTAGATGGGAGACCGCCTGGGAATACCCGGTGCAGTAAGCTTTTCCTTATTTCGACCAGTAGGGTGTACTATTGTATCACCCCTGTAGTTTGAACAGTGCTGTAGTGTGAACACAGCTCCAGTTTCATATTGCTGTTTTGAACAGTTTATACAGTTTGCTCCAAAACCACCTGCTAAGAATTGGTGACTCACTCAGCCTTCGCTTGAGCTCGATTCTAGACTGACAACTATGAACTATGAGCTGTGGAGTGGTAAAGCAATGTTAATTGCAGTTTTGGTGTTTCCCCCCCCCCCCCCCAGATAACTCCCTGCCTTCTGCGTATCAACTGCAGTATTGTTTGTGTTGTCAAGTGGCGGGCGTCTCCTTTCCTCGACTTTATATACAGTGCAGAGGGCTGGTTCCTTCGCTTACGGCCATACCACGCTGAACACGCCCGATCTCGTCCGATCTCGGAAGCTAAGCAGAGTCGGGCCGGGTTAGTACTTAGATGGGAGACCGCCTGGGAATACCCGGTGCAGTAAGCTTTTCCTTATTTCGACCAGTAGGGTGTACTATTGTATCACCCCTGTAGTTTGAACAGTGCTGTAGTGTGAACACAGCTCCAGTTTCATATTGCTGTTTTGAACAGTTTATACAGTTTGCTCCAAAACCACCTGCTAAGAATTGGTGACTCACTCAGCCTTCGCTTGAGCTCGATTCTAGACTGACAACTATGAACTATGAGCTGTGGAGTGGTAAAGCAATGTTAATTGCAGTTTTGGTGTTTCCCCCCCCCCCCCCCAGATAACTCCCTGCCTTCTGCGTATCAACTGCAGTATTGTTTGTGTTGTCAAGTGGCGGGCGTCTCCTTTCCTCGACTTTATATACAGTGCAGAGGGCTGGTTCCTTCGCTTACGGCCATACCACGCTGAACACGCCCGATCTCGTCCGATCTCGGAAGCTAAGCAGAGTCGGGCCGGGTTAGTACTTAGATGGGAGACCGCCTGGGAATACCCGGTGCAGTAAGCTTTTCCTTATTTCGACCAGTAGGGTGTACTATTGTATCACCCCTGTAGTTTGAACAGTGCTGTAGTGTGAACACAGCTCCAGTTTCATATTGCTGTTTTGAACAGTTTATACAGTTTGCTCCAAAACCACCTGCTAAGAATTGGTGACTCACTCAGCCTTCGCTTGAGCTCGATTCTAGACTGACAACTATGAACTATGAGCTGTGGAGTGGTAAAGCAATGTTAATTGCAGTTTTGGTGTTTCCCCCCCCCCCCCCCAGATAACTCCCTGCCTTCTGCGTATCAACTGCAGTATTGTTTGTGTTGTCAAGTGGCGGGCGTCTCCTTTCCTCGACTTTATATACAGTGCAGAGGGCTGGTTCCTTCGCTTACGGCCATACCACGCTGAACACGCCCGATCTCGTCCGATCTCGGAAGCTAAGCAGAGTCGGGCCGGGTTAGTACTTAGATGGGAGACCGCCTGGGAATACCCGGTGCAGTAAGCTTTTCCTTATTTCGACCAGTAGGGTGTACTATTGTATCACCCCTGTAGTTTGAACAGTGCTGTAGTGTGAACACAGCTCCAGTTTCATATTGCTGTTTTGAACAGTTTATACAGTTTGCTCCAAAACCACCTGCTAAGAATTGGTGACTCACTCAGCCTTCGCTTGAGCTCGATTCTAGACTGACAACTATGAACTATGAGCTGTGGAGTGGTAAAGCAATGTTAATTGCAGTTTTGGTGTTTCCCCCCCCCCCCCCCAGATAACTCCCTGCCTTCTGCGTATCAACTGCAGTATTGTTTGTGTTGTCAAGTGGCGGGCGTCTCCTTTCCTCGACTTTATATACAGTGCAGAGGGCTGGTTCCTTCGCTTACGGCCATACCACGCTGAACACGCCCGATCTCGTCCGATCTCGGAAGCTAAGCAGAGTCGGGCCGGGTTAGTACTTAGATGGGAGACCGCCTGGGAATACCCGGTGCAGTAAGCTTTTCCTTATTTCGACCAGTAGGGTGTACTATTGTATCACCCCTGTAGTTTGAACAGTGCTGTAGTGTGAACACAGCTCCAGTTTCATATTGCTGTTTTGAACAGTTTATACAGTTTGCTCCAAAACCACCTGCTAAGAATTGGTGACTCACTCAGCCTTCGCTTGAGCTCGATTCTAGACTGACAACTATGAACTATGAGCTGTGGAGTGGTAAAGCAATGTTAATTGCAGTTTTGGTGTTTCCCCCCCCCCCCCCCAGATAACTCCCTGCCTTCTGCGTATCAACTGCAGTATTGTTTGTGTTGTCAAGTGGCGGGCGTCTCCTTTCCTCGACTTTATATACAGTGCAGAGGGCTGGTTCCTTCGCTTACGGCCATACCACGCTGAACACGCCCGATCTCGTCCGATCTCGGAAGCTAAGCAGAGTCGGGCCGGGTTAGTACTTAGATGGGAGACCGCCTGGGAATACCCGGTGCAGTAAGCTTTTCCTTATTTCGACCAGTAGGGTGTACTATTGTATCACCCCTGTAGTTTGAACAGTGCTGTAGTGTGAACACAGCTCCAGTTTCATATTGCTGTTTTGAACAGTTTATACAGTTTGCTCCAAAACCACCTGCTAAGAATTGGTGACTCACTCAGCCTTCGCTTGAGCTCGATTCTAGACTGACAACTATGAACTATGAGCTGTGGAGTGGTAAAGCAATGTTAATTGCAGTTTTGGTGTTTCCCCCCCCCCCCCCCAGATAACTCCCTGCCTTCTGCGTATCAACTGCAGTATTGTTTGTGTTGTCAAGTGGCGGGCGTCTCCTTTCCTCGACTTTATATACAGTGCAGAGGGCTGGTTCCTTCGCTTACGGCCATACCACGCTGAACACGCCCGATCTCGTCCGATCTCGGAAGCTAAGCAGAGTCGGGCCGGGTTAGTACTTAGATGGGAGACCGCCTGGGAATACCCGGTGCAGTAAGCTTTTCCTTATTTCGACCAGTAGGGTGTACTATTGTATCACCCCTGTAGTTTGAACAGTGCTGTAGTGTGAACACAGCTCCAGTTTCATATTGCTGTTTTGAACAGTTTATACAGTTTGCTCCAAAACCACCTGCTAAGAATTGGTGACTCACTCAGCCTTCGCTTGAGCTCGATTCTAGACTGACAACTATGAACTATGAGCTGTGGAGTGGTAAAGCAATGTTAATTGCAGTTTTGGTGTTTCCCCCCCCCCCCCCCAGATAACTCCCTGCCTTCTGCGTATCAACTGCAGTATTGTTTGTGTTGTCAAGTGGCGGGCGTCTCCTTTCCTCGACTTTATATACAGTGCAGAGGGCTGGTTCCTTCGCTTACGGCCATACCACGCTGAACACGCCCGATCTCGTCCGATCTCGGAAGCTAAGCAGAGTCAGGCCGGGTTAGTACTTAGATGGGAGACCGCCTGGGAATACCCGGTGCAGTAAGCTTTTCCTTATTTCGACCAGTAGGGTGTACTATTGTATCACCCCTGTAGTTTGAACAGTGCTGTAGTGTGAACACAGCTCCAGTTTCATATTGCTGTTTTGAACAGTTTATACAGTTTGCTCCAAAACCACCTGCTAAGAATTGGTGACTCACTCAGCCTTCGCTTGAGCTCGATTCTAGACTGACAACTATGAACTATGAGCTGTGGAGTGGTAAAGCAATGTTAATTGCAGTTTTGGTGTTTCCCCCCCCCCCCCCCAGATAACTCCCTGCCTTCTGCGTATCAACTGCAGTATTGTTTGTGTTGTCAAGTGGCGGGCGTCTCCTTTCCTCGACTTTATATACAGTGCAGAGGGCTGGTTCCTTCGCTTACGGCCATACCACGCTGAACACGCCCGATCTCGTCCGATCTCGGAAGCTAAGCAGAGTCGGGCCGGGTTAGTACTTAGATGGGAGACCGCCTGGGAATACCCGGTGCAGTAAGCTTTTCCTTATTTCGACCAGTAGGGTGTACTATTGTATCACCCCTGTAGTTTGAACAGTGCTGTAGTGTGAACACAGCTCCAGTTTCATATTGCTGTTTTGAACAGTTTATACAGTTTGCTCCAAAACCACCTGCTAAGAATTGGTGACTCACTCAGCCTTCGCTTGAGCTCGATTCTAGACTGACAACTATGAACTATGAGCTGTGGAGTGGTAAAGCAATGTTAATTGCAGTTTTGGTGTTTCCCCCCCCCCCCCCCAGATAACTCCCTGCCTTCTGCGTATCAACTGCAGTATTGTTTGTGTTGTCAAGTGGCGGGCGTCTCCTTTCCTCGACTTTATATACAGTGCAGAGGGCTGGTTCCTTCGCTTACGGCCATACCACGCTGAACACGCCCGATCTCGTCCGATCTCGGAAGCTAAGCAGAGTCGGGCCGGGTTAGTACTTAGATGGGAGACCGCCTGGGAATACCCGGTGCAGTAAGCTTTTCCTTATTTCGACCAGTAGGGTGTACTATTGTATCACCCCTGTAGTTTGAACAGTGCTGTGTAGTGTGAACACAGCTCCAGTTTCATATTGCTGTTTTGAACAGTTTATACAGTTTGCTCCAAAACCACCTGCTAAGAATTGGTGACTCACTCAGCCTTCGCTTGAGCTCGATTCTAGACTGACAACTATGAACTATGAGCTGTGGAGTGGTAAAGCAATGTTAATTGCAGTTTTGGTGTTTCCCCCCCCCCCCCCCAGATAACTCCCTGCCTTCTGCGTATCAACTGCAGTATTGTTTGTGTTGTCAAGTGGCGGGCGTCTCCTTTCCTCGACTTTATATACAGTGCAGAGGGCTGGTTCCTTCGCTTACGGCCATACCACGCTGAACACGCCCGATCTCGTCCGATCTCGGAAGCTAAGCAGAGTCGGGCCGGGTTAGTACTTAGATGGGAGACCGCCTGGGAATACCCGGTGCAGTAAGCTTTTCCTTATTTCGACCAGTAGGGTGTACTATTGTATCACCCCTGTAGTTTGAACAGTGCTGTAGTGTGAACACAGCTCCAGTTTCATATTGCTGTTTTGAACAGTTTATACAGTTTGCTCCAAAACCACCTGCTAAGAATTGGTGACTCACTCAGCCTTCGCTTGAGCTCGATTCTAGACTGACAACTATGAACTATGAGCTGTGGAGTGGTAAAGCAATGTTAATTGCAGTTTTGGTGTTTCCCCCCCCCCCCCCCAGATAACTCCCTGCCTTCTGCGTATCAACTGCAGTATTGTTTGTGTTGTCAAGTGGCGGGCGTCTCCTTTCCTCGACTTTATATACAGTGCAGAGGGCTGGTTCCTTCGCTTACGGCCATACCACGCTGAACACGCCCGATCTCGTCCGATCTCGGAAGCTAAGCAGAGTCGGGCCGGGTTAGTACTTAGATGGGAGACCGCCTGGGAATACCCGGTGCAGTAAGCTTTTCCTTATTTCGACCAGTAGGGTGTACTATTGTATCACCCCTGTAGTTTGAACAGTGCTGTAGTGTGAACACAGCTCCAGTTTCATATTGCTGTTTTGAACAGTTTATACAGTTTGCTCCAAAACCACCTGCTAAGAATTGGTGACTCACTCAGCCTTCGCTTGAGCTCGATTCTAGACTGACAACTATGAACTATGAGCTGTGGAGTGGTAAAGCAATGTTAATTGCAGTTTTGGTGTTTCCCCCCCCCCCCCCCAGATAACTCCCTGCCTTCTGCGTATCAACTGCAGTATTGTTTGTGTTGTCAAGTGGCGGGCGTCTCCTTTCCTCGACTTTATATACAGTGCAGAGGGCTGGTTCCTTCGCTTACGGCCATACCACGCTGAACACGCCCGATCTCGTCCGATCTCGGAAGCTAAGCAGAGTCGGGCCGGGTTAGTACTTAGATGGGAGACCGCCTGGGAATACCCGGTGCAGTAAGCTTTTCCTTATTTCGACCAGTAGGGTGTACTATTGTATCACCCCTGTAGTTTGAACAGTGCTGTAGTGTGAACACAGCTCCAGTTTCATATTGCTGTTTTGAACAGTTTATACAGTTTGCTCCAAAACCACCTGCTAAGAATTGGTGACTCACTCAGCCTTCGCTTGAGCTCGATTCTAGACTGACAACTATGAACTATGAGCTGTGGAGTGGTAAAGCAATGTTAATTGCAGTTTTGGTGTTTCCCCCCCCCCCCCCCAGATAACTCCCTGCCTTCTGCGTATCAACTGCAGTATTGTTTGTGTTGTCAAGTGGCGGGCGTCTCCTTTCCTCGACTTTATATACAGTGCAGAGGGCTGGTTCCTTCGCTTACGGCCATACCACGCTGAACACGCCCGATCTCGTCCGATCTCGGAAGCTAAGCAGAGTCGGGCCGGGTTAGTACTTAGATGGGAGACCGCCTGGGAATACCCGGTGCAGTAAGCTTTTCCTTATTTCGACCAGTAGGGTGTACTATTGTATCACCCCTGTAGTTTGAACAGTGCTGTAGTGTGAACACAGCTCCAGTTTCATATTGCTGTTTTGAACAGTTTATACAGTTTGCTCCAAAACCACCTGCTAAGAATTGGTGACTCACTCAGCCTTCGCTTGAGCTCGATTCTAGACTGACAACTATGAACTATGAGCTGTGGAGTGGTAAAGCAATGTTAATTGCAGTTTTGGTGTTTCCCCCCCCCCCCCCCAGATAACTCCCTGCCTTCTGCGTATCAACTGCAGTATTGTTTGTGTTGTCAAGTGGCGGGCGTCTCCTTTCCTCGACTTTATATACAGTGCAGAGGGCTGGTTCCTTCGCTTACGGCCATACCACGCTGAACACGCCCGATCTCGTCCGATCTCGGAAGCTAAGCAGAGTCGGGCCGGGTTAGTACTTAGATGGGAGACCGCCTGGGAATACCCGGTGCAGTAAGCTTTTCCTTATTTCGACCAGTAGGGTGTACTATTGTATCACCCCTGTAGTTTGAACAGTGCTGTAGTGTGAACACAGCTCCAGTTTCATATTGCTGTTTTGAACAGTTTATACAGTTTGCTCCAAAACCACCTGCTAAGAATTGGTGACTCACTCAGCCTTCGCTTGAGCTCGATTCTAGACTGACAACTATGAACTATGAGCTGTGGAGTGGTAAAGCAATGTTAATTGCAGTTTTGGTGTTTCCCCCCCCCCCCCCCAGATAACTCCCTGCCTTCTGCGTATCAACTGCAGTATTGTTTGTGTTGTCAAGTGGCGGGCGTCTCCTTTCCTCGACTTTATATACAGTGCAGAGGGCTGGTTCCTTCGCTTACGGCCATACCACGCTGAACACGCCCGATCTCGTCCGATCTCGGAAGCTAAGCAGAGTCGGGCCGGGTTAGTACTTAGATGGGAGACCGCCTGGGAATACCCGGTGCAGTAAGCTTTTCCTTATTTCGACCAGTAGGGTGTACTATTGTATCACCCCTGTAGTTTGAACAGTGCTGTAGTGTGAACACAGCTCCAGTTTCATATTGCTGTTTTGAACAGTTTATACAGTTTGCTCCAAAACCACCTGCTAAGAATTGGTGACTCACTCAGCCTTCGCTTGAGCTCGATTCTAGACTGACAACTATGAACTATGAGCTGTGGAGTGGTAAAGCAATGTTAATTGCAGTTTTGGTGTTTCCCCCCCCCCCCCCCAGATAACTCCCTGCCTTCTGCGTATCAACTGCAGTATTGTTTGTGTTGTCAAGTGGCGGGCGTCTCCTTTCCTCGACTTTATATACAGTGCAGAGGGCTGGTTCCTTCGCTTACGGCCATACCACGCTGAACACGCCCGATCTCGTCCGATCTCGGAAGCTAAGCAGAGTCGGGCCGGGTTAGTACTTAGATGGGAGACCGCCTGGGAATACCCGGTGCAGTAAGCTTTTCCTTATTTCGACCAGTAGGGTGTACTATTGTATCACCCCTGTAGTTTGAACAGTGCTGTAGTGTGAACACAGCTCCAGTTTCATATTGCTGTTTTGAACAGTTTATACAGTTTGCTCCAAAACCACCTGCTAAGAATTGGTGACTCACTCAGCCTTCGCTTGAGCTCGATTCTAGACTGACAACTATGAACTATGAGCTGTGGAGTGGTAAAGCAATGTTAATTGCAGTTTTGGTGTTTCCCCCCCCCCCCCCCAGATAACTCCCTGCCTTCTGCGTATCAACTGCAGTATTGTTTGTGTTGTCAAGTGGCGGGCGTCTCCTTTCCTCGACTTTATATACAGTGCAGAGGGCTGGTTCCTTCGCTTACGGCCATACCACGCTGAACACGCCCGATCTCGTCCGATCTCGGAAGCTAAGCAGAGTCGGGCCGGGTTAGTACTTAGATGGGAGACCGCCTGGGAATACCCGGTGCAGTAAGCTTTTCCTTATTTCGACCAGTAGGGTGTACTATTGTATCACCCCTGTAGTTTGAACAGTGCTGTAGTGTGAACACAGCTCCAGTTTCATATTGCTGTTTTGAACAGTTTATACAGTTTGCTCCAAAACCACCTGCTAAGAATTGGTGACTCACTCAGCCTTCGCTTGAGCTCGATTCTAGACTGACAACTATGAACTATGAGCTGTGGAGTGGTAAAGCAATGTTAATTGCAGTTTTGGTGTTTCCCCCCCCCCCCCCCAGATAACTCCCTGCCTTCTGCGTATCAACTGCAGTATTGTTTGTGTTGTCAAGTGGCGGGCGTCTCCTTTCCTCGACTTTATATACAGTGCAGAGGGCTGGTTCCTTCGCTTACGGCCATACCACGCTGAACACGCCCGATCTCGTCCGATCTCGGAAGCTAAGCAGAGTCGGGCCGGGTTAGTACTTAGATGGGAGACCGCCTGGGAATACCCGGTGCAGTAAGCTTTTCCTTATTTCGACCAGTAGGGTGTACTATTGTATCACCCCTGTAGTTTGAACAGTGCTGTAGTGTGAACACAGCTCCAGTTTCATATTGCTGTTTTGAACAGTTTATACAGTTTGCTCCAAAACCACCTGCTAAGAATTGGTGACTCACTCAGCCTTCGCTTGAGCTCGATTCTAGACTGACAACTATGAACTATGAGCTGTGGAGTGGTAAAGCAATGTTAATTGCAGTTTTGGTGTTTCCCCCCCCCCCCCCCAGATAACTCCCTGCCTTCTGCGTATCAACTGCAGTATTGTTTGTGTTGTCAAGTGGCGGGCGTCTCCTTTCCTCGACTTTATATACAGTGCAGAGGGCTGGTTCCTTCGCTTACGGCCATACCACGCTGAACACGCCCGATCTCGTCCGATCTCGGAAGCTAAGCAGAGTCGGGCCGGGTTAGTACTTAGATGGGAGACCGCCTGGGAATACCCGGTGCAGTAAGCTTTTCCTTATTTCGACCAGTAGGGTGTACTATTGTATCACCCCTGTAGTTTGAACAGTGCTGTAGTGTGAACACAGCTCCAGTTTCATATTGCTGTTTTGAACAGTTTATACAGTTTGCTCCAAAACCACCTGCTAAGAATTGGTGACTCACTCAGCCTTCGCTTGAGCTCGATTCTAGACTGACAACTATGAACTATGAGCTGTGGAGTGGTAAAGCAATGTTAATTGCAGTTTTGGTGTTTCCCCCCCCCCCCCCCAGATAACTCCCTGCCTTCTGCGTATCAACTGCAGTATTGTTTGTGTTGTCAAGTGGCGGGCGTCTCCTTTCCTCGACTTTATATACAGTGCAGAGGGCTGGTTCCTTCGCTTACGGCCATACCACGCTGAACACGCCCGATCTCGTCCGATCTCGGAAGCTAAGCAGAGTCGGGCCGGGTTAGTACTTAGATGGGAGACCGCCTGGGAATACCCGGTGCAGTAAGCTTTTCCTTATTTCGACCAGTAGGGTGTACTATTGTATCACCCCTGTAGTTTGAACAGTGCTGTAGTGTGAACACAGCTCCAGTTTCATATTGCTGTTTTGAACAGTTTATACAGTTTGCTCCAAAACCACCTGCTAAGAATTGGTGACTCACTCAGCCTTCGCTTGAGCTCGATTCTAGACTGACAACTATGAACTATGAGCTGTGGAGTGGTAAAGCAATGTTAATTGCAGTTTTGGTGTTTCCCCCCCCCCCCCCCAGATAACTCCCTGCCTTCTGCGTATCAACTGCAGTATTGTTTGTGTTGTCAAGTGGCGGGCGTCTCCTTTCCTCGACTTTATATACAGTGCAGAGGGCTGGTTCCTTCGCTTACGGCCATACCACGCTGAACACGCCCGATCTCGTCCGATCTCGGAAGCTAAGCAGAGTCGGGCCGGGTTAGTACTTAGATGGGAGACCGCCTGGGAATACCCGGTGCAGTAAGCTTTTCCTTATTTCGACCAGTAGGGTGTACTATTGTATCACCCCTGTAGTTTGAACAGTGCTGTAGTGTGAACACAGCTCCAGTTTCATATTGCTGTTTTGAACAGTTTATACAGTTTGCTCCAAAACCACCTGCTAAGAATTGGTGACTCACTCAGCCTTCGCTTGAGCTCGATTCTAGACTGACAACTATGAACTATGAGCTGTGGAGTGGTAAAGCAATGTTAATTGCAGTTTTGGTGTTTCCCCCCCCCCCCCCCAGATAACTCCCTGCCTTCTGCGTATCAACTGCAGTATTGTTTGTGTTGTCAAGTGGCGGGCGTCTCCTTTCCTCGACTTTATATACAGTGCAGAGGGCTGGTTCCTTCGCTTACGGCCATACCACGCTGAACACGCCCGATCTCGTCCGATCTCGGAAGCTAAGCAGAGTCGGGCCGGGTTAGTACTTAGATGGGAGACCGCCTGGGAATACCCGGTGCAGTAAGCTTTTCCTTATTTCGACCAGTAGGGTGTACTATTGTATCACCCCTGTAGTTTGAACAGTGCTGTAGTGTGAACACAGCTCCAGTTTCATATTGCTGTTTTGAACAGTTTATACAGTTTGCTCCAAAACCACCTGCTAAGAATTGGTGACTCACTCAGCCTTCGCTTGAGCTCGATTCTAGACTGACAACTATGAACTATGAGCTGTGGAGTGGTAAAGCAATGTTAATTGCAGTTTTGGTGTTTCCCCCCCCCCCCCCCAGATAACTCCCTGCCTTCTGCGTATCAACTGCAGTATTGTTTGTGTTGTCAAGTGGCGGGCGTCTCCTTTCCTCGACTTTATATACAGTGCAGAGGGCTGGTTCCTTCGCTTACGGCCATACCACGCTGAACACGCCCGATCTCGTCCGATCTCGGAAGCTAAGCAGAGTCGGGCCGGGTTAGTACTTAGATGGGAGACCGCCTGGGAATACCCGGTGCAGTAAGCTTTTCCTTATTTCGACCAGTAGGGTGTACTATTGTATCACCCCTGTAGTTTGAACAGTGCTGTAGTGTGAACACAGCTCCAGTTTCATATTGCTGTTTTGAACAGTTTATACAGTTTGCTCCAAAACCACCTGCTAAGAATTGGTGACTCACTCAGCCTTCGCTTGAGCTCGATTCTAGACTGACAACTATGAACTATGAGCTGTGGAGTGGTAAAGCAATGTTAATTGCAGTTTTGGTGTTTCCCCCCCCCCCCCCCAGATAACTCCCTGCCTTCTGCGTATCAACTGCAGTATTGTTTGTGTTGTCAAGTGGCGGGCGTCTCCTTTCCTCGACTTTATATACAGTGCAGAGGGCTGGTTCCTTCGCTTACGGCCATACCACGCTGAACACGCCCGATCTCGTCCGATCTCGGAAGCTAAGCAGAGTCGGGCCGGGTTAGTACTTAGATGGGAGACCGCCTGGGAATACCCGGTGCAGTAAGCTTTTCCTTATTTCGACCAGTAGGGTGTACTATTGTATCACCCCTGTAGTTTGAACAGTGCTGTAGTGTGAACACAGCTCCAGTTTCATATTGCTGTTTTGAACAGTTTATACAGTTTGCTCCAAAACCACCTGCTAAGAATTGGTGACTCACTCAGCCTTCGCTTGAGCTCGATTCTAGACTGACAACTATGAACTATGAGCTGTGGAGTGGTAAAGCAATGTTAATTGCAGTTTTGGTGTTTCCCCCCCCCCCCCCCAGATAACTCCCTGCCTTCTGCGTATCAACTGCAGTATTGTTTGTGTTGTCAAGTGGCGGGCGTCTCCTTTCCTCGACTTTATATACAGTGCAGAGGGCTGGTTCCTTCGCTTACGGCCATACCACGCTGAACACGCCCGATCTCGTCCGATCTCGGAAGCTAAGCAGAGTCGGGCCGGGTTAGTACTTAGATGGGAGACCGCCTGGGAATACCCGGTGCAGTAAGCTTTTCCTTATTTCGACCAGTAGGGTGTACTATTGTATCACCCCTGTAGTTTGAACAGTGCTGTAGTGTGAACACAGCTCCAGTTTCATATTGCTGTTTTGAACAGTTTATACAGTTTGCTCCAAAACCACCTGCTAAGAATTGGTGACTCACTCAGCCTTCGCTTGAGCTCGATTCTAGACTGACAACTATGAACTATGAGCTGTGGAGTGGTAAAGCAATGTTAATTGCAGTTTTGGTGTTTCCCCCCCCCCCCCCCAGATAACTCCCTGCCTTCTGCGTATCAACTGCAGTATTGTTTGTGTTGTCAAGTGGCGGGCGTCTCCTTTCCTCGACTTTATATACAGTGCAGAGGGCTGGTTCCTTCGCTTACGGCCATACCACGCTGAACACGCCCGATCTCGTCCGATCTCGGAAGCTAAGCAGAGTCGGGCCGGGTTAGTACTTAGATGGGAGACCGCCTGGGAATACCCGGTGCAGTAAGCTTTTCCTTATTTCGACCAGTAGGGTGTACTATTGTATCACCCCTGTAGTTTGAACAGTGCTGTAGTGTGAACACAGCTCCAGTTTCATATTGCTGTTTTGAACAGTTTATACAGTTTGCTCCAAAACCACCTGCTAAGAATTGGTGACTCACTCAGCCTTCGCTTGAGCTCGATTCTAGACTGACAACTATGAACTATGAGCTGTGGAGTGGTAAAGCAATGTTAATTGCAGTTTTGGTGTTTCCCCCCCCCCCCCCCAGATAACTCCCTGCCTTCTGCGTATCAACTGCAGTATTGTTTGTGTTGTCAAGTGGCGGGCGTCTCCTTTCCTCGACTTTATATACAGTGCAGAGGGCTGGTTCCTTCGCTTACGGCCATACCACGCTGAACACGCCCGATCTCGTCCGATCTCGGAAGCTAAGCAGAGTCGGGCCGGGTTAGTACTTAGATGGGAGACCGCCTGGGAATACCCGGTGCAGTAAGCTTTTCCTTATTTCGACCAGTAGGGTGTACTATTGTATCACCCCTGTAGTTTGAACAGTGCTGTAGTGTGAACACAGCTCCAGTTTCATATTGCTGTTTTGAACAGTTTATACAGTTTGCTCCAAAACCACCTGCTAAGAATTGGTGACTCACTCAGCCTTCGCTTGAGCTCGATTCTAGACTGACAACTATGAACTATGAGCTGTGGAGTGGTAAAGCAATGTTAATTGCAGTTTTGGTGTTTCCCCCCCCCCCCCCCAGATAACTCCCTGCCTTCTGCGTATCAACTGCAGTATTGTTTGTGTTGTCAAGTGGCGGGCGTCTCCTTTCCTCGACTTTATATACAGTGCAGAGGGCTGGTTCCTTCGCTTACGGCCATACCACGCTGAACACGCCCGATCTCGTCCGATCTCGGAAGCTAAGCAGAGTCGGGCCGGGTTAGTACTTAGATGGGAGACCGCCTGGGAATACCCGGTGCAGTAAGCTTTTCCTTATTTCGACCAGTAGGGTGTACTATTGTATCACCCCTGTAGTTTGAACAGTGCTGTAGTGTGAACACAGCTCCAGTTTCATATTGCTGTTTTGAACAGTTTATACAGTTTGCTCCAAAACCACCTGCTAAGAATTGGTGACTCACTCAGCCTTCGCTTGAGCTCGATTCTAGACTGACAACTATGAACTATGAGCTGTGGAGTGGTAAAGCAATGTTAATTGCAGTTTTGGTGTTTCCCCCCCCCCCCCCCAGATAACTCCCTGCCTTCTGCGTATCAACTGCAGTATTGTTTGTGTTGTCAAGTGGCGGGCGTCTCCTTTCCTCGACTTTATATACAGTGCAGAGGGCTGGTTCCTTCGCTTACGGCCATACCACGCTGAACACGCCCGATCTCGTCCGATCTCGGAAGCTAAGCAGAGTCGGGCCGGGTTAGTACTTAGATGGGAGACCGCCTGGGAATACCCGGTGCAGTAAGCTTTTCCTTATTTCGACCAGTAGGGTGTACTATTGTATCACCCCTGTAGTTTGAACAGTGCTGTAGTGTGAACACAGACAGCTCCAGTTTCATATTGCTGTTTTGAACAGTTTATACAGTTTGCTCCAAAACCACCTGCTAAGAATTGGTGACTCACTCAGCCTTCGCTTGAGCTCGATTCTAGACTGACAACTATGAACTATGAGCTGTGGAGTGGTAAAGCAATGTTAATTGCAGTTTTGGTGTTTCCCCCCCCCCCCCCCAGATAACTCCCTGCCTTCTGCGTATCAACTGCAGTATTGTTTGTGTTGTCAAGTGGCGGGCGTCTCCTTTCCTCGACTTTATATACAGTGCAGAGGGCTGGTTCCTTCGCTTACGGCCATACCACGCTGAACACGCCCGATCTCGTCCGATCTCGGAAGCTAAGCAGAGTCGGGCCGGGTTAGTACTTAGATGGGAGACCGCCTGGGAATACCCGGTGCAGTAAGCTTTTCCTTATTTCGACCAGTAGGGTGTACTATTGTATCACCCCTGTAGTTTGAACAGTGCTGTAGTGTGAACACAGCTCCAGTTTCATATTGCTGTTTTGAACAGTTTATACAGTTTGCTCCAAAACCACCTGCTAAGAATTGGTGACTCACTCAGCCTTCGCTTGAGCTCGATTCTAGACTGACAACTATGAACTATGAGCTGTGGAGTGGTAAAGCAATGTTAATTGCAGTTTTGGTGTTTCCCCCCCCCCCCCCCAGATAACTCCCTGCCTTCTGCGTATCAACTGCAGTATTGTTTGTGTTGTCAAGTGGCGGGCGTCTCCTTTCCTCGACTTTATATACAGTGCAGAGGGCTGGTTCCTTCGCTTACGGCCATACCACGCTGAACACGCCCGATCTCGTCCGATCTCGGAAGCTAAGCAGAGTCGGGCCGGGTTAGTACTTAGATGGGAGACCGCCTGGGAATACCCGGTGCAGTAAGCTTTTCCTTATTTCGACCAGTAGGGTGTACTATTGTATCACCCCTGTAGTTTGAACAGTGCTGTAGTGTGAACACAGCTCCAGTTTCATATTGCTGTTTTGAACAGTTTATACAGTTTGCTCCAAAACCACCTGCTAAGAATTGGTGACTCACTCAGCCTTCGCTTGAGCTCGATTCTAGACTGACAACTATGAACTATGAGCTGTGGAGTGGTAAAGCAATGTTAATTGCAGTTTTGGTGTTTCCCCCCCCCCCCCCCAGATAACTCCCTGCCTTCTGCGTATCAACTGCAGTATTGTTTGTGTTGTCAAGTGGCGGGCGTCTCCTTTCCTCGACTTTATATACAGTGCAGAGGGCTGGTTCCTTCGCTTACGGCCATACCACGCTGAACACGCCCGATCTCGTCCGATCTCGGAAGCTAAGCAGAGTCGGGCCGGGTTAGTACTTAGATGGGAGACCGCCTGGGAATACCCGGTGCAGTAAGCTTTTCCTTATTTCGACCAGTAGGGTGTACTATTGTATCACCCCTGTAGTTTGAACAGTGCTGTAGTGTGAACACAGCTCCAGTTTCATATTGCTGTTTTGAACAGTTTATACAGTTTGCTCCAAAACCACCTGCTAAGAATTGGTGACTCACTCAGCCTTCGCTTGAGCTCGATTCTAGACTGACAACTATGAACTATGAGCTGTGGAGTGGTAAAGCAATGTTAATTGCAGTTTTGGTGTTTCCCCCCCCCCCCCCCAGATAACTCCCTGCCTTCTGCGTATCAACTGCAGTATTGTTTGTGTTGTCAAGTGGCGGGCGTCTCCTTTCCTCGACTTTATATACAGTGCAGAGGGCTGGTTCCTTCGCTTACGGCCATACCACGCTGAACACGCCCGATCTCGTCCGATCTCGGAAGCTAAGCAGAGTCGGGCCGGGTTAGTACTTAGATGGGAGACCGCCTGGGAATACCCGGTGCAGTAAGCTTTTCCTTATTTCGACCAGTAGGGTGTACTATTGTATCACCCCTGTAGTTTGAACAGTGCTGTAGTGTGAACACAGCTCCAGTTTCATATTGCTGTTTTGAACAGTTTATACAGTTTGCTCCAAAACCACCTGCTAAGAATTGGTGACTCACTCAGCCTTCGCTTGAGCTCGATTCTAGACTGACAACTATGAACTATGAGCTGTGGAGTGGTAAAGCAATGTTAATTGCAGTTTTGGTGTTTCCCCCCCCCCCCCCCAGATAACTCCCTGCCTTCTGCGTATCAACTGCAGTATTGTTTGTGTTGTCAAGTGGCGGGCGTCTCCTTTCCTCGACTTTATATACAGTGCAGAGGGCTGGTTCCTTCGCTTACGGCCATACCACGCTGAACACGCCCGATCTCGTCCGATCTCGGAAGCTAAGCAGAGTCGGGCCGGGTTAGTACTTAGATGGGAGACCGCCTGGGAATACCCGGTGCAGTAAGCTTTTCCTTATTTCGACCAGTAGGGTGTACTATTGTATCACCCCTGTAGTTTGAACAGTGCTGTAGTGTGAACACAGCTCCAGTTTCATATTGCTGTTTTGAACAGTTTATACAGTTTGCTCCAAAACCACCTGCTAAGAATTGGTGACTCACTCAGCCTTCGCTTGAGCTCGATTCTAGACTGACAACTATGAACTATGAGCTGTGGAGTGGTAAAGCAATGTTAATTGCAGTTTTGGTGTTTCCCCCCCCCCCCCCCAGATAACTCCCTGCCTTCTGCGTATCAACTGCAGTATTGTTTGTGTTGTCAAGTGGCGGGCGTCTCCTTTCCTCGACTTTATATACAGTGCAGAGGGCTGGTTCCTTCGCTTACGGCCATACCACGCTGAACACGCCCGATCTCGTCCGATCTCGGAAGCTAAGCAGAGTCGGGCCGGGTTAGTACTTAGATGGGAGACCGCCTGGGAATACCCGGTGCAGTAAGCTTTTCCTTATTTCGACCAGTAGGGTGTACTATTGTATCACCCCTGTAGTTTGAACAGTGCTGTAGTGTGAACACAGCTCCAGTTTCATATTGCTGTTTTGAACAGTTTATACAGTTTGCTCCAAAACCACCTGCTAAGAATTGGTGACTCACTCAGCCTTCGCTTGAGCTCGATTCTAGACTGACAACTATGAACTATGAGCTGTGGAGTGGTAAAGCAATGTTAATTGCAGTTTTGGTGTTTCCCCCCCCCCCCCCCAGATAACTCCCTGCCTTCTGCGTATCAACTGCAGTATTGTTTGTGTTGTCAAGTGGCGGGCGTCTCCTTTCCTCGACTTTATATACAGTGCAGAGGGCTGGTTCCTTCGCTTACGGCCATACCACGCTGAACACGCCCGATCTCGTCCGATCTCGGAAGCTAAGCAGAGTCGGGCCGGGTTAGTACTTAGATGGGAGACCGCCTGGGAATACCCGGTGCAGTAAGCTTTTCCTTATTTCGACCAGTAGGGTGTACTATTGTATCACCCCTGTAGTTTGAACAGTGCTGTAGTGTGAACACAGCTCCAGTTTCATATTGCTGTTTTGAACAGTTTATACAGTTTGCTCCAAAACCACCTGCTAAGAATTGGTGACTCACTCAGCCTTCGCTTGAGCTCGATTCTAGACTGACAACTATGAACTATGAGCTGTGGAGTGGTAAAGCAATGTTAATTGCAGTTTTGGTGTTTCCCCCCCCCCCCCCCAGATAACTCCCTGCCTTCTGCGTATCAACTGCAGTATTGTTTGTGTTGTCAAGTGGCGGGCGTCTCCTTTCCTCGACTTTATATACAGTGCAGAGGGCTGGTTCCTTCGCTTACGGCCATACCACGCTGAACACGCCCGATCTCGTCCGATCTCGGAAGCTAAGCAGAGTCGGGCCGGGTTAGTACTTAGATGGGAGACCGCCTGGGAATACCCGGTGCAGTAAGCTTTTCCTTATTTCGACCAGTAGGGTGTACTATTGTATCACCCCTGTAGTTTGAACAGTGCTGTAGTGTGAACACAGCTCCAGTTTCATATTGCTGTTTTGAACAGTTTATACAGTTTGCTCCAAAACCACCTGCTAAGAATTGGTGACTCACTCAGCCTTCGCTTGAGCTCGATTCTAGACTGACAACTATGAACTATGAGCTGTGGAGTGGTAAAGCAATGTTAATTGCAGTTTTGGTGTTTCCCCCCCCCCCCCCCAGATAACTCCCTGCCTTCTGCGTATCAACTGCAGTATTGTTTGTGTTGTCAAGTGGCGGGCGTCTCCTTTCCTCGACTTTATATACAGTGCAGAGGGCTGGTTCCTTCGCTTACGGCCATACCACGCTGAACACGCCCGATCTCGTCCGATCTCGGAAGCTAAGCAGAGTCGGGCCGGGTTAGTACTTAGATGGGAGACCGCCTGGGAATACCCGGTGCAGTAAGCTTTTCCTTATTTCGACCAGTAGGGTGTACTATTGTATCACCCCTGTAGTTTGAACAGTGCTGTAGTGTGAACACAGCTCCAGTTTCATATTGCTGTTTTGAACAGTTTATACAGTTTGCTCCAAAACCACCTGCTAAGAATTGGTGACTCACTCAGCCTTCGCTTGAGCTCGATTCTAGACTGACAACTATGAACTATGAGCTGTGGAGTGGTAAAGCAATGTTAATTGCAGTTTTGGTGTTTCCCCCCCCCCCCCCCAGATAACTCCCTGCCTTCTGCGTATCAACTGCAGTATTGTTTGTGTTGTCAAGTGGCGGGCGTCTCCTTTCCTCGACTTTATATACAGTGCAGAGGGCTGGTTCCTTCGCTTACGGCCATACCACGCTGAACACGCCCGATCTCGTCCGATCTCGGAAGCTAAGCAGAGTCGGGCCGGGTTAGTACTTAGATGGGAGACCGCCTGGGAATACCCGGTGCAGTAAGCTTTTCCTTATTTCGACCAGTAGGGTGTACTATTGTATCACCCCTGTAGTTTGAACAGTGCTGTAGTGTGAACACAGCTCCAGTTTCATATTGCTGTTTTGAACAGTTTATACAGTTTGCTCCAAAACCACCTGCTAAGAATTGGTGACTCACTCAGCCTTCGCTTGAGCTCGATTCTAGACTGACAACTATGAACTATGAGCTGTGGAGTGGTAAAGCAATGTTAATTGCAGTTTTGGTGTTTCCCCCCCCCCCCCCCAGATAACTCCCTGCCTTCTGCGTATCAACTGCAGTATTGTTTGTGTTGTCAAGTGGCGGGCGTCTCCTTTCCTCGACTTTATATACAGTGCAGAGGGCTGGTTCCTTCGCTTACGGCCATACCACGCTGAACACGCCCGATCTCGTCCGATCTCGGAAGCTAAGCAGAGTCGGGCCGGGTTAGTACTTAGATGGGAGACCGCCTGGGAATACCCGGTGCAGTAAGCTTTTCCTTATTTCGACCAGTAGGGTGTACTATTGTATCACCCCTGTAGTTTGAACAGTGCTGTAGTGTGAACACAGCTCCAGTTTCATATTGCTGTTTTGAACAGTTTATACAGTTTGCTCCAAAACCACCTGCTAAGAATTGGTGACTCACTCAGCCTTCGCTTGAGCTCGATTCTAGACTGACAACTATGAACTATGAGCTGTGGAGTGGTAAAGCAATGTTAATTGCAGTTTTGGTGTTTCCCCCCCCCCCCCCCAGATAACTCCCTGCCTTCTGCGTATCAACTGCAGTATTGTTTGTGTTGTCAAGTGGCGGGCGTCTCCTTTCCTCGACTTTATATACAGTGCAGAGGGCTGGTTCCTTCGCTTACGGCCATACCACGCTGAACACGCCCGATCTCGTCCGATCTCGGAAGCTAAGCAGAGTCGGGCCGGGTTAGTACTTAGATGGGAGACCGCCTGGGAATACCCGGTGCAGTAAGCTTTTCCTTATTTCGACCAGTAGGGTGTACTATTGTATCACCCCTGTAGTTTGAACAGTGCTGTAGTGTGAACACAGCTCCAGTTTCATATTGCTGTTTTGAACAGTTTATACAGTTTGCTCCAAAACCACCTGCTAAGAATTGGTGACTCACTCAGCCTTCGCTTGAGCTCGATTCTAGACTGACAACTATGAACTATGAGCTGTGGAGTGGTAAAGCAATGTTAATTGCAGTTTTGGTGTTTCCCCCCCCCCCCCCCAGATAACTCCCTGCCTTCTGCGTATCAACTGCAGTATTGTTTGTGTTGTCAAGTGGCGGGCGTCTCCTTTCCTCGACTTTATATACAGTGCAGAGGGCTGGTTCCTTCGCTTACGGCCATACCACGCTGAACACGCCCGATCTCGTCCGATCTCGGAAGCTAAGCAGAGTCGGGCCGGGTTAGTACTTAGATGGGAGACCGCCTGGGAATACCCGGTGCAGTAAGCTTTTCCTTATTTCGACCAGTAGGGTGTACTATTGTATCACCCCTGTAGTTTGAACAGTGCTGTAGTGTGAACACAGCTCCAGTTTCATATTGCTGTTTTGAACAGTTTATACAGTTTGCTCCAAAACCACCTGCTAAGAATTGGTGACTCACTCAGCCTTCGCTTGAGCTCGATTCTAGACTGACAACTATGAACTATGAGCTGTGGAGTGGTAAAGCAATGTTAATTGCAGTTTTGGTGTTTCCCCCCCCCCCCCCCAGATAACTCCCTGCCTTCTGCGTATCAACTGCAGTATTGTTTGTGTTGTCAAGTGGCGGGCGTCTCCTTTCCTCGACTTTATATACAGTGCAGAGGGCTGGTTCCTTCGCTTACGGCCATACCACGCTGAACACGCCCGATCTCGTCCGATCTCGGAAGCTAAGCAGAGTCGGGCCGGGTTAGTACTTAGATGGGAGACCGCCTGGGAATACCCGGTGCAGTAAGCTTTTCCTTATTTCGACCAGTAGGGTGTACTATTGTATCACCCCTGTAGTTTGAACAGTGCTGTAGTGTGAACACAGCTCCAGTTTCATATTGCTGTTTTGAACAGTTTATACAGTTTGCTCCAAAACCACCTGCTAAGAATTGGTGACTCACTCAGCCTTCGCTTGAGCTCGATTCTAGACTGACAACTATGAACTATGAGCTGTGGAGTGGTAAAGCAATGTTAATTGCAGTTTTGGTGTTTCCCCCCCCCCCCCCCAGATAACTCCCTGCCTTCTGCGTATCAACTGCAGTATTGTTTGTGTTGTCAAGTGGCGGGCGTCTCCTTTCCTCGACTTTATATACAGTGCAGAGGGCTGGTTCCTTCGCTTACGGCCATACCACGCTGAACACGCCCGATCTCGTCCGATCTCGGAAGCTAAGCAGAGTCGGGCCGGGTTAGTACTTAGATGGGAGACCGCCTGGGAATACCCGGTGCAGTAAGCTTTTCCTTATTTCGACCAGTAGGGTGTACTATTGTATCACCCCTGTAGTTTGAACAGTGCTGTAGTGTGAACACAGCTCCAGTTTCATATTGCTGTTTTGAACAGTTTATACAGTTTGCTCCAAAACCACCTGCTAAGAATTGGTGACTCACTCAGCCTTCGCTTGAGCTCGATTCTAGACTGACAACTATGAACTATGAGCTGTGGAGTGGTAAAGCAATGTTAATTGCAGTTTTGGTGTTTCCCCCCCCCCCCCCCAGATAACTCCCTGCCTTCTGCGTATCAACTGCAGTATTGTTTGTGTTGTCAAGTGGCGGGCGTCTCCTTTCCTCGACTTTATATACAGTGCAGAGGGCTGGTTCCTTCGCTTACGGCCATACCACGCTGAACACGCCCGATCTCGTCCGATCTCGGAAGCTAAGCAGAGTCGGGCCGGGTTAGTACTTAGATGGGAGACCGCCTGGGAATACCCGGTGCAGTAAGCTTTTCCTTATTTCGACCAGTAGGGTGTACTATTGTATCACCCCTGTAGTTTGAACAGTGCTGTAGTGTGAACACAGCTCCAGTTTCATATTGCTGTTTTGAACAGTTTATACAGTTTGCTCCAAAACCACCTGCTAAGAATTGGTGACTCACTCAGCCTTCGCTTGAGCTCGATTCTAGACTGACAACTATGAACTATGAGCTGTGGAGTGGTAAAGCAATGTTAATTGCAGTTTTGGTGTTTCCCCCCCCCCCCCCCAGATAACTCCCTGCCTTCTGCGTATCAACTGCAGTATTGTTTGTGTTGTCAAGTGGCGGGCGTCTCCTTTCCTCGACTTTATATACAGTGCAGAGGGCTGGTTCCTTCGCTTACGGCCATACCACGCTGAACACGCCCGATCTCGTCCGATCTCGGAAGCTAAGCAGAGTCGGGCCGGGTTAGTACTTAGATGGGAGACCGCCTGGGAATACCCGGTGCAGTAAGCTTTTCCTTATTTCGACCAGTAGGGTGTACTATTGTATCACCCCTGTAGTTTGAACAGTGCTGTAGTGTGAACACAGCTCCAGTTTCATATTGCTGTTTTGAACAGTTTATACAGTTTGCTCCAAAACCACCTGCTAAGAATTGGTGACTCACTCAGCCTTCGCTTGAGCTCGATTCTAGACTGACAACTATGAACTATGAGCTGTGGAGTGGTAAAGCAATGTTAATTGCAGTTTTGGTGTTTCCCCCCCCCCCCCCCAGATAACTCCCTGCCTTCTGCGTATCAACTGCAGTATTGTTTGTGTTGTCAAGTGGCGGGCGTCTCCTTTCCTCGACTTTATATACAGTGCAGAGGGCTGGTTCCTTCGCTTACGGCCATACCACGCTGAACACGCCCGATCTCGTCCGATCTCGGAAGCTAAGCAGAGTCGGGCCGGGTTAGTACTTAGATGGGAGACCGCCTGGGAATACCCGGTGCAGTAAGCTTTTCCTTATTTCGACCAGTAGGGTGTACTATTGTATCACCCCTGTAGTTTGAACAGTGCTGTAGTGTGAACACAGCTCCAGTTTCATATTGCTGTTTTGAACAGTTTATACAGTTTGCTCCAAAACCACCTGCTAAGAATTGGTGACTCACTCAGCCTTCGCTTGAGCTCGATTCTAGACTGACAACTATGAACTATGAGCTGTGGAGTGGTAAAGCAATGTTAATTGCAGTTTTGGTGTTTCCCCCCCCCCCCCCCAGATAACTCCCTGCCTTCTGCGTATCAACTGCAGTATTGTTTGTGTTGTCAAGTGGCGGGCGTCTCCTTTCCTCGACTTTATATACAGTGCAGAGGGCTGGTTCCTTCGCTTACGGCCATACCACGCTGAACACAGCCCGATCTCGTCCGATCTCGGAAGCTAAGCAGAGTCGGGCCGGGTTAGTACTTAGATGGGAGACCGCCTGGGAATACCCGGTGCAGTAAGCTTTTCCTTATTTCGACCAGTAGGGTGTACTATTGTATCACCCCTGTAGTTTGAACAGTGCTGTAGTGTGAACACAGCTCCAGTTTCATATTGCTGTTTTGAACAGTTTATACAGTTTGCTCCAAAACCACCTGCTAAGAATTGGTGACTCACTCAGCCTTCGCTTGAGCTCGATTCTAGACTGACAACTATGAACTATGAGCTGTGGAGTGGTAAAGCAATGTTAATTGCAGTTTTGGTGTTTCCCCCCCCCCCCCCCAGATAACTCCCTGCCTTCTGCGTATCAACTGCAGTATTGTTTGTGTTGTCAAGTGGCGGGCGTCTCCTTTCCTCGACTTTATATACAGTGCAGAGGGCTGGTTCCTTCGCTTACGGCCATACCACGCTGAACACGCCCGATCTCGTCCGATCTCGGAAGCTAAGCAGAGTCGGGCCGGGTTAGTACTTAGATGGGAGACCGCCTGGGAATACCCGGTGCAGTAAGCTTTTCCTTATTTCGACCAGTAGGGTGTACTATTGTATCACCCCTGTAGTTTGAACAGTGCTGTAGTGTGAACACAGCTCCAGTTTCATATTGCTGTTTTGAACAGTTTATACAGTTTGCTCCAAAACCACCTGCTAAGAATTGGTGACTCACTCAGCCTTCGCTTGAGCTCGATTCTAGACTGACAACTATGAACTATGAGCTGTGGAGTGGTAAAGCAATGTTAATTGCAGTTTTGGTGTTTCCCCCCCCCCCCCCCAGATAACTCCCTGCCTTCTGCGTATCAACTGCAGTATTGTTTGTGTTGTCAAGTGGCGGGCGTCTCCTTTCCTCGACTTTATATACAGTGCAGAGGGCTGGTTCCTTCGCTTACGGCCATACCACGCTGAACACGCCCGATCTCGTCCGATCTCGGAAGCTAAGCAGAGTCGGGCCGGGTTAGTACTTAGATGGGAGACCGCCTGGGAATACCCGGTGCAGTAAGCTTTTCCTTATTTCGACCAGTAGGGTGTACTATTGTATCACCCCTGTAGTTTGAACAGTGCTGTAGTGTGAACACAGCTCCAGTTTCATATTGCTGTTTTGAACAGTTTATACAGTTTGCTCCAAAACCACCTGCTAAGAATTGGTGACTCACTCAGCCTTCGCTTGAGCTCGATTCTAGACTGACAACTATGAACTATGAGCTGTGGAGTGGTAAAGCAATGTTAATTGCAGTTTTGGTGTTTCCCCCCCCCCCCCCCAGATAACTCCCTGCCTTCTGCGTATCAACTGCAGTATTGTTTGTGTTGTCAAGTGGCGGGCGTCTCCTTTCCTCGACTTTATATACAGTGCAGAGGGCTGGTTCCTTCGCTTACGGCCATACCACGCTGAACACGCCCGATCTCGTCCGATCTCGGAAGCTAAGCAGAGTCGGGCCGGGTTAGTACTTAGATGGGAGACCGCCTGGGAATACCCGGTGCAGTAAGCTTTTCCTTATTTCGACCAGTAGGGTGTACTATTGTATCACCCCTGTAGTTTGAACAGTGCTGTAGTGTGAACACAGCTCCAGTTTCATATTGCTGTTTTGAACAGTTTATACAGTTTGCTCCAAAACCACCTGCTAAGAATTGGTGACTCACTCAGCCTTCGCTTGAGCTCGATTCTAGACTGACAACTATGAACTATGAGCTGTGGAGTGGTAAAGCAATGTTAATTGCAGTTTTGGTGTTCCCCCCCCCCCCCCCCAGATAACTCCCTGCCTTCTGCGTATCAACTGCAGTATTGTTTGTGTTGTCAAGTGGCGGGCGTCTCCTTTCCTCGACTTTATATACAGTGCAGAGGGCTGGTTCCTTCGCTTACGGCCATACCACGCTGAACACGCCCGATCTCGTCCGATCTCGGAAGCTAAGCAGAGTCGGGCCGGGTTAGTACTTAGATGGGAGACCGCCTGGGAATACCCGGTGCAGTAAGCTTTTCCTTATTTCGACCAGTAGGGTGTACTATTGTATCACCCCTGTAGTTTGAACAGTGCTGTAGTGTGAACACAGCTCCAGTTTCATATTGCTGTTTTGAACAGTTTATACAGTTTGCTCCAAAACCACCTGCTAAGAATTGGTGACTCACTCAGCCTTCGCTTGAGCTCGATTCTAGACTGACAACTATGAACTATGAGCTGTGGAGTGGTAAAGCAATGTTAATTGCAGTTTTGGTGTTTCCCCCCCCCCCCCCCAGATAACTCCCTGCCTTCTGCGTATCAACTGCAGTATTGTTTGTGTTGTCAAGTGGCGGGCGTCTCCTTTCCTCGACTTTATATACAGTGCAGAGGGCTGGTTCCTTCGCTTACGGCCATACCACGCTGAACACGCCCGATCTCGTCCGATCTCGGAAGCTAAGCAGAGTCGGGCCGGGTTAGTACTTAGATGGGAGACCGCCTGGGAATACCCGGTGCAGTAAGCTTTTCCTTATTTCGACCAGTAGGGTGTACTATTGTATCACCCCTGTAGTTTGAACAGTGCTGTAGTGTGAACACAGCTCCAGTTTCATATTGCTGTTTTGAACAGTTTATACAGTTTGCTCCAAAACCACCTGCTAAGAATTGGTGACTCACTCAGCCTTCGCTTGAGCTCGATTCTAGACTGACAACTATGAACTATGAGCTGTGGAGTGGTAAAGCAATGTTAATTGCAGTTTTGGTGTTTCCCCCCCCCCCCCCCAGATAACTCCCTGCCTTCTGCGTATCAACTGCAGTATTGTTTGTGTTGTCAAGTGGCGGGCGTCTCCTTTCCTCGACTTTATATACAGTGCAGAGGGCTGGTTCCTTCGCTTACGGCCATACCACGCTGAACACGCCCGATCTCGTCCGATCTCGGAAGCTAAGCAGAGTCGGGCCGGGTTAGTACTTAGATGGGAGACCGCCTGGGAATACCCGGTGCAGTAAGCTTTTCCTTATTTCGACCAGTAGGGTGTACTATTGTATCACCCCTGTAGTTTGAACAGTGCTGTAGTGTGAACACAGCTCCAGTTTCATATTGCTGTTTTGAACAGTTTATACAGTTTGCTCCAAAACCACCTGCTAAGAATTGGTGACTCACTCAGCCTTCGCTTGAGCTCGATTCTAGACTGACAACTATGAACTATGAGCTGTGGAGTGGTAAAGCAATGTTAATTGCAGTTTTGGTGTTTCCCCCCCCCCCCCCCAGATAACTCCCTGCCTTCTGCGTATCAACTGCAGTATTGTTTGTGTTGTCAAGTGGCGGGCGTCTCCTTTCCTCGACTTTATATACAGTGCAGAGGGCTGGTTCCTTCGCTTACGGCCATACCACGCTGAACACGCCCGATCTCGTCCGATCTCGGAAGCTAAGCAGAGTCGGGCCGGGTTAGTACTTAGATGGGAGACCGCCTGGGAATACCCGGTGCAGTAAGCTTTTCCTTATTTCGACCAGTAGGGTGTACTATTGTATCACCCCTGTAGTTTGAACAGTGCTGTAGTGTGAACACAGCTCCAGTTTCATATTGCTGTTTTGAACAGTTTATACAGTTTGCTCCAAAACCACCTGCTAAGAATTGGTGACTCACTCAGCCTTCGCTTGAGCTCGATTCTAGACTGACAACTATGAACTATGAGCTGTGGAGTGGTAAAGCAATGTTAATTGCAGTTTTGGTGTTTCCCCCCCCCCCCCCCAGATAACTCCCTGCCTTCTGCGTATCAACTGCAGTATTGTTTGTGTTGTCAAGTGGCGGGCGTCTCCTTTCCTCGACTTTATATACAGTGCAGAGGGCTGGTTCCTTCGCTTACGGCCATACCACCCTGAACACGTCACAGTGCAAAGGATTCTGGGAAGTCGAGAGCGTTTGGAAGCGGGAGAATTTGAAACAGCGTTTGTGGAGATTAGTGTTTTCTGTTTGTTTATGTGAAAAATAGTGAAAAAAAGAAAAAAAGAAGTGAGTTTTGTTTTGTTTTGTGTATTCCCCCAACAGCTTGCTGTTTGGGGGGATATCTGTTTCAGTTTGAGTGTAGTTTTGTTTTCGGATTGGATAAATGGATACGAACAGGACAACGACAGACGACATGGCTAAGAACACGGATGACGGCAAGACGAATGGCGAAAACATAGAGAAGGCGAGAGTGGTGGAGAAAGCTGGAGTGGAGGCGAGACAGACGGTGAATGCGGAGAAAGGAGAGAGAGTAAGAGAGAACGGAAAGGCGGCGGACGAGCCAAGCTACAGCAAAGATTTAACGGTGTTGTTGGAATTAGTAGGAGAAGAGAAAATTACGATGATGGAGATGCTGAAAACGACGAAGGATTTATGTGGGCTGGTGGTTGGATGTCGGTTCATTGGAATAAATAAATACGAACTGACTATGAGTCACCCTAATGGGAAGAGGCGCCTGATGGACGGCTTCAAAATCCGCGAGACCAGGATCATGGCTAAGGAGCTAACGAGCGATGAGATGGTGGTATCGTTCCTGGGGCTGCCTGTATACACAACGGACGAAGAAATCTTAAAGAAGCTTATGGACTGGGGAGTGATGGCAGTGTCGCCGATAAAAAGGAGAATGTGGCCGGGGACGAGGATATGTGAAGGAACAAGGTTTGTCAAAGTAAAATTCAACGACGTAGTTAGGTCTTTACCGTATTCAACAAGATTCGATACAGAAAAGGGAGCGGAGTTTTTCCGCGTTATTCATGATAGACAGGTCAAAGTTTGTAGGATGTGCCTACAACCAGGACACATTGTACGTGAGTGTCCGGACTTCCTATGTAGGAAATGTGGGGACCAGGGACACTATGCGAGGGAATGCGTGACCATTATAAACAAGTGTGGAGTGTGTGGAAATAGGGAAGCGGGTTGTGTATGTAAAGCAGGGGAGGAGGAGGGAAGCGCTCTCGCGGTAGAGACGGAGGAGGAAGGTAAATCGGGGAGTGAGGAGGATGAGGAAGGGGCAGTGGTAGAGGACTCAATTAATGAAGGGGTGATAGGTGTGCCAGACACCCAGATGGAGGAGCAGACGGGGGAGAAGTGGGGTATAGGGTCGAGCCTAGATGAGGAAGTAGCTGCATTGGTGGACCCGGCAACAGGGGGTGAAGGGGGCGGACAGAAGACCGGAGGGAGAGGATCTCAATGGGAGCCTTTGCCTCCGAGAACTGTGCGCCCGAATGAAGGGAAGAAAGCAGCTATGGAGTCTAGAGAGGCGACCCATACACCCACGCTAGACGAAACGGCTAGCTGGCGAGGTGGAATACCTAAAACTCCCCCACCCCAAATGTCTGACTCGATGGTGTCAATGGTAACTGAGGAGGAGAAGAGTGACAGTGGGTCTGAGGAGGAAATGTTGATGGGAAAAGGAATGAGAAAGAGGGCATATGCAGGACAACCGAACAAATTGGCCAGCTGGCAGAAAATCAAAGAAAGGAGGAAAGGGAAAAAGAAAAAATGATATTGAAAATGACATACACTCTATTTAACTTGTTTATAATGGTCACGATTGCCTCGCTTAATGTCAATGGTTTAAATGACATGGAGAAATTAGAGGAAGTCCTGGCAAGATTCACAACAGACATATTGCTAATACAAGAAACAAAGTGGTCAACAGAAAAAATCATAGAAGTCAAGGGAAAATGGAGGGGTTTGTTGTTTGTAAATTGTGGATTGGGGAAATCATGTGGGGTTGCAATATTTGTAAAAGAAAATGTGGTGCAAAATATAACAGAGGTTTTGAATGATGGGAAAGGGAGAGTGCTAGGTGTAGAGTTTGATGTCAATAATGTAAAGTATAGATTGATAAATGTGTATGCACCAAATAGGGAGATTGAAAAGAGAGAGTTTTTTGTTTCACTGGGTGTGCACTGTAAGGGAAATTGTATTCTGGTGGGGGATTTCAATGTATGTTGCACCAAGTTAGATACATATAGGGTAGATAGTTTTAAGCAAGATTCAGGGAGGAGGGGCTTATTAGAAATGATTGAGGTTAGGAATTTGATAGATGTATGGAGGGAGGGAAATGCAAGTAAAAGGGAATTTTCAAGGAGGCAGATAGTTAATGGGGTTTTGAAACAGAGTAGGATAGATTTAGTTTTAGCTTTTCAAGAAATCACAAGGGAAATAACTAATATACAGTACACATTTACAGGATATAGCGATCATGCAGCAATCACATTTCAATTTGGAAACAGGCAGAAAGGGAAAGGGGGGGGAGTGTGGTGTTTGAATGCGAGTGTGTTAGCAGAAAAGGAGTATAGAGAGATGGTGATGAAGTGTGTTGTGGAGCAAAGTATGTGTGAAAAATATGAGGAGGATGTGTGTGAATGGTGGGAATGTGTAAAAAAGCAAGTGAAAAGTTTAAGTATGAGGTATTGTAGGAAAAGGAATCAAGCAAGAAAGAGAAAAGAAGGGGTATTGAGAGAAAGAATGGCTGAAGAACTAAGACAAATAGATAGGAATCCGAATAGAAACATAGCAGAATATATAGGTATCAAAGGAGAATTAGAAGCACATGAAAAAGAAAAATGTAAAGGAGCAATAGTTAGGAGTAGGGCACAATATGCGGTGGAAGGGGAAAAATGCACATCTTTTTTTTTGAGGTTAGAGAAACGGACACAGTGTAGGAGTTATATAGAAGAAATAGAGAATGAAAGAGGAGAGATAGTGAATGATTATGTAGGGATATTGGAAACAGTACAGGGGTTTTATAGCGATTTATTTAAGAAAGGTAGTGTAGATAAAGATAGTGTAGATGAGGTATTAGGGACAGTTGAGCATAGGTTATCAGATAGTGATAGGGGAGTGTGTGAGAGTGAGTTATCAGAATTTGAAGTGAATGCGGCCATCAGAAGTCTATCTAACAACAAAAGCCCAGGCTCTGATGGCCTGCCAGGTGAGTTTTATAAATGTTTTAGCGAGTTATTTAGTCCAATTTTGTTAAAGGTATATAGGGAAATGGAAAGGATAGGGAAGGTTAGTGAAACAATGTCAACAGGTTTAATTACAGTATTATATAAGAATAAGGGTAGCAAGTTGCAGTTAGGGAATTACAGAGGGATTAGCTTATTAAATACGGATTACAAAATATTAGCAAAAGTATTAGCAAATAGAATTAAGTCAGTAGTAGGGTCCATAGTCTCATCAACACAAGCATACAGTATTCCAGGGAGAGATATAGCAGATACGATAGGGTCAGTCAGGGATGTAGTGAGGCATATGAAGGAAGAGGGAGGTATAGTTTTGAGTGTAGATTTCAACAAGGCATTTGATAGAGTAGAACACGAGTTTATGTTTAGGACATTAGAGAGATTTGGGTTTGGAAATAGATTAGTGAACTGGATTAGATTATTGTATAGTAGCGCAAAGAGTAGGGTGAAGTGTAATGGGGTAGTGACAGATAGTTTTAGTTTAGAAAGATCAGTTAGGCAGGGGTGTCCATTATCATCTTTATTATACAGCATAACAGCAGAACCATTAGCCACCATGTTAAAAAAAGATCAACACATACAAAGCATCAATATTCCAGGGGGAGGGAGGAGTTTAATTCATCAATATGCAGACGATACAAACATAACAGTGAAAAATGTAGGCAGTTTAAATAGGGTTATGTATTTATTAGAGAAATATGGGAAAGCATCAGGGGCGAGAATGAACATAGAGAAGTCAGAAATTATGTGTGTAGGGAAGGTAGATATGAGGGAATTTAAGGTACCAATGAAAGTTGCGAAAGGGATGATAAAAGTGTTAGGAGTGAATGTAGGTGAGAATGAAAAGGAAGCAAGGGATGTTACATGGGCAGGGGTAGTGAATAAGGTAAAGCAGAATTTGAATTTATGGAAAATGAGGAAGTTAAAGTTGAGGGGCAGGGTGATAGTAGTAAATTGTTTAATTTTATCACGGGTGAATCACGTGTTGAGTGCACTAGAGCTGCCGTTGTGGGTTGTAAATGAGTTAAATAGGGCCATTAATAGTTTTTTGTGGGATGGGAAGCAGGCAAAGATTAGGCACAGGGTATTAATGAATGGGTTTAAGGATGGAGGGTTAAAATTGATAGATGTAGAGGTGAAAAAAAGGGCTTTGAGGGTTAAAACGATTAAAAAATATTTATATAGTAGGGATGAGTATTGTTGGATGGGTTTTTTTGAGGATTACTTGCACAGGTGTGGTGGATGTGGTGTGAATGGTCTTTGTATGATTTTTAACAAACCAAGGTGTGAGGGAGTATCAGATTTTTATAAGGAGGTTTTTGAAGCGTGGGGGAAATATTTAAAACATGTAAAGTATGAGTGTGTGGACAAGGGGGAGGTGTTAAATCAACCAATCTTTCACAACACAAAAATAACTCACAACAATGCAATTCTGGTAAATAAACATTTTGAAAAAGCAGGAATAAAACAGGTCAAACATTTAATATCCAAAAGCAATAACAATTTCAAATCAGAACAGGAAATCATACAGGGAATAAGAAGAGTAGATAAGGATGTAAGAAGGCAGGTTATTATAGGAATGTACAAGAGAATTAGGGACAGCATTAGTAATGGGTGGAAAATATTAATGTTAGGACAGGGAGAGGTAGGTGAATCAAACAGGATGGTAGAGTTGAGTGTAGAGAGGAAGGGTTTTAGGGTTAAATTTGAAAATGTCACAACTAAATGTATATACACGGATTTACTGGGTGATGGGATGGAGAGGCCAGCGTCGGAAAAGGTGTGGGAAAAGGTTTTTGAGGGGTTAAATGTCAAAGAGGTATGGGGAAATTTGAATGTAAAATATAATAGTATTGACTGTGAGCACAATGATTTTAAAATTAGGCACAATAGGGTTTACACAAATGTTGTTTTGCACCAAATTGACAAGAATGTATGTAGGGAATGTGATGTATGTAAAAGAGAAGATGAAAATTTTAATCACTTATTTTTTGAATGTTCAATGTTGTCTGTACTGTTTGAGAATGTGAAAAATTTGTTGAATGTACACTGTGGGGTGAAAGTCGGAAATGAAAAGGAATGGAAGAAACTATTGTTGTTTGGAATGTGTGGAATAAAGAAAAATGTTAATGTTAATTTGGTGAATGTAATAATGAGTAATGTAAGGTATGCTATTGTATGTAGGAGGAATGTAGCACATTATGAGGTGAGAGTTATGAGGGTGTGGGATCTGTTTGTGTCACTTTTTAAAAAGAATATTAGATTAGTGTACACTTTTGGGAGGGTGGATTTTGAAAAACACTTTGTAAAAAACAGCACTCTGATAACAGCAACCGGATTTGGGGATTTAGTTTTTAATGTGTAGCATTGGGCACTTTTTTTTAGTTCTTTGATTTGGTTTTGGGGTTTTGAATACATTTTCACAAAAAGTTCTGTGTGTGTTATGTCCGTCACGTTTAATGTAGTGTGTTTATGTCATGTCCATGTTAGATGTATTGAACACCTTTTGTAAATAATGTAAAATATGCTTTGTAATATGTATTTTTGATAATAAAAAGTTAAAAAAAAAAAAAACACGCCCGATCTCGTCCGATCTCGGAAGCTAAGCAGAGTCGGGCCGGGTTAGTACTTAGATGGGAGACCGCCTGGGAATACCCGGTGCAGTAAGCTTTTCCTTATTTCGACCAGTAGGGTGTACTATTGTATCACCCCTGTAGTTTGAACAGTGCTGTAGTGTGAACACAGCTCCAGTTTCATATTGCTGTTTTGAACAGTTTATACAGTTTGCTCCAAAACCACCTGCTAAGAATTGGTGACTCACTCAGCCTTCGCTTGAGCTCGATTCTAGACTGACAACTATGAACTATGAGCTGTGGAGTGGTAAAGCAATGTTAATTGCAGTTTTGGTGTTTCCCCCCCCCCCCCCCAGATAACTCCCTGCCTTCTGCGTATCAACTGCAGTATTGTTTGTGTTGTCAAGTGGCGGGCGTCTCCTTTCCTCGACTTTATATACAGTGCAGAGGGCTGGTTCCTTCGCTTACGGCCATACCACGCTGAACACGCCCGATCTCGTCCGATCTCGGAAGCTAAGCAGAGTCGGGCCGGGTTAGTACTTAGATGGGAGACCGCCTGGGAATACCCGGTGCAGTAAGCTTTTCCTTATTTCGACCAGTAGGGTGTACTATTGTATCACCCCTGTAGTTTGAACAGTGCTGTAGTGTGAACACAGCTCCAGTTTCATATTGCTGTTTTGAACAGTTTATACAGTTTGCTCCAAAACCACCTGCTAAGAATTGGTGACTCACTCAGCCTTCGCTTGAGCTCGATTCTAGACTGACAACTATGAACTATGAGCTGTGGAGTGGTAAAGCAATGTTAATTGCAGTTTTGGTGTTTCCCCCCCCCCCCCCCAGATAACTCCCTGCCTTCTGCGTATCAACTGCAGTATTGTTTGTGTTGTCAAGTGGCGGGCGTCTCCTTTCCTCGACTTTATATACAGTGCAGAGGGCTGGTTCCTTCGCTTACGGCCATACCACGCTGAACACGCCCGATCTCGTCCGATCTCGGAAGCTAAGCAGAGTCGGGCCGGGTTAGTACTTAGATGGGAGACCGCCTGGGAATACCCGGTGCAGTAAGCTTTTCCTTATTTCGACCAGTAGGGTGTACTATTGTATCACCCCTGTAGTTTGAACAGTGCTGTAGTGTGAACACAGCTCCAGTTTCATATTGCTGTTTTGAACAGTTTATACAGTTTGCTCCAAAACCACCTGCTAAGAATTGGTGACTCACTCAGCCTTCGCTTGAGCTCGATTCTAGACTGACAACTATGAACTATGAGCTGTGGAGTGGTAAAGCAATGTTAATTGCAGTTTTGGTGTTTCCCCCCCCCCCCCCCAGATAACTCCCTGCCTTCTGCGTATCAACTGCAGTATTGTTTGTGTTGTCAAGTGGCGGGCGTCTCCTTTCCTCGACTTTATATACAGTGCAGAGGGCTGGTTCCTTCGCTTACGGCCATACCACGCTGAACACGCCCGATCTCGTCCGATCTCGGAAGCTAAGCAGAGTCGGGCCGGGTTAGTACTTAGATGGGAGACCGCCTGGGAATACCCGGTGCAGTAAGCTTTTCCTTATTTCGACCAGTAGGGTGTACTATTGTATCACCCCTGTAGTTTGAACAGTGCTGTAGTGTGAACACAGCTCCAGTTTCATATTGCTGTTTTGAACAGTTTATACAGTTTGCTCCAAAACCACCTGCTAAGAATTGGTGACTCACTCAGCCTTCGCTTGAGCTCGATTCTAGACTGACAACTATGAACTATGAGCTGTGGAGTGGTAAAGCAATGTTAATTGCAGTTTTGGTGTTTCCCCCCCCCCCCCCCAGATAACTCCCTGCCTTCTGCGTATCAACTGCAGTATTGTTTGTGTTGTCAAGTGGCGGGCGTCTCCTTTCCTCGACTTTATATACAGTGCAGAGGGCTGGTTCCTTCGCTTACGGCCATACCACGCTGAACACGCCCGATCTCGTCCGATCTCGGAAGCTAAGCAGAGTCGGGCCGGGTTAGTACTTAGATGGGAGACCGCCTGGGAATACCCGGTGCAGTAAGCTTTTCCTTATTTCGACCAGTAGGGTGTACTATTGTATCACCCCTGTAGTTTGAACAGTGCTGTAGTGTGAACACAGCTCCAGTTTCATATTGCTGTTTTGAACAGTTTATACAGTTTGCTCCAAAACCACCTGCTAAGAATTGGTGACTCACTCAGCCTTCGCTTGAGCTCGATTCTAGACTGACAACTATGAACTATGAGCTGTGGAGTGGTAAAGCAATGTTAATTGCAGTTTTGGTGTTTCCCCCCCCCCCCCCCAGATAACTCCCTGCCTTCTGCGTATCAACTGCAGTATTGTTTGTGTTGTCAAGTGGCGGGCGTCTCCTTTCCTCGACTTTATATACAGTGCAGAGGGCTGGTTCCTTCGCTTACGGCCATACCACGCTGAACACGCCCGATCTCGTCCGATCTCGGAAGCTAAGCAGAGTCGGGCCGGGTTAGTACTTAGATGGGAGACCGCCTGGGAATACCCGGTGCAGTAAGCTTTTCCTTATTTCGACCAGTAGGGTGTACTATTGTATCACCCCTGTAGTTTGAACAGTGCTGTAGTGTGAACACAGCTCCAGTTTCATATTGCTGTTTTGAACAGTTTATACAGTTTGCTCCAAAACCACCTGCTAAGAATTGGTGACTCACTCAGCCTTCGCTTGAGCTCGATTCTAGACTGACAACTATGAACTATGAGCTGTGGAGTGGTAAAGCAATGTTAATTGCAGTTTTGGTGTTTCCCCCCCCCCCCCCCAGATAACTCCCTGCCTTCTGCGTATCAACTGCAGTATTGTTTGTGTTGTCAAGTGGCGGGCGTCTCCTTTCCTCGACTTTATATACAGTGCAGAGGGCTGGTTCCTTCGCTTACGGCCATACCACGCTGAACACGCCCGATCTCGTCCGATCTCGGAAGCTAAGCAGAGTCGGGCCGGGTTAGTACTTAGATGGGAGACCGCCTGGGAATACCCGGTGCAGTAAGCTTTTCCTTATTTCGACCAGTAGGGTGTACTATTGTATCACCCCTGTAGTTTGAACAGTGCTGTAGTGTGAACACAGCTCCAGTTTCATATTGCTGTTTTGAACAGTTTATACAGTTTGCTCCAAAACCACCTGCTAAGAATTGGTGACTCACTCAGCCTTCGCTTGAGCTCGATTCTAGACTGACAACTATGAACTATGAGCTGTGGAGTGGTAAAGCAATGTTAATTGCAGTTTTGGTGTTTCCCCCCCCCCCCCCCAGATAACTCCCTGCCTTCTGCGTATCAACTGCAGTATTGTTTGTGTTGTCAAGTGGCGGGCGTCTCCTTTCCTCGACTTTATATACAGTGCAGAGGGCTGGTTCCTTCGCTTACGGCCATACCACGCTGAACACGCCCGATCTCGTCCGATCTCGGAAGCTAAGCAGAGTCGGGCCGGGTTAGTACTTAGATGGGAGACCGCCTGGGAATACCCGGTGCAGTAAGCTTTTCCTTATTTCGACCAGTAGGGTGTACTATTGTATCACCCCTGTAGTTTGAACAGTGCTGTAGTGTGAACACAGCTCCAGTTTCATATTGCTGTTTTGAACAGTTTATACAGTTTGCTCCAAAACCACCTGCTAAGAATTGGTGACTCACTCAGCCTTCGCTTGAGCTCGATTCTAGACTGACAACTATGAACTATGAGCTGTGGAGTGGTAAAGCAATGTTAATTGCAGTTTTGGTGTTTCCCCCCCCCCCCCCCAGATAACTCCCTGCCTTCTGCGTATCAACTGCAGTATTGTTTGTGTTGTCAAGTGGCGGGCGTCTCCTTTCCTCGACTTTATATACAGTGCAGAGGGCTGGTTCCTTCGCTTACGGCCATACCACGCTGAACACGCCCGATCTCGTCCGATCTCGGAAGCTAAGCAGAGTCGGGCCGGGTTAGTACTTAGATGGGAGACCGCCTGGGAATACCCGGTGCAGTATGCTTTTCCTTATTTCGACCAGTAGGGTGTACTATTGTATCACCCCTGTAGTTTGAACAGTGCTGTAGTGTGAACACAGCTCCAGTTTCATATTGCTGTTTTGAACAGTTTATACAGTTTGCTCCAAAACCACCTGCTAAGAATTGGTGACTCACTCAGCCTTCGCTTGAGCTCGATTCTAGACTGACAACTATGAACTATGAGCTGTGGAGTGGTAAAGCAATGTTAATTGCAGTTTTGGTGTTTCCCCCCCCCCCCCCCAGATAACTCCCTGCCTTCTGCGTATCAACTGCAGTATTGTTTGTGTTGTCAAGTGGCGGGCGTCTCCTTTCCTCGACTTTATATACAGTGCAGAGGGCTGGTTCCTTCGCTTACGGCCATACCACGCTGAACACGCCCGATCTCGTCCGATCTCGGAAGCTAAGCAGAGTCGGGCCGGGTTAGTACTTAGATGGGAGACCGCCTGGGAATACCCGGTGCAGTAAGCTTTTCCTTATTTCGACCAGTAGGGTGTACTATTGTATCACCCCTGTAGTTTGAACAGTGCTGTAGTGTGAACACAGCTCCAGTTTCATATTGCTGTTTTGAACAGTTTATACAGTTTGCTCCAAAACCACCTGCTAAGAATTGGTGACTCACTCAGCCTTCGCTTGAGCTCGATTCTAGACTGACAACTATGAACTATGAGCTGTGGAGTGGTAAAGCAATGTTAATTGCAGTTTTGGTGTTTCCCCCCCCCCCCCCCAGATAACTCCCTGCCTTCTGCGTATCAACTGCAGTATTGTTTGTGTTGTCAAGTGGCGGGCGTCTCCTTTCCTCGACTTTATATACAGTGCAGAGGGCTGGTTCCTTCGCTTACGGCCATACCACGCTGAACACGCCCGATCTCGTCCGATCTCGGAAGCTAAGCAGAGTCGGGCCGGGTTAGTACTTAGATGGGAGACCGCCTGGGAATACCCGGTGCAGTAAGCTTTTCCTTATTTCGACCAGTAGGGTGTACTATTGTATCACCCCTGTAGTTTGAACAGTGCTGTAGTGTGAACACAGCTCCAGTTTCATATTGCTGTTTTGAACAGTTTATACAGTTTGCTCCAAAACCACCTGCTAAGAATTGGTGACTCACTCAGCCTTCGCTTGAGCTCGATTCTAGACTGACAACTATGAACTATGAGCTGTGGAGTGGTAAAGCAATGTTAATTGCAGTTTTGGTGTTTCCCCCCCCCCCCCCCAGATAACTCCCTGCCTTCTGCGTATCAACTGCAGTATTGTTTGTGTTGTCAAGTGGCGGGCGTCTCCTTTCCTCGACTTTATATACAGTGCAGAGGGCTGGTTCCTTCGCTTACGGCCATACCACGCTGAACACGCCCGATCTCGTCCGATCTCGGAAGCTAAGCAGAGTCGGGCCGGGTTAGTACTTAGATGGGAGACCGCCTGGGAATACCCGGTGCAGTAAGCTTTTCCTTATTTCGACCAGTAGGGTGTACTATTGTATCACCCCTGTAGTTTGAACAGTGCTGTAGTGTGAACACAGCTCCAGTTTCATATTGCTGTTTTGAACAGTTTATACAGTTTGCTCCAAAACCACCTGCTAAGAATTGGTGACTCACTCAGCCTTCGCTTGAGCTCGATTCTAGACTGACAACTATGAACTATGAGCTGTGGAGTGGTAAAGCAATGTTAATTGCAGTTTTGGTGTTTCCCCCCCCCCCCCCCAGATAACTCCCTGCCTTCTGCGTATCAACTGCAGTATTGTTTGTGTTGTCAAGTGGCGGGCGTCTCCTTTCCTCGACTTTATATACAGTGCAGAGGGCTGGTTCCTTCGCTTACGGCCATACCAAGCTGAACACGCCCGATCTCGTCCGATCTCGGAAGCTAAGCAGAGTCGGGCCGGGTTAGTACTTAGATGGGAGACCGCCTGGGAATACCCGGTGCAGTAAGCTTTTCCTTATTTCGACCAGTAGGGTGTACTATTGTATCACCCCTGTAGTTTGAACAGTGCTGTAGTGTGAACACAGCTCCAGTTTCATATTGCTGTTTTGAACAGTTTATACAGTTTGCTCCAAAACCACCTGCTAAGAATTGGTGACTCACTCAGCCTTCGCTTGAGCTCGATTCTAGACTGACAACTATGAACTATGAGCTGTGGAGTGGTAAAGCAATGTTAATTGCAGTTTTGGTGTTTCCCCCCCCCCCCCCCAGATAACTCCCTGCCTTCTGCGTATCAACTGCAGTATTGTTTGTGTTGTCAAGTGGCGGGCGTCTCCTTTCCTCGACTTTATATACAGTGCAGAGGGCTGGTTCCTTCGCTTACGGCCATACCACGCTGAACACGCCCGATCTCGTCCGATCTCGGAAGCTAAGCAGAGTCGGGCCGGGTTAGTACTTAGATGGGAGACCGCCTGGGAATACCCGGTGCAGTAAGCTTTTCCTTATTTCGACCAGTAGGGTGTACTATTGTATCACCCCTGTAGTTTGAACAGTGCTGTAGTGTGAACACAGCTCCAGTTTCATATTGCTGTTTTGAACAGTTTATACAGTTTGCTCCAAAACCACCTGCTAAGAATTGGTGACTCACTCAGCCTTCGCTTGAGCTCGATTCTAGACTGACAACTATGAACTATGAGCTGTGGAGTGGTAAAGCAATGTTAATTGCAGTTTTGGTGTTTCCCCCCCCCCCCCCCAGATAACTCCCTGCCTTCTGCGTATCAACTGCAGTATTGTTTGTGTTGTCAAGTGGCGGGCGTCTCCTTTCCTCGACTTTATATACAGTGCAGAGGGCTGGTTCCTTCGCTTACGGCCATACCACGCTGAACACGCCCGATCTCGTCCGATCTCGGAAGCTAAGCAGAGTCGGGCCGGGTTAGTACTTAGATGGGAGACCGCCTGGGAATACCCGGTGCAGTAAGCTTTTCCTTATTTCGACCAGTAGGGTGTACTATTGTATCACCCCTGTAGTTTGAACAGTGCTGTAGTGTGAACACAGCTCCAGTTTCATATTGCTGTTTTGAACAGTTTATACAGTTTGCTCCAAAACCACCTGCTAAGAATTGGTGACTCACTCAGCCTTCGCTTGAGCTCGATTCTAGACTGACAACTATGAACTATGAGCTGTGGAGTGGTAAAGCAATGTTAATTGCAGTTTTGGTGTTTCCCCCCCCCCCCCCCAGATAACTCCCTGCCTTCTGCGTATCAACTGCAGTATTGTTTGTGTTGTCAAGTGGCGGGCGTCTCCTTTCCTCGACTTTATATACAGTGCAGAGGGCTGGTTCCTTCGCTTACGGCCATACCACGCTGAACACGCCCGATCTCGTCCGATCTCGGAAGCTAAGCAGAGTCGGGCCGGGTTAGTACTTAGATGGGAGACCGCCTGGGAATACCCGGTGCAGTAAGCTTTTCCTTATTTCGACCAGTAGGGTGTACTATTGTATCACCCCTGTAGTTTGAACAGTGCTGTAGTGTGAACACAGCTCCAGTTTCATATTGCTGTTTTGAACAGTTTATACAGTTTGCTCCAAAACCACCTGCTAAGAATTGGTGACTCACTCAGCCTTCGCTTGAGCTCGATTCTAGACTGACAACTATGAACTATGAGCTGTGGAGTGGTAAAGCAATGTTAATTGCAGTTTTGGTGTTTCCCCCCCCCCCCCCCAGATAACTCCCTGCCTTCTGCGTATCAACTGCAGTATTGTTTGTGTTGTCAAGTGGCGGGCGTCTCCTTTCCTCGACTTTATATACAGTGCAGAGGGCTGGTTCCTTCGCTTACGGCCATACCACGCTGAACACGCCCGATCTCGTCCGATCTCGGAAGCTAAGCAGAGTCGGGCCGGGTTAGTACTTAGATGGGAGACCGCCTGGGAATACCCGGTGCAGTAAGCTTTTCCTTATTTCGACCAGTAGGGTGTACTATTGTATCACCCCTGTAGTTTGAACAGTGCTGTAGTGTGAACACAGCTCCAGTTTCATATTGCTGTTTTGAACAGTTTATACAGTTTGCTCCAAAACCACCTGCTAAGAATTGGTGACTCACTCAGCCTTCGCTTGAGCTCGATTCTAGACTGACAACTATGAACTATGAGCTGTGGAGTGGTAAAGCAATGTTAATTGCAGTTTTGGTGTTTCCCCCCCCCCCCCCCAGATAACTCCCTGCCTTCTGCGTATCAACTGCAGTATTGTTTGTGTTGTCAAGTGGCGGGCGTCTCCTTTCCTCGACTTTATATACAGTGCAGAGGGCTGGTTCCTTCGCTTACGGCCATACCACGCTGAACACGCCCGATCTCGTCCGATCTCGGAAGCTAAGCAGAGTCGGGCCGGGTTAGTACTTAGATGGGAGACCGCCTGGGAATACCCGGTGCAGTAAGCTTTTCCTTATTTCGACCAGTAGGGTGTACTATTGTATCACCCCTGTAGTTTGAACAGTGCTGTAGTGTGAACACAGCTCCAGTTTCATATTGCTGTTTTGAACAGTTTATACAGTTTGCTCCAAAACCACCTGCTAAGAATTGGTGACTCACTCAGCCTTCGCTTGAGCTCGATTCTAGACTGACAACTATGAACTATGAGCTGTGGAGTGGTAAAGCAATGTTAATTGCAGTTTTGGTGTTTCCCCCCCCCCCCCCCAGATAACTCCCTGCCTTCTGCGTATCAACTGCAGTATTGTTTGTGTTGTCAAGTGGCGGGCGTCTCCTTTCCTCGACTTTATATACAGTGCAGAGGGCTGGTTCCTTCGCTTACGGCCATACCACGCTGAACACGCCCGATCTCGTCCGATCTCGGAAGCTAAGCAGAGTCGGGCCGGGTTAGTACTTAGATGGGAGACCGCCTGGGAATACCCGGTGCAGTAAGCTTTTCCTTATTTCGACCAGTAGGGTGTACTATTGTATCACCCCTGTAGTTTGAACAGTGCTGTAGTGTGAACACAGCTCCAGTTTCATATTGCTGTTTTGAACAGTTTATACAGTTTGCTCCAAAACCACCTGCTAAGAATTGGTGACTCACTCAGCCTTCGCTTGAGCTCGATTCTAGACTGACAACTATGAACTATGAGCTGTGGAGTGGTAAAGCAATGTTAATTGCAGTTTTGGTGTTTCCCCCCCCCCCCCCCCAGATAACTCCCTGCCTTCTGCGTATCAACTGCAGTATTGTTTGTGTTGTCAAGTGGCGGGCGTCTCCTTTCCTCGACTTTATATACAGTGCAGAGGGCTGGTTCCTTCGCTTACGGCCATACCACGCTGAACACGCCCGATCTCGTCCGATCTCGGAAGCTAAGCAGAGTCGGGCCGGGTTAGTACTTAGATGGGAGACCGCCTGGGAATACCCGGTGCAGTAAGCTTTTCCTTATTTCGACCAGTAGGGTGTACTATTGTATCACCCCTGTAGTTTGAACAGTGCTGTAGTGTGAACACAGCTCCAGTTTCATATTGCTGTTTTGAACAGTTTATACAGTTTGCTCCAAAACCACCTGCTAAGAATTGGTGACTCACTCAGCCTTCGCTTGAGCTCGATTCTAGACTGACAACTATGAACTATGAGCTGTGGAGTGGTAAAGCAATGTTAATTGCAGTTTTGGTGTTTCCCCCCCCCCCCCCCAGATAACTCCCTGCCTTCTGCGTATCAACTGCAGTATTGTTTGTGTTGTCAAGTGGCGGGCGTCTCCTTTCCTCGACTTTATATACAGTGCAGAGGGCTGGTTCCTTCGCTTACGGCCATACCACGCTGAACACGCCCGATCTCGTCCGATCTCGGAAGCTAAGCAGAGTCGGGCCGGGTTAGTACTTAGATGGGAGACCGCCTGGGAATACCCGGTGCAGTAAGCTTTTCCTTATTTCGACCAGTAGGGTGTACTATTGTATCACCCCTGTAGTTTGAACAGTGCTGTAGTGTGAACACAGCTCCAGTTTCATATTGCTGTTTTGAACAGTTTATACAGTTTGCTCCAAAACCACCTGCTAAGAATTGGTGACTCACTCAGCCTTCGCTTGAGCTCGATTCTAGACTGACAACTATGAACTATGAGCTGTGGAGTGGTAAAGCAATGTTAATTGCAGTTTTGGTGTTTCCCCCCCCCCCCCCCAGATAACTCCCTGCCTTCTGCGTATCAACTGCAGTATTGTTTGTGTTGTCAAGTGGCGGGCGTCTCCTTTCCTCGACTTTATATACAGTGCAGAGGGCTGGTTCCTTCGCTTACGGCCATACCACGCTGAACACGCCCGATCTCGTCCGATCTCGGAAGCTAAGCAGAGTCGGGCCGGGTTAGTACTTAGATGGGAGACCGCCTGGGAATACCCGGTGCAGTAAGCTTTTCCTTATTTCGACCAGTAGGGTGTACTATTGTATCACCCCTGTAGTTTGAACAGTGCTGTAGTGTGAACACAGCTCCAGTTTCATATTGCTGTTTTGAACAGTTTATACAGTTTGCTCCAAAACCACCTGCTAAGAATTGGTGACTCACTCAGCCTTCGCTTGAGCTCGATTCTAGACTGACAACTATGAACTATGAGCTGTGGAGTGGTAAAGCAATGTTAATTGCAGTTTTGGTGTTTCCCCCCCCCCCCCCCAGATAACTCCCTGCCTTCTGCGTATCAACTGCAGTATTGTTTGTGTTGTCAAGTGGCGGGCGTCTCCTTTCCTCGACTTTATATACAGTGCAGAGGGCTGGTTCCTTCGCTTACGGCCATACCACGCTGAACACGCCCGATCTCGTCCGATCTCGGAAGCTAAGCAGAGTCGGGCCGGGTTAGTACTTAGATGGGAGACCGCCTGGGAATACCCGGTGCAGTAAGCTTTTCCTTATTTCGACCAGTAGGGTGTACTATTGTATCACCCCTGTAGTTTGAACAGTGCTGTAGTGTGAACACAGCTCCAGTTTCATATTGCTGTTTTGAACAGTTTATACAGTTTGCTCCAAAACCACCTGCTAAGAATTGGTGACTCACTCAGCCTTCGCTTGAGCTCGATTCTAGACTGACAACTATGAACTATGAGCTGTGGAGTGGTAAAGCAATGTTAATTGCAGTTTTGGTGTTTCCCCCCCCCCCCCCAGATAACTCCCTGCCTTCTGCGTATCAACTGCAGTATTGTTTGTGTTGTCAAGTGGCGGGCGTCTCCTTTCCTCGACTTTATATACAGTGCAGAGGGCTGGTTCCTTCGCTTACGGCCATACCACGCTGAACACGCCCGATCTCGTCCGATCTCGGAAGCTAAGCAGAGTCGGGCCGGGTTAGTACTTAGATGGGAGACCGCCTGGGAATACCCGATGCAGTAAGCTTTTCCTTATTTCGACCAGTAGGGTGTACTATTGTATCACCCCTGTAGTTTGAACAGTGCTGTAGTGTGAACACAGCTCCAGTTTCATATTGCTGTTTTGAACAGTTTATACAGTTTGCTCCAAAACCACCTGCTAAGAATTGGTGACTCACTCAGCCTTCGCTTGAGCTCGATTCTAGACTGACAACTATGAACTATGAGCTGTGGAGTGGTAAAGCAATGTTAATTGCAGTTTTGGTGTTTCCCCCCCCCCCCAGATAACTCCCTGCCTTCTGCGTATCAACTGCAGTATTGTTTGTGTTGTCAAGTGGCGGGCGTCTCCTTTCCTCGACTTTATATACAGTGCAGAGGGCTGGTTCCTTCGCTTACGGCCATACCACGCTGAACACGCCCGATCTCGTCCGATCTCGGAAGCTAAGCAGAGTCGGGCCGGGTTAGTACTTAGATGGGAGACCGCCTGGGAATACCCGGTGCAGTAAGCTTTTCCTTATTTCGACCAGTAGGGTGTACTATTGTATCACCCCTGTAGTTTGAACAGTGCTGTAGTGTGAACACAGCTCCAGTTTCATATTGCTGTTTTGAACAGTTTATACAGTTTGCTCCAAAACCACCTGCTAAGAATTGGTGACTCACTCAGCCTTCGCTTGAGCTCGATTCTAGACTGACAACTATGAACTATGAGCTGTGGAGTGGTAAAGCAATGTTAATTGCAGTTTTGGTGTTTCCCCCCCCCCCCAGATAACTCCCTGCCTTCTGCGTATCAACTGCAGTATTGTTTGTGTTGTCAAGTGGCGGGCGTCTCCTTTCCTCGACTTTATATACAGTGCAGAGGGCTGGTTCCTTCGCTTACGGCCATACCACGCTGAACACGCCCGATCTCGTCCGATCTCGGAAGCTAAGCAGAGTCGGGCCGGGTTAGTACTTAGATGGGAGACCGCCTGGGAATACCCGGTGCAGTAAGCTTTTCCTTATTTCGACCAGTAGGGTGTACTATTGTATCACCCCTGTAGTTTGAACAGTGCTGTAGTGTGAACACAGCTCCAGTTTCATATTGCTGTTTTGAACAGTTTATACAGTTTGCTCCAAAACCACCTGCTAAGAATTGGTGACTCACTCAGCCTTCGCTTGAGCTCGATTCTAGACTGACAACTATGAACTATGAGCTGTGGAGTGGTAAAGCAATGTTAATTGCAGTTTTGGTGTTTCCCCCCCCCCCCAGATAACTCCCTGCCTTCTGCGTATCAACTGCAGTATTGTTTGTGTTGTCAAGTGGCGGGCGTCTCCTTTCCTCGACTTTATATACAGTGCAGAGGGCTGGTTCCTTCGCTTACGGCCATACCACGCTGAACACGCCCGATCTCGTCCGATCTCGGAAGCTAAGCAGAGTCGGGCCGGGTTAGTACTTAGATGGGAGACCGCCTGGGAATACCCGGTGCAGTAAGCTTTTCCTTATTTCGACCAGTAGGGTGTACTATTGTATCACCCCTGTAGTTTGAACAGTGCTGTAGTGTGAACACAGCTCCAGTTTCATATTGCTGTTTTGAACAGTTTATACAGTTTGCTCCAAAACCACCTGCTAAGAATTGGTGACTCACTCAGCCTTCGCTTGAGCTCGATTCTAGACTGACAACTATGAACTATGAGCTGTGGAGTGGTAAAGCAATGTTAATTGCAGTTTTGGTGTTTCCCCCCCCCCCCAGATAACTCCCTGCCTTCTGCGTATCAACTGCAGTATTGTTTGTGTTGTCAAGTGGCGGGCGTCTCCTTTCCTCGACTTTATATACAGTGCAGAGGGCTGGTTCCTACGCTTACGGCCATACCACGCTGAACACGCCCGATCTCGTCCGATCTCGGAAGCTAAGCAGAGTCGGGCCGGGTTAGTACTTAGATGGGAGACCGCCTGGGAATACCCGGTGCAGTAAGCTTTTCCTTATTTCGACCAGTAGGGTGTACTATTGTATCACCCCTGTAGTTTGAACAGTGCTGTAGTGTGAACACAGCTCCAGTTTCATATTGCTGTTTTGAACAGTTTATACAGTTTGCTCCAAAACCACCTGCTAAGAATTGGTGACTCACTCAGCCTTCGCTTGAGCTCGATTCTAGACTGACAACTATGAACTATGAGCTGTGGAGTGGTAAAGCAATGTGAATTGCAGTTTTGGTGTTTCCCCCCCCCCCCAGATAACTCCCTGCCTTCTGCGTATCAACTGCAGTATTGTTTGTGTTGTCAAGTGGCGGGCGTCTCCTTTCCTCGACTTTATATACAGTGCAGAGGGCTGGTTCCTTCGCTTACGGCCATACCACGCTGAACACGCCCGATCTCGTCCGATCTCGGAAGCTAAGCAGAGTCGGGCCGGGTTAGTACTTAGATGGGAGACCGCCTGGGAATACCCGGTGCAGTAAGCTTTTCCTTATTTCGACCAGTAGGGTGTACTATTGTATCACCCCTGTAGTTTGAACAGTGCTGTAGTGTGAACACAGCTCCAGTTTCATATTGCTGTTTTGAACAGTTTATACAGTTTGCTCCAAAACCACCTGCTAAGAATTGGTGACTCACTCAGCCTTCGCTTGAGCTCGATTCTAGACTGACAACTATGAACTATGAGCTGTGGAGTGGTAAAGCAATGTGAATTGCAGTTTTGGTGTTTCCCCCCCCCCCCAGATAACTCCCTGCCTTCTGCGTATCAACTGCAGTATTGTTTGTGTTGTCAAGTGGCGGGCGTCTCCTTTCCTCGACTTTATATACAGTGCAGAGGGCTGGTTCCTTCGCTTACGGCCATACCACGCTGAACACGCCCGATCTCGTCCGATCTCGGAAGCTAAGCAGAGTCGGGCCGGGTTAGTACTTAGATGGGAGACCGCCTGGGAATACCCGGTGCAGTAAGCTTTTCCTTATTTCGACCAGTAGGGTGTACTATTGTATCACCCCTGTAGTTTGAACAGTGCTGTAGTGTGAACACAGCTCCAGTTTCATATTGCTGTTTTGAACAGTTTATACAGTTTGCTCCAAAACCACCTGCTAAGAATTGGTGACTCACTCAGCCTTCGCTTGAGCTCGATTCTAGACTGACAACTATGAACTATGAGCTGTGGAGTGGTAAAGCAATGTGAATTGCAGTTTTGGTGTTTCCCCCCCCCCCCAGATAACTCCCTGCCTTCTGCGTATCAACTGCAGTATTGTTTGTGTTGTCAAGTGGCGGGCGTCTCCTTTCCTCGACTTTATATACAGTGCAGAGGGCTGGTTCCTTCGCTTACGGCCATACCACGCTGAACACGCCCGATCTCGTCCGATCTCGGAAGCTAAGCAGAGTCGGGCCGGGTTAGTACTTAGATGGGAGACCGCCTGGGAATACCCGGTGCAGTAAGCTTTTCCTTATTTCGACCAGTAGGGTGTACTATTGTATCACCCCTGTAGTTTGAACAGTGCTGTAGTGTGAACACAGCTCCAGTTTCATATTGCTGTTTTGAACAGTTTATACAGTTTGCTCCAAAACCACCTGCTAAGAATTGGTGACTCACTCAGCCTTCGCTTGAGCTCGATTCTAGACTGACAACTATGAACTATGAGCTGTGGAGTGGTAAAGCAATGTGAATTGCAGTTTTGGTGTTTCCCCCCCCCCCCAGATAACTCCCTGCCTTCTGCGTATCAACTGCAGTATTGTTTGTGTTGTCAAGTGGCGGGCGTCTCCTTTCCTCGACTTTATATACAGTGCAGAGGGCTGGTTCCTTCGCTTACGGCCATACCACGCTGAACACGCCCGATCTCGTCCGATCTCGGAAGCTAAGCAGAGTCGGGCCGGGTTAGTACTTAGATGGGAGACCGCCTGGGAATACCCGGTGCAGTAAGCTTTTCCTTATTTCGACCAGTAGGGTGTACTATTGTATCACCCCTGTAGTTTGAACAGTGCTGTAGTGTGAACACAGCTCCAGTTTCATATTGCTGTTTTGAACAGTTTATACAGTTTGCTCCAAAACCACCTGCTAAGAATTGGTGACTCACTCAGCCTTCGCTTGAGCTCGATTCTAGACTGACAACTATGAACTATGAGCTGTGGAGTGGTAAAGCAATGTGAATTGCAGTTTTGGTGTTTCCCCCCCCCCCCAGATAACTCCCTGCCTTCTGCGTATCAACTGCAGTATTGTTTGTGTTGTCAAGTGGCGGGCGTCTCCTTTCCTCGACTTTATATACAGTGCAGAGGGCTGGTTCCTTCGCTTACGGCCATACCACGCTGAACACGCCCGATCTCGTCCGATCTCGGAAGCTAAGCAGAGTCGGGCCGGGTTAGTACTTAGATGGGAGACCGCCTGGGAATACCCGGTGCAGTAAGCTTTTCCTTATTTCGACCAGTAGGGTGTACTATTGTATCACCCCTGTAGTTTGAACAGTGCTGTAGTGTGAACACAGCTCCAGTTTCATATTGCTGTTTTGAACAGTTTATACAGTTTGCTCCAAAACCACCTGCTAAGAATTGGTGACTCACTCAGCCTTCGCTTGAGCTCGATTCTAGACTGACAACTATGAACTATGAGCTGTGGAGTGGTAAAGCAATGTGAATTGCAGTTTTGGTGTTTCCCCCCCCCCCCAGATAACTCCCTGCCTTCTGCGTATCAACTGCAGTATTGTTTGTGTTGTCAAGTGGCGGGCGTCTCCTTTCCTCGACTTTATATACAGTGCAGAGGGCTGGTTCCTTCGCTTACGGCCATACCACGCTGAACACGCCCGATCTCGTCCGATCTCGGAAGCTAAGCAGAGTCGGGCCGGGTTAGTACTTAGATGGGAGACCGCCTGGGAATACCCGGTGCAGTAAGCTTTTCCTTATTTCGACCAGTAGGGTGTACTATTGTATCACCCCTGTAGTTTGAACAGTGCTGTAGTGTGAACACAGCTCCAGTTTCATATTGCTGTTTTGAACAGTTTATACAGTTTGCTCCAAAACCACCTGCTAAGAATTGGTGACTCACTCAGCCTTCGCTTGAGCTCGATTCTAGACTGACAACTATGAACTATGAGCTGTGGAGTGGTAAAGCAATGTGAATTGCAGTTTTGGTGTTTCCCCCCCCCCCCAGATAACTCCCTGCCTTCTGCGTATCAACTGCAGTATTGTTTGTGTTGTCAAGTGGCGGGCGTCTCCTTTCCTCGACTTTATATACAGTGCAGAGGGCTGGTTCCTTCGCTTACGGCCATACCACGCTGAACACGCCCGATCTCGTCCGATCTCGGAAGCTAAGCAGAGTCGGGCCGGGTTAGTACTTAGATGGGAGACCGCCTGGGAATACCCGGTGCAGTAAGCTTTTCCTTATTTCGACCAGTAGGGTGTACTATTGTATCACCCCTGTAGTTTGAACAGTGCTGTAGTGTGAACACAGCTCCAGTTTCATATTGCTGTTTTGAACAGTTTATACAGTTTGCTCCAAAACCACCTGCTAAGAATTGGTGACTCACTCAGCCTTCGCTTGAGCTCGATTCTAGACTGACAACTATGAACTATGAGCTGTGGAGTGGTAAAGCAATGTGAATTGCAGTTTTGGTGTTTCCCCCCCCCCCCAGATAACTCCCTGCCTTCTGCGTATCAACTGCAGTATTGTTTGTGTTGTCAAGTGGCGGGCGTCTCCTTTCCTCGACTTTATATACAGTGCAGAGGGCTGGTTCCTTCGCTTACGGCCATACCACGCTGAACACGCCCGATCTCGTCCGATCTCGGAAGCTAAGCAGAGTCGGGCCGGGTTAGTACTTAGATGGGAGACCGCCTGGGAATACCCGGTGCAGTAAGCTTTTCCTTATTTCGACCAGTAGGGTGTACTATTGTATCACCCCTGTAGTTTGAACAGTGCTGTAGTGTGAACACAGCTCCAGTTTCATATTGCTGTTTTGAACAGTTTATACAGTTTGCTCCAAAACCACCTGCTAAGAATTGGTGACTCACTCAGCCTTCGCTTGAGCTCGATTCTAGACTGACAACTATGAACTATGAGCTGTGGAGTGGTAAAGCAATGTGAATTGCAGTTTTGGTGTTTCCCCCCCCCCCCAGATAACTCCCTGCCTTCTGCGTATCAACTGCAGTATTGTTTGTGTTGTCAAGTGGCGGGCGTCTCCTTTCCTCGACTTTATATACAGTGCAGAGGGCTGGTTCCTTCGCTTACGGCCATACCACGCTGAACACGCCCGATCTCGTCCGATCTCGGAAGCTAAGCAGAGTCGGGCCGGGTTAGTACTTAGATGGGAGACCGCCTGGGAATACCCGGTGCAGTAAGCTTTTCCTTATTTCGACCAGTAGGGTGTACTATTGTATCACCCCTGTAGTTTGAACAGTGCTGTAGTGTGAACACAGCTCCAGTTTCATATTGCTGTTTTGAACAGTTTATACAGTTTGCTCCAAAACCACCTGCTAAGAATTGGTGACTCACTCAGCCTTCGCTTGAGCTCGATTCTAGACTGACAACTATGAACTATGAGCTGTGGAGTGGTAAAGCAATGTGAATTGCAGTTTTGGTGTTTCCCCCCCCCCCCAGATAACTCCCTGCCTTCTGCGTATCAACTGCAGTATTGTTTGTGTTGTCAAGTGGCGGGCGTCTCCTTTCCTCGACTTTATATACAGTGCAGAGGGCTGGTTCCTTCGCTTACGGCCATACCACGCTGAACACGCCCGATCTCGTCCGATCTCGGAAGCTAAGCAGAGTCGGGCCGGGTTAGTACTTAGATGGGAGACCGCCTGGGAATACCCGGTGCAGTAAGCTTTTCCTTATTTCGACCAGTAGGGTGTACTATTGTATCACCCCTGTAGTTTGAACAGTGCTGTAGTGTGAACACAGCTCCAGTTTCATATTGCTGTTTTGAACAGTTTATACAGTTTGCTCCAAAACCACCTGCTAAGAATTGGTGACTCACTCAGCCTTCGCTTGAGCTCGATTCTAGACTGACAACTATGAACTATGAGCTGTGGAGTGGTAAAGCAATGTGAATTGCAGTTTTGGTGTTTCCCCCCCCCCCCAGATAACTCCCTGCCTTCTGCGTATCAACTGCAGTATTGTTTGTGTTGTCAAGTGGCGGGCGTCTCCTTTCCTCGACTTTATATACAGTGCAGAGGGCTGGTTCCTTCGCTTACGGCCATACCACGCTGAACACGCCCGATCTCGTCCGATCTCGGAAGCTAAGCAGAGTCGGGCCGGGTTAGTACTTAGATGGGAGACCGCCTGGGAATACCCGGTGCAGTAAGCTTTTCCTTATTTCGACCAGTAGGGTGTACTATTGTATCACCCCTGTAGTTTGAACAGTGCTGTAGTGTGAACACAGCTCCAGTTTCATATTGCTGTTTTGAACAGTTTATACAGTTTGCTCCAAAACCACCTGCTAAGAATTGGTGACTCACTCAGCCTTCGCTTGAGCTCGATTCTAGACTGACAACTATGAACTATGAGCTGTGGAGTGGTAAAGCAATGTGAATTGCAGTTTTGGTGTTTCCCCCCCCCCCCAGATAACTCCCTGCCTTCTGCGTATCAACTGCAGTATTGTTTGTGTTGTCAAGTGGCGGGCGTCTCCTTTCCTCGACTTTATATACAGTGCAGAGGGCTGGTTCCTTCGCTTACGGCCATACCACGCTGAACACGCCCGATCTCGTCCGATCTCGGAAGCTAAGCAGAGTCGGGCCGGGTTAGTACTTAGATGGGAGACCGCCTGGGAATACCCGGTGCAGTAAGCTTTTCCTTATTTCGACCAGTAGGGTGTACTATTGTATCACCCCTGTAGTTTGAACAGTGCTGTAGTGTGAACACAGCTCCAGTTTCATATTGCTGTTTTGAACAGTTTATACAGTTTGCTCCAAAACCACCTGCTAAGAATTGGTGACTCACTCAGCCTTCGCTTGAGCTCGATTCTAGACTGACAACTATGAACTATGAGCTGTGGAGTGGTAAAGCAATGTGAATTGCAGTTTTGGTGTTTCCCCCCCCCCCCAGATAACTCCCTGCCTTCTGCGTATCAACTGCAGTATTGTTTGTGTTGTCAAGTGGCGGGCGTCTCCTTTCCTCGACTTTATATACAGTGCAGAGGGCTGGTTCCTTCGCTTACGGCCATACCACGCTGAACACGCCCGATCTCGTCCGATCTCGGAAGCTAAGCAGAGTCGGGCCGGGTTAGTACTTAGATGGGAGACCGCCTGGGAATACCCGGTGCAGTAAGCTTTTCCTTATTTCGACCAGTAGGGTGTACTATTGTATCACCCCTGTAGTTTGAACAGTGCTGTAGTGTGAACACAGCTCCAGTTTCATATTGCTGTTTTGAACAGTTTATACAGTTTGCTCCAAAACCACCTGCTAAGAATTGGTGACTCACTCAGCCTTCGCTTGAGCTCGATTCTAGACTGACAACTATGAACTATGAGAACGATGAGAACAAGATGGCGGCGCGCATGCATCGCGACGCTCAGTGTCTCTCCAGAGTTTGCGAACTAGTAGTTATTTGCTTGTTTATCTTAAGTATTCTCGCTAAAAACAGTTTAGCGTACATATCGTACAGCCGACAAGAACTTCTGGACATCGGTTCCGGCACTCCAGTCATCTTTATCGACGATATACCCGAGATTAGCAAAACAGCGGGTCCAGCTAACTCCGCTACACCGACCGGAAGAGGCCCCAGACCGGCTCGGAAACGAAAACACAGGCGAGGGAGCCGAGGTGGGCTGAGAGCTAGGCTAAAGCTAACTCCACACCGACTCTCACTACCTAGCCTTTTCCTTGCAAATGTTCGTTCCCTGGCAAACAAGATGGATGAACTGCGGCTGCGGATCACCACCCACAAATGGATTATGGACTGTAACATCATGGTTTTCACTGAAACCTGGCTCAACAGCGAGGTTCCCGACAACGCTATCGAGCTAGCAGGGCGCTGCGTTCTCCGAGCAGACAGAACAGCAGGCGACTCCGGTAAGACCAGAGGTGGAGGTTTGTGCATTTATGTAAACAAGACGTGGTGCACGGACACTACCATCACCGAGAGTCACTGCTCAGCTAACCTGGAGTTTCTCATGGTTAAGTGTAGACCTTTCTATCTGCCCAGAGAGTTCACGTCTACTGTTATCACGGCAGCCTATATCCCCCCTGATGCTAATGCTAAGATTGCTATGAAAGAACTGTATGCTGCCATTAGCAAACAACAGACTCTGCATCCCGAGGCAGCCTTCATTGTCGCGGGTGACTTCAATCACTCCAACTTAAAGACTGTACTGCCCAAATTCCACCGAAATGTCTCTTGCCCCACCAGAGGAGACAGGACATTGGACCAAGTATACACCAGCATGGCTGATGCGTACAAAGCCGTTCCCCTCCCCCACCTAGGTCAATCAGACCACCTCTCATTGTTCCTACTGCCCAAGTACTCAGCACTCATCAAACGAGTGAAACCAACAGTGAGGACAGTCAAGGTCTGGCCAGAGGGAGCTGACTCAGCGCTCCAGCAGCGTTTTGGAAACACTGACTGGGGTGTGTTTGCCACTCAGGCCACCCATGACTCCCACACGGACATTAATTCATATGCCTCATCTGTTTTGGACTACATCAATTCCAACATCAGCAGTGTCACCACACTCAAGCGGATCACCACTTTCCCTAATCAGAAGCCATGGATGAACAGTGAGGTCCGACTCCTGCTGAAGGCACGCGACATTGCCTTCAGATCAGGGGATGCTCGGGCCTACAGCTCATCCAGGGCTAATCTGCAGAGGGGCATCAAAAAGGCCAAGCACAACCACAAGCTGAGGATAGAGGATCACTTCAGAAACAACTCTGACCCCCGACGCATGTGGCAGGGCATCCAGGCCATCACTGACTACAAACCATCTAACACCTCACCCCTCTCCGTTGACGCCTCCCTCCCTGATGAGCTGAACCACTTCTACGGCCGCTTTGACAGGGACAACAAGGAGGTGGCCACCAAGGCTGTGCTCCCTGCGGATCACCAGCCCCTCACTCTATCCCCCACCGACGTGTGTGCGGCACTGAGCAGGACTAACGCACGCAAGGCTGCTGGTCCTGATGGGATCCCCGGACGCGTCCTCAGGGCCTGCGCTGTGCAGCTGACTAAGGTTTGGACTGACATATTCAACCTGTCCCTAGCCCAAGCAGCTGTCCCCGCGTGCTTCAAAACCACCTCCATCGTGCCGGTGCCAAAACACTCCACTGCAACGAGCCTAAATGACTTCCGACCAGTGGCACTCACGCCCATCATCATGAAGTGCTTCGAGAGGCTGGTCTTAGCTCAACTCAAGACCTGCCTACCACCCACACTGGACCCCTTTCAATTCGCCTACCGGCAGAACAGGAGTACAGAGGATGCCATTTCAATGGCACTTCACTCCGCCCTGTCCCACCTCGACAAGACTAACTCTTATGTGAGAATGCTGTTTATTGACTTCAGCTCAGCATTCAACACCATCATCCCCTCCAAACTGATCTCCAAACTCAGGCAACTGGGCATCAACCCCTCCCTCTGCAACTGGATTCTAGACTTCTTGACCAACAGGCCGCAGTCTGTTAGGCTTCACAACCACACCTCCTCAACCCTCACCCTGAACACCGGCGTTCCACAAGGCTGTGTGCTGAGTCCCCTCCTTTACTCCCTCTTCACCTACGACTGCACACCTGTACATGGCTCAAACACCATTGTTAAGTTTGCAGACGACACAACGGTGATCGGTCTCATCAGCAACAACGATGAGTCGGCCTACAGGGAGGAGGTCCAGCACCTAACAGTGTGGTGCAACGACAATAACCTGGCTCTCAACACCAAGAAGACCAAAGAACTCATTGTGGACTTCAGGAAGTCTAAAGCTGGCGCACACACCCCCATCCTCATCAACGGGACTGAGGTGGAGCGAGTCACCAGCTTCAAGTTTCTGGGTGTCCACATCTCTGAGGACCTCTCCTGGACCCTCAACACCTCCACCCTGATAAAGAAGGCTCACCAGCGTCTCTTCTTCCTGAGGAGACTAAAGAAGGTCCATCTACCTCCTCAGATCCTGGTGAACTTCTACCGCTGCACCATCGAGAGTATCCTTACCTACTGTGTCACAGTATGGTATGGCAACTGCTCGGCATCGGACCGGAAGGCACTGCAGAGGGTGGTGAAAACTGCCCAACGCATCACCGGTTCCTCACTCCCCTCCATCGAGGCTGTCCAGGGCAAACGATGCCTGCGTAAGGCACGCAGCATCGTCAAGGACATCTCTCACCCCAACCATAGACTTTTCACCCCACTCCCCTCCGGGAGGCGCTACAGGTCTCTCCGCACCCGAACCAGTAGGTTCAGAGGCAGCTTCTTCCCTGCGGCTGTCACCCTGCTGAACTCGAACACTACACCTACCTGACAACCTGCTACCCCCGCAACCCCCACCCCCCCCCCCCCACCCGGACAATTGCACTATTGCACTATACTCCCCTCCCCTGCTCTTACTCAATACCACTGCTCTTCTGTACATACCTGTTCATACTGTTCATAATGCACATAATGCACATATCCTATATTTTCTTTAATACTACTGCACATACTGTACATACTTGTTTATACTGTTTATACGGCATTCCATATTTATATTTACTCGGCATCTACCTCATGTTACTGTTAATACATATATACTGCTAGACTGCATTACCCATACAGCTCATATGCTGCTACACTGCTCATACTGTAACTATTTATTCTACTATAATGCTACTGTTACTCACATACTGCTATACTGCACTGCTATATTATACTGCTTATATTATTCTATATTACACTGCACTACTACTGATCATATATTGCACTACCTGTAAATACTGTTCATTGCACTTTCTGCTATTTTGCACTTCTGGTTAGACGCTAACTGCATTTCGTTGTCTCTGTACTTGTACTCTGCACAATGACAATAAAGTTGAATCTAATCTAATCTAATCTAATCTATGAGCTGTGGAGTGGTAAAGCAATGTGAATTGCAGTTTTGGTGTTTCCCCCCCCCCCCAGATAACTCCCTGCCTTCTGCGTATCAACTGCAGTATTGTTTGTGTTGTCAAGTGGCGGGCGTCTCCTTTCCTCGACTTTATATACAGTGCAGAGGGCTGGTTCCTTCGCTTACGGCCATACCACGCTGAACACGCCCGATCTCGTCCGATCTCGGAAGCTAAGCAGAGTCGGGCCGGGTTAGTACTTAGATGGGAGACCGCCTGGGAATACCCGGTGCAGTAAGCTTTTCCTTATTTCGACCAGTAGGGTGTACTATTGTATCACCCCTGTAGTTTGAACAGTGCTGTAGTGTGAACACAGCTCCAGTTTCATATTGCTGTTTTGAACAGTTTATACAGTTTGCTCCAAAACCACCTGCTAAGAATTGGTGACTCACTCAGCCTTCGCTTGAGCTCGATTCTAGACTGACAACTATGAACTATGAGCTGTGGAGTGGTAAAGCAATGTGAATTGCAGTTTTGGTGTTTCCCCCCCCCCCCAGATAACTCCCTGCCTTCTGCGTATCAACTGCAGTATTGTTTGTGTTGTCAAGTGGCGGGCGTCTCCTTTCCTCGACTTTATATACAGTGCAGAGGGCTGGTTCCTTCGCTTACGGCCATACCACGCTGAACACGCCCGATCTCGTCCGATCTCGGAAGCTAAGCAGAGTCGGGCCGGGTTAGTACTTAGATGGGAGACCGCCTGGGAATACCCGGTGCAGTAAGCTTTTCCTTATTTCGACCAGTAGGGTGTACTATTGTATCACCCCTGTAGTTTGAACAGTGCTGTAGTGTGAACACAGCTCCAGTTTCATATTGCTGTTTTGAACAGTTTATACAGTTTGCTCCAAAACCACCTGCTAAGAATTGGTGACTCACTCAGCCTTCGCTTGAGCTCGATTCTAGACTGACAACTATGAACTATGAGCTGTGGAGTGGTAAAGCAATGTGAATTGCAGTTTTGGTGTTTCCCCCCCCCCCCAGATAACTCCCTGCCTTCTGCGTATCAACTGCAGTATTGTTTGTGTTGTCAAGTGGCGGGCGTCTCCTTTCCTCGACTTTATATACAGTGCAGAGGGCTGGTTCCTTCGCTTACGGCCATACCACGCTGAACACGCCCGATCTCGTCCGATCTCGGAAGCTAAGCAGAGTCGGGCCGGGTTAGTACTTAGATGGGAGACCGCCTGGGAATACCCGGTGCAGTAAGCTTTTCCTTATTTCGACCAGTAGGGTGTACTATTGTATCACCCCTGTAGTTTGAACAGTGCTGTAGTGTGAACACAGCTCCAGTTTCATATTGCTGTTTTGAACAGTTTATACAGTTTGCTCCAAAACCACCTGCTAAGAATTGGTGACTCACTCAGCCTTCGCTTGAGCTCGATTCTAGACTGACAACTATGAACTATGAGCTGTGGAGTGGTAAAGCAATGTGAATTGCAGTTTTGGTGTTTCCCCCCCCCCCCAGATAACTCCCTGCCTTCTGCGTATCAACTGCAGTATTGTTTGTGTTGTCAAGTGGCGGGCGTCTCCTTTCCTCGACTTTATATACAGTGCAGAGGGCTGGTTCCTTCGCTTACGGCCATACCACGCTGAACACGCCCGATCTCGTCCGATCTCGGAAGCTAAGCAGAGTCGGGCCGGGTTAGTACTTAGATGGGAGACCGCCTGGGAATACCCGGTGCAGTAAGCTTTTCCTTATTTCGACCAGTAGGGTGTACTATTGTATCACCCCTGTAGTTTGAACAGTGCTGTAGTGTGAACACAGCTCCAGTTTCATATTGCTGTTTTGAACAGTTTATACAGTTTGCTCCAAAACCACCTGCTAAGAATTGGTGACTCACTCAGCCTTCGCTTGAGCTCGATTCTAGACTGACAACTATGAACTATGAGCTGTGGAGTGGTAAAGCAATGTGAATTGCAGTTTTGGTGTTTCCCCCCCCCCCCAGATAACTCCCTGCCTTCTGCGTATCAACTGCAGTATTGTTTGTGTTGTCAAGTGGCGGGCGTCTCCTTTCCTCGACTTTATATACAGTGCAGAGGGCTGGTTCCTTCGCTTACGGCCATACCACGCTGAACACGCCCGATCTCGTCCGATCTCGGAAGCTAAGCAGAGTCGGGCCGGGTTAGTACTTAGATGGGAGACCGCCTGGGAATACCCGGTGCAGTAAGCTTTTCCTTATTTCGACCAGTAGGGTGTACTATTGTATCACCCCTGTAGTTTGAACAGTGCTGTAGTGTGAACACAGCTCCAGTTTCATATTGCTGTTTTGAACAGTTTATACAGTTTGCTCCAAAACCACCTGCTAAGAATTGGTGACTCACTCAGCCTTCGCTTGAGCTCGATTCTAGACTGACAACTATGAACTATGAGCTGTGGAGTGGTAAAGCAATGTGAATTGCAGTTTTGGTGTTTCCCCCCCCCCCCAGATAACTCCCTGCCTTCTGCGTATCAACTGCAGTATTGTTTGTGTTGTCAAGTGGCGGGCGTCTCCTTTCCTCGACTTTATATACAGTGCAGAGGGCTGGTTCCTTCGCTTACGGCCATACCACGCTGAACACGCCCGATCTCGTCCGATCTCGGAAGCTAAGCAGAGTCGGGCCGGGTTAGTACTTAGATGGGAGACCGCCTGGGAATACCCGGTGCAGTAAGCTTTTCCTTATTTCGACCAGTAGGGTGTACTATTGTATCACCCCTGTAGTTTGAACAGTGCTGTAGTGTGAACACAGCTCCAGTTTCATATTGCTGTTTTGAACAGTTTATACAGTTTGCTCCAAAACCACCTGCTAAGAATTGGTGACTCACTCAGCCTTCGCTTGAGCTCGATTCTAGACTGACAACTATGAACTATGAGCTGTGGAGTGGTAAAGCAATGTTAATTGCAGTTTTGGTGTTTCCCCCCCCCCCCAGATAACTCCCTGCCTTCTGCGTATCAACTGCAGTATTGTTTGTGTTGTCAAGTGGCGGGCGTCTCCTTTCCTCGACTTTATATACAGTGCAGAGGGCTGGTTCCTTCGCTTACGGCCATACCACGCTGAACACGCCCGATCTCGTCCGATCTCGGAAGCTAAGCAGAGTCGGGCCGGGTTAGTACTTAGATGGGAGACCGCCTGGGAATACCCGGTGCAGTAAGCTTTTCCTTATTTCGACCAGTAGGGTGTACTATTGTATCACCCCTGTAGTTTGAACAGTGCTGTAGTGTGAACACAGCTCCAGTTTCATATTGCTGTTTTGAACAGTTTATACAGTTTGCTCCAAAACCACCTGCTAAGAATTGGTGACTCACTCAGCCTTCGCTTGAGCTCGATTCTAGACTGACAACTATGAACTATGAGCTGTGGAGTGGTAAAGCAATGTTAATTGCAGTTTTGGTGTTTCCCCCCCCCCCCAGATAACTCCCTGCCTTCTGCGTATCAACTGCAGTATTGTTTGTGTTGTCAAGTGGCGGGCGTCTCCTTTCCTCGACTTTATATACAGTGCAGAGGGCTGGTTCCTTCGCTTACGGCCATACCACGCTGAACACGCCCGATCTCGTCCGATCTCGGAAGCTAAGCAGAGTCGGGCCGGGTTAGTACTTAGATGGGAGACCGCCTGGGAATACCCGGTGCAGTAAGCTTTTCCTTATTTCGACCAGTAGGGTGTACTATTGTATCACCCCTGTAGTTTGAACAGTGCTGTAGTGTGAACACAGCTCCAGTTTCATATTGCTGTTTTGAACAGTTTATACAGTTTGCTCCAAAACCACCTGCTAAGAATTGGTGACTCACTCAGCCTTCGCTTGAGCTCGATTCTAGACTGACAACTATGAACTATGAGCTGTGGAGTGGTAAAGCAATGTTAATTGCAGTTTTGGTGTTTCCCCCCCCCCCCAGATAACTCCCTGCCTTCTGCGTATCAACTGCAGTATTGTTTGTGTTGTCAAGTGGCGGGCGTCTCCTTTCCTCGACTTTATATACAGTGCAGAGGGCTGGTTCCTTCGCTTACGGCCATACCACGCTGAACACGCCCGATCTCGTCCGATCTCGGAAGCTAAGCAGAGTCGGGCCGGGTTAGTACTTAGATGGGAGACCGCCTGGGAATACCCGGTGCAGTAAGCTTTTCCTTATTTCGACCAGTAGGGTGTACTATTGTATCACCCCTGTAGTTTGAACAGTGCTGTAGTGTGAACACAGCTCCAGTTTCATATTGCTGTTTTGAACAGTTTATACAGTTTGCTCCAAAACCACCTGCTAAGAATTGGTGACTCACTCAGCCTTCGCTTGAGCTCGATTCTAGACTGACAACTATGAACTATGAGCTGTGGAGTGGTAAAGCAATGTTAATTGCAGTTTTGGTGTTTCCCCCCCCCCCAGATAACTCCCTGCCTTCTGCGTATCAACTGCAGTATTGTTTGTGTTGTCAAGTGGCGGGCGTCTCCTTTCCTCGACTTTATATACAGTGCAGAGGGCTGGTTCCTTCGCTTACGGCCATACCACGCTGAACACGCCCGATCTCGTCCGATCTCGGAAGCTAAGCAGAGTCGGGCCGGGTTAGTACTTAGATGGGAGACCGCCTGGGAATACCCGGTGCAGTAAGCTTTTCCTTATTTCGACCAGTAGGGTGTACTATTGTATCACCCCTGTAGTTTGAACAGTGCTGTAGTGTGAACACAGCTCCAGTTTCATATTGCTGTTTTGAACAGTTTATACAGTTTGCTCCAAAACCACCTGCTAAGAATTGGTGACTCACTCAGCCTTCGCTTGAGCTCGATTCTAGACTGACAACTATGAACTATGAGCTGTGGAGTGGTAAAGCAATGTTAATTGCAGTTTTGGTGTTTCCCCCCCCCCCCCAGATAACTCCCTGCCTTCTGCGTATCAACTGCAGTATTGTTTGTGTTGTCAAGTGGCGGGCGTCTCCTTTCCTCGACTTTATATACAGTGCAGAGGGCTGGTTCCTTCGCTTACGGCCATACCACGCTGAACACGCCCGATCTCGTCCGATCTCGGAAGCTAAGCAGAGTCGGGCCGGGTTAGTACTTAGATGGGAGACCGCCTGGGAATACCCGGTGCAGTAAGCTTTTCCTTATTTCGACCAGTAGGGTGTACTATTGTATCACCCCTGTAGTTTGAACAGTGCTGTAGTGTGAACACAGCTCCAGTTTCATATTGCTGTTTTGAACAGTTTATACAGTTTGCTCCAAAACCACCTGCTAAGAATTGGTGACTCACTCAGCCTTCGCTTGAGCTCGATTCTAGACTGACAACTATGAACTATGAGCTGTGGAGTGGTAAAGCAATGTTAATTGCAGTTTTGGTGTTTCCCCCCCCCCCCCAGATAACTCCCTGCCTTCTGCGTATCAACTGCAGTATTGTTTGTGTTGTCAAGTGGCGGGCGTCTCCTTTCCTCGACTTTATATACAGTGCAGAGGGCTGGTTCCTTCGCTTACGGCCATACCACGCTGAACACGCCCGATCTCGTCCGATCTCGGAAGCTAAGCAGAGTCGGGCCGGGTTAGTACTTAGATGGGAGACCGCCTGGGAATACCCGGTGCAGTAAGCTTTTCCTTATTTCGACCAGTAGGGTGTACTATTGTATCACCCCTGTAGTTTGAACAGTGCTGTAGTGTGAACACAGCTCCAGTTTCATATTGCTGTTTTGAACAGTTTATACAGTTTGCTCCAAAACCACCTGCTAAGAATTGGTGACTCACTCAGCCTTCGCTTGAGCTCGATTCTAGACTGACAACTATGAACTATGAGCTGTGGAGTGGTAAAGCAATGTTAATTGCAGTTTTGGTGTTTCCCCCCCCCCCCCAGATAACTCCCTGCCTTCTGCGTATCAACTGCAGTATTGTTTGTGTTGTCAAGTGGCGGGCGTCTCCTTTCCTCGACTTTATATACAGTGCAGAGGGCTGGTTCCTTCGCTTACGGCCATACCACGCTGAACACGCCCGATCTCGTCCGATCTCGGAAGCTAAGCAGAGTCGGGCCGGGTTAGTACTTAGATGGGAGACCGCCTGGGAATACCCGGTGCAGTAAGCTTTTCCTTATTTCGACCAGTAGGGTGTACTATTGTATCACCCCTGTAGTTTGAACAGTGCTGTAGTGTGAACACAGCTCCAGTTTCATATTGCTGTTTTGAACAGTTTATACAGTTTGCTCCAAAACCACCTGCTAAGAATTGGTGACTCACTCAGCCTTCGCTTGAGCTCGATTCTAGACTGACAACTATGAACTATGAGCTGTGGAGTGGTAAAGCAATGTTAATTGCAGTTTTGGTGTTTCCCCCCCCCCCCCAGATAACTCCCTGCCTTCTGCGTATCAACTGCAGTATTGTTTGTGTTGTCAAGTGGCGGGCGTCTCCTTTCCTCGACTTTATATACAGTGCAGAGGGCTGGTTCCTTCGCTTACGGCCATACCACGCTGAACACGCCCGATCTCGTCCGATCTCGGAAGCTAAGCAGAGTCGGGCCGGGTTAGTACTTAGATGGGAGACCGCCTGGGAATACCCGGTGCAGTAAGCTTTTCCTTATTTCGACCAGTAGGGTGTACTATTGTATCACCCCTGTAGTTTGAACAGTGCTGTAGTGTGAACACAGCTCCAGTTTCATATTGCTGTTTTGAACAGTTTATACAGTTTGCTCCAAAACCACCTGCTAAGAATTGGTGACTCACTCAGCCTTCGCTTGAGCTCGATTCTAGACTGACAACTATGAACTATGAGCTGTGGAGTGGTAAAGCAATGTTAATTGCAGTTTTGGTGTTTCCCCCCCCCCCCAGATAACTCTCTGCCTTCTGCGTATCAACTGCAGTATTGTTTGTGTTGTCAAGTGGCGGGCGTCTCCTTTCCTCGACTTTATATACAGTGCAGAGGGCTGGTTCCTTCGCTTACGGCCATACCACGCTGAACACGCCCGATCTCGTCCGATCTCGGAAGCTAAGCAGAGTCGGGCCGGGTTAGTACTTAGATGGGAGACCGCCTGGGAATACCCGGTGCAGTAAGCTTTTCCTTATTTCGACCAGTAGGGTGTACTATTGTATCACCCCTGTAGTTTGAACAGTGCTGTAGTGTGAACACAGCTCCAGTTTCATATTGCTGTTTTGAACAGTTTATACAGTTTGCTCCAAAACCACCTGCTAAGAATTGGTGACTCACTCAGCCTTCGCTTGAGCTCGATTCTAGACTGACAACTATGAACTATGAGCTGTGGAGTGGTAAAGCAATGTTAATTGCAGTTTTGGTGTTTCCCCCCCCCCCCAGATAACTCCCTGCCTTCTGCGTATCAACTGCAGTATTGTTTGTGTTGTCAAGTGGCGGGCGTCTCCTTTCCTCGACTTTATATACAGTGCAGAGGGCTGGTTCCTTCGCTTACGGCCATACCACGCTGAACACGCCCGATCTCGTCCGATCTCGGAAGCTAAGCAGAGTCGGGCCGGGTTAGTACTTAGATGGGAGACCGCCTGGGAATACCCGGTGCAGTAAGCTTTTCCTTATTTCGACCAGTAGGGTGTACTATTGTATCACCCCTGTAGTTTGAACAGTGCTGTAGTGTGAACACAGCTCCAGTTTCATATTGCTGTTTTGAACAGTTTATACAGTTTGCTCCAAAACCACCTGCTAAGAATTGGTGACTCACTCAGCCTTCGCTTGAGCTCGATTCTAGACTGACAACTATGAACTATGAGCTGTGGAGTGGTAAAGCAATGTTAATTGCAGTTTTGGTGTTTCCCCCCCCCCCCCCCAGATAACTCCCTGCCTTCTGCGTATCAACTGCAGTATTGTTTGTGTTGTCAAGTGGCGGGCGTCTCCTTTCCTCGACTTTATATACAGTGCAGAGGGCTGGTTCCTTCGCTTACGGCCATACCACGCTGAACACGCCCGATCTCGTCCGATCTCGGAAGCTAAGCAGAGTCGGGCCGGGTTAGTACTTAGATGGGAGACCGCCTGGGAATACCCGGTGCAGTAAGCTTTTCCTTATTTCGACCAGTAGGGTGTACTATTGTATCACCCCTGTAGTTTGAACAGTGCTGTAGTGTGAACACAGCTCCAGTTTCATATTGCTGTTTTGAACAGTTTATACAGTTTGCTCCAAAACCACCTGCTAAGAATTGGTGACTCACTCAGCCTTCGCTTGAGCTCGATTCTAGACTGACAACTATGAACTATGAGCTGTGGAGTGGTAAAGCAATGTTAATTGCAGTTTTGGTGTTTCCCCCCCCCCCCCAGATAACTCCCTGCCTTCTGCGTATCAACTGCAGTATTGTTTGTGTTGTCAAGTGGCGGGCGTCTCCTTTCCTCGACTTTATATACAGTGCAGAGGGCTGGTTCCTTCGCTTACGGCCATACCACGCTGAACACGCCCGATCTCGTCCGATCTCGGAAGCTAAGCAGAGTCGGGCCGGGTTAGTACTTAGATGGGAGACCGCCTGGGAATACCCGGTGCAGTAAGCTTTTCCTTATTTCGACCAGTAGGGTGTACTATTGTATCACCCCTGTAGTTTGAACAGTGCTGTAGTGTGAACACAGCTCCAGTTTCATATTGCTGTTTTGAACAGTTTATACAGTTTGCTCCAAAACCACCTGCTAAGAATTGGTGACTCACTCAGCCTTCGCTTGAGCTCGATTCTAGACTGACAACTATGAACTATGAGCTGTGGAGTGGTAAAGCAATGTTAATTGCAGTTTTGGTGTTTCCCCCCCCCCCCAGATAACTCCCTGCCTTCTGCGTATCAACTGCAGTATTGTTTGTGTTGTCAAGTGGCGGGCGTCTCCTTTCCTCGACTTTATATACAGTGCAGAGGGCTGGTTCCTTCGCTTACGGCCATACCACGCTGAACACGCCCGATCTCGTCCGATCTCGGAAGCTAAGCAGAGTCGGGCCGGGTTAGTACTTAGATGGGAGACCGCCTGGGAATACCCGGTGCAGTAAGCTTTTCCTTATTTCGACCAGTAGGGTGTACTATTGTATCACCCCTGTAGTTTGAACAGTGCTGTAGTGTGAACACAGCTCCAGTTTCATATTGCTGTTTTGAACAGTTTATACAGTTTGCTCCAAAACCACCTGCTAAGAATTGGTGACTCACTCAGCCTTCGCTTGAGCTCGATTCTAGACTGACAACTATGAACTATGAGCTGTGGAGTGGTAAAGCAATGTTAATTGCAGTTTTGGTGTTTCCCCCCCCCCCCAGATAACTCCCTGCCTTCTGCGTATCAACTGCAGTATTGTTTGTGTTGTCAAGTGGCGGGCGTCTCCTTTCCTCGACTTTATATACAGTGCAGAGGGCTGGTTCCTTCGCTTACGGCCATACCACGCTGAACACGCCCGATCTTGTCCGATCTCGGAATCTAAGCAGAGTCGGGCCGGGTTAGTACTTAGATGGGAGACCGCCTGGGAATACCCGGTGCAGTAAGCTTTTCCTTATTTCGACCAGTAGGGTGTACTATTGTATCACCCCTGTAGTTTGAACAGTGCTGTAGTGTGAACACAGCTCCAGTTTCATATTGCTGTTTTGAACAGTTTATACAGTTTGCTCCAAAACCACCTGCTAAGAATTGGTGACTCACTCAGCCTTCGCTTGAGCTCGATTCTAGACTGACAACTATGAACTATGAGCTGTGGAGTGGTAAAGCAATGTTAATTGCAGTTTTGGTGTTTCCCCCCCCCCCCAGATAACTCCCTGCCTTCTGCGTATCAACTGCAGTATTGTTTGTGTTGTCAAGTGGCGGGCGTCTCCTTTCCTCGACTTTATATACAGTGCAGAGGGCTGGTTCCTTCGCTTGCGGCCATACCACGCTGAACACGCCCGATCTCGTCCGATCTCGGAAGCTAAGCAGAGTCGGGCCGGGTTAGTACTTAGATGGGAGACCGCCTGGGAATACCCGGTGCAGTAAGCTTTTCCTTATTTCGACCAGTAGGGTGTACTATTGTATCACCCCTGTAGTTTGAACAGTGCTGTAGTGTGAACACAGCTCCAGTTTCATATTGCTGTTTTGAACAGTTTATACAGTTTGCTCCAAAACCACCTGCTAAGAATTGGTGACTCACTCAGCCTTCGCTTGAGCTCGATTCTAGACTGACAACTATGAACTATGAGCTGTGGAGTGGTAAAGCAATGTTAATTGCAGTTTTGGTGTTTCCCCCCCCCCCAGATAACTCCCTGCCTTCTGCGTATCAACTGCAGTATTGTTTGTGTTGTCAAGTGGCGGGCGTCTCCTTTCCTCGACTTTATATACGGTGCAGAGGGCTGGTTCCTTCGCTTACGGCCATACCACGCTGAACATGCCCGATCTCGTCCGATCTCGGAAGCTAAGCAGAGTCGGGCCGGGTTAGTACTTAGATGGGAGACCGCTTGGGAATACCCGGTGCAGTAAGCTTTTCCTTATTTCGACCAGTAGGGTGTACTATTGTATCACCCCTGTAGTTTGAACAGTGCTGTAGTGTGAACACAGCTCCAGTTTCATATTGCTGTTTTGAACAGTTTATACAGTTTGCTCCAAAACCACCTGCTAAGAATTGGTGACTCACTCAGCCTTCGCTTGAGCTCGATTCTAGACTGACAACTATGAACTATGAGCTGTGGAGTGGTAAAGCAATGTTAATTGCAGTTTTGGTGTTTCCCCCCCCCCCAGATAACTCCCTGCCTTCTGCGTATCAACTGCAGTATTGTTTGTGTTGTCAAGTGGCGGGCGTCTCCTTTCCTCGACTTTATATACGGTGCAGAGGGCTGGTTCCTTCGCTTACGGCCATACCACGCTGAACACGCCCGATCTTGTCCGATCTCGGAATCTAAGCAGAGTCGGGCCGGGTTAGTACTTAGATGGGAGACCGCCTGGGAATACCCGGTGCAGTAAGCTTTTCCTTATTTCGACCAGTAGGGTGTACTATTGTATCACCCCTGTAGTTTGAACAGTGCTGTAGTGTGAACACAGCTCCAGTTTCATATTGCTGTTTTGAACAGTTTATACAGTTTGCTCCAAAACCACCTGCTAAGAATTGGTGACTCACTCAGCCTTCGCTTGAGCTCGATTCTAGACTGACAACTATGAACTATGAGCTGTGGAGTGGTAAAGCAATGTTAATTGCAGTTTTGGTGTTTCCCCCCCCCCCCAGATAACTCCCTGCCTTCTGCGTATCAACTGCAGTATTGTTTGTGTTGTCAAGTGGCGGGCGTCTCCTTTCCTCGACTTTATATACAGTGCAGAGGGCTGGTTCCTTCGCTTGCGGCCATACCACGCTGAACACGCCCGATCTCGTCCGATCTCGGAAGCTAAGCAGAGTCGGGCCGGGTTAGTACTTAGATGGGAGACCGCCTGGGAATACCCGGTGCAGTAAGCTTTTCCTTATTTCGACCAGTAGGGTGTACTATTGTATCACCCCTGTAGTTTGAACAGTGCTGTAGTGTGAACACAGCTCCAGTTTCATATTGCTGTTTTGAACAGTTTATACAGTTTGCTCCAAAACCACCTGCTAAGAATTGGTGACTCACTCAGCCTTCGCTTGAGCTCGATTCTAGACTGACAACTATGAACTATGAGCTGTGGAGTGGTAAAGCAATGTTAATTGCAGTTTTGGTGTTTCCCCCCCCCCCAGATAACTCCCTGCCTTCTGCGTATCAACTGCAGTATTGTTTGTGTTGTCAAGTGGCGGGCGTCTCCTTTCCTCGACTTTATATACGGTGCAGAGGGCTGGTTCCTTCGCTTACGGCCATACCACGCTGAACATGCCCGATCTCGTCCGATCTCGGAAGCTAAGCAGAGTCGGGCCGGGTTAGTACTTAGATGGGAGACCGCTTGGGAATACCCGGTGCAGTAAGCTTTTCCTTATTTCGACCAGTAGGGTGTACTATTGTATCACCCCTGTAGTTTGAACAGTGCTGTAGTGTGAACACAGCTCCAGTTTCATATTGCTGTTTTGAACAGTTTATACAGTTTGCTCCAAAACCACCTGCTAAGAATTGGTGACTCACTCAGCCTTCGCTTGAGCTCGATTCTAGACTGACAACTATGAACTATGAGCTGTGGAGTGGTAAAGCAATGTTAATTGCAGTTTTGGTGTTTCCCCCCCCCCCAGATAACTCCCTGCCTTCTGCGTATCAACTGCAGTATTGTTTGTGTTGTCAAGTGGCGGGCGTCTCCTTTCCTCGACTTTATATACGGTGCAGAGGGCTGGTTCCTTCGCTTACGGCCATACCACGCTGAACACGCCCGATCTCGTCCGATCTCGGAAGCTAAGCAGAGTCGGGCCGGGTTAGTACTTAGATGGGAGACCGCCTGGGAATACCCGGTGCAGTAAGCTTTTCCTTATTTCGACCAGTAGGGTGTACTATTGTATCACCCCTGTAGTTTGAACAGTGCTGTAGTGTGAACACAGCTCCAGTTTCATATTGCTGTTTTGAACAGTTTATACAGTTTGCTCCAAAACCACCTGCTAAGAATTGGTGACTCACTCAGCCTTCGCTTGAGCTCGATTCTAGACTGACAACTATGAACTATGAGCTGTGGAGTGGTAAAGCAATGTTAATTGCAGTTTTGGTGTTTCCCCCCCCCCCCAGATAACTCCCTGCCTTCTGCGTATCAACTGCAGTATTGTTTGTGTTGTCAAGTGGCGGGCGTCTCCTTTCCTCGACTTTATATACAGTGCAGAGGGCTGGTTCCTTCGCTTACGGCCATACCACGCTGAACACGCCCGATCTCGGAAGCTAAGCAGAGTCGGGCCGGGTTAGTACTTAGATGGGAGACCGCCTGGGAATACCCGGTGCAGTAAGCTTTTCCTTATTTCGACCAGTAGGGTGTACTATTGTATCACCCCTGTAGTTTGAACAGTGCTGTAGTGTGAACACAGCTCCAGTTTCATATTGCTGTTTTGAACAGTTTATACAGTTTGCTCCAAAACCACCTGCTAAGAATTGGTGACTCACTCAGCCTTCGCTTGAGCTCGATTCTAGACTGACAACTATGAACTATGAGCTGTGGAGTGGTAAAGCAATGTTAATTGCAGTTTTGGTGTTTCCCCCCCCCCCAGATAACTCCCTGCCTTCTGCGTATCAACTGCAGTATTGTTTGTGTTGTCAAGTGGCGGGCGTCTCCTTTCCTCGACTTTATATACGGTGCAGAGGGCTGGTTCCTTCGCTTACGGCCATACCACGCTGAACATGCCCGATCTCGTCCGATCTCGGAAGCTAAGCAGAGTCGGGCCGGGTTAGTACTTAGATGGGAGACCGCCTGGGAATACCCGGTGCAGTAAGCTTTTCCTTATTTCGACCAGTAGGGTGTACTATTGTATCACCCCTGTAGTTTGAACAGTGCTGTAGTGTGAACACAGCTCCAGTTTCATATTGCTGTTTTGAACAGTTTATACAGTTTGCTCCAAAACCACCTGCTAAGAATTGGTGACTCACTCAGCCTTCGCTTGAGCTCGATTCTAGACTGACAACTATGAACTATGAGCTGTGGAGTGGTAAAGCAATGTTAATTGCAGTTTTGGTGTTTCCCCCCCCCCCAGATAACTCCCTGCCTTCTGCGTATCAACTGCAGTATTGTTTGTGTTGTCAAGTGGCGGGCGTCTCCTTTCCTCGACTTTATATACGGTGCAGAGGGCTGGTTCCTTCGCTTACGGCCATACCACGCTGAACACGCCTGATCTTGTCCGATCTCGGAAGCTAAGCAGAGTCGGGCCGGGTTAGTACTTAGATGGGAGACCGCCTGGGAATACCCGGTGCAGTAAGCTTTTCCTTATTTCGACCAGTAGGGTGTACTATTGTATCACCCCTGTAGTTTGAACAGTGCTGTAGTGTGAACACAGCTCCAGTTTCATATTGCTGTTTTGAACAGTTTATACAGTTTGCTCCAAAACCACCTGCTAAGAATTGGTGACTCACTCAGCCTTCGCTTGAGCTCGATTCTAGACTGACAACTATGAACTATGAGCTGTGGAGTGGTAAAGCAATGTTAATTGCAGTTTTGGTGTTTCCCCCCCCCCCAGATAACTCCCTGCCTTCTGCGTATCAACTGCAGTATTGTTTGTGTTGTCAAGTGGCGGGCGTCTCCTTTCCTCGACTTTATATACGGTGCAGAGGGCTGGTTCCTTCGCTTACGGCCATACCACGCTGAACACGCCCGATCTCGTCCGATCTCGGAAGCTAAGCGGAGTCGGGCCGGGTTAGTACTTAGATGGGAGACCGCCTGGGAATACCCGGTGCAGTAAGCTTTTCCTTATTTCGACCAGTAGGGTGTACTATTGTATCACCCCTGTAGTTTGAACAGTGCTGTAGTGTGAACACAGCTCCAGTTTCATATTGCTGTTTTGAACAGTTTATACAGTTTGCTCCAAAACCACCTGCTAAGAATTGGTGACTCACTCAGCCTTCGCTTGAGCTCGATTCTAGACTGACAACTATGAACTATGAGCTGTGGAGTGGTAAAGCAATGTTAATTGCAGTTTTGGTGTTTCCCCCCCCCCCCGATAACTCCCTGCCTTCTGCGTATCAACTGCAGTATTGTTTGTGTTGTCAAGTGGCGGGCGTCTCCTTTCCTCGACTTTATATACGGTGCAGAGGGCTGGTTCCTTTGCTTACGGCCATACCACGCTGAACACGCCCGATCTCGTCCGATCTCGGAAGCTAAGCAGAGTCGGGCCGGGTTAGTACTTAGATGGGAGACCGCCTGGGAATACCCGGTGCAGTAAGCTTTTCCTTATTTCGACCAGTAGGGTGTACTATTGTATCACCCCTGTAGTTTGAACAGTGCTGTAGTGTGAACACAGCTCCAGTTTCATATTGCTGTTTTGAACAGTTTATACAGTTTGCTCCAAAACCACCTGCTAAGAATTGGTGACTCACTCAGCCTTCGCTTGAGCTCGATTCTAGACTGACAACTATGAACTATGAGCTGTGGAGTGGTAAAGCAATGTTAATTGCAGTTTTGGTGTTTCCCCCCCCCCCAGATAACTCCCTGCCTTCTGCGTATCAACTGCAGTATTGTTTGTGTTGTCAAGTGGCGGGCGTCTCCTTTCCTCGACTTTATATACGGTGCAGAGGGCTGGTTCCTTCGCTTACGGCCATACCACGCTGAACACGTCCGATCTCTGAAGCTAAGCAGAGTCGGGCCGGGTTAGTACTTAGATGGGAGACCGCCTGGGAATACCCGGTGCAGTAAGCTTTTCCTTATTTCGACCAGTAGGGTGTACTATTGTATCACCCCTGTAGTTTGAACAGTGCTGTAGTGTGAACACAGCTCCAGTTTCATATTGCTGTTTTGAACAGTTTATACAGTTTGCTCCAAAACCACCTGCTAAGAATTGGTGACTCACTCAGCCTTCGCTTGAGCTCGATTCTAGACTGACAACTATGAACTATGAGCTGTGGAGTGGTAAAGCAATGTTAATTGCAGTTTTGGTGTTTCCCCCCCCCCCAGATAACTCCCTGCCTTCTGCGTATCAACTGCAGTATTGATTGTGTTGTCAAGTGGCGGGCGTCTCCTTTCCTCGACTTTATATACGGTGCAGAGGGCTGGTTCCTTCGCTTACGGCCATACCACGCTGAACACGCCCGATCTCGTCCGATCTCGGAAGCTAAGCGGAGTCAGGCCGGGTTAGTACTTAGATGGGAGACCGCCTGGGAATACCCGGTGCAGTAAGCTTTTCCTTATTTCGACCAGTAGGGTGTACTATTGTATCACCCCTGTAGTTTGAACAGTGCTGTAGTGTGAACACAGCTCCAGTTTCATATTGCTGTTTTGAACAGTTTATACAGTTTGCTCCAAAACCACCTGCTAAGAATTGGTGACTCACTCAGCCTTCGCTTGAGCTCGATTCTAGACTGACAACTATGAACTATGAGCTGTGGAGTGGTAAAGCAATGTTAATTGCAGTTTTGGTGTTTCCCCCCCTCCCAGATAACTCCCTGCCTTCTGCGTATCAACTGCAGTATTGTTTGTGTTGTCAAGTGGCGGGCGTCTCCTTTCCTCGACTTTATATACGGTGCAGAGGGCTGGTTCCTTCGCTTACGGCCACACCACGCTGAACACGCCCGATCTCGTCCGATCTCGGAAGCTAAGCAGAGTCGGGCCGGGTTAGTACTTAGATGGGAGACCGCCTGGGAATACCCGGTGCAGTAAGCTTTTCCTTATTTCGACCAGTAGGGTGTACTATTGTATCACCCCTGTAGTTTGAACAGTGCTGTAGTGTGAACACAGCTCCAGTTTCATATTGCTGTTTTGAACAGTTTATACAGTTTGCTCCAAAACCACCTGCTAAGAATTGGTGACTCACTCAGCCTTCGCTTGAGCTCGATTCTAGACTGACAACTATGAACTATGAGCTGTGGAGTGGTAAAGCAATGTTAATTGCAGTTTTGGTGTTTCCCCCCCCCCCAGATAACTCCCTGCCTTCTGCGTATCAACTGCAGTATTGTTTGTGTTGTCAAGTGGCGGGCGTCTCCTTTCCTCGACTTTATATACGGTGCAGAGGGCTGGTTCCTTCGCTTACGGCCACACCACGCTGAACACGCCCGATCTCGTCCGATCTCGGAAGCTAAGCAGAGTCGGGCCGGGTTAGTACTTAGATGGGAGACCGCCTGGGAATACCCGGTGCAGTAAGCTTTTCCTTATTTCGACCAGTAGGGTGTACTATTGTATCACCCCTGTAGTTTGAACAGTGCTGTAGTGTGAACACAGCTCCAGTTTCATATTGCTGTTTTGAACAGTTTATACAGTTTGCTCCAAAACCACCTGCTAAGAATTGGTGACTCACTCAGCCTTCGCTTGAGCTCGATTCTAGACTGACAACTATGAACTATGAGCTGTGGAGTGGTAAAGCAATGTTAATTGCAGTTTTGGTGTTTCCCCCCCCCCCCGATAACTCCCTGCCTTCTGCGTATCAACTGCAGTATTGTTTGTGTTGTCAAGTGGCGGGCGTCTCCTTTCCTCGACTTTATATACGGTGCAGAGGGCTGGTTCCTTTGCTTACGGCCATACCACGCTGAACACGCCCGATCTCGTCCGATCTCGGAAGCTAAGCAGAGTCGGGCCGGGTTAGTACTTAGATGGGAGACCGCCTGGGAATACCCGGTGCAGTAAGCTTTTCCTTATTTCGACCAGTAGGGTGTACTATTGTATCACCCCTGTAGTTTGAACAGTGCTGTAGTGTGAACACAGCTCCAGTTTCATATTGCTGTTTTGAACAGTTTATACAGTTTGCTCCAAAACCACCTGCTAAGAATTGGTGACTCACTCAGCCTTCGCTTGAGCTCGATTCTAGACTGACAACTATGAACTATGAGCTGTGGAGTGGTAAAGCAATGTTAATTGCAGTTTTGGTGTTTCCCCCCCCCCCAGATAACTCCCTGCCTTCTGCGTATCAACTGCAGTATTGTTTGTGTTGTCAAGTGGCGGGCGTCTCCTTTCCTCGACTTTATATACGGTGCAGAGGGCTGGTTCCTTCGCTTACGGCCATACCACGCTGAACACGTCCGATCTCTGAAGCTAAGCAGAGTCGGGCCGGGTTAGTACTTAGATGGGAGACCGCCTGGGAATACCCGGTGCAGTAAGCTTTTCCTTATTTCGACCAGTAGGGTGTACTATTGTATCACCCCTGTAGTTTGAACAGTGCTGTAGTGTGAACACAGCTCCAGTTTCATATTGCTGTTTTGAACAGTTTATACAGTTTGCTCCAAAACCACCTGCTAAGAATTGGTGACTCACTCAGCCTTCGCTTGAGCTCGATTCTAGACTGACAACTATGAACTATGAGCTGTGGAGTGGTAAAGCAATGTTAATTGCAGTTTTGGTGTTTCCCCCCCCCCCAGATAACTCCCTGCCTTCTGCGTATCAACTGCAGTATTGATTGTGTTGTCAAGTGGCGGGCGTCTCCTTTCCTCGACTTTATATACGGTGCAGAGGGCTGGTTCCTTCGCTTACGGCCATACCACGCTGAACACGCCCGATCTCGTCCGATCTCGGAAGCTAAGCGGAGTCAGGCCGGGTTAGTACTTAGATGGGAGACCGCCTGGGAATACCCGGTGCAGTAAGCTTTTCCTTATTTCGACCAGTAGGGTGTACTATTGTATCACCCCTGTAGTTTGAACAGTGCTGTAGTGTGAACACAGCTCCAGTTTCATATTGCTGTTTTGAACAGTTTATACAGTTTGCTCCAAAACCACCTGCTAAGAATTGGTGACTCACTCAGCCTTCGCTTGAGCTCGATTCTAGACTGACAACTATGAACTATGAGCTGTGGAGTGGTAAAGCAATGTTAATTGCAGTTTTGGTGTTTCCCCCCCTCCCAGATAACTCCCTGCCTTCTGCGTATCAACTGCAGTATTGTTTGTGTTGTCAAGTGGCGGGCGTCTCCTTTCCTCGACTTTATATACGGTGCAGAGGGCTGGTTCCTTCGCTTACGGCCACACCACGCTGAACACGCCCGATCTCGTCCGATCTCGGAAGCTAAGCAGAGTCGGGCCGGGTTAGTACTTAGATGGGAGACCGCCTGGGAATACCCGGTGCAGTAAGCTTTTCCTTATTTCGACCAGTAGGGTGTACTATTGTATCACCCCTGTAGTTTGAACAGTGCTGTAGTGTGAACACAGCTCCAGTTTCATATTGCTGTTTTGAACAGTTTATACAGTTTGCTCCAAAACCACCTGCTAAGAATTGGTGACTCACTCAGCCTTCGCTTGAGCTCGATTCTAGACTGACAACTATGAACTATGAGCTGTGGAGTGGTAAAGCAATGTTAATTGCAGTTTTGGTGTTTCCCCCCCCCCCAGATAACTCCCTGCCTTCTGCGTATCAACTGCAGTATTGTTTGTGTTGTCAAGTGGCGGGCGTCTCCTTTCCTCGACTTTATATACGGTGCAGAGGGCTGGTTCCTTCGCTTACGGCCATACCACGCTGAACACGCCCGATCTCGTCCGATCTCGGAAGCTAAGCAGAGTCGGGCGGGGTTAGTACTTAGATGGGAGACCGCCTGGGAATACCCGGTGCAGTAAGCTTTTCCTTATTTCGACCAGTAGGGTGTACTATTGTATCACCCCTGTAGTTTGAACAGTGCTGTAGTGTGAACACAGCTCCAGTTTCATATTGCTGTTTTGAACAGTTTATACAGTTTGCTCCAAAACCACCTGCTAAGAATTGGTGACTCACTCAGCCTTCGCTTGAGCTCGATTCTAGACTGACAACTATGAACTATGAGCTGTGGAGTGGTAAAGCAATGTTAATTGCAGTTTTGGTGTTTCCCCCCCCCCCAGATAACTCCCTGCCTTCTGCGTATCAACTGCAGTATTGTTTGTGTTGTCAAGTGGCGGGCGTCTCCTTTCCTCGACTTTATATACGGTGCAGAGGGCTGGTTCCTTCGCTTACGGCCATACCACGCTGAACACGTCCGATCTCGGAAGCTAAGCAGAGTCGGGCCGGGTTAGTACTTAGATGGGAGACCGCCTGGGAATACCCGGTGCAGTAAGCTTTTCCTTATTTCGACCAGTAGGGTGTACTATTGTATCACCCCTGTAGTTTGAACAGTGCTGTAGTGTGAACACAGCTCCAGTTTCATATTGCTGTTTTGAACAGTTTATACAGTTTGCTCCAAAACCACCTGCTAAGAATTGGTGACTCACTCAGCCTTCGCTTGAGCTCGATTCTAGACTGACAACTATGAACTATGAGCTGTGGAGTGGTAAAGCAATGTTAATTGCAGTTTTGGTGTTTCCCCCCCCCCCAGATAACTCCCTGCCTTCTGCGTATCAACTGCAGTATTGATTGTGTTGTCAAGTGGCGGGCGTCTCCTTTCCTCGACTTTATATACGGTGCAGAGGGCTGGTTCCTTCGCTTACGGCCATACCACGCTGAACACGCCCGATCTCGTCCGATCTCGGAAGCTAAGCGGAGTCGGGCCGGGTTAGTACTTAGATGGGAGACCGCCTGGGAATACCCGGTGCAGTAAGCTTTTCCTTATTTCGACCAGTAGGGTGTACTATTGTATCACCCCTGTAGTTTGAACAGTGCTGTAGTGTGAACACAGCTCCAGTTTCATATTGCTGTTTTGAACAGTTTATACAGTTTGCTCCAAAACCACCTGCTAAGAATTGGTGACTCACTCAGCCTTCGCTTGAGCTCGATTCTAGACTGACAACTATGAACTATGAGCTGTGGAGTGGTAAAGCAATGTTAATTGCAGTTTTGGTGTTTCCCCCCCTCCCAGATAACTCCCTGCCTTCTGCGTATCAACTGCAGTATTGTTTGTGTTGTCAAGTGGCGGGCGTCTCCTTTCCTCGACTTTATATACGGTGCAGAGAGCTGGTTCCTTCGCTTACGGCCATACCACGCTGAACACGCCCGATCTCGTCCGATCTCGGAAGCTAAGCAGAGTCGGGCCGGGTTAGTACTTAGATGGGAGACCGCCTGGGAATACCCGGTGCAGTAAGCTTTTCCTTATTTCGACCAGTAGGGTGTACTATTGTATCACCCCTGTAGTTTGAACAGTGCTGTAGTGTGAACACAGCTCCAGTTTCATATTGCTGTTTTGAACAGTTTATACAGTTTGCTCCAAAACCACCTGCTAAGGATTGGTGACTCACTCAGCCTTCGCTTGAGCTCGATTCTAGACTGACAACTATGAACTATGAGCTGTGGAGTGGTAAAGCAATGTTAATTGCAGTTTTGGTGTTTCCCCCCCCCCCAGATAACTCCCTGCCTTCTGCGTATCAACTGCAGTATTGTTTGTGTTGTCAAGTGGCGGGCGTCTCCTTTCCTCGACTTTATATACGGTGCAGAGGGCTGGTTCCTTCGCTTACGGCCATACCACGCTGAACACGCCCGATCTCGTCCGATCTCGGAAGCTAAGCAGAGTCGGGCCGGGTTAGTACTTAGATGGGAGACCGCCTGGGAATACCCGGTGCAGTAAGCTTTTCCTTATTTCGACCAGTAGGGTGTACTATTGTATCACCCCTGTAGTTTGAACAGTGCTGTAGTGTGAACACAGCTCCAGTTTCATATTGCTGTTTTGAACAGTTTATACAGTTTGCTCCAAAACCACCTGCTAAGAATTGGTGACTCACTCAGCCTTCGCTTGAGCTCGATTCTAGACTGACAACTATGAACTATGAGCTGTGGAGTGGTAAAGCAATGTTAATTGCAGTTTTGGTGTTTCCCCCCCCCCCCAGATAACTCCCTGCCTTCTGCGTATCAACTGCAGTATTGTTTGTGTTGTCAAGTGGCGGGCGTCTCCTTTCCTCGACTTTATATACGGTGCAGAGGGCTGGTTCCTTCGCTTACGGCCATACCACGCTGAACACGCCCGATCTCGTCCGATCTCGGAAGCTAAGCGGAGTCGGGCCGGGTTAGTACTTAGATGGGAGACCGCCTGGGAATACCCGGTGCAGTAAGCTTTTCCTTATTTCGACCAGTAGGGTGTACTATTGTATCACCCCTGTAGTTTGAACAGTGCTGTAGTGTGAACACAGCTCCAGTTTCATATTGCTGTTTTGAACAGTTTATACAGTTTGCTCCAAAACCACCTGCTAAGAATTGGTGACTCACTCAGCCTTCGCTTGAGCTCGATTCTAGACTGACAACTATGAACTATGAGCTGTGGAGTGGTAAAGCAATGTTAATTGCAGTTTTGGTGTTTCCCCCCCCCCCAGATAACTCCCTGCCTTCTGCGTATCAACTGCAGTATTGTTTGTGTTGTCAAGTGGCGGGCGTCTCCTTTCCTCGACTTTATATACGGTGCAGAGGGCTGGTTCCTTCGCTTACGGCCATACCACGCTGAACACGCCCGATCTCGGAAGCTAAGCAGAGTCGGGCCGGGTTAGTACTTAGATGGGAGACCGCCTGGGAATACCCGGTGCAGTAAGCTTTTCCTTATTTCGACCAGTAGGGTGTACTATTGTATCACCCCTGTAGTTTGAACAGTGCTGTAGTGTGAACACAGCTCCAGTTTCATATTGCTGTTTTGAACAGTTTATACAGTTTGCTCCAAAACCACCTGCTAAGAATTGGTGACTCACTCAGCCTTCGCTTGAGCTCGATTCTAGACTGACAACTATGAACTATGAGCTGTGGAGTGGTAAAGCAATGTTAATTGCAGTTTTGGTGTTTCCCCCCCCCCCAGATAACTCCCTGCCTTCTGCGTATCAACTGCAGTATTGTTTGTGTTGTCAAGTGGCGGGCGTCTCCTTTCCTCGACTTTATATACGGTGCAGAGGGCTGGTTCCTTCGCTTACGGCCATACCACCCTGAACACGTCACAGTGCAAAGGATTCTGGGAAGTCGAGAGCGTTTGGAAGCGGGAGAATTTGAAACAGCGTTTGTGGAGATTAGTGTTTTCTGTTTGTTTATGTGAAAAATAGTGAAAAAAAGAAAAAAAGAAGTGAGTTTTGTTTTGTTTTGTGTATTCCCCCAACAGCTTGCTGTTTGGGGGGATATCTGTTTCAGTTTGAGTGTAGTTTTGTTTTCGGATTGGATAAATGGATACGAACAGGACAACGACAGACGACATGGCTAAGAACACGGATGACGGCAAGACGAATGGCGAAAACATAGAGAAGGCGAGAGTGGTGGAGAAAGCTGGAGTGGAGACGAGACAGACGGTGAATGCGGAGAAAGGAGAGAGAGTAAGAGGGAACGGAAAGGCGGCGGACGAGCCAAGCTACAGCAAAGATTTAACGGTGTTGTTGGAATTAGTAGGAGAAGAGAAAATTACGATGATGGAGATGCTGAAAACGACGAAGGATTTATGTGGGCTGGTGGTTGGATGTCGGTTCATTGGAATAAATAAATACGAACTGACTATGAGTCACCCTAATGGGAAGAGGCGCCTGATGGACGGCTTCAAAATCCGCGAGACCAGGATCATGGCTAAGGAGCTAACGAGCGATGAGATGGTGGTATCGTTCCTGGGGAACGGACGAAGAAATCTTAAAGAAGCTTATGGACTGGGGAGTGATGGCAGTGTCGCCGATAAAAAGGAGAATGTGGCCGGGGACGAGGATATGTGAAGGAACAAGGTTTGTCAAAGTAAAATTCAACGACGTAGTTAGGTCTTTACCGTATTCAACAAGATTCGATACAGAAAAGGGAGCGGAGTTTTTCCGCGTTATTCATGATAGACAGGTCAAAGTTTGTAGGATGTGCCTACAACCAGGACACATTGTACGTGAGTGTCCGGACTTCCTATGTAGGAAATGTGGGGACCAGGGACACTATGCGAGGGAATGCGTGACTATTATAAACAAGTGTGGAGTGTGTGGAAATAGGGAAGCGGGTTGTGTATGTAAAGCAGGGGAGGAGGAGGGAAGCGCTCTCGCGGTAGAGACGGAGGAGGAAGGTAAATCGGGGAGTGAGGAGGATGAGGAAGGGGCAGTGGTAGAGGACTCAATTAATGAAGGGGTGATAGGTGTGCCAGACACCCAGATGGAGGAGCAGACGGGGGAGAAGTGGGGTATAGGGTCGAGCCTAGATGAGGAAGTAGCTGCATTGGTGGACCCGGCAACAGGGGGTGAAGGGGGCGGACAGAAGACCGGAGGGAGAGGATCTCAATGGGAGCCTTTGCCTCCGAGAACTGTGCGCCCGAATGAAGGGAAGAAAGCAGCTATGGAGTCTAGAGAGGCGACCCATACACCCACGCTAGACCAAACGGCTAGCTGGCGAGGTGGAATACCTAAAACTCCCCCACCCCAAATGTCTGACTCGATGGTGTCAATGGTAACTGAGGAGGAGAAGAGTGACAGTGGGTCTGAGGAGGAAATGTTGATGGGAAAAGGAATGAGAAAGAGGGCATATGCAGGACAACCGAACAAATTGGCCAGCTGGCAGAAAATCAAAGAAAGGAGGAAAGGGAAAAAGAAAAAATGATATTGAAAATGACATACACTCTATTTAACTTGTTTATAATGGTCACGATTGCCTCGCTTAATGTCAATGGTTTAAATGACATGGAGAAATTAGAGGAAGTCCTGGCAAGTTTTACAACGGACATTTTACTAATACAAGAAACGAAGTGGTCAACAGATAAAATCATAGAAGTCAAGGGAAAATGGAGGGGTTTGTTGTTTGTAAATTGTGGATTGGGGAAATCATGTGGGGTTGCAATATTTGTAAAAGAAAATGCGGTGCAAAATATAACAGAGGTTTTGAATGATGGGAAAGGGAGAGTGCTAGGTGTAGAGTTTGATGTCAATAATGTTAAGTATAGATTGATAAATGTGTATGCACCAAATAGGGAGATTGAAAAGAGAGAGTTTTTTGTTTCACTGGGTGTGCACTGTAAGGGAAATTGTATTCTGGTGGGGGATTTCAATGTATGTTGCACCAAGTTAGATACATATAGGGTAGATAGTTTTAAGCAAGATTCAGGGAGGAGGGGCTTATTAGAAATGATTGAGGTTAGGAATTTGATAGATGTATGGAGGGAGGGAAATGCAAGTAAAAGGGAATTTTCAAGGAGGCAGATAGTTAATGGGGTTTTGAAACAGAGTAGGATAGATTTAGTTTTAGCTTTTCAAGAAATCACAAGGGAAATAACTAATATACAGTACACATTTACAGGATATAGCGATCATGCAGCAATCACATTTCAATTTGGAAACAGGCAGAAAGGGAAAGGGGGGGGAGTGTGGTGTTTGAATGCGAGTGTGTTAGCAGAAAAGGAGTATAGAGAGATGGTGATGAAGTGTGTTGTGGAGCAAAGTATGTGTGAAAAATATGAGGAGGATGTGTGTGAATGGTGGGAATGTGTAAAAAAGCAAGTGAAAAGTTTAAGTATGAGGTATTGTAGGAAAAGGAATCAAGCAAGAAAGAGAAAAGAATGGGTATTGAGAGAAAGAATGGCTGAAGAACTAAGACAAATAGATAGGAATCCGAATAGAAACATAGCAGAATATATAGGTATCAAAGGAGAATTAGAAGCACATGAAAAAGAAAAATGTAAAGGAGCAATAGTTAGGAGTAGGGCACAATATGCGGTGGAAGGGGAAAAATGCACATCTTTTTTTTTGAGGTTAGAGAAACGGACACAGTGTAGGAGTTATATAGAAGAAATAGAGAATGAAAGAGGAGAGATAGTGAATGATTATGTAGGGATATTGGAAACAGTACAGGGGTTTTATAGCGATTTATTTAAGAAAGGTAGTGTAGATAAAGATAGTGAAGATGAGGTATTAGGGACAGTTGAGCATAGGTTATCAGATAGTGATAGGGGAGTGTGTGAGAGTGAGTTATCAGAATTTGAAGTGAATGCGGCCATCAGAAGTCTATCTAACAACAAAAGCCCAGGCTCTGATGGCCTGCCAGGTGAGTTTTATAAATGTTTTAGCGAGTTATTTAGTCCAATTTTGTTAAAGGTATATAGGGAAATGGAAAGGATAGGGAAGGTTAGTGAAACAATGTCAACAGGTTTAATTACAGTATTATATAAGAATAAGGGTAGCAAGTTGCAGTTAGGGAATTACAGAGGGATTAGCTTATTAAATACGGATTACAAAATATTAGCAAAAGTATTAGCAAATAGAATTAAGTCAGTAGTAGGGTCCATAGTCTCATCAACACAAGCATACAGTATTCCAGGGAGAGATATAGCAGATACGATAGGGTCAGTCAGGGATGTAGTGAGGCATATGAAGGAAGAGGGAGGTATAGTTTTGAGTGTAGATTTCAACAAGGCATTTGATAGAGTAGAACACGAGTTTATGTTTAGGACATTAGAGAGATTTGGGTTTGGAAATAGATTAGTGAACTGGATTAGATTATTGTATAGTAGCGCAAAGAGTAGGGTGAAGTGTAATGGGGTAGTGACAGATAGTTTTAGTTTAGAAAGATCAGTTAGGCAGGGGTGTCCATTATCATCTTTATTATACAGCATAACAGCAGAACCATTAGCCACCATGTTAAAAAAAGATCAACACATACAAAGCATCAATATTCCAGGGGGAGGGAGGAGTTTAATTCATCAATATGCAGACGATACAAACATAACAGTGAAAAATGTAGGCAGTTTAAATAGGGTTATGTATTTATTAGAGAAATATGGGAAAGCATCAGGGGCGAGAATGAACATAGAGAAGTCAGAAATTATGTGTGTAGGGAAGGTAGATATGAGGGAATTTAAGGTACCAATGAAAGTTGCGAAAGGGATGATAAAAGTGTTAGGAGTGAATGTAGGTGAGAATGAAAAGGAAGCAAGGGATGTTACATGGGCAGGGGTAGTGAATAAGGTAAAGCAGAATTTGAATTTATGGAAAATGAGGAAGTTAAAGTTGAGGGGCAGGGTGATAGTAGTAAATTGTTTAATTTTATCACGGGTGAATCACGTGTTGAGTGCACTAGAGCTGCCGTTGTGGGTTGTAAATGAGTTAAATAGGGCCATTAATAGTTTTTTGTGGGATGGGAAGCAGGCAAAGATTAGGCACAGGGTATTAATGAATGGGTTTAAGGATGGAGGGTTAAAATTGATAGATGTAGAGGTGAAAAAAAGGGCTTTGAGGGTTAAAACGATTAAAAAATATTTATATAGTAGGGATGAGTATTGTTGGATGGGTTTTTTTGAGGATTACTTGCACAGGTGTGGTGGATGTGGTGTGAATGGTCTTTGTATGATTTTTAACAAACCAAGGTGTGAGGGAGTATCAGATTTTTATAAGGAGGTTTTTGAAGCGTGGGGGAAATATTTAAAACATGTAAAGTATGAGTGTGTGGACAAGGGGGAGGTGTTAAATCAACCAATCTTTCACAACACAAAAATAACTCACAACAATGCAATTCTGGTAAATAAACATTTTGAAAAAGCAGGAATAAAACAGGTCAAACATTTAATATCCAAAAGCAATAACAATTTCAAATCAGAACAGGAAATCATACAGGGAATAAGAAGAGTAGATAAGGATGTAAGAAGGCAGGTTATTATAGGAATGTACAAGAGAATTAGGGACAGCATTAGTAATGGGTGGAAAATATTAATGTTAGGACAGGGAGAGGTAGGTGAATCAAACAGGATGGTAGAGTTGAGTGTAGAGAGGAAGGGTTTTAGGGTTAAATTTGAAAATGTCACAACTAAATGTATATACACGGATTTACTGGGTGATGGGATGGAGAGGCCAGCGTCGGAAAAGGTGTGGGAAAAGGTTTTTGAGGGGTTAAATGTCAAAGAGGTATGGGGAAATTTGAATGTAAAATATAATAGTATTGACTGTGAGCACAATGATTTTAAAATTAGGCACAATAGGGTTTACACAAATGTTGTTTTGCACCAAATTGACAAGAATGTATGTAGGGATTGTGATGTATGTAAAAGAGAAGATGAAAATTTTAATCACTTATTTTTTGAATGTTCAATGTTGTCTGTACTGTTTGAGAATGTGAAAAATTTGTTGAATGTACACTGTGGGGTGAAAGTCGGAAATGAAAAGGAATGGAAGAAACTATTGTTGTTTGGAATGTGTGGAATAAAGAAAAATGTTAATGTTAATTTGGTGAATGTAATAATGAGTAATGTAAGGTATGCTATTGTATGTAGGAGGAATGTAGCACATTATGAGGTGAGAGTTATGAGGGTGTGGGATCTGTTTGTGTCACTTTTTAAAAAGAATATTAGATTAGTGTACACTTTTGGGAGGGTGGATTTTGAAAAACACTTTGTAAAAAACAGCACTCTGATAACAGCAACCGGATTTGGGGATTTAGTTTTTAATGTGTAGCATTGGGCACTTTTTTTTAGTTCTTTGATTTGGTTTTGGGGTTTTGAATACATTTTCACAAATGTTCTGTGTGTGTTATGTCCGTCACGTTTAATGTAGTGTGTTTATGTCATGTCCATGTTAGATGTATTGAACACCTTTTGTAAATAATGTAAAATATGCTTTGTAATATGTATTTTTGATAATAAAAAGTAAAAAAAAAAAAAACACGCCCGATCTCGTCCGATCTCGGAAGCTAAGCAGAGTCGGGCCGGGTTAGTACTTAGATGGGAGACCGCCTGGGAATACCCGGTGCAGTAAGCTTTTCCTTATTTCGACCAGTAGGGTGTACTATTGTATCACCCCTGTAGTTTGAACAGTGCTGTAGTGTGAACACAGCTCCAGTTTCATATTGCTGTTTTGAACAGTTTATACAGTTTGCTCCAAAACCACCTGCTAAGAATTGGTGACTCACTCAGCCTTCGCTTGAGCTCGATTCTAGACTGACAACTATGAACTATGAGCTGTGGAGTGGTAAAGCAATGTTAATTGCAGTTTTGGTGTTTCCCCCCCCCCCAGATAACTCCCTGCCTTCTGCGTATCAACTGCAGTATTGTTTGTGTTGTCAAGTGGCGGGCGTCTCCTTTCCTCGACTTTATATACGGTGCAGAGGGCTGGTTCCTTCGCTTACGGCCATACCACGCTGAACACGCCCGATCTCGTCCGATCTCGGAAGCTAAGCGGAGTCGGGCCGGGTTAGTACTTAGATGGGAGACCGCCTGGGAATACCCGGTGCAGTAAGCTTTTCCTTATTTCGACCAGTAGGGTGTACTATTGTATCACCCCTGTAGTTTGAACAGTGCTGTAGTGTGAACACAGCTCCAGTTTCATATTGCTGTTTTGAACAGTTTATACAGTTTGCTCCAAAACCACCTGCTAAGAATTGGTGACTCACTCAGCCTTCGCTTGAGCTCGATTCTAGACTGACAACTATGAACTATGAGCTGTGGAGTGGTAAAGCAATGTTAATTGCAGTTTTGGTGTTTCCCCCCCCCCCAGATAACTCCCTGCCTTCTGCGTATCAACTGCAGTATTGTTTGTGTTGTCAAGTGGCGGGCGTCTCCTTTCCTCGACTTTATATACGGTGCAGAGGGCTGGTTCCTTCGCTTACGGCCATACCACGCTGAACACGCCCGATCTCGTCCGATCTCGGAAGCTAAGCGGAGTCGGGCCGGGTTAGTACTTAGATGGGAGACCGCCTGGGAATACCCGGTGCAGTAAGCTTTTCCTTATTTCGACCAGTAGGGTGTACTATTGTATCACCCCTGTAGTTTGAACAGTGCTGTAGTGTGAACACAGCTCCAGTTTCATATTGCTGTTTTGAACAGTTTATACAGTTTGCTCCAAAACCACCTGCTAAGAATTGGTGACTCACTCAGCCTTCGCTTGAGCTCGATTCTAGACTGACAACTATGAACTATGAGCTGTGGAGTGGTAAAGCAATGTTAATTGCAGTTTTGGTGTTTCCCCCCCCCCCAGATAACTCCCTGCCTTCTGCGTATCAACTGCAGTATTGTTTGTGTTGTCAAGTGGCGGGCGTCTCCTTTCCTCGACTTTATATACGGTGCAGAGGGCTGGTTCCTTCGCTTATGGCCATACCACGCTGAACACGCCCGATCTCGTCCGATCTCGGAAGCTAAGCAGAGTCGGGCCGGGTTAGTACTTAGATGGGAGACCGCCTGGGAATACCCGGTGCAGTAAGCTTTTCCTTATTTCGACCAGTAGGGTGTACTATTGTATCACCCCTGTAGTTTGAACAGTGCTGTAGTGTGAACACAGCTCCAGTTTCATATTGCTGTTTTGAACAGTTTATACAGTTTGCTCCAAAACCACCTGCTAAGAATTGGTGACTCACTCAGCCTTCGCTTGAGCTCGATTCTAGACTGACAACTATGAACTATGAGCTGTGGAGTGGTAAAGCAATGTTAATTGCAGTTTTGGTGTTTCCCCCCCCCCCAGATAACTCCCTGCCTTCTGCGTATCAACTGCAGTATTGTTTGTGTTGTCAAGTGGCGGGCGTCTCCTTTCCTCGACTTTATATACGGTGCAGAGGGCTGGTTCCTTCGCTTACGGCCATACCACGCTGAACACGCCCGATCTCGTCCGATCTCGGAAGCTAAGCGGAGTCGGGCCGGGTTAGTACTTAGATGGGAGACCGCCTGGGAATACCCGGTGCAGTAAGCTTTTCCTTATTTCGACCAGTAGGGTGTACTATTGTATCACCCCTGTAGTTTGAACAGTGCTGTAGTGTGAACACAGCTCCAGTTTCATATTGCTGTTTTGAACAGTTTATACAGTTTGCTCCAAAACCACCTGCTAAGAATTGGTGACTCACTCAGCCTTCGCTTGAGCTCGATTCTAGACTGACAACTATGAACTATGAGCTGTGGAGTGGTAAAGCAATGTTAATTGCAGTTTTGGTGTTTCCCCCCCCCCCAGATAACTCCCTGCCTTCTGCGTATCAACTGCAGTATTGTTTGTGTTGTCAAGTGGCGGGCGTCTCCTTTCCTCGACTTTATATACGGTGCAGAGGGCTGGTTCCTTCGCTTACGGCCATACCACGCTGAACACGCCCGATCTCGTCCGATCTCGGAAGCTAAGCGGAGTCGGGCCGGGTTAGTACTTAGATGGGAGACCGCCTGGGAATACCCGGTGCAGTAAGCTTTTCCTTATTTCGACCAGTAGGGTGTACTATTGTATCACCCCTGTAGTTTGAACAGTGCTGTAGTGTGAACACAGCTCCAGTTTCATATTGCTGTTTTGAACAGTTTATACAGTTTGCTCCAAAACCACCTGCTAAGAATTGGTGACTCACTCAGCCTTCGCTTGAGCTCGATTCTAGACTGACAACTATGAACTATGAGCTGTGGAGTGGTAAAGCAATGTTAATTGCAGTTTTGGTGTTTCCCCCCCCCCCAGATAACTCCCTGCCTTCTGCGTATCAACTGCAGTATTGTTTGTGTTGTCAAGTGGCGGGCGTCTCCTTTCCTCGACTTTATATACGGTGCAGAGGGCTGGTTCCTTCGCTTATGGCCATACCACGCTGAACACGCCCGATCTCGTCCGATCTCGGAAGCTAAGCAGAGTCGGGCCGGGTTAGTACTTAGATGGGAGACCGCCTGGGAATACCCGGTGCAGTAAGCTTTTCCTTATTTCGACCAGTAGGGTGTACTATTGTATCACCCCTGTAGTTTGAACAGTGCTGTAGTGTGAACACAGCTCCAGTTTCATATTGCTGTTTTGAACAGTTTATACAGTTTGCTCCAAAACCACCTGCTAAGAATTGGTGACTCACTCAGCCTTCGCTTGAGCTCGATTCTAGACTGACAACTATGAACTATGAGCTGTGGAGTGGTAAAGCAATGTTAATTGCAGTTTTGGTGTTTCCCCCCCCCCCAGATAACTCCCTGCCTTCTGCGTATCAACTGCAGTATTGTTTGTGTTGTCAAGTGGCGGGCGTCTCCTTTCCTCGACTTTATATACGGTGCAGAGGGCTGGTTCCTTCGCTTACGGCCATACCACGCTGAACACGCCCGATCTCGTCCGATCTCGGAAGCTAAGCAGAGTCGGGCCGGGTTAGTACTTAGATGGGAGACCGCCTGGGAATACCCGGTGCAGTAAGCTTTTCCTTATTTCGACCAGTAGGGTGTACTATTGTATCACCCCTGTAGTTTGAACAGTGCTGTAGTGTGAACACAGCTCCAGTTTCATATTGCTGTTTTGAACAGTTTATACAGTTTGCTCCAAAACCACCTGCTAAGAATTGGTGACTCACTCAGCCTTCGCTTGAGCTCGATTCTAGACTGACAACTATGAACTATGAGCTGTGGAGTGGTAAAGCAATGTTAATTGCAGTTTTGGTGTTTCCCCCCCCCCCAGATAACTCCCTGCCTTCTGCGTATCAACTGCAGTATTGTTTGTGTTGTCAAGTGGCGGGCGTCTCCTTTCCTCGACTTTATATACGGTGCAGAGGGCTGGTTCCTTCGCTTACGGCCATACCACGCTGAACACGCCCGATCTCGTCCGATCTCGGAAGCTAAGCAGAGTCGGGCCGGGTTAGTACTTAGATGGGAGACCGCCTGGGAATACCCGGTGCAGTAAGCTTTTCCTTATTTCGACCAGTAGGGTGTACTATTGTATCACCCCTGTAGTTTGAACAGTGCTGTAGTGTGAACACAGCTCCAGTTTCATATTGCTGTTTTGAACAGTTTATACAGTTTGCTCCAAAACCACCTGCTAAGAATTGGTGACTCACTCAGCCTTCGCTTGAGCTCGATTCTAGACTGACAACTATGAACTATGAGCTGTGGAGTGGTAAAGCAATGTTAATTGCAGTTTTGGTGTTTCCCCCCCCCCCAGATAACTCCCTGCCTTCTGCGTATCAACTGCAGTATTGTTTGTGTTGTCAAGTGGCGGGCGTCTCCTTTCCTCGACTTTATATACGGTGCAGAGGGCTGGTTCCTTCGCTTACGGCCATACCACGCTGAACACGCCCGATCTCGTCCGATCTCGGAAGCTAAGCAGAGTCGGGCCGGGTTAGTACTTAGATGGGAGACCGCCTGGGAATACCCGGTGCAGTAAGCTTTTCCTTATTTCGACCAGTAGGGTGTACTATTGTATCACCCCTGTAGTTTGAACAGTGCTGTAGTGTGAACACAGCTCCAGTTTCATATTGCTGTTTTGAACAGTTTATACAGTTTGCTCCAAAACCACCTGCTAAGAATTGGTGACTCACTCAGCCTTCGCTTGAGCTCGATTCTAGACTGACAACTATGAACTATGAGCTGTGGAGTGGTAAAGCAATGTTAATTGCAGTTTTGGTGTTTCCCCCCCCCCCCAGATAACTCCCTGCCTTCTGCGTATCAACTGCAGTATTGTTTGTGTTGTCAAGTGGCGGGCGTCTCCTTTCCTCGACTTTATATACGGTGCAGAGGGCTGGTTCCTTCGCTTACGGCCATACCACGCTGAACACGCCCGATCTCGTCCGATCTCGGAAGCTAAGCAGAGTCGGGCCGGGTTAGTACTTAGATGGGAGACCGCCTGGGAATACCCGGTGCAGTAAGCTTTTCCTTATTTCGACCAGTAGGGTGTACTATTGTATCACCCCTGTAGTTTGAACAGTGCTGTAGTGTGAACACAGCTCCAGTTTCATATTGCTGTTTTGAACAGTTTATACAGTTTGCTCCAAAACCACCTGCTAAGAATTGGTGACTCACTCAGCCTTCGCTTGAGCTCGATTCTAGACTGACAACTATGAACTATGAGCTGTGGAGTGGTAAAGCAATGTTAATTGCAGTTTTGGTGTTTCCCCCCCCTCAGATAACTCCCTGCCTTCTGCGTATCAACTGCAGTATTGTTTGTGTTGTCAAGTGGCGGGCGTCTCCTTTCCTCGACTTTATATACGGTGCAGAGGGCTGGTTCCTTCGCTTACGGCCATACCACGCTGAACACGCCCGATCTCGTCCGATCTCGGAAGCTAAGCAGAGTCGGGCCGGGTTAGTACTTAGATGGGAGACCGCCTGGGAATACCCGGTGCAGTAAGCTTTTCCTTATTTCGACCAGTAGGGTGTACTATTGTATCACCCCTGTAGTTTGAACAGTGCTGTAGTGTGAACACAGCTCCAGTTTCATATTGCTGTTTTGAACAGTTTATACAGTTTGCTCCAAAACCACCTGCTAAGAATTGGTGACTCACTCAGCCTTCGCTTGAGCTCGATTCTAGACTGACAACTATGAACTATGAGCTGTGGAGTGGTAAAGCAATGTTAATTGCAGTTTTGGTGTTTCCCCCCCCCCCAGATAACTCCCTGCCTTCTGCGTATCAACTGCAGTATTGTTTGTGTTGTCAAGTGGCGGGCGTCTCCTTTCCTCGACTTTATATACGGTGCAGAGGGCTGGTTCCTTCGCTTACGGCCATACCACGCTGAACACGCCCGATCTCGTCCGATCTCGGAAGCTAAGCAGAGTCGGGCCGGGTTAGTACTTAGATGGGAGACCGCCTGGGAATGGCCCATGACCCCCCCAAGTCCCTATTGCTCAACCTGGGATCGGATGAAAATTGATCAGAAAGAAGGATGCCCCCTGGTGTTCACTGGCCTGAAGTTCTATTTACAGAAATGTCATGTATAAGAATTGATTGAAATCCACTTGGCTGCTGAATGTTGTTTGCATTATTTGCATAGTTTGAGTTGATGTAGATGATTAGATTAGATTAGATTCAACTTTATTGTCATTGTGCAGAGTACAAGTACAGAGACAACGAAATGCAGTTAGCGTCTAACCAGAAGTGCAAAAAGCAGAAAGTGCAATGAACAGTATATACAAGTAGTGCAGTATGTGAGCAGTAAGTAGTGCAGTATAGTATAGTAGTGCAGTGTAAGCAGTAAATGAATAGCAGTAGCATTATAAGCAGAATAAATAGGTTACAGTATGAACAGTGTATCAGCATATGAGCTGTATAGGCAATGCAGTCTAGCAGTATATATGTATTAACAGTAACAATAGGGTAGATAGCAGAATAAATATAAAAATGGAATGCCGTATGAACAGTATAAACAGGTATAAACAGGTATGTAGATTGATGAGATTTATATATTTAGGTGGAAAAGTGTACAATTATTACATTTTTGGCCTGAACTATAAAGGGTGTAAGAATGTATTTAATGCACTCTCACTTTGTCTGGAAGACATCTGAGCCATTCACACGACTCATTGTAATGACCACCCAGGGGGTGCAGTCAGCACAATCTAATTAGCAATGCATATTGATACTTCAGAGTCTGGGAGAAGACACAAAGACAACTTCTCTGTTTTATCTGGTTTTAACCTATGTAACTTGATTTCTTTCATTTGGTTTACTTGGTTACATTTAAGGTTATTGGTAACTGTTAAATAAACCACCATTCATATCTCTTTCCTCCGTAGCCCTTCTTAGCCTTACTCATGTGTTATTAGTTGATAAACTACATTCAAGGTCAACCTACTCATCTTATTGGAGTCAGATTAAATTGTAGTCTATAATACTTGATCACCATTGATGCATTGCTTTGACCAAAAAATACCATAGTGTATTTCCCCTTTATAAGGGGAAACTGATCATACAAACCATACCATTTCTGAATGCTTGCACCTCGTGTTATGATGTGTGACATGAGATATGCCCCACCATCCTACTTACCATGCAGCCCATAATTAATAAACTGGGTGTTGGTAAAAGTATTTTCTTAGAGCTTATACTCTAGGTGTTTGACCTACAATCATTTTTGACATGTCCCACCCTCCTCTTTTTTTCTGAAACCCAAGCATACAGAGATTCCAAAATAGTTTAAATACTTTCATAATACTTTTATTTATATTTTTACTTAAAAATGTTATTCACAAATTACCAAATAGTATTACAGTTTTATTCTTTAACTAGAATGTGTTTCGTCCCAACGAACTGCGAGAGTGTGGTTGCTAAAATGCCGCAGATGGTCACCAACAGTTACTGAATAAGACATGAGAACAGTGCATTTTGTGAAACGAAAATGCATTCAAAATGTACAAAGAACCCAATGTAAAGGTTTCAACATGCACATTTTTCCATTTACTACATATGCACTCAGATTCCATGTATGGGGCACAGATATATTATTTTTATGACACACAAACACAAGTAGGCAGACCTGTTTAGTTGAAAGCCCACTCACCACGTCAAGGTACAGGCCATGAGTGAGATGACGAGAGACAAACATTTACAAACATTTAGTTAAACATGGAGCTGACAAAGACATACAAACATCACAAGGACATGCACACAAAAAAACGGCACGAGGACACGCATGACAAAAACACCGATTAATTGAACATAAACTAACAATAAAGGGTATGTAAATGAATTGTGTTAGATTGAAACAGAGGTTAGATTGGACCGGATATTGGACATAGACCAGAACATGTTTGTATAAAAAAATACTACAAAGTGCATTTTTAACTACAATATAAATAATAAAAAAAGACAAGAACATTCTTTAATTAAACTACAAAGTGCATTTTTAACTACAATATAAATAAATAGGCTGACTGTATTGCTCTACTTGCTAAAACACTTTGAAACACTGACTCAAACAAGGCACCGACCAAACAAGGTGTAGCCCCACCTGGACTCATACTGTTTGACGAATAGGGCGGCGGTCTTGTCGTGCTCGTGAAGAGAGCTGGCGGCGGTGGTGATCTTCTGCCTGAGGTCGGCTGGCACTAGGTGGCGGTCGCTGTTGTCTGCCAGTTCTAGAAGCAGCAAGGCCAGTGTCTCCACTTCCTCTATTCCTGGCAGATGCAGATGTCTCTGGCTCATGAGCACATCTTGCAGAGCAGGACTATCCTCCTCCTCCACCTGTTCTGCCTGGGTTAGGATGGCATGCTTCCTACAGACGCTGTCGATAGGATCCTCCTCTGACTCTGCAGACATGCCAAGACCCTCGTCTGCCATCTCCTCATCTTCACCTTGTTCCTGTTCAACCGACTCCGACTCCGACTCCTCACGAGACTGCTCTTCCTCAACTGCAAATATGTAATTGTACTAATCACAAATGTGTCTGCGTAGTTACAACAACCACTTGTGGATTCATTCAATAATATGCACGGTTTCTTTGCTTCTTTGCTTTTAAAACTTAACTTTATACCATGTTTGTCGTCATTGCTAGAATATGCATGAAAAACTATGGATAACTAAGGATAACCTTGCGTAAGTGTGTGATTAAGTACTGTACCTTTCTGGACATAGTAGTCCCTAGCAGTGAAGCTGGTGGACTGGCACATGGCATACTCCACGCCAAGGAGCTCCTCCTCGTCTGGGTGCTCGTACGCATCAGGGACGGGCATTGGAGCAGCAAAGTTGGGCTCCAGGATGTGATCCTTGCCGAAGATAACCTCGGCCTGCTGATTGATGCGCTGGATCTGTCGCACGTCCATGCACGACGTCTGCCGACCCTGACCACCAGCAACCCGGAGTGATGCCATGCGGTTGTTCCACTGCACAGCAAAGGTCATCAGGTATACCTGAAAAACATGACCATTTTGACTGTTATTGTATATGCTTAGAAGCGATGACTAAAGCTGTGAAATAAAATGCATCATTGAAACTACGCTATATCGAAGTGTTTTTTTTTTTTTTAATTACTCACTTGGAATGGCATAATCCCACATCTCTGTGAAGGAATGGCATTGTACAGGTGTGCGTGCAACCCCTCCAAAGAGTTACTGCCTCGCCGGCACCTGTGCTTGTTCAGCCGAACGCCATTCAGCACCACCACCTTCACAGAAACATACAGCTGTATGCCAGGGGGATCCTGTAAAGCACAACGAATTGCAAGTTCCTTATTTATTCTGGTGTCCTTTGAAATTTTGCCATACAAGTTTGAATGGTTTTATAATGACACACGATGACTGCAAAGACATTAACCCACCTGCATGCAACTGAGATGCTTGCTTGCAGTTGCCCAGTGAGCATCAACTGCCTCTGTCGACTTGAACAGGTGGATTCCGTCAATGTCAAGGCCTGCTGGTCCCCTGAACTCTGCAATGATGGACTCAATCACCAAAGCGGTCTCCTGTAACATATATATTCTCAGCTTTGAGTGTTGTCACAACTAGAATGAGTGTAACACAATTGATGGACGGAGTAGGTTTTACCAATAACAAAACTGGCTTTATTTTCCCATATGGTGCAATTATCAAACAAACAAATGGGCAAAACGTCTGCACCAAATCCAAATGACAAAGACAAAAGATAGCAAAGGCAAAACAAAGGAAACAGCATGACACAGGTAGAGTCTGCACACCTGGAATACTCACAGAAACAACGAGGACAAACAGAGGGTTAAATATGGTGAAGGGAAAGGCACAGGCCAGCGGGCCGTCACAGTGTTAAATCAGTCGTTACTCCTAATGATCTTACATTTATTTTCAAAACTAGATCTGAGTGGCACCTTAGTCCAGTACAGTTGAATCCATATTGACAAATAAACAAGTATGTTTGCTTCTTATTCATGAAATTCATACATGGATCAATATCACACTTACCACAACCCCGCGGGTAATGCGCCTGACATACGACCTGACCTGGTGAGGCTTGAGGAACGCCATCATCTCCTCGTCCGAATACCTGGCGTACAGCTCTTGGTTGCCACTCCTGACCGCCTGGACTAGGAGCATCATGTCCGCCTTGTTGTAGGCGAGCACCGCACCTGCCAAGGCACTCATGAACACCCCGTACTTGGCGTGGCTCTGTTTGATGACAACAGTATCCCAGCGGTGCAGCCAGTGTCGGATGTCCAGCCTGACCACAGTACCCCTCTGCACCCAGTCACCAAACAGATTCTCCAGGAAGGATGAACCGCTGTCACTGAAATTATATCAACATTTTGTGTACGTGTGTTACATGTTTTTATAACTGTGTTATCCATGTGTGTCTTGCAAAAAAATTATATGAAGTTAACTGATATGTACATCACTTGGATTATCAATTTCATCATAGGTTTCAATGGAATTGTTATTAAACTTACCGACAGCAGTTGTTGTCTGCATATAAGACTTTTGGCGCAGGAGCATTGGCACGTCGAAACCGGGCAATGAGACCTCTCGCCATGCGCTTGTTCTAAGTGTGTGGGTACACTTTTTATGGGATGTTTGTTCGTTCTCAACTCCGTGTCACCAGACCCGTTAGCTGCTAGCGCTAGCCAGCTAGCCTACTGACAGGTTGTCAATACGTTGTCATTACACATTAACAAGCCAAATCCCGCATATGTCAACGATGGTATGGTCAGTTGCTGATTTCCAGACAATCTTTTATCTTTTGACAAAATCGGCACAGCTTTATACATGCCTAACAAATGTCTAACTAGCGAAGGATGAAGAGGATAAAACTTACCTGAGTAACAGGGACATCGTACATGAGATTCACCGATAGTGACCGCCGGAGCCGTATACATTAGATGACGTTTGAAATTCCTCGCTCAATGATTGGTGAGTTGAGCGCTACAAAATATTAAAACATCTTTCAATTCAACAAAAAAACCTGATCAGCTGGTTCATTTAGGAATAGAAAAGACAAAGTCATTGGTGGGTTAGCGCTCAACTTTGCTCAACGGCGCTCAACCATTGGTCGGTTGAGGATCCGGTGCCGTAAGCTTTTCCTCATTTCGACCAGTAGGGTGTACTATTGTATCACCACTGTAGTTATAACAGTGCTGTAGTGTGAACACAGCTCCAGTTTCATATTGCTATTTTGAACAGTTTATCCAATTTGCTCCAAAACCACCTGCTAAGAATTGGTGACTCACTCAGCCTTCTCTTGATCTAGATTCTAGAGTCTATGGTCACGCACACCACTGCATGTCAGACATGCTTTTAAGGTATATACCCTGTAGATCCCTCAGGTCCTCAGGTACTGGCCTTTTAACTATTCTGAAGATTCCAACAACACCTATCTACTTCGTGTTTCAAATGAATAGCACTGGGCAGAAGTCTGCACAGGGATGCTACAGACACATTAGCACACTGCAAAATACTGTCACCTATCTAACCATCTGTTCCAAAGCAACAGTAATATATACTGTAGGAGTCTACAGTGCACAGGGGTTACACACTCATCAGTACCCTCTAAAATACTGTCACTATCATATTTCCTGTTCCACATGAATAGTACTATATAGGAGTCTGCAGAGGGGTTACCTTGTTGGGAAACACAGTGTTTATCTCCTGCAGCTTGGTCATGATGTGAGGGTTGGTTGCCAGATTGTAGGCCAGGAAGGACAGAGAGCTACTGGTGGTCTCATAGCCAGCAAAGATGAAAATCATCGCCTGGGACAAGATCTCATGATCGCTCAATCCTATGACGATGGAGAGAGTGGGAGAAATGGGGTGGTAGGTGTGAGAAAGGGACTTATTAGAGTGTTTCCACAGTGTATGTCAGTCTAATCAATGAAATCGATAGCTTCATTTATTAAGCACAAAATGATTTAGACTGAAAGCTATATGGGGGCAGTTGTACCAACTGTGAGGAACAGTGGGCTGAAGATGTCAAACTTGAGCATTTTCTTGATGTTGGTCATAAAGGGGTCAGAGGGGTTGTGGACTGAGTCGATGTCGACACTGAATGAAGTGCTGACGACCACATCCATACTGTATGGTCCAAAGACCCTGGAACACAACCACACAATCTTTGACCACCAGAACCACAACCACAAAATTAAAGGGGGAGTTCACTGAAATTACAAATTCACCTTATCTTCTCGGAGAGAAATACTCACTCTTTTAGTTCAATGGGCTCTTCGTTATCGGACGTCTTCTTCAGATTGCTGACCAAATTACCAGAGTGCTGCTTCATGATCCCGAACATCTGAGTTGGGAAGGATACATGGAAAAACATGATGATTGATACATGGATTAATATGTGCAAAACATGGGTTAATATCATGTTTGAAACAGGAATTATTTTAATATTTATATAGCCTGAGAATATACATTCATACAGGATACATTATGTATATAGTCAAGGAATAAGTGACTCCAAAGATGAACTATTATTCTATACTCTGTCATCTGACCACTGAACTTATCTAAGATAAGATTAAATATGCTTTATTGTCCCGGATAGAAATTTGTCTTGGACAATTAAAGTTGCTGCTTCACACAACAACAAACAACAATGAATGCACACTATACACATAGTACAAATCACATAAACACACACACACGTCAGAGTTGTTAGTCATTCATTTATTTGTGTTGTTGGAATGAATAAAAGAAGGAGAGGAGAGATGGGACTGTACCTCTTTGATCCGCCCACTGGTGAAGGAGGGAGACAGGACACTGCGGATCCGTCTCCATGTATCATCCTCAGCGATAAACACGGCGTCATACAGAGGCCCGTTGAGATAGAAATTCTAGAAAAATAATTATTATTATATACTGCAAGATTAACCTAATATTAATAATGCTATAATAACAATGATATTATCTATTTAAGAAGCCCTTATGTTTTTTTCCCCATACAACAACTTCAATTTAGCGTATTACCCTCCTGTTACTGAAAAGATGGTAGCATTCCTTGATGAGGATGGTTTAGATCATGGCTGTGTCCATGATACACAGGACGGGCTGATAGCCATCATAGATCCTACAGACCAGCAAAAACAAAGATAGTTAGATATACACTCACCCAAAACTTTATTAGGAACACTATACTAATACTGGGTAGAGCCTCCCTTTGCTCTCAAAACAGCCTCAATTCTTTGTGACATTGATTCCTTTGAGATTCTGGTCCATGATGACATGATTGCATCACGCAATTCCTGTACATTTTTCAGGTGGAATTTCAAGATGTGAATCTCCCGTTCTGCCACATCCCAAAGGTGTTCTATTGGATTCAGGTCCGGTGACTGGGAAAGCCACTGAAGAACAAGCCGGTTCGACGCCCCTGTAAGCACATGTTTCTCTAATTCCTTTGTTTCAGGCAAGCCACTGTGACGTCAGACGCCTTTACGCATACAGCTTTGCGATGCGAAGACAGTAATAACATAATTCATGTTTACATTTCTTTAATTTTCGACGCATTGTCGTTATTCGTGACGCATCAATGACCAATTGATTATATGGCAATGCAATGAAAAAAGCGTGTGGAAAACAGTGTTAATGACAGATTTGAGAAGCACATTTCTTCAATGTTGGCCGCATGGCATTCCTGTGCAGGTGACAATGGGTTTTTTTCAAAACGACAAGGATATTTAAACACATGATTATTTGTTTGGTGTGCTCTATGGCCTCTGCTACAGACCTCATCGAAATGACACTTAGATATCTTAGGATGCATATATCACGTCTTCCCAAATGGTCTAGCGGATAGGAATCTGCCTTGTAACGCAGGGCGGCCCGGGTTCGATTCCCGTCATGGCAAATGATTCTTGTAGAAAAATAAAATGAGTCTCAACGTGTGCAACAGAACAGTTCGAAATCTCGTTACATTTGCATCGTCATGAACATGACTTATATCAGGCTAGCTCATTTTTTCTTTGTTCATTTTAAGTGTAGAAACAATATTTCGTTTGTGACAATTTTTTTCTGCCGTTTTGACAACAGGCTCATGACTAAAGAACACACGGCTGTCTGCTGATTGACGCTTGACTGTAGATTTTCGCTTTGTGTCAAAAGGACTCCCTTAACGCACACTTTTTCAAAGTAGGTGAATTCATCAGATCTGTTTGAAACATTGCATTTTATCCATGCACGACGACTGCTTAGATACTCGCAGCACAGTTGTCCCATATAAATTGCCCATGAGCGCGGAGCTTGTCTTTGTCACTGTCGCAACTTTGCTCCATCAGGGGGACAAGCCGGTTCGACGCCCCTTGTAAGCACATGTTTCTCTAATTCCTTTGTTTCAGGCAAGCCACAGTGACGTCAGACGCCTTTGCGCATACAGCTTTGCGATGCTTAGACAGTAATAACATAATTCATGTTTACATTTCTTTAATTTTCGACGCATTGTCGTTATTCGTGACGCATCAATGACCAATTGATTATATGGCAATGCAATGAAAAAAGCGTGTGGAAAACAGTGTTAATGACAGATTTGAGAAGGACATTTCTTCAATGCTGGCCGCATGGCATTCCTGTGCAGGTGACAATGGTAATTTTTCAAAACGACAAGGATATTTAAACACATGATTATTTGTTTGGTGTGCTCTATGGCCTCTGCTACAGACCTCATCGAAATGACACTTAGATATCTTAGGGTGCACCTATGAAATCTTCCCAAATGGTCTAGCGGATAGGAATCTGCCTTGTAACGCAGGGCGGCCCGGGTTGGATTCCCGTCATGGCAAATGATTCTTGTAGAAAAATAAAATGAGTCCCAACGTGTGCAACAGAACAGTTCGAAATCTCGTTACATTTGCATCGTCATGAACATGACTTATATCAGGCTAGCTCATTTTTTCTTTGTTCATTTTAAGTGTAGAAACAATATTTCGTTTGTGACCATTTTTTTCTGCCGTTTTGACAACAGGCTCATGACTAAAGAACACACGGCTGTCTGCTGATTGACGCTTGACTGTAGATTTTCGCTTTGTGTCAAAAGGACTCCCCTAATGCACACTTTTTCAAAGTAGGTGAATTCATCAGATCTGTTTGAAACATTGCATTTTATCCATGCACGACGACTGCTTAGATACTCGCAGCACAGTTGCCCCATATAAATTGCCCATGAGCGCGGTGCTTGTCTTTGTCACTGTAGCAACTTTGCTCCATCAGGGGGACAAGCCGGTTCGACGCCCCTGTAAGCACATGTTTCTCTAATTCCTTTGTTTCAGGCAAGCCACAGTGACGTCAGACGCCTTTACGCATACAGCTTTGCGATGCTTAGACAGTAATAACATAATTCATGTTTACATTTCTTTAATTTTCGACACATTGTCGTTATTCGTGACGCATCAATGTCCAATTGATTATATGGCAATGCAATGAAAAAAGCGTGTGGAAAACAGTGTTAATGACAGATTTGAGAAGCACATTTCTTCAATGTTGGCCGCATGGCATTCCTGTGCAGGTGACAATGGTAATTTTTCAAAACGACAAGGATATTTAAACACATGATTATTTGTTTGGTGTGCTCTATGGCCTCTGCTACAGACCTCATCGAAATGACACTTAGATATCTTAGGGTCTACATATGAAATCTTCCCAAATGGTCTAGCGGATAGGAATCTGCCTTGTAACGCAGGGCGGCCCGGGTTGGATTCCCGTCATGGCAAATGATTCTTGTAGAAAAAGAAAATGAGTCCCAACGTGTGCAACAGAACAGTTCGAAATCTCGTTACATTTGCATCGTCATGAACATGACTTATATCAGGCTAGCTCATTTTTTCTTTGTTCATTTTAAGTGTAGAAACAATATTTCCTTAGTGACCATTTTTTTCTGCCGTTTTGACAACAGGCTCATGACTAAAGAACACACGGCTGTCTGCTGATTGACGCTTGACTGTAGATTTTCGCTTTGTGTCAAAAGGACTCCCTTAACGCACACTTTTTCAAAGTAGGTGAATTCATCAGATCTGTTTGAAACATTGCATTTTATCCATGCACGACGACTGCTTAGATACTCGCAGCACAGTTTACCCATATACATTGCCCATGAGCGCGGAGCTTGTCTTTGTCACTGTAGCAACTTTGCTCCATCAGCGGGAGAAGGCGCTTCGACGCCCCTGTAAGCACATGTTTCTCTGATTCCTTTGTTTCAGGCAAGCCACTGTGACGTCAGACGCCTTTACGCATACAGCTTTGCGATTCTTAGACAGTAATAACATAATTCATGTTTACATTTCTTTAATTTTCGACGCATTGTCGTTATTCGTGACGCATCAATGACCAATTGATTATATGGCAATGCAATGAAAAAAGCGTGTGGAAAACAGTGTTAATGACAGATTTGAGAAGCACATTTCTTCAATGTTGGCCGCATGGCATTCCTGTGCAGGTGACAATGGTAATTTTTCAAAACGACAAGGATATTTAAACACATGATTATTTGTTTGCTGTGCTCTATGGCCTCTGCTACAGACCTCATCGAAATGACACTTAGATATCTTAGAGTGTACATATCAAGTTTTCCCAAATGGTCTAGCGGATAGGCATCTACCTTGTAACGCAGGGAGGCCCGGGTTTGATTCCCGTCATGGCAAATGTTTTTTGTAGAAAAATAAAATGAGTCCCAACGTGTGCAACAGAACAGTTCGAAATCTCGTTACATTTGCATCGTCATGAACATGACTTATATCAGGCTAGCTCATTTTTTCTTTGTTCATTTTAAGTGTAGAAACAATATTTCGTTTGTGACCATTTTTTTCTGCCGTTTTGACAACAGGCTCATGACTAAAGAACACACGGCTGTCTGCTGATTGACGCTTGACTATAGATTTTCGCTTTGTGTCAAAAGAACTTCCTAATGCACACTTTTTCAAAGTAGGTGAATTCATCAGATCTGTTTGAAACATTGCATTTTATCCATGCACGACGACTGCTTAGATACTCGCAGCACAGTTGACCCATATACATTGCCCATGAGCGCGGAGCTTGTCTTTGTCACTGTAGCAACTTTGCTCCATCAGCGGGAGAAGGCGCTTCGACGCCCCTGTAAGCACATGTTTCTCTGATTCCTTTGTTTCAGGCAAGCCACTGTGACGTCAGACGCCTTTACGCATACAGCTTTGCGATTCTTAGACAGTAATAACATAATTCATGTTTACATTTCTTTAATTTTCGACGCATTGTCGTTATTCGTGACGCATCAATGACCAATTGATTATATGGCAATGCAATGAAAAAAGCGTGTGGAAAACAGTGTTAATGACAGATTTGAGAAGCACATTTCTTCAATGTTGGCCGCATGGCATTCCTGTGCAGGTGACAATGGTAATTTTTCAAAAAGACAAGGATATTTAAACACATGATTATTTGTTTGCTGTGCTCTATGGCCTCTGCTACAGACCTCATCGAAATGACACTTACATATCTTAGAGTGTACATATCAAGTTTTCCCAAATGGTCTAGCGGATAGGCATCTACCTTGTAACGCAGGGCGGCCCGGGTTCGATTCCCGTCATGGCAAATGTTTTTTGTAGAAAAATAAAATGAGTCCCAACGTGTGCAACAGAACAGTTCGAAATCTCGTTACATTTGCATCGTCATGAACATGACTTATATCAGGCTAGCTCATTTTTTCTTTGTTCATTTTAAGTGTAGAAACAATATTTCGTTTGTGACCATTTTTTTCTGCCGTTTTGACAACAGGCTCATGACTAAAGAACACACGGCTGTCTGCTGATTGACGCTTGACTATAGATTTTCGCTTTGTGTCAAAAGAACTTCCTAATGCACACTTTTTCAAAGTAGGTGAATTCATCAGATCTGTTTGAAACATTGCATTTTATCCATGCACGACGACTGCTTAGATACTCGCAGCACAGTTGACCCATATACATTGCCCATGAGCGCGGAGCTTGTCTTTGTCACTGTAGCAACTTTGCTCCATCAGCGGGAGAAGGCGCTTCGACGCCCCTGTAAGCACATGTTTCTCTGATTCCTTTGTTTCAGGCAAGCCACTGTGACGTCAGACGCCTTTACGCATACAGCTTTGCGATTCTTAGACAGTAATAACATAATTCATGTTTACATTTCTTTAATTTTCGACGCATTGTCGTTATTCGTGACGCATCAATGACCAATTGATTATATGGCAATGCAATGAAAAAAGCGTGTGGAAAACAGTGTTAATGACAGATTTGAGAAGCACATTTCTTCAATGTTGGCCGCATGGCATTCCTGTGCAGGTGAAAATGGTAATTTTTCAAAACGACAAGGATATTTAAACACATGATTATTTGTTTGCTGTGCTCTATGGCCTCTGCTACAGACCTCATCGAAATGACACTTAGATATCTTAGGGTGTACATATCAAGTTTTCCCAAATGGTCTAGCGGATAGGCATCTACCTTGTAACGCAGGGCGGCCCGGGTTCGATTCCCGTCATGGCAAATGTTTTTTGTAGAAAAATAAAATGAGTCCCAACGTGTGCAACAGAACAGTTCGAAATCTCGTTACATTTGCATCGTCATGAACATGACTTATATCAGGCTAGCTCATTTTTTCTTTGTTCATTTTAAGTGTAGAAACAATATTTCGTTTGTGACCATTTTTTTCTGCCGTTTTGACAACAGGCTCATGACTAAAGAACACACGGATATCTGCTGATTGACGCTTGACTGTAGATTTTCGCTTTGTGTCAAAAGAACTTCCTAACGCACACTTTTTCAAAGTAGGTGAATTCATCAGATCTGTTTGAAACATTGCATTTTATCCATGCACGACGACTGCTTAGATACTCGCAGCACAGTTGCCCCATATACATTGCCCATGAGCGCGGAGCTTGTCTTTGTCACTGTAGCAACTTTGCTCCATCAGCGGGAGAAGGCGGTTCGACGCCCCTGTAAGCACATGTTTCTCTAATTCCTTTGTTTCAGGCAAGCCACTGTGACGTCAGACGCCTTTACGCATACAGCTTTGCGATGCTTAGACAGTAATAACATAATTCATGTTTACATTTCTTTAATTTTCGACGCATTGTCGTTATTCGTGACGCATCAATGACCAATTGATTATATGGCAATGCAATGAAAAAAGCGTGTGGAAAACAGTGTTAATGACAGATTTGAAAAGCACATTTCTTCAATGTTGGCCGCATGGCATTCCTGTGCAGGTGACAATGGTAATTTTTCAAAACGACAAGGATATTTAAACACATGATTATTTGTTTGCTGTGTTCTATGGCCTCTGCTACAGACCTCATCGAAATGACACTTAGATATCTTAGGGTGTACATATCAAGTCTTCCCAAATGGTCTAGCGGATAGGCATCTACCTTGTAACGCAGGGCGGCCCGGGTTCGATTCCCGTCATGGCAAATGTTTTTTGTAGAAAAATAAAATGAGTCCCAACGTGTGCAACAGAACAGTTCGAAATCTCGTTACATTTGCATCGTCATGAACATGACTTATATCAGGCTAGCTCATTTTTTCTTTGTTCATTTTAAGTGTAGAAACAATATTTTGTTTGTGAACATTTTTTTCTGCCGTTTTGACAACAGGCTCATGACTAAAGAACACACGGCTGTCTGCTGATTGACGCTTGACTGTAGATTTTCGCTTTGTGTCAAAAGAACTTCCTAACGCACACTTTTTCAAAGTAGGTGAATTCATCAGATCTGTTTGAAACATTGCATTTTATCCATGCACGACGACTGCTTAGATACTCGCAGCACAGTTGCCCCATATAAATTGCCCATGAGCGCGGAGCTTGTCTTTGTCACTGTAGCAACTTTGCTCCATCAGCGGGAGAAGGCGGTTCGACGCCCCTGTAAGCACATGTTTCTCTAATTCCTTTGTTTCAGGCAAGCCACTGTGACGTCAGACGCCTTTACGCATACAGCTTTGCGATGCTTAGACAGTAATAACATAATTCATGTTTACATTTCTTTAATTTTCGACGCATTGTCGTTATTCGTGACGCATCAATGACCAATTGATTATATGGCAATGCAATGAAAAAAGCGTGTGGAAAACAGTGTTAATGACAGATTTGAGAAGCACATTTCTTCAATGTTGGCCGCATGGCATTCCTGTGCAGGTGACAATGGTAATTTTTCAAAACGACAAGGATATTTAAACACATGATTATTTGTTTGCTGTGTTCTATGGCCTCTGCTACAGACCTCATCGAAATGACACTTAGATATCTTAGGGTGTACATATCAAGTCTTCCCAAATGGTCTAGCGGATAGGCATCTACCTTGTAACGCAGGGCGGCCCGGGTTCGATTCCCGTCATGGCAAATGTTTTTTGTAGAAAAATAAAATGAGTCCCAACGTGTGCAACAGAACAGTTCGAAATCTCGTTACATTTGCATCGTCATGAACATGACTTATATCAGGCTAGCTCATTTTTTCTTTGTTCATTTTAAGTGTAGAAACAATATTTTGTTTGTGAACATTTTTTTCTGCCGTTTTGACAACAGGCTCATGACTAAAGAACGAAGGTTACGTAGGTAACCACGGTTATGTGAGCTAATTGGATCACTCCAATATGGTATCCTTCCGCGCGGCAGGATACGTTCCGAGTAGAATTTCAGAGAAGTCCCGTGTACCGGGTAGTGCTGCGGCTGCATCACCCCATAAACAGCAGTCCACAGCACTACTTCTTCCTCGTGTCCTTTTCGAGGCGCCATAGATCTCCGGAAAAAAGTATTGGAGTGATCCAATTAGCTCACATAACCGTGGTTACCTACGTAACCTTCGTTATGTAGCACTATATTGGATCACTCCAATATGGTATCACAATACCAGATCACTCGGTGATCTATGACCAGTCAACAAGCGAAGCCCAGCACTCACCTAGAAGACGGGGCTGAGCTTGGGCCAGTCAACCTTGTAGTGGGCCATCGTCTGCTCCCAGAGAGGCGGAGGCAACCCCCAGCACTGCCCGTTCCACCTCATTAGAGGGGGCCACATTGACTTGGTAGAACCTAGCAAAAGTGCTAGGCGATGCCCAACTGGCTGCGGCACAGACGTCAGCGAGGGGAACTCCTCTGAGCAGGGCCCAAGAGGCAGCCACGCCCCTAGTAGAATGTGCTACTATAGCAGATGACAAAGGCCGGCCGGCCAGCTGATATGCGGTAGTAATGGTGTCAACAATCCAATGTGAGAGTCTCTGTTTCGAAAGCCTCTGACCCAGAACTCTCTCACCATAGCAGACGAAAAGCTGATCAGACTTTCGGAATGCTCGTGTCCGCGTGACATAAGTGTCCAAGGCCCTGACCGGGCACAGTACACTGGAGGTAGTACCTATCCCACTCGCACTCGTGGGAGGGGTATAGGCAGACAGGTGCAAAGGTCGGTTCACATGTCCGGTAGACAGGACCTTTGGTAGAAAAGAGGGGTTAGGTCGGAGGGTGACGCTCATTTTGTCGGGGCCCATCCGGAAACACTCAGCACTCACAGAAAATGCATGAAGTTCACCAACCCTCTTTGTTGAGGTAATGGCCAACAGGAACGCCACTTTCAACGAAAGGTGCTTAAGAGACACAGAGCCCAGGGGCTCAAAAGGTGGCAGGGTAAGCGCTGACAGCACCACGTCGAGGTCCCAGGTGGGCACCAGAGGGGCCCTTACCGGACATAGACGTCGAACACCCTTCAGAAACCGGGAGAGTAAAGGGTGGCTACCCATCGGTCCCTCTGGCCCGTCATCGTGGCATGCAGAGATAGCGGCCAGATACACCTTCAGTGTAGAAGCCGCCCGGCCTGCGTTGAGCAAAGACTGTAAAAACTGCAGAACAGTCTGAACATTGCAGCTCTCTGGATTGGCGTTCTGACTCTCACACCAAGAGCAAAATACACGCCATCGTGTCTGATATGCCGCGTTGGTAGAGGGGGCCCTGGCACTCTGCAACGTGTGCATGACGTCATTCAGGAGGCCTAAGTCTGACCACTTTCGCCTCTCAGAGGCCAAACCCACAACTGGAGGCGATGTGGATCCGGATGCCATAGGGCCCCCTGGGCTTGTGAAAGCAAGTCGAGTCTCTGTGGCAGCTTCCATGGTGTCCCCGAGAGGAGAGACAGCCACAGCCTGAACCAGGGGCGTCTCGGCCAATACGGGGCTATCAGGAGCACCTGATGGCCCATCATCTCGACCCTGTCCAGCGTCGCTGGGATCAGGGGAAACGGAGGAAACGCATAGAGCGTCGTCATCGGCCAATCGTGAGCCAGGGCATCCAGACCTAGAGGCCCCGGGGGGTCCGACATTGAGAACCAGCTGGGGCAGTGAGTGTTGTTCTGAGAGGCAAACAGGTCCACCTGTGCTCTCCCGAACCTGTCCCAGAGCTGGTGTACCACCTGAGGGTGCAGACGCCAGTCTCCCTCTCGTGGCCCATCCCTCGAGAGCATGTCCGCTGCCGTGTTCAGGATCCCCGGGATATGCGCTGCTCGTAGAGACGCAAGATGGGTGTGAGCCCATAGCAAGAGTTCCCGAGTCATCTCGTGGAGGCGGCGGGACCTCAAGCCCCCCTGGTGATTGACATATGCTACGACTGTAGTGTTGTCTGATCGGACCAGGACATGCTGTCCTTTCAGATAGGGCAGAAACTGCTGGAGGGCTAGGCAGACCGCCCTGAGCTCCAATACACTGATGTGCAGACCAGTCCATGGGGGGCTCCAGTGGCCGCTGGCCGCCATGCCCCTGAACACTGCACCCCAGCCCGTCAGCGAGGCATCGGTGCACACTAGTTCTCTGTGTACCACTCTGCCCAACCTCGTACCATCCATCAGGAAGGAACGGGAGCGCCATCGGGACAATGCTAACAAACATTCCCTTGTCACCACCAGGCGACGGTGTTTGTGTAGCTTTGGATGCAGTCTGTGGGAGTTGAACCACCGTTGCAGTGGTCTGAGACGGAGAAGGCCCAACGGGACCAACAGCGAAGCCGCCGTCAGTAGGCCGAGCAGTCGCTGGCACTCCAAAACGGATACAGTTCGTCCAAGCTGGAAACGGTCGAGGAAGGACAGGATTTTTGCGACCCTCTCTAGAGGGAGGCATGCTCTCATAAGAGACGAGTCCATTGAGATCCCGACAAAGGTCACCTCCTGAGAGGGGTTCAGGTGACTTTTCCGTCTGTTCAAGGTGAGACCCAGATCCTGGATGTGGCTCAACAGGATTCTGGTGTCCCTGGTAACTTGCCCTCTCGATGGGGCGCAAACCAACCAGTCGTCCAGGTAGTTCAGAACCTGAAGTCCCTGGGACGACAGAGGCGCCAGAACTGCGTCCATACACTTGGTGAAGGTACGCGGCGCCAGTGAGAGCCCAAAGGGGAGGACCTGGAACTCGTAGGCCACTCCCTCGAAGGCAAACCGGAGGTACTTCCTGTGAATTGGGTGAACGGGAACATGGAAGTATGCATCCTTTAAGTCGAGCGTGGTGAACCATAGACCCTTGGAGATGGCCTGTAACACGCGTGCTGGCGAAAGCATTTTGAACTTCAGCTCTTTCAAGCAACAATTGAGGGCGCGCAGGTCCAGGATAGGACGGCAGCCGCCATCCTTCTTTGGCACAATGAAATACGTGGAGTAGAATCCACTGAGCCGTTCTGATGGCTCTAACCTCTTTACAGCACCCTTGCTGAGAAGTGAGGCTATCTCCAACCGGAGGACCTCCTTCTTTGAACGGTCGGATACTGTAGTGATCCGAATGCCCCGGTAGGGCGGTGGCCGGCGACGGAATTGGAGTTTGTAACCCCTCAGGATTGTATTCAGCACCCAAGGGGACTCCACTCGCTCCACCCAGTTTGCCCTTTGGGCCTGGGAGAAGCGGCCGAAGCCGGTGGCCAACATGTCAGGAAGACTGCTGGGGGCCACCCTTCTTAGCCGCAGGTCGTCCGCGTCCGGGAGGGGGGCCACCGCGCCGCTGGCGGCGCTGCTGGTTTACATTCCCCTGGTTACCATTCCGCTGCCTCGGAGGCTGGCTTGGCGGCGGGGGAGGAGGCCAGAGGCGCTGCTGGGACCCAGGCGGGAGTGTGTACCTCGGCTGCCAGGTCGTCTGAGGAGCAGGTCTGGGGCGCGACGTGGTCATGAACTGCTGCAAAGTCTCCCTGTCTTTGCGTAGCTTCGCCGTTTGCTGCAGTATAGCATCAACCCCTGGCCCAAAGGTAGTACCTGGTGTGAGGGGGAGCCCCATGAAGGTCTTCTGGACCGGCAGTGGCAGCTTGGACTGAGACAGCCAAAGGTGGCGGCGCGAGGACACAACTGAAGCTATGGCTTGGCCATTAGCTCGCGCCAAGTCTGTCTGCAGCAGACCGAGCAACCTGGACACTTCCATTGCCTCGTCGACAAGGCCCTGGCTTCCCCCTGGGAGAGTAGGGATTAGGCAGGCCAGGTAGGAGCTGAGCAGCATGGCCGCGTTCGTAAGGCGGGCCATGGAGGAGAGGACGCTGAAAGTAGAACTCAGGAGCTGGTCACTGAGTCTCTCGGGTCCTGGCTTAAGCTGCGGCACCTTGCCGATGATTTCCTTATCAGGGAGGATCATAGCCGCCACCATGTCATCCATTGTGGGATAACTGTTGATCCCCAAGGGCTCTTGGTCCGCAATGAGGGTCCATGGCCTGGTATCCCTGGAGGGGCGGAAGCGCCCCTGCATCCTGGTCCAGTATTCACGGAATGCCACCGCGAACTGGGGACAGGTGGGGATGAGCAGCTTGTCAGAGGCTGGCTCCTCCCACTTCAGGCCAAGGGAGACAGCCACCTTCGCCAGGAGAGCACACGTCGCTTCTGTAACCACCGGTGGTCCTTCTGAAGCAGCGCTGCCAGCGTTTGAGGGCGCTACAGATCCAGCGGTTGATGGTGCTGCAAACCTAGCGCGTTTGTAGCGCTGTAGCAGCACCGAGGCACTATCGCCAACATCCAGGTCGTCTGGAGCGTGAAGAGAAAGAGAATCGTCGTCTTCCTCTTCCAAAGCGCTCACCGCCTCGCGCAAGTCAGTTTCCCTACGTTCGAGGCGGTCCAATTCCTCCTCCGTGTGCCGCTCGGCAGGGGGGGCGCCCAAAGCGGCTGGAGGGGAACTCTGCCGACGACGCACCGTACCACAGGGGGGGAGGCGGTCATCCGCAGGTCTCTGGGAGGTTAAGGCCTTCATTCGCTCTAGGCGAGCCACACACAGCCGTTCTCCTAGCACTTCGCAGGACATGCAGCTGAGGGGGTCTTCCACTGCCCAGCGTGCGTGGTCCAGCCCAAGACAGCACATACAGGTAATGTGTGCGTCCTCTGCGTGCATGCGCGCATTGCACTCCACACAGTGAAAAACCATACTTGGGTTACTGTGGAGGGGAGAAGACACTGTATATGATAACAGTGCACCAGGCAAGATAGCTCTCAACCTTAGTGTATCCTCAGCTTTATACGTGGTGGTTAATAGGGCTAGTGAATTGCTTAAGCAATGACTAGACCTATATTGCAGGGAAATTGACACCACGTTTATCAGCTCCCAGCTTTATACGTGGTGGTCAACAGGACTATGTGTGTCACTGGAGGTCCCGTATGTGGTCACCGCTCGTTGAGCTAGAGGGATCTCATAGCTCGTTCACCATGGAACGCACGAGGGTAAAAACAAGATGGCACTGCCCTGTGAGAAGAAGCGCGCAAAGTACTTCGCGCCCTGCTTCAACTCGGGGGAAAAAACTGCAAGGCGGCGTGAAGCCAACCATACACAGTTTTCCCAATCTTGCTAGAGGTAGGCGCGGTCCCCGAGCCCGAAGGCTAACCGGGAGGGTTCCGGTAGACAGACAGACAGACAAGACAACTAATATTAAGGACAAACCCTCAGCGCCGCAATACAGGTTGACCAAACCGTGTATCGCCCAGGTACACGGTGTCGAACAAATATTAACTTAATAACAACAACGACAAACTTCGAACGAGATGGCACAGGCCAAATCGAGCGAAGTGACAGCAGAGCACTCAGTGGAGAGGCTAGCTAGCTAGCTCCTCCAAGCTATTGAATAGCTGCGAGTATACTTCTGCACACAGAGCTCTTACCTGCTCCAGAATCCATCTCTACGGAACGCGCCGAGAAAAGGAAGAGGAAGAAGTAGTGCTGTGGACTGCTGTTTATGGGGTGATGCAGCCGCAGCACTACCCGGTACACGGGACTTCTCTGAAATTCTACTCGGAACGTATCCTGCCGCGCGGAAGGATACCATATTGGAGTGATCCAATATAGTGCTACATAACACACGGCTGTCTGCTGATTGACGCTTGACTGTAGATTTTCGCTTTGTGTCAAAAGAACTTCCTAACGCACACTTTTTCAAAGTAGGTGAATTCATCAGATCTGTTTGAAACATTGCATTTTATCCATGCACGACAACTGCTTAGATACTCGCAGCACAGTTGCCCCATATAAATTGCCCATGAGCGCGGAGCTTGTCTTTGTCACTGTAGCAACTTTGCTCCATCAGCGGGAGAAGGCGGTTCGACGCCCCTGTAAGCACATGTTTCTCTAATTCCTTTGTTTCAGGCAAGCCACTGTGACGTCAGACGCCTTTACGCATACAGCTTTGCGATGCTTAGACAGTAATAACATAATTCATGTTTACATTTCTTTAATTTTCGACGCATTGTCGTTATTCGTGACGCATCAATGACCAATTGATTATATGGCAATGCAATGAAAAAAGCGTGTGGAAAACAGTGTTAATGACAGATTTGAGAAGCACATTTCTTCAATGTTGGCCGCATGGCATTCCTGTGCAGGTGAAAATGGTAATTTTTCAAAACGACAAGGATATTTAAACACATGATTATTTGTTTGCTGTGCTCTATGGCCTCTGCTACAGACCTCATCGAAATGACACTTAGATATCTTAGGGTGTACATATCAAGTTTTCCCAAATGGTCTAGCGGATAGGCACCTACCTTGTAACGCAGGGCGGCCCGGGTTCGATTCCCGTCATGGCAAATGTTTTTTGTAGAAAAATAAAATGAGTCCCAACGTGTGCAACAGAACAGTTCGAAATCTCGTTACATTTGCATCGTCATGAACATGATTTATATCAGGCTAGCTAATTTTTTCTTTGTTCATTTTAAGTGTAGAAACAATATTTTGTTTGTGAACATTTTTTTCTGCCGTTTTGACAACAGGCTCATGACTAAAGAACACACGGCTGTCTGCTGATTGACGCTTGACTGTAGATTTTCGCTTTGTGTCAAAAGAACTTCCTAACGCACACTTTTTCAAAGTAGGTGAATTCATCAGATCTGTTTGAAACATTGCATTTTATCCATGCACGACGACTGCTTAGATACTCGCAGCACAGTTGCCCCATATAAATTGCCCATGAGCGCGGAGCTTGTCTTTGTCACTGTAGCAACTTTGCTCCATCAGCGGGAGAAGGCGGTTCGACGCCCCTGTAAACACATGTTTCTCTAATTCCTTTGTTTCAGGCAAGCCACTGTGACGTCAGACGCCTTTACGCATACAGCTTTGCGATGCTTAGACAGTAATAACATAATTCATGTTTACATTTCTTTAATTTTCGACGCATTGTCGTTATTCGTGACGCATCAATGACCAATTGATTATATGGCAATGCAATGAAAAAAGCGTGTGGAAAACAGTGTTAATGACAGATTTGAGAAGCACATTTCTTCAATGTTGGCCGCATGGCATTCCTGTGCAGGTGACAATGGTAATTTTTCAAAACGACAAGGATATTTAAACACATGATTATTTGTTTGCTGTGTTCTATGGCCTCTGCTACAGACCTCATCGAAATGACACTTAGATATCTTAGGGTGTACATATCAAGTCTTCCCAAATGGTCTAGCGGATAGGCATCTACCTTGTAACGCAGGGCGGCCCGGGTTCGATTCCCGTCATGGCAAATGTTTTTTGTAGAAAAATAAAATGAGTCCCAACGTGTGCAACAGAACAGTTCGAAATCTCGTTACATTTGCATCGTCATGAACATGACTTATATCAGGCTAGCTCATTTTTTCTTTGTTCATTTTAAGTGTAGAAACAATATTTTGTTTGTGAACATTTTTTTTCTGCCGTTTTGACAACAGGCTCATGACTAAAGAACACACGGCTGTCTGCTGATTGACGCTTGACTGTAGATTTTCGCTTTGTGTCAAAAGAACTTCCTAACGCACACTTTTTCAAAGTAGGTGAATTCATCAGATCTGTTTGAAACATTGCATTTTATCCATGCACGACGACTGCTTAGATACTCGCAGCACAGTTGCCCCATATAAATTGCCCATGAGCGCGGAGCTTGTCTTTGTCACTGTAGCAACTTTGCTCCATCAGCGGGAGAAGGCGGTTCGACGCCCCTGTAAGCACATGTTTCTCTAATTCCTTTGTTTCAGGCAAGCCACTGTGACGTCAGACGCCTTTACGCATACAGCTTTGCGATGCTTAGACTGTAATAACATAATTCATGTTTACATTTCTTTAATTTTCGACGCATTGTCGTTATTCGTGACGCATCAATGACCAATTGATTATATGGCAATGCAATGAAAAAAGCGTGTGGAAAACAGTGTTAATGACAGATTTGAGAAGCACATTTCTTCAATGTTGGCCGCATGGCATTCCTGTGCAGGTGACAATGGTAATTTTTCAAAACGACAAGGATATTTAAACACATGATTATTTGTTTGCTGTGTTCTATGGCCTCTGCTACAGACCTCATCGAAATGACACTTAGATATCTTAGGGTGTACATATCAAGTCTTCCCAAATGGTCTAGCGGATAGGCATCTACCTTGTAACGCAGGGCGGCCCGGGTTCGATTCCCGTCATGGCAAATGTTTTTTGTAGAAAAATAAAATGAGTCCCAACGTGTGCAACAGAACAGTTCGAAATCTCGTTACATTTGCATCGTCATGAACATGACTTATATCAGGCTAGCTCATTTTTTCTTTGTTCATTTTAAGTGTAGAAACAATATTTTGTTTGTGAACATTTTTTTTCTGCCGTTTTGACAACAGGCTCATGACTAAAGAACACACGGCTGTCTGCTGATTGACGCTTGACTGTAGATTTTCGCTTTGTGTCAAAAGAACTTCCTAACGCACACTTTTTCAAAGTAGGTGAATTCATCAGATCTGTTTGAAACATTGCATTTTATCCATGCACGACGACTGCTTAGATACTCGCAGCACAGTTGCCCCATATAAATTGCCCATGAGCGCGGAGCTTGTCTTTGTCACTGTAGCAACTTTGCTCCATCAGCGGGAGAATGCGGTTCGACGCCCCTGTAAGCACATGTTTCTCTAATTCCTTTGTTTCAGGCAAGCCACTGTGACGTCAGACGCCTTTACGCATACAGCTTTGCGATGCTTAGACAGTAATAACATAATTCATGTTTACATTTCTTTAATTTTCGACGCATTGTCGTTATTCGTGACGCATCAATGACCAATTGATTATATGGCAATGCAATGAAAAAAGCGTGTGGAAAACAGTGTTAATGACAGATTTGAGAAGCACATTTCTTCAATGTTGGCCGCATGGCATTCCTGTGCAGGTGACAATGGTAATTTTTCAAAACGACAAGGATATTTAAACACATGATTATTTGTTTGCTGTGCTCTATGGCCTCTGCTACAGACCTCATCGAAATGACACTTAGATATCTTAGGGTGTACATATCAAGTTTTCCCAAATGGTCTAGCGGATAGGCATCTACTTTGTAACGCAGGGCGGCCCGGGTTCGATTCCCGTCATGGCAAATGTTTTTTGTAGAAAAATAAAATGAGTCCCAACGTGTGCAACAGAACAGTTCGAAATCTCGTTACATTTGCATCGTCATGAACATGACTTATATCAGGCTAGCTAATTTTTTCTTTGTTCATTTTAAGTGTAGAAACAATATTTCGTTTGTGAACATTTTTTTCTGCCGTTTTGACAACAGGCTCATGACGAAAGAACACACGGCTGTCTGCTGATTGACGCTTGACTGTAGATTTTCGCTTTGTGTCAAAAGAACTTCCTAACGCACACTTTTTCAAAGTAGGTGAATTCATCAGATCTGTTTGAAACATTGCATTTTATCCATGCACGACGACTGCTTAGATACTCGCAGCACAGTTGCCCCATATAAATTGCCCATGAGCGCGGAGCTTGTCTTTGTCACTGTAGCAACTTTGCTCCATCAGCGGGAGAAGGCGGTTCGACGCCCCTGTAAGCACATGTTTCTCTAATTCCTTTGTTTCAGGCAAGCCACTGTGACGTCAGACGCCTTTACGCATACAGCTTTGCGATGCTTAGACAGTAATAACATAATTCATGTTTACATTTCTTTAATTTTCGACGCATTGTCGTTATTCGTGACGCATCAATGACCAATTGATTATATGGCAATGCATTGAAAAAAGCGTGTGGAAAACAGTGTTAATGACAGATTTGAGAAGCACATTTCTTCAATGTTGGCCGCATGGCATTCCTGTGCAGGTGACAATGGTAATTTTTCAAAACGACAAGGATATTTAAACACATGATTATTTGTTTGCTGTGCTCTATGGCCTCTGCTACAGACCTCATCGAAATGACACTTAGATATCTTAGGGTGTACATATCAAGTTTTCCCAAATGGTCTAGCGGATAGGCATCTACCTTGTAACGCAGGGCGGCCCGGGTTCGATTCCCGTCATGGCAAATGTTTTTTGTAGAAAAATAAAATGAGTCCCAACGTGTGCAACAGAACAGTTCGAAATCTCGTTACATTTGCATCGTCATGAACATGACTTATATCAGGTTAGCTCATTTTTTCTTTGTTCATTTTAAGTGTAGAAACAATATTTCGTTTGTGAACATTTTTTTCTGCCGTTTTGACAACAGGCTCATGACTAAAGAACACACGGCTGTCTGCTGATTGACGCTTGACTGTAGATTTTCGCTTTGTGTCAAAAGAACTTCCTAACGCACACTTTTACAAAGTAGGTGAATTCATCAGATCTGTTTGAAACATTGCATTTTATCCATGCACGACGACTGCTTAGATACTCGCAGCACAGTTGCCCCATATAAATTGCCCATGAGCGCGGAGCTTGTCTTTGTCACTGTAGCAACTTTGCTCCATCAGCGGGAGAAGGCGGTTCGACGCCCCTGTAAGCACATGTTTCTCTAATTCCTTTGTTTCAGGCAAGCCACTGTGACGTCAGACGCCTTTACGCATACAGCTTTGCGATGCTTAGACAGTAATAACATAATTCATGTTTACATTTCTTTAATTTTCGACGCATTGTCGTTATTCGTGACGCATCAATGACCAATTGATTATATGGCAATGCAATGAAAAAAGCGTGTGGAAAACAGTGTTAATGACAGATTTGAGAAGCACATTTCTTCAATGTTGGCCGCATGGCATTCCTGTGCAGGTGACAATGGTAATTCTTCAAAACGACAAGGATATTTAAACACATGATTATTTGTTTGCTGTGCTCTATGGCCTCTGCTACAGACCTCATCGAAATGACACTTAGATATCTTAGGGTGTACATATCAAGTTTTCCCAAATGGTCTAGCGGATAGGCATCTACCTTGTAACGCAGGGCGGCCCGGGTTCGATTCCCGTCATGGCAAATGTTTTTTGTAGAAAAATAAAATGAGTCCCAACGTGTGCAACAGAACAGTTCGAAATCTCGTTACATTTGCATCGTCATGAACATGACTTATATCAGGCTAGCTCATTTTTTCTTTGTTCATTTTAAGTGTAGAAACAATATTTCGTTTGTGACCATTTTTTTCTGCCGTTTTGACAACAGGCTCATGACTAAAGAACACACGGCTGTCTGCTGATTGACGCTTGACTGTAGATTTTCGCTTTGTGTCAAAAGAAATTCCTAACGCACACTTTTTCAAAGTAGGTGAATTCATCAGATCTGTTTGAAACATTGCATTTTATCCATGCACGACGACTGCTTAGATACTCGCAGTACAGTTGCCCCATATACATTGCCCATGTGCGCGGAGCTTGTCTTTGTCACTGTAGCAACTTTGCTCCATCAGCGGGAGAAGGCGGTTCGACGCCCCTGTAAGCACATGTTTCTCTAATTCCTTTGTTTCAGGCAAGCCACTGTGACGTCAGACGCCTTTACGCATACAGCTTTGCGATGCTTAGACAGTAATAACATAATTCATGTTTACATTTCTTTAATTTTCGACGCATTGTCGTTATTCGTGACGCATCAATGACCAATTGATTATATGGCAATGCAATGAAAAAAGCGTGTGGAAAACAGTGTTAATGACAGATTTGAGAAGCACATTTCTTCAATGTTGGCCGCATGGCATTCCTGTGCAGGTGACAATGGTAATTTTTCAAAACGACAAGGATATTTAAACACATGATTATTTGTTTGCTGTGCTCTATGGCCTCTGCTACAGACCTCATCGAAATGACATTTAGATATCTTAGGGTGTACATATCAAGTCTTCCCAAATGGTCTAGCGGATAGGCATCTACCTTGTAACGCAGGGCGGCCCGGGTTCGATTCCCGTCATGGCAAATGTTTTTTGTAGAAAAATAAAATGAGTCCCAACGTGTGCAACAGAACAGTTCGAAATCTCGTTACATTTGCATCGTCATGAACATGACTTATATCAGGCTAGCTCATTTTTTCTTTGTTCATTTTAAGTGTAGAAACAATATTTCGTTTGTGACCATTTTTTTCTGCCGTTTTGACAACAGGCTCATGACTAAAGAACACACGGCTGTCTGCTGATTGACGCTTGACTGTAGATTTTCGCTTTGTGTCAAAAGAACTTCCTAACGCACACTTTTTCAAAGTAGGTGAATTCATCAGATCTGTTTGAAACATTGCATTTTATCCATGCACGACGACTGCTTAGATACTCGCAGCACAGTTGCCCCATATAAATTGCCCATGAGCGCGGAGCTTGTCTTTGTCACTGTAGCAACTTTGCTCCATCAGCGGGAGAAGGCGGTTCGACGCCCCTGTAAGCACATGTTTCTCTAATTCCTTTGTTTCAGGCAAGCCACTGTGACGTCAGACGCCTTTACGCATACAGCTTTGCGATGCTTAGACAGTAATAACATAATTCATGTTTACATTTCTTTAATTTTCGACGCATTGTCGTTATTCGTGACGCATCAATGACCAATTGATTATATGGCAATGCAATGAAAAAAGCGTGTGGAAAACAGTGTTAATGACAGATTTGAGAAGCACATTTCTTCAATGTTGGCCGCATGGCATTCCTGTGCAGGTGACAATGGTAATTTTTCAAAACGACAAGGATATTTAAACACATGATTATTTGTTTGCTGTGCTCTATGGCCTCTGCTACAGACCTCATCGAAATGACACTTAGATATCTTAGGGTGTACATATCAAGTTTTCCCAAATGGTCTAGCGGATAGGCATCTACTTTGTAACGCAGGGCGGCCCGGGTTCGATTCCCGTCATGGCAAATGTTTTTTGTAGAAAAATAAAATGAGTCCCAACGTGTGCAACAGAACAGTTCGAAATCTCGTTACATTTGCATCGTCATGAACATGACTTATATCAGGCTAGCTCATTTTTTCTTTGTTCATTTTAAGTGTAGAAACAATATTTCGTTTGTGACCATTTTTTTCTGCCGTTTTGACAACAGGCTCATGACTAAAGAACACACGGCTGTCTGCTGATTGACGCTTGACTGTAGATTTTCGCTTTGTGTCAAAAGAACTTCCTAACGCACACTTTTTCAAAGTAGGTGAATTCATCAGATCTGTTTGAAACATTGCATTTTATCCATGCACGACGACTGCTTAGATACTCGCAGTACAGTTGCCCCATATACATTGCCCATGTGCGCGGAGCTTGTCTTTGTCACTGTAGCAACTTTGCTCCATCAGCGGGAGAAGGCGGTTCGACGCCCCTGTAAGCACATGTTTCTCTAATTCCTTTGTTTCAGGCAAGCCACTGTGACGTCAGACGCCTTTACGCATACAGCTTTGCGATGCTTAGACAGTAATAACATAATTCATGTTTACATTTCTTTAATTTTCGACGCATTGTCGTTATTCGTGACGCATCAATGACCAATTGATTATATGGCAATGCAATGAAAAAAGCGTGTGGAAAACAGTGTTAATGACAGATTTGAGAAGCACATTTCTTCAATGTTGGCCGCATGGCATTCCTGTGCAGGTGACAATGGTAATTTTTCAAAACGACAAGGATATTTAAACACATGATTATTTGTTTGCTGTGCTCTATGGCCTCTGCTACAGACCTCATCGAAATGACACTTAGATATCTTAGGGTGTACATATCAAGTCTTCCCAAATGGTCTAGCTGATAGGCATCTATCTTGTAACGCAGGGCGGCCCGGGTTCGATTCCCGTCATAGCAAATGTTTTTTGTAGAAAAATAAAATGAGTCCCAACGTGTGCAACAGAACAGTTCGAAATCTCGTTACATTTGCATCGTCATGAACATGACTTATATCAGGCTAGCTAATTTTTTCTTTGTTCATTTTAAGTGTAGAAACAATATTTCGTTTGTGAACATTTTTTTCTGCCGTTTTGACAACAGGCTCATGACGAAAGAACACACGGCTGTCTGCTGATTGACGCTTGACTGTAGATTTTCGCTTTGTGTCAAAAGAACTTCCTAACGCACACTTTTTCAAAGTAGGTGAATTCATCAGATCTGTTTGAAACATTGCATTTTATCCATGCACGACGACTGCTTAGATACTCGCAGCACAGTTGCCCCATATAAATTGCCCATGAGCGCGGAGCTTGTCTTTGTCACTGTAGCAACTTTGCTCCATCAGCGGGAGAAGGCGGTTCGACGCCCCTGTAAGCACATGTTTCTCTAATTCCTTTGTTTCAGGCAAGCCACTGTGACGTCAGACGCCTTTACGCATACAGCTTTGCGATGCTTAGACAGTAATAACATAATTCATGTTTACATTTCTTTAATTTTCGACGCATTGTCGTTATTCGTGACGCATCAATGACCAATTGATTATATGGCAATGCATTGAAAAAAGCGTGTGGAAAACAGTGTTAATGACAGATTTGAGAAGCACATTTCTTCAATGTTGGCCGCATGGCATTCCTGTGCAGGTGACAATGGTAATTTTTCAAAACGACAAGGATATTTAAACACATGATTATTTGTTTGCTGTGCTCTATGGCCTCTGCTACAGACCTCATCGAAATGACACTTAGATATCTTAGGGTGTACATATCAAGTTTTCCCAAATGGTCTAGCGGATAGGCATCTACCTTGTAACGCAGGGCGGCCCGGGTTCGATTCCCGTCATGGCAAATGTTTTTTGTAGAAAAATAAAATGAGTCCCAACGTGTGCAACAGAACAGTTCGAAATCTCGTTACATTTGCATCGTCATGAACATGACTTATATCAGGTTAGCTCATTTTTTCTTTGTTAATTTTAAGTGTAGAAACAATATTTCGTTTGTGAACATTTTTTTCTGCCGTTTTGACAACAGGCTCATGACTAAAGAACACACGGCTGTCTGCTGATTGACGCTTGACTGTAGATTTTCGCTTTGTGTCAAAAGAACTTCCTAACGCACACTTTTACAAAGTAGGTGAATTCATCAGATCTGTTTGAAACATTGCATTTTATCCATGCACGACGACTGCTTAGATACTCGCAGCACAGTTGCCCCATATAAATTGCCCATGAGCGCGGAGCTTGTCTTTGTCACTGTAGCAACTTTGCTCCATCAGCGGGAGAAGGCGGTTCGACGCCCCTGTAAGCACATGTTTCTCTAATTCCTTTGTTTCAGGCAAGCCACTGTGACGTCAGACGCCTTTACGCATACAGCTTTGCGATGCTTAGACAGTAATAACATAATTCATGTTTACATTTCTTTAATTTTCGACGCATTGTCGTTATTCGTGACGCATCAATGACCAATTGATTATATGGCAATGCAATGAAAAAAGCGTGTGGAAAACAGTGTTAATGACAGATTTGAGAAGCACATTTCTTCAATGTTGGCCGCATGGCATTCCTGTGCAGGTGACAATGGTAATTCTTCAAAACGACAAGGATATTTAAACACATGATTATTTGTTTGCTGTGCTCTATGGCCTCTGCTACAGACCTCATCGAAATGACACTTAGATATCTTAGGGTGTACATATCAAGTTTTCCCAAATGGTCTAGCGGATAGGCATCTACCTTGTAACGCAGGGCGGCCCGGGTTCGATTCCCGTCATGGCAAATGTTTTTTGTAGAAAAATAAAATGAGTCCCAACGTGTGCAACAGAACAGTTCGAAATCTCGTTACATTTGCATCGTCATGAACATGACTTATATCAGGCTAGCTCATTTTTTCTTTGTTCATTTTAAGTGTAGAAACAATATTTCGTTTGTGAACATTTTTTTCTGCCGTTTTGACAACAGGCTCATGACTAAAGAACACACGGCTGTCTGCTGATTGACGCTTGACTGTAGATTTTCGCTTTGTGTCAAAAGAACTTCCTAACGCACACTTTTACAAAGTAGGTGAATTCATCAGATCTGTTTGAAACATTGCATTTTATCCATGCACGACGACTGCTTAGATACTCGCAGCACAGTTGCCCCATATACATTGCCCATGAGCGCGGAGCTTGTCTTTGTCACTGTAGCAACTTTGCTCCATCAGCGGGAGAAGGCGGTTCGACGCCCCTGTAAGCACATGTTTCTCTAATTCCTTTGTTTCAGGCAAGCCACTGTGACGTCAGACGCCTTTACGCATACAGCTTTGCGATGCTTAGACAGTAATAACATAATTCATGTTTACATTTCTTTAATTTTCGACGCATTGTCGTTATTCGTGACGCATCAATGACCAATTGATTATATGGCAATGCAATGAAAAAAGCGTGTGGAAAACAGTGTTAATGACAGATTTGAGAAGCACATTTCTTCAATGTTGGCCGCATGGCATTCCTGTGCAGGTGACAATGGTAATTCTTCAAAACGACAAGGATATTTAAACACATGATTATTTGTTTGCTGTGCTCTATGGCCTCTGCTACAGACCTCATCGAAATGACACTTAGATATCTTAGGGTGTACATATCAAGTTTTCCCAAATGGTCTAGCGGATAGGCATCTACCTTGTAACGCAGGGCGGCCCGGGTTCGATTCCCGTCATGGCAAATGTTTTTTGTAGAAAAATAAAATGAGTCCCAACGTGTGCAACAGAACAGTTCGAAATCTCGTTACATTTGCATCGTCATGAACATGACTTATATCAGGCTAGCTCATTTTTTCTTTGTTCATTTTAAGTGTAGAAACAATATTTCGTTTGTGACCATTTTTTTCTGCCGTTTTGACAACAGGCTCATGACTAAAGAACACACGGCTGTCTGCTGATTGACGCTTGACTGTAGATTTTCGCTTTGTGTCAAAAGAACTTCCTAACGCACACTTTTTCAAAGTAGGTGAATTCATCAGATCTGTTTGAAACATTGCATTTTATCCATGCACGACGACTGCTTAGATACTCGCAGTACAGTTGCCCCATATACATTGCCCATGTGCGCGGAGCTTGTCTTTGTCACTGTAGCAACTTTGCTCCATCAGCGGGAGAAGGCGGTTCGACGCCCCTGTAAGCACATGTTTCTCTAATTCCTTTGTTTCAGGCAAGCCACTGTGACATCAGACGCCTTTACGCATACAGCTTTGCGATGCTTAGACAGTAATAACATAATTCATGTTTACATTTCTTTAATTTTCGACGCATTGTCGTTATTCGTGACGCATCAATGACCAATTGATTATATGGCAATGCATTGAAAAAAGCGTGTGGAAAACAGTGTTAATGACAGATTTGAGAAGCACATTTCTTCAATGTTGGCCGCATGGCATTCCTGTGCAGGTGACAATGGTAATTTTTCAAAACGACAAGGATATTTAAACACATGATTATTTGTTTGCTGTGCTCTATGGCCTCTGCTACAGACCTCATCGAAATGACACTTAGATATCTTAGGGTGTACATATCAAGTCTTCCCAAATGGTCTAGCTGATAGGCATCTACCTTGTAACGCAGGGCGGCTGGGGTTCGATTCCCGTCATGGCAAATGTTTTTTGTAGAAAAATAAAATGAGTCCCAACGTGTGCAACAGAACAGTTCGAAATCTCGTTACATTTGCATCGTCATGAACATGACTTATATCAGGCTAGCTCATTTTTTCTTTGTTCATTTTAAGTGTAGAAACAATATTTTGTTTGTGAACATTTTTTTCTGCCGTTTTGACAACAGGCTCATGACTAAAGAACACACGGCTGTCTGCTGATTGACGCTTGACTGTAGATTTTCGCTTTGTGTCAAAAGAACTTCCTAACGCACACTTTTTCAAAGTAGGTGAATTCATCAGATCTGTTTGAAACATTGCATTTTATCCATGCACGACGACTGCTTAGATACTCGCAGCACAGTTGCCCCATATAAATTGCCCATGAGCGCGGAGCTTGTCTTTGTCACTGTAGCAACTTTGCTCCATCAGAGGGAGAAGGCGGTTCGACGCCCCTGTAAGCACATGTTTCTCTAATTCCTTTGTTTCAGGCAAGCCACTGTGACGTCAGACGCCTTTACGCATACAGCTTTGCGATGCTTAGACAGTAATAACATAATTCATGTTTACATTTCTTTAATTTTCGACGCATTGTCGTTATTCGTGACGCATCAATGACCAATTGATTATATGGCAATGCAATGAAAAAAGCGTGTGGAAAACAGTGTTAATGACAGATTTGAGAAACACATTTCTTCAATGTTGGCCGCATGGCATTCCTGTGCAGGTGACAATGGTAATTTTTCAAAACGACAAGGATATTTAAACACATGATTATTTGTTTGCTGTGCTCTATGGCCTCTGCTACAGACCTCATCGAAATGACACTTAGATATCTTAGGGTGTACATATGAAGTCTTCCCAATTGGTCTAGCGGATAGGCATCTACCTTGTAACGCAGGGCGGCCCGGGTTCGATTCCCGTCATGGCAAATGTTTTTTGTAGAAAAATAAAATGAGTCCCAACGTGTGCAACAGAACAGTTCGAAATCTCGTTACATTTGCATCGTCATGAACATGACTTATATCAGGCTAGCTCATTTTTTCTTTGTTCATTTTAAGTGTAGAAACAATATTTTGTTTGTGAACATTTTTTTTCTGCCGTTTTGACAACAGGCTCATGACTAAAGAACACACGGCTGTCTGCTGATTGACGCTTGACTGTAGATTTTCGCTTTGTGTCAAAAGAACTTCTTAACGCACACTTTTTCAAAGTAGGTGAATTCATCAGATCTGTTTGAAACATTGCATTTTATCCATGCACGACGACTGCTTAGATACTCGCAGCACAGTTGCCCCATATAAATTGCCCATGAGCGCGGAGCTTGTCTTTGTCACTGTAGCAACTTTGCTCCATCAGCGGGAGAAGGCGGTTCGACGCCCCTGTAAGCACATGTTTCTCTAATTCCTTTGTTTCAGGCAAGCCACTGTGACGTCAGACGCCTTTACGCATACAGCTTTGCGATGCTTAGACAGTAATAACATAATTCATGTTTACATTTCTTTAATTTTCGACGCATTGTCGTTATTCGTGACGCATCAATGACCAATTGATTATATGGCAATGCAATGAAAAAAGCGTGTGGAAAACAGTGTTAATGACAGATTTGAGAAGCACATTTCTTCAATGTTGGCCGCATGGCATTCCTGTGCAGGTGACAATGGTAATTTTTCAAAACGACAAGGATATTTAAACACATGATTATTTGTTTGCTGTGTTCTATGGCCTCTGCTACAGACCTCATCGAAATGACACTTAGATATCTTAGGGTGTACATATCAAGTCTTCCCAAATGGTCTAGCGGATAGGCATCTACCTTGTAACGCAGGGCGGCCCGGGTTCGATTCCCGTCATGGCAAATGTTTTTTGTAGAAAAATAAAATGAGTCCCAACGTGTGCAACAGAACAGTTCGAAATCTCGTTACATTTGCATCGTCATGAACATGACTTATATCAGGCTAGCTAATTTTTTCTTTGTTCATTTTAAGTGTAGAAACAATATTTTGTTTGTGCACATTTTTTTCTACCGTTTTGACAACAGGCTCATGACTAAAGAACACACGGCTGTCTGCTGATTGACGCTTGACTGTAGATTTTCGCTTTGTGTCAAAAGAACTTCCTAATGCACACTTTTTCAAAGTAGGTGAATTCATCAGATCTGTTTGAAACATTGCATTTTATCCATGCACGACGACTGCTTAGATACTCGCAGCACAGTTGACCCATATACATTGCCCATGAGCGCGGAGCTTGTCTTTGTCACTGTAGCAACTTTGCTCCATCAGCGGGAGAAGGCGCTTCGACGCCCCTGTAAGCACATGTTTCTCTGATTCCTTTGTTTCAGGCAAGCCACTGTGACGTCAGACGCCTTTACGCATACAGCTTTGCGATTCTTAGACAGTAATAACATAATTCATGTTTACATTTCTTTAATTTTCGACGCATTGTCGTTATTCGTGACGCATCAATGACCAATTGATTATATGGCAATGCAATGAAAAAAGCGTGTGGAAAACAGTGTTAATGACAGATTTGAGAAGCACATTTCTTCAATGTTGGCCGCATGGCATTCCTGTGCAGGTGACAATGGTAATTTTTCAAAACGACAAGGATATTTAAACACATGATTATTTGTTTGCTGTGCTCTATGGCCTCTGCTACAGACCTCATCGAAATGACACTTAGATATCTTAGAGTGTACATATCAAGTTTTCCCAAATGGTCTAGCGGATAGGCATCTACCTTGTAACGCAGGGCGGCCCGGGTTCGATTCCCGTCATGGCAAATGTTTTTTGTAGAAAAATAAAATGAGTCCCAACGTGTGCAACAGAACAGTTCGAAATCTCGTTACATTTGCATCGTCATGAACATGACTTATATCAGGCTAGCTCATTTTTTCTTTGTTCATTTTAAGTGTAGAAACAATATTTCGTTTGTGACCATTTTTTTCTGCCGTTTTGACAACAGGCTCATGACTAAAGAACACACGGCTGTCTGCTGATTGACGCTTGACTGTAGATTTTCGCTTTGTGTCAAAAGAACTTCCTAACGCACACTTTTTCAAAGTAGGTGAATTCATCAGATCTGTTTGAAACATTGCATTTTATCCATGCACGACGACTGCTTAGATACTCGCAGCACAGTTGCCCCATATAAATTGCCCATGAGCGCGGAGCTTGTCTTTGTCACTGTAGCAACTTTGCTCCATCAGCAGGAGAAGGCGGTTCGACGCCCCTGTAAGCACATGTTTCTCTAATTCCTTTGTTTCAGGCACGCCACTGTGACGTCAGACGCCTTTACGCATACAGCTTTGCGATGCTAAGACAGTAATAACATAATTCATGTTTACATTTCTTTAATTTTCGACGCATTGTCGTTATTCGTGACGCATCAATGACCAATTGATTATATGGCAATGCAATGAAAAAAGCGTGTGGAAAACAGTGTTAATGACAGATTTGAGAAGCACATTTCTTCAATGTTGGCCGCATGGCATTCCTGTGCAGGTGACAATGGTAATTTTTCAAAACGACAAGGATATTTAAACACATGATTATTTGTTTGCTGTGCTCTATGGCCTCTGCTACAGACCTCATCGAAATGACACTTAGATATCTTAGGGTGTACATATCAAGTCTTCCCAAATGGTCTAGCGGATAGGCATCTACCTTGTAACGCAGGGCGGCCCGTGTTCGATTCTCGTCATGGCAAATGTTTTTTGTAGAAAAATAAAATGAGTCCCAACGTGTGCAACAGAACAGTTCGAAATCTCGTTACATTTGCATCGTCATGAACATGACTTATATCAGGCTAGCTCATTTTTTCTTTGTTCATTTTAAGTGTAGAAACAATATTTCGTTTGTGACCATTTTTTTCTGCCGTTTTGACAACAGGCTCATGACTAAAGAACACACGGCTATCTGCTGATTGACGCTTGACTGTAGATTTTCGCTTTGTGTCAAAAGAACTTCCTAACGCACACTTTTTCAAAGTAGGTGAATTCATCAGATCTGTTTGAAACATTGCATTTTATCCATGCACGACGACTGCTTAGATACTCGCAGCACAGTTGCCCCATATACATTGCCCATGAGCGCGGAGCTTGTCTTTGTCACTGTAGCAACTTTGCTCCATCAGCGGGAGAAGGCGGTTCGACGCCCCTGTAAGCACATGTTTCTCTAATTCCTTTGTTTCAGGCAAGCCACTGTGACGTCAGACGCCTTTACGCATACAGCTTTGCGATGCTTAGACAGTAATAACATAATTCATGTTTACATTTCTTTAATTTTCGACGCATTGTCGTTATTCGTGACGCATCAATGACCAATTGATTATATGGCAATGCAATGAAAAAAGCGTGTGGAAAACAGTGTTAATGACAGATTTGAAAAGCACATTTCTTCAATGTTGGCCGCATGGCATTCCTGTGCAGGTGACAATGGTAATTTTTCAAAACGACAAGGATATTTAAACACATGATTATTTGTTTGCTGTGTTCTATGGCCTCTGCTACAGACCTCATCGAAATGACACTTAGATATCTTAGGGTGTACATATCAAGTCTTCCCAAATGGTCTAGCGGATAGGCATCTACCTTGTAACGCAGGGCGGCCCGGGTTCGATTCCCGTCATGGCAAATGTTTTTTGTAGAAAAATAAAATGAGTCCCAACGTGTGCAACAGAACAGTTCGAAATCTCGTTACATTTGCATCGTCATGAACATGACTTATATCAGGCTAGCTCATTTTTTCTTTGTTCATTTTAAGTGTAGAAACAATATTTCGTTTGTGACCATTTTTTTCTGCCGTTTTGACAACAGGCTCATGACTAAAGAACACACGGCTATCTGCTGATTGACGCTTGACTGTAGATTTTCGCTTTGTGTCAAAAGAACTTCCTAACGCACACTTTTTCAAAGTAGGTGAATTCATCAGATCTGTTTGAAACATTGCATTTTATCCATGCACGACGACTGCTTAGATACTCGCAGCACAGTTGCCCCATATACATTGCCCATGAGCGCGGAGCTTGTCTTTGTCACTGTAGCAACTTTGCTCCATCAGCGGGAGAAGGCGGTTCGACGCCCCTGTAAGCACATGTTTCTCTAATTCCTTTGTTTCAGGCAAGCCACTGTGACGTCAGACGCCTTTACGCATACAGCTTTGCGATGCTTAGACAGTAATAACATAATTCATGTTTACATTTCTTTAATTTTCGACGCATTGTCGTTATTCGTGACGCATCAATGACCAATTGATTATATGGCAATGCAATGAAAAAAGCGTGTGGAAAACAGTGTTAATGACAGATTTGAAAAGCACATTTCTTCAATGTTGGCCGCATGGCATTCCTGTGCAGGTGACAATGGTAATTTTTCAAAACGACAAGGATATTTAAACACATGATTATTTGTTTGCTGTGCTCTATGGCCTCTGCTACAGACCTCATCGAAATGACACTTAGATATCTTAGGGTGTACATATCAAGTCTTCCCAAATGGTCTAGCGGATAGGAATCTGCCTTGTCACGCAGGGCGGCCCGGGTTCGATTCCCGTCATGGCAAAGGATTTTTGTAGAAAAATAAAATGAGTCCCAACGTGTGCAACAGAACAGTTCGAAATCTCGTTACATTTGCATCTTCATGAACATGACTTATATCAGGCTAGCTAATTTTTTCTTTGTTCATTTTAAGTGTAGAAACAATATTTCGTTTGTGAACATTTTTTTCTGCCGTTTTGACAACAGGCTCATTACTAAAGAACACACGACTGTCTGCTGATTGACGCTTGACTGTAGATTTTCGCTTTGTGTCAAAAGAACTTCCTAACGCACACTTTTTCAAAGTAGGTGAATTCATCAGATCTGTTTGAAACATTGCATTTTATCCATGCACGACGACTGCTTAGATACTCGCAGCACAGTTGCCCCATATAAATTGCCCATGAGCGCGGAGCTTGTCTTTGTCACTGTAGCAACTTTGCTCCATCAGCGGGAGAAGGCGGTTCGACGCCCCTGTAAGCACATGTTTCTCTAATTCCTTTGTTTCAGGCAAGCCACTGTGACGTCAGACGCCTTTACGCATACAGCTTTGCGATGCTTAGACAGTAATAACATAATTCATGTTTACATTTCTTTAATTTTCGACGCATTGTCGTTATTCGTGACGCATCAATGACCAATTGATTATATGGCAATGCAATGAAAAAAGCGTGTGGAAAACAGTGTTAATGACAGATTTGAGAAGCACATTTCTTCAATGTTGGCTGCAGGGCATTCCTGTGCAGGTGACAATGGTAATTTTTCAAAACGACAAGGATATTTAAACACATGATTATTTGTTTGCTGTGCTCTATGGCCTCTGCTACAGACCTCATCGAAATGACACTTAGATATCTTAGGGTGTACATATCAAGTCTTCCCAAATGGTCTAGCGGATAGGAATCTGCCTTGTCACGCAGGGCGGCCCGGGTTCGATTCCCGTCATGGCAAAGGATTTTTGTAGAAAAATAAAATGAGTCCCAACGTGTGCAACAGAACAGTTCGAAATCTCGTTACATTTGCATCGTCATGAACATGACTTATATCAGGCTAGCTAATTTTTTCTTTGTTCATTTTAAGTGTAGAAACAATATTTCGTTTGTGAACATTTTTTTCTGCCGTTTTGACAACAGGCTCATTACTAAAGAACACACGACTGTCTGCTGATTGACGCTTGACTGTAGATTTTCGCTTTGTGTCAAAAGAACTTCCTAACGCACACTTTTTCAAAGTAGGTGAATTCATCAGATCTGTTTGAAACATTGCATTTTATCCATGCACGACGACTGCTTAGATACTCGCAGCACAGTTGCCCCATATAAATTGCCCATGAGCGCGGAGCTTGTCTTTGTCACTGTAGCAACTTTGCTCCATCAGCGGGAGAAGGCGGTTCGACGCCCCTGTAAGCACATGTTTCTCTAATTCCTTTGTTTCAGGCAAGCCACTGTGACGTCAGACGCCTTTACGCATACAGCTTTGCGATGCTTAGACAGTAATAACATAATTCATGTTTACATTTCTTTAATTTTCGACGCATTGTCGTTATTCGTGACGCATCAATGACCAATTGATTATATGGCAATGCAATGAAAAAAGCATGTGGAAAACAGTGTTAATGACAGATTTGAGAAGCACATTTCTTCAATGTTGGCTGCAGGGCATTCCTGTGCAGGTGACAATGGTAATTTTTCAAAACGACAAGGATATTTAAACACATGATTATTTGTTTGCTGTGCTCTATGGCCTCTGCTACAGACCTCATCGAAATGACACTTAGATATCTTAGGGTGTACATATCAAGTCTTCCCAAATGGTCTAGCGGATAGGAATCTGCCTTGTCACGCAGGGCGGCCCGGGTTCGATTCCCGTCATGGCAAAGGATTTTTGTAGAAAAATAAAATGAGTCCCAACGTGTGCAACAGAATAGTTCGAAATCTCGTTACATTTGCATCGTCATGAACATGACTTATATCAGGCTAGCTAATTTTTTCTTTGTTCATTTTAAGTGTAGAAACAATATTTCGTTTGTGAACATTTTTTTCTGCCGTTTTGACAACAGGCTCATTACTAAAGAACACACGACTGTCTGCTGATTGACGCTTGACTGTAGATTTTCGCTTTGTGTCAAAAGAACTCCCTAACGCACACTTTTTCAAAGTAGGTGAATTCATCAGATCTGTTTGAAACATTGCATTTTATCCATGCACGACGACTGCTTAGATACTCGCAGCACAGTTGCCCCATATAAATTGCCCATGAGCGCGGAGCTTGTCTTTGTCACTGTAGCAACTTTGCTCCATCAGCGGGAGAAAGCGCTTCCACGCCCCTGTAAGCACATGTTTCTCTGATTCCTTTGTTTCAGGCAAGCCACTGTGACGTCAGACGCCTTTACGCATACAGCTTTGCGATGCTTAGACAGTAATAACATAATTCATGTTTACATTTCTTTAATTTTCGACGCATTGTATTCGTGACGCATCAATGACCAATTGATTATATGGCAATGCAATGAAAAAAGCGTGTGGAAAACAGTGTTAATGACAGATTTGAGAAGCACATTTCTTCAATGTTGGCCGCATGGCATTCCTGTGCAGGTGACAATGGTAATTTTTCAAAACGACAAGGATATTTAAACACATGATTATTTGTTTGGTGTGCTCTATGGCCTCTGCTACAGACCTCATCGAAATGACACTTAGATATCTTAAGGTCTACATATGAAATCTTTCCAAATGGTCTAGCGGATAGGAATCTGCCTTGTAACGCAGGGCGGCCCGGGTTCGTTTCCCGTCATGGCAAAGGATTTTTGTAGAAAAATAAAATGAGTCCCAACGTGTGCAACAGAACAGTTCGAAATCTCGTTACATTTGCATCGTCATGAACATGACTTATATCAGACTAGCTCATTTTTTCTTTGTTCATTTTAAGTGTAGAAACAATATTTCGTTTGTGAACATTTTTTTCTGCCGTTTTGACAACAGGCTCATGACTAAAGAACACACGGCTGTCTGCTGATTGACGCTTGACTGTAGATTTTCGCTTTGTGTCAAAAGAAGTCCCTAACGCACACTTTTTCAAAGTAGGTGAATTCATCAGATCTGTTTGAAACATTGCATTTTATCCATGCACGACGACTGCTTAGATACTCGCAGCACAGTTGCCCCATATACATTGCCCATGAGCGCGGAGCTTGTCTTTGTCACTGTAGCAACTTTGCTCCATCAGCGGGAGAAGGCGGTTCGACGCCCCTGTAAGCACATGTTTCTCTAATTCCTTTGTTTCAGGCAAGCCACTGTGACGTCAGACGCCTTTACGCATACAGCTTTGCGATGCTTAGACAGTAATAACATAATTCATGTTTACATTTCTTTAATTTTCGACGCATTGTCGTTATTCGTGACGCATCAATGACCAATTGATTATATGGCAATGCAATGAAAAAAGCGTGTGGAAAACAGTGTTAATGACAGATTTGAGAAGCACATTTCTTCAATGTTGGCCGCATGGCATTCCTGTGCAGGTGACAATGGTAATTTTTCAAAACGACAAGGATATTTAAACACATGATTATTTGTTTGCTGTGCTCTATGGCCTCTGCTACAGACCTCATCGAAATGACACTTAGATATCTTAGGGTGTACATATGAAGTCTTCCCAATTGGTCTAGCGGATAGGCATCTACCTTGTAACGCAGGGCGGCCCGGGTTCGATTCCCGTCATGGCAAATGTTTTTTGTAGAAAAATAAAATGAGTCCCAACGTGTGCAACAGAACAGTTCGAAATCTCGTTACATTTGCATCGTCATGAACATGACTTATATCAGGCTAGCTCATTTTTTCTTTGTTCATTTTAAGTGTAGAAACAATATTTTGTTCGTGAACATTTTTTTTCTGCCGTTTTGACAACAGGCTCATGACTAAAGAACACACGGCTGTCTGCTGATTGACGCTTGACTGTAGATTTTCGCTTTGTGTCAAAAGAACTTCTTAACGCACACTTTTTCAAAGTAGGTGAATTCATCAGATCTGTTTGAAACATTGCATTTTATCCATGCACGACGACTGTTTAGATACTCGCAGCACAGTTGCCCCATATAAATTGCCCATGAGCGCGGAGCTTGTCTTTGTCACTGTAGCAACTTTGCTCCATCAGCGGGAGAAGGCGGTTCGACGCCCCTGTAAGCACATGTTTCTCTAATTCCTTTGTTTCAGGCAAGCCACTGTGACGTCAGACGCCTTTACGCATACAGCTTTGCGATGCTTAGACAGTAATAACATAATTCATGTTTACATTTCTTTAATTTTCGACGCATTGTCGTTATTCGTGACGCATCAATGACCAATTGATTATATGGCAATGCAATGAAAAAAGCGTGTGGAAAACAGTGTTAATGACAGATTTGAGAAGCACATTTCTTCAATGTTGGCCGCATGGCATTCCTGTGCAGGTGACAATGGTAATTTTTCAAAACGACAAGGATATTTAAACACATGATTATTTGTTTGCTGTGCTCTATGGCCTCTGCTACAGACCTCATCGAAATGACACTTAGATATCTTAGGGTGTACATATGAAGTCTTCCCAATTGGTCTAGCGGATAGGCATCTACCTTGTAACGCAGGGCGGCCCGGGTTCGATTCCCGTCATGGCAAATGTTTTTTGTAGAAAAATAAAATGAGTCCCAACGTGTGCAACAGAACAGTTCGAAATCTCGTTACATTTGCATCGTCATGAACATGACTTATATCAGGCTAGCTCATTTTTTCTTTGTTCATTTTAAGTGTAGAAACAATATTTTGTTCGTGAACATTTTTTTTCTGCCGTTTTGACAACAGGCTCATGACTAAAGAACACACGGCTGTCTGCTGATTGACGCTTGACTGTAGATTTTCGCTTTGTGTCAAAAGAACTTCTTAACGCACACTTTTTCAAAGTAGGTGAATTCATCAGATCTGTTTGAAACATTGCATTTTATCCATGCACGACGACTGTTTAGATACTCGCAGCACAGTTGCCCCATATAAATTGCCCATGAGCGCGGAGCTTGTCTTTGTCACTGTAGCAACTTTGCTCCATCAGCGGGAGAAGGCGGTTCGACGCCCCTGTAAGCACATGTTTCTCTAATTCCTTTGTTTCAGGCAAGCCACTGTGACGTCAGACGCCTTTACGCATACAGCTTTGCGATGCTTAGACAGTAATAACATAATTCATGTTTACATTTCTTTAATTTTCGACGCATTGTCGTTATTCGTGACGCATCAATGACCAATTGATTATATGGCAATACAATGAAAAAAGCGTGTGGAAAACAGTGTTAATGACAGATTTGAGAAGCACATTTCTTCAATGTTGGCCGCATGGCATTCCTGTGCAGGTGACAATGGTAATTTTTCAAAACTACAAGGATATTTAAACACATGATTATTTGTTTGCTGTGCTCTATGGCCTCTGCTACAGACCTCATCGAAATGACACTTAGATATCTTAGGGTGTACATATCAAGTCTTCCCAAATGGTCTAGCGGATAGGCATCTATCTTGTAACGCAGGGCGGCCCGGGTTCGATTCCCGTCATGGCAAATGTTTTTTGTAGAAAAATAAAATGAGTCCCAACGTGTGCAACAGAACAGTTCGAAATCTCGTTACATTTGCATCGTCATGAACATGACTTATATCAGGCTAGCTAATTTTTTCTTTGTTCATTTTAAGTGTAGAAACAATATTTCGTTTGTGACCATTTTTTTCTGCCGTTTTGACAACAGGCTCATGACTAAAGAACACACGGCTGTCTGCTGATTGACGCTTGACTGTAGATTTTCGCTTTGTGTCAAAAGAACTTCCTAACGCACACTTTTTCAAAGTAGGTGAATTCATCAGATCTGTTTGAAACATTGCATTTTATCCATGCACGACGACTGCTTAGATACTCGCAGCACAGTTGCCCCATATACATTGCCCATGAGCGCGGAGCTTGTCTTTGTCACTGTAGCAACTTTGCTCCATCAGCGGGAGAAGGAGGTTCGACGCCCCTGTAAGCACATGTTTCTCTAATTCCTTTGTTTCAGGCAAGCCACTGTGACGTCAGACGCCTTTACGCATACAGCTTTGCGATGCTTAGACAGTAATAACATAATTCATGTTTACATTTCTTTAATTTTCGACGCATTGTCGTTATTCGTGACGCATCAATGACCAATTGATTATATGGCAATGCAATGAAAAAAGCGTGTGGAAAACAGTGTTAATGACAGATTTGAGAAGCACATTTCTTCAATGTTGGCCGCATGGCATTCCTGTGCAGGTGACAATGGTAATTTTTCAAAACGACAAGGATATTTAAACACATGATTATTTGTTTGCTGTGCTCTATGGCCTCTGCTACAGACCTCATCGAAATGACACTTAGATATCTTAGGGTGTACATGTCAAGTCTTCCCAAATGGTCTAGCGGATAGGCATCTACCTTGTAACGCAGGGCGGCCCGGGTTCGATTCCCGTCATGGCAAATGTTTTTTGTAGAAAAATAAAATGAGTCCCAACGTGTGCAACAGAACAGTTCGAAATCTCGTTACATTTGCATCGTCATGAACATGACTTATATCAGGCTAGCTCATTTTTTCTTTGTTCATTTTAAGTGTAGAAACAATATTTCGTTTGTGACCATTTTTTTCTGCCGTTTTGACAACAGGCTCATGACTAAAGAACACACGGCTGTCTGCTGATTGACGCTTGACTGTAGATTTTCGCTTTGTGTCAAAAGAACTTCCTAATGCACACTTTTTCAAAGTAGGTGAATTCATCAGATCTGTTTGAAACATTGCATTTTATCCATGCACGACGACTGCTTAGATACTCGCAGCACAGTTGACCCATATACATTGCCCATGAGCGCGGAGCTTGTCTTTGTCACTGTAGCAACTTTGCTCCATCAGCGGGAGAAGGCGCTTCGACGCCCCTGTAAGCACATGTTTCTCTGATTCCTTTGTTTCAGGCAAGCCACTGTGACGTCAGACGCCTTTACGCATACAGCTTTGCGATTCTTAGACAGTAATAACATAATTCATGTTTACATTTCTTTAATTTTCGACGCATTGTCGTTATTCGTGACGCATCAATGACCAATTGATTATATGGCAATGCAATGAAAAAAGCGTGTGGAAAACAGTGTTAATGACAGATTTGAGAAGCACATTTCTTCAATGTTGGCCGCATGGCATTCCTGTGCAGGTGACAATGGTAATTTTTCAAAACGACAAGGATATTTAAACACATGATTATTTGTTTGCTGTGCTCTATGGCCTCTGCTACAGACCTCATCGAAATGACACTTAGATATCTTAGAGTGTACATATCAAGTTTTCCCAAATGGTCTAGCGGATAGGCATCTACCTTGTAACGCAGGGCGGCCCGGGTTTGATTCCCGTCATGGAAAATGTTTTTTGTAGAAAAATAAAATGAGTCCCAACGTGTGCAACAGAACAGTTCGAAATCTCGTTACATTTGCATCGTCATGAACATGACTTATATCAGGCTAGCTCATTTTTTCTTTGTTCATTTTAAGTGTAGAAACAATATTTCGTTTGTGACCATTTTTTTCTGCCGTTTTGACAACAGGCTCATGACTAAAGAACACACGGCTGTCTGCTGATTGACGCTTGACTATAGATTTTCGCTTTGTGTCAAAAGAACTTCCTAATGCACACTTTTTCAAAGTAGGTGAATTCATCAGATCTGTTTGAAACATTGCATTTTATCCATGCACGACGACTGCTTAGATACTCGCAGCACAGTTGACCCATATACATTGCCCATGAGCGCGGAGCTTGTCTTTGTCACTGTAGCAACTTTGCTCCATCAGCGGGAGAAGGCGCTTCGACGCCCCTGTAAGCACATGTTTCTCTGATTCCTTTTTTTCAGGCAAGCCACTGTGACGTCAGACGCCTTTACGCATACAGCTTTGCGATTCTTAGACAGTAATAACATAATTCATGTTTACATTTCTTTAATTTTCGACGCATTGTCGTTATTCGTGACGCATCAATGACCAATTGATTATATGGCAATGCAATGAAAAAAGCGTGTGGAAAACAGTGTTAATGACAGATTTGAGAAGCACATTTCTTCAATGTTGGCCGCATGGCATTCCTGTGCAGGTGAAAATGGTAATTTTTCAAAACGACAAGGATATTTAAACACATGATTATTTGTTTGCTGTGCTCTATGGCCTCTGCTACAGACCTCATCGAAATGACACTTAGATATCTTAGGGTGTACATATCAAGTTTTCCCAAATGGTCTAGCGGATAGGCATCTACCTTGTAACGCAGGGCGGCCCGGGTTCGATTCCCGTCATGGCAAATGTTTTTTGTAGAAAAATAAAATGAGTCCCAACGTGTGCAACAGAACAGTTCGAAATCTCGTTACATTTGCATCGTCATGAACATGACTTATATCAGGCTAGCTCATTTTTTCTTTGTTCATTTTAAGTGTAGAAACAATATTTCGTTTGTGACCATTTTTTTCTGCCGTTTTGACAACAGGCTCATGACTAAAGAACACACGGATATCTGCTGATTGACGCTTGACTGTAGATTTTCGCTTTGTGTCAAAAGAACTTCCTAACGCACACTTTTTCAAAGTAGGTGAATTCATCAGATCTGTTTGAAACATTGCATTTTATCCATGCACGACGACTGCTTAGATACTCGCAGCACAGTTGCCCCATATACATTGCCCATGAGCGCGGAGCTTGTCTTTGTCACTGTAGCAACTTTGCTCCATCAGCGGGAGAAGGCGGTTCGACGCCCCTGTAAGCACATGTTTCTCTAATTCCTTTGTTTCAGGCAAGCCACTGTGACGTCAGACGCCTTTACGCATACAGCTTTGCGATGCTTAGACAGTAATAACATAATTCATGTTTACATTTCTTTAATTTTCGACGCATTGTCGTTATTCGTGACGCATCAATGACCAATTGATTATATGGCAATGCAATGAAAAAAGCGTGTGGAAAACAGTGTTAATGACAGATTTGAAAAGCACATTTCTTCAATGTTGGCCGCATGGCATTCCTGTGCAGGTGACAATGGTAATTTTTCAAAACGACAAGGATATTTAAACACATGATTATTTGTTTGCTGTGTTCTATGGCCTCTGCTACAGACCTCATCGAAATGACACTTAGATATCTTAGGGTGTACATATCAAGTCTTCCCAAATGGTCTAGCGGATAGGCATCTACCTTGTAACGCAGGGCGGCCCGGGTTCGATTCCCGTCATGGCAAATGTTTTTTGTAGAAAAATAAAATGAGTCCCAACGTGTGCAACAGAACAGTTCGAAATCTCGTTACATTTGCATCGTCATGAACATGACTTATATCAGGCTAGCTCATTTTTTCTTTGTTCATTTTAAGTGTAGAAACAATATTTTGTTTGTGAACATTTTTTTCTGCCGTTTTGACAACAGGCTCATGACTAAAGAACACACGGCTGTCTGCTGATTGACGCTTGACTGTAGATTTTCGCTTTGTGTCAAAAGAACTTCCTAACGCACACTTTTTCAAAGTAGGTGAATTCATCAGATCTGTTTGAAACATTGCATTTTATCCATGCACGACGACTGCTTAGATACTCGCAGCACAGTTGCCCCATATAAATTGCCCATGAGCGCGGAGCTTGTCTTTGTCACTGTAGCAACTTTGCTCCATCAGCGGGAGAAGGCGGTTCGACGCCCCTGTAAGCACATGTTTCTCTAATTCCTTTGTTTCAGGCAAGCCACTGTGACGTTAGACGCCTTTACGCATACAGCTTTGCGATGCTTAGACAGTAATAACATAATTCATGTTTACATTTCTTTAATTTTCGACGCATTGTCGTTATTCGTGACGCATCAATGACCAATTGATTATATGGCAATGCAATGAAAAAAGCGTGTGGAAAACAGTGTTAATGACAGATTTGAGAAGCACATTTCTTCAATGTTGGCCGCATGGCATTCCTGTGCAGGTGACAATGGTAATTTTTCAAAACGACAAGGATATTTAAACACATGATTATTTGTTTGCTGTGTTCTATGGCCTCTGCTACAGACCTCATCGAAATGACACTTAGATATCTTAGGGTGTACATATCAAGTCTTCCCAAATGGTCTAGCGGATAGGCATCTACCTTGTAACGCAGGGCGGCCCGGGTTCGATTCCCGTCATGGCAAATGTTTTTTGTAGAAAAATAAAATGAGTCCCAACGTGTGCAACAGAACAGTTCGAAATCTCGTTACATTTGCATCGTCATGAACATGACTTATATCAGGCTAGCTCATTTTTTCTTTGTTCATTTTAAGTGTAGAAACAATATTTTGTTTGTGAACATTTTTTTCTGCCGTTTTGACAACAGGCTCATGACTAAAGAACACACGGCTGTCTGCTGATTGACGCTTGACTGTAGATTTTCGCTTTGTGTCAAAAGAACTTCCTAACGCACACTTTTTCAAAGTAGGTGAATTCATCAGATCTGTTTGAAACATTGCATTTTATCCATGCACGACGACTGCTTAGATACTCGCAGCACAGTTGCCCCATATAAATTGCCCATGAGCGCGGAGCTTGTCTTTGTCACTGTCGCAACTTTGCTCCATCAGCGGGAGAAGGCGGTTCGACGCCCCTGTAAGCACATGTTTCTCTAATTCCTTTGTTTCAGGCAAGCCACTGTGACGTCAGACGCCTTTACGCATACAGCTTTGCGATGCTTAGACAGTAATAACATAATTCATGTTTACATTTCTTTAATTTTCGACGCATTGTCGTTATTCGTGACGCATCAATGACCAATTGATTATATGGCAATGCAATGAAAAAAGCGTGTGGAAAACAGTGTTAATGACAGATTTGAGAAGCACATTTCTTCAATGTTGGCCGCATGGCATTCCTGTGCAGGTGACAATGGTAATTTTTCAAAACGACAAGGATATTTAAACACATGATTATTTGTTTGCTGTGCTCTATGGCCTCTGCTACAGACCTCATCGAAATGACACTTAGATATCTTAGAGTGTACATATCAAGTTTTCCCAAATGGTCTAGCGGATAGGCATCTACCTTGTAACGCAGGGCGGCCGGGGTTCGATTCCCGTCATGGCAAATGTTTTTTGTAGAAAAATAAAATGATTCCCAACGTGTGCAACAGAACAGTTCGAAATCTCGTTACATTTGCATCGTCATGAACATGACTTATATCAGGCTAGCTCATTTTTTCTTTGTTCATTTTAAGTGTAGAAACAATATTTCGTTTGTGACCATTTTTTTCTGCTGTTTTGACAACAGGCTCATGACTAAAGAACACACGGCTGTCTGCTGATTGACGCTTGACTGTAGATTTTCGCTTTGTGTCAAAAGAACTTCCTAACGCACACTTTTTCAAAGTAGGTGAATTCATCAGATCTGTTTGAAACATTGCATTTTATCCATGCACGACAACTGCTTAGATACTCGCAGCACAGTTGCCCCATATAAATTGCCCATGAGCGCGGAGCTTGTCTTTGTCACTGTAGCAACTTTGCTCCATCAGCGGGAGAAGGCGGTTCGACGCCCCTGTAAGCACATGTTTCTCTAATTCCTTTGTTTCAGGCAAGCCACTGTGACGTCAGACGCCTTTACGCATACAGCTTTGCGATGCTTAGACAGTAATAACATAATTCATGTTTACATTTCTTTAATTTTCGACGCATTGTCGTTATTCGTGACGCATCAATGACCAATTGATTATATGGCAATGCAATGAAAAAAGCGTGTGGAAAACAGTGTTAATGACAGATTTGAGAAGCACATTTCTTCAATGTTGGCCGCATGGCATTCCTGTGCAGGTGAAAATGGTAATTTTTCAAAACGACAAGGATATTTAAACACATGATTATTTGTTTGCTGTGCTCTATGGCCTCTGCTACAGACCTCATCGAAATGACACTTAGATATCTTAGGGTGTACATATCAAGTTTTCCCAAATGGTCTAGCGGATAGGCACCTACCTTGTAACGCAGGGCGGCCCGGGTTCGATTCCCGTCATGGCAAATGTTTTTTGTAGAAAAATAAAATGAGTCCCAACGTGTGCAACAGAACAGTTCGAAATCTCGTTACATTTGCATCGTCATGAACATGATTTATATCAGGCTAGCTCATTTTTTCTTTGTTCATTTTAAGTGTAGAAACAATATTTTGTTTGTGAACATTTTTTTCTGCCGTTTTGACAACAGGCTCATGACTAAAGAACACACGGCTGTCTGCTGATTGACGCTTGACTGTAGATTTTCGCTTTGTGTCAAAAGAACTTCCTAACGCACACTTTTTCAAAGTAGGTGAATTCATCAGATCTGTTTGAAACATTGCATTTTATCCATGCACGACGACTGCTTAGATACTCGCAGCACAGTTGCCCCATATAAATTGCCCATGAGCGCGGAGCTTGTCTTTGTCACTGTAGCAACTTTGCTCCATCAGCGGGAGAAGGCGGTTCGACGCCCCTGTAAACACATGTTTCTCTAATTCCTTTGTTTCAGGCAAGCCACTGTGACGTCAGACGCCTTTACGCATACAGCTTTGCGATGCTTAGACAGTAATAACATAATTCATGTTTACATTTCTTTAATTTTCGACGCATTGTCGTTATTCGTGACGCATCAATGACCAATTGATTATATGGCAATGCAATGAAAAAAGCGTGTGGAAAACAGTGTTAATGACAGATTTGAGAAGCACATTTCTTCAATGTTGGCCGCATGGCATTCCTGTGCAGGTGACAATGGTAATTTTTCAAAACGACAAGGATATTTAAACACATGATTATTTGTTTGCTGTGTTCTATGGCCTCTGCTACAGACCTCATCGAAATGACACTTAGATATCTTAGGGTGTACATATCAAGTCTTCCCAAATGGTCTAGCGGATAGGCATCTACCTTGTAACGCAGGGCGGCCCGGGTTCGATTCCCGTCATGGCAAATGTTTTTTGTAGAAAAATAAAATGAGTCCCAACGTGTGCAACAGAACAGTTCGAAATCTCGTTACATTTGCATCGTCATGAACATGACTTATATCAGGCTAGCTCATTTTTTCTTTGTTCATTTTAAGTGTAGAAACAATATTTTGTTTGTGAACATTTTTTTTCTGCCGTTTTGACAACAGGCTCATGACTAAAGAACACACGGCTGTCTGCTGATTGACGCTTGACTGTAGATTTTCGCTTTGTGTCAAAAGAACTTCCTAACGCACACTTTTTCAAAGTAGGTGAATTCATCAGATCTGTTTGAAACATTGCATTTTATCCATGCACGACGACTGCTTAGATACTCGCAGCACAGTTGCCCCATATAAATTGCCCATGAGCGCGGAGCTTGTCTTTGTCACTGTAGCAACTTTGCTCCATCAGCGGGAGAAGGCGGTTCGACGCCCCTGTAAGCACATGTTTCTCTAATTCCTTTGTTTCAGGCAAGCCACTGTGACGTCAGACGCCTTTACGCATACAGCTTTGCGATGCTTAGACTGTAATAACATAATTCATGTTTACATTTCTTTAATTTTCGACGCATTGTCGTTATTCGTGACGCATCAATGACCAATTGATTATATGGCAATGCAATGAAAAAAGCGTGTGGAAAACAGTGTTAATGACAGATTTGAGAAGCACATTTCTTCAATGTTGGCCGCATGGCATTCCTGTGCAGGTGACAATGGTAATTTTTCAAAACGACAAGGATATTTAAACACATGATTATTTGTTTGCTGTGTTCTATGGCCTCTGCTACAGACCTCATCGAAATGACACTTAGATATCTTAGGGTGTACATATCAAGTCTTCCCAAATGGTCTAGCGGATAGGCATCTACCTTGTAACGCAGGGCGGCCCGGGTTCGATTCCCGTCATGGCAAATGTTTTTTGTAGAAAAATAAAATGAGTCCCAACGTGTGCAACAGAACAGTTCGAAATCTCGTTACATTTGCATCGTCATGAACATGACTTATATCAGGCTAGCTCATTTTTTCTTTGTTCATTTTAAGTGTAGAAACAATATTTTGTTTGTGAACATTTTTTTTCTGCCGTTTTGACAACAGGCTCATGACTAAAGAACACACGGCTGTCTGCTGATTGACGCTTGACTGTAGATTTTCGCTTTGTGTCAAAAGAACTTCCTAACGCACACTTTTTCAAAGTAGGTGAATTCATCAGATCTGTTTGAAACATTGCATTTTATCCATGCACGACGACTGCTTAGATACTCGCAGCACAGTTGCCCCATATAAATTGCCCATGAGCGCGGAGCTTGTCTTTGTCACTGTAGCAACTTTGCTCCATCAGCGGGAGAATGCGGTTCGACGCCCCTGTAAGCACATGTTTCTCTAATTCCTTTGTTTCAGGCAAGCCACTGTGACGTCAGACGCCTTTACGCATACAGCTTTGCGATGCTTAGACAGTAATAACATAATTCATGTTTACATTTCTTTAATTTTCGACGCATTGTCGTTATTCGTGACGCATCAATGACCAATTGATTATATGGCAATGCAATGAAAAAAGCGTGTGGAAAACAGTGTTAATGACAGATTTGAGAAGCACATTTCTTCAATGTTGGCCGCATGGCATTCCTGTGCAGGTGACAATGGTAATTTTTCAAAACGACAAGGATATTTAAACACATGATTATTTGTTTGCTGTGCTCTATGGCCTCTGCTACAGACCTCATCGAAATGACACTTAGATATCTTAGGGTGTACATATCAAGTTTTCCCAAATGGTCTAGCGGATAGGCATCTACTTTGTAACGCAGGGCGGCCCGGGTTCGATTCCCGTCATGGCAAATGTTTTTTGTAGAAAAATAAAATGAGTCCCAACGTGTGCAACAGAACAGTTCGAAATCTCGTTACATTTGCATCGTCATGAACATGACTTATATCAGGCTAGCTCATTTTTTCTTTGTTCATTTTAAGTGTAGAAACAATATTTCGTTTGTGACCATTTTTTTCTGCCGTTTTGACAACAGGCTCATGACTAAAGAACACACGGCTGTCTGCTGATTGACGCTTGACTGTAGATTTTCGCTTTGTGTCAAAAGAACTTCCTAACGCACACTTTTTCAAAGTAGGTGAATTCATCAGATCTGTTTGAAACATTGCATTTTATCCATGCACGACGACTGCTTAGATACTCGCAGCACAGTTGCCCCATATAAATTGCCCATGAGCGCGGAGCTTGTCTTTGTCACTGTAGCAACTTTGCTCCATCAGCGGGAGAAGGCGGTTCGACGCCCCTGTAAGCACATGTTTCTCTAATTCCTTTGTTTCAGGCAAGCCACTGTGACGTCAGACGCCTTTACGCATACAGCTTTGCGATGCTTAGACAGTAATAACATAATTCATGTTTACATTTCTTTAATTTTCGACGCATTGTCGTTATTCGTGACGCATCAATGACCAATTGATTATATGGCAATGCAATGAAAAAAGCGTGTGGAAAACAGTGTTAATGACAGATTTGAGAAGCACATTTCTTCAATGTTGGCCGCATGGCATTCCTGTGCAGGTGACAATGGTAATTCTTCAAAACGACAAGGATATTTAAACACATGATTATTTGTTTGCTGTGCTCTATGGCCTCTGCTACAGACCTCATCGAAATGACACTTAGATATCTTAGGGTGTACATATCAAGTTTTCCCAAATGGTCTAGCGGATAGGCATCTACCTTGTAACGCAGGGCGGCCCGGGTTCGATTCCCGTCATGGCAAATGTTTTTTGTAGAAAAATAAAATGAGTCCCAACGTGTGCAACAGAACAGTTCGAAATCTCGTTACATTTGCATCGTCATGAACATGACTTATATCAGGCTAGCTCATTTTTTCTTTGTTCATTTTAAGTGTAGAAACAATATTTCGTTTGTGACCATTTTTTTCTGCCGTTTTGACAACAGGCTCATGACTAAAGAACACACGGCTGTCTGCTGATTGACGCTTGACTGTAGATTTTCGCTTTGTGTCAAAAGAACTTCCTAACGCACACTTTTTCAAAGTAGGTGAATTCATCAGATCTGTTTGAAACATTGCATTTTATCCATGCACGACGACTGCTTAGATACTCGCAGCACAGTTGCCCCATATAAATTGCCCATGAGCGCGGAGCTTGTCTTTGTCACTGTAGCAACTTTGCTCCATCAGCGGGAGAAGGCGGTTCGACGCCCCTGTAAGCACATGTTTCTCTAATTCCTTTGTTTCAGGCAAGCCACTGTGACGTCAGACGCCTTTACGCATACAGCTTTGCGATGCTTAGACAGTAATAACATAATTCATGTTTACATTTCTTTAATTTTCGACGCATTGTCGTTATTCGTGACGCATCAATGACCAATTGATTATATGGCAATGCAATGAAAAAAGCGTGTGGAAAACAGTGTTAATGACAGATTTGAGAAGCACATTTCTTCAATGTTGGCCGCATGGCATTCCTGTGCAGGTGACAATGGTAATTTTTCAAAACGACAAGGATATTTAAACACATGATTATTTGTTTGCTGTGTTCTATGGCCTCTGCTACAGACCTCATCGAAATGACACTTAGATATCTTAGGGTGTACATATCAAGTCTTCCCAAATGGTCTAGCGGATAGGCATCTACCTTGTAACGCAGGGCGGCCCGGGTTCGATTCCCGTCATGGCAAATGTTTTTTGTAGAAAAATAAAATGAGTCCCAACGTGTGCAACAGAACAGTTCGAAATCTCGTTACATTTGCATCGTCATGAACATGACTTATATCAGGCTAGCTCATTTTTTCTTTGTTCATTTTAAGTGTAGAAACAATATTTTGTTTGTGAACATTTTTTTTCTGCCGTTTTGACAACAGGCTCATGACTAAAGAACACACGGCTGTCTGCTGATTGACGCTTGACTGTAGATTTTCGCTTTGTGTCAAAAGAACTTCCTAACGCACACTTTTTCAAAGTAGGTGAATTCATCAGATCTGTTTGAAACATTGCATTTTATCCATGCACGACGACTGCTTAGATACTCGCAGCACAGTTGCCCCATATAAATTGCCCATGAGCGCGGAGCTTGTCTTTGTCACTGTAGCAACTTTGCTCCATCAGCGGGAGAAGGCGGTTCGACGCCCCTGTAAGCACATGTTTCTCTAATTCCTTTGTTTCAGGCAAGCCACTGTGACGTCAGACGCCTTTACGCATACAGCTTTGCGATGCTTAGACTGTAATAACATAATTCATGTTTACATTTCTTTAATTTTCGACGCATTGTCGTTATTCGTGACGCATCAATGACCAATTGATTATATGGCAATGCAATGAAAAAAGCGTGTGGAAAACAGTGTTAATGACAGATTTGAGAAGCACATTTCTTCAATGTTGGCCGCATGGCATTCCTGTGCAGGTGACAATGGTAATTTTTCAAAACGACAAGGATATTTAAACACATGATTATTTGTTTGCTGTGTTCTATGGCCTCTGCTACAGACCTCATCGAAATGACACTTAGATATCTTAGGGTGTACATATCAAGTCTTCCCAAATGGTCTAGCGGATAGGCATCTACCTTGTAACGCAGGGCGGCCCGGGTTCGATTCCCGTCATGGCAAATGTTTTTTGTAGAAAAATAAAATGAGTCCCAACGTGTGCAACAGAACAGTTCGAAATCTCGTTACATTTGCATCGTCATGAACATGACTTATATCAGGCTAGCTCATTTTTTCTTTGTTCATTTTAAGTGTAGAAACAATATTTTGTTTGTGAACATTTTTTTTCTGCCGTTTTGACAACAGGCTCATGACTAAAGAACACACGGCTGTCTGCTGATTGACGCTTGACTGTAGATTTTCGCTTTGTGTCAAAAGAACTTCCTAACGCACACTTTTTCAAAGTAGGTGAATTCATCAGATCTGTTTGAAACATTGCATTTTATCCATGCACGACGACTGCTTAGATACTCGCAGCACAGTTGCCCCATATAAATTGCCCATGAGCGCGGAGCTTGTCTTTGTCACTGTAGCAACTTTGCTCCATCAGCGGGAGAAGGCGGTTCGACGCCCCTGTAAGCACATGTTTCTCTAATTCCTTTGTTTCAGGCAAGCCACTGTGACGTCAGACGCCTTTACGCATACAGCTTTGCGATGCTTAGACAGTAATAACATAATTCATGTTTACATTTCTTTAATTTTCGACGCATTGTCGTTATTCGTGACGCATCAATGACCAATTGATTATATGGCAATGCAATGAAAAAAGCGTGTGGAAAACAGTGTTAATGACAGATTTGAGAAGCACATTTCTTCAATGTTGGCCGCATGGCATTCCTGTGCAGGTGACAATGGTAATTTTTCAAAACGACAAGGATATTTAAACACATGATTATTTGTTTGCTGTGCTCTATGGCCTCTGCTACAGACCTCATCGAAATGACACTTAGATATCTTAGGGTGTACATATCAAGTTTTCCCAAATGGTCTAGCGGATAGGCATCTACTTTGTAACGCAGGGCGGCCCGGGTTCGATTCCCGTCATGGCAAATGTTTTTTGTAGAAAAATAAAATGAGTCCCAACGTGTGCAACAGAACAGTTCGAAATCTCGTTACATTTGCATCGTCATGAACATGACTTATATCAGGCTAGCTCATTTTTTCTTTGTTCATTTTAAGTGTAGAAACAATATTTCGTTTGTGACCATTTTTTTCTGCTGTTTTGACAACAGGCTCATGACTAAAGAACACACGGCTGTCTGCTGATTGACGCTTGACTGTAGATTTTCGCTTTGTGTCAAAAGAACTTCCTAACGCACACTTTTTCAAAGTAGGTGAATTCATCAGATCTGTTTGAAACATTGCATTTTATCCATGCACGACGACTGCTTAGATACTCGCAGCACAGTTGCCCCATATAAATTGCCCATGAGCGCGGAGCTTGTCTTTGTCACTGTAGCAACTTTGCTCCATCAGCGGGAGAAGGCGGTTCGACGCCCCTGTAAGCACATGTTTCTCTAATTCCTTTGTTTCAGGCAAGCCACTGTGACGTCAGACGCCTTTACGCATACAGCTTTGCGATGCTTAGACAGTAATAACATAATTCATGTTTACATTTCTTTAATTTTCGACGCATTGTCGTTATTCGTGACGCATCAATGACCAATTGATTATATGGCAATGCAATGAAAAAAGCGTGTGGAAAACAGTGTTAATGACAGATTTGAGAAGCACATTTCTTCAATGTTGGCCGCATGGCATTCCTGTGCAGGTGACAATGGTAATTTTTCAAAACGACAAGGATATTTAAACACATGATTATTTGTTTGCTGTGCTCTATGGCCTCTGCTACAGACCTCATCGAAATGACACTTAGATATCTTAGGGTGTACATATCAAGATTTCCCAAATGGTCTAGCGGATAGGCATCTACTTTGTAACGCAGGGCGGCCCGGGTTCGATTCCCGTCATGGCAAATGTTTTTTGTAGAAAAATAAAATGAGTCCCAACGTGTGCAACAGAACAGTTCGAAATCTCGTTACATTTGCATCGTCATGAACATGACTTATATCAGGCTAGCTCATTTTTTCTTTGTTCATTTTAAGTGTAGAAACAATATTTCGTTTGTGACCATTTTTTTCTGCCGTTTTGACAACAGGCTCATGACTAAAGAACACACGGCTGTCTGCTGATTGACGCTTGACTGTAGATTTTCGCTTTGTGTCAAAAGAACTTCCTAACGCACACTTTTTCAAAGTAGGTGAATTCATCAGATCTGTTTGAAACATTGCATTTTATCCATGCACGACGACTGCTTAGATACTCGCAGTACAGTTGCCCCATATACATTGCCCATGTGCGCGGAGCTTGTCTTTGTCACTGTAGCAACTTTGCTCCATCAGCGGGAGAAGGCGGTTCGACGCCCCTGTAAGCACATGTTTCTCTAATTCCTTTGTTTCAGGCAAGCCACTGTGACATCAGACGCCTTTACGCATACAGCTTTGCGATGCTTAGACAGTAATAACATAATTCATGTTTACATTTCTTTAATTTTCGACGCATTGTCGTTATTCGTGACGCATCAATGACCAATTGATTATATGGCAATGCAATGAAAAAAGCGTGTGGAAAACAGTGTTAATGACAGATTTGAGAAGCACATTTCTTCAATGTTGGCCGCATGGCATTCCTGTGCAGGTGACAATGGTAATTTTTCAAAACGACAAGGATATTTAAACACATGATTATTTGTTTGCTGTGCTCTATGGCCTCTGCTACAGACCTCATCGAAATGACACTTAGATATCTTAGGGTGTACATATCAAGTCTTCCCAAATGGTCTAGCTGATAGGCATCTATCTTGTAACGCAGGGCGGCCCGGGTTCGATTCCCGTCATAGCAAATGTTTTTTGTAGAAAAATAAAATGAGTCCCAACGTGTGCAACAGAACAGTTCGAAATCTCGTTACATTTGCATCGTCATGAACATGACTTATATCAGGCTAGCTAATTTTTTCTTTGTTCATTTTAAGTGTAGAAACAATATTTCGTTTGTGAACATTTTTTTCTGCCGTTTTGACAACAGGCTCATGACGAAAGAACACACGGCTGTCTGCTGATTGACGCTTGACTGTAGATTTTCGCTTTGTGTCAAAAGAACTTCCTAACGCACACTTTTTCAAAGTAGGTGAATTCATCAGATCTGTTTGAAACATTGCATTTTATCCATGCACGACGACTGCTTAGATACTCGCAGCACAGTTGCCCCATATAAATTGCCCATGAGCGCGGAGCTTGTCTTTGTCACTGTAGCAACTTTGCTCCATCAGCGGGAGAAGGCGGTTCGACGCCCCTGTAAGCACATGTTTCTCTAATTCCTTTGTTTCAGGCAAGCCACTGTGACGTAAGACGCCTTTACGCATACAGCTTTGCGATGCTTAGACAGTAATAACATAATTCATGTTTACATTTCTTTAATTTTCGACGCATTGTCGTTATTCGTGACGCATCAATGACCAATTGATTATATGGCAATGCATTGAAAAAAGCGTGTGGAAAACAGTGTTAATGACAGATTTGAGAAGCACATTTCTTCAATGTTGGCCGCATGGCATTCCTGTGCAGGTGACAATGGTAATTTTTCAAAACGACAAGGATATTTAAACACATGATTATTTGTTTGCTGTGCTCTATGGCCTCTGCTACAGACCTCATCGAAATGACACTTAGATATCTTAGGGTGTACATATCAAGTTTTCCCAAATGGTCTAGCGGATAGGCATCTACCTTGTAACGCAGGGCGGCCCGGGTTCGATTCCCGTCATGGCAAATGTTTTTTGTAGAAAAATAAAACGAGTCCCAACGTGTGCAACAGAACAGTTCGAAATCTCGTTACATTTGCATCGTCATGAACATGACTTATATCAGGTTAGCTCATTTTTTCTTTGTTAATTTTAAGTGTAGAAACAATATTTCGTTTGTGAACATTTTTTTCTGCCGTTTTGACAACAGGCTCATGACTAAAGAACACACGGCTGTCTGCTGATTGACGCTTGACTGTAGATTTTCGCTTTGTGTCAAAAGAACTTCCTAACGCACACTTTTTCAAAGTAGGTGAATTCATCAGATCTGTTTGAAACATTGCATTTTATCCATGCACGACGACTGCTTAGATACTCGCAGTACAGTTGCCCCATATACATTGCCCATGTGAGCGGAGCTTGTCTTTGTCACTGTAGCAACTTTGCTCCATCAGCGGGAGAAGGCGGTTCGACGCCCCTGTAAGCACATGTTTCTCTAATTCCTTTGTTTCAGGCAAGCCACTGTGACATCAGACGCCTTTACGCATACAGCTTTGCGATGCTTAGACAGTAATAACATAATTCATGTTTACATTTCTTTAATTTTCGACGCATTGTCGTTATTCGTGACGCATCAATGACCAATTGATTATATGGCAATGCATTGAAAAAAGCGTGTGGAAAACAGTGTTAATGACAGATTTGAGAAGCACATTTCTTCAATGTTGGCCGCATGGCATTCCTGTGCAGGTGACAATGGTAATTTTTCAAAACGACAAGGATATTTAAACACATGATTATTTGTTTGCTGTGCTCTATGGCCTCTGCTACAGACCTCATCGAAATGACACTTAGATATCTTAGGGTGTACATATCAAGTTTTCCCAAATGGTCTAGCGGATAGGCATCTACCTTGTAACGCAGGGCGGCCCGGGTTCGATTCCCGTCATGGCAAATGTTTTTTGTAGAAAAATAAAATGAGTCCCAACGTGTGCAACAGAACAGTTCGAAATCTCGTTACATTTGCATCGTCATGAACATGACTTATATCAGGCTAGCTCATTTTTTCTTTGTTCATTTTAAGTGTAGAAACAATATTTCGTTTGTGAACATTTTTTTCTGCCGTTTTGACAACAGGCTCATGACTAAAGAACACACGGCTGTCTGCTGATTGACGCTTGACTGTAGATTTTCGCTTTGTGTCAAAAGAACTTCCTAACGCACACTTTTACAAAGTAGGTGAATTCATCAGATCTGTTTGAAACATTGCATTTTATCCATGCACGACGACTGCTTAGATACTCGCAGCACAGTTGCCCCATATACATTGCCCATGAGCGCGGAGCTTGTCTTTGTCACTGTAGCAACTTTGCTCCATCAGCGGGAGAAGGCGGTTCGACGCCCCTGTAAGCACATGTTTCTCTAATTCCTTTGTTTCAGGCAAGCCACTGTGACGTCAGACGCCTTTACGCATACAGCTTTGCGATGCTTAGACAGTAATAACATAATTCATGTTTACATTTCTTTAATTTTCGACGCATTGTCGTTATTCGTGACGCATCAATGACCAATTGATTATATGGCAATGCAATGAAAAAAGCGTGTGGAAAACAGTGTTAATGACAGATTTGAGAAGCACATTTCTTCAATGTTGGCCGCATGGCATTCCTGTGCAGGTGACAATGGTAATTTTTCAAAACGACAAGGATATTTAAACACATGATTATTTGTTTGCTGTGCTCTATGGCCTCTGCTACAGACCTCATCGAAATGACACTTAGATATCTTAGGGTGTACATATCAAGTCTTCCCAAATGGTCTAGCGGATAGGCATCTACCTTGTAACGCAGGGCGGCCCGGGTTCGATTCCCGTCATGGCAAATGTTTTTTGTAGAAAAATAAAATGAGTCCCAACGTGTGCAACAGAACAGTTCGAAATCTCGTTACATTTGCATCGTCATGAACATGACTTATATCAGGCTAGCTCATTTTTTCTTTGTTCATTTTAAGTGTAGAAACAATATTTCGTTTGTGACCATTTTTTTCTGCCGTTTTGACAACAGGCTCATGACTAAAGAACACACGGCTGTCTGCTGATTGACGCTTGACTGTAGATTTTCGCTTTGTGTCAAAAGAACTTCCTAACGCACACTTTTTCAAAGTAGGTGAATTCATCAGATCTGTTTGAAACATTGCATTTTATCCATGCACGACGACTGCTTAGATACTCGCAGCACAGTTGCCCCATATACATTGCCCATGAGCGCGGAGCTTGTCTTTGTCACTGTAGCAACTTTGCTCCATCAGCGGGAGAAGGCGGTTCGACGCCCCTGTAAGCACATGTTTCTCTAATTCCTTTGTTTCAGGCAAGCCACTGTGACGTCAGACGCCTTTACGCATACAGCTTTGCGATGCTTAGACAGTAATAACATAATTCATGTTTACATTTCTTTAATTTTCGACGCATTGTCGTTATTCGTGACGTATCAATGACCAATTGATTATATGGCAATGCAATGAAAAAAGCGTGTGTAAAACAGTGTTAATGACAGATTTGAGAAACACATTTCTTCAATGTTGGCCGCATGGCATTCCTGTGCAGGTGACAATGGTAATTTTTCAAAACGACAAGGATATTTAAACACATGATTATTTGTTTGCTGTGCTCTATGGCCTCTGCTACAGACCTCATCGAAATGACACTTAGATATCTTAGGGTGTACATATCAAGTCTTCCCAAATGGTCTAGCTGATAGGCATCTACCTTGTAACGCAGGGCGGCTGGGGTTCGATTCCCGTCATGGCAAATGTTTTTTGTAGAAAAATAAAATGAGTCCCAACGTGTGCAACAGAACAGTTCGAAATCTCGTTACATTTGCATCGTCATGAACATGACTTATATCAGGCTAGCTCATTTTTTCTTTGTTCATTTTAAGTGTAGAAACAATATTTTGTTTGTGAACATTTTTTTCTGCCGTTTTGACAACAGGCTCATGACTAAAGAACACACGGCTGTCTGCTGATTGACGCTTGACTGTAGATTTTCGCTTTGTGTCAAAAGAACTTCCTAACGCACACTTTTTCAAAGTAGGTGAATTCATCAGATCTGTTTGAAACATTGCATTTTATCCATGCACGACGACTGCTTAGATACTCGCAGCACAGTTGCCCCATATAAATTGCCCATGAGCGCGGAGCTTGTCTTTGTCACTGTAGCAACTTTGCTCCATCAGAGGGAGAAGGCGGTTCGACGCCCCTGTAAGCACATGTTTCTCTAATTCCTTTGTTTCAGGCAAGCCACTGTGACGTCAGACGCCTTTACGCATACAGCTTTGCGATGCTTAGACAGTAATAACATAATTCATGTTTACATTTCTTTAATTTTCGACGCATTGTCGTTATTCGTGACGCATCAATGACCAATTGATTATATGGCAATGCAATGAAAAAAGCGTGTGGAAAACAGTGTTAATGACAGATTTGAGAAGCACATTTCTTCAATGTTGGCCGCATGGCATTCCTGTGCAGGTGACAATGGTAATTTTTCAAAACGACAAGGATATTTAAACACATGATTATTTGTTTGCTGTGTTCTATGGCCTCTGCTACAGACCTCATCGAAATGACACTTAGATATCTTAGGGTGTACATATCAAGTCTTCCCAAATGGTCTAGCGGATAGGCATCTACCTTGTAACGCAGGGCGGCCCGGGTTCGATTCCCGTCATGGCAAATGTTTTTTGTAGAAAAATAAAATGAGTCCCAACGTGTGCAACAGAACAGTTCGAAATCTCGTTACATTTGCATCGTCATGAACATGACTTATATCAGGCTAGCTCATTTTTTCTTTGTTCATTTTAAGTGTAGAAACAATATTTTGTTTGTGAACATTTTTTTTCTGCCGTTTTGACAACAGGCTCATGACTAAAGAACACACGGCTGTCTGCTGATTGACGCTTGACTGTAGATTTTCGCTTTGTGTCAAAAGAACTTCCTTTCGCACACTTTTTCAAAGTAGGTGAATTCATCAGATCTGTTTGAAACATTGCATTTTATCCATGCACGACGACTGCTTAGATATTCGCAGCACAGTTGCCCCATATACATTGCCCATGAGCGCGGAGCTTGTCTTTGTCACTGTAGCAACTTTGCTCCATCAGCGGGAGAGGGCGCTTCGACGCCCCTGTAAGCACATGTTTCTCTAATTCCTTTGTTTCAGGCAAGCCACTGTGACGTCAGACGCCTTTACGCATACAGCTTTGCGATGCTTAGACAGTAATAACATAATTCATGTTTACATTTCTTTAATTTTCGACGCATTGTCGTTATTCGTGACGCATCAATGACCAATTGATTATATGGCAATGCAATGAAAAAAGCGTGTGGAAAACAGTGTTAATGACAGATTTGAGAAACACATTTCTTCAATGTTGGCCGCATGGCATTCCTGTGCAGGTGACAATGGTAATTTTTCAAAACGACAAGGATATTTAAACACATGATTATTTGTTTGCTGTGCTCTATGGCCTCTGCTACAGACCTCATCGAAATGACACTTAGATATCTTAGGGTGTACATATGAAGTCTTCCCAATTGGTCTAGCGGATAGGCATCTACCTTGTAACGCAGGGCGGCCCGGGTTCGATTCCCGTCATGGCAAATGTTTTTTGTAGAAAAATAAAATGAGTCCCAACGTGTGCAACAGAACAGTTCGAAATCTCGTTACATTTGCATCGTCATGAACATGACTTATATCAGGCTAGCTCATTTTTTCTTTGTTCATTTTAAGTGTAGAAACAATATTTTGTTTGTGAACATTTTTTTTCTGCCGTTTTGACAACAGGCTCATGACTAAAGAACACACGGCTGTCTGCTGATTGACGCTTGACTGTAGATTTTCGCTTTGTGTCAAAAGAACTTCTTAACGCACACTTTTTCAAAGTAGGTGAATTCATCAGATCTGTTTGAAACATTGCATTTTATCCATGCACGACGACTGCTTAGATACTCGCAGCACAGTTGCCCCATATAAATTGCCCATGAGCGCGGAGCTTGTCTTTGTCACTGTAGCAACTTTGCTCCATCAGCGGGAGAAGGCGGTTCGACGCCCCTGTAAGCACATGTTTCTCTAATTCCTTTGTTTCAGGCAAGCCACTGTGACGTCAGACGCCTTTACGCATACAGCTTTGCGATGCTTAGACAGTAATAACATAATTCATGTTTACATTTCTTTAATTTTCGACGCATTGTCGTTATTCGTGACGCATCAATGACCAATTGATTATATGGCAATGCAATGAAAAAAGCGTGTGGAAAACAGTGTTAATGACAGATTTGAGAAGCACATTTCTTCAATGTTGGCCGCATGGCATTCCTGTGCAGGTGACAATGGTAATTTTTCAAAACTACAAGGATATTTAAACACATGATTATTTGTTTGCTGTGCTCTATGGCCTCTGCTACAGACCTCATCGAAATGACACTTAGATATCTTAGGGTGTACATATCAAGTCTTCCCAAATGGTCTAGCGGATAGGCATCTATCTTGTAACGCAGGGCGGCCCGGGTTCGATTCCCGTCATGGCAAATGTTTTTTGTAGAAAAATAAAATGAGTCCCAACGTGTGCAACAGAACAGTTCGAAATCTCGTTACATTTGCATCGTCATGAACATGACTTATATCAGGCTAGCTAATTTTTTCTTTGTTCATTTTAAGTGTAGAAACAATATTTCGTTTGTGACCATTTTTTTCTGCCGTTTTGACAACAGGCTCATGACTAAAGAACACACGGCTGTCTGCTGATTGACGCTTGACTGTAGATTTTCGCTTTGTGTCAAAAGAACTTCCTAACGCACACTTTTTCAAAGTAGGTGAATTCATCAGATCTGTTTGAAACATTGCATTTTATCCATGCACGACGACTGCTTAGATACTCGCAGCACAGTTGCCCCATATACATTGCCCATGAGCGCGGAGCTTGTCTTTGTCACTGTAGCAACTTTGCTCCATCAGCGGGAGAAGGCGGTTCGACGCCCCTGTAAGCACATGTTTCTCTAATTCCTTTGTTTCAGGCAAGCCACTGTGACGTCAGACGCCTTTACGCATACAGCTTTGCGATGCTTAGACAGTAATAACATAATTCATGTTTACATTTCTTTAATTTTCGACGCATTGTCGTTATTCGTGACGCATCAATGACCAATTGATTATATGGCAATGCAATGAAAAAAGCGTGTGGAAAACAGTGTTAATGACAGATTTGAGAAGCACATTTCTTCAATGTTGGCCGCATGGCATTCCTGTGCAGGTGACAATGGTAATTTTTCAAAACGACAAGGATATTTAAACACATGATTATTTGTTTGCTGTGTTCTATGGCCTCTGCTACAGACCTCATCGAAATGACACTTAGATATCTTAGGGTGTACATATCAAGTCTTCCCAAATGGTCTAGCGGATAGGCATCTACCTTGTAACGCAGGGCGGCCCGGGTTCGATTCCCGTCATGGCAAATGTTTTTTGTAGAAAAATAAAATGAGTCCCAACGTGTGCAACAGAACAGTTCGAAATCTCGTTACATTTGCATCGTCATGAACATGACTTATATCAGGCTAGCTAATTTTTTCTTTGTTCATTTTAAGTGTAGAAACAATATTTTGTTTGTGAACATTTTTTTCTACCGTTTTGACAACAGGCTCATGACTAAAGAACACACGGCTGTCTGCTGATTGACGCTTGACTGTAGATTTTCGCTTTGTGTCAAAAGAACTTCCTAATGCACACTTTTTCAAAGTAGGTGAATTCATCAGATCTGTTTGAAACATTGCATTTTATCCATGCACGACGACTGCTTAGATACTCGCAGCACAGTTGACCCATATACATTGCCCATGAGCGCGGAGCTTGTCTTTGTCACTGTAGCAACTTTGCTCCATCAGCGGGAGAAGGCGGTTCGACGCCCCTGTAAGCACATGTTTCTTTGATTCCTTTGTTTCAGGCAAGCCACTGTGACGTCAGACGCCTTTACGCATACAGCTTTGCGATGCTTAGACAGTAATAACATAATTCATGTTTACATTTCTTTAATTTTCGACGCATTGTCGTTATTCGTGACGCATCAATGACCAATTGATTATATGGCAATGCAATGAAAAAAGCGTGTGGAAAACAGTGTTAATGACAGATTTGAGAAGCACATTTCTTCAATGTTGGCCGCATGGCATTCCTGTGCAGGTGACAATGGTAATTTTTCAAAACGACAAGGATATTTAAACACATGATTATTTGTTTGCTGTGCTCTATGGCCTCTGCTACAGACCTCATCGAAATGACACTTAGATATCTTAGAGTGTACATATCAAGTTTTCCCAAATGGTCTAGCGGATAGGCATCTACCTTGTAACGCAGGGCGGCCCGGGTTCGATTCCCGTCATGGCAAATGTTTTTTGTAGAAAAATAAAATGAGTCCCAACGTGTGCAACAGAACAGTTCGAAATCTCGTTACATTTGCATCGTCATGAACATGACTTATATCAGGCTAGCTCATTTTTTCTTTGTTCATTTTAAGTGTAGAAACAATATTTCGTTTGTGACCATTTTTTTCTGCCGTTTTGACAACAGGCTCATGACTAAAGAACACACGGCTGTCTGCTGATTGACGCTTGACTGTAGATTTTCGCTTTGTGTCAAAAGAACTTCCTAACGCACACTTTTTCAAAGTAGGTGAATTCATCAGATCTGTTTGAAACATTGCATTTTATCCATGCACGACGACTGCTTAGATACTCGCAGCACAGTTGCCCCATATAAATTGCCCATGAGCGCGGAGCTTGTCTTTGTCACTGTAGCAACTTTGCTCCATCAGCAGGAGAAGGCGGTTCGACGCCCCTGTAAGCACATGTTTCTCTAATTCCTTTGTTTCAGGCACGCCACTGTGACGTCAGACGCCTTTACGCATACAGCTTTGCGATGCTAAGACAGTAATAACATAATTCATGTTTACATTTCTTTAATTTTCGACGCATTGTCGTTATTCGTGACGCATCAATGACCAATTGATTATATGGCAATGCAATGAAAAAAGCGTGTGGAAAACAGTGTTAATGACAGATTTGAGAAGCACATTTCTTCAATGTTGGCCGCATGGCATTCCTGTGCAGGTGACAATGGTAATTTTTCAAAACGACAAGGATATTTAAACACATGATTATTTGTTTGCTGTGCTCTATGGCCTCTGCTACAGACCTCATCGAAATGACACTTAGATATCTTAGGGTGTACATATCAAGTTTTCCCAAATGTTCTAGCGGATAGGCATCTACCTTGTAACGCAGGGCGGCCCGTGTTCGATTCTCGTCATGGCAAATGTTTTTTGTAGAAAAATAAAATGAGTCCCAACGTGTGCAACAGAACAGTTCGAAATCTCGTTACATTTGCATCGTCATGAACATGACTTATATCAGGCTAGCTCATTTTTTCTTTGTTCATTTTAAGTGTAGAAACAATATTTCGTTTGTGACCATTTTTTTCTGCCGTTTTGACAACAGGCTCATGACTAAAGAACACACGGCTATCTGCTGATTGACGCTTGACTGTAGATTTTCGCTTTGTGTCAAAAGAACTTCCTAACGCACACTTTTTCAAAGTAGGTGAATTCATCAGATCTGTTTGAAACATTGCATTTTATCCATGCACGACGACTGCTTAGATACTCGCAGCACAGTTGCCCCATATACATTGCCCATGAGCGCGGAGCTTGTCTTTGTCACTGTAGCAACTTTGCTCCATCAGCGGGAGAAGGCGGTTCGACGCCCCTGTAAGCACATGTTTCTCTAATTCCTTTGTTTCAGGCAAGCCACTGTGACGTCAGACGCCTTTACGCATACAGCTTTGCGATGCTTAGACAGTAATAACATAATTCATGTTTACATTTCTTTAATTTTCGACGCATTGTCGTTATTCGTGACGCATCAATGACCAATTGATTATATGGCAATGCAATGAAAAAAGCGTGTGGAAAACAGTGTTAATGACAGATTTGAAAAGCACATTTCTTCAATGTTGGCCGCATGGCATTCCTGTGCAGGTGACAATGGTAATTTTTCAAAACGACAAGGATATTTAAACACATGATTATTTGTTTGCTGTGCTCTATGGCCTCTGCTACAGACCTCATCGAAATGACACTTAGATATCTTAGGGTGTACATATCAAGTTTTCCCAAATGGTCTAGCGGATAGGCATCTACCTTGTAACGCAGGGCGGCCCGGGTTCGATTCCCGTCATGGCAAGTGTTTTTTGTAGAAAAATAAAATGAGTCCCAACGTGTGCAACAGAACAGTTCGAAATCTCGTTACATTTGCATCGTCATGAACATGACTTATATCAGGCTAGCTCATTTTTTCTTTGTTCATTTTAAGTGTAGAAACAATATTTCGTTTGTGACCATTTTTTTCTGCCGTTTTGACAACAGGCTCATGACTAAAGAACACACGGCTGTCTGCTGATTGACGCTTGACTGTAAATTTTCGCTTTGTGTCAAAAGAACTTCCTAACGCACACTTTTTCAAAGTAGGTGAATTCATCAGATCTGTTTGAAACATTGCATTTTATCCATGCACGACGACTGCTTAGATACTCGCAGCACAGTTGCCCCATATACATTGCCCATGAGCGCGGAGCTTGTCTTTGTCACTGTAGCAACTTTGCTCCATCAGCGGGAGAAGGCGCTTCGACGCCCCTGTAAGCACATGTTTCTCTGATTCCTTTGTTTCAGGCAAGCCACTGTGACGTCAGACTCCTTTACGCATACAGCTTTGCGATGCTTAGACAGTAATAACATAATTCATGTTTACATTTCTTTAATTTTCGACGCATTGTCGTTATTCGTGACGCATCAATGACCAATTGATTATATGGCAATGCAATGAAAAAAGCGTGTGGAAAACAGTGTTAATGACAGATTTGAGAAGCACATTTCTTCAATGTTGGCCGCATGGCATTCCTGTGCAGGTGACAATGGTAATTTTTCAAAACGACAAGGATATTTAAACACATGATTATTTGTTTGCTGTGCTCTATGGCCTCTGCTACAGACCTCATCGAAATGACACTTAGATATCTTAGGGTGTACATATCAAGTCTTCCCAAATGGTCTAGCGGATAGGCATCTACCTTGTAACGCAGGGCGGCCCGGGTTCGATTCTCGTCATGGCAAATGTTTTTTGTAGAAAAATAAAATGAGTCCCAACGTGTGCAACAGAACAGTTCGAAATCTCGTTACATTTGCATCGTCATGAACATGACTTATATCAGGCTAGCTCATTTTTTCTTTGTTCATTTTAAGTGTAGAAACAATATTTCGTTTGTGACCATTTTTTTCTGCCGTTTTGACAACAGGCTCATGACTAAAGAACACACGACTGTCTGCTGATTGACGCTTGACTGTAGATTTTCGCTTTGTGTCAAAAGAACTTCCTAACGCACACTTTTTCAAAGTAGGTGAATTCATCAGATCTGTTTGAAACATTGCATTTTATCCATCCACGACGACTGCTTAGATACTCGCAGCACAGTTGCCCCATATACATTGCCCATGAGCGCGGAGCTTGTCTTTGTCACTGTCGCAACTTTGCTCCATCAGCGGGAGAAGGCGCTTCGACGCCCCTGTAAGCACATGTTTCTCTGATTGCTGTGCTCTATGGCCTCTGCTACAGACCTCATCGAAATGACACTTAGATATCTTAGGGTGTACATATCAAGTCTTCCCAAATGGTCTAGCGGATAGGCATCTACCTTGTAACGCAGGGCGGCCCTGGTTCGATTCTCGTCATGGCAAATGTTTTTTGTAGAAAAATAAAATGAGTCCCAACGTGTGCAACAGAACAGTTCGAAATCTCGTTACATTTGCATCGTCATGAACATGACTTATATCAGGCTAGCTCATTTTTTCTTTGTTCATTTTAAGTGTAGAAACAATATTTCGTTTGTGACCATTTTTTTCTGCTGTTTTGACAACAGGCTCATGACTAAAGAACACACGGCTGTCTGCTGATTGACGCTTGACTGTAGATTTTCGCTTTGTGTCAAAAGAACTTCCTAACGCACACTTTTTCAAAGTAGGTGAATTCATCAGATCTGTTTGAAACATTGCATTTTATCCATCCACGACGACTGCTTAGATACTCGCAGCACAGTTGCCCCATATACATTGCCCATGAGCGCGGAGCTTGTCTTTGTCACTGTCGCAACTTTGCTCCATCAGCGGGAGAAGGCGCTTCGACGCCCCTGTAAGCACATGTTTCTCTGATTCCTTTGTTTCAGGCAAGCCACTGTGACGTCAGACGCCTTTACGCATACAGCTTTGCGATGCTTAGACAGTAATAACATAATTCATGTTTACATTTCTTTAATTTTCGACGCATTGTCGTTATTCGTGACGCATCAATGACCAATTGATTATATGGCAATGCAATGAAAAAAGCGTGTGGAAAACAGTGTTAATGACAGATTTGAGAAGCACATTTCTTCAATGTTGGCCGCATGGCATTCCTGTGCAGGTGACAATGGTAATTTTTCAAAACGACAAGGATATTTAAACACATGATTATTTGTTTGCTGTGCTCTATGGCCTCTGCTACAGACCTCATCGAAATGACACTTAGATATCTTAGGGTGTACATATCAAGTCTTCCCAAATGGTCTAGCGGATAGGCATCTACCTTGTAACGCAGGGCGGCCCGGGTTCGATTCCCGTCATGGCAAATGTTTTTTGTACAAAAATAAAATGAGTCCCAACGTGTGCAACAGAACAGTTCGAAATCTCGTTACATTTGCATCGTCATGAACATGACTTATATCAGGCTAGCTCATTTTTTCTTTGTTCATTTTAAGTGTAGAAACAATATTTCGTTTGTGACCATTTTTTTCTGCCGTTTTGACAACAGGCTCATGACTAAAGAACACACGGCTGTCTGCTGATTGACGCTTGACTGTAGATTTTCGCTTTGTGTCAAAAGAACTTCCTAACGCACACTTTTTCAAAGTAGGTGAATTCATCAGATCTGTTTGAAACATTGCATTTTATCCATGCACGACGACTGCTTAGATACTCGCAGCACAGTTGCCCCATATAAATTGCCCATGAGCGCGGAGCTTGTCTTTGTCACTGTAGCAACTTTGCTCCATCAGCGGGAGAAGGAGGTTCGACGCCCCTGTAAGCACATGTTTCTCTAATTCCTTTGTTTCAGGCAAGCCACTGTGACGTCAGACGCCTTTACGCATACAGCTTTGCGATGCTTAGACAGTAATAACATAATTCATGTTTACATGTCTTTAATTTTCGACGCATTGTCGTTATTCGTGACGCATCAATGACCAATTGATTATATGGCAATGCAATGAAAAAAGCTTGTGGAAAACAGTGTTAATGACAGATTTGAGAAGCACATTTCTTCAATGTTGGCCGCATGGCATTCCTGTGCAGGTGACAATGGTAATTTTTCAAAACGACAAGGATATTTCAACACATGATTATTTGTTTGCTGTGCTCTATGGCCTCTGCTACAGACCTCATCGAAATGACACTTAGATATCTTAGGGTATACATATCAAGTCTTCCCAAATGGTCTAGCGGATAGGAATCTGCCTTGTAACGCAGGGCGGCCCGGGTTCGATTCCCGTCTTGGCAAAGGATTTTTGTAGAAAAATAAAATGAGTCCCAACGTGTGCAACAGAACAGTTCGAAATCTCGTTACATTTGCATCGTCATGAACATGACTTATATCAGGCTAGCTAATTTTTTCTTTGTTCATTTTAAGTGTAGAAACAATATTTCGTTTGTGAACATTTTTTTCTGCCGTTTTGACAACAGGCTCATGACTAAAGAACACACGGCTGTCTGCTGATTGACGCTTGACTGTAGATTTTCGCTTTGTGTCAAAAGAACTCCCTAACGCACACTTTTTCAAAGTAGGTGAATTCATCAGATCTGTTTGAAACATTGCATTTTATCCATGCACGACGACTACTTAGATACTCGCAGCACAGTTGCCTCATATAAATTGCCCATGAGCGCGGAGCTTGTCTTTGTCACTGTAGCAACTTTGCTCCATCAGCGGGAGAAGGCGGTTCGACGCCCCTGTAAGCACATGTTTCTCTAATTCCTTTGTTTCAGGGAAGCCACTGTGATGTCAGACGCCTTTACGCATACAGCTTTGCGATGCTTAGACAGTAATAACATAATTCATGTTTACATTTCTTTAATTTTCGACGCATTGTCGTTATTCGTGACGCATCAATGACCAATTGATTATATGGCAATGCAATGAAAAAAGCGTGTGGAAAACAGTGTTAATGACAGATTTGAGAAGCACATTTCTTCAATGTTGGCCGCAGGGCATTCCTGTGCAGGTGACAATGGTAATTTTTCAAAACGACAAGGATATTTAAACACATGATTATTTGTTTGCTGTGCTCTATGGCCTCTGCTACAGACCTCATCGAAATGACACTTAGATATCTTAGGGTGTACATATCAAGTCTTCCCAAATGGTCTAGCGGATAGGAATCTGCCTTGTCACGCAGGGCGGCCCGGGTTCGATTCCCGTCATGGCAAAGGATTTTTGTAGAAAAATAAAATGAGTCCCAACGTGTGCAACAGAACAGTTCGATATCTCGTTACATTTGCATCGTCATGAACATGACTTATATCAGGCTAGCTAATTTTTTCTTTGTTCATTTTAAGTGTAGAAACAATATTTCGTTTGTGAACATTTTTTTCTGCCGTTTTGACAACAGGCTCATTACTAAAGAACACACGACTGTCTGCTGATTGACGCTTGACTGTAGATTTTCGCTTTGTGTCAAAAGAACTCCCTAACGCACACTTTTTCAAAGTAGGTGAATTCATCAGATCTGTTTGAAACATTGCATTTTATCCATGCACGACGACTACTTACATACTCGCAGCACAGTTGCCTCATATAAATTGCCCATGAGCGCGGAGCTTGTCTTTGTCACTGTAGCAACTTTGCTCCATCAGCGGGAGAAGGCGGTTCGCCGCCCCTGTAAGCACATGTTTCTCTAATTCCTTTGTTTCAGGCAAGCCACTGTGACGTCAGACGCCTTTACGCATACAGCTTTGCGATGCTTAGACAGTAATAACATAATTCATGTTTACATTTCTTTAATTTTCGACGCATTGTCGTTATTCGTGACGCATCAATGACCAATTGATTATATGGCAATGCAATGAAAAAAGCGTGTGGAAAACAGTGTTAATGACAGATTTGAGAAGCACATTTCTTCAATGTTGGCCGCAGGGCATTCCTGTGCAGGTGACAATGGTAATTTTTCAAAACGACAAGGATATTTAAACACATGATTATTTGTTTGCTGTGCTCTATGGCCTCTGCTACAGACCTCATCGAAATGACACTTAGATATCTTAGGGTGTACATATCAAGTCTTCCCAAATGGTCTAGCGGATAGGAATCTGCCTTGTCACGCAGGGCGGCCCGGGTTCGATTCCCGTCATGGCAAAGGATTTTTGTAGAAAAATAAAATGAGTCCCAACGTGTGCAACAGAACAGTTCGATATCTCGTTACATTTGCATCGTCATGAACATGACTTATATCAGGCTAGCTAATTTTTTCTTTGTTCATTTTAAGTGTAGAAACAATATTTCGTTTGTGAACATTTTTTTCTGCCGTTTTGACAACAGGCTCATTACTAAAGAACACACGACTGTCTGCTGATTGACGCTTGACTGTAGATTTTCGCTTTGTGTCAAAAGAACTCCCTAACGCACACTTTTTCAAAGTAGGTGAATTCATCAGATCTGTTTGAAACATTGCATTTTATCCATGCACGACGACTACTTACATACTCGCAGCACAGTTGCCTCATATAAATTGCCCATGAGCGCGGAGCTTGTCTTTGTCACTGTAGCAACTTTGCTCCATCAGCGGGAGAAGGCGGTTCGCCGCCCCTGTAAGCACATGTTTCTCTAATTCCTTTGTTTCAGGCAAGCCACTGTGACGTCAGACGCCTTTACGCATACAGCTTTGCGATGCTTAGACAGTAATAACATAATTCATGTTTACATTTCTTTAATTTTCGACGCATTGTCGTTATTCGTGACGCATCAATGACCAATTGATTATATGGCAATGCAATGAAAAAAGCGTGTGGAAAACAGTGTTAATGACAGATTTGAGAAGCACATTTCTTCAATGTTGGCTGCAGGGCATTCCTGTGCAGGTGACAATGGTAATTTTTCAAAACGACAAGGATATTTAAACACATGATTATTTGTTTGCTGTGCTCTATGGCCTCTGCTACAGACCTCATCGAAATGACACTTAGATATCTTAGGGTGTACATATGAAGTCTTCCCAAATGGTCTAGCGGATAGGAATCTGCCTTGTCACGCAGGGCGGCCCGGGTTCGATTCCCGTCATGGCAAAGGATTTTTGTAGAAAAATAAAATGAGTCCCAACGTGTGCAACAGAACAGTTCGAAATCTCGTTACATTTGCATCGTCATGAACATGACTTATATCAGGCTAGCTAATTTTTTCTTTGTTCATTTTAAGTGTAGAAACAATATTTCGTTTGTGAACATTTTTTTCTGCCGTTTTGACAACAGGCTCATTACTAAAGAACACACGACTGTCTGCTGATTGACGCTTGACTGTAGATTTTCGCTTTGTGTCAAAAGAACTCCCTAACGCACACTTTTTCAAAGTAGGTGAATTCATCAGATCTGTTTGAAACATAGCATTTTATCCATGCACGACGACTACTTACATACTCGCAGCACAGTTGCCTCATATAAATTGCCCATGAGCGCGGAGCTTGTCTTTGTCACTGTAGCAACTTTGCTCCATCAGCGGGAGAAGGCGGTTCGCCGCCCCTGTAAGCACATGTTTCTCTAATTCCTTTGTTTCAGGCAAGCCACTGTGACGTCAGACGCCTTTACGCATACAGCTTTGCGATGCTTAGACAGTAATAACATAATTCATGTTTACATTTCTTTAATTTTCGACGCATTGTCGTTATTCGTGACGCATCAATGACCAATTGATTATACGGCAATGCAATGAAAAAAGCGTGTGGAAAACAGTGTTAATGACAGATTTGAGAAGGACATTTCTTCAATGTTGGCCGCAGGGCATTCCTGTGCAGGTGACAATGGTAATTTTTCAAAACGACAAGGATATTTAAACACATGATTATTTGTTTGCTGTGCTCTATGGCCTCTGCTACAGACCTCATCGAAATGACACTTAGATATCTTAGGGTGTACATATCAAGTCTTCCCAAATGGTCTAGCGGATAGGAATCTGCCTTGTCACGCAGGGCGGCCCGGGTTCGATTCCCGTCATGGGAAAGGATTTTTGTAGAAAAATAAAATGAGTCCCAACGTGTGCAACAGAACAGTTCGAAATCTCGTTACATTTGCATCGTCATGAACATGACTTATATCAGACTAGCTAATTTTTTCTTTGTTCATTTTAAGTGTAGAAACAATATTTCGTTTGTGAACATTTTTTTCTGCCGTTTTGACAACAGGCTCATTACTAAAGAACACACGACTGTCTGCTGATTGACGCTTGACTGTAGATTTTCGCTTTGTGTCAAAAGAACTCCCTAACGCACACTTTTTCAAAGTAGGTGAATTCATCAGATCTGTTTGAAACATTGCATTTTATCCATGCACGACGACTACTTAGATACTCGCAGCACAGTTGCCTCATATAAATTGCCCATGAGCGCGGAGCTTGTCTTTGTCACTGTAGCAACTTTGCTCCATCAGCGGGAGAATGCGGTTCGACGCCCCTGTAAGCACATGTTTCTCTAATTCCTTTGTTTCAGGCAAGCCACTGTGACGTCAGACGCCTTTACGCATACAGCTTTGCGATGCTTAGACAGTAATAACATAATTCATGTTTACATTTCTTTAATTTTCGACGCATTGTCGTTATTCGTGACGCATCAATGACCAATTGATTATATGGCAATGCAATGAAAAAAGCGTGTGGAAAACAGTGTTAATGACAGATTTGAGAAGCACATTTCTTCAATGTTGGCCGCAGGGCATTCCTGTGCAGGTGACAATGGTAATTTTTCAAAACGACAAGGATATTTAAACACATGATTATTTGTTTGCTGTGCTCTATGGCCTCTGCTACAGACCTCATCGAAATGACACTTAGATATCTTAGGGTGTACATATCAAGTCTTCCCAAATGGTCTAGCGGATAGGAATCTGCCTTGTCACGCAGGGCGGCCCGGGTTCGATTCCCGTCATGGCAAAGGATTTTTGTAGAAAAATAAAATGAGTCCCAACGTGTGCAACAGAACAGTTCGAAATCTCGTTACATTTGCATCGTCATGAACATGACTTATATCAGGCTAGCTAATTTTTTCTTTGTTCATTTTAAGTGTAGAAACAATATTTCGTTTGTGAACATTTTTTTCTGCCGTTTTGACAACAGGCTCATTACTAAAGAACACACGACTGTCTGCTGATTGACGCTTGACTGTAGATTTTCGCTTTGTGTCAAAAGAACTTCCTAACGCACACTTTTTCAAAGTAGGTGAATTCATCAGATCTGTTTGAAACATTGCATTTTATCCATGCACGACGACTGCTTAGATACTCGCAGCACAGTTGCCCCATATAAATTGCCCATGAGCGCGGAGCTTGTCTTTGTCACTGTAGCAACTTTGCTCCATCAGCGGGAGAAGGCGGTTCGACGCCCCTGTAAGCACATGTTTCTCTAATTCCTTTGTTTCAGGCAAGCCACTGTGACGTCAGACGCCTTTACGCATACAGCTTTGCGATGCTTAGACAGTAATAACATAATTCATGTTTACATTTCTTTAATTTTCGACGCATTGTCGTTATTCGTGACGCATCAATGACCAATTGATTATATGGCAATGCAATGAAAAAAGCGTGTGGAAAACAGTGTTAATGACAGATTTGAGAAGAACATTTCTTCAATGTTGGCTGCAGGGCATTCCTGTGCAGGTGACAATGGTAATTTTTCAAAACGACAAGGATATTTAAACACATGATTATTTGTTTGCTGTGCTCTATGGCCTCTGCTACAGACCTCATCGAAATGACACTTAGATATCTTAGGGTGTACATATCAAGTCTTCCCAAATGGTCTAGCGGATAGGAATCTGCCTTGTCACGCAGGGCGGCCCGGGTTCGATTCCCGTCATGGCAAAGGATTTTTGTAGAAAAATAAAATGAGTCCCAACGTGTGCAACAGAACAGTTCGAAATCTCGTTACATTTGCATCGTCATGAACATGACTTATATCAGGCTAGCTAATTTTTTCTTTGTTCATTTTAAGTGTAGAAACAATATTTCGTTTGTGAACATTTTTTTCTGCCGTTTTGACAACAGGCTCATTACTAAAGAACACACGACTGTCTGCTGATTGACGCTTGACTGTAGATTTTCGCTTTGTGTCAAAAGAACTTCCTAACGCACACTTTTTCAAAGTAGGTGAATTCATCAGATCTGTTTGAAACATTGCATTTTATCCATGCACGACGACTGCTTAGATACTCGCAGCACAGTTGCCCCATATAAATTGCCCATGAGCGCGGAGCTTGTCTTTGTCACTGTAGCAACTTTGCTCCATCAGCGGGAGAAGGCGGTTCGACGCCCCTGTAAGCACATGTTTCTCTAATTCCTTTGTTTCAGGCAAGCCACTGTGACGTCAGACGCCTTTACGCATACAGCTTTGCGATGCTTAGACAGTAATAACATAATTCATGTTTACATTTCTTTAATTTTCGACGCATTGTCGTTATTCGTGACGCATCAATGACCAATTGATTATATGGCAATGCAATGAAAAAAGCGTGTGGAAAACAGTGTTAATGACAGATTTGAGAAGCACATTTCTTCAATGTTGGCTGCAGGGCATTCCTGTGCAGGTGACAATGGTAATTTTTCAAAACGACAAGGATATTTAAACACATGATTATTTGTTTGCTGTGCTCTATGGCCTCTGCTACAGACCTCATCGAAATGACACTTAGATATCTTAGGGTGTACATATCAAGTCTTCCCAAATGGTCTAGCGGATAGGAATCTGCCTTGTCACGCAGGGCGGCCCGGGTTCGATTCCCGTCATGGCAAAGGATTTTTGTAGAAAAATAAAATGAGTCCCAACGTGTGCAACAGAATAGTTCGAAATCTCGTTACATTTGCATCGTCATGAACATGACTTATATCAGGCTAGCTAATTTTTTCTTTGTTCATTTTAAGTGTAGAAACAATATTTCGTTTGTGAACATTTTTTTCTGCCGTTTTGACAACAGGCTCATTACTAAAGAACACACGACTGTCTGCTGATTGACGCTTGACTGTAGATTTTCGCTTTGTGTCAAAAGAACTCCCTAACGCACACTTTTTCAAAGTAGGTGAATTCATCAGATCTGTTTGAAACATTGCATTTTATCCATGCACGACGACTGCTTAGATACTCGCAGCACAGTTGCCCCATATAAATTGCCCATGAGCGCGGAGCTTGTCTTTGTCACTGTAGCAACTTTGCTCCATCAGCGGGAGAAAGCGCTTCCACGCCCCTGTAAGCACATGTTTCTCTGATTCCTTTGTTTCAGGCAAGCCACTGTGACGTCAGACGCCTTTACGCATACAGCTTTGCGATGCTTAGACAGTAATAACATAATTCATGTTTACATTTCTTTAATTTTCGACGCATTGTATTCGTGACGCATCAATGACCAATTGATTATATGGCAATGCAATGAAAAAAGCGTGTGGAAAACAGTGTTAATGACAGATTTGAGAAGCACATTTCTTCAATGTTGGCCGCATGGCATTCCTGTGCAGGTGACAATGGTAATTTTTCAAAACGACAAGGATATTTAAACACATGATTATTTGTTTGGTGTGCTCTATGGCCTCTGCTACAGACCTCATCGAAATGACACTTAGATATCTTAAGGTCTACATATGAAATCTTTCCAAATGGTCTAGCGGATAGGAATCTGCCTTGTAACGCAGGGCGGCCCGGGTTCGTTTCCCGTCATGGCAAAGGATTTTTGTAGAAAAATAAAATGAGTCCCAACGTGTGCAACAGAACAGTTCGAAATCTCGTTACATTTGCATCGTCATGAACATGACTTATATCAGACTAGCTCATTTTTTCTTTGTTCATTTTAAGTGTAGAAACAATATTTCGTTTGTGAACATTTTTTTCTGCCGTTTTGACAACAGGCTCATGACTAAAGAACACACGGCTGTCTGCTGATTGACGCTTGACTGTAGATTTTCGCTTTGTGTCAAAAGAAGTCCCTAACGCACACTTTTTCAAAGTAGGTGAATTCATCAGATCTGTTTGAAACATTGCATTTTATCCATGCACGACGACTACTTAGATACTCGCAGCACAGTTGCCTCATATAAATTGCCCATGAGCGCGGAGCTTGTCTTTGTCACTGTAGCAACTTTGCTCCATCAGCGGGAGAAAGCGCTTCCACGCCCCTGTAAGCACATGTTTCTCTGATTCCTTTGTTTCAGGCAAGCCACTGTGACGTCAGACGCCTTTACGCATACAGCTTTGCGATGCTTAGACAGTAATAACATAATTCATGTTTACATTTCTTTAATTTTCGACGCATTGTCGTTATTCGTGACGCATCAATGACCAATTGATTATATGGCAATGCAATGAAAAAAGCGTATGGAAAACAGTGTTAATGACAGATTTGAGAAGCACATTTCTTCAATGTTGGCCGCATGGCATTCCTGTGCAGGTGACAATGGTAATTTTTCAAAACGACAAGGATATTTAAACACATGATTATTTGTTTGCTGTGCTCTATGGCCTCTGCTACAGACCTCATCGAAATGACACTTAGATATCTTAGGGTGTACATATCAAGTCTTCCCAAATGGTCTAGCGGATAGGCATCTACCTTGTAACGCAGGGCGGCCCGGGATCGATTCCCGTCATGGCAAATGTTTTTTGTAGAAAAATAAAATGAGTCCCAACGTGTGCAACAGAACAGTTCGAAATCTCGTTACATTTGCATCGTCATGAACATGACTTATATCAGGCTAGCTCATTTTTTCTTTGTTCATTTTAAGTGTAGAAACAATATTTCGTTTGTGAACATTTTTTTCTGCCGTTTTAACAACAGGCTCATGACTAAAGAACACACGGCTGTCTGCTGATTGACGCTTGACTGTAGATTTTCGCTTTGTGTCAAAAGAACTTCCTAACGCACACTTTTTCAAAGTAGGTGAATTCATCAGATCTGTTTGAAACATTGCATTTTATCCATGCACGACGACTGCTTAGATACTCGCAGCACAGTTGACTCATTTAAATTGCCCATGAGCGCGGAGCTTGTCTTTGTCACTGTAGCAACTTTGCTCCATCAGCGGGAGAAGGCGGTTCGACGCCCCTGTAAGCACATGTTTCTCTAATTCCTTTGTTTCAGGCAAGCCACTGTGACGTCAGACGCCTTTACGTATACAGCTTTGCGATGCTTAGACAGTAATAACATAATTCATGTTTACATTTCTTTAATTTTCGACGCATTGTCGTTATTCGTGACGCATCAATGACCAATTGATTATATGGCAATGCAATGAAAAAAGCGTGTGGAAAACAGTGTTAATGACAGATTTGAGAAGCACATTTCTTCAATGTTGGCTGCAGGGCATTCCTGTGCAGGTGACAATGGTAATTTTTCAAAACGACAAGGATATTTAAACACATGATTATTTGTTTGCTGTGCTCTATGGCCTCTGCTACAGACCTCATCGAAATGACACTTAGATATCTTAGGGTGTACATATCAAGTCTTCCCAAATGGTCTAGCGGATAGGAATCTGCCTTGTCACGCAGGGCGGCCCGGGTTCGATTCCCGTCATGGCAAAGGATTTTTGTAGAAAAATAAAATGAGTCCCAACGTGTGCAACAGAACAGTTCGAAATCTCGTTACATTTGCATCGTCATGAACATGACTTATATCAGGCTAGCTAATTTTTTCTTTGTTCATTTTAAGTGTAGAAACAATATTTCGTTTGTGAACATTTTTTTCTGCCGTTTTGACAACAGGCTCATTACTAAAGAACACACGACTGTCTGCTGATTGACGCTTGACTGTAGATTTTCGCTTTGTGTCAAAAGAACTTCCTAACGCACACTTTTTCAAAGTAGGTGAATTCATCAGATCTGTTTGAAACATTGCATTTTATCCATGCACGACGACTGCTTAGATACTCGCAGCACAGTTGCCCCATATAAATTGCCCATGAGCGCGGAGCTTGTCTTTGTCACTGTAGCAACTTTGCTCCATCAGCGGGAGAAGGCGGTTCGACGCCCCTGTAAGCACATGTTTCTCTAATTCCTTTGTTTCAGGCAAGCCACTGTGACGTCAGACGCCTTTACGCATACAGCTTTGCGATGCTTAGACAGTAATAACATAATTCATGTTTACATTTCTTTAATTTTCGACGCATTGTCGTTATTCGTGACGCATCAATGACCAATTGATTATATGGCAATGCAATGAAAAAAGCGTGTGGAAAACAGTGTTAATGACAGATTTGAGAAGCACATTTCTTCAATGTTGGCTGCAGGGCATTCCTGTGCAGGTGACAATGGTAATTTTTCAAAACGACAAGGATATTTAAACACATGATTATTTGTTTGCTGTGCTCTATGGCCTCTGCTACAGACCTCATCGAAATGACACTTAGATATCTTAGGGTGTACATATCAAGTCTTCCCAAATGGTCTAGCGGATAGGAATCTGCCTTGTCACGCAGGGTGGCCCGGGTTCGATTCCCGTCATGGCAAAGGATTTTTGTAGAAAAATAAAATGAGTCCCAACGTGTGCAACAGAATAGTTCGAAATCTCGTTACATTTGCATCGTCATGAACATGACTTATATCAGGCTAGCTAATTTTTTCTTTGTTCATTTTAAGTGTAGAAACAATATTTCGTTTGTGAACATTTTTTTCTGCCGTTTTGACAACAGGCTCATTACTAAAGAACACACGACTGTCTGCTGATTGACGCTTGACTGTAGATTTTCGCTTTGTGTCAAAAGAACTCCCTAACGCACACTTTTTCAAAGTAGGTGAATTCATCAGATCTGTTTGAAACATTGCATTTTATCCATGCACGACGACTGCTTAGATACTCGCAGCACAGTTGCCCCATATAAATTGCCCATGAGCGCGGAGCTTGTCTTTGTCACTGTAGCAACTTTGCTCCATCAGCGGGAGAAAGCGCTTCCACGCCCCTGTAAGCACATGTTTCTCTGATTCCTTTGTTTCAGGCAAGCCACTGTGACGTCAGACGCCTTTACGCATACAGCTTTGCGATGCTTAGACAGTAATAACATAATTCATGTTTACATTTCTTTAATTTTCGACGCATTGTATTCGTGACGCATCAATGACCAATTGATTATATGGCAATGCAATGAAAAAAGCGTGTGGAAAACAGTGTTAATGACAGATTTGAGAAGCACATTTCTTCAATGTTGGCCGCATGGCATTCCTGTGCAGGTGACAATGGTAATTTTTCAAAACGACAAGGATATTTAAACACATGATTATTTGTTTGGTGTGCTCTATGGCCTCTGCTACAGACCTCATCGAAATGACACTTAGATATCTTAAGGTCTACATATGAAATCTTTCCAAATGGTCTAGCGGATAGGAATCTGCCTTGTAACGCAGGGCGGCCCGGGTTCGTTTCCCGTCATGGCAAAGGATTTTTGTAGAAAAATAAAATGAGTCCCAACGTGTGCAACAGAACAGTTCGAAATCTCGTTACATTTGCATCGTCATGAACATGACTTATATCAGACTAGCTCATTTTTTCTTTGTTCATTTTAAGTGTAGAAACAATATTTCGTTTGTGAACATTTTTTTCTGCCGTTTTGACAACAGGCTCATGACTAAAGAACACACGGCTGTCTGCTGATTGACGCTTGACTGTAGATTTTCGCTTTGTGTCAAAAGAAGTCCCTAACGCACACTTTTTCAAAGTAGGTGAATTCATCAGATCTGTTTGAAACATTGCATTTTATCCATGCACGACGACTACTTAGATACTCGCAGCACAGTTGCCTCATATAAATTGCCCATGAGCGCGGAGCTTGTCTTTGTCACTGTAGCAACTTTGCTCCATCAGCGGGAGAAAGCGCTTCCACGCCCCTGTAAGCACATGTTTCTCTGATTCCTTTGTTTCAGGCAAGCCACTGTGACGTCAGACGCCTTTACGCATACAGCTTTGCGATGCTTAGACAGTAATAACATAATTCATGTTTACATTTCTTTAATTTTCGACGCATTGTCGTTATTCGTGACGCATCAATGACCAATTGATTATATGGCAATGCAATGAAAAAAGCGTATGGAAAACAGTGTTAATGACAGATTTGAGAAGCACATTTCTTCAATGTTGGCCGCATGGCATTCCTGTGCAGGTGACAATGGTAATTTTTCAAAACGACAAGGATATTTAAACACATGATTATTTGTTTGCTGTGCTCTATGGCCTCTGCTACAGACCTCATCGAAATGACACTTAGATATCTTAGGGTGTACATATCAAGTCTTCCCAAATGGTCTAGCGGATAGGCATCTACCTTGTAACGCAGGGCGGCCCGGGATCGATTCCCGTCATGGCAAATGTTTTTTGTAGAAAAATAAAATGAGTCCCAACGTGTGCAACAGAACAGTTCGAAATCTCGTTACATTTGCATCGTCATGAACATGACTTATATCAGGCTAGCTCATTTTTTCTTTGTTCATTTTAAGTGTAGAAACAATATTTCGTTTGTGAACATTTTTTTCTGCCGTTTTAACAACAGGCTCATGACTAAAGAACACACGGCTGTCTGCTGATTGACGCTTGACTGTAGATTTTCGCTTTGTGTCAAAAGAACTTCCTAACGCACACTTTTTCAAAGTAGGTGAATTCATCAGATCTGTTTGAAACATTGCATTTTATCCATGCACGACGACTGCTTAGATACTCGCAGCACAGTTGCCCCATATAAATTGCCCATGAGCGCGGAGCTTGTCTTTGTCACTGTAGCAACTTTGCTCCATCAGCGGGAGAAGGCGGTTCGACGCCCCTGTAAGCACATGTTTCTCTAATTCCTTTGTTTCAGACAAGCCACTGTGAAGTCAGACGCCTTTACGCATACAGCTTTGCGATGCTTAGACAGTAATAACATAATTCATGTTTACATTTCTTTAATTTTCGACGCATTGTCGTTATTCGTGACGCATCAATGACCAATTGATTATATGGCAATGCAATGAAAAAAGCGTGTGGAAAACAGTGTTAACGACAGATTTGAGAAGCACATTTCTTCAATGTTGGCCGCATGGCATTCCTGTGCAGGTGACAATGGTAATTTTTCAAAACGACAAGGATATTTAAACACATGATTATTTGTTTGCTGTGCTCTATGGCCTCTGCTACAGACCTCATCGAAATGACACTTAGATATCTTAGGGTGTACATATCAAGTCTTCCCAAATGGTCTAGCATATAGGAATCTGCCTTGTCACGCATGGCGGCCCGGGTTCGATTCCCGTCATGGCAAATGATTTTTGTAGAAAAATAAAATGAGTCCCAACGTGTGCAACAGAATAGTTCGAAATCTCGTTACATTTGCATCGTCATGAACATGACTTATATCAGGCTAGCTAATTTTTTCTTTGTTCATTTTAAGTGTAGAAACAATATTTCGTTTGTGAACATTTTTTTCTGCCGTTTTGACAACAGGCTCATTACTAAAGAACACACGACTGTCTGCTGATTGACGCTTGACTGTAGATTTTCGCTTTGTGTCAAAAGAACTCCCTAACGCACACTTTTTCAAAGTAGGTGAATTCATCAGATCTGTTTGAAACATTGCATTTTATCCATGCACGACGACTGCTTAGATACTCGCAGCACAGTTGCCCCATATAAATTGCCCATGAGCGCGGAGCTTGTCTTTGTCACTGTAGCAACTTTGCTCCATCAGCGGGAGAAAGCGCTTCCACGCCCCTGTAAGCACATGTTTCTCTGATTCCTTTGTTTCAGGCAAGCCACTGTGACGTCAGACGCCTTTACGCATACAGCTTTGCGATGCTTAGACAGTAATAACATAATTCATGTTTACATTTCTTTAATTTTCGACGCATTGTATTCGTGACGCATCAATGACCAATTGATTATATGGCAATGCAATGAAAAAAGCGTGTGGAAAACAGTGTTAATGACAGATTTGAGAAGCACATTTCTTCAATGTTGGCCGCATGGCATTCCTGTGCAGGTGACAATGGTAATTTTTCAAAACGACAAGGATATTTAAACACATGATTATTTGTTTGGTGTGCTCTATGGCCTCTGCTACAGACCTCATCGAAATGACACTTAGATATCTTAAGGTCTACATATGAAATCTTTCCAAATGGTCTAGCGGATAGGAATCTGCCTTGTAACGCAGGGCGGCCCGGGTTCGTTTCCCGTCATGGCAAAGGATTTTTGTAGAAAAATAAAATGAGTCCCAACGTGTGCAACAGAACAGTTCGAAATCTCGTTACATTTGCATCGTCATGAACATGACTTATATCAGACTAGCTCATTTTTTCTTTGTTCATTTTAAGTGTAGAAACAATATTTCGTTTGTGAACATTTTTTTCTGCCGTTTTGACAACAGGCTCATGACTAAAGAACACACGGCTGTCTGCTGATTGACGCTTGACTGTAGATTTTCGCTTTGTGTCAAAAGAAGTCCCTAACGCACACTTTTTCAAAGTAGGTGAATTCATCAGATCTGTTTGAAACATTGCATTTTATCCATGCACGACGACTACTTAGATACTCGCAGCACAGTTGCCTCATATAAATTGCCCATGAGCGCGGAGCTTGTCTTTGTCACTGTAGCAACTTTGCTCCATCAGCGGGAGAAAGCGCTTCCACGCCCCTGTAAGCACATGTTTCTCTGATTCCTTTGTTTCAGGCAAGCCACTGTGACGTCAGACGCCTTTACGCATACAGCTTTGCGATGCTTAGACAGTAATAACATAATTCATGTTTACATTTCTTTAATTTTCGACGCATTGTCGTTATTCGTGACGCATCAATGACCAATTGATTATATGGCAATGCAATGAAAAAAGCGTATGGAAAACAGTGTTAATGACAGATTTGAGAAGCACATTTCTTCAATGTTGGCCGCATGGCATTCCTGTGCAGGTGACAATGGTAATTTTTCAAAACGACAAGGATATTTAAACACATGATTATTTGTTTGCTGTGCTCTATGGCCTCTGCTACAGACCTCATCGAAATGACACTTAGATATCTTAGGGTGTACATATCAAGTCTTCCCAAATGGTCTAGCGGATAGGCATCTACCTTGTAACGCAGGGCGGCCCGGGATCGATTCCCGTCATGGCAAATGTTTTTTGTAGAAAAATAAAATGAGTCCCAACGTGTGCAACAGAACAGTTCGAAATCTCGTTACATTTGCATCGTCATGAACATGACTTATATCAGGCTAGCTCATTTTTTCTTTGTTCATTTTAAGTGTAGAAACAATATTTCGTTTGTGAACATTTTTTTCTGCCGTTTTAACAACAGGCTCATGACTAAAGAACACACGGCTGTCTGCTGATTGACGCTTGACTGTAGATTTTCGCTTTGTGTCAAAAGAACTTCCTAACGCACACTTTTTCAAAGTAGGTGAATTCATCAGATCTGTTTGAAACATTGCATTTTATCCATGCACGACGACTGCTTAGATACTCGCAGCACAGTTGCCCCATATAAATTGCCCATGAGCGCGGAGCTTGTCTTTGTCACTGTAGCAACTTTGCTCCATCAGCGGGAGAAGGCGGTTCGACGCCCCTGTAAGCACATGTTTCTCTAATTCCTTTGTTTCAGACAAGCCACTGTGAAGTCAGACGCCTTTACGCATACAGCTTTGCGATGCTTAGACAGTAATAACATAATTCATGTTTACATTTCTTTAATTTTCGACGCATTGTCGTTATTCGTGACGCATCAATGACCAATTGATTATATGGCAATGCAATGAAAAAAGCGTGTGGAAAACAGTGTTAACGACAGATTTGAGAAGCACATTTCTTCAATGTTGGCCGCATGGCATTCCTGTGCAGGTGACAATGGTAATTTTTCAAAACGACAAGGATATTTAAACACATGATTATTTGTTTGCTGTGCTCTATGGCCTCTGCTACAGACCTCATCGAAATGACACTTAGATATCTTAGGGTGTACATATCAAGTCTTCCCAAATGGTCTAGCGTATAGGAATCTGCCTTGTCACGCATGGCGGCCCGGGTTCGATTCCCGTCATGGCAAATGATTTTTGTAGAAAAATAAAATGAGTCCCAACGTGTGCAACAGAACAGTTCGAAATCTCGTTACATTTGCATCGTCATGAACATGACTTATATCAGGCTAGCTCATTTTTTCTTTGTTCATTTTAAGTGTAGAAACAATATTTCGTTTGTGACCATTTTTTTCTGCCGTTTTGACAACAGGCTCATGACTAAAGAACACACGGCTGTCTGCTGATTGACGCTTGACTGTAGATTTTCGCTTTGTGTCAAAAGAACTTCCTAACGCAAACTTTTTCAAAGTAGGTGAATTCATCAGATCTGTTTGAAACATTGCATTTTATCCATGCACGACGACTACTTAGATACTCGCAGCACAGTTGCCTCATTTAAATTGCCCATGAGCGCGGAGCTTGTCTTTGTCACTGTAGCAACTTTGCTCCATCAGCGGGAGAAGGCGGTTCGACGCCCCTGTAAGCACATGTTTCTCTAATTCCTTTGTTTCAGGCAAGCCACTGTGACGTCAGACGCCTTTACGCATACAGCTTTGCGATGCTTAGACAGTAATAACATAATTCATGTTTACATTTCTTTAATTTTCGACGCATTGTCGTTATTCGTGACGCATCAATGACCAATTGATTATATGGCAATGCAATGAAAAAAGCGTGTGGAAAACAGTGTTAATGACAGATTTGAGAAGCACATTTCTTCAATGTTGGCCGCATGGCATTCCTGTGCAGGTGACAATGGTAATTTTTCAAAACGACAAGGATATTTAAACACATGATTATTTGTTTGCTGTGCTCTATGGCCTCTGCTACAGACCTCATCGAAATGACACTTAGATATCTTAGGGTGTACATATCAAGTCTTCCCAAATGGTCTAGCGGATAGGAATCTGCCTTGTAACGCAGGGCGGCCCGGGTTCGATTCCCGTCATGGCAAAGGATTTTTGTAGAAAAATAAAATGAGTCCCAACGTGTGCAACAGAACAGTTCGAAATCTCGTTACATTTGCATCGTCATGAACATGACTTATATCAGGCTAGCTAATTTTTTCTTTGTTCATTTTAAGTGTAGAAACAATATTTCGTTTGTGAACATTTTTTTCTGCCGTTTTGACAACAGGCTCATGACTAAAGAACACACGGCTGTCTGCTGATTGACGCTTGACTGTAGATTTTCGCTTTGTGTCAAAAGAATTCCCTAACGCACACTTTTTCAAAGTAGGTGAATTCATCAGATCTGTTTGAAACATTGCATTTTATCCATGCACGACGACTACTTAGATACTCGCAGCACAGTTACCTCATATAAATTGCCCATGAGCGCGGAGCTTGTCTTTGTCACTGTAGCAACTTTGCTCCATCAGCGGGAGAAGGCGGTTTGACGCCCCTGTAAGCACATGTTTCTCTAATTCCTTTGTTTCAGGCAAGCCACTGTGACGTCAGACGCCTTTACGCATACAGCTTTGCGATGCTTAGACAGTAATAACATAATTCATGTTTACATTTCTTTAATTTTCGACGCATTGTCATTATTCGTGACGCATCAATGACCAATTGATTTTATGGCAATGCAATGAATAAAGCGTGTGGAAAACAGTGTTAATGACAGATTTGAGAAGCACATTTCATCAATGTTGGCCGCATGGCATTCCTGTGCAGGTGACAATGGTAATTTTTCAAAACGACAAGGATATTTAAACACATGATTATTTGTTTGCTGTGCTCTATGGCCTCTGCTACAGACCTCATCGAAATGACACTTAGATATCTTAGGGTGTACATATCAAGTTTTCCCAAATGTTCTAGCGGATAGGCATCTACCTTGTAACGCAGGGCGGCCCGGGTTCGATTCCCGTCATGGCAAAAAAATTTTGTGGAAAAATAAAATGAGTCCCAACGTGTGCAACAGAACAGTTCGAAATCTCGTTACATTTGCATCGTCATGAACATGACTTATATCAGGCTTGCTCATTTTTTCTTTGTTCATTTTAAGTGTAGAAACAATATTTCGTTTGTGAACATTTTTTTCTGCCGTTTTGACAACAGGCTCATGACTAAAGAACACACGGCTGTCTGCTGATTGACGCTTGACTGTAGATTTTCGCTTTGTGTCAAAAGAACTCCCTAACGCACACTTTTTCAAAGTAGGTGAATTCATCAGATCTGTTTGAAACATTGCATTTTATCCATGCACGACGACTACTTAGATACTCGCAGCACAGTTGCCCCATATAAATTGCCCATGAGCGTGGAGCTTGTCTTTGTCACTGTAGCAACTTTGCTCCATCAGCGGGAGAAGGTGGTTTGACGCCCCTGTAAGCACATGTTTCTCTAATTCCTTTGTTTCAGGCAAGCCACTGTGACGTCAGACGCCTTTACGCATACAGCTTTGCGATGCTTAGACAGTAATAACATAATTCATGTTTACATTTCTTTAATTTTCGACGCATTGTCGTTATTCGTGACGCATCAATGTCCAATTGATTATATGGCAATGCAATGAAAAAAGCGTGTGGAAAACAGTGTTAATGACAGATTTGAGAAGCACATTTCTTCAATGTTGGCCGCATGGCATTCCTGTGCAGGTGACAATGGTAATTTTTCAAAACGACAAGGATATTTAAACACATGATTATTTGTTTGCTGTGCTCTATGGCCTCTGCTACAGACCTCATCGAAATGACACTTAGATATCTTAGGGTGTACATATCAAGTCTTCCCAAATGGTCTAGCGTATAGGAATCTGCCTTGTCACGCAGGGAGGCCCGGGTTCGATTCCCGTCATGGCAAATGATTTTTGTAGAAAAATAAAATGAGTCCCAACGTGTGCAACAGAACAGTTCGAAATCTCGTTACATTTGCATCGTCATGAACATGACTTATATCAGGCTAGCTAATTTTTTCTTTGTTCATTTTAAGTGTAGAAACAATATTTCGTTTGTGAACATTTTTTTCTGCCGTTTTGACAACAGGCTCATGACTAAAGAACACACGGCTGTCTGCTGATTGACGCTTGACTGTAGATTTTCGCTTTGTGTCAAAAGAATTCCCTAACGCACACTTTTTCAAAGTAGGTGAATTCATCAGATCTGTTTGAAACATTGCATTTTATCCATGCACGACGACTACTTAGATACTCGCAGCACAGTTACCTCATATAAATTGCCCATGAGCGCGGAGCTTGTCTTTGTCACTGTAGCAACTTTGCTCCATCAGCGGGAGAAGGCGGTTTGACGCACCTGTAAGCACATGTTTCTCTAATTCCTTTGTTTCAGGCAAGCCACTGTGACGTCAGACGCCTTTACGCATACAGCTTTGCGATGCTTAGACAGTCATAACATAATTCATGTTTACATTTCTTTAATTTTCGACGCATTGTCGTTATTCGTGACGCATCAATGACCAATTGATTTTATGGCAATGCAATGAAAAAAGCGTGTGGAAAACAGTGTTAATGACAGATTTGAGAAGCACATTTCATCAATGTTGGCCGCATGGCATTCCTGTGCAGGTGACAATGGTAATTTTTCAAAACGACAAGGATATTTAAACACATGATTATTTGTTTGCTGTGCTCTATGGCCTCTGCTACAGACCTCATCGAAATGACACTTAGATATCTTAGGGTGTACATATCAAGTTTTCCCAAATGGTCTAGCGGATAGGCATCTACCTTGTAACGCAGGGTGGCCAGGGTTCGATTCCCGTCATGGGAAATGTTTTTTGTAGAAAAATAAAATGAGTCCCAACGTGTGCAACAGAACAGTTCGAAATCTCGTTACATTTGCATCGTCATGAACATGACTTATATCAGGCTAGCTCATTTTTTCTTTGTTCATTTTAAGTGTAGAAACAATATTTCGTTTTTGACCATTTTTTTGTGCCGTTTTGACAACAGGCTCATGACTAAAGAACACACGGCTGTCTGCTGATTGACGCTTGACTGTAGATTTTCGCTTTGTGTCAAAAGAACTTCCTAACGCACACTTTTTCAAAGTAGGTGAATTCATCAGATCTGTTTGAAACATTGCATTTTATCCATGCACGACGACTACTTAGATACTCGCAGCACAGTTGCCTCATATAAATTGCCCATGAGCGCGGAGCTTGTCTTTGTCACTGTAGCAACTTTGCTCCATCAGCGGGAGAATGAGGTTCGACGCCCCTGTAAGCACATGTTTCTCTAATTCCTTTGTTTCAGGCAAGCCACTGTGACGTCAGACGCCTTTACGCATACAGCTTTGCGATGCTTAGACAGTAATAACATAATTCATGTTTACATTTCTTTAATTTTCGACGCATTGTCGTTATTCGTGACGCATCAATGACCAATTGATTATATGGCAATGCAATGAAAAAAGCGTGTGGAAAACAGTGTTAATGACAGATTTGAGAAGCACATTTCTTCAATGTTGGCCGCATGGCATTCCTGTGCAGGTGACAATGGTAATTTTTCAAAACGACAAGGATATTTAAACACATGATTATTTGTTTGCTGTGCTCTATGGCCTCTGCTACAGACCTCATCGAAATGACACTTAGATATCTTAGGGTGTACATATCAAGTCTTCCCAAATGGTCTAGCGGATAGGAATCTGCCTTGTAACGCAGGGCGGCCCGGGTTCGATTCCCGTCGTGGCAAATGTTTTTTATAGAAAAATAAAATGAGTCCCAACGTGTGCAACAGAACAGTTCGAAATCTCGTTACATTTGCATCGTCATGAACATGACTTATATCAGGCTAGCTCATTTTTTCTTTGTTCATTTTAAGTGTAGAAACAATATTTCGTTTGTGACCATTTTTTTCTGCCGTTTTGACAACAGGCTCATGACTAAAGAACACACGGCTGTCTGCTGATTGACGCTTGACTGTAGATTTTCGCTTTGTGTCAAAAGAACTTCCTAACGCAAACTTTTTCAAAGTAGGTGAATTCATCAGATCTGTTTGAAACATTGCATTTTATCCATGCACGACGACTACTTAGATACTCGCAGCACAGTTGCCTCATATAAATTGCCCATGAGCGCGGAGCTTGTCTTTGTCACTGTAGCAACTTTGCTCCATCAGCGGGAGAAGGTGGTTCGACGCCCCTGTAAGCACATGTTTCTCTAATTCCTTTGTTTCAGGCAAGCCACTGTGACGTCAGACGCCTTTACGCATACAGCTTTGCGATGCTTAGACAGTAATAACATAATTCATGTTTACATTTCTTTAATTTTCGACGCATTGTCGTTATTCGTGACGCATCAATGACCAATTGATTATATGGCAATGCAATGAAAAAAGCGTGTGGAAAACAGTGTTAATGACAGATTTGAGAAGCACATTTCTTCAATGTTGGCCGCATGGCATTCCTGTGCAGGTGACAATGGTAATTTTTCAAAACGACAAGGATATTTAAACACATGATTATTTGTTTGCTGTGCTCTATGGCCTCTGCTACAGACCTCATCGAAATGACACTTAGATATCTTAGGGTGTACATATCAAGTTTTCCCAAATGGTCTAGCGGATAGGCATCTACCTTGTAACGCAGGGCGGCCCGGGTTCGATTCCAGTCATGGCAAATATTTTTTGTAGAAAAATAAAATGAGTCCCAACGTGTGCAACAGAATAGTTCGAAATCTCGTTACATTTGCATCGTCATGAACATGACTTATATCAGGCTTGCTCATTTTTTCTTTGTTCATTTTAAGTGTAGAAACAATATTTCGTTTGTGAACATTTTTTTCTGCCGTTTTGACAACAGGCTCATGACTAAAGAACACACGGCTGTCTGCTGATTGACGCTTGACTGTAGATTTTCGCTTTGTGTCAAAAGAATTCCCTAACGCACACTTTTTCAAAGTAGGTGAATTCATCAGATCTGTTTGAAACATTGCATTTTATCCATGCACGACGACTACTTAGATACTCGCAGCACAGTTACCTCATATAAATTGCCCATGAGCGCGGAGCTTGTCTTTGTCACTGTAGCAACTTTGCTCCATCAGCGGGAGAAGGCGGTTTGACGCCCCTGTAAGCACATGTTTCTCTAATTCCTTTGTTTCAGGCAAGCCACTGTGACGTCAGACGCCTTTACGCATACAGCTTTGCGATGCTTAGACAGTAATAACATAATTCATGTTTACATTTCTTTAATTTTCGACGCATTGTCGTTATTCGTGACGCATCAATGACCAATTGATTTTATGGCAATGCAATGAAAAAAGCGTGTGGAAAACACTGTTAATGACAGATTTGAGAAGCACATTTCATCAATGTTGGCCGCATGGCATTCCTGTGCAGGTGACAATGGTAATTTTTCAAAACGACAAGGATATTTAAACACATGATTATTTGTTTGCTGTGCTCTATGGCCTCTGCTACAGACCTCATCGAAATGACACTTAGATATCTTAGGGTGTACATATCAAGTTTTCCCAAATGGTCTAGCGGATAGGCATCTACCTTGTAACGCAGGGCGGCCCGGGTTCGATTCCCGTCATGGCAAAAAAAATTTGTAGAAAAATAAAATGAGTCCCAACGTGTGCAACAGAATAGTTCGAAATCTCGTTACATTTGCATCGTCATGAACATGACTTATATCAGGCTTGCTCATTTTTTCTTTGTTCATTTTAAGTGTAGAAACAATATTTCGTTTGTGAACATTTTTTTCTGCCGTTTTGACAACAGGCTTATGACTAAAGAACACACGGCTGTCTGCTGATTGACGCTTGACTGTAGATTTTCGCTTTGTGTCAAAAGAATTCCCTAACGCACACTTTTTCAAAGTAGGTGAATTCATCAGATCTGTTTGAAACATTGCATTTTATCCATGCACGACGACTACTTAGATACTCGCAGCACAGTTACCTCATATAAATTGCCCATGAGCGCGGAGCTTGTCTTTGTCACTGTAGCAACTTTGCTCCATCAGCGGGAGAAGGCGGTTTGACGCCCCTGTAAGCACATGTTTCTCTAATTCCTTTGTTTCAGGCAAGCCACTGTGACGTCAGACGCCTTTACGCATACAGCTTTGCGATGCTTAGACAGTAATAACATAATTCATGTTTACATTTCTTTAATTTTCGACGCATTGTCGTTATTCGTGACGCATCAATGACCAATTGATTTTATGGCAATGCAATGAAAAAAGCGTGTGGAAAACAGTGTTAATGACAGATTTGAGAAGCACATTTCATCAATGTTGGCCGCATGGCATTCCTGTGCAGGTGACAATGGTAATTTTTCAAAACGACAAGGATATTTAAACACATGATTATTTGTTTGCTGTGCTCTATGGCCTCTGCTACAGACCTCATCGAAATGACACTTAGATATCTTAGGGTGTACATATCAAGTCTTCCCAAATGGTCTAGCGTATAGGAATCTGCCTTGTCACGCAGGGCGGCCCGGGTTCGATTCCCGTCATGGCAAATGATTTTTGTAGAAAAATAAAATGAGTCCCAACGTGTGCAACAGAACAGTTCGAAATCTCGTTACATTTGCATCGTCATGAACATGACTTATATCAGGCTAGCTCATTTTTTCTTTGTTCATTTTAAGTGTAGAAACAATATTTCGTTTGTGAACATTTTTTTCTGCCGTTTTGACAACAGACTCATTACTAAAGAACACACGGCTGTCTGCTGATTGACGCTTGACTGTAGATTTTCGCTTTGTGTCAAAAGAACTCCCTAACGCACACTTTTTCAAAGTAGGTGAATTCATCAGATCTGTTTGAAACATTGCATTTTATCCATGCACGACGACTACTTAGATACTCGCAGCACAGTTGCCTCATATAAATTGCCCATGAGCGCGGAGCTTGTCTTTGTCACTGTAGCAACTTTGCTCCATCAGCGGGAGAAGGCGGTTCGACGCCCCTGTAAGCACATGTTTCTCTAATTCCTTTGTTTCAGGCAAGCCACTGTGACGTCAGACGCCTTTACGCATACAGCTTTGCGATGCTTAGACAGTAATAACATAATTCATGTTTACATTTCTTTAATTTTCGACGCATTGTCGTTATTCGTGACGCATCAATGACCAATTGATTATATGGCAATGCAATGAAAAAAGCGTGTGGAAAACAGTGTTAATGACAGATTTGAGAAGCACATTTCTTCAATGTTGGCCGCATGGCATTCCTGTGCAGGTGACAATGGTAATTTTTCAAAACGACAAGGATATTTAAACACATGATTATTTGTTTGCTGTGCTCTATGGCCTCTGCTACAGACCTCATCGAAATGACACTTAGATATCTTAGGGTGTACATATCAAGTTTTCCCAAATGGTCTAGCGGATAGGCATCTACCTTGTAACGCAGGGCGGCCCGGGTTCGATTCCAGTCATGGCAAATATTTTTTGTAGAAAAATAAAATGAGTCCCAACGTGTGCAACAGAATAGTTCGAAATCTCGTTACATTTGCATCGTCATGAACATGACTTATATCAGGCTTGCTCATTTTTTCTTTGTTCATTTTAAGTGTAGAAACAATATTTCGTTTGTGAACATTTTTTTCTGCCGTTTTGACAACAGGCTCATGACTAAAGAACACACGGCTGTCTGCTGATTGACGCTTGACTGTAGATTTTCGCTTTGTGTCAAAAGAATTCCCTAACGCACACTTTTTCAAAGTAGGTGAATTCATCAGATCTGTTTGAAACATTGCATTTTATCCATGCACGACGACTACTTAGATACTCGCAGCACAGTTACCTCATATAAATTGCCCATGAGCGCGGAGCTTGTCTTTGTCACTGTAGCAACTTTGCTCCATCAGCGGGAGAAGGCGGTTTGACGCCCCTGTAAGCACATGTTTCTCTAATTCCTTTGTTTCAGGCAAGCCACTGTGACGTCAGACGCCTTTACGCATACAGCTTTGCGATGCTTAGACAGTAATAACATAATTCATGTTTACATTTCTTTAATTTTCGACGCATTGTCGTTATTCGTGACGCATCAATGACCAATTGATTTTATGGCAATGCAATGAAAAAAGCGTGTGGAAAACACTGTTAATGACAGATTTGAGAAGCACATTTCATCAATGTTGGCCGCATGGCATTCCTGTGCAGGTGACAATGGTAATTTTTCAAAACGACAAGGATATTTAAACACATGATTATTTGTTTGCTGTGCTCTATGGCCTCTGCTACAGACCTCATCGAAATGACACTTAGATATCTTAGGGTGTACATATCAAGTTTTCCCAAATGGTCTAGCGGATAGGCATCTACCTTGTAACGCAGGGCGGCCCGGGTTCGATTCCCGTCATGGCAAAAAAAATTTGTAGAAAAATAAAATGAGTCCCAACGTGTGCAACAGAATAGTTCGAAATCTCGTTACATTTGCATCGTCATGAACATGACTTATATCAGGCTTGCTCATTTTTTCTTTGTTCATTTTAAGTGTAGAAACAATATTTCGTTTGTGAACATTTTTTTCTGCCGTTTTGACAACAGGCTTATGACTAAAGAACACACGGCTGTCTGCTGATTGACGCTTGACTGTAGATTTTCGCTTTGTGTCAAAAGAATTCCCTAACGCACACTTTTTCAAAGTAGGTGAATTCATCAGATCTGTTTGAAACATTGCATTTTATCCATGCACGACGACTACTTAGATACTCGCAGCACAGTTACCTCATATAAATTGCCCATGAGCGCGGAGCTTGTCTTTGTCACTGTAGCAACTTTGCTCCATCAGCGGGAGAAGGCGGTTTGACGCCCCTGTAAGCACATGTTTCTCTAATTCCTTTGTTTCAGGCAAGCCACTGTGACGTCAGACGCCTTTACGCATACAGCTTTGCGATGCTTAGACAGTAATAACATAATTCATGTTTACATTTCTTTAATTTTCGACGCATTGTCGTTATTCGTGACGCATCAATGACCAATTGATTTTATGGCAATGCAATGAAAAAAGCGTGTGGAAAACAGTGTTAATGACAGATTTGAGAAGCACATTTCATCAATGTTGGCCGCATGGCATTCCTGTGCAGGTGACAATGGTAATTTTTCAAAACGACAAGGATATTTAAACACATGATTATTTGTTTGCTGTGCTCTATGGCCTCTGCTACAGACCTCATCGAAATGACACTTAGATATCTTAGGGTGTACATATCAAGTCTTCCCAAATGGTCTAGCGTATAGGAATCTGCCTTGTCACGCAGGGCGGCCCGGGTTCGATTCCCGTCATGGCAAATGATTTTTGTAGAAAAATAAAATGAGTCCCAACGTGTGCAACAGAACAGTTCGAAATCTCGTTACATTTGCATCGTCATGAACATGACTTATATCAGGCTAGCTCATTTTTTCTTTGTTCATTTTAAGTGTAGAAACAATATTTCGTTTGTGAACATTTTTTTCTGCCGTTTTGACAACAGACTCATTACTAAAGAACACACGGCTGTCTGCTGATTGACGCTTGACTGTAGATTTTCGCTTTGTGTCAAAAGAACTCCCTAACGCACACTTTTTCAAAGTAGGTGAATTCATCAGATCTGTTTGAAACATTGCATTTTATCCATGCACGACGACTACTTAGATACTCGCAGCACAGTTGCCTCATATAAATTGCCCATGAGCGCGGAGCTTGTCTTTGTCACTGTAGCAACTTTGCTCCATCAGCGGGAGAAGGCGGTTCGACGCCCCTGTAAGCACATGTTTCTCTAATTCCTTTGTTTCAGGCAAGCCACTGTGACGTCAGACGCCTTTACGCATACAGCTTTGCGATGCTTAGACAGTAATAACATAATTCATGTTTACATTTCTTTAATTTTCGACGCATTGTCGTTATTCGTGACGCATCAATGACCAATTGATTTTATGGCAATGCAATGAAAAAAGCGTGTGGAAAACAGTGTTAATGACAGATTTGAGAAGCACATTTCATCAATGTTGGCCGCATGGCATTCCTGTGCAGGTGACAATGGTAATTTTTCAAAACGACAAGGATATTTAAACACATGATTATTTGTTTGCTGTGCTCTATGGCCTCTGCTACAGACCTCATCGAAATGACACTTAGATATCTTAGGGTGTACATATCAAGTTTTCCCAAATGGTCTAGCGGATAGGCATCTACCTTGTAACGCAGGGCGGCCCGGGTTCGATTCCCGTCATGGCAAAAAAAATTTGTAGAAAAATAAAATGAGTCCCAACGTGTGCAACAGAACAGTTCGAAATCTCGTTACATTTGCATCGTCATGAACATGACTTATATCAGGCTTGCTCATTTTTTCTTTGTTCATTTTAAGTGTAGAAACAATATTTCGTTTGTGAACATTTTTTTCTGCCGTTTTGACAACAGAGTCATTACTAAAGAACACACGGCTGTCTGCTGATTGACGCTTGACTGTAGATTTTCGCTTTGTGTCAAAAGAACTCCCTAACGCACACTTTTTCAAAGTAGGTGAATTCATCAGATCTGTTTGAAACATTGCATTTTATCCATGCACGACGACTACTTAGATACTCGCAGCACAGTTGCCTCATATAAATTGCCCATGAGCGCGGAGCTTGTCTTTGTCACTGTAGCAACTTTGCTCCATCAGCGGGAGAAGGCGGTTCGACGCCCCTGTAAGCACATGTTTCTCTAATTCCTTTGTTTCAGGTAAGCCACTGTGACGTCAGACGCCTTTACGCATACAGCTTTGCGATGCTTAGACAGTAATAACATAATTCATGTTTACAATTCTTTAATTTTCGACGCATTGTCGTTATTCGTGACGCATCAATGACCAATTGATTATATGGCAATGCAATGAAAAAAGCGTGTGGAAAACAGTGTTAATGACAGATTTGAGAAGCACATTTCTTCAATGTTGGCCGCATGGCATTCCTGTGCAGGTGACAATGGTAATTTTTCAAAACGACAAGGATATTTAAACACATGATTATTTGTTTGCTGTGCTCTATGGCCTCTGCTACAGACCTCATCGAAATGACACTTAGATATCTTAGGGTGTACATATCAAGTTTTCCCAAATGGTCTAGCGGATAGGCATCTACCTTGTAACGCAGGGCGGCCCGGGTTCGATTCCCGTCATGGCAAATATTTTTTGTAGAAAAATAAAATGAGTCCCAACGTGTGCAACAGAATAGTTCGAAATCTCGTTACATTTGCATCGTCATGAACATGACTTATATCAGGCTTGCTCATTTTTTCTTTGTTCATTTTAAGTGTAGAAACAATATTTCGTTTGTGAACATTTTTTTCTGCCGTTTTGACAACAGGCTCATGACTAAAGAACACACGGCTGTCTGCTGATTGACGCTTGACTGTAGATTTTCGCTTTGTGTCAAAAGAACTCCCTAACGCACACTTTTTCAAAGTAGGTGAATTCATCAGATCTGTTTGAAACATTGCATTTTATCCATGCACGACGACTACTTAGATACTCGCAGCACAGTTGCCTCATATAAATTGCCCATGAGCGCGGAGCTTGTCTTTGTCACTGTAGCAACTTTGCTCCATCAGCGGGAGAAGGCGGTTCGACGCCCCTGTAAGCACATGTTTCTCTAATTCCTTTGTTTCAGGTAAGCCACTGTGACGTCAGACGCCTTTACGCATACAGCTTTGCGATGCTTAGACAGTAATAACATAATTCATGTTTACAATTCTTTAATTTTCGACGCATTGTCGTTATTCGTGACGCATCAATGACCAATTGATTATATGGCAATGCAATGAAAAAAGCGTGTGGAAAACAGTGTTAATGACAGATTTGAGAAGCACATTTCTTCAATGTTGGCCGCATGGCATTCCTGTGCAGGTGACAATGGTAATTTTTCAAAACGACAAGGATATTTAAACACATGATTATTTGTTTGCTGTGCTCTATGGCCTCTGCTACAGACCTCATCGAAATGACACTTAGATATCTTAGGGTGTACATATCAAGTTTTCCCAAATGGTCTAGCGGATAGGCATCTACCTTGTAACGCAGGGCGGCCCGGGTTCGATTCCCGTCATGGCAAATATTTTTTGTAGAAAAATAAAATGAGTCCCAACGTGTGCAACAGAATAGTTCGAAATCTCGTTACATTTGCATCGTCATGAACATGACTTATATCAGGCTTGCTCATTTTTTCTTTGTTCATTTTAAGTGTAGAAACAATATTTCGTTTGTGAACATTTTTTTCTGCCGTTTTGACAACAGGCTCATGACTAAAGAACACACGGCTGTCTGCTGATTGACGCTTGACTGTAGATTTTCGCTTTGTGTCAAAAGAATTCCCTAACGCACACTTTTTCAAAGTAGGTGAATTCATCAGATCTGTTTGAAACATTGCATTTTATCCATGCACGACGACTACTTAGATACTCGCAGCACAGTTACCTCATATAAATTGCCCATGAGCGCGGAGCTTGTCTTTGTCACTGTAGCAACTTTGCTCCATCAGCGGGAGAAGGCGGTTTGACGCCCCTGTAAGCACATGTTTCTCTAATTCCTTTGTTTCAGGCAAGCCACTGTGACGTCAGACGCCTTTACGCATACAGCTTTGCGATGCTTAGACAGTAATAACATAATTCATGTTTACATTTCTTTAATTTTCGACGCATTGTCGTTATTCGTGACGCATCAATGACCAATTGATTTTATGGCAATGCAATGAAAAAAGCGTGTGGAAAACAGTGTTAATGACAGATTTGAGAAGCACATTTCATCAATGTTGGCCGCATGGCATTCCTGTGCAGGTGACAATGGTAATTTTTCAAAACGACAAGGATATTTAAACACATGATTATTTGTTTGCTGTGCTCTATGGCCTCTGCTACAGACCTCATCGAAATGACACTTAGATATCTTAGGGTGTACATATCAAGTCTTCCCAAATGGTCTAGCGTATAGGAATCTGCCTTGTCACGCAGGGCGGCCCGGGTTCGATTCCCGTCATGGCAAATGATTTTTGTAGAAAAATAAAATGAGTCCCAACGTGTGCAACAGAACAGTTCGAAATCTCGTTACATTTGCATCGTCATGAACATGACTTATATCAGGCTAGCTCATTTTTTCTTTGTTCATTTTAAGTGTAGAAACAATATTTCGTTTGTGAACATTTTTTTCTGCCGTTTTGACAACAGACTCATTACTAAAGAACACACGGCTGTCTGCTGATTGACGCTTGACTGTAGATTTTCGCTTTGTGTCAAAAGAACTCCCTAACGCACACTTTTTCAAAGTAGGTGAATTCATCAGATCTGTTTGAAACATTGCATTTTATCCATGCACGACGACTACTTAGATACTCGCAGCACAGTTGCCTCATATAAATTGCCCATGAGCGCGGAGCTTGTCTTTGTCACTGTAGCAACTTTGCTCCATCAGCGGGAGAAGGCGGTTCGACGCCCCTGTAAGCACATGTTTCTCTAATTCCTTTGTTTCAGGCAAGCCACTGTGACGTCAGACGCCTTTACGCATACAGCTTTGCGATGCTTAGACAGTAATAACATAATTCATGTTTACATTTCTTTAATTTTCGACGCATTGTCGTTATTCGTGACGCATCAATGACCAATTGATTTTATGGCAATGCAATGAAAAAAGCGTGTGGAAAACAGTGTTAATGACAGATTTGAGAAGCACATTTCATCAATGTTGGCCGCATGGCATTCCTGTGCAGGTGACAATGGTAATTTTTCAAAACGACAAGGATATTTAAACACATGATTATTTGTTTGCTGTGCTCTATGGCCTCTGCTACAGACCTCATCGAAATGACACTTAGATATCTTAGGGTGTACATATCAAGTTTTCCCAAATGGTCTAGCGGATAGGCATCTACCTTGTAACGCAGGGCGGCCCGGGTTCGATTCCCGTCATGGCAAAAAAAATTTGTAGAAAAATAAAATGAGTCCCAACGTGTGCAACAGAACAGTTCGAAATCTCGTTACATTTGCATCGTCATGAACATGACTTATATCAGGCTTGCTCATTTTTTCTTTGTTCATTTTAAGTGTAGAAACAATATTTCGTTTGTGAACATTTTTTTCTGCCGTTTTGACAACAGACTCATTACTAAAGAACACACGGCTGTCTGCTGATTGACGCTTGACTGTAGATTTTCGCTTTGTGTCAAAAGAACTCCCTAACGCACACTTTTTCAAAGTAGGTGAATTCATCAGATCTGTTTGAAACATTGCATTTTATCCATGCACGACGACTACTTAGATACTCGCAGCACAGTTGCCTCATATAAATTGCCCATGAGCGCGGAGCTTGTCTTTGTCACTGTAGCAACTTTGCTCCATCAGCGGGAGAAGGCGGTTCGACGCCCCTGTAAGCACATGTTTCTCTAATTCCTTTGTTTCAGGTAAGCCACTGTGACGTCAGACGCCTTTACGCATACAGCTTTGCGATGCTTAGACAGTAATAACATAATTCATGTTTACAATTCTTTAATTTTCGACGCATTGTCGTTATTCGTGACGCATCAATGACCAATTGATTATATGGCAATGCAATGAAAAAAGCGTGTGGAAAACAGTGTTAATGACAGATTTGAGAAGCACATTTCTTCAATGTTGGCCGCATGGCATTCCTGTGCAGGTGACAATGGTAATTTTTCAAAACGACAAGGATATTTAAACACATGATTATTTGTTTGCTGTGCTCTATGGCCTCTGCTACAGACCTCATCGAAATGACACTTAGATATCTTAGGGTGTACATATCAAGTCTTCCCAAATGGTCTAGCGTATAGGAATCTGCCTTGTCACGCAGGGCGGCCCGGGTTCGATTCCCGTCATGGCAAATGATTTTTGTAGAAAAATAAAATGAGTCCCAACGTGTGCAACAGAACAGTTCGAAATCTCGTTACATTTGCATCGTCATGAACATGACTTATATCAGGCTAGCTCATTTTTTCTTTGTTCATTTTAAGTGTAGAAACAATATTTCGTTTGTGAACATTTTTTTCTGCCGTTTTGACAACAGACTCATTACTAAAGAACACACGGCTGTCTGCTGATTGACGCTTGACTGTAGATTTTCGCTTTGTGTCAAAAGAACTCCCTAACGCACACTTTTTCAAAGTAGGTGAATTCATCAGATCTGTTTGAAACATTGCATTTTATCCATGCACGACGACTACTTAGATACTCGCAGCACAGTTGCCTCATATAAATTGCCCATGAGCGCGGAGCTTGTCTTTGTCACTGTAGCAACTTTGCTCCATCAGCGGGAGAAGGCGGTTCGACGCCCCTGTAAGCACATGTTTCTCTAATTCCTTTGTTTCAGGCAAGCCACTGTGACGTCAGACGCCTTTACGCATACAGCTTTGCGATGCTTAGACAGTAATAACATAATTCATTTTTTACAATTCTTTAATTTTCGACGCATTGTCGTTATTCGTGACGCATCAATGACCAATTGATTATATGGCAATGCAATGAAAAAAGCGTGTGGAAAACAGTGTTAATGACAGATTTGAGAAGCACATTTCTTCAATGTTGGCCGCATGGCATTCCTGTGCAGGTGACAATGGTAATTTTTCAAAACGACAAGGATATTTAAACACATGATTATTTGTTTGCTGTGCTCTATGGCCTCTGCTACAGACCTCATCGAAATGACACTTAGATATCTTAGGGTGTACATATCAAGTTTTCCCAAATGGTCTAGCGGATAGGCATCTACCTTGTAAAGCAGGGCGGTCCGGGTTCGATTCCCGTCATGGCAAATGTTTTTTGTAGAAAAATAAAATGAGTCCCAACGTGTGCAACAGAACAGTTCGAAATCTCGTTACATTTGCATCGTCATGAACATGACTTATATCAGGCTAGCTCATTTTTTCTTTGTTCATTTTAAGTGTAGAAACAATATTTCGTTTGTGACCATTTTTTTCTGCCGTTTTGACAACAGGCTCATGACTAAAGAACACACGGCTGTCTGCTGATTGACGCTTGACTGTAGATTTTCGCTTTGTGTCAAAAGAACTTCCTAACGCACACTTTTTCAAAGTAGGTGAATTCATCAGATCTGTTTGAAACATTGCATTTTATCCATGCACGACGACTACTTAGATACTCGCAGCACAGTTGCCTCATATAAATTGCCCATGAGCGCGGAGCTTGTCTTTGTCACTGTAGCAACTTTGCTCCATCAGCGGGAGAAGGCGGTTCGACGCCCCTGTAAGCACATGTTTCTCTAATTCCTTTGTTTCAGGCAAGCCACTGTGACGTCAGACGCCTTTACGCATACAGCTTTGCGATGCTTAGACAGTAATAACATAATTCATTTTTTACAATTCTTTAATTTTCGACGCATTGTCGTTATTCGTGACGCATCAATGACCAATTGATTATATGGCAATGCAATGAAAAAAGCGTGTGGAAAACAGTGTTAATGACAGATTTGAGAAGCACATTTCTTCAATGTTGGCCGCATGGCATTCCTGTGCAGGTGACAATGGTAATTTTTCAAAACGACAAGGATATTTAAACACATGATTATTTGTTTGCTGTGCTCTATGGCCTCTGCTACAGACCTCATCGAAATGACACTTAGATATCTTAGGGTGTACATATCAAGTTTTCCCAAATGGTCTAGCGGATAGGCATCTACCTTGTAAAGCAGGGCGGTCCGGGTTCGATTCCCGTCATGGCAAATGTTTTTTGTAGAAAAATAAAATGAGTCCCAACGTGTGCAACAGAACAGTTCGAAATCTCGTTACATTTGCATCGTCATGAACATGACTTATATCAGGCTAGCTCATTTTTTCTTTGTTCATTTTAAGTGTAGAAACAATATTTCGTTTGTGACCATTTTTTTCTGCCGTTTTGACAACAGGCTCATGACTAAAGAACACACGGCTGTCTGCTGATTGACGCTTGACTGTAGATTTTCGCTTTGTGTCAAAAGAACTTCCTAACGCACACTTTTTCAAAGTAGGTGAATTCATCAGATCTGTTTGAAACATTGCATTTTATCCATGCACGACGACTACTTAGATACTCGCAGCACAGTTGCCTCATATAAATTGCCCATGAGCGCGGAGCTTGTCTTTGTCACTGTAGCAACTTTGCTCCATCAGCGGGAGAAGGCGGTTCGACGCCCCTGTAAGCACATGTTTCTCTAATTCCTTTGTTTCAGGCAAGCCACTGTGACGTCAGACGCCTTTACGCATACAGCTTTGCGATGCTTAGACAGTAATAACATAATTCATGTTTACATTTCTTTAATTTTCGACGCATTGTCGTTATTCGTGACGCATCAATGACCAATTGATTTTATGGCAATGCAATGAAAAAAGCGTGTGGAAAACAGTGTTAATGACAGATTTGAGAAGCACATTTCATCAATGTTGGCCGCATGGCATTCCTGTGCAGGTGACAATGGTAATTTTTCAAAACGACAAGGATATTTAAACACATGATTATTTGTTTGCTGTGCTCTATGGCCTCTGCTACAGACCTCATCGAAATGACACTTAGATATCTTAGGGTGTACATATCAAGTTTTCCCAAATGGTCTAGCGGATAGGCATCTACCTTGTAACGCAGGGTGGCCAGGGTTCGATTCCCGTCATGGGAAATGTTTTTTGTAGAAAAATAAAATGAGTCCCAACGTGTGCAACAGAACAGTTCGAAATCTCGTTACATTTGCATCGTCATGAACATGACTTATATCAGGCTAGCTCATTTTTTCTTTGTTCATTTTAAGTGTAGAAACAATATTTCGTTTTTGACCATTTTTTTGTGCCGTTTTGACAACAGGCTCATGACTAAAGAACACACGGCTGTCTGCTGATTGACGCTTGACTGTAGATTTTCGCTTTGTGTCAAAAGAACTTCCTAACGCACACTTTTTCAAAGTAGGTGAATTCATCAGATCTGTTTGAAACATTGCATTTTATCCATGCACGACGACTACTTAGATACTCGCAGCACAGTTGCCTCATATAAATTGCCCATGAGCGCGGAGCTTGTCTTTGTCACTGTAGCAACTTTGCTCCATCAGCGGGAGAATGAGGTTCGACGCCCCTGTAAGCACATGTTTCTCTAATTCCTTTGTTTCAGGCAAGCCACTGTGACGTCAGACGCCTTTACGCATACAGCTTTGCGATGCTTAGACAGTAATAACATAATTCATGTTTACATTTCTTTAATTTTCGACGCATTGTCGTTATTCGTGACGCATCAATGACCAATTGATTATATGGCAATGCAATGAAAAAAGCGTGTGGAAAACAGTGTTAATGACAGATTTGAGAAGCACATTTCTTCAATGTTGGCCGCATGGCATTCCTGTGCAGGTGACAATGGTAATTTTTCAAAACGACAAGGATATTTAAACACATGATTATTTGTTTGCTGTGCTCTATGGCCTCTGCTACAGACCTCATCGAAATGACACTTAGATATCTTAGGGTGTACATATCAAGTCTTCCCAAATGGTCTAGCGGATAGGAATCTGCCTTGTAACGCAGGGCGGCCCGGGTTCGATTCCCGTCGTGGCAAATGTTTTTTATAGAAAAATAAAATGTATCCCAACGTGTGCAACAGAACAGTTCGAAATCTCGTTACATTTGCATCGTCATGAACATGACTTATATCAGGCTAGCTCATTTTTTCTTTGTTCATTTTAAGTGTAGAAACAATATTTCGTTTGTGAACATTTTTTTCTGCCGTTTTGACAACAGGCTCATGACTAAAGAACACACGGCTGTCTGCTGATTGACGCTTGACTGTAGATTTTCGCTTTGTGTCAAAAGAACTCCCTAACGCACACTTTTTCAAAGTAGGTGAATTCATCAGATCTGTTTGAAACATTGCATTTTATCCATGCACGACGACTACTTAGATACTCGCAGCACAGTTGCCCCATATAAATTGCCCATGAGCGTGGAGCTTGTCTTTGTCACTGTAGCAACTTTGCTCCATCAGCGGGAGAAGGCGGTTTGACGCCCCTGTAAGCACATGTTTCTCTAATTCCTTTGTTTCAGGCAAGCCACTGTGACGTCAGACGCCTTTACGCATACAGCTTTGCGATGCTTAGACAGTAATAACATAATTCATGTTTACATTTCTTTAATTTTCGACGCATTGTCGTTATTCGTGACGCATCAATGACCAATTGATTTTATGGCAATGCAATGAAAAAAGCGTGTGGAAAACAGTGTTAATGACAGATTTGAGAAGCACATTTCATCAATGTTGGCCGCATGGCATTCCTGTGCAGGTGACAATGGTAATTTTTCAAAACGACAAGGATATTTAAACACATGATTATTTGTTTGCTGTGCTCTATGGCCTCTGCTACAGACCTCATCGAAATGACACTTAGATATCTTAGGGTGTACATATCAAGTCTTCCCAAATGGTCTAGCGTATAGGAATCTGCCTTGTCACGCAGGGCGGCCCGGGTTCGATTCCCGTCATGGCAAATGATTTTTGTAGAAAAATAAAATGAGTCCCAACGTGTGCAACAGAACAGTTCGAAATCTCGTTACATTTGCATCGTCATGAACATGACTTATATCAGGCTAGCTCATTTTTTCTTTGTTCATTTTAAGTGTAGAAACAATATTTCGTTTGTGAACATTTTTTTCTGCCGTTTTGACAACAGACTCATTACTAAAGAACACACGGCTGTCTGCTGATTGACGCTTGACTGTAGATTTTCGCTTTGTGTCAAAAGAACTCCCTAACGCACACTTTTTCAAAGTAGGTGAATTCATCAGATCTGTTTGAAACATTGCATTTTATCCATGCACGACGACTACTTAGATACTCGCAGCACAGTTGCCTCATATAAATTGCCCATGAGCGCGGAGCTTGTCTTTGTCACTGTAGCAACTTTGCTCCATCAGCGGGAGAAGGCGGTTCGACGCCCCTGTAAGCACATGTTTCTCTAATTCCTTTGTTTCAGGTAAGCCACTGTGACGTCAGACGCCTTTACGCATACAGCTTTGCGATGCTTAGACAGTAATAACATAATTCATGTTTACAATTCTTTAATTTTCGACGCATTGTCGTTATTCGTGACGCATCAATGACCAATTGATTATATGGCAATGCAATGAAAAAAGCGTGTGGAAAACAGTGTTAATGACAGATTTGAGAAGCACATTTCTTCAATGTTGGCCGCATGGCATTCCTGTGCAGGTGACAATGGTAATTTTTCAAAACGACAAGGATATTTAAACACATGATTATTTGTTTGCTGTGCTCTATGGCCTCTGCTACAGACCTCATCGAAATGACACTTAGATATCTTAGGGTGTACATATCAAGTCTTCCCAAATGGTCTAGCGTATAGGAATCTGCCTTGTCACGCAGGGCGGCCCGGGTTCGATTCCCGTCATGGCAAATGATTTTTGTAGAAAAATAAAATGAGTCCCAACGTGTGCAACAGAACAGTTCGAAATCTCGTTACATTTGCATCGTCATGAACATGACTTATATCAGGCAGTTTGGATTGTTGCCTCGGCTGATGTGGCCACTGACAGTTTACGAGGTTCCCATATCGAAGGTTGAAAAAATGGAAAGGTTGATTAACTCTAATATTAGAAAGTGGCTTGGAGCCCCGCGCTGTCTGACCAGTGTGGCCCTGTATGGAAAGGGCATGCTAGAGCTGCCGATTTCTAGTCTGACAGAGGAATTTAAATGTGCCAAGGCTAGACTGGAAATGACTCTAACCCAGTCAAAGGACCCAGTTGTTAGAAGTGCAGCGCCCATAGTTAAAACTGGAAGGAAGTGGAAGCCTAAAGAGGCAGTGCAACAGGCACAGGCAGCCCTTAGCCATAGGGATATCATTGGGCAGGTTCAGCATGGACGTGGAGGTCTAGGGCTGTGTGCAGGAAAACCTGTGTGGAGTAAGGCAACAGCAGTAGAAAGGAGGAAACTGGTAGTGGAAGAAATACACAGACAGGAGGAGATGATAAGATGTACAAGGGCGGTGGCACAGGCAAAACAAGGCCAGTGGGTAAACTGGGAGAGTGTAGTGAAGAGAAGCTTGAAGTGGAAGGATTTGTGGAGCATGGAGGCAAGCAGAATTAAATTTATCGTAGGGGCTACTTATGACGTACTGCCATCTCCCCAAAATCTTAATCAATGGTTGGGTGAGGATGCTGCCTGCCCGTTATGTTCCAGCGTATGCACACTTAGGCATATAATGACTGGGTGTAGAATCAGTCTTTCTCAAGGGCGATACACGTGGCGTCACAATCAAGTGTTGAAATGTTTAGCTGCTGCAGTTGAGGGAAAACGGCTAGAAGTAAACTCGCTAGCTAGTAGTGGCCAGCGGAAAGACATTGCATTTATAAGAGAGGGAGAGACTGGCGTAAGGAGGCCAGGGCGCAGCTGCGCGCAGGGACAGTTGCGAACTGGCGCAGATTGGAAGTTAAAGGTAGATTTAATTGAACAGCTAATCGTACCGGCTGAAATTGCTAGCACTAATTTGCGGCCAGACATGCTGCTGTGGTCTGAAGCACAGAAGCTAGTTTATATTATCGAACTCACGGTCCCTTGGGAAGACCGGGTTGACGAGGCTTATGAACGAAAGAAAGCTAAATATGCAGAATTAGCGGCAGACGCGACACAGCGTGGGTGGACCGCTTTTGTTCGCCCAGTGGAAATTGGTTGTCGAGGATTTGTGGCCAAGACAACCTATGCACTGCTAACGGAGCTGGGTATTCGCGGACGAGAATTGAAACTGGCGATAAAGAATATGTCGGTAGCAGCGGAGAGCGCTAGCCAGTGGCTGTGGCTGAGGCGGAAGATCAGTAGCTGGGGTTCCCGTTAAAGGTAAGATGCAACAGCGACTTGACTAGAGCATGAGGTAGCATAGCTTGGCATTGTGTGGCTATATTAATGAGAAGGCATCGTGTCATATTGTGGTGGTGAGGGGTTTTGTACTGCCATTGTTTGGCTATATTTATGAGAGGATATCGTGTCATAGTGTGGTGGGGGGGGTTAGTACTGCTAGCTAGTGTAGGCTAGCCATGAAGTTGCACGGACACAAACATTCCCCCACAACATAAATAAAGGGCACACTCACCCCTCCTTTCCCTAATCCGGGACCGTATCCACCCGGGGGCTTCCCCACCTCTAACCCTTCCCTCTACCCTAAATTAGGGTTTGAATCCCTGCATCTACACTTATATAAAGACATAAACATAAACACATGCACACACTATTTAGGCCCCCACATACACCGTTCCCTTACCTTACAGAAAACATTTACCCTAGATAGGGCATCACACACACACACTGATGGGGTGGGTAGGCTGATAGGTTGGTTGTAGGGTTTAAGTTAAAGATAGTATTGAGGTAGTGGTGTTGAGGGGGGTGTTTCCAGGACGCTGGACTACACAGTTAAGCCTTCTCGAGGTGTCGTGGGCCTAACTTAACGAAACACCGGTGACAGAAGGTGCCCACTTGATAACCCCAATGACATGCTGCTTACCTCAGTTGGCTAGAGTAGGTAACCGGTGAATGGTACCACCTGAGGAATGACTCCGTAGACCTATGACGGCGTAGCCTGATGTTTGCTATGGTGTTGCATCGAATGGTGGATATATCACTCGCTTTGTTGGTTTGATTTGGCCTTCTACATCTGTTTTACCTTGGATCATGGCACAAGGGATTATAACATCTTGTCCTGTGTATTAATAAATGCTAAAGCTAGCTTAGGCTAGTGACTGTTGTGAATAGAGCAGCTGACAACTAGGGAAAGACCTTGTGACAGAATGGAAAGACAGCTGACAGGAGGAAATAGACCCCACCGGGGCGGCATTGGGTTAGCAACTCAATGCTGCAGTAACCAAGGTTGTATAAACCTAGTGGTTACACCCTACCTAGCTACAGAAACGACTTTGAGAAAAACACCCCTAGAGTCTGCGAGAGCGGGGGCGGAAGATGACTCATCTATGGCTAACATGGTTATTGACTCTGGAACGGACCTGACTACGAGTAGGGAAAACATGGCTGTGGAAGGCACTAGATCAGAGATGGGTGGGAAGAAGCTCCAAACTTGTTCATGCGGCTGGCAAAAGGTAACAACTTTGAAGGGTCTTAGAATCCATCAAGGGAGGAGGAAGTGCTTGGTAGAGGGAACACAGGGATCCCGCATTGACAATTATTTCCTCAGAAGTATGTCAAGTCAGTCGGTTGAAGTCCAGCGGCAGGAAGTAAACCACAGTTCGCAGGACATCAGCACCCCTGAAGTAGGTCCTAGCACTGAAGAAGACAGAGAGACCAGCCAGCCCAAAAGGGAAAAGATTAGTGCCCAGAAGCCGAGAGTTAAATGGCCAGGGGCTTCAGAAAACAGGGTATGGGAAGGTATCAATAGTGACTTGAGTAGGATTTTAGACAAGTTGAAAGGTACTGCCGAGAGTAAACTGGAGAAAATGGGCGATATTATCTATGATTATGGAGCAGAAAGATTTGGCGTGTCCGAGAAAAAGAAGAAGACAGGTACTGAGGTAATTAAATCTAGGCGCCAACAGGAAATGGATAGACTTATCAGGGAGAGAAGACAGCTCAGGAAACAGTGGAGGAAAGCTACAGAGGCTGAGAAGGAAGGGTTAAATAGGCTGCAGGTAGATGTGAAGGAGAGACTGGCAGTGTTAAGAAGAGCAGAGAGCATTAGGAAAAACAGGAAAAAGAGAGAGCGAGCTAGAACAGCATTTTACAAAGATCCATTTAGATTTGTGAAATCGTTATTTAGTAAGGGGAAAAATGGTAGCCTTAGGGCTCCAAAACAGGAGCTTGAGGGACATCTGGAGGAAGTGCATAGAGACAGAGAAAGGTCTAGACAGCTACCCCTCCCCCCTGACATTCCACCTATTGGAGAGATAACCAGTCAGTGTGACGATAGCCCACCTAGGTGGAAAGAGGTACAAGAGATAGTAAGGCGGGCTAGGGCGTCTTCAGCCCCAGGGCCCAATGGAGTCCCTTACAGGCTGTACAAGAGTGCGCCAGATGTGCTGAGGTTCTTATGGACATTGATGAAGGTAGTCTGGAAGAAACAGGTTATTCCTAGGGCATGGCGTAGAGCAGGGGGAATTTTTATTCCCAAAGAAAGAGACTCTGTAGACATTAGTCAGTTTAGGCCTATAAGCCTTCTTAATGTGGAAGGGAAGGTTTTCTTTAGTGTGGTGGCACAGAGGTTGTCTAGTTACTTAGTAAAGAATAGCTTAATTGACACTACGGTGCAAAAGGCTGGAATTCCAGGCTTCTCCGGGTGCTTGGAACACACCAGCATGATTTGGAATCAAATTCAGACAGCTAGACATGAGAAGAAAGACCTTCATGTGGTATTTTTGGATCTGGCGAATGCTTTTGGGTCAGTACCGCATAGTCTGTTATGGGAGGCGTTTGACTTTTTTAAAGTGCCAGACAGTATAAAGAGGTTAGTTAAAGCTTACTTTTGTGACATTCAACTCTGTTTTACTACAGCAGAGTACACTACAGCTTGGCAACAGCTAGAGATAGGCATTATGGCAGGCTGTACAATTTCCCCTTTGGCCTTTACCATGGCAATGGAAGTCATAATCAGAGCCTCGAAATGGGTAGTGGGTGGGGAAAGGTTGCAGGGAGGGCTGCGCCTCCCACCAATCAGGGCTTACATGGATGACATGACAACTATGACATCAACAGCCCCTTGTACTAGGAGGCTACTGGATAAACTAAATAGCAACCTAGAATGGGCTAGGATGAAAGTGAAGCCAAGCAAGTCTAGGAGTATCTCCATTGTCAAAGGGAAGATAGCTGATAAAAAGTTTTTCATTGGTGGGGAAGTGGTTCCAACAGTGTTAGAGAAACCGGTTAAAAGCTTAGGAAGATGGTATGACGCAAGCCTCAATGACAAGAGTCAATGTGAGGAGTTGAGGCAGGAGATGATTCAAGGCATCAAAGGTATAGATAAGTCAGGGCTCCCAGGCAAGCTAAAGTTGTGGTGCCTACAGTTTGGATTGTTGCCTCGGCTGATGTGGCCACTGACAGTTTACGAGGTTCCCATATCGAAGGTTGAAAAAATGGAAAGGTTGATTAACTCTAATATTAGAAAGTGGCTTGGAGCCCCGCGCTGTCTGACCAGTGTGGCCCTGTATGGAAAGGGCATGCTAGAGCTGCCGATTTCTAGTCTGACAGAGGAATTTAAATGTGCCAAGGCTAGACTGGAAATGACTCTAACCCAGTCAAAGGACCCAGTTGTTAGAAGTGCAGCGCCCATAGTTAAAACTGGAAGGAAGTGGAAGCCTAAAGAGGCAGTGCAACAGGCACAGGCAGCCCTTAGCCATAGGGATATCATTGGGCAGGTTCAGCATGGACGTGGAGGTCTAGGGCTGTGTGCAGGAAAACCTGTGTGGAGTAAGGCAACAGCAGTAGAAAGGAGGAAACTGGTAGTGGAAGAAATACACAGACAGGAGGAGATGATAAGATGTACAAGGGCGGTGGCACAGGCAAAACAAGGCCAGTGGGTAAACTGGGAGAGTGTAGTGAAGAGAAGCTTGAAGTGGAAGGATTTGTGGAGCATGGAGGCAAGCAGAATTAAATTTATCGTAGGGGCTACTTATGACGTACTGCCATCTCCCCAAAATCTTAATCAATGGTTGGGTGAGGATGCTGCCTGCCCGTTATGTTCCAGCGTATGCACACTTAGGCATATAATGACTGGGTGTAGAATCAGTCTTTCTCAAGGGCGATACACGTGGCGTCACAATCAAGTGTTGAAATGTTTAGCTGCTGCAGTTGAGGGAAAACGGCTAGAAGTAAACTCGCTAGCTAGTAGTGGCCAGCGGAAAGACATTGCATTTATAAGAGAGGGAGAGACTGGCGTAAGGAGGCCAGGGCGCAGCTGCGCGCAGGGACAGTTGCGAACTGGCGCAGATTGGAAGTTAAAGGTAGATTTAATTGAACAGCTAATCGTACCGGCTGAAATTGCTAGCACTAATTTGCGGCCAGACATGCTGCTGTGGTCTGAAGCACAGAAGCTAGTTTATATTATCGAACTCACGGTCCCTTGGGAAGACCGGGTTGACGAGGCTTATGAACGAAAGAAAGCTAAATATGCAGAATTAGCGGCAGACGCGACACAGCGTGGGTGGACCGCTTTTGTTCGCCCAGTGGAAATTGGTTGTCGAGGATTTGTGGCCAAGACAACCTATGCACTGCTAACGGAGCTGGGTATTCGCGGACGAGAATTGAAACTGGCGATAAAGAATATGTCGGTAGCAGCGGAGAGCGCTAGCCAGTGGCTGTGGCTGAGGCGGAAGATCAGTAGCTGGGGTTCCCGTTAAAGGTAAGATGCAACAGCGACTTGACTAGAGCATGAGGTAGCATAGCTTGGCATTGTGTGGCTATATTAATGAGAAGGCATCGTGTCATATTGTGGTGGTGAGGGGTTTTGTACTGCCATTGTTTGGCTATATTTATGAGAGGATATCGTGTCATAGTGTGGTGGGGGGGGTTAGTACTGCTAGCTAGTGTAGGCTAGCCATGAAGTTGCACGGACACAAACATTCCCCCACAACATAAATAAAGGGCACACTCACCCCTCCTTTCCCTAATCCGGGACCGTATCCACCCGGGGGCTTCCCCACCTCTAACCCTTCCCTCTACCCTAAATTAGGGTTTGAATCCCTGCATCTACACTTATATAAAGACATAAACATAAACACATGCACACACTATTTAGGCCCCCACATACACCGTTCCCTTACCTTACAGAAAACATTTACCCTAGATAGGGCATCACACACACACACTGATGGGGTGGGTAGGCTGATAGGTTGGTTGTAGGGTTTAAGTTAAAGATAGTATTGAGGTAGTGGTGTTGAGGGGGGTGTTTCCAGGACGCTGGACTACACAGTTAAGCCTTCTCGAGGTGTCGTGGGCCTAACTTAACGAAACACCGGTGACAGAAGGTGCCCACTTGATAACCCCAATGACATGCTGCTTACCTCAGTTGGCTAGAGTAGGTAACCGGTGAATGGTACCACCTGAGGAATGACTCCGTAGACCTATGACGGCGTAGCCTGATGTTTGCTATGGTGTTGCATCGAATGGTGGATATATCACTCGCTTTGTTGGTTTGATTTGGCCTTCTACATCTGTTTTACCTTGGATCATGGCACAAGGGATTATAACATCTTGTCCTGTGTATTAATAAATGAAAAGGCTAGCTCATTTTTTCTTTGTTCATTTTAAGTGTAGAAACAATATTTCGTTTGTGAACATTTTTTTCTGCCGTTTTGACAACAGACTCATTACTAAAGAACACACGGCTGTCTGCTGATTGACGCTTGACTGTAGATTTTCGCTTTGTGTCAAAAGAACTCCCTAACGCACACTTTTTCAAAGTAGGTGAATTCATCAGATCTGTTTGAAACATTGCATTTTATCCATGCACGACGACTACTTAGATACTCGCAGCACAGTTGCCTCATATAAATTGCCCATGAGCGCGGAGCTTGTCTTTGTCACTGTAGCAACTTTGCTCCATCAGCGGGAGAAGGCGGTTCGACGCCCCTGTAAGCACATGTTTCTCTAATTCCTTTGTTTCAGGCAAGCCACTGTGACGTCAGACGCCTTTACGCATACAGCTTTGCGATGCTTAGACAGTAATAACATAATTCATTTTTTACAATTCTTTAATTTTCGACGCATTGTCGTTATTCGTGACGCATCAATGACCAATTGATTATATGGCAATGCAATGAAAAAAGCGTGTGGAAAACAGTGTTAATGACAGATTTGAGAAGCACATTTCTTCAATGTTGGCCGCATGGCATTCCTGTGCAGGTGACAATGGTAATTCAATGCAATGAAAAAAGCGTGTGGAAAACAGTGTTAATGACAGATTTGAGAAGCACATTTCTTCAATGTTGGCCGCATGGCATTCCTGTGCAGGTGACAATGGTAATTTTTCAAAACGACAAGGATATTTAAACACATGATTATTTGTTTGCTGTGCTCTATGGCCTCTGCTACAGACCTCATCGAAATGACACTTAGATATCTTAGGGTGTACATATCAAGTCTTCCCAAATGGTCTAGCGTATAGGAATCTGCCTTGTCACGCAGGGCGGCCCGGGTTCGATTCCCGTCATGGCAAATGATTTTTGTAGAAAAATAAAATGAGTCCCAACGTGTGCAACAGAACAGTTCGAAATCTCGTTACATTTGCATCGTCATGAACATGACTTATATCAGGCTAGCTCATTTTTTCTTTGTTCATTTTAAGTGTAGAAACAATATTTCGTTTGTGAACATTTTTTTCTGCCGTTTTGACAACAGACTCATTACTAAAGAACACACGGCTGTCTGCTGATTGACGCTTGACTGTAGATTTTCGCTTTGTGTCAAAAGAACTCCCTAACGCACACTTTTTCAAAGTAGGTGAATTCATCAGATCTGTTTGAAACATTGCATTTTATCCATGCACGACGACTACTTAGATACTCGCAGCACAGTTGCCTCATATAAATTGCCCATGAGCGCGGAGCTTGTCTTTGTCACTGTAGCAACTTTGCTCCATCAGCGGGAGAAGGCGGTTCGACGCCCCTGTAAGCACATGTTTCTCTAATTCCTTTGTTTCAGGCAAGCCACTGTGACGTCAGACGCCTTTACGCATACAGCTTTGCGATGCTTAGACAGTAATAACATAATTCATTTTTTACAATTCTTTAATTTTCGACGCATTGTCGTTATTCGTGACGCATCAATGACCAATTGATTATATGGCAATGCAATGAAAAAAGCGTGTGGAAAACAGTGTTAATGACAGATTTGAGAAGCACATTTCTTCAATGTTGGCCGCATGGCATTCCTGTGCAGGTGACAATGGTAATTTTTCAAAACGACAAGGATATTTAAACACATGATTATTTGTTTGCTGTGCTCTATGGCCTCTGCTACAGACCTCATCGAAATGACACTTAGATATCTTAGGGTGTACATATCAAGTTTTCCCAAATGGTCTAGCGGATAGGCATCTACCTTGTAACGCAGGGCGGTCCGGGTTCGATTCCCGTCATGGCAAATGTTTTTTGTAGAAAAATAAAATGAGTCCCAACGTGTGCAACAGAACAGTTCGAAATCTCGTTACATTTGCATCGTCATGAACATGACTTATATCAGGCTAGCTCATTTTTTCTTTGTTCATTTTAAGTGTAGAAACAATATTTCGTTTGTGACCATTTTTTTCTGCCGTTTTGACAACAGGCTCATGACTAAAGAACACACGGCTGTCTGCTGATTGACGCTTGACTGTAGATTTTCGCTTTGTGTCAAAAGAACTTCCTAACGCACACTTTTTCAAAGTAGGTGAATTCATCAGATCTGTTTGAAACATTGCATTTTATCCATGCACGACGACTACTTAGATACTCGCAGCACAGTTGCCTCATATAAATTGCCCATGAGCGCGGAGCTTGTCTTTGTCACTGTAGCAACTTTGCTCCATCAGCGGGAGAAGGCGGTTCGACGCCCCTGTAAGCACATGTTTCTCTAATTCCTTTGTTTCAGGCAAGCCACTGTGACGTCAGACGCCTTTACGCATACAGCTTTGCGATGCTTAGACAGTAATAACATAATTCATGTTTACATTTCTTTAATTTTCGACGCATTGTCGTTATTCGTGACGCATCAATGACCAATTGATTTTATGGCAATGCAATGAAAAAAGCGTGTGGAAAACAGTGTTAATGACAGATTTGAGAAGCACATTTCATCAATGTTGGCCGCATGGCATTCCTGTGCAGGTGACAATGGTAATTTTTCAAAACGACAAGGATATTTAAACACATGATTATTTGTTTGCTGTGCTCTATGGCCTCTGCTACAGACCTCATCGAAATGACACTTAGATATCTTAGGGTGTACATATCAAGTTTTCCCAAATGGTCTAGCGGATAGGCATCTACCTTGTAACGCAGGGTGGCCAGGGTTCGATTCCCGTCATGGGAAATGTTTTTTGTAGAAAAATAAAATGAGTCCCAACGTGTGCAACAGAACAGTTCGAAATCTCGTTACATTTGCATCGTCATGAACATGACTTATATCAGGCTAGCTCATTTTTTCTTTGTTCATTTTAAGTGTAGAAACAATATTTCGTTTTTGACCATTTTTTTGTGCCGTTTTGACAACAGGCTCATGACTAAAGAACACACGGCTGTCTGCTGATTGACGCTTGACTGTAGATTTTCGCTTTGTGTCAAAAGAACTTCCTAACGCACACTTTTTCAAAGTAGGTGAATTCATCAGATCTGTTTGAAACATTGCATTTTATCCATGCACGACGACTACTTAGATACTCGCAGCACAGTTGCCTCATATAAATTGCCCATGAGCGCGGAGCTTGTCTTTGTCACTGTAGCAACTTTGCTCCATCAGCGGGAGAATGAGGTTCGACGCCCCTGTAAGCACATGTTTCTCTAATTCCTTTGTTTCAGGCAAGCCACTGTGACGTCAGACGCCTTTACGCATACAGCTTTGCGATGCTTAGACAGTAATAACATAATTCATGTTTACATTTCTTTAATTTTCGACGCATTGTCGTTATTCGTGACGCATCAATGACCAATTGATTATATGGCAATGCAATGAAAAAAGCGTGTGGAAAACAGTGTTAATGACAGATTTGAGAAGCACATTTCTTCAATGTTGGCCGCATGGCATTCCTGTGCAGGTGACAATGGTAATTTTTCAAAACGACAAGGATATTTAAACACATGATTATTTGTTTGCTGTGCTCTATGGCCTCTGCTACAGACCTCATCGAAATGACACTTAGATATCTTAGGGTGTACATATCAAGTCTTCCCAAATGGTCTAGCGTATAGGAATCTGCCTTGTCACGCAGGGCGGCCCGGGTTCGATTCCCGTCATGGCAAATGATTTTTGTAGAAAAATAAAATGAGTCCCAACGTGTGCAACAGAACAGTTCGAAATCTCGTTACATTTGCATCGTCATGAACATGACTTATATCAGGCTAGCTCATTTTTTCTTTGTTCATTTTAAGTGTAGAAACAATATTTCGTTTGTGAACATTTTTTTCTGCCGTTTTGACAACAGACTCATTACTAAAGAACACACGGCTGTCTGCTGATTGACGCTTGACTGTAGATTTTCGCTTTGTGTCAAAAGAACTCCCTAACGCACACTTTTTCAAAGTAGGTGAATTCATCAGATCTGTTTGAAACATTGCATTTTATCCATGCACGACGACTACTTAGATACTCGCAGCACAGTTGCCTCATATAAATTGCCCATGAGCGCGGAGCTTGTCTTTGTCACTGTAGCAACTTTGCTCCATCAGCGGGAGAAGGCGGTTCGACGCCCCTGTAAGCACATGTTTCTCTAATTCCTTTGTTTCAGGCAAGCCACTGTGACGTCAGACGCCTTTACGCATACAGCTTTGCGATGCTTAGACAGTAATAACATAATTCATGTTTACATTTCTTTAATTTTCGACGCATTGTCGTTATTCGTGACGCATCAATGACCAATTGATTTTATGGCAATGCAATGAAAAAAGCGTGTGGAAAACAGTGTTAATGACAGATTTGAGAAGCACATTTCATCAATGTTGGCCGCATGGCATTCCTGTGCAGGTGACAATGGTAATTTTTCAAAACGACAAGGATATTTAAACACATGATTATTTGTTTGCTGTGCTCTATGGCCTCTGCTACAGACCTCATCGAAATGACACTTAGATATCTTAGGGTGTACATATCAAGTTTTCCCAAATGGTCTAGCGGATAGGCATCTACCTTGTAACGCAGGGTGGCCAGGGTTCGATTCCCGTCATGGGAAATGTTTTTTGTAGAAAAATAAAATGAGTCCCAACGTGTGCAACAGAACAGTTCGAAATCTCGTTACATTTGCATCGTCATGAACATGACTTATATCAGGCTAGCTCATTTTTTCTTTGTTCATTTTAAGTGTAGAAACAATATTTCGTTTTTGACCATTTTTTTGTGCCGTTTTGACAACAGGCTCATGACTAAAGAACACACGGCTGTCTGCTGATTGACACTTGACTGTAGATTTTCGCTTTGTGTCAAAAGAACTTCCTAACGCACACTTTTTCAAAGTAGGTGAATTCATCAGATCTGTTTGAAACATTGCATTTTATCCATGCACGACGACTACTTAGATACTCGCAGCACAGTTGCCTCATATAAATTGCCCATGAGCGCGGAGCTTGTCTTTGTCACTGTAGCAACTTTGCTCCATCAGCGGGAGAAGGCGGTTCGACGCCCCTGTAAGCACATGTTTCTCTAATTCCTTTGTTTCAGGCAAGCCACTGTGACGTCAGACGCCTTTACGCATACAGCTTTGCGATGCTTAGACAGTAATAACATAATTCATGTTTACATTTCTTTAATTTTCGACGCATTGTCGTTATTCGTGACGCATCAATGACCAATTGATTTTATGGCAATGCAATGAAAAAAGCGTGTGGAAAACAGTGTTAATGACAGATTTGAGAAGCACATTTCATCAATGTTGGCCGCATGGCATTCCTGTGCAGGTGACAATGGTAATTTTTCAAAACGACAAGGATATTTAAACACATGATTATTTGTTTGCTGTGCTCTATGGCCTCTGCTACAGACCTCATCGAAATGACACTTAGATATCTTAGGGTGTACATATCAAGTTTTCCCAAATGGTCTAGCGGATAGGCATCTACCTTGTAACGCAGGGTGGCCAGGGTTCGATTCCCGTCATGGGAAATGTTTTTTGTAGAAAAATAAAATGAGTCCCAACGTGTGCAACAGAACAGTTCGAAATCTCGTTACATTTGCATCGTCATGAACATGACTTATATCAGGCTAGCTCATTTTTTCTTTGTTCATTTTAAGTGTAGAAACAATATTTCGTTTTTGACCATTTTTTTGTGCCGTTTTGACAACAGGCTCATGACTAAAGAACACACGGCTGTCTGCTGATTGACACTTGACTGTAGATTTTCGCTTTGTGTCAAAAGAACTTCCTAACGCACACTTTTTCAAAGTAGGTGAATTCATCAGATCTGTTTGAAACATTGCATTTTATCCATGCACGACGACTACTTAGATACTCGCAGCACAGTTGCCTCATATAAATTGCCCATGAGCGCGGAGCTTGTCTTTGTCACTGTAGCAACTTTGCTCCATCAGCGGGAGAATGAGGTTCGACGCCCCTGTAAGCACATGTTTCTCTAATTCCTTTGTTTCAGGCAAGCCACTGTGACGTCAGACGCCTTTACGCATACAGATTTGCGATGCTTAGACAGTAATAACATAATTCATGTTTACATTTCTTTAATTTTCGACGCATTGTCGTTATTCGTGACGCATCAATGACCAATTGATTATATGGCAATGCAATGAAAAAAGCGTGTGGAAAACAGTGTTAATGACAGATTTGAGAAGCACATTTCTTCAATGTTGGCCGCATGGCATTCCTGTGCAGGTGACAATGGTAATTTTTCAAAACGACAAGGATATTTAAACACATGATTATTTGTTTGCTGTGCTCTATGGCCTCTGCTACAGACCTCATCGAAATGACACTTAGATATCTTAGGGTGTACATATCAAGTCTTCCCAAATGGTCTAGCGGATAGGAATCTGCCTTGTAACGCAGGGCGGCCCGGGTTCGATTCCCGTCGTGGCAAATGTTTTTTATAGAAAAATAAAATGTATCCCAACGTGTGCAACAGAACAGTTCGAAATCTCGTTACATTTGCATCGTCATGAACATGACTTATATCAGGCTAGCTCATTTTTTCTTTGTTCATTTTAAGTGTAGAAACAATATTTCGTTTGTGACCATTTTTTTCTGCCGTTTTGACAACAGGCTCATGACTAAAGAACACACGGCTGTCTGCTGATTGACGCTTGACTGTAGATTTTCGCTTTGTGTCAAAAGAACTTCCTAACGCAAACTTTTTCAAAGTAGGTGAATTCATCAGATCTGTTTGAAACATTGCATTTTATCCATGCACGACGACTACTTAGATACTCGCAGCACAGTTGCCTCATATAAATTGCCCATGAGCGCGGAGCTTGTCTTTGTCACTGTAGCAACTTTGCTCCATCAGCGGGAGAAGGCGGTTCGACGCCCCTGTAAGCACATGTTTCTCTAATTCCTTTGTTTCAGGCAAGCCACTGTGACGTCAGACGCCTTTACGCATACAGCTTTGCGATGCTTAGACAGTAATAACATAATTCATGTTTACATTTCTTTAATTTTCGACGCATTGTCGTTATTCGTGACGCATCAATGACCAATTGATTATATGGCAATGCAATGAAAAAAGCGTGTGGAAAACAGTGTTAATGACAGATTTGAGAAGCACATTTCTTCAATGTTGGCCGCATGGCATTCCTGTGCAGGTGACAATGGTAATTTTTCAAAACGACAAGGATATTTAAACACATGATTATTTGTTTGCTGTGCTCTATGGCCTCTGCTACAGACCTCATCGAAATGACACTTAGATATTTTAGGGTGTACATATCAAGTTTTCCCAAATGGTCTAGCGGATAGGCATCTACCTTGTAACGCAGGGCGGCCTGGGTTCGATTCCCGTCATGGCAAAAAAAATTTGTAGAAAAATAAAATGAGTCCCAACGTGTGCAACAGAACAGTTCGAAATCTCGTTACATTTGCATCGTCATGAACATGACTTATATCAGGCTTGCTCATTTTTTCTTTGTTCATTTTAAGTGTAGAAACAATATTTCGTTTGTGAACATTTTTTTCTGCCGTTTTGACAACAGACTCATTACTAAAGAACACACGGCTGTCTGCTGATTGACGCTTGACTGTAGATTTTCGCTTTGTGTCAAAAGAACTCCCTAACGCACACTTTTTCAAAGTAGGTGAATTCATCAGATCTGTTTGAAACATTGCATTTTATCCATGCACGACGACTACTTAGATACTCGCAGCACAGTTGCCTCATATAAATTGCCCATGAGCGCGGCGCTTGTCTTTGTCACTGTAGCAACTTTGCTCCATCAGCGGGAGAAGGCGGTTCGACGCCCCTGTAAGCACATGTTTCTCTAATTCCTTTGTTTCAGGCAAGCCACTGTGACGTCAGACGCCTTTACGCATACAGCTTTGCGATGCTTAGACAGTAATAACATAATTCATGTTTACAATTCTTTAATTTTCGACGCATTGTCGTTATTCGTGACGCATCAATGACCAATTGATTATATGGCAATGCAATGAAAAAAGCGTGTGGAAAACAGTGTTAATGACAGATTTGAGAAGCACATTTCTTCAATGTTGGCCGCATGGCATTCCTGTGCAGGTGACAATGGTAATTTTTCAAAACGACAAGGATATTTAAACACATGATTATTTGTTTGCTGTGCTCTATGGCCTCTGCTACAGACCTCATCGAAATGACACTTAGATATCTTAGGGTGTACATATCAAGTCTTCCCAAATGGTCTAGCGTATAGGAATCTGCCTTGTCACGCAGGGCGTCCCGGGTTCGATTCCCGTCATGGCAAATGATTTTTGTAGAAAAATAAAATGAGTCCCAACGTGTGCAACAGAACAGTTCGAAATCTCGTTACATTTGCATCGTCATGAACATGACTTATATCAGGCTAGCTCATTTTTTCTTTGTTCATTTTAAGTGTAGAAACAATATTTCGTTTGTGAACATTTTTTTCTGCCGTTTTGACAACAGACTCATTACTAAAGAACACACGGCTGTCTGCTGATTGACGCTTGACTGTAGATTTTCGCTTTGTGTCAAAAGAACTCCCTAACGCACACTTTTTCAAAGTAGGTGAATTCATCAGATCTGTTTGAAACATTGCATTTTATCCATGCACGACGACTACTTAGATACTCGCAGCACAGTTGCCTCATATAAATTGCCCATGAGCGCGGAGCTTGTCTTTGTCACTGTAGCAACTTTGCTCCATCAGCGGGAGAAGGCGGTTCGACGCCCCTGTAAGCACATGTTTCTCTAATTCCTTTGTTTCAGGCAAGCCACTGTGACGTCAGACGCCTTTACGCATACAGCTTTGCGATGCTTAGACAGTAATAACATAATTCATGTTTACAATTCTTTAATTTTCGACGCATTGTCGTTATTCGTGACGCATCAATGACCAATTGATTATATGGCAATGCAATGAAAAAAGCGTGTGGAAAACAGTGTTAATGACAGATTTGAGAAGCACATTTCTTCAATGTTGGCCGCATGGCATTCCTGTGCAGGTGACAATGGTAATTTTTCAAAACGACAAGGATATTTAAACACATGATTATTTGTTTGCTGTGCTCTATGGCCTCTGCTACAGACCTCATCGAAATGACACTTAGATATCTTAGGGTGTACATATCAAGTTTTCCCAAATGGTCTAGCGGATAGGCATCTACCTTGTAACGCAGGGTGGCCAGGGTTCGATTCCCGTCATGGCAAATGTTTTTTGTAGAAAAATAAAATGAGTCCCAACGTGTGCAACAGAACAGTTCGAAATCTCGTTACATTTGCATCGTCATGAACATGACTTATATCAGGCTAGCTCATTTTTTCTTTGTTCATTTTAAGTGTAGAAACAATATTTCGTTTGTGAACATTTTTTTCTGCCGTTTTGACAACAGACTCATTACTAAAGAACACACGGCTGTCTGCTGATTGACGCTTGACTGTAGATTTTCGCTTTGTGTCAAAAGAACTCCCTAACGCACACTTTTTCAAAGTAGGTGAATTCATCAGATCTGTTTGAAACATTGCATTTTATCCATGCACGACGACTACTTAGATACTCGCAGCACAGTTGCCTCATATAAATTGCCCATGAGCGCGGAGCTTGTCTTTGTCACTGTAGCAACTTTGCTCCATCAGCGGGAGAAGGCGGTTCGACGCCCCTGTAAGCACATGTTTCTCTAATTCCTTTGTTTCAGGCAAGCCACTGTGACGTCAGACGCCTTTACGCATACAGCTTTGCGATGCTTAGACAGTAATAACATAATTCATGTTTACAATTCTTTAATTTTCGACGCATTGTCGTTATTCGTGACGCATCAATGACCAATTGATTATATGGCAATGCAATGAAAAAAGCGTGTGGAAAACAGTGTTAATGACAGATTTGAGAAGCACATTTCTTCAATGTTGGCCGCATGGCATTCCTGTGCAGGTGACAATGGTAATTTTTCAAAACGACAAGGATATTTAAACACATGATTATTTGTTTGCTGTGCTCTATGGCCTCTGCTACAGACCTCATCGAAATGACACTTAGATATCTTAGGGTGTACATATCAAGTTTTCCCAAATGGTCTAGCGGATAGGCATCTACCTTGTAACGCAGGGCGGCCCGGGTTCGATTCCCGTCATGGCAAATTTTTTTGTAGAAAAATAAAATGAGTCCCAACGTGTGCAACAGAACAGTTCGAAATCTCGTTACATTTGCATCGTCATGAACATGACTTATATTAGGCTAGCTCATTTTTTCTTTGTTCATTTTAAGTGTTGAAACAATATTTCGTTTGTGACCATTTTTTTCTGCCGTTTTGACAACAGGCTCATGACTAAAGAACACACGGCTGTCTGCTGATTGACGCTTGACTGTAGATTTTCGCTTTGTGTCAAAAGAACTTCCTAACGCACACTTTTTCAAAGTAGGTGAATTCATCAGATCTGTTTGAAACATTGCATTTTATCCATGCACGACGACTACTTAGATACTCGCAGCACAGTTGCCTCATATAAATTGCCCATGAGCGCGGAGCTTGTCTTTGTCACTGTAGCAACTTTGCTCCATCAGCGGGAGAAGGCGGTTCGACGCCCCTGTAAGCACATGTTTCTCTAATTCCTTTGTTTCAGGCAAGCCACTGTGACGTCAGACGCCTTTACGCATACAGCTTTGCGATGCTTAGACAGTAATAACATAATTCATGTTTACATTTCTTTAATTTTCGACGCATTGTCGTTATTCGTGACGCATCAATGACCAATTGATTTTATGGCAATGCAATGAAAAAAGCGTGTGGAAAACAGTGTTAATGACAGATTTGAGAAGCACATTTCATCAATGTTGGCCGCATGGCATTCCTGTGCAGGTGACAATGGTAATTTTTCAAAACGACAAGGATATTTAAACACATGATTATTTGTTTGCTGTGCTCTACGGCCTCTGCTACAGACCTCATCGAAATGACACTTAGATATCTTAGGGTGTACATATCAAGTTTTCCCAAATGGTCTAGCGGATAGGCATCTACCTTGTAACGCAGGGCGGCCCGGGTTCGATTCCCGTCATGGCAAATGATTTTTGTAGAAAAATAAAATGAGTCCCAACGTGTGCAACAGAACAGTTCGAAATCTCGTTACATTTGCATCGTCATGAACATGACTTATATCAGGCTAGCTCATTTTTTCTTTGTTCATTTTAAGTGTAGAAACAATATTTCGTTTGTGAACATTTTTTTCTGCCGTTTTGACAACAGACTCATTACTAAAGAACACACGGCTGTCTGCTGATTGACGCTTGACTGTAGATTTTCGCTTTGTGTCAAAAGAACTACCTAACGCACACTTTTTCAAAGTAGGTGAATTCATCAGATCTGTTTGAAACATTGCATTTTATCCATGCACGACGACTACTTAGATACTCGCAGCACAGTTGCCTCATATAAATTGCCCATGAGCGCGGAGCTTGTCTTTGTCACTGTAGCAACTTTGCTCCATCAGCGGGAGAAGGCGGTTCGACGCCCCTGTAAGCACATGTTTCTCTAATTCCTTTGTTTCAGGCAAGCCACTGTGACGTCAGACGCCTTTACGCATACAGCTTTGCGATGCTTAGACAGTAATAACATAATTCATGTTTACATTTCTTTAATTTTCGACGCATTGTCGTTATTCGTGACGCATCAATGACCAATTGATTTTATGGCAATGCAATGAAAAAAGCGTGTGGAAAACAGTGTTAATGACAGATTTGAGAAGCACATTTCATCAATGTTGGCCGCATGGCATTCCTGTGCAGGTGACAATGGTAATTTTTCAAAACGACAAGGATATTTAAACACATGATTATTTGTTTGCTGTGCTCTATGGCCTCTGCTACAGACCTCATCGAAATGACACTTAGATATCTTAGGGTGTACATATCAAGTTTTCCCAAATGGTCTAGCGGATAGGCATCTACCTTGTAACGCAGGGCGGCCCGGGTTCGATTCCCGTCATGGCAAATATTTTTTGTAGAAAAATAAAATGAGTCCCAACGTGTGCAACAGAACAGTTCGAAATCTCGTTACATTTGCATCGTCATGAACATGACTTATATCAGGCTTGCTCATTTTTTCTTTGTTCATTTTAAGTGTAGAAACAATATTTCGTTTGTGAACATTTTTTTCTGCCGTTTTGACAACAGGCTCATGACTAAAGAACACACGGCTGTCTGCTGATTGACGCTTGACTGTAGATTTTCGCTTTGTGTCAAAAGAACTCCCTAACGCACACTTTTTCAAAGTAGGTGAATTCATCAGATCTGTTTGAAACATTGCATTTTATCCATGCACGACGACTACTTAGATACTCGCAGCACAGTTGCCCCATATAAATTGCCCATGAGCGTGGAGCTTGTCTTTGTCACTGTAGCAACTTTGCTCCATCAGCGGGAGAAGGTGGTTCGACGCCCCTGTAAGCACATGTTTCTCTAATTCCTTTGTTTCAGGCAAGCCACTGTGACGTCAGACGCCTTTACGCATACAGCTTTGCGATGCTTAGACAGTAATAACATAATTCATGTTTACATTTCTTTAATTTTCGACGCATTGTCGTTATTCGTGACGCATCAATGACCAATTGATTATATGGCAATGCAATGAAAAAAGCGTGTGGAAAACAGTGTTAATGACAGATTTGAGAAGCACATTTCTTCAATGTTGGCCGCATGGCATTCCTGTGCAGGTGACAATGGTAATTTTTCAAAACGACAAGGATATTTAAACACATGATTATTTGTTTGCTGTGCTCTATGGCCTCTGCTACAGACCTCATCGAAATGACACTTAGATATCTTAGGGTGTACATATCAAGTCTTCCCAAATGGTCTAGCGTATAGGAATCTGCCTTGTCACGCAGGGCGGCCCGGGTTCGATTCCCGTCATGGCAAATGATTTTTGTAGAAAAATAAAATGAGTCCCAACGTGTGCAACAGAACAGTTCGAAATCTCGTTACATTTGCATCGTCATGAACATGACTTATATTAGGCTAGCTAATTTTTTCTTTGTTCATTTTAAGTGTAGAAACAATATTTCGTTTGTGACCATTTTTTTCTGCCGTTTTGACAACAGACTCATTACTAAAGAACACACGGCTGTCTGCTGATTGACGCTTGACTGTAGATTTTCGCTTTGTGTCAAAAGAACTTCCTAACGCAAACTTTTTCAAAGTAGGTGAATTCATCAGATCTGTTTGAAACATTGCATTTTATCCATGCACGACGACTACTTAGATACTCGCAGCACAGTTGCCTCATATAAATTGCCCATGAGCGCGGAGCTTGTCTTTGTCACTGTAGCAACTTTGCTCCATCAGCGGGAGAAGGCGGTTCGACGCCCCTATAAGCACATGTTTCTCTAATTCCTTTGTTTCAGGCAAGCCACTGTGACGTCAGACGCCTTTACGCATACAGCTTTGCGATGCTTAGACAGTAATAACATAATTCATGTTTACATTTCTTTAATTTTCGACGCATTGTCGTTATTCGTGACGCATCAATGACCAATTGATTATATGGCAATGCAATGAAAAAAGCGTGTGGAAAACAGTGTTAATGACAGATTTGAGAAGCACATTTCTTCAATGTTGGCCGCATGGCATTCCTGTGCAGGTGACAATGGTAATTTTTCAAAACGACAAGGATATTTAAACACATGATTATTTGTTTGCTGTGCTCTATGGCCTCTGCTACAGACCTCATCGAAATGACACTTAGATATCTTAGGGTGTACATATCAAGTCTTCCCAAATGGTCTAGCGGATAGGAATCTGCCTTGTCACGCAGGGCGGCCTGGGTTCGATTCCCGTCATGGCAAATGTTTTTTGTAGAAAAATAAAATGAGTCCCAACTTGTGCAACAGAACAGTTCGAAATCTCGTTACATTTGCATCGTCATGAACATGACTTACATCAGGCTAGCTAATTTTTTCTTTGTTCATTTTAAGTGTAGAAACAATATTTCGTTTGTGACCATTTTTTTCTGCCGTTTTGACAACAGGCTCATGACTAAAGAACACACGGCTGTCTGCTGATTGACGCTTGACTGTAGATTTTCGCTTTGTGTCAAAAGAACTTCCTAACGCAAACTTTTTCAAAGTAGGTGAATTCATCAGATCTGTTTGAAACATTGCATTTTATCCATGCACGACGACTACTTAGATACTCGCAGCACAGTTGCCTCATATAAATTGCCCATGAGCGCGGAGCTTGTCTTTGTCACTGTAGCAACTTTGCTCCATCAGCGGGAGAAGGCGGTTCGACGCCCCTGTAAGCACATGTTTCTCTAATTCCTTTGTTTCAGGCAAGCCACTGTGACGTCAGACGCCTTTACGCATACAGCTTTGCGATGCTTAGACAGTAATAACATAATTCATGTTTACATTTCTTTAATTTTCGACGCATTGTCGTTATTCGTGATGCATCAATGACCAATTGATTATATGGCAATGCAATGAAAAAAGCGTGTGGAAAACAGTGTTAATGACAGATTTGAGAAGCACATTTCTTCAATGTTGGCCGCATGGCATTCCTGTGCAGGTGACAATGGTAATTTTTCAAAACGACAAGGATATTTAAACACATGATTATTTGTTTGCTGTGCTCTATGGCCTCTGCTACAGACCTCATCGAAATGACACTTAGATATCTTAGGGTGTACATATCAAGTTTTCCCAAATGGTCTAGCGGATAGGCATCTACCTTGTAACGCAGGGCGGCCCGGGTTCGATTCCTGTCATGGCAAATGTTTTTTGTAGAAAAATAAAATGAGTCCCAACGTGTGCAACAGAACAGTTCGAAATCTCGTTACATTTGCATCGTCATGAACATGACTTATATTAGGCTAGCTCATTTTTTCTTTGTTCATTTTAAGTGTAGAAACAATATTTCGTTTGTGACCATTTTTTTCTGCCGTTTTGACAACAGGCTCATGACTAAAGAACACACGGCTGTCTGCTGATTGACGCTTGACTGTAGATTTTCGCTTTGTGTCAAAAGAACTTCCTAACGCAAACTTTTTCAAAGTAGGTGAATTCATCAGATCTGTTTGAAACATTGCATTTTATCCATGCACGACGACTACTTAGATACTCGCAGCACAGTTGCCTCATATAAATTGCCCATGAGCGCGGAGCTTGTCTTTGTCACTGTAGCAACTTTGCTCCATCAGCTGGAGAAGGCGGTTCGACGCCCCTGTAAGCACATGTGTCTCTAATTCCTTTGTTTCAGGCAAGCCACTGTGACGTCAGACGCCTTTACGCATACAGCTTTGCGATGCTTAGACAGTAATAACATAATTCATGTTTACATTTCTTTAATTTTCGACGCATTGTCGTTATTCGTGACGCATCAATGACCAATTGATTATATGGCAATGCAATGAAAAAAGCGTGTGGAAAACATTGTTAATGACAGATTTGAGAAGCACATTTCTTCAATGTTGGCCGCATGGCATTCCTGTGCAGGTGACAATGGTAATTTTTCAAAACGACAAGGATATTTAAACACATGATTATTTGTTTGCTGTGCTCTATGGCCTCTGCTACAGACCTCATCGAAATGACACTTAGATATCTTAGGGTGTACATATCAAGTTTTCCCAAATGGTCTAGCGGATAGGCATCTACCTTGTAACGCAGGGCGGCCGGGGTTCGATTCCCGTCATGGCAAATGTTTTTTGTAGAAAAATAAAATGAGTCCCAACGTGTGCAACAGAACAGTTCGAAATCTCGTTACATTTGCATCGTCATGAACATGACTTATATCAGGCTAGCTCATTTTTTCTTTGTTCATTTTAAGTGTAGAAACAATATTTCGTTTGTGAAAATTTTTTTCTGCCGTTTTGACAACAGGCTCATGACTAAAGAACACACGGCTGTCTGCTGATTGACGCTTGACTGTAGATTTTCGCTTTGTGTCAAAAGAACTTCCTAACGCAAACTTTTTCAAAGTAGGTGAATTCATCAGATCTGTTTGAAACATTGCATTTTATCCATGCACGACGACTACTTAGAAACTCGCAGCACAGTTGCCTCATATAAATTGCCCATGAGCGCGGAGCTTGTCTTTGTCACTGTAGCAACTTTGCTCCATCAGCGGGAGAAGGCGGTTCGACGCCCCTGTAAGCACATGTTTCTCTAATTCCTTTGTTTCAGGCAAGCCACTGTGACGTCAGACGCCTTTACGCATACAGCTTTGCGATGCTTAGACAGTAATAACATAATTCATGTTTACATTTCTTTAATTTTCGACGCATTGTCGTTATTCGTGATGCATCAATGACCAATTGATTATATGGCAATGCAATGAAAAAAGCGTGTGGAAAACAGTGTTAATGACAGATTTGAGAAGCACATTTCTTCAATGTTGGCCGCATGGCATTCCTGTGCAGGTGACAATGGTAATTTTTCAAAACGACAAGGATATTTAAACACATGATTATTTGTTTGCTGTGCTCTATGGCCTCTGCTACAGACCTCATCGAAATGACACTTAGATATCTTAGGGTGTACATATCAAGTCTTCCCAAATGGTCTAGCGGATAGGAATCTGCCTTGTCACGCAGGGCGGCCCGGGTTCGATTCCCGTCATGGCAAATGTTTTTTGTAGAAAAATAAAATGAGTCCCAACTTGTGCAACAGAACAGTTCGAAATCTCGTTACATTTGCATCGTCATGAACATGACTTATATCAGGCTAGCTAATTTTTTCTTTGTTCATTTTAAGTGTAGAAACAATATTTCGTTTGTGACCATTTTTTTCTGCCGTTTTGACAACAGGCTCATGACTAAAGAACACACGGCTGTCTGCTGATTGACGCTTGACTGTAGATTTTCGCTTTGTGTCAAAAGAACTTCCTAACGCAAACTTTTTCAAAGTAGGTGAATTCATCAGATCTGTTTGAAACATTGCATTTTATCCATGCACGACGACTGCTTAGATACTCGCAGCACAGTTGCCCAATATAAATTGCCCATGAGCGCGGAGCTTGTCTTTGTCACTGTAGCAACTTTGCTCCATCAGCGGGAGAAGGCGGTTCGACGCCCCTGTAAGCACATGTTTCTCTAATTCCTTTGTTTCAGGCAAGCCACTGTGACGTCAGACGCCTTTACGCATACAGCTTTGCGATGCTTAGACAGTAATAACATAATTCATGTTTACATTTCTTTAATTTTCGACGCATTGTCGTTATTCGTGACGCATCAATGACCAATTGATTATATGGCAATGCAATGAAAAAAGCGTGTGGAAAACAGTGTTAATGACAGATTTGAGAAGCACATTTCTTCAATGTTGGCCGCATGGCATTCCTGTGCAGGTGACAATGGTCATTTTTCAAAACGACAAGGATATTTCAACACATGATTATTTGTTTGCTGTGCTCTATGGCCTCTGCTACAGACCTCATCGAAATGACACTTAGATATCTTAGGGTGTACATATCAAGTCTTCCCAAATGGTCTAGCGGATAGGCATCTATCTTGTAACGCAGGGCGGCCCGGGTTCGATTCCCGTCATGGCAAATGTTTTTTGTAGAAAAATAAAATGAGTCCCAACGTGTGCAACAGAACAGTTCGAAATCTCGTTACATTTGCATCGTCATGAACATGACTTATATCAGGCTAGCTAATTTTTTATTTGTTCATTTTAAGTGTAGAAACAATATTTCGTTTGTGAACATTTTTTTCTGCCGTTTTGACAACAGGCTCATGACGAAAGAACACACGGCTGTCTGCTGATTGACGCTTGACTGTAGATTTTCGCTTTGTGTCAAAAGAACTTCCTAACGCACACTTTTTCAAAGTAGGTGAATTCATCAGATCTGTTTGAAACATTGCATTTTATCCATGCACGACGACTGCTTAGATACTCGCAGCACAGTTGCCCCATATACATTGCCCATGAGCGCGGAGCTTGTCTTTGTCACTGTAGCAACTTTGCTCCATCAGCGGGAGAAGGCGGTTCGACGCCCCTGTAAGCACATGTTTCTCTAATTCCTTTGTTTCAGGCAAGCCACTGTGACGTCAGACGCCTTTACGCATACAGCTTTGCGATGCTTAGACAGTAATAACATAATTCATGTTTACATTTCTTTAATTTTCGACGCATTGTCGTTATTCGTGACGCATCACTGACCAATTGATTATATGGCAATGCAATGAAAAAAGCGTGTGGAAAACAGTGTTAATGACAGATTTGAGAAGCACATTTCTTCAATGTTGGCCGCATGGCATTCCTGTGCAGGTGACAATGGTAATTTTTCAAAACGACAAGGATATTTAAACACATGATTATTTGTTTGCTGTGCTCTATGGCCTCTGCTACAGACCTCATCGAAATGACACTTAGATATCTTAGGGTGTACATATCAAGTTTTCCCAAATGGTCTAGCGGATAGGCATCTACCTTGTAACGCAGGGCGGCCCGGGTTCGATTCCCGTCATGGCAAATGTTTTTTGTAGAAAAATAAAATGAGTCCCAACGTGTGCAACAGAACAGTTCGAAATCTCGTTACATTTGCATCGTCATGAACATGACTTATATCAGGCTAGCTCATTTTTTCTTTGTTCATTTTAAGTGTAGAAACAATATTTCGTTTGTGACCATTTTTTTCTGCCGTTTTGACAACAGGCTCATGACTAAAGAACACACGGCTATCTGCTGATTGACGCTTGACTGTAGATTTTCGCTTTGTGTCAAAAGAACTTCCTAACGCACACTTTTTCAAAGTAGGTGAATTCATCAGATCTGTTTGAAACATTGCATTTTATCCATGCACGACGACTGCTTAGATACTCGCAGCACAGTTGCCCCATATACATTGCCCATGAGCGCGGAGCTTGTCTTTGTCACTGTAGCAACTTTGCTCCATCAGCGGGAGAAGGCGGTTCGACGCCCCTGTAAGCACATGTTTCTCTAATTCCTTTGTTTCAGGCAAGCCACTGTGACGTCAGACGCCTTTACGCATACAGCTTTGCGATGCTTAGACAGTAATAACATAATTCATGTTTACATTTCTTTAATTTTCGACGCATTGTCGTTATTCGTGACGCATCAATGACCAATTGATTATATGGCAATGCAATGAAAAAAGCGTGTGGAAAACAGTGTTAATGACAGATTTGAGAAGCACATTTCTTCAATGTTGGCCGCATGGCATTCCTGTGCAGGTGACAATGGTAATTTTTCAAAACGACAAGGATATTTCAACACATGATTATTTGTTTGCTGTGCTCTATGGCCTCTGCTACAGACCTCATCGAAATGACACTTAGATATCTTAGGGTGTACATATCAAGTCTTCCCAAATGGTGTAGCGGATAGGCATCTACCTTGTAACGCAGGGCGGCCCGGGTTCGATTCCCGTCATGGCAAATGTTTTTTGTAGAAAAATAAAATGAGTCCCAACGTGTGCAACAGAACAGTTCGAAATCTCGTTACATTTGCATCGTCATGAACATGACTTATATCAGGCTAGCTCATTTTTTCTTTGTTCATTTTAAGTGTAGAAACAATATTTTGTTTGTGAACATTTTTTTCTGCCGTTTTGACAACAGGCTCATGACTAAAGAACACACGGCTGTCTGCTGATTGACGCTTGACTGTAGATTTTCGCTTTGTGTCAAAAGAACTTCCTAACGCACACTTTTTCAAAGTAGGTGAATTCATCAGATCTGTTTGAAACATTGCATTTTATCCATGCACGACCACTGCTTAGATTCTCGCAGCACAGTTGCCCCATATAAATTGCCCATGAGCGCGGAGCTTGTCTTTGTCACTGTAGCAACTTTGCTCCATCAGCGGGAGAAGGCGGTTCGACGCCCCTGTAAGCACATGTTTCTCTAATTCCTTTGTTTCAGGCAAGCCACTGTGACGTCAGACGCCTTTACGCATACAGCTTTGCGATGCTTAGACAGTAATAACATAATTCATGTTTACATTTCTTTAATTTTCGACGCATTGTCGTTATTCGTGACGCATCAATGACCAATTGATTATATGGCAATGCAATGAAAAAAGCGTGTGGAAAACAGTGTTAATGACAGATTTGAGAAGCACATTTCTTCAATGTTGGCCGCATGGCATTCCTGTGCAGGTGACAATGGTAATTTTTCAAAACGACAAGGATATTTCAACACATGATTATTTGTTTGCTGTGCTCTATGGCCTCTGCTACAGACCTCATCGAAATGACACTTAGATATCTTAGGGTGTACATATCAAGTCTTCCCAAATGGTGTAGCGGATAGGCATCTACCTTGTAACGCAGGGTGGCCCGGGTTCGATTCCCGTCATGGCAAATGTTTTTTGTAGAAAAATAAAATGAGTCCCAACGTGTGCAACAGAACAGTTCGAAATCTCGTTACATTTGCATCGTCATGAACATGACTTATATCAGGCTAGCTCATTTTTTCTTTGTTCATTTTAAGTGTAGAAACAATATTTTGTTTGTGAACATTTTTTTCTGCCGTTTTGACAACAGGCTCATGACTAAAGAACACACGGCTGTCTGCTGATTGACGCTTGACTGTAGATTTTCGCTTTGTGTCAAAAGAACTTCCTAACGCACACTTTTTCAAAGTAGGTGAATTCATCAGATCTGTTTGAAACATTGCATTTTATCCATGCACGACCACTGCTTAGATTCTCGCAGCACAGTTGCCCCATATAAATTGCCCATGAGCGCGGAGCTTGTCTTTGTCACTGTAGCAACTTTGCTCCATCAGCGGGAGAAGGCGGTTCGACGCCCCTGTAAGCACATGTTTCTCTAATTCCTTTGTTTCAGGCAAGCCACTGTGACGTCAGACGCCTTTACGCATACAGCTTTGCGATGCTTAGACAGTAATAACATAATTCATGTTTACATTTCTTTAATTTTCGACGCATTGTCGTTATTCGTGACGCATCAATGACCAATTGATTATATGGCAATGCAATGAAAAAAGCGTGTGGAAAACAGTGTTAATGACAGATTTGAGAAGCACATTTCTTCAATGTTGGCCGCATGGCATTCCTGTGCAGGTGACAATGGTAATTTTTCAAAACGACAAGGATATTTAAACACATGATTATTTGTTTGCTGTGCTCTATGGCCTCTGCTACAGACCTCATCGAAATGACACTTAGATATCTTAGGGTGTACATATCAAGTCTTCCCAAATGGTCTAGCGGATAGGCATCTATCTTGTAACGCAGGGCGGCCCGGGTTCGATTCCCGTCATGGCAAATGTTTTTTGTAGAAAAATAAAATGAGTCCCAACGTGTGCAACAGAACAGTTCGAAATCTCGTTACATTTGCATCGTCATGAACATGACTTATATCAGGCTAGCTCATTTTTTCTTTGTTCATTTTAAGTGTAGAAACAATATTTCATTTGTGACCATTTTTTTCTGCCGTTTTGACAACAGGCTCATGACTAAAGAACACACGGCTATCTGCTGATTGACGCTTGACTGTAGATTTTCGCTTTGTGTCAAAAGAACTTCCTAACGCACACTTTTTCAAAGTAGGTGAATTCATCAGATCTGTTTGAAACATTGCATTTTATCCATGCACGACGACTGCTTAGATACTCGCAGCACAGTTGCCCCATATACATTGCCCATGAGCGCGGAGCTTGTCTTTGTCACTGTAGCAACTTTGCTCCATCAGCGGGAGAAGGCGGTTCGACGCCCCTGTAAGCACATGTTTCTCTAATTCCTTTGTTTCAGGCAAGCCACTGTGACGTCAGACGCCTTTACGCATACAGCTTTGCGATGCTTAGACAGTAATAACATAATTCATGTTTACATTTCTTTAATTTTCGACGCATTGTCGTTATTCGTGACGCATCAATGACCAATTGATTATATGGCAATGCAATGAAAAAAGCGTGTGGAAAACAGTGTTAATGACAGATTTGAGAAGCACATTTCTTCAATGTTGGCCGCATGGCATTCCTGTGCAGGTGACAATGGTAATTTTTCAAAACGACAAGGATATTTCAACACATGATTATTTGTTTGCTGTGCTCTATGGCCTCTGCTACAGACCTCATCGAAATGACACTTAGATATCTTAGGGTGTACATATCAAGTCTTCCCAAATGGTCTAGCGGATAGGCATCTACCTTGTAACGCAGGGCGGCCCGGGTTCGATTCCCGTCATGGCAAATGTTTTTTGTAGAAAAATAAAATGAGTCCCAACGTGTGCAACAGAACAGTTCGAAATCTCGTTACATTTGCATCGTCATGAACATGACTTATATCAGGCTAGCTCATTTTTTCTTTGTTCATTTTAAGTGTAGAAACAATATTTTGTTTGTGAACATTTTTTTCTGCCGTTTTGACAACAGGCTCATGACTAAAGAACACACGGCTGTCTGCTGATTGACGCTTGACTGTAGATTTTCGCTTTGTGTCAAAAGAACTTCCTAACGCACACTTTTTCAAAGTAGGTGAATTCATCAGATCTGTTTGAAACATTGCATTTTATCCATGCACGACCACTGCTTAGATACTCGCAGCACAGTTGCCCCATATAAATTGCCCATGAGCGCGGAGCTTGTCTTTGTCACTGTAGCAACTTTGCTCCATCAGCGGGAGAAGGCGGTTCGACGCCCCTGTAAGCACATGTTTCTCTAATTCCTTTGTTTCAGGCAAGCCACTGTGACGTCAGACGCCTTTACGCATACAGCTTTGCGATGCTTAGACAGTAATAACATAATTCATGTTTACATTTCTTTAATTTTCGACGCATTGTCGTTATTCGTGACGCATCAATGACCAATTGATTATATGGCAATGCAATGAAAAAAGCGTGTGGAAAACAGTGTTAATGACAGATTTGAGAAGCACATTTCTTCAATGTTGGCCGCATGGCATTCCTGTGCAGGTGACAATGGTAATTTTTCAAAACGACAAGGATATTTAAACACATGATTATTTGTTTGCTGTGTTCTATGGCCTTTGCTACAGACCTCATCGAAATGACACTTAGATATCTTAGGGTGTACATATCAAGTCTTCCCAAATGGTCTAGCGGATAGGCATCTACCTTGTAACGCAGGGCGGCCAGGGTTCGATTCCCGTCATGGCAAATGTTTTTTGTAGAAAAATAAAATGAGTCCCAACGTGTGCAACAGAACAGTTCGAAATCTCGTTACATTTGCATCGTCATGAACATGACTTATATCAGGCTAGCTCATTTTTTCTTTGTTCATTTTAAGTGTAGAAACAATATTTTGTTTGTGAACATTTTTTTCTGCCGTTTTGACAACAGGCTCATGACTAAAGAACACACGGCTGTCTGCTGATTGACGCTTGACTGTAGATTTTCGCTTTGTGTCAAAAGAACTTCCTAACGCACACTTTTTCAAAGTAGGTGAATTCATCAGATCTGTTTGAAACATTGCATTTTATCCATGCACGACGACTGCTTAGATACTCGCAGCACAGTTGCCCCATATAAATTGCCCATGAGCGCGGAGCTTGTCTTTGTCACTATAGCAACTTTGCTCCATCAGCGGGAGAAGGCGGTTCGACGCCCCTGTAAGCACATGTTTCTCTAATTCCTTTGTTTCAGGCAAGCCACTGTGACGTCAGACGCCTTTACGCATACAGCTTTGCGATGCTTAGACAGTAATAACATAATTCATGTTTACATTTCTTTAATTTTCGACGCATTGTCGTTATTCGTGACGCATCAATGACCAATTGATTATATGGCAATGCAATGAAAAAAGCGTGTGGAAAACAGTGTTAATGACAGATTTGAGAAGCACATTTCTTCAATGTTGGCCGCATGGCATTCCTGTGCAGGTGACAATGGTAATTTTTCAAAACGACAAGGATATTTAAACACATGATTATTTGTTTGCTGTGCTCTATGGCCTCTGCTACAGACCTCATCGAAATGACACTTAGATATCTTAGGGTGTACATATCAAGTCTTCCCAAATGGTCTAGCGGATAGGCATCTATCTTGTAACGCAGGGCGGCCCGGGTTCGATTCCCGTCATGGCAAATGTTTTTTGTAGAAAAATAAAATGAGTCCCAACGTGTGCAACAGAACAGTTCGAAATCTCGTTACATTTGCATCGTCATGAACATGACTTATATCAGGCTAGCTAATTTTTTCTTTGTTCATTTTAAGTGTAGAAACAATATTTCGTTTGTGACCATTTTTTTCTGCCGTTTTGACAACAGGCTCATGACTAAAGAACACACGGCTGTCTGCTGATTGACGCTTGACTGTAGATTTTCGCTTTGTGTCAAAAGAACTTCCTAACGCACACTTTTTCAAAGTAGGTGAATTCATCAGATCTGTTTGAAACATTGCATTTTATCCATGCACGACAACTGCTTAGATACTCGCAGCACAGTTGCCCCATATAAATTGCCCATGAGCGCGGAGCTTGTCTTTGTCACTGTAGCAACTTTGCTCCATCAGCGGGAGAAGGCGGTTCGACGCCCCTGTAAGCACATGTTTCTCTAATTCCTTTGTTTCAGGCAAGCCACTGTGACGTCAGACGCCTTTACGCATACAGCTTTGCGATGCTTAGACAGTAATAACATAATTCATGTTTACATTTCTTTAATTTTCGACGCATTGTCGTTATTCGTGACGCATCAATGACCAATTGATTATATGGCAATGCAATGAAAAAAGCGTGTGGAAAACAGTGTTAATGACAGATTTGAGAAGCACATTTCTTCAATGTTGGCCGCATGGCATTCCTGTGCAGGTGACAATGGTAATTTTTCAAAACGACAAGGATATTTAAACACATGATTATTTGTTTGCTGTGCTCTATGGCCTCTGCTACAGACCTCATCGAAATGACACTTAGATATCTTAGGGTGTACATATCAAGTCTTCCCAAATGGTCTAGCGGATAGGCATCTACCTTGTAACGCAGGGCGGCCCGGGTTCGATTCCCGTCATGGCAAATGTTTTTTGTAGAAAAATAAAATGAGTCCCAACGTGTGCAACAGAACAGTTCGAAATCTCGTTACATTTGCATCGTCATGAACATGACTTATATCAGGCTAGCTCATTTTTTCTTTGTTCATTTTAAGTGTAGAAACAATATTTCGTTTGTGACCATTTTTTTCTGCCGTTTTGACAACAGGCTCATGACTAAAGAACACACGGCTGTCTGCTGATTGACGCTTGACTGTAGATTTTCGCTTTGTGTCAAAAGAACTTCCTAACGCACACTTTTTCAAAGTAGGTGAATTCATCAGATCTGTTTGAAACATTGCATTTTATCCATGCACGACGACTGCTTAGATACTCGCAGCACAGTTGCCCCATATACATTGCCCATGAGCGCGGAGCTTGTCTTTGTCACTGTAGCAACTTTGCTCCATCAGCGGGAGAAGGCGGTTCGACGCCCCTGTAAGCACATGTTTCTCTAATTCCTTTGTTTCAGGCAAGCCACTGTGACGTCAGACGCCTTTACGCATACAGCTTTGCGATGCTTAGACAGTAATAACATAATTCATGTTTACATTTCTTTAATTTTCGACGCATTGTCGTTATTCGTGACGCATCAATGACCAATTGATTATATGGCAATGCAATGAAAAAAGCGTGTGGAAAACAGTGTTAATGACAAATTTGAAAAGCACATTTCTTCAATGTTGGCCGCATGGCATTCCTGTGCAGGTGACAATGGTAATTTTTCAAAACGACAAGGATATTTAAACACATGATTATTTGTTTGCTGTGTTCTATGGCCTCTGCTACAGACCTCATCGAAATGACACTTAGATATCTTAGGGTGTACATATCAAGTCTTCCCAAATGGTCTAGCGGATAGGCATCTACCTTGTAACGCAGGGCGGCCCGGGTTCGATTCCCGTCATGGCAAATGTTTTTTGTAGAAAAATAAAATGAGTCCCAACGTGTGCAACAGAACAGTTCGAAATCTCGTTACATTTGCATCGTCATGAACATGACTTATATCAGGCTAGCTCATTTTTTCTTTGTTCATTTTAAGTGTAGAAACAATATTTTGTTTGTGAACATTTTTTTCTGCCGTTTTGACAACAGGCTCATGACTAAAGAACACACGGCTGTCTGCTGATTGACGCTTGACTGTAGATTTTCGCTTTGTGTCAAAAGAACTTCCTAACGCACACTTTTTCAAAGTAGGTGAATTCATCAGATCTGTTTGAAACATTGCATTTTATCCATGCACGACGACTGCTTAGATACTCGCAGCACAGTTGCCCCATATAAATTGCCCATGAGCGCGGAGCTTGTCTTTGTCACTGTAGCAACTTTGCTCCATCAGCGGGAGAAGGCGGTTCGACGCCCCTGTAAGCACATGTTTCTCTAATTCCTTTGTTTCAGGCAAGCCACTGTGACGTCAGACGCCTTTACGCATACAGCTTTGCGATGCTTAGACAGTAATAACATAATTCATGTTTACATTTCTTTAATTTTCGACGCATTGTCGTTATTCGTGACGCATCAATGACCAATTGATTATATGGCAATGCAATGAAAAAAGCGTGTGGAAAACAGTGTTAATGACAGATTTGAAAAGCACATTTCTTCAATGTTGGCCGCATGGCATTCCTGTGCAGGTGACAATGGTAATTTTTCAAAACGACAAGGATATTTAAACACATGATTATTTGTTTGATGTGTTCTATGGCCTCTGCTACAGACCTCATCGAAATGACACTTAGATATCTTAGGGTGTACATATCAAGTCTTCCCAAATGGTCTAGCGGATAGGCATCTACCTTGTAACGCAGGGCGGCCCGGGTTCGATTCCCGTCATGGCAAATGTTTTTTGTAGAAAAATAAAATGAGTCCCAACGTGTGCAACAGAACAGTTCGAAATCTCGTTACATTTGCATCGTCATGAACATGACTTATATCAGGCTAGCTCATTTTTTCTTTGTTCATTTTAAGTGTAGAAACAATATTTCGTTTGTGACCATTTTTTTCTGCCGTTTTGACAACAGGCTCATGACTAAAGAACACACGGCTGTCTGCTGATTGACGCTTGACTGTAGATTTTCGCTTTGTGTCAAAAGAACTTCCTAACGCACACTTTTTCAAAGTAGGTGAATTCATCAGATCTGTTTGAAACATTGCATTTTATCCATGCACGACGACTGCTTAGATACTCGCAGCACAGTTGCCCCATATACATTGCCCATGAGCGCGGAGCTTGTCTTTGTCACTGTAGCAACTTTGCTCCATCAGCGGGAGAAGGCGGTTCGACGCCCCTGTAAGCACATGTTTCTCTAATTCCTTTGTTTCAGGCAAGCCACTGTGACGTCAGACGCCTTTACGCATACAGCTTTGCGATGCTTAGACAGTAATAACATAATTCATGTTTACATTTCTTTAATTTTCGACGCATTGTCGTTATTCGTGACGCATCAATGACCAATTGATTATATGGCAATGCAATGAAAAAAGCGTGTGGAAAACAGTGTTAATGACAGATTTGAAAAGCACATTTCTTCAATGTTGGCCGCATGGCATTCCTGTGCAGGTGACAATGGTAATTTTTCAAAACGACAAGGATATTTAAACACATGATTATTTGTTTGCTGTGTTCTATGGCCTCTGCTACAGACCTCATCGAAATGACACTTAGATATCTTAGGGTGTACATATCAAGTCTTCCCAAATGGTCTAGCGGATAGGCATCTACCTTGTAACGCAGGGCGGCCCGGGTTCGATTCCCGTCATGGCAAATGTTTTTTGTAGAAAAATAAAATGAGTCCCAACGTGTGCAACAGAACAGTTCGAAATCTCGTTACATTTGCATCGTCATGAACATGACTTATATCAGGCTAGCTCATTTTTTCTTTGTTCATTTTAAGTGTAGAAACAATATTTCGTTTGTGACCATTTTTTTCTGCCGTTTTGACAACAGGCTCATGACTAAAGAACACACGGCTGTCTGCTGATTGACGCTTGACTGTAGATTTTCGCTTTGTGTCAAAAGAACTTCCTAACGCACACTTTTTCAAAGTAGGTGAATTCATCAGATCTGTTTGAAACATTGCATTTTATCCATGCACGACGACTGCTTAGATACTCGCAGCACAGTTGCCCCATATACATTGCCCATGAGCGCGGAGCTTGTCTTTGTCACTGTAGCAACTTTGCTCCATCAGCGGGAGAAGGCGGTTCGACGCCCCTGTAAGCACATGTTTCTCTAATTCCTTTGTTTCAGGCAAGCCACTGTGACGTCAGACGCCTTTACGCATACAGCTTTGCGATGCTTAGACAGTAATAACATAATTCATGTTTACATTTCTTTAATTTTCGACGCATTGTCGTTATTCGTGACGCATCAATGACCAATTGATTATATGGCAATGCAATGAAAAAAGCGTGTGGAAAACAGTGTTAATGACAGATTTGAAAAGCACATTTCTTCAATGTTGGCCGCATGGCATTCCTGTGCAGGTGACAATGGTAATTTTTCAAAACGACAAGGATATTTAAACACATGATTATTTGTTTGCTGTGTTCTATGGCCTCTGCTACAGACCTCATCGAAATGACACTTAGATATCTTAGGGTGTACATATCAAGTCTTCCCAAATGGTCTAGCGGATAGGCATCTACCTTGTAACGCAGGGCGGCCCGGGTTCGATTCCCGTCATGGCAAATGTTTTTTGTAGAAAAATAAAATGAGTCCCAACGTGTGCAACAGAACAGTTCGAAATCTCGTTACATTTGCATCGTCATGAACATGACTTATATCAGGCTAGCTCATTTTTTCTTTGTTCATTTTAAGTGTAGAAACAATATTTCGTTTGTGACCATTTTTTTCTGCCGTTTTGACAACAGGCTCATGACTAAAGAACACACGGCTGTCTGCTGATTGACGCTTGACTGTAGATTTTCGCTTTGTGTCAAAAGAACTTCCTAACGCACACTTTTTCAAAGTAGGTGAATTCATCAGATCTGTTTGAAACATTGCATTTTATCCATGCACGACGACTGCTTAGATACTCGCAGCACAGTTGCCCCATATACATTGCCCATGAGCGCGGAGCTTGTCTTTGTCACTGTAGCAACTTTGCTCCATCAGCGGGAGAAGGCGGTTCGACGCCCCTGTAAGCACATGTTTCTCTAATTCCTTTGTTTCAGGCAAGCCACTGTGACGTCAGACGCCTTTACGCATACAGCTTTGCGATGCTTAGACAGTAATAACATAATTCATGTTTACATTTCTTTAATTTTCGACGCATTGTCGTTATTCGTGACGCATCAATGACCAATTGATTATATGGCAATGCAATGAAAAAAGCGTGTGGAAAACAGTGTTAATGACAGATTTGAGAAGCACATTTCTTCAATGTTGGCCGCATGGCATTCCTGTGCAGGTGACAATGGTAATTTTTCAAAACGACAAGGATATTTAAACACATGATTATTTGTTTGCTGTGCTCTATGGCCTCTGCTACAGACCTCATCGAAATTACACTTAGATATCTTAGGGTGTACATATCAAGTTTTCCCAAATGGTCTAGCGGATAGGCATCTACCTTGTAACGCAGGGCGGCCCGGGTTCGATTCCCGTCATGGCAAATGTTTTTTGTAGAAAAATAAAATGAGTCCCAACGTGTGCAACAGAACAGTTCGAAATCTCGTTACATTTGCATCGTCATGAACATGTCTTATATCAGGCTAGCTCATTTTTTCTTTGTTCATTTTAAGTGTAGAAACAATATTTCGTTTGTGACCATTTTTTTCTGCCGTTTTGACAACAGGCTCATGACTAAAGAACACACGGCTGTCTGCTGATTGACGCTTGACTGTAGATTTTCGCTTTGTGTCAAAAGAACTTCCTAACGCACACTTTTTCAAAGTAGGTGAATTCATCAGATCTGTTTGAAACATTGCATTTTATCCATGCACGACGACTGCTTAGATACTCGCAGCACAGTTGCCCCATATAAATTGCCCATGAGCGCGGAGCTTGTCTTTGTCACTGTAGCAACTTTGCTCCATCAGCGGGAGAATGCGGTTCGACGCCCCTGTAAGCACATGTTTCTCTAATTCCTTTGTTTCAGGCAAGCCACTGTGACGTCAGACGCCTTTACGCATACAGCTTTGCGATGCTTAGACAGTAATAACATAATTCATGTTTACATTTCTTTAATTTTCGACGCATTGTAGTTATTCGTGACGCATCAATGACCAATTGATTATATGGCAATGCAATGAAAAAAGCGTGTGGAAAACAGTGTTAATGACAGATTTGAGAAGCACATTTCTTCAATGTTGGCCGCATGGCATTCCTATGCAGGTGACAATGGTAATTTTTCAAAACGACAAGGATATTTAAACACATGATTATTTGTTTGCTGTGCTCTATGGCCTCTGCTACAGACCTCATCGAAATGACACTTAGATATCTTAGGGTGTACATATCAAGTTTTCCCAAATGGTCTAGCGGATAGGCATCTACCTTGTAACGCAGGGCGGCCCGGGTTCGATTCCCGTCATGGCAAATGTTTTTTGTAGAAAAATAAAATGAGTCCCAACGTGTGCAACAGAACAGTTCGAAATCTCGTTACATTTGCATCGTCATGAACATGACTTATATCAGGCTAGCTCATTTTTTCTTTGTTCATTTTAAGTGTAGAAACAATATTTCGTTTGTGAAAAAAAATTTCTGCCGTTTTGACAACAGGCTCATGACTAAAGAACACACGGCTGTCTGCTGATTGACGCTTGACTGTAGATTTTCGCTTTGTGTCAAAAGAACTTCCTAACGCACACTTTTTCAAAGTAGGTGAATTCATCAGATCTGTTTGAAACATTGCATTTTATCCATGCACGACTACTGCTTAGATACTCGCAGCACAGTTGCCCCATATAAATTGCCCATGAGCGCGGAGCTTGTCTTTGTCACTGTAGCAACTTTGCTCCATCAGCGGGAGAATGCGGTTCGACGCCCCTGTAAGCACATGTTTCTCTAATTCCTTTGTTTCAGGCAAGCCACTGTGACGTCAGACGCCTTTACGCATACAGCTTTGCGATGCTTAGACAGTAATAACATAATTCATGTTTACATTTCTTTAATTTTCGACGCATTGTCGTTATTCGTGACGCATCAATGACCAATTGATTATATGGCAATGCAATGAAAAAAGCGTGTGGAAAACAGTGTTAATGACAGATTTGAAAAGCACATTTCTTCAATGTTGGCCGCATGGCATTCCTGTGCAGGTGACAATGGTAATTTTTCAAAACGACAAGGATATTTAAACACATGATTATTTGTTTGCTGTGTTCTATGGCCTCTGCTACAGACCTCATCGAAATGACACTTAGATATCTTAGGGTGTACATATCAAGTCTTCCCAAATGGTCTAGCGGATAGGCATCTACCTTGTAACGCAGGGCGGCCCGGGTTCGATTCCCGTCATGGCAAATGTTTTTTGTAGAAAAATAAAATGAGTCCCAACGTGTGCAACAGAACAGTTCGAAATCTCGTTACATTTGCATCGTCATGAACATGACTTATATCAGGCTAGCTCATTTTTTCTTTGTTCATTTTAAGTGTAGAAACAATATTTCGTTTGTGACCATTTTTTTCTGCCGTTTTGACAACAGGCTCATGACTAAAGAACACACGGCTGTCTGCTGATTGACGCTTGACTGTAGATTTTCGCTTTGTGTCAAAAGAACTTCCTAACGCACACTTTTTCAAAGTAGGTGAATTCATCAGATCTGTTTGAAACATTGCATTTTATCCATGCACGACGACTGCTTAGATACTCGCAGCACAGTTGCCCCATATACATTGCCCATGAGCGCGGAGCTTGTCTTTGTCACTGTAGCAACTTTGCTCCATCAGCGGGAGAAGGCGGTTCGACGCCCCTGTAAGCACATGTTTCTCTAATTCCTTTGTTTCAGGCAAGCCACTGTGACGTCAGACGCCTTTACGCATACAGCTTTGCGATGCTTAGACAGTAATAACATAATTCATGTTTACATTTCTTTAATTTTCGACGCATTGTCGTTATTCGTGACGCATCAATGACCAATTGATTATATGGCAATGCAATGAAAAAAGCGTGTGGAAAACAGTGTTAATGACAGATTTGAGAAGCACATTTCTTCAATGTTGGCCGCATGGCATTCCTGTGCAGGTGACAATGGTAATTTTTCAAAACGACAAGGATATTTAAACACATGATTATTTGTTTGCTGTGCTCTATGGCCTCTGCTACAGACCTCATCGAAATTACACTTAGATATCTTAGGGTGTACATATCAAGTTTTCCCAAATGGTCTAGCGGATAGGCATCTACCTTGTAACGCAGGGCGGCCCGGGTTCGATTCCCGTCATGGCAAATGTTTTTTGTAGAAAAATAAAATGAGTCCCAACGTGTGCAACAGAACAGTTCGAAATCTCGTTACATTTGCATCGTCATGAACATGTCTTATATCAGGCTAGCTCATTTTTTCTTTGTTCATTTTAAGTGTAGAAACAATATTTCGTTTGTGACCATTTTTTTCTGCCGTTTTGACAACAGGCTCATGACTAAAGAACACACGGCTGTCTGCTGATTGACGCTTGACTGTAGATTTTCGCTTTGTGTCAAAAGAACTTCCTAACGCACACTTTTTCAAAGTAGGTGAATTCATCAGATCTGTTTGAAACATTGCATTTTATCCATGCACGACGACTGCTTAGATACTCGCAGCACAGTTGCCCCATATAAATTGCCCATGAGCGCGGAGCTTGTCTTTGTCACTGTAGCAACTTTGCTCCATCAGCGGGAGAATGCGGTTCGACGCCCCTGTAAGCACATGTTTCTCTAATTCCTTTGTTTCAGGCAAGCCACTGTGACGTCAGACGCCTTTACGCATACAGCTTTGCGATGCTTAGACAGTAATAACATAATTCATGTTTACATTTCTTTAATTTTCGACGCATTGTAGTTATTCGTGACGCATCAATGACCAATTGATTATATGGCAATGCAATGAAAAAAGCGTGTGGAAAACAGTGTTAATGACAGATTTGAGAAGCACATTTCTTCAATGTTGGCCGCATGGCATTCCTATGCAGGTGACAATGGTAATTTTTCAAAACGACAAGGATATTTAAACACATGATTATTTGTTTGCTGTGCTCTATGGCCTCTGCTACAGACCTCATCGAAATGACACTTAGATATCTTAGGGTGTACATATCAAGTTTTCCCAAATGGTCTAGCGGATAGGCATCTACCTTGTAACGCAGGGCGGCCCGGGTTCGATTCCCGTCATGGCAAATGTTTTTTGTAGAAAAATAAAATGAGTCCCAACGTGTGCAACAGAACAGTTCGAAATCTCGTTACATTTGCATCGTCATGAACATGACTTATATCAGGCTAGCTCATTTTTTCTTTGTTCATTTTAAGTGTAGAAACAATATTTCGTTTGTGAAAAAAAATTTCTGCCGTTTTGACAACAGGCTCATGACTAAAGAACACACGGCTGTCTGCTGATTGACGCTTGACTGTAGATTTTCGCTTTGTGTCAAAAGAACTTCCTAACGCACACTTTTTCAAAGTAGGTGAATTCATCAGATCTGTTTGAAACATTGCATTTTATCCATGCACGACTACTGCTTAGATACTCGCAGCACAGTTGCCCCATATAAATTGCCCATGAGCGCGGAGCTTGTCTTTGTCACTGTAGCAACTTTGCTCCATCAGCGGGAGAATGCGGTTCGACGCCCCTGTAAGCACATGTTTCTCTAATTCCTTTGTTTCAGGCAAGCCACTGTGACGTCAGACGCCTTTACGCATACAGCTTTGCGATGCTTAGACAGTAATAACATAATTCATGTTTACATTTCTTTAATTTTCGACGCATTGTCGTTATTCGTGACGCATCAATGACCAATTGATTATATGGCAATGCAATGAAAAAAGCGTGTGGAAAACAGTGTTAATGACAGATTTGAGAAGCACATTTCTTCAATGTTGGCCGCATGGCATTCCTATGCAGGTGACAATGGTAATTTTTCAAAACGACAAGGATATTTAAACACATGATTATTTGTTTGCTGTGCTCTATGGCCTCTGCTACAGACCTCATCGAAATGACACTTAGATATCTTAGGGTATACATATCAAGTTTTCCCAAATGGTCTAGCGGATAGGCATCTACCTTGTAACCCATGGTGGCCCGGGTTCGATTCCCGTCATGGCAAATGTTTTTTGTAGAAAAATAAAATGAGTCCCAACGTGTGCAACAGAACAGTTCGAAATCTCGTTACATTTGCATCGTCATGAACATGACTTATATCAGGCTAGCTCATTTTTTCTTTGTTCATTTTAAGTGTAGAAACAATATTTCGTTTGTGAAAAAAAATTTCTGCCGTTTTGACAACAGGCTCATGACTAAAGAACACACGGCTGTCTGCTGATTGACGCTTGACTGTAGATTTTCGCTTTGTGTCAAAAGAACTCCCTAACGCACACTTTTTCAAAGTAGGTGAATTCATCAGATCTGTTTGAAACATTGCATTTTATCCATGCACGACGACTGCTTAGATACTCGCAGCACAGTTGCCTCATATAAATTGCCCATGAGCGCGGAGCTTGTCTTTGTCACTGTAGCAACTTTGCTCCATCAGCGGGAGAAGGCGGTTCGACGCCCCTGTAAGCACATGTTTCTCTAATTCCTTTGTTTCAGGCACGCCACTGTGACGTCAGACGCCTTTACGCATACAGCTTTGCGATGCTTAGACAGTAATAACATAATTCATGTTTACATTTCTTTAATTTTCGACGCATTGTCGTTATTCGTGACGCATCAATGACCAATTGATTATATGGCAATGCAATGAAAAAAGCGTGTGGAAAACAGTGTTAATGACAGATTTGAGAAGCACATTTCTTCAATGTTGGCCGCATGGCATTCCTGTGCAGGTGACAATGGTAATTTTTCAAAACGACAAGGATATTTAAACACATGATTATTTGTTTGCTGTGCTCTATGGCCTCTGCTACAGACCTCATCGAAATGACACTTAGATATCTTAGGGTGTACATATCAAGTTTTCCCAAATGGTCTAGCGGATAGGCATCTACCTTGTAACGCAGGGCGGCCCGGGTTCGATTCCCGTCATGGCAAGTGTTTTTTGTAGAAAAATAAAATGAGTCCCAACGTGTGCAACAGAACAGTTCGAAATCTCGTTACATTTGCATCGTCATGAACATGACTTATATCAGGCTAGCTCATTTTTTCTTTGTTCATTTTAAGTGTAGAAACAATATTTCGTTTGTGACCATTTTTTTCTGCCGTTTTGACAACAGGCTCATGACTAAAGAACACACGGCTGTCTGCTGATTGACGCTTGACTGTAGATTTTCGCTTTGTGTCAAAAGAACTTCCTAACGCACACTTTTTCAAAGTAGGTGAATTCATCAGATCTGTTTGAAACATTGCATTTTATCCATGCACGACGACTGCTTAGATACTCGCAGCACAGTTGCCCCATATACATTGCCCATGAGCGCGGAGCTTGTCTTTGTCACTGTAGCAACTTTGCTCCATCAGCGGGAGAAGGCGCTTCGACGCCCCTGTAAGCACATGTTTCTCTGATTCCTTTGTTTCAGGCAAGCCACTGTGACGTCAGACTCCTTTACGCATACAGCTTTGCGATGCTTAGACAGTAATAACATAATTCATGTTTACATTTCTTTAATTTTCTACGCATTGTCGTTATTCGTGACGCATCAATGACCAATTGATTATATGGCAATGCAATGAAAAAAGCGTGTGGAAAACAGTGTTAATGACAGATTTGAGAAGCACATTTCTTAAATGTTGGCCGCATGGCATTCCTGTGCAGGTGACAATGGTAATTTTTCAAAACGACAAGGATATTTAAACACATGATTATTTGTTTGCTGTGCTCTATGGCCTCTGCTACAGACCTCATCGAAATGACACTTAGATATCTTATGGTGTACATATCAAGTCTTCCCAAATGGTCTAGCGGATAGGCATCTACCTTGTAACGCAGGGCGGCCCGGGTTCGATTCTCGTCATGGCAAATGTTTTTTGTAGAAAAATAAAATGAGTCCCAACGTGTGCAACAGAACAGTTCGAAATCTCGTTACATTTGCATCGTCATGAACATGACTTATATCAGGCTAGCTCATTTTTTCTTTGTTCATTTTAAGTGTAGAAACAATATTTCGTTTGTGACCATTTTTTTCTGCTGTTTTGACAACAGGCTCATGACTAAAGAACACACGGCTGTCTGCTGATTGACGCTTGACTGTAGATTTTCGCTTTGTGTCAAAAGAACTTCCTAACGCACACTTTTTCAAAGTAGGTGAATTCATCAGATCTGTTTGAAACATTGCATTTTATCCATCCACGACGACTGCTTAGATACTCGCAGCACAGTTGCCCCATATACATTGCCCATGAGCGCGGAGCTTGTCTTTGTCACTGTCGCAACTTTGCTCCATCAGCGGGAGAAGGCGCTTCGACGCCCCTGTAAGCACATGTTTCTCTGATTGCTGTGCTCTATGGCCTCTGCTACAGACCTCATCGAAATGACACTTAGATATCTTAGGGTGTACATATCAAGTTTTACAAAATGGTCTAGCGGATAGGCATCTACCTTGTAACGCAGTGCGGCCCGGGTTCGATTCCCGTCATGGCAAGTGTTTTTTGTAGAAAAATAAAATGAGTCCCAACGTGTGCAACAGAACAGTTCGAAATCTCGTTACATTTGCATCGTCATGAACATGACTTATATCAGGCTAGCTCATTTTTTCTTTGTTCATTTTAAGTGTAGAAACAATATTTCGTTTGTGACCATTTTTTTCTACCGTTTTGACAACAGGCTCATGACTAAAGAACACACGGCTGTCTGCTGATTGACGCTTGACTGTAGATTTTCGCTTTGTGTCAAAAGAACTTCCTAACGCACACTTTTTCAAAGTAGGTGAATTCATCAGATCTGTTTGAAACATTGCATTTTATCCATCCACGACGACTGCTTAGATACTCGCAGCACAGTTGCCCCATATACATTGCCCATGAGCGCGGAGCTTGTCTTTGTCACTGTCGCATCTTTGCTCCATCAGCGGGAGAAGGCGCTTCGACGCCCCTGTAAGCACATGTTTCTCTGATTGCTGTGCTCTATGGCCTCTGCTACAGACCTCATCGAAATGACACTTAGATATCTTAGGGTGTACATATCAAGTCTTCCCAAATGGTCTAGCGGATAGGCATCTACCTTGTAACGCAGGGCGGCCCTGGTTGGATTCTCGTCATGGCAAATGTTTTTTGTAGAAAAATAAAATGAGTCCCAACGTGTGCAACAGAACAGTTCGAAATCTCGTTACATTTGCATCGTCATGAACATGACTTATATCAGGCTAGCTCATTTTTTCTTTGTTCATTTTAAGTGTAGAAACAATATTTCGTTTGTGACCATTTTTTTCTGCTGTTTTGACAACAGGCTCATGACTAAAGAACACACGGCTGTCTGCTGATTGACGCTTGACTGTAGATTTTCGCTTTGTGTCAAAAGAACTTCCTAACGCACACTTTTTCAAAGTAGGTGAATTCATCAGATCTGTTTGAAACATTGCATTTTATCCATCCACGACGACTGCTTAGATACTCGCAGCACAGTTGCCCCATATACATTGCCCATGAGCGCGGAGCTTGTCTTTGTCACTGTCGCAACTTTGCTCCATCAGCGGGAGAAGGCGCTTCGACGCCCCTGATTCCTTTGTTTCAGGCAAGCCACTGTGACGTCAGACGCCTTTACGCATACAGCTTTGCGATGCTTAGACAGTAATAACATAATTCATGTTTACATTTCTTTAATTTTCGACGCATTGTCGTTATTCGTGACGCATCAATGACCAATTGATTATATGGCAATGCAATGAAAAAAGCGTGTGGAAAACAGTGTTAATGACAGATTTGAGAAGCACATTTCTTCAATGTTGGCCGCATGGCATTCCTGTGCAGGTGACAATGGTAATTTTTCAAAACGACAAGGATATTTAAACACATGATTATTTGTTTGCTGTGCTCTATGGCCTCTGCTACAGACCTCATCGAAATGACACTTAGATATCTTAGGGTGTACATATAAAGTTTTCCCAAATGGTCTAGCGGATAGGCATCTACCTTGTAACGCAGGGCGGCCCGGGTTCGATTCCCGTCATGGCAAGTGTTTTTTGTAGAAAAATAAAATGAGTCCCAACGTGTGCAACAGAACAGTTCGAAATCTCGTTACATTTGCATCGTCATGAACATGACTTATATCAGGCTAGCTCATTTTTTCTTTGTTCATTTTAAGTGTAGAAACAATATTTCGTTTGTGACCATTTTTTTCTGCCGTTTTGACAACAGGCTCATGACTAAAGAACACACGGCTGTCTGCTGATTGACGCTTGACTGTAGAATTTCGCTTTGTGTCAAAAGAACTTCCTAACGCACACTTTTTCAAAGTAGGTGAATTCATCAGATCTGTTTGAAACATTGCATTTTATCCATGCACGACGACTGCTTAGATACTCGCAGCACAGTTGCCCCATATACATTGCCCATGAGCGCGGAGCTTGTCTTTGTCACTGTAGCAACTTTGCTCCATCAACGGGAGAAGGCGCTTCGTCGCCCCTGTAAGCACATGTTTCTCTGATTCCTTTGTTTCAGGCAAGCCACTGTGACGTCAGACGCCTTTACGCATACAGCTTTGCGATGCTTAGACAGTAATAACATAATTCATGTTTACATTTCTTTAATTTTCGACGCATTGTCGTTATTCGTGACGCATCAATGACCAATTGATTATATGGCAATGCAATGAAAAAAGCGTGTGGAAAACAGTGTTAATGACAGATTTGAGAAGCACATTTCTTCAATGTTGGCCGCATGGCATTCCTGTGCAGGTGACAATGGTAATTTTTCAAAACGACAAGGATATTTAAACACATGATTATTTGTTTGCTGTGCTCTATGGCCTCTGCTACAGACCTCATCGAAATGACACTTAGATATCTTAGGGTGTACATATCAAGTCTTCCCAAATGGTCTAGCGGATAGGAATCTGCCTTGTCACGCAGGACGGCCCGGGTTTGATTCCCGTCATGGCAAAGGATTTTTGTAGAAAAATAAAATGAGTCCCAACGTGTGCAACAGAACAGTTCGAAATCTCGTTACATTTGCATCGTCATGAACATGACTTATATCAGGCTAGCTCATTTTTTCTTTGTTCATTTTAAGTGTAGAAACAATATTTCGTTTGTGAACATTTTTTTCTGCCGTTTTGAAAACAGGCTCATTACTAAAGAACACACTGCTGTCTGCTGATTGACGCTTGACTGTAGATTTTCGCTTTGTGTCAAAAGAACTCCCTAAAGCACACTTTTTCAAAGTAGGTGAATTCATCAGATCTGTTTGAAACATTGCATTTTATCCATGCACGACGACTACTTAGATACTCGCAGCACAGTTGCCTCATATAAATTGCCCATGAGCGCGGAGCTTGTCTTTGTCACTGTAGCAACTTTGCTCCATCAGCGGGAGAAGGTGGTTCGACGCCCCTGTAAGCACATGTTTCTCTAATTCCTTTGTTTCAGGCAAGCCACTGTGACGTCAGACGCCTTTACGCATACAGCTTTGCGATGCTTAGACAGTAATAACATAATTCATGTTTACATTTCTTTAATTTTCGACGCATTGTCGTTATTCGTGACGCATCAATGACCAATTGATTATATGGCAATGCAATGAAAAAAGCGTGTGGAAAACAGTGTTAATGACAGATTTGAGAAGCACATTTCTTCAATGTTGGCTGCAGGGCATTCCTGTGCAGGTGACAATGGTAATTTTTCAAAACGACAAGGATATTTAAACACATGATTATTTGTTTGCTGTGCTGTATGGCCTCTGCTACAGACCTCATCGAAATGACACTTAGATATCTTAGGGTGTACATATCAAGTCTTCCCAAATGGTCTAGCGGATAGGCATCTGACTTGTCACGCAGGGCGGCCCGGGTTCGATTCCCGTCATGGCAAAGGATTTTTGTAGAAAAATAAAATGAGTCCCAACGTGTGCAACAGAACAGTTCGAAATCTCGTTACATTTGCATCGTCATGAACATGACTTATATCAGGCTAGCTAATTTTTTCTTTGTTCATTTTAAGTGTAGAAACAATATTTCGTTTGTGAACATTTTTTTCTGTCGTTTTGACAACAGGCTCATTACTAAAGAACACACGGCTGTCTGCTGATTGACGCTTGACTGTAGATTTTCGCTTTGTGTCAAAAGAACTCCCTAACGCACACTTTTTCAAAGTAGGTGAATTCATCAGATCTGTTTGAAACATTGCATTTTATCCATGCACGACGACTACTTAGATACTCGCAGGACAGTTGCCTCATATAAATTGCCCATGAGCGCGGAGCTTGTCTTTGTCACTGTAGCAACTTTGCTCCATCAGCGGGAGAAGGTGGTTCGACGCCCCTGTAAGCACATGTTTCTCTAATTCCTTTGTTTCAGGCAAGCCACTGTGACGTCAGACGCCTTTACGCATACAGCTTTGCGATGCTTAGACAGTAATAACATAATTCATGTTTACATTTCTTTAATTTTCGACGCATTGTCGTTATTCGTGACGCATCAATGACCAATTGATTATATGGCAATGCAATGAAAAAAGCGTGTGGAAAACAGTGTTAATGACAGATTTGAGAAGCACATTTCTTCAATGTTGGCTGCAGGGCATTCCTGTGCAGGTGACAATGGTAATTTTTCAAAACGACAAGGATATTTAAACACATGATTATTTGTTTGCTGTGCTCTATGGCCTCTGCTACAGACCTCATCGAAATGACACTTAGATATCTTAGGGTGTACATATCAAGTCTTCCCAAATGGTCTAGCGGATAGGCATCTGCCTTGTCACGCAGGGCGGCCCGGGTTCGATTCCCGTCATGGCAAAGGATTTTTGTAGAAAAATAAAATGAGTCCCAACGTGTGCAACAGAACAGTTCGAAATCTCGTTACATTTGCATCGTCATGAACATGACTTATATCAGGCTAGCTAATTTTTTCTTTGTTCATTTTAAGTGTAGAAACAATATTTCGTTTGTGAACATTTTTTTCTGTCGTTTTGACAACAGGCTCATTACTAAAGAACACACGGCTGTCTGCTGATTGACGCTTGACTGTAGATTTTCGCTTTGTGTCAAAAGAACTCCCTAACGCACACTTTTTCAAAGTAGGTGAATTCATCAGATCTGTTTGAAACATTGCATTTTATCCATGCACGACGACTACTTAGATACTCGCAGCACAGTTGCCTCATATAAATTGCCCATGAGCGCGGAGCTTGTCTTTGTCACTGTAGCAACTTTGCTCCATCAGCGGGAGAAGGTGGTTCGACGCCCCTGTAAGCACATGTTTCTCTAATTCCTTTGTTTCAGGCAAGCCACTGTGACGTCAGACGCCTTTACGCATACAGCTTTGCGATGCTTAGACAGTAATAACATAATTCATGTTTACATTTCTTTAATTTTCGACGCATTGTCGTTATTCGTGACGCATCAATGACCAATTGATTATATGGCAATGCAATGAAAAAAGCGTGTGGAAAACAGTGTTAATGACAGATTTGAGAAGCACATTTCTTCAATGTTGGCTGCAGGGCATTCCTGTGCAGGTGACAATGGTAATTTTTCAAAACGACAAGGATATTTAAACACATGATTATTTGTTTGCTGTGCTCTATGGCCTCTGCTACAGACCTCATCGAAATGACACTTAGATATCTTAGGGTGTACATATCAAGTCTTCCCAAATGGTCTAGCGGATAGGCATCTGCCTTGTCACGCAGGGCGGCCCGGGTTCGATTCCCGTCATGGCAAAGGATTTTTGTAGAAAAATAAAATGAGTCCCAACGTGTGCAACAGAACAGTTCGAAATCTCGTTACATTTGCATCGTCATGAACATGACTTATATCAGGCTAGCTAATTTTTTCTTTGTTCATTTTAAGTGTAGAAACAATATTTCGTTTGTGAACATTTTTTTCTGTCGTTTTGACAACAGGCTCATTACTAAAGAACACACGGCTGTCTGCTGATTGACGCTTGACTGTAGATTTTCGCTTTGTGTCAAAAGAACTCCCTAACGCACACTTTTTCAAAGTAGGTGAATTCATCAGATCTGTTTGAAACATTGCATTTTATCCATGCACGACGACTACTTAGATACTCGCAGCACAGTTGCCTCATATAAATTGCCCATGAGCGCGGAGCTTGTCTTTGTCACTGTAGCAACTTTGCTCCATCAGCGGGAGAAGGTGGTTCGACGCCCCTGTAAGCACATGTTTCTCTAATTCCTTTGTTTCAGGCAAGCCACTGTGACGTCAGACGCCTTTACGCATACAGCTTTGCGATGCTTAGACAGTAATAACATAATTCATGTTTACATTTCTTTAATTTTCGACGCATTGTCGTTATTCGTGACGCATCAATGACCAATTGATTATATGGCAATGCAATGAAAAAAGCGTGTGGAAAACAGTGTTAATGACAGATTTGAGAAGCACATTTCTTCAATGTTGGCTGCAGGGCATTCCTGTGCAGGTGACAATGGTAATTTTTCAAAACGACAAGGATATTTAAACACATGATTATTTGTTTGCTGTGCTCTATGGCCTCTGCTACAGACCTCATCGAAATGACACTTAGATATCTTAGGGTGTACATATCAAGTCTTCCCAAATGGTCTAGCGGATAGGCATCTGACTTGTCACGCAGGGCGGCCCGGGTTCGATTCCCGTCATGGCAAAGGATTTTTGTAGAAAAATAAAATGAGTCCCAACGTGTGCAACAGAACAGTTCGAAATCTCGTTACATTTGCATCGTCATGAACATGACTTATATCAGGCTAGCTAATTTTTTCTTTGTTCATTTTAAGTGTAGAAACAATATTTCGTTTGTGAACATTTTTTTCTGTCGTTTTGACAACAGGCTCATTACTAAAGAACACACGGCTGTCTGCTGATTGACGCTTGACTGTAGATTTTCGCTTTGTGTCAAAAGAACTCCCTAACGCACACTTTTTCAAAGTAGGTGAATTCATCAGATCTGTTTGAAACATTGCATTTTATCCATGCACGACGACTACTTAGATACTCGCAGCACAGTTGCCTCATATAAATTGCCCATGAGCGCGGAGCTTGTCTTTGTCACTGTAGCAACTTTGCTCCATCAGCGGGAGAAGGTGGTTCGACGCCCCTGTAAGCACATGTTTCTCTAATTCCTTTGTTTCAGGCAAGCCACTGTGACGTCAGACGCCTTTACGCATACAGCTTTGCGATGCTTAGACAGTAATAACATAATTCATGTTTACATTTCTTTAATTTTCGACGCATTGTCGTTATTCGTGACGCATCAATGACCAATTGATTATATGGCAATGCAATGAAAAAAGCGTGTGGAAAACAGTGTTAATGACAGATTTGAGAAGCACATTTCTTCAATGTTGGCTGCAGGGCATTCCTGTGCAGGTGACAATGGTAATTTTTCAAAACGACAAGGATATTTAAACACATGATTATTTGTTTGCTGTGCTCTATGGCCTCTGCTACAGACCTCATCGAAATGACACTTAGATATCTTAGGGTGTACATATCAAGTCTTCCCAAATGGTCTAGCGGATAGGCATCTGACTTGTCACGCAGGGCGGCCCGGGTTCGATTCCCGTCATGGCAAAGGATTTTTGTAGAAAAATAAAATGAGTCCCAACGTGTGCAACAGAACAGTTCGAAATCTCGTTACATTTGCATCGTCATGAACATGACTTATATCAGGCTAGCTAATTTTTTCTTTGTTCATTTTAAGTGTAGAAACAATATTTCGTTTGTGAACATTTTTTTCTGTCGTTTTGACAACAGGCTCATTACTAAAGAACACACGGCTGTCTGCTGATTGACGCTTGACTGTAGATTTTCGCTTTGTGTCAAAAGAACTCCCTAACGCACACTTTTTCAAAGTAGGTGAATTCATCAGATCTGTTTGAAACATTGCATTTTATCCATGCACGACGACTACTTAGATACTCGCAGCACAGTTGCCTCATATAAATTGCCCATGAGCGCGGAGCTTGTCTTTGTCACTGTAGCAACTTTGCTCCATCAGCGGGAGAAGGCGGTTCGACGCCCCTGTAAGCACATGTTTCTCTAATTCCTTTGTTTCAGGCAAGCCACTGTGACGTCAGACGCCTTTACGCATACAGCTTTGCGATGCTTAGACAGTAATAACATAATTCATGTTTACATTTCTTTAATTTTCGACGCATTGTCGTTATTCGTGACGCATCAATGACCAATTGATTATATGGCAATGCAATGAAAAAAGCGTGTGGAAAACAGTGTTAATGACAGATTTGAGAAGCACATTTCTTCAATGTTGGCCGCATGGCATTCCTGTGCAGGTGACAATGGTAATTTCTTCAAAACGACAAGGATATTTAAACACATGATTATTTGTTTGCTGTGCTCTATGGCCTCTGCTACAGACCTCATCGAAATGACACTTAGATATCTTAGGGTGTACATATCAAGTCTTCCCAAATGGTCTAGCGGATAGGAATCTGCCTTGTCACGCAGGGCGGCCCGGGTTCGATTCCCGTCATGGCAAATGATTTTTGTAGAAAAATAAAATGAGTCCCAACGTGTGCAACAGAACAGTTCGAAATCTCGTTACATTTGCATCGTCATGAACATGACTTATATCAGGCTAGCTAATTTTTTCTTTGTTCATTTTAAGTGTAGAAACAATATTTCGTTTGTGAACATTTTTTTCTGCCGTTTTGACAACAGGCTCATTACTAAAGAACACACGGCTGTCTGCTGATTGACGCTTGACTGTAGATTTTCGCTTTGTGTCAAAAGAAGATTCAAGATTCAAGATATTTATTAGTCATATGCACAGTAAACAGACAGTTACACCACACAATGAAAATCTTACTTTGCTAGTCCCCCCTAACACAACAGACTAAACTAAAGAAAAAAAAAACTAGTTCCATATATACATATACAAATTCTATATTGCACCTGGTGGATCACAGTTATAAAGTTATAAAGTGCGCTTATGCATTGTTGCAAATTGCATGAGGTATTTAGTGCAAACAGTAGTAGTGCAAACAGTAGTGAAGTCACAGCAGCAGTCAGAATGTCTGTCGAGTTCACAGTTGATCAGTCAAGTCAAGTAATGCAAGTGATGTGGGGGGGTGGAAGGGGGAGGGCTTTGTGAGGTAGCTTGTTCACAAGCCTGATGGCCTGTGGATAGAAACTGTTTGTCAGTCTGGTGGTCCTAGATTTCAGACTCCTGTAGCGCCTGCCTGATGGTAGGAGAGTGAAGAGTCTGTGCTGGGGGTGTGTGCAGTCCCTGATGATGTTGTGTGTTCTCCTGGTGACCCTGGTGTTGTAAATGTCCTGAAGTGAGGGGAAGGCTGCTTATGAGATATACTGTGCAGTTTTTATCACACGCTGGAGTGCCTTCCTGTCCTGGGCTGTACAGTTTCCATACCAGACTGTGATGGAACTGGTAAGGGTGCTCTCAACTGTACATCTATAGAAGTTGCTGAGAACTTTGGATGGCATGCCAAATTTCTTCAGCCTTCTTAAGAAGTACAGTCGCTGCTGGGATTTCTTAATGTTCTGTTGTGCATTGTGAGACCAGGTAAGATCCTCGCTGATGTAGGTTCCGAGGAATTTGAAGGTTTTCACCCTATCCACCTCTGTCTCATCTATATGCAGTGGTGTGTGCTGCACACTCTTCTTTCGTGGATCAATAATCATCTCCTTGGTCTTGTCTGCGTTCAGGGAGAGATTATTGTCCTGACACCAGGCCACCAGATCCGCCACCTCTCTTCTGTATGCCGCCTCAGCCCCCCCGGTGATCAGTCCAATGACTGTCGTATCATCCGCAAACTTGATGATGCTGGTGTTATCCTGGGAGGCCACGCAGTCATATGTGAAGAGGGTGTACAGCAGGGGGCTCAGCACGCAGCCCTGGGGGGTCCCTGTGCTTGTGGTTCTTGTGCCTGATGTGCGGTTGCCTACTCTGACTGACTGGGGTCTGTCTGATAGGAAGTCCAGCACCCAGTTACAGAGAGCAGGTGTCAGTCCAATAGTGAGGAGTTTTGCACAGAGTTTGTGTGGGATAACCGTGTTAAATGCTGAACTGTAGTCAATAAAGAGTAGTCTTACATATGTGTCCTTTCCCTCTAAGTGTGTGAGGGTGGTGTGGATGACGGCGTTGACTGCATCGTCGGTGGACCGGTTCTGACGGTACGCAAACTGTAGAGGGTCTAAGGTGTTTGGGATGGTCCTCTTGATGTGCGTCATGACTATCCTCTCAAAGCACTTCATCACTATTGGGGTGAGTGCGACGGGTCGATAGTCATTCAGGCAGGTCACAGTGTTTTTCTTTGGTAGGGGCACGATGGTGGTTGTCTTGAAGCAGGTGGGCACCAAAGCTTGTGCTAGTGACATGTTATAAATATCAGCCAGCACCTCAGCCAGCTCTGATGAGCAGACCCTGAGGGCACGCCCGGAGATGTTGTCTGGGCCAGCTGCCTTCCGTGGGTTTATTCTCCTCAGAGCCGTACACACCTCTGCTGATGTCACAGTGAGTGATGAGTCCTGTGTGTGCTCTGTGGTCGAAATCCCTCTCTGTTGGTTGGTGTTGAGGGTATCGAAGCGTGCATAGAACTCGTTCAGCTCATCTGGCAGTGTGAGTTGGCTGGTTGTGGCCCCCCTGCTCCTCTGCCGGTAGCCTGTGATGTGTTGCAGGCCTTGCCACATGCGTCGGGAATCTGCGGTGGAATAGAATCCCTCCAGCTTCAGTCTGTATTGCCTCTTGGCCTCTTTAATGGATCTACGCAGGTCATATCTGGCCTTCTTGTAGTCCTCAGCGTTGCCTGAAGCAAATGCAGTGGAGCGAGCGCATAGCATGGACCGAACTTCGCAGTTAATCCAGGGCTTTTGGTTGGGATATGTCCTGCAGCGTTTTGTGGGCACAATATTTTCAACACATGTACTGATGTAACCAGTTACACTGGAAGCATATTCCTCTAAATCCACAGTAGAGTCATCCCTCAGAGCAGCAGTTTAAAACACATCCCAGTTTGTTCTGTCAAAGCAGTCCTGCAACACCAGTTCAGTTTCCTCAGTCCACACTTTAACATTTTTACTCACTGGGGGGGCTTGCTTGAGGAGTTGTCTGTACGCTGGATAGAGGAACGTTGAGATGTGGTCGGACTGTCCGAAGTGTGGCCGGGGCACAGCTTTGTAGGCTCCTCTCACGTTGCTGTAGACGTGGTCAAGAGTATTTTTCTCCCTCGTCGGAAAGTTCACGTATTGATGGTATTTCGGGAGTACACTCTTAAGGTTGCGGTGGTTGAAATCTCCGACTATGGTGAACACAGCGTCTGGGTGTGCAGTCTCGTGCTTGTTGATGATGTCATGCAGCAGCCCCAGTGCAGTTGTGGAGTCCGCTTGTGGCGGGATGTAAACAGCTAAAATAAACACTGCACTGAACTCCCTTGGTAGATAAAAGGGTCTGCACTTCACCATCAAAAGTTCAATATTAGCCGAGCAGTGTCTTTCAACAACCTGTACATCCGAGCACCATCTATTGTTCACATAGACACAGACGCCACCGCCTCTCGTTTTCCCCGAAGCTAATGTGCGGTCCCCGCGGAAGACAGAATGTGTTTCAAGCTGGATGGTAGAGTCTGGAATGATGTCCGAGAGCCAGGTTTCCGTGAAAATAAGAGCACAACATTCTCTCATCTCACGTTGGGTTGTAATCCTGCCATGTAATCCTGCCAAGAACTCCCTAACGCACACTTTTTCAAAGTAGGTGAATTCATCAGATCTGTTTGAAACATTGCATTTTATCCATGCACGACGACTACTTAGATACTCGCAGCACAGTTGCCTCATATAAATTGCCCATGAGCGCGGAGCTTGTCTTTGTCACTGTAGCAACTTTGCTCCATCAGCGGGAGAAGGCGGTTCGACGCCCCTTGTAAGCACATGTTTCTCTAATTCCTTTGTTTCAGGCAAGCCACTGTGACGTCAGACGCCTTTACGCATACAGCTTTGCGATGCTTAGACAGTAATAACATAATTCATGTTTACATTTCTTTAATTTTCGACGCATTGTCGTTATTCGTGACGCATCAATGACCAATTGATTATATGGCAATGCAATGAAAAAAGCGTGTGGAAAACAGTGTTAATGACAGATTTGAGAAGCACATTTCTTCAATGTTGGCCGCATGGCATTCCTGTGCAGGTGACAATGGTAATTTTTCAAAACGACAAGGATATTTAAACACATGATTATTTGTTTGCTGTGCTCTATGGCCTCTGCTACAGACCTCATCGAAATGACACTTAGATATCTTAGGGTGTACATATCAAGTCTTCCCAAATGGTCTAGCGGATAGGCATCTGCCTTGTCACGCAGGGCGGCCCGGGTTCGATTCCGGTCATGGCAAATGTTTTTTGTAGAAAAATAAAATGAGTCCCAACGTGTGCAACAGAACAGTTCGAAATCTCGTTACATTTGCATCGTCATGAACATGACTTATATCAGGCTAGCTCATTTTTTCTTTGTTCATTTTAAGTGTAGAAACAATATTTCGTTTGTGAACATTTTTTTCTGCCGTTTTGACAACAGGCTCATTACTAAAGAACACACGGCTGTCTGCTGATTGACGCTTGACTGTAGATTTTCGCTTTGTGTCAAAAGAACTCCCTAACGCACACTTTTTCAAAGTAGGTGAATTCATCAGATCTGTTTGAAACATTGCATTTTATCCATGCACGACGACTACTTAGATACTCGCAGCACAGTTGCCTCATATAAATTGCCCATGAGCGCGGAGCTTGTCTTTGTCACTGTAGCAACTTTGCTCCATCAGCGGGAGAAGGCGGTTCGACGCCCCTGTAAGCACATGTTTCTCTAATTCCTTTGTTTCAGGCAAGCCACTGTGAAGTCATACGCCTTTACGCATACAGCTTTGCGATGCTTAGACAGTAATAACATAATTCATGTTTACATTTCTTTAATTTTCGACGCATTGTCGTTATTCGTGACGCATCAATGACCAATTGATTATATGGCAATGCAATGAAAAAAGCGTGTGGAAAACAGTGTTAATGACAGATTTGAGAAGCACATTTCTTCAATGTTGGCCGCATGGCATTCCTGTGCAGGTGACAATGGTAATTTTTCAAAACGACAAGGATATTTAAACACACGATTATTTGTTTGCTGTGCTCTATGGCCTCTGCTACAGACCTCATCGAAATGACACTTAGATATCTTAGGGTATACATATCAAGTTTTCCCAAATGGTCTAGCGGATAGGCATCTACCTTGTAACCCATGGTGGCCCGGGTTCGATTCCCGTCATGGCAAATGTTTTTTGTAGAAAAATAAAATGAGTCCCAACGTGTGCAACAGAACAGTTCGAAATCTCGTTACATTTGCATCGTCATGAACATGACTTATATCAGGCTAGCTCATTTTTTCTTTGTTCATTTTAAGTGTAGAAACAATATTTCGTTTGTGAACATTTTTTTCTGCCGTTTTGACAACAGGCTCATGACTAAAGAACACACGGCTGTCTGCTGATTGACGCTTGACTGTAGATTTTCGCTTTGTGTCAAAAGAACTCCCTAACGCACACTTTTTCAAAGTAGGTGAATTCATCAGATCTGTTTGAAACATTGCATTTTATCCATGCACGACGACTACTTAGATTCTCGCAGCACAGCTGCCTCATATAAATTGCCCATGAGCGCGGAGCTTGTCTTTGTCACTGTAGCAACTTTGCTCCATCAGCGGGAGAAGGTGGTTCGACGCCCCTGTAAGCACATGTTTCTCTAATTCCTTTGTTTCAGACAAGCCACTGTGACGTCAGACGCCTTTACGCAAACAGCTTGGCGATGCTTAGACAGTAATAACATAATTCATGTTTACATTTCTTTAATTTTCGACGCATTGTCGTTATTCGTGACGCATCAATGACCAATTGATTATATGGCAATGCAATGAAAAAAGCGTGTGGAAAACAGTGTTAATGACAGATTTGAGAAGCACATTTCTTCAATGTTGGCCGCATGGCATTCCTGTGCAGGTGACAATGATAATTTTTCAAAACGACAAGGATATTTAAACACACGATTATTTGTTTGCTGTGCTCTATGGCCTCTGCTACAGACCTCATCGAAATGACACTTAGATATCTTAGGGTATACATATCAAGTTTTCCCAAATGGTCTAGCGGATAGGCATCTACCTTGTAACCCATGGTGGCCCGGGTTCGATTCCCGTCATGGCAAATGTTTTTTGTAGAAAAATAAAATGAGTCCCAACGTGTGCAACAGAACAGTTCGAAATCTCGTTACATTTGCATCGTCATGAACATGACTCATATCAGGCTAGCTCATTTTTTCTTTGTTCATTTTAAGTGTAGAAACAATATTTCGTTTGTGAACATTTTTTTCTGCCGTTTTGACAACAGGCTCATGACTAAAGAACACACGGCTGTCTGCTGATTGATGCTTGACTGTAGATTTTCGCTTTGTGTCAAAAGAACTCCCTAACGCACACTTTATCAAAGTAGGTGAATTCATCAGATCTGTTTGAAACATTGCATTTTATCCATGCACGACGACTACTTAGATACTCGCAGCACAGCTGCCTCATATAAATTGCCCATGAGCGCGGAGCTTGTCTTTGTCACTGTAGCAACTTTGCTCCATCAGCGGGAGAAGGTGGTTCGATGCCCCTGTAAGCACATGTTTCTCTAATTCCTTTGTTTCAGACAAGCCACTGTGACGTCAGACGGCTTTACGCATACAGCTTTGCGATGCTTAGACAGTAATAACATAATTCATGTTTACATTTCTTTAATTTTCGACGCTTTGTCGTTATTCGTGACGCATCAATGACCAATTGATTATATGGCAATGCAATGAAAAAAGTGTGTGGAAAACAGTGTTAATGACAGATTTGAGAAGCACATTTCTTCAATGTTGGCCGCATGGCATTCCTGTGCAGGTGACAATGGTAATTTTTCAAAACGACAAGGATATTTAAACACATGATTATTTGTTTGCTGTGCTCTATGGCCTCTGCTACAGACCTCATCGAAATGATACTTAGATATCTTAGGGTGTACATATCAAGTCTTCCCAAATGGTCTAGCGGATAGGAATCTGCCTTGTCACGCAAGGCGGCCCGGGTTCGATTCCCGTCATGGCAAATGATTTTTGTAGAAAAATAAAATGAGTCCCAACGTGTGCAACAGAACAGTTCGAAATCTCGTTACATTTGCATCGTCATGAACATGACTTATATCAGGCTAGCTAATTTTTTCTTTGTTCATTTTAAGTGTAGAAACAATATTTCGTTTGTGAACATTTTTTTCTGCCGTTTTGACAACAGGCTCATTACTAAAGAACACACGGCTGTCTGCTGATTGACGCTTGACTGTAGATTTTCGCTTTGTGTCAAAAGAACTCCCTAACGCACACTTTTTCAAAGTAGGTGAATTCATCAGATCTGTTTGAAACATTGCATTTTATCCATGCACGACGACTACTTAGATACTCGCAGCACAGTTGCCTCATATAAATTGCCCATGAGCGCGGAGCTTGTCTTTGTCACTGTAGCAACTTTGCTCCATCAGCGGGAGAAGGCGGTTCGACGCCCCTGTAAGCACATGTTTCTCTAATTCCTTTGTTTCAGACAAGCCACTGTGACGTCAGACGCCTTTACGCAAACAGCTTGGCGATGCTTAGACAGTAATAACATAATTCATGTTTACATTTCTTTAATTTTCGACGCATTGTCGTTATTCGTGACGCATCAATGACCAATTGATTATATGGCAATGCAATGAAAAAAGCGTGTGGAAAACAGTGTTAATGACAGATTTGAGAAGCACATTTCTTCAATGTTGGCCGCATGGCATTCCTGTGCAGGTGACAATGGTAATTTTTCAAAACGACAAGGATATTTAAACACACGATTATTTGTTTGCTGTGCTCTATGGCCTCTGCTACAGACCTCATCGAAATGACACTTAGATATCTTAGGGTATACATATCAAGTTTTCCCAAATGGTCTAGCGGATAGGCATCTACCTTGTAACCCATGGTGGCCCGGGTTCGATTCCCGTCATGGCAAATGTTTTTTGTAGAAAAATAAAATGAGTCCCAACGTGTGCAACAGAACAGTTCGAAATCTCGTTACATTTGCATCGTCATGAACATGACTTATATCAGGCTAGCTCATTTTTTCTTTGTTCATTTTAAGTGTAGAAACAATATTTCGTTTGTGAACATTTTTTTCTGCCGTTTTGACAACAGGCTCATGACTAAAGAACACACGGCTGTCTGCTGATTGACGCTTGACTGTAGATTTTCGCTTTGTGTCAAAAGAACTCCCTAACGCACACTTTTTCAAAGTAGGTGAATTCATCAGATCTGTTTGAAACATTGCATTTTATCCATGCACGACGACTACTTAGATACTCGCAGCACAGCTGCCTCATATAAATTGCCCATGAGCGCGGAGCTTGTCTTTGTCACTGTAGCAACTTTGCTCCATCAGCGGGAGAAGGTGGTTCGACGCCCCTGTAAGCACATGTTTCTCTAATTCCTTTGTTTCAGACAAGCCACTGTGACGTCAGACGCCTTTACGCATACAGCTTTGCGATGCTTAGACAGTAATAACATAATTCATGTTTACATTTCTTTAATTTTCGATCGCATTGTCGTTATTCGTGACGCATCAATGACCAATTGATTATATGGCAATGCAATGAAAAAAGCGTGTGGAAAACAGTGTTAATGACAGATTTGAGAAGCACATTTCTTCAATGTTGGCCGCATGGCATTCCTGTGCAGGTGACAATGGTAATTTTTCAAAACGACAAGGATATTTAAACACATGATTATTTGTTTGCTGTGCTCTATGGCCTCTGCTACAGACCTCATCGAAATGATACTTAGATATCTTAGGGTGTACATATCAAGTCTTCCCAAATGGTCTAGCGGATAGGAATCTGCCTTGTCACGCAAGGCGGCCGGGGTTCGATTCCCGTCATGGCAAATGATTTTTGTAGAAAAATAAAATGAGTCCCAACGTGTGCAACAGAACAGTTCGAAATCTCGTTACATTTGCATCGTCATGAACATGACTTATATCAGGCTAGCTCATTTTTTCTTTGTTCATTTTAAGTGTAGAAACAATATTTCGTTTGTGAACATTTTTTTCTGCCGTTTTGACAACAGGCTCATGACTAAAGAACACACGGCTGTCTGCTGATTGACGCTTGACTGTAGATTTTCGCTTTGTGTCAAAAGAACTCCCTAACGCACACTTTTTCAAAGTAGGTGAATTCATCAGATCTGTTTGAAACATTGCATTTTATCCATGCACGACGACTACTTAGATACTCGCAGCACAGCTGCCTCATATAAATTGCCCATGAGCGCGGAGCTTGTCTTTGTCACTGTAGCAACTTTGCTCCATCAGCGGGAGAAGGTGGTTCGACGCCCCTGTAAGCACATGTTTCTCTAATTCCTTTGTTTCAGACAAGCCACTGTGACGTCAGACGCCTTTACGCATACAGCTTTGCGATGCTTAGACAGTAATAACATAATTCATGTTTACATTTCTTTAATTTTCGACGCATTGTCGTTATTCGTGACGCATCAATGACCAATTGATTATATGGCAATGCAATGAAAAAAGCGTGTGGAAAACAGTGTTAATGACAGATTTGAGAAGCACATTTCTTCAATGTTGGCCGCATGGCATTCCTGTGCAGGTGACAATGGTAATTTTTCAAAACGACAAGGATATTTAAACACATGATTATTTGTTTGCTGTGCTCTATGGCCTCTGCTACAGACCTCATCGAAATGATACTTAGATATCTTAGGGTGTACATATCAAGTCTTCCCAAATGGTCTAGCGGATAGGAATCTGCCTTGTCACGCAAGGCGGCCCGGGTTCGATTCCCGTCATGGCAAATGATTTTTGTAGAAAAATAAAATGAGTCCCAACGTGTGCAACAGAACAGTTCGAAATCTCGTTACATTTGCATCGTCATGAACATGACTTATATCAGGCTAGCTAATTTTTTCTTTGTTCATTTTAAGTGTAGAAACAATATTTCGTTTGTGAACATTTTTTTCTGCCGTTTTGACAACAGGCTCATGACTAAAGAACACACGGCTGTCTGCTGATTGACGCTTGACTGTAGATTTTCGCTTTGTGTCAAAAGAACTCCCTAACGCACACTTTTTCAAAGTAGGTGAATTCATCAGATCTGTTTGAAACATTGCATTTTATCCATGCACGACGACTACTTAGATACTCGCAGCACAGCTGCCTCATATAAATTGCCCATGAGCGCGGAGCTTGTCTTTGTCACTGTAGCAACTTTGCTCCATCAGCGGGAGAAGGCGGTTCGACGCCCCTGTAAGCACATGTTTCTCTAATTCCTTTGTTTCAGACAAGCCACTGTGACGTCAGACGCCTTTACGCATACAGCTTTGCGATGCTTAGACAGTAATAACATAATTCATGTTTACATTTCTTTAATTTTCGAGGCATTGTCGTTATTCGTGACGCATCAATGACCAATTGATTATATGGCAATGCAATGAAAAAAGCGTGTGGAAAACAGTGTTAATGACAGATTTGAGAAGCACATTTCTTCAATGTTGGCCGCATGGCATTCCTGTGCAGGTGACAATGGTAATTTTTCAAAACGACAAGGATATTTAAACACATGATTATTTGTTTGCTGTGCTCTATGGCCTCTGCTACAGACCTCATCGAAATGATACTTAGATATCTTAGGGTGTACATATCAAGTCTTCCCAAATGGTCTAGCGGATAGGAATCTGCCTTGTCACGCAAGGCGGCCCGGGTTCGATTCCCGTCATGGCAAATGTTTTTTGTAGAAAAATAAAATGAGTCCCAACGTGTGCAACAGAACAGTTCGAAATCTCGTTACATTTGCATCGTCATGAACATGACTTATATCAGGCTAGCTCATTTTTTCTTTGTTCATTTTAAGTGTAGAAACAATATTTCGTTTGTGAACATTTTTTTCTGCCGTTTTGACAACAGGCTCATGACTAAAGAACACACGGCTGTCTGCTGATTGACGCTTGACTGTAGATTTTCGCTTTGTGTCAAAAGAACTCCCTAACGCACACTTTTTCAAAGTAGGTGAATTCATCAGATCTGTTTGAAACATTGCATTTTATCCATGCACGACGACTACTTAGATACTCGCAGCACAGCTGCCTCATATAAATTGCCCATGAGCGCGGAGCTTGTCTTTGTCACTGTAGCAACTTTGCTCCATCAGCGGGAGAAGGCGGTTCGACGCCCCTGTAAGCACATGTTTCTCTAATTCCTTTGTTTCAGACAAGCCACTGTGACGTCAGACGCCTTTACGCATACAGCTTTGCGATGCTTAGACAGTAATAACATAATTCATGTTTACATTTCTTTAATTTTCGAGGCATTGTCGTTATTCGTGACGCATCAATGACCAATTGATTATATGGCAATGCAATGAAAAAAGCGTGTGGAAAACAGTGTTAATGACAGATTTGAGAAGCACATTTCTTCAATGTTGGCCGCATGGCATTCCTGTGCAGGTGACAATGGTAATTTTTCAAAACGACAAGGATATTTAAACACATGATTATTTGTTTGCTGTGCTCTATGGCCTCTGCTACAGACCTCATCGAAATGATACTTAGATATCTTAGGGTGTACATATCAAGTCTTCCCAAATGGTCTAGCGGATAGGAATCTGCCTTGTCACGCAAGGCGGCCCGGGTTCGATTCCCGTCATGGCAAATGATTTTTGTAGAAAAATAAAATGAGTCCCAACGTGTGCAACAGAACAGTTCGAAATCTCGTTACATTTGCATCGTCATGAACATGACTTATATCAGGCTAGCTAATTTTTTCTTTGTTCATTTTAAGTGTAGAAACAATATTTCGTTTGTGAACATTTTTTTCTGCCGTTTTGACAACAGGCTCATTACTAAAGAACACACGGCTGTCTGCTGATTGACGCTTGACTGTAGATTTTCGCTTTGTGTCAAAAGAACTCCCTAACGCACACTTTTTCAAAGTAGGTGAATTCATCAGATCTGTTTGAAACATTGCATTTTATCCATGCACGACGACTACTTAGATACTCGCAGCACAGTTGCCTCATATAAATTGCCCATGAGCGCGGAGCTTGTCTTTGTCACTGTAGCAACTTTGCTCCATCAGCGGGAGAAGGCGGTTCGACGCCCCTGTAAGCACATGTTTCTCTAATTCCTTTGTTTCAGACAAGCCACTGTGACGTCAGACGCCTTTACGCATACAGCTTTGCGATGCTTAGACAGTAATAACATAATTCATGTTTACATTTCTTTAATTTTCGACGCATTGTCGTTATTCGTGACGCATCAATGACCAATTGATTATATGGCAATGCAATGAAAAAAGCGTGTGGAAAACAGTGTTAATGACAGATTTGAGAAGCACATTTCTTCAATGTTGGCCGCATGGCATTCCTGTGCAGGTGACAATGGTAATTTTTCAAAACGACAAGGATATTTAAACACATGATTATTTGTTTGCTGTGCTCTATGGCCTCTGCTACAGACCTCATCGAAATGACACTTAGATATCTTAGGGTGTACATATCAAGTCTTCCCAAATGGTCTAGCGGATAGGAATCTGCCTTGTCACGCAAGGCGGCCCGGGTTCGATTCCCGTCATGGCAAATGATTTTTGTAGAAAAATAAAATGAGTCCCAACGTGTGCAACAGAACAGTTCGAAATCTCGTTACATTTGCATCGTCATGAACATGACTTATATCAGGCTAGCTCATTTTTTCTTTGTTCATTTTAAGTGTAGAAACAATATTTCGTTTGTGAACATTTTTTTCTGCCGTTTTGACAACAGGCTCATGACTAAAGAACACACGGCTGTCTGCTGATTGACGCTTGACTGTAGATTTTCGCTTTGTGTCAAAAGAACTCCCTAACGCACACTTTTTCAAAGTAGGTGAATTCATCAGATCTGTTTGAAACATTGCATTTTATCCATGCACGACGACTACTTAGATACTCGCAGCACAGCTGCCTCATATAAATTGCCCATGAGCGCGGAGCTTGTCTTTGTCACTGTAGCAACTTTGCTCCATCAGCGGGAGAAGGCGGTTCGACGCCCCTGTAAGCACATGTTTCTCTAATTCCTTTGTTTCAGACAAGCCACTGTGACGTCAGACGCCTTTACGCATACAGCTTTGCGATGCTTAGACAGTAATAACATAATTCATGTTTACATTTCTTTAATTTTCGAGGCATTGTCGTTATTCGTGACGCATCAATGACCAATTGATTATATGGCAATGCAATGAAAAAAGCGTGTGGAAAACAGTGTTAATGACAGATTTGAGAAGCACATTTCTTCAATGTTGGCCGCATGGCATTCCTGTGCAGGTGACAATGGTAATTTTTCAAAACGACAAGGATATTTAAACACATGATTATTTGTTTGCTGTGCTCTATGGCCTCTGCTACAGACCTCATCGAAATGATACTTAGATATCTTAGGGTGTACATATCAAGTCTTCCCAAATGGTCTAGCGGATAGGAATCTGCCTTGTCACGCAAGGCGGCCCGGGTTCGATTCCCGTCATGGCAAATGTTTTTTGTAGAAAAATAAAATGAGTCCCAACGTGTGCAACAGAACAGTTCGAAATCTCGTTACATTTGCATCGTCATGAACATGACTTATATCAGGCTAGCTCATTTTTTCTTTGTTCATTTTAAGTGTAGAAACAATATTTCGTTTGTGAACATTTTTTTCTGCCGTTTTGACAACAGGCTCATGACTAAAGAACACACGGCTGTCTGCTGATTGACGCTTGACTGTAGATTTTCGCTTTGTGTCAAAAGAACTCCCTAACGCACACTTTTTCAAAGTAGGTGAATTCATCAGATCTGTTTGAAACATTGCATTTTATCCATGCACGACGACTACTTAGATACTCGCAGCACAGCTGCCTCATATAAATTGCCCATGAGCGCGGAGCTTGTCTTTGTCACTGTAGCAACTTTGCTCCATCAGCGGGAGAAGGCGGTTCGACGCCCCTGTAAGCACATGTTTCTCTAATTCCTTTGTTTCAGACAAGCCACTGTGACGTCAGACGCCTTTACGCATACAGCTTTGCGATGCTTAGACAGTAATAACATAATTCATGTTTACATTTCTTTAATTTTCGAGGCATTGTCGTTATTCGTGACGCATCAATGACCAATTGATTATATGGCAATGCAATGAAAAAAGCGTGTGGAAAACAGTGTTAATGACAGATTTGAGAAGCACATTTCTTCAATGTTGGCCGCATGGCATTCCTGTGCAGGTGACAATGGTAATTTTTCAAAACGACAAGGATATTTAAACACATGATTATTTGTTTGCTGTGCTCTATGGCCTCTGCTACAGACCTCATCGAAATGACACTTAGATATCTTAGGGTGTACATATCAAGTCTTCCCAAATGGTCTAGCGGATAGGAATCTGCCTTGTCACGCAAGGCGGCCCGGGTTCGATTCCCGTCATGGCAAATGATTTTTGTAGAAAAATAAAATGAGTCCCAACGTGTGCAACAGAACAGTTCGAAATCTCGTTACATTTGCATCGTCATGAACATGACTTATATCAGGCTAGCTCATTTTTTCTTTGTTCATTTTAAGTGTAGAAACAATATTTCGTTTGTGAACATTTTTTTCTGCCGTTTTGACAACAGGCTCATGACTAAAGAACACACGGCTGTCTGCTGATTGACGCTTGACTGTAGATTTTCGCTTTGTGTCAAAAGAACTCCCTAACGCACACTTTTTCAAAGTAGGTGAATTCATCAGATCTGTTTGAAACATTGCATTTTATCCATGCACGACGACTACTTAGATACTCGCAGCACAGCTGCCTCATATAAATTGCCCATGAGCGCGGAGCTTGTCTTTGTCACTGTAGCAACTTTGCTCCATCAGCGGGAGAAGGCGGTTCGACGCCCCTGTAAGCACATGTTTCTCTAATTCCTTTGTTTCAGACAAGCCACTGTGACGTCAGACGCCTTTACGCATACAGCTTTGCGATGCTTAGACAGTAATAACATAATTCATGTTTACATTTCTTTAATTTTCGAGGCATTGTCGTTATTCGTGACGCATCAATGACCAATTGATTATATGGCAATGCAATGAAAAAAGCGTGTGGAAAACAGTGTTAATGACAGATTTGAGAAGCACATTTCTTCAATGTTGGCCGCATGGCATTCCTGTGCAGGTGACAATGGTAATTTTTCAAAACGACAAGGATATTTAAACACATGATTATTTGTTTGCTGTGCTCTATGGCCTCTGCTACAGACCTCATCGAAATGATACTTAGATATCTTAGGGTGTACATATCAAGTCTTCCCAAATGGTCTAGCGGATAGGAATCTGCCTTGTCACGCAAGGCGGCCCGGGTTCGATTCCCGTCATGGCAAATGTTTTTTGTAGAAAAATAAAATGAGTCCCAACGTGTGCAACAGAACAGTTCGAAATCTCGTTACATTTGCATCGTCATGAACATGACTTATATCAGGCTAGCTCATTTTTTCTTTGTTCATTTTAAGTGTAGAAACAATATTTCGTTTGTGAACATTTTTTTCTGCCGTTTTGACAACAGGCTCATGACTAAAGAACACACGGCTGTCTGCTGATTGACGCTTGACTGTAGATTTTCGCTTTGTGTCAAAAGAACTCCCTAACGCACACTTTTTCAAAGTAGGTGAATTCATCAGATCTGTTTGAAACATTGCATTTTATCCATGCACGACGACTACTTAGATACTCGCAGCACAGCTGCCTCATATAAATTGCCCATGAGCGCGGAGCTTGTCTTTGTCACTGTAGCAACTTTGCTCCATCAGCGGGAGAAGGCGGTTCGACGCCCCTGTAAGCACATGTTTCTCTAATTCCTTTGTTTCAGACAAGCCACTGTGACGTCAGACGCCTTTACGCATACAGCTTTGCGATGCTTAGACAGTAATAACATAATTCATGTTTACATTTCTTTAATTTTCGAGGCATTGTCGTTATTCGTGACGCATCAATGACCAATTGATTATATGGCAATGCAATGAAAAAAGCGTGTGGAAAACAGTGTTAATGACAGATTTGAGAAGCACATTTCTTCAATGTTGGCCGCATGGCATTCCTGTGCAGGTGACAATGGTAATTTTTCAAAACGACAAGGATATTTAAACACATGATTATTTGTTTGCTGTGCTCTATGGCCTCTGCTACAGACCTCATCGAAATGACACTTAGATATCTTAGGGTGTACATATCAAGTCTTCCCAAATGGTCTAGCGGATAGGAATCTGCCTTGTCACGCAAGGCGGCCCGGGTTCGATTCCCGTCATGGCAAATGATTTTTGTAGAAAAATAAAATGAGTCCCAACGTGTGCAACAGAACAGTTCGAAATCTCGTTACATTTGCATCGTCATGAACATGACTTATATCAGGCTAGCTCATTTTTTCTTTGTTCATTTTAAGTGTAGAAACAATATTTCGTTTGTGAACATTTTTTTCTGCCGTTTTGACAACAGGCTCATGACTAAAGAACACACGGCTGTCTGCTGATTGACGCTTGACTGTAGATTTTCGCTTTGTGTCAAAAGAACTCCCTAACGCACACTTTTTCAAAGTAGGTGAATTCATCAGATCTGTTTGAAACATTGCATTTTATCCATGCACGACGACTACTTAGATACTCGCAGCACAGCTGCCTCATATAAATTGCCCATGAGCGCGGAGCTTGTCTTTGTCACTGTAGCAACTTTGCTCCATCAGCGGGAGAAGGCGGTTCGACGCCCCTGTAAGCACATGTTTCTCTAATTCCTTTGTTTCAGACAAGCCACTGTGACGTCAGACGCCTTTACGCATACAGCTTTGCGATGCTTAGACAGTAATAACATAATTCATGTTTACATTTCTTTAATTTTCGAGGCATTGTCGTTATTCGTGACGCATCAATGACCAATTGATTATATGGCAATGCAATGAAAAAAGCGTGTGGAAAACAGTGTTAATGACAGATTTGAGAAGCACATTTCTTCAATGTTGGCCGCATGGCATTCCTGTGCAGGTGACAATGGTAATTTTTCAAAACGACAAGGATATTTAAACACATGATTATTTGTTTGCTGTGCTCTATGGCCTCTGCTACAGACCTCATCGAAATGATACTTAGATATCTTAGGGTGTACATATCAAGTCTTCCCAAATGGTCTAGCGGATAGGAATCTGCCTTGTCACGCAAGGCGGCCCGGGTTCGATTCCCGTCATGGCAAATGTTTTTTGTAGAAAAATAAAATGAGTCCCAACGTGTGCAACAGAACAGTTCGAAATCTCGTTACATTTGCATCGTCATGAACATGACTTATATCAGGCTAGCTCATTTTTTCTTTGTTCATTTTAAGTGTAGAAACAATATTTCGTTTGTGAACATTTTTTTCTGCCGTTTTGACAACAGGCTCATGACTAAAGAACACACGGCTGTCTGCTGATTGACGCTTGACTGTAGATTTTCGCTTTGTGTCAAAAGAACTCCCTAACGCACACTTTTTCAAAGTAGGTGAATTCATCAGATCTGTTTGAAACATTGCATTTTATCCATGCACGACGACTACTTAGATACTCGCAGCACAGCTGCCTCATATAAATTGCCCATGAGCGCGGAGCTTGTCTTTGTCACTGTAGCAACTTTGCTCCATCAGCGGGAGAAGGCGGTTCGACGCCCCTGTAAGCACATGTTTCTCTAATTCCTTTGTTTCAGACAAGCCACTGTGACGTCAGACGCCTTTACGCATACAGCTTTGCGATGCTTAGACAGTAATAACATAATTCATGTTTACATTTCTTTAATTTTCGAGGCATTGTCGTTATTCGTGACGCATCAATGACCAATTGATTATATGGCAATGCAATGAAAAAAGCGTGTGGAAAACAGTGTTAATGACAGATTTGAGAAGCACATTTCTTCAATGTTGGCCGCATGGCATTCCTGTGCAGGTGACAATGGTAATTTTTCAAAACGACAAGGATATTTAAACACATGATTATTTGTTTGCTGTGCTCTATGGCCTCTGCTACAGACCTCATCGAAATGATACTTAGATATCTTAGGGTGTACATATCAAGTCTTCCCAAATGGTCTAGCGGATAGGAATCTTCCTTGTCACGCAAGGCGGCCCGGGTTCGATTCCCGTCATGGCAAATGATTTTTGTAGAAAAATAAAATGAGTCCCAACGTGTGCAACAGAACAGTTCGAAATCTCGTTACATTTGCATCGTCATGAACATGACTTATATCAGGCTAGCTAATTTTTTCTTTGTTCATTTTAAGTGTAGAAACAATATTTCGTTTGTGAACATTTTTTTCTGCCGTTTTGACAACAGGCTCATTACTAAAGAACACACGGCTGTCTGCTGATTGACGCTTGACTGTAGATTTTCGCTTTGTGTCAAAAGAACTCCCTAACGCACACTTTTTCAAAGTAGGTGAATTCATCAGATCTGTTTGAAACATTGCATTTTATCCATGCACGACGACTACTTAGATACTCGCAGCACAGTTGCCTCATATAAATTGCCCATGAGCGCGGAGCTTGTCTTTGTCACTGTAGCAACTTTGCTCCATCAGCGGGAGAAGGCGGTTCGACGCCCCTGTAAGCACATGTTTCTCTAATTCCTTTGTTTCAGACAAGCCACTGTGACGTCAGACGCCTTTACGCATACAGCTTTGCGATGCTTAGACAGTAATAACATAATTCATGTTTACATTTCTTTAATTTTCGAGGCATTGTCGTTATTCGTGACGCATCAATGACCAATTGATTATATGGCAATGCAATGAAAAAAGCGTGTGGAAAACAGTGTTAATGACAGATTTGAGAAGCACATTTCTTCAATGTTGGCCGCATGGCATTCCTGTGCAGGTGACAATGGTAATTTTTCAAAACGACAAGGATATTTAAACACATGATTATTTGTTTGCTGTGCTCTATGGCCTCTGCTACAGACCTCATCGAAATGACACTTAGATATCTTAGGGTGTACATATCAAGTCTTCCCAAATGGTCTAGCGGATAGGAATCTGCCTTGTCACGCAGGGCGGCCCGGGTTCGATTCCCGTCATGGCAAATGATTTTTGTAGAAAAATAAAATGAGTCCCAACGTGTGCAACAGAACAGTTCGAAATCTCGTTACATTTGCATCGTCATGAACATGACTTATATCAGGCTAGCTCATTTTTTCTTTGTTCATTTTAAGTGTAGAAACAATATTTCGTTTGTGAACATTTTTTTCTGCCGTTTTGACAACAGGCTCATGACTAAAGAACACACGGCTGTCTGCTGATTGACGCTTGACTGTAGATTTTCGCTTTGTGTCAAAAGAACTCCCTAACGCACACTTTTTCAAAGTAGGTGAATTCATCAGATCTGTTTGAAACATTGCATTTTATCCATGCACGACGACTACTTAGATACTCGCAGCACAGTTGCCTCATATAAATTGCCCATGAGCGCGGAGCTTGTCTTTGTCACTGCAGCAGCTTTGCTCCATCAGCGGGAGAAGGCGGTTCGACGCCCCTGTAAGCACATGTTTCTCTAATTCCTTTGTTTCAGGCAAGCCACTGTGACGTCAGACGCCTTTACGCATACAGCTTTGCGATGCTTAGACAGTAATAACATAATTCATGTTTACATTTCTTTAATTTTCGACGCATTGTCGTTATTCGTGACGCATCAATGACCAATTGATTATATGGCAATGCAATGAAAAAAGCGTGTGGAAAACAGTGTTAATGACAGATTTGAGAAGCACATTTCTTCAATGTTGGCCGCATGGCATTCCTGTGCAGGTGACAATGGTAATTTTTCAAAACGACAAGGATATTTAAACACATGATTATTTGTTTGCTGTGCTCTATGGCCTCTGCTACAGACCTCATCGAAATGACACTTAGATATCTTAGGGTGTACATATCAAGTCTTCCCAAATGGTCTAGCGGATAGGCATCTACCTTGTAACGCAGGGCGGCCCTGGTTCGATTCTCGTCATGGCAAATGATTTTTGTAGAAAAATAAAATGAGTCCCAACGTGTGCAACAGAACAGTTCGAAATCTCGTTACATTTGCATCGTCATGAACATGACTTATATCAGGCTAGCTAATTTTTTCTTTGTTCATTTTAAGTGTAGAAACAATATTTCGTTTGTGACCATTTTTTTCTGCCGTTTTGACAACAGGCTCATGACTAAAGAACACACGGCTGTCTGCTGATTGACGCTTGACTGTAGATTTTCGCTTTGTGTCAAAAGAACTCCCTAACGCACACTTTTTCAAAGTAGGTGAATTCATCAGATCTGTTTGAAACATTGCATTTTATCCATGCACGACGACTACTTAGATACTCGCAGCACAGTTGCCTCATATAAATTGCCCATGAGCGCGGAGCTTGTCTTTGTCACTGTAGCAACTTTGCTCCATCAGCGGGAGAAGGCGGTTCGACGCCCCTGTAAGCACATGTTTCTCTAATTCCTTTGTTTCAGACAAGCCACTGTGACGTCAGACGCCTTTACGCATACAGCTTTGCGATGCTTAGACAGTAATAACATAATTCATGTTTACATTTCTTTAATTTTCGACGCATTGTCGTTATTCGTGACGCATCAATGACCAATTGATTATATGGCAATGCAATGAAAAAAGCGTGTGGAAAACAGTGTTAATGACAGATTTGAGAAGCACATTTCTTCAATGTTGGCCGCATGGCATTCCTGTGCAGGTGACAATGGTAATTTTTCAAAACGACAAGGATATTTAAACACATGATTATTTGTTTGCTGTGCTCTATGGCCTCTGCTACAGACCTCATCGAAATGACACTTAGATATCTTAGGGTGTACATATCAAGTCTTCCCAAATGGTCTAGCGGATAGGCATCTACCTTGTAACGCAGGGCGGCCCTGGTTCGATTCTCGTCATGGCAAATGATTTTTGTAGAAAAATAAAATGAGTCCCAACGTGTGCAACAGAACAGTTCGAAATCTCGTTACATTTGCATCGTCATGAACATGACTTATATCAGGCTAGCTAATTTTTTCTTTGTTCATTTTAAGTGTAGAAACAATATTTCGTTTGTGACCATTTTTTTCTGCCGTTTTGACAACAGGCTCATGACTAAAGAACACACGGCTGTCTGCTGATTGACGCTTGACTGTAGATTTTCGCTTTGTGTCAAAAGAACTCCCTAACGCACACTTTTTCAAAGTAGGTGAATTCATCAGATCTGTTTGAAACATTGCATTTTATCCATGCACGACGACTACTTAGATACTCGCAGCACAGTTGCCTCATATAAATTGCCCATGAGCGCGGAGCTTGTCTTTGTCACTGTAGCAACTTTGCTCCATCAGCGGGAGAAGGCGGTTCGACGCCCCTGTAAGCACATGTTTCTCTAATTCCTTTGTTTCAGACAAGCCACTGTGACGTCAGACGCCTTTACGCATACAGCTTTGCGATGCTTAGACAGTAATAACATAATTCATGTTTACATTTCTTTAATTTTCGACGCATTGTCGTTATTCGTGACGCATCAATGACCAATTGATTATATGGCAATGCAATGAAAAAAGCGTGTGGAAAACAGTGTTAATGACAGATTTGAGAAGCACATTTCTTCAATGTTGGCCGCATGGCATTCCTGTGCAGGTGACAATGGTAATTTTTCAAAACGACAAGGATATTTAAACACATGATTATTTGTTTGCTGTGCTCTATGGCCTCTGCTACAGACCTCATCGAAATGACACTTAGATATCTTAGGGTGTACATATCAAGTCTTCCCAAATGGTCTAGCGGATAGGAATCTGCCTTGTCACGCAAGGCGGCCCGGGTTCGATTCCCGTCATGGCAAATGATTTTTGTAGAAAAATAAAATGAGTCCCAACGTGTGCAACAGAACAGTTCGAAATCTCGTTACATTTGCATCGTCATGAACATGACTTATATCAGGCTAGCTAATTTTTTCTTTGTTCATTTTAAGTGTAGAAACAATATTTCGTTTGTGAACATTTTTTTCTGCCGTTTTGACAACAGGCTCATTACTAAAGAACACACGGCTGTCTGCTGATTGACGCTTGACTGTAGATTTTCGCTTTGTGTCAAAAGAACTCCCTAACGCACACTTTTTCAAAGTAGGTGAATTCATCAGATCTGTTTGAAACATTGCATTTTATCCATGCACGACGACTACTTAGATACTCGCAGCACAGTTGCCTCATATAAATTGCCCATGAGCGCGGAGCTTGTCTTTGTCACTGTAGCAACTTTGCTCCATCAGCGGGAGAAGGAGGTTCGACGCCCCTGTAAGCACATGTTTCTCTAATTCCTTTGTTTCAGACAAGCCACTGTGACGTCAGACGCCTTTACGCATACAGCTTTGCGATGCTTAGACAGTAATAACATAATTCATGTTTACATTTCTTTAATTTTCGACGCATTGTCGTTATTCGTGACGCATCAATGACCAATTGATTATATGGCAATGCAATGAAAAAAGTGTGTGGAAAACAGTGTTAATGACAGATTTGAGAAGCACATTTCTTCAATGTTGGCCGCATGGCATTCCTGCGCAGGTGACAATGGTAATTTTTCAAAACGACAAGGATATTTAAACACATGATTATTTGTTTGCTGTGCTCTATGGCCTCTGCTACAGACCTCATCGAAATGACACTTAGATATCTTAGGGTGTACATATCAAGTCTTCCCAAATGGTCTAGCGGATAGGAATCTGCCTTGTCACGCAGGGCGGCCCGGGTTCGATTCCCGTCATGGCAAATGATTTTTGTAGAAAAATAAAATGAGTCCCAACGTGTGCAACAGAACAGTTCGAAATCTCGTTACATTTGCATCGTCATGAACATGACTTATATCAGGCTAGCTCATTTTTTCTTTGTTCATTTTAAGTGTAGAAACAATATTTCGTTTGTGAACATTTTTTTCTGCCGTTTTGACAACAGGCTCATGACTAAAGAACACACGGCTGTCTGCTGATTGACGCTTGACTGTAGATTTTCGCTTTGTGTCAAAAGAACTCCCTAACGCACACTTTTTCAAAGTAGGTGAATTCATCAGATCTGTTTGAAACATTGCATTTTATCCATGCACGACGACTACTTAGATACTCGCAGCACAGTTGCCTCATATAAATTGCCCATGAGCGCGGAGCTTGTCTTTGTCACTGTAGCAACTTTGCTCCATCAGCGGGAGAAGGCGGTTCGACGCCCCTGTAAGCACATGTTTCTCTAATTCCTTTGTTTCAGACAAGCCACTGTGACGTCAGACGCCTTTACGCATACAGCTTTGCGATGCTTAGACAGTAATAACATAATTCATGTTTACATTTCTTTAATTTTCGACGCATTGTCGTTATTCGTGACGCATCAATGACCAATTGATTATATGGCAATGCAATGAAAAAAGTGTGTGGAAAACAGTGTTAATGACAGATTTGAGAAGCACATTTCTTCAATGTTGGCCGCATGGCATTCCTGCGCAGGTGACAATGGTAATTTTTCAAAACGACAAGGATATTTAAACACATGATTATTTGTTTGCTGTGCTCTATGGCCTCTGCTACAGACCTCATCGAAATGACACTTAGATATCTTAGGGTGTACATATCAAGTCTTCCCAAATGGTCTAGCGGATAGGAATCTGCCTTGACACGCAGGGCGGCCCGGGTTCGATTCCCGTCATGGCAAATGATTTTTGTAGAAAAATAAAATGAGTCCCAACGTGTGCAACAGAACAGTTCGAAATCTCGTTACATTTGCATCGTCATGAACATGACTTATATCAGGCTAGCTCATTTTTTCTTTGTTCATTTTAAGTGTAGAAACAATATTTCGTTTGTGAACATTTTTTTCTGCCGTTTTGACAACAGGCTCATGACTAAAGAACACACGGCTGTCTGCTGATTGACGCTTGACTGTAGATTTTCGCTTTGTGTCAAAAGAACTCCCTAACGCACACTTTTTCAAAGTAGGTGAATTCATCAGATCTGTTTGAAACATTGCATTTTATCCATGCACGACGACTACTTAGATACTCGCAGCACAGTTGCCTCATATAAATTGCCCATGAGCGCGGAGCTTGTCTTTGTCACTGCAGCAGCTTTGCTCCATCAGCGGGAGAAGGCGGTTCGACGCCCCTGTAAGCACATGTTTCTCTAATTCCTTTTTTTCAGGCAAGCCACTGTGACGTCAGACGCCTTTACGCATACAGCTTTGCGATGCTTAGACAGTAATAACATAATTCATGTTTACATTTCTTTAATTTTCGACGCATTGTCGTTATTCGTGACGCATCAATGACCAATTGATTATATGGCAATGCAATGAAAAAAGCGTGTGGAAAACAGTGTTAATGACAGATTTGAGAAGCACATTTCTTCAATGTTGGCCGCATGGCATTCCTGTGCAGGTGACAAAGGTAATTTTTCAAAACGACAAGGATATTTAAACACATGATTATTTGTTTGCTGTGCTCTATGGCCTCTGCTACAGACCTCATCGAAATGACACTTAGATATCTTAGGGTGTACATATCAAGTCTTCCCAAATGGTCTAGCGGATAGGAATCTGCCTTGTAACGCAGGGCGGCCCGGGTTCGATTCCCGTCATGGCAAAGGATTTTTGTAGAAAAATAAAATGAGTCCCAACGTGTGCAACAGAACAGTTCGAAATCTCGTTACATTTGCATCGTCATGAACATGACTTATATCAGGCTAGCTAATTTTTTCTTTGTTCATTTTAAGTGTAGAAACAATATTTCGTTTGTGAACATTTTTTTCTGCCGTTTTGACAACAGGCTCATGACTAAAGAACACACGGCTGTCTGCTGATTGACGCTTGACTGTAGATTTTCGCTTTGTGTCAAAAGAACTCCCTAACGCACACTTTTTCAAAGTAGGTGAATTCATCAGATCTGTTTGAAACATTGCATTTTATCCATGCACGACGACTGCTTAGATACTCGCAGCACAGTTGCCCCATATACATTGCCCATGAGCGCGGAGCTTGTCTTTGTCACTGTTGCAACTTTGCTCCATCAGCGGGAGAAGGCGCTTCGACACCCCTGTAAACACATGTTTCTCTGATTCCTTTGTTTCAGGCAAGCCACTGTGACGTCAGACGCCTTTACGCATACAGCTTTGCGATGCTTAGACAGTAATAACATAATTCATGTTTACATTTCTTTAATTTTCGACGCATTGTCGTTATTCGTGACGCATCAATGACCAATTGATTATATGGCAATGCAATGAAAAAAGCGTGTGGAAAACAGTGTTAATGACAGATTTGAGAATCACATTTCTTCAATGTTGGCCGCATGGCATTCCTGTGCAGGTGACAATGGTAATTTTTCAAAACGACAAGGATATTTAAACACATGATTATTTGTTTGCTGTGCTCTATGGCCTCTGCTACAGACCTCATCGAAATGACACTTAGATATCTTAGGGTGTACATATCAAGTCTTCCCAAATGGTCTAGCGGATAGGAATCTGCCTTGTAACGCAGGGTGGCCCGGGTTCGATTCCCGTCATGGCAAAGGATTTTTGTAGAAAAATAAAATGAGTCCCAACGTGTGCAACAGAACAGTTCGAAATCTCGTTACATTTGCATCGTCATGAACATGACTTATATCAGGCTAGCTAATTTTTTCTTTGTTCATTTTAAGTGTAGAAACAATATTTCGTTTGTGAACATTTTTTTCTGCCGTTTTGACAACAGGCTCATGACTAAAGAACACACGGCTGTCTGCTGATTGACGCTTGACTGTAGATTTTCGCTTTGTGTCAAAAGAACTCCCTAACGCACACTTTTTCAATGTAGGTGAATTCATCAGATCTGTTTGAAACATTGCATTTTATCCATGCACGACGACTACTTAGATACTCGCAGCACAGTTGCCTCATATAAATTGCCCATGAGCGCGGAGCTTGTCTTTGTCACTGTAGCAACTTTGCTCCATCAGCGGGAGAAGGCGGTTCGACGCCCCTGTAAGCACATGTTTCTCTAATTCCTTTGTTTCAGGCAAGCCACTGTGACGTCATACGCCTTTACGCATACAGCTTTGCGATGCTTAGACAGTAATAACATAATTCATGTTTACATTTCTTTAATTTTCGATCGCATTGTCGTTATTCGTGACGCATCAATGACCAATTGATTATATGGCAATGCAATGAAAAAAGCGTGTGGAAAACAGTGTTAATGACAGATTTGAGAAGCACATTTCTTCAATGTTGGACGCATGGCATTCCTGTGCAGGTGACAAAGGTAATTTTTCAAAACGACAAGGATATTTAAACACATGATTATTTGTTTGCTGTGCTCTATGGCCTCTGCTACAGACCTCATCGAAATGACACTTAGATATCTTAGGGTGTACATATCAAGTCTTCCCAAATGGTCTAGCGGATAGGAATCTGCCTTGTAACGCAAGGCGGCCCGGGTTCGATTCCCGTCATGGCAAAGGATTTTTGTAGAAAAATAAAATGAGTCCCAACGTGTGCAACAGAACAGTTCGAAATCTCGTTACATTTGCATCGTCATGAACATGACTTATATCAGGCTAGCTCATTTTTTCTTTGTTCATTTTAAGTGTAGAAACAATATTTCGTTTGTGACCATTTTTTTCTGCCGTTTTGACAACAGGCTCATGACTAAAGAACACACGGCTGTCTGCTGATTGACGCTTGACTGTAGATTTTCGCTTTGTGTCAAAAGAACTTCCTAACGCACACTTTTTCAAAGTAGGTGAATTCATCAGAACTGTTTGAAACATTGCATTTTATCCATGCACGACGACTGCTTAGATACTCGCAGCACAGTTGCCCCATATACATTGCCCATGAGCGCGGAGCTTGTCTTTGTCACTGTAGCAACTTTGCTCCATCAGCGGGAGAAGGCGCTTCGACGCCCCTGTAAGCACATGTTTCTCTGATTCCTTTGTTTCAGGCAAGCCACTGTGACGTCAGACGCCTTTACGCATACAGCTTTGCGATGCTTAGACAGTAATAACATAATTCATGTTTACATTTCTTTAATTTTCGACGCATTGTCGTTATTCGTGACGCATCAATGACCAATTGATTATATGGCAATGCAATGAAAAAAGCGTGTGGAAAACAGTGTTAATGACAGATTTGAGAAGCACATTTCTTCAATGTTGGCCGCATGGCATTCCTGTGCAGGTGACAATGGTAATTTTTCAAAACGACAAGGATATTTAAACACATGATTATTTGTTTGCTGTGCTCTATGGCCTCTGCTACAGACCTCATCGAAATGACACTTAGATATCTTAGGGTGTACATATCAAGTCTTCCCAAATGGTCTAGCGGATAGGAATCTGCCTTGTAACGCAGGGCGGCCCGGGTTCGATTCCCGTCATGGCAAAGGATTTTTGTAGAAAAATAAAATGAGTCCCAACGTGTGCAACAGAACAGTTCGAAATCTCGTTACATTTGCATCGTCATGAACATGACTTATATCAGGCTAGCTAATTTTTTCTTTGTTCATTTTAAGTGTAGAAACAATATTTCGTTTGTGAACATTTTTTTCTGCCGTTTTGACAACAGGCTCATGACTAAAGAACACACGGCTGTCTGCTGATTGACGCTTGACTGTAGATTTTCGCTTTGTGTCAAAAGAACTCCCTAACGCACACTTTTTCAAAGTAGGTGAATTCATCAGATCTGTTTGAAACATTGCATTTTATCCATGCACGACGACTACTTAGATACTCGCAGCACAGTTGCCTCATATAAATTGCCCATGAGCGCGGAGCTTGTCTTTGTCACTGTAGCAACTTTGCTCCATCAGCGGGAGAAGGCGGTTCGACGCCCCTGTAAGCACATGTTTCTCTAATTCCTTTGTTTCAGGCAAGCCACTGTGACGTCAGACGCCTTTACGCATACAGCTTTGCGATGCTTAGACAGTAATAACATAATTCATGTTTACATTTCTTTAATTTTCGATCGCATTGTCGTTATTCGTGACGCATCAATGACCAATTGATTATATGGCAATGCAATGAAAAAAGCGTGTGGAAAACAGTGTTAATGACAGATTTGAGAAGCACATTTCTTCAATGTTGGACGCATGGCATTCCTGTGCAGGTGACAAAGGTAATTTTTCAAAACGACAAGGATATTTAAACACATGATTATTTGTTTGCTGTGCTCTATGGCCTCTGCTACAGACCTCATCGAAATGACACTTAGATATCTTAGGGTGTACATATCAAGTCTTCCCAAATGGTCTAGCTGATAGGAATCTGCCTTGTAACGCAAGGCGGCCCGGGTTCGATTCCCGTCATGGCAAAGGATTTTTGTAGAAAAATAAAATGAGTCCCAACGTGTGCAACAGAACAGTTCGAAATCTCGTTACATTTGCATCGTCATGAACATGACTTATATCAGGCTAGCTCATTTTTTCTTTGTTCATTTTAAGTGTAGAAACAATATTTCGTTTGTGACCATTTTTTTCTGCCGTTTTGACAACAGGCTCATGACTAAAGAACACACGGCTGTCTGCTGATTGACGCTTGACTGTAGATTTTCGCTTTGTGTCAAAAGAACTTCCTAACGCACACTTTTTCAAAGTAGGTGAATTCATCAGAACTGTTTGAAACATTGCATTTTATCCATGCACGACGACTGCTTAGATACTCGCAGCACAGTTGCCCCATATACATTGCCCATGAGCGCGGAGCTTGTCTTTGTCACTGTAGCAACTTTGCTCCATCAGCGGGAGAAGGCGCTTCGACGCCCCTGTAAGCACATGTTTCTCTGATTCCTTTGTTTCAGGCAAGCCACTGTGACGTCAGACGCCTTTACGCATACAGCTTTGCGATGCTTAGACAGTAATAACATAATTCATGTTTACATTTCTTTAATTTTCGACGCATTGTCGTTATTCGTGACGCATCAATGACCAATTGATTATATGGCAATGCAATGAAAAAAGCGTGTGGAAAACAGTGTTAATGACAGATTTGAGAAGCACATTTCTTCAATGTTGGCCGCATGGCATTCCTGTGCAGGTGACAATGGTAATTTTTCAAAACGACAAGGATATTTAAACACATGATTATTTGTTTGCTGTGCTCTATGGCCTCTGCTACAGACCTCATCGAAATGACACTTAGATATCTTAGGGTGTACATATCAAGTCTTCCCAAATGGTCTAGCGGATAGGAATCTGCCTTGTCACGCAGGGCGGCCCGGGTTCGATTCCCGTCATGGCAAATGATTTTTGTAGAAAAATAAAATGAGTCCCAACGTGTGCAACAGAACAGTTCGAAATCTCGTTACATTTGCATCGTCATGAACATGACTTATATCAGGCTAGCTAATTTTTTCTTTGTTCATTTTAAGTGTAGAAACAATATTTCGTTTGTGACCATTTTTTTCTGCCGTTTTGACAACAGGCTCATGACTAAAGAACACACGGCTGTCTGCTGATTGACGCTTGACTGTAGATTTTCGCTTTGTGTCAAAAGAACTCCCTAACGCACACTTTTTCAAAGTAGGTGAATTCATCAGATCTGTTTGAAACATTGCATTTTATCCATGCACGACGACTACTTAGATACTCGCAGCACAGTTGCCTCATATAAATTGCCCATGAGCGCGGAGCTTGTCTTTGTCACTGCAGCAGCTTTGCTCCATCAGCGGGAGAAGGCGGTTCGACGCCCCTGTAAGCACATGTTTCTCTAATTCCTTTGTTTCAGGCAAGCCACTGTGACGTCAGACGCCTTTACGCATACAGCTTTGCGATGCTTAGACAGTAATAACATAATTCATGTTTACATTTCTTTAATTTTCGACGCATTGTCGTTATTCGTGACGCATCAATGACCAATTGATTATATGGCAATGCAATGAAAAAAGCGTGTGGAAAACAGTGTTAATGACAGATTTGAGAAGCACATTTCTTCAATGTTGGCCGCATGGCATTCCTGTGCAGGTGACAATGGTAATTTTTCAAAACGACAAGGATATTTAAACACATGATTATTTGTTTGCTGTGCTCTATGGCCTCTGCTACAGAACTCATCGAAATGACACTTAGATATCTTAGGGTGTACATATCAAGTCTTCCCAAATGGTCTAGCGGATAGGAATCTGCCTTGTAACGCAGGGCGGCCCGGGTTCGATTCCCGTCATGGCAAAGGATTTTTGTAGAAAAATAAAATGAGTCCCAACGTGTGCAACAGAACAGTTCGAAATCTCGTTACATTTGCATCGTCATGAACATGAGTTATATCAGGCTAGCTAATTTTTTCTTTGTTCATTTTAAGTGTAGAAACAATATTTCGTTTGTGAACATTTTTTTCTGCCGTTTTGACAACAGGCTCATGACTAAAGAACACACGGCTGTCTGCTGATTGACGCTTGACTGTAGATTTTCGCTTTGTGTCAAAAGAACTTCCTAACGCACACTTTTTCAAAGTTGGTGAATTCATCAGATCTGTTTGAAACATTGCATTTTATCCATGCACGACGACTGCTTAGATACTCGCAGCACAGTTGCCCCATATACATTGCCCATGAGCGCGGAGCTTGTCTTTGTCACTGTAGCAACTTTGCTCCATCAGCGGGAGAAGGCGCTTCGACGCCCCTGTAAGCACATGTTTCTCTGATTCCTTTGTTTCAGGCAAGCCACTGTGACGTCAGACGCCTTTACGCATACAGCTTTGCGATGCTTAGACAGTAATAACATAATTCATGTTTACATTTCTTTAATTTTCGACGCATTGTCGTTATTCGTGACGCATCAATGACCAATTGATTATATGGCAATGCAATGAAAAAAGCGTGTGGAAAACAGTGTTAATGACAGATTTGAGAAGCACATTTCTTCAATGTTGGCCGCATGGCATTCCTGTGCAGGTGACAATGGTAATTTTTCAAAACGACAAGGATATTTAAACACATGATTATTTGTTTGCTGTGCTCTATGGCCTCTGCTACAGACCTCATCGAAATGACACTTAGATATCTTAGGGTGTACATATCAAGTCTTCCCAAATGGTCTAGCGGATAGGAATCTGCCTTGTCACGCAGGGCGGCCCGGGTTCGATTCCCGTCATGGCAAATGATTTTTGTAGAAAAATAAAATGAGTCCCAACGTGTGCAACAGAACAGTTCGAAATCTCGTTACATTTGCATCGTCATGAACATGACTTATATCAGGCTAGCTCATTTTTTCTTTGTTCATTTTAAGTGTAGAAACAATATTTCGTTTGTGACCATTTTTTTCTGCCGTTTTGACAACAGGCTCATGACTAAAGAACACACGGCTGTCTGCTGATTGACGCTTGACTGTAGATTTTCGCTTTGTGTCAAAAGAACTCCCTAACGCACACTTTTTCAAAGTAGGTGAATTCATCAGATCTGTTTGAAACATTGCATTTTATCCATGCACGACGACTACTTAGATACTCGCAGCACAGTTGCCTCATATAAATTGCCCATGAGCGCGGAGCTTGTCTTTGTCACTGTAGCAACTTTGCTCCATCAGCGGGAGAAGGCGGTTCGACGCCCCTGTAAGCACATGTTTCTCTAATTCCTTTGTTTCAGGCAAGCCACTGTGACGTCAGACGCCTTTACGCATACAGCTTTGCGATGCTTAGACAGTAATAACATAATTCATGTTTACATTTCTTTAATTTTCGACGCATTGTCGTTATTCGTGACGCATCAATGACCAATTGATTATATGGCAATGCAATGAAAAAAGCGTGTGGAAAACAGTGTTAATGACAGATTTGAGAAGCACATTTCTTCAATGTTGGCCGCATGGCATTCCTGTGCAGGTGACAATGGTAATTTTTCAAAACGACAAGGATATTTAAACACATGATTATTTGTTTGCTGTGCTCTATGGCCTCTGCTACAGACCTCATCGAAATGACACTTAGATATCTTAGGGTGTACATATCAAGTCTTCCCAGATGGTCTACCGGATAGGAATCTGCCTTGTCACGCAGGGCGGCCCGGGTTCGATTCCCGTCATGGCAAATGTTTTTTGTAGAAAAATAAAATGAGTCCCAACGTGTGCAACAGAACAGTTCGAAATCTCGTTACATTTGCATCGTCATGAACATGACTTATATCAGGCTAGCTCATTTTTTCTTTGTTCATTTTAAGTGTAGAAACAATATTTCGTTTGTGAACATTTTTTTCTGCCGTTTTGACAACAGGCTCATTACTAAAGAACACACGGCTGTCTGCTGATTGACGCTTGACTGTCGATTTTCGCTTTGTGTCAAAAGAACTCCCTAACGCACACTTTTTCAAAGTAGGTGAATTCATCAGATCTGTTTGAAACATTGCATTTTATCCATGCACGACGACTACTTAGATACTCGCAGCACAGTTGCCTCATATAAATTGCCCATGAGCGCGGAGCTTGTCTTTGTCACTGTAGCAACTTTGCTCCATCAGCGGGAGAAGGCGGTTCGACGCCCCTGTAAGCACATGTTTCTCTAATTCCTTTGTTTCAGGCAAGCCACTGTGACGTCAGACGCCTTTACGCATACAGCTTTGCGATGCTTAGACAGTAATAACATAATTCATGTTTACATTTCTTTAATTTTCGACGCATTGTCGTTATTCGTGACGCATCAATGACCAATTGATTATATGGCAATGCAATGAAAAAAGCGTGTGGAAAACAGTGTTAATGACAGATTTGAGAAGCACATTTCTTCAATGTTGGCCGCATGGCATTCCTGTGCAGGTGACAATGGTAATTTTTCAAAACGACAAGGATATTTAAACACATGATTATTTGTTTGCTGTGCTCTATGGCCTCTGCTACAGACCTCATCGAAATGACACTTAGATATCTTAGGGTGTACTTATCAAATCTTCCCAAATGGTCTAGCGGATAGGCATCTACCTTGTAACGCAGGGCGGCCCGGGTTCGATTCCCGTCATGGCAAATGTTTTTTGTAGAAAAATAAAATGAGTCCCAACGTGTGCAACAGAACAGTTCGAAATCTCGTTACATTTGCATCGTCATGAACATGACTTATATCAGGCTAGCTAATTTTTTCTTTGTTCATTTTAAGTGTAGAAACAATATTTCGTTTGTGAACATTTTTTTCTGCCGTTTTGACAACAGGCTCATGACTAAAGAACACACGGCTGTCTGCTGATTGACGCTTGACTGTAGATTTTCGCTTTGTGTCAAAAGAACTTCCTAACGCACACTTTTTCAAAGTAGGTGAATTCATCAGATCTGTTTGAAACATTGCATTTTATCCATGCACGACGACTGCTTAGATACTCGCAGCACAGTTGCCCCATATAAATTGCCCATGAGCGTGGAGCTTGTCTTTGTCACTGTAGCAACTTTGCTCCATCAGCGGGAGAATGCGGTTCGACGCCCCTGTAAGCACATGTTTCTCTAATTCCTTTGTTTCAGGCAAGCCACTGTGACGTCAGACGCCTTTACGCATACAGTTTTGCGATGCTTAGACAGTAATAACATAATTCATGTTTACATTTCTTTAATTTTCGACGCATTGTCGTTATTCGTGACGCATCAATGACCAATTGATTATATGGCAATGCAATGAAAAAAGCGTGTGGAAAACAGTGTTAATGACAGATTTGAGAAGCACATTTCTTCAATGTTGGCCGCATGGCATTCCTGTGCAGGTGACAATGGTAATTTTTCAAAACGACAAGGATATTTCAACACATGATTATTTGTTTGCTGTGCTCTATGGCCTCTGCTACAGACCTCATCGAAATGACACTTAGATATCTTAGGGTGTACATATCAAGTCTTCCCAAATGGTCTAGCGGATAGGCATCTACCTTGTAACGCAGGGCGGCCCGGGTTCGATTCCCGTCATGGCAAATGTTTTTTGTAGAAAAATAAAATGAGTCCCAACGTGTGCAACAGAACAGTTCGAAATCTCGTTAAATTTGCATCGTCATGAACATGACTTATATCAGGCTAGCTAATTTTTTCTTTGTTCATTTTAAGTGTAGAAACAATATTTCGTTTGTGAACATTTTTTTCTGCCGTTTTGACAACAGGCTCATGACTAAAGAACACACGGCTGTCTGCTGATTGACGCTTGACTGTCGATTTTCGCTTTGTGTCAAAAGAACTCCCTAGCGCACACTTTTTCAAAGTAGGTGAATTCATCAGATCTGTTTGAAACATTGCATTTTATCCATGCACGACGACTACTTAGATACTCGCAGCACAGTTGCCTCATATAAATTGCCCATGAGCGCGGAGCTTGTCTTTGTCACTGTAGCAACTTTGCTCCATCAGCGGGAGAAGGCGGTTCGACGCCCCTGTAAGCACATGTTTCTCTAATTCCTTTGTTTCAGGCAAGCCACTGTGACGTCAGACGCCTTTACGCATACAGCTTTGCGATGCTTAGACAGTAATAACATAATTCATGTTTACATTTCTTTAATTTTCGACGCATTGTCGTTATTCGTGACGCATCAATGACCAATTGATTATATGGCAATGCAATGAAAAAAGCGTGTGGAAAACAGTGTTAATGACAGATTTGAGAAGCACATTTTTTCAATGTTGGCCGCATGGCATTCCTGTGCAGGTGACAATGGTAATTTTTCAAAACGACAAGGATATTTAAACACATGATTATTTGTTTGCTGTGCTCTATGGCCTCTGCTACAGACCTCATCGAAATGACACTTAGATATCTTAGGGTGTACTTATCAAGTCTTCCCAAATGGTCTAGCGGATAGGCATCTACCTTGTAACGCAGGGCGGCCCGGGTTCGATTCCCGTCATGGCAAATGTTTTTTGTAGAAAAATAAAATGAGTCCCAACGTGTGCAACAGAACAGTTCGAAATCTCGTTACATTTGCATCGTCATGAACATGACTTATATCAGGCTAGCTAATTTTTTCTTTGTTCATTTTAAGTGTAGAAACAATATTTCGTTTGTGAACATTTTTTTCTGCCGTTTTGACAACAGGCTCATGACTAAAGAACACACGGCTGTCTGCTGATTGACGCTTGACTGTAGATTTTCGCTTTGTGTCAAAAGAACTTCCTAACGCACACTTTTTCAAAGTAGGTGAATTCATCAGATCTGTTTGAAACATTGCATTTTATCCATGCACGACGACTACTTAGATACTCGCAGCACAGTTGCCTCATATAAATTGCCCATGAGCGCGGAGCTTGTCTTTGTCACTGTAGCAACTTTGCTCCATCAGCGGGAGAAGGCGGTTCGACGCCCCTGTAAGCACATGTTTCTCTAATTCCTTTGTTTCAGGCAAGCCACTGTGACGTCAGACGCCTTTACGCATACAGCTTTGCGATGCTTAGACAGTAATAACATAATTCATGTTTACATTTCTTTAATTTTCGACGCATTGTCGTTATTCGTGACGCATCAATGACCAATTGATTATATGGCAATGCAATGAAAAAAGCGTGTGGAAAACAGTGTTAATGACAGATTTGAGAAGCACATTTTTTCAATGTTGGCCGCATGGCATTCCTGTGCAGGTGACAATGGTAATTTTTCAAAACGACAAGGATATTTAAACACATGATTATTTGTTTGCTGTGCTCTATGGCCTCTGCTACAGACCTCATCGAAATGACACTTAGATATCTTAGGGTGTACTTATCAAGTCTTCCCAAATGGTCTAGCGGATAGGCATCTACCTTGTAACGCAGGGCGGCCCGGGTTCGATTCCCGTCATGGCAAATGTTTTTTGTAGAAAAATAAAATGAGTCCCAACGTGTGCAACAGAACAGTTCGAAATCTCGTTACATTTGCATCGTCATGAACATGACTTATATCAGGCTAGCTAATTTTTTCTTTGTTCATTTTAAGTGTAGAAACAATATTTCGTTTGTGAACATTTTTTTCTGCCGTTTTGACAACAGGCTCATGACTAAAGAACACACGGCTGTCTGCTGATTGACGCTTGACTGTAGATTTTCGCTTTGTGTCAAAAGAACTTCCTAACGCACACTTTTTCAAAGTAGGTGAATTCATCAGATCTGTTTGAAACATTGCATTTTATCCATGCACGACGACTGCTTAGATACTCGCAGCACAGTTGCCCCATATACATTGCCCATGAGCGCGGAGCTTGTCTTTGTCACTGTAGCAACTTTGCTCCATCAGCGGGAGAAGGCGGTTCGACGCCCCTGTAAGCACATGTTTCTCTAATTCCTTTGTTTCAGGCAAGCCACTGTGACGTCAGACGCCTTTACGCATACAGCTTTGCGATGCTTAGACAGTAATAACATAATTCATGTTTACATTTCTTTAATTTTCGACGCATTGTCGTTATTCGTGACGCATCAATGACCAATTGATTATATGGCAATGCAATGAAAAAAGCGTGTGGAAAACAGTGTTAATGACAGATTTGAGAAGCACATTTTTTCAATGTTGGCCGCATGGCATTCCTGTGCAGGTGACAATGGTAATTTTTCAAAACGACAAGGATATTTAAACACATGATTATTTGTTTGCTGTGCTCTATGGCCTCTGCTACAGACCTCATCGAAATGACACTTAGATATCTTAGGGTGTACTTATCAAGTCTTCCCAAATGGTCTAGCGGATAGGCATCTACCTTGTAACGCAGGGCGGCCCGGGTTCGATTCCCGTCATGGCAAATGTTTTTTGTAGAAAAATAAAATGAGTCCCAACGTGTGCAACAGAACAGTTCGAAATCTCGTTACATTTGCATCGTCATGAACATGACTTATATCAGGCTAGCTAATTTTTTCTTTGTTCATTTTAAGTGTAGAAACAATATTTCGTTTGTGAACATTTTTTTCTGCCGTTTTGACAACAGGCTCATGACTAAAGAACACACGGCTGTCTGCTGATTGACGCTTGACTGTAGATTTTCGCTTTGTGTCAAAAGAACTTCCTAACGCACACTTTTTCAAAGTAGGTGAATTCATCAGATCTGTTTGAAACATTGCATTTTATCCATGCACGACGACTGCTTAGATACTCGCAGCACAGTTGCCCCATATACATTGCCCATGAGCGCGGAGCTTGTCTTTGTCACTGTAGCAACTTTGCTCCATCAGCGGGAGAAGGCGCTTCGACGCCCCTGTAAGCACATGTTTCTCTGATTCCTTTGTTTCAGGCAAGCCACTGTGACGTCAGACGCCTTTACGCATACAGCTTTGCGATGCTTAGACAGTAATAACATAATTCATGTTTACATTTCTTTAATTTTCGACGCATTGTCGTTATTCGTGACGCATCAATGACCAATTGATTATATGGCAATGCAATGAAAAAAGCGTGTGGAAAACAGTGTTAATGACAGATTTGAGAAGCACATTTTTTCAATGTTGGCCGCATGGCATTCCTGTGCAGGTGACAATGGTAATTTTTCAAAACGACAAGGATATTTAAACACATGATTATTTGTTTGCTGTGCTCTATGGCCTCTGCTACAGACCTCATCGAAATGACACTTAGATATCTTAGGGTGTACATATCAAGTTTTCCCAAATGGTCTAGCGGATAGGCATCTACCTTGTAACGCAGGGCGGCCCGGGTTCGATTCCCGTCATGGCAAATGTTTTTTGTCGAAAAATAAAATGAGTCCCAACGTGTGCAACAGAACAGTTCGAAATCTCGTTACATTTGCATCGTCATGAACATGACTTATATCAGGCTAGCTCATTTTTTCTATGTTCATTTTAAGTGTAGAAACAATATTTCGTTTGTGACCATTTTTTTCTGCCGTTTTGACAACAGGCTCATGACTAAAGAACACACGGCTGTCTGCTGATTGACGCTTGACTGTAGATTTTCGCTTTGTGTCAAAAGAACTTCCTAACGCACACTTTTTCAAAGTAGGTGAATTCATCAGATCTGTTTGAAACATTGCATTTTATCCATGCACGACGACTGCTTAGATACTCGCAGCACAGTTGCCCCATATACATTGCCCATGAGCGCGGAGCTTGTCTTTGTCACTGTAGCAACTTTGCTCCATCAGCGGGAGAAGGCGCTTCGACGCCCCTGTAAGCACATGTTTCTCTGATTCCTTTGTTTCAGGCAAGCCACTGTGACGTCAGACGCCTTTACGCATACAGCTTTGCGATGCTTAGACAGTAATAACATAATTCATGTTTACATTTCTTTAATTTTCGACGCATTGTCGTTATTCGTGACGCATCAATGACCAATTGATTATATGGCAATGCAATGAAAAAAGCGTGTGGAAAACAGAGTTAATGACAGATTTGAGAAGCACATTTCTTCAATGTTGGCCGCATGGCATTCCTGTGCAGGTGACAATGGTAATTTTTCAAAACGACAAGGATATTTAAACACATGATAATTTGTTTGCTGTGCTCTATGGCCTCTGCTACAGACCTCATCGAAATGACACTTAGATATCTTAGGGTGTACATATCAAGTCTTCCCAAATGGTCTAGCGGATAGGAATCTGCCTTGTAACGCAGGGCGGCCCGGGTTCGATTCCCGTCATGGCAAAGGATTTTTGTAGAAAAATAAAATGAGTCCCAACGTGTGCAACAGAACAGTTCGAAATCTCGTTACATTTGCATCGTCATGAACATGACTTATATCAGGCTAGCTAATTTTTTCTTTGTTCATTTTAAGTGTAGAAACAATATTTCGTTTGTGAACATTTTTTTCTGCCGTTTTGACAACAGGCTCATGACTAAAGAACACACGGCTGTCTGCTGATTGACGCTTGACTGTAGATTTTCGCTTTGTGTCAAAAGAACTTCCTAACGCACACTTTTTCAAAGTAGGTGAATTCATCAGATCTGTTTGAAACATTGCATTTCATCCATGCACGACGACTGCTTAGATACTCGCAGCACAGTTGCCCCATATAAATTGCCCATGAGCGCGGAGCTTGTCTTTGTCACTGTAGCAACTTTGCTCCATCAGCGGGAGAAGGCGCTTCGACGCCCCTGTAAGCACATGTTTCTCTGATTCCTTTGTTTCAGGCAAGCCACTGTGACGTCAGACGCCTTTACGCATACAGCTTTGCGATGCTTAGACAGTAATAACATAATTCATGTTTACATTTCTTTAATTTTCGACGCATTGTCGTTATTCGTGACGCATCAATGACCAATTGATTATATGGCAATGCAATGAAAAAAGCGTGTGGAAAACAGTGTTAATGACAGATTTGAGAAGCACATTTCTTCAATGTTGGCCGCATGGCATTCCTGTGCAGGTGACAATGGTAATTTTTCAAAACGACAAGGATATTTAAACACATGATTATTTGTTTGCTGTGCTCTATGGCCTCTGCTACAGACCTCATCGAAATGACACTTAGATATCTTAGGGTGTACATATCAAGTTTTCCCAAATGGTCTAGCGGATAGGCATCTACCTTGTAACGCAGGGCGGCCCGGGTTCGATTCCCGTCATGGCAAATGTTTTTTGTCGAAAAATAAAATGAGTCCCAACGTGTGCAACAGAACAGTTCGAAATCTCGTTACATTTGCATCGTCATGAACATGACTTATATCAGGCTAGCTCATTTTTTCTTTGTTCATTTTAAGTGTAGAAACAATATTTCGTTTGTGACCATTTTTTTCTGCCGTTTTGACAACAGGCTCATGACTAAAGAACACACGGCTGTCTGCTGATTGACGCTTGACTGTAGATTTTCGCTTTGTGTCAAAAGAACTTCCTAACGCACACTTTTTCAAAGTAGGTGAATTCATCAGATCTGTTTGAAACATTGCATTTTATCCATGCACGACGACTGCTTAGTTACTCGCAGCACAGTTGCCCCATATACATTGCCCATGAGCGCGGAGCTTGTCTTTGTCACTGTAGCAACTTTGCTCCATCAGCGGGAGAAGGCGCTTCGACGCCCCTGTAAGCACATGTTTCTCTGATTCCTTTGTTTCAGGCAAGCCACTGTGACGTCAGACGCCTTTACGCATACAGCTTTGCGATGCTTAGACAGTAATAACATAATTCATGTTTACATTTCTTTAATTTTCGACGCATTGTCGTTATTCGTGACGCATCAATGACCAATTGATTATATGGCAATGCAATGAAAAAAGCGTGTGGAAAACAGAGTTAATGACAGATTTGAGAAGCACATTTCTTCAATGTTGGCCGCATGGCATTCCTGTGCAGGTGACAATGGTAATTTTTCAAAACGACAAGGATATTTAAACACATGATAATTTGTTTGCTGTGCTCTATGGCCTCTGCTACAGACCTCATCGAAATGACACTTAGATATCTTAGGGTGTACATATCAAGTCTTCCCAAATGGTCTAGCGGATAGGAATCTGCCTTGTAACGCAGGGCGGCCCGGGTTCGATTCCCGTCATGGCAAAGGATTTTTGTAGAAAAATAAAATGAGTCCCAACGTGTGCAACAGAACAGTTCGAAATCTCGTTACATTTGCATCGTCATGAACATGACTTATATCAGGCTAGCTAATTTTTTCTTTGTTCATTTTAAGTGTAGAAACAATATTTCGTTTGTGAAAATTTTTTTCTGCCGTTTTGACAACAGGCTCATGACTAAAGAACACACGGCTGTCTGCTGATTGACGCTTGACTGTAGATTTTCGCTTTGTGTCAAAAGAACTTCCTAACGCACACTTTTTCAAAGTAGGTGAATTCATCAGATCTGTTTGAAACATTGCATTTCATCCATGCACGACGACTGCTTAGATACTCGCAGCACAGTTGCCCCATATAAATTGCCCATGAGCGCGGAGCTTGTCTTTGTCACTGTAGCAACTTTGCTCCATCAGCGGGAGAAGGCGGTTCGACGCCCCTGTAAGCACATGTTTCTCTAATTCCTTTGTTTCAGGCAAGCCACTGTGACGTCAGACGCCTTTACGCATACAGCTTTGCGATGCTTAGACAGTAATAACATAATTCATGTTTACATTTCTTTAATTTTCGACGCATTGTCGTTATTCGTGACGCATCAATGACCAATTGATTATATGGCAATGCAATGAAAAAAGCGTGTGGAAAACAGTGTTAATGACAGATTTGAGAAGCACATTTCTTCAATGTTGGCCGCATGGCATTCCTGTGCAGGTGACAATGGTAATTTTTCAAAACGACAAGGATATTTCAACACATGATTATTTGTTTGCTGTGCTCTATGGCCTCTGCTACAGACCTCATCGAAATGACACTTAGATATCTTAGGGTGTACATATCAAGTCTTCCCAAATGGTCTAGCGGATAGGCATCTACCTTGTAACGCAGGGCGGCCCGGGTTCGATTCCCGTCATGGCAAATGTTTTTTGTAGAAAAATAAAATGAGTCCCAACGTGTGCAACAGAACAGTTCGAAATCTCGTTACATTTGCATCGTCATGAACATGACTTATATCAGGCTAGCTAATTTTTTCTTTGTTCATTTTAAGTGTAGAAACAATATTTCGTTTGTGAACATTTTTTTCTGTCGTTTTGACAACAGGCTCATTACTAAAGAACACACGGCTGTCTGCTGATTGACGCTTGACTGTAGATTTTCGCTTTGTGTCAAAAGAACTCCCTAACGCACACTTTTTCAAAGTAGGTGAATTCATCAGATCTGTTTGAAACATTGCATTTTATCCATGCACGACGACTACTTAGATACTCGCAGCACAGTTGCCTCATATAAATTGCCCATGAGCGCGGAGCTTGTCTTTGTCACTGTAGCAACTTTGCTCCATCAGCGGGAGAAGGCGGTTCGACGCCCCTGTAAGCACATGTTTCTCTAATTCCTTTGTTTCAGGCAAGCCACTGTGACGTCAGACGCCTTTACGCATACAGCTTTGCGATGCTTAGACAGTAATAACATAATTCATGTTTACATTTCTTTAATTTTCGACGCATTGTCGTTATTCGTGACGCATCAATGACCAATTGATTATATGGCAATGCAATGAAAAAAGCGTGTGGAAAACAGTGTTAATGACAGATTTGAGAAGCACATTTCTTCAATGTTGGCCGCATGGCATTCCTGTGCAGGTGACAATGGTAATTTTTCAAAACGACAAGGATATTTAAACACATGATTATTTGTTTGCTGTGCTCTATGGCCTCTGCTACAGACCTCATCGAAATGACACTTAGATATCTTAGGGTGTACATATCAAGTTTTCCCAAATGGTCTAGCGGATAGGCATCTACCTTGTAACGCAGGGCGGCCCGGGTTCGATTCCCGTCATGGCAAATGTTTTTTGTCGAAAAATAAAATGAGTCCCAACGTGTGCAACAGAACAGTTCGAAATCTCGTTACATTTGCATCGTCATGAACATGACTTATATCAGGCTAGCTCATTTTTTCTTTGTTCATTTTAAGTGTAGAAACAATATTTCGTTTGTGACCATTTTTTTCTGCCGTTTTGACAACAGGCTCATGACTAAAGAACACACGGCTGTCTGCTGATTGACGCTTGACTGTAGATTTTCGCTTTGTGTCAAAAGAACTTCCTAACGCACACTTTTTCAAAGTAGGTGAATTCATCAGATCTGTTTGAAACATTGCATTTTATCCATGCACGACGACTGCTTAGATACTCGCAGCACAGTTGCCCCATATACATTGCCCATGAGCGCGGAGCTTGTCTTTGTCACTGTAGCAACTTTGCTCCATCAGCGGGAGAAGGCGCTTCGACGCCCCTGTAAGCACATGTTTCTCTGATTCCTTTGTTTCAGGCAAGCCACTGTGACGTCAGACGCCTTTACGCATACAGCTTTGCGATGCTTAGACAGTAATAACATAATTCATGTTTACATTTCTTTAATTTTCGACGCATTGTCGTTATTCGTGACGCATCAATGACCAATTGATTATATGGCAATGCAATGAAAAAAGCGTGTGGAAAACAGTGTTAATGACAGATTTGAGAAGCACATTTCTTCAATGTTGGCCGCATGGCATTCCTGTGCAGGTGACAATGGTAATTTTTCAAAACGACAAGGATATTTCAACACATGATTATTTGTTTGCTGTGCTCTATGGCCTCTGCTACAGACCTCATCGAAATGACACTTAGATATCTTAGGGTGTACATATCAAGTCTTCCCAAATGGTCTAGCGGATAGGCATCTACCTTGTAACGCAGGGCGGCCCGGGTTCGATTCCCGTCATGGCAAATGTTTTTTGTAGAAAAATAAAATGAGTCCCAACGTGTGCAACAGAACAGTTCGAAATCTCGTTACATTTGCATCGTCATGAACATGACTTATATCAGGCTAGCTAATTTTTTCTTTGTTCATTTTAAGTGTAGAAACAATATTTCGTTTGTGAACATTTTTTTCTGTCGTTTTGACAACAGGCTCATTACTAAAGAACACACGGCTGTCTGCTGATTGACGCTTGACTGTAGATTTTCGCTTTGTGTCAAAAGAACTCCCTAACGCACACTTTTTCAAAGTAGGTGAATTCATCAGATCTGTTTGAAACATTGCATTTTATCCATGCACGACGACTACTTAGATACTCGCAGCACAGTTGCCTCATATAAATTGCCCATGAGCGCGGAGCTTGTCTTTGTCACTGTAGCAACTTTGCTCCATCAGCGGGAGAAGGCGGTTCGACGCCCCTGTAAGCACATGTTTCTCTAATTCCTTTGTTTCAGGCAAGCCACTGTGACGTCAGACGCCTTTACGCATACAGCTTTGCGATGCTTAGACAGTAATAACATAATTCATGTTTACATTTCTTTAATTTTCGACGCATTGTCGTTATTCGTGACGCATCAATGACCAATTGATTATATGGCAATGCAATGAAAAAAGCGTGTGGAAAACAGTGTTAATGACAGATTTGAGAAGCACATTTCTTCAATGTTGGCCGCATGGCATTCCTGTGCAGGTGACAATGGTAATTTTTCAAAACGACAAGGATATTTAAACACATGATTATTTGTTTGCTGTGCTCTATGGCCTCTGCTACAGACCTCATCGAAATGACACTTAGATATCTTAGGGTGTACATATCAAGTTTTCCCAAATGGTCTAGCGGATAGGCATCTACCTTGTAACGCAGGGCGGCCCGGGTTCGATTCCCGTCATGGCAAATGTTTTTTGTCGAAAAATAAAATGAGTCCCAACGTGTGCAACAGAACAGTTCGAAATCTCGTTACATTTGCATCGTCATGAACATGACTTATATCAGGCTAGCTCATTTTTTCTTTGTTCATTTTAAGTGTAGAAACAATATTTCGTTTGTGACCATTTTTTTCTGCCGTTTTGACAACAGGCTCATGACTAAAGAACACACGGCTGTCTGCTGATTGACGCTTGACTGTAGATTTTCGCTTTGTGTCAAAAGAACTTCCTAACGCACACTTTTTCAAAGTAGGTGAATTCATCAGATCTGTTTGAAACATTGCATTTTATCCATGCACGACGACTGCTTAGATACTCGCAGCACAGTTGCCCCATATACATTGCCCATGAGCGCGGAGCTTGTCTTTGTCACTGTAGCAACTTTGCTCCATCAGCGGGAGAAGGCGCTTCGACGCCCCTGTAAGCACATGTTTCTCTGATTCCTTTGTTTCAGGCAAGCCACTGTGACGTCAGACGCCTTTACGCATACAGCTTTGCGATGCTTAGACAGTAATAACATAATTCATGTTTACATTTCTTTAATTTTCGACGCATTGTCGTTATTCGTGACGCATCAATGACCAATTGATTATATGGCAATGCAATGAAAAAAGCGTGTGGAAAACAGAGTTAATGACAGATTTGAGAAGCACATTTCTTCAATGTTGGCCGCATGGCATTCCTGTGCAGGTGACAATGGTAATTTTTCAAAACGACAAGGATATTTAAACACATGATAATTTGTTTGCTGTGCTCTATGGCCTCTGCTACAGACCTCATCGAAATGACACTTAGATATCTTAGGGTGTACATATCAAGTCTTCCCAAATGGTCTAGCGGATAGGAATCTGCCTTGTAACGCAGGGCGGCCCGGGTTCGATTCCCGTCATGGCAAAGGATTTTTGTAGAAAAATAAAATGAGTCCCAACGTGTGCAACAGAACAGTTCGAAATCTCGTTACATTTGCATCGTCATGAACATGACTTATATCAGGCTAGCTAATTTTTTCTTTGTTCATTTTAAGTGTAGAAACAATATTTCGTTTGTGAACATTTTTTTCTGCCGTTTTGACAACAGGCTCATGACTAAAGAACACACGGCTGTCTGCTGATTGACGCTTGACTGTAGATTTTCGCTTTGTGTCAAAAGAACTTCCTAACGCACACTTTTTCAAAGTAGGTGAATTCATCAGATCTGTTTGAAACATTGCATTTCATCCATGCACGACGACTGCTTAGATACTCGCAGCACAGTTGCCCCATATAAATTGCCCATGAGCGCGGAGCTTGTCTTTGTCACTGTAGCAACTTTGCTCCATCAGCGGGAGAAGGCGGTTCGACGCCCCTGTAAGCACATGTTTCTCTAATTCCTTTGTTTCAGGCAAGCCACTGTGACGTCAGACGCCTTTACGCATACAGCTTTGCGATGCTTAGACAGTAATAACATAATTCATGTTTACATTTCTTTAATTTTCGACGCATTGTCGTTATTCGTGACGCATCAATGACCAATTGATTATATGGCAATGCAATGAAAAAAGCGTGTGGAAAACAGTGTTAATGACAGATTTGAGAAGCACATTTCTTCAATGTTGGCCGCATGGCATTCCTGTGCAGGTGACAATGGTAATTTTTCAAAACGACAAGGATATTTCAACACATGATTATTTGTTTGCTGTGCTCTATGGCCTCTGCTACAGACCTCATCGAAATGACACTTAGATATCTTAGGGTGTACATATCAAGTCTTCCCAAATGGTCTAGCGGATAGGCATCTACCTTGTAACGCAGGGCGGCCCGGGTTCGATTCCCGTCATGGCAAATGTTTTTTGTAGAAAAATAAAATGAGTCCCAACGTGTGCAACAGAACAGTTCGAAATCTCGTTACATTTGCATCGTCATGAACATGACTTATATCAGGCTAGCTAATTTTTTCTTTGTTCATTTTAAGTGTAGAAACAATATTTCGTTTGTGAACATTTTTTTCTGTCGTTTTGACAACAGGCTCATTACTAAAGAACACACGGCTGTCTGCTGATTGACGCTTGACTGTAGATTTTCGCTTTGTGTCAAAAGAACTCCCTAACGCACACTTTTTCAAAGTAGGTGAATTCATCAGATCTGTTTGAAACATTGCATTTTATCCATGCACGACGACTACTTAGATACTCGCAGCACAGTTGCCTCATATAAATTGCCCATGAGCGCGGAGCTTGTCTTTGTCACTGTAGCAACTTTGCTCCATCAGCGGGAGAAGGCGGTTCGACGCCCCTGTAAGCACATGTTTCTCTAATTCCTTTGTTTCAGGCAAGCCACTGTGACGTCAGACGCCTTTACGCATACAGCTTTGCGATGCTTAGACAGTAATAACATAATTCATGTTTACATTTCTTTAATTTTCGACGCATTGTCGTTATTCGTGACGCATCAATGACCAATTGATTATATGGCAATGCAATGAAAAAAGCGTGTGGAAAACAGTGTTAATGACAGATTTGAGAAGCACATTTCTTCAATGTTGGCCGCATGGCATTCCTGTGCAGGTGACAATGGTAATTTTTCAAAACGACAAGGATATTTAAACACATGATTATTTGTTTGCTGTGCTCTATGGCCTCTGCTACAGACCTCATCGAAATGACACTTAGATATCTTAGGGTGTACATATCAAGTTTTCCCAAATGGTCTAGCGGATAGGCATCTACCTTGTAACGCAGGGCGGCCCGGGTTCGATTCCCGTCATGGCAAATGTTTTTTGTCGAAAAATAAAATGAGTCCCAACGTGTGCAACAGAACAGTTCGAAATCTCGTTACATTTGCATCGTCATGAACATGACTTATATCAGGCTAGCTCATTTTTTCTTTGTTCATTTTAAGTGTAGAAACAATATTTCGTTTGTGACCATTTTTTTCTGCCGTTTTGACAACAGGCTCATGACTAAAGAACACACGGCTGTCTGCTGATTGACGCTTGACTGTAGATTTTCGCTTTGTGTCAAAAGAACTTCCTAACGCACACTTTTTCAAAGTAGGTGAATTCATCAGATCTGTTTGAAACATTGCATTTTATCCATGCACGACGACTGCTTAGATACTCGCAGCACAGTTGCCCCATATACATTGCCCATGAGCGCGGAGCTTGTCTTTGTCACTGTAGCAACTTTGCTCCATCAGCGGGAGAAGGCGCTTCGACGCCCCTGTAAGCACATGTTTCTCTGATTCCTTTGTTTCAGGCAAGCCACTGTGACGTCAGACGCCTTTACGCATACAGCTTTGCGATGCTTAGACAGTAATAACATAATTCATGTTTACATTTCTTTAATTTTCGACGCATTGTCGTTATTCGTGACGCATCAATGACCAATTGATTATATGGCAATGCAATGAAAAAAGCGTGTGGAAAACAGAGTTAATGACAGATTTGAGAAGCACATTTCTTCAATGTTGGCCGCATGGCATTCCTGTGCAGGTGACAATGGTAATTTTTCAAAACGACAAGGATATTTAAACACATGATAATTTGTTTGCTGTGCTCTATGGCCTCTGCTACAGACCTCATCGAAATGACACTTAGATATCTTAGGGTGTACATATCAAGTCTTCCCAAATGGTCTAGCGGATAGGAATCTGCCTTGTAACGCAGGGCGGCCCGGGTTCGATTCCCGTCATGGCAAAGGATTTTTGTAGAAAAATAAAATGAGTCCCAACGTGTGCAACAGAACAGTTCGAAATCTCGTTACATTTGCATCGTCATGAACATGACTTATATCAGGCTAGCTAATTTTTTCTTTGTTCATTTTAAGTGTAGAAACAATATTTCGTTTGTGAACATTTTTTTCTGCCGTTTTGACAACAGGCTCATGACTAAAGAACACACGGCTGTCTGCTGATTGACGCTTGACTGTAGATTTTCGCTTTGTGTCAAAAGAACTTCCTAACGCACACTTTTTCAAAGTAGGTGAATTCATCAGATCTGTTTGAAACATTGCATTTCATCCATGCACGACGACTGCTTAGATACTCGCAGCACAGTTGCCCCATATAAATTGCCCATGAGCGCGGAGCTTGTCTTTGTCACTGTAGCAACTTTGCTCCATCAGCGGGAGAAGGCGGTTCGACGCCCCTGTAAGCACATGTTTCTCTAATTTCTTTGTTTCAGGCAAGCCACTGTGACGTCAGACGCCTTTACGCATACAGCTTTGCGATGCTTAGACAGTAATAACATAATTCATGTTTACATTTCTTTAATTTTCGACGCATTGTCGTTATTCGTGACGCATCAATGACCAATTGATTATATGGCAATGCAATGAAAAAAGCGTGTGGAAAACAGTGTTAATGACAGATTTGAGAAGCACATTTCTTCAATGTTGGCCGCATGGCATTCCTGTGCAGGTGACAATGGTAATTTTTCAAAACGACAAGGATATTTAAACACATGATTATTTGTTTGCTGTGCTCTATGGCCTCTGCTACAGACCTCATCGAAATGACACTTAGATATCTTAGGGTGTACATATCAAGTCTTCCCAAATGGTCTAGCGGATAGGCATCTACCTTGTAACGCAGGGCGGCCCGGGTTCGATTCCCGTCATGGCAAATGTTTTTTGTAGAAAAATAAAATGAGTCCCAACGTGTGCAACAGAACAGTTCGAAATCTCGTTACATTTGCATCGTCATGAACATGACTTATATCAGGCTAGCTAATTTTTTCTTTGTTCATTTTAAGTGTAGAAACAATATTTCGTTTGTGAACATTTTTTTCTGTCGTTTTGACAACAGGCTCATTACTAAAGAACACACGGCTGTCTGCTGATTGACGCTTGACTGTAGATTTTCGCTTTGTGTCAAAAGAACTCCCTAACGCACACTTTTTCAAAGTAGGTGAATTCATCAGATCTGTTTGAAACATTGCATTTTATCCATGCACGACGACTACTTAGATACTCGCAGCACAGTTGCCTCATATAAATTGCCCATGAGCGCGGAGCTTGTCTTTGTCACTGTAGCAACTTTGCTCCATCAGCGGGAGAAGGCGGTTCGACGCCCCTGTAAGCACATGTTTCTCTAATTCCTTTGTTTCAGGCAAGCCACTGTGACGTCAGACGCCTTTACGCATACAGCTTTGCGATGCTTAGACAGTAATAACATAATTCATGTTTACATTTCTTTAATTTTCGACGCATTGTCGTTATTCGTGACGCATCAATGACCAATTGATTATATGGCAATGCAATGAAAAAAGCGTGTGGAAAACAGTGTTAATGACAGATTTGAGAAGCACATTTCTTCAATGTTGGCCGCATGGCATTCCTGTGCAGGTGACAATGGTAATTTTTCAAAACGACAAGGATTTTTAAACACATGATTATTTGTTTGCTGTGCTCTATGGCCTCTGCTACAGACCTCATCGAAATGACACTTAGATATCTTAGGGTGTACATATCAAGTCTTCCCAAATGGTCTAGCGGATAGGCATCTACCTTGTAACGCAGGGCGGCCCGGGTTCGATTCCCGTCATGGCAAATGTTTTTTGTAGAAAAATAAAATGAGTCCCAACGTGTGCAACAGAACAGTTCGAAATCTCGTTACATTTGCATCGTCATGAACATGACTTATATCAGGCTAGCTCATTTTTTCTTTGTTCATTTTAAGTGTAGAAACAATATTTCGTTTGTGAACATTTTTTTCTGCCGTTTTGACAACAGGCTCATTACTAAAGAACACACGGCTGTCTGCTGATTGACGCTTGACTGTAGATTTTCGCTTTGTGTCAAAAGAACTTCCTAACGCACACTTTTTCAAAGTAGGTGAATTCATCAGATCTGTTTGAAACATTGCATTTTATCCATGCACGACGACTACTTAGATACTCGCAGTACAGTTGCCTCATATAAATTGCCCATGAGCGCGGAGCTTGTCTTTGTCACTGTAGCAACTTTGCTCCATCAGCGGGAGAAGGCGGTTCGACGCCCCTGTAAGCACATGTTTCTCTAATTCCTTTGTTTCAGGCAAGCCACTGTGACGTCAGACGCCTTTACGCATACAGCTTTGCGATGCTTAGACAGTAATAACATAATTCATGTTTACATTTCTTTAATTTTCGACGCATTGTCGTTATTCGTGACGCATCAATGACCAATTGATTATATGGCAATGCAATGAAAAAAGCGTGTGGAAAACAGAGTTAATGACAGATTTGAGAAGCACATTTCTTCAATGTTGGCCGCATGGCATTCCTGTGCAGGTGACAATGGTAATTTTTCAAAACGACAAGGATATTTAAACACATGATAATTTGTTTGCTGTGCTCTATGGCCTCTGCTACAGACCTCATCGAAATGACACTTAGATATCTTAGGGTGTACATATCAAGTCTTCCCAAATGGTCTAGCGGATAGGCATCTACCTTGTAACGCAGGGCGGCCCGGGTTCGATTCCCGTCATGGCAAATGTTTTTTGTAGAAAAATAAAATGAGTCCCAACGTGTGCAACAGAACAGTTCGAAATCTCGTTACATTTGCATCGTCATGAACATGACTTATATCAGGCTAGCTAATTTTTTCTTTGTTCATTTTAAGTGTAGAAACAATATTTCGTTTGTGAACATTTTTTTCTGCCGTTTTGACAACAGGCTCATGACTAAAGAACACACGGCTGTCTGCTGATTGACGCTTGACTGTAGATTTTCGCTTTGTGTCAAAAGAACTCCCTAACGCACACTTTTTCAATGTAGGTGAATTCATCAGATCTGTTTGAAACATTGCATTTTATCCATGCACGACGACTACTTAGATACTCGCAGCACAGTTGCCTCATATAAATTGCCCATGAGCGCGGAGCTTGTCTTTGTCACTGTAGCAACTTTGCTCCATCAGCGGGAGAAGGCGGTTCGACGCCCCTGTAAGCACATGTTTCTCTAATTCCTTTGTTTCAGGCAAGCCACTGTGACGTCAGACGCCTTTACGCATACAGCTTTGCGATGCTTAGACAGTAATAACATAATTCATGTTTACATTTCTTTAATTTTCGACGCATTGTCGTTATTCGTGACGCATCAATGACCAATTGATTATATGGCAATGCAATGAAAAAAGCGTGTGGAAAACAGTGTTAATGACAGATTTGAGAAGCACATTTCTTCAATGTTGGCCGCATGGCATTCCTGTGCAGGTGACAATGGTAATTTTTCAAAACGACAAGGATATTTCAACACATGATTATTTGTTTGCTGTGCTCTATGGCCTCTGCTACAGACCTCATCGAAATGACACTTAGATATCTTAGGGTGTACATATCAAGTCTTCCCAAATGGTCTAGCGGATAGGCATCTACATTGTAACGCAGGGTGTCCCGGGTTCGATTCCCGTCATGGCAAATGTTTTTTGTAGAAAAATAAAATGAGTCCCAACGTGTGCAACAGAACAGTTCGAAATCTCGTTACATTTGCATCGTCATGAACATGACTTATATCAGGCTAGCTAATTTTTTCTTTGTTCATTTTAAGTGTAGAAACAATATTTCGTTTGTGAACATTTTTTTCTGCCGTTTTGACAACAGGCTCATGACTAAAGAACACACGGCTGTCTGCTGATTGACGCTTGACTGTAGATTTTCGCTTTGTGTCAACAGAACTTCCTAACGCACACTTTTTCAAAGTAGGTGAATTCATCAGATCTGTTTGAAACATTGCATTTTATCCATGCACGACGACTACTTAGATACTCGCAGCACAGTTGCCTCATATAAATTGCCCATGAGCGCGGAGCTTGTCTTTGTCACTGTAGCAACTTTGCTCCATCAGCGGGAGAAGGCGGTTCGACGCCCCTGTAAGCACATGTTTCTCTAATTCCTTTGTTTCAGGCAAGCCACTGTGACGTCAGACGCCTTTACGCATACAGCTTTGCGATGCTTAGACAGTAATAACATAATTCATGTTTACATTTCTTTAATTTTCGACGCATTGTCGTTATTCGTGACGCATCAATGACCAATTGATTATATGGCAATGCAATGAAAAAAGCGTGTGGAAAACAGTGTTAATGACAGATTTGAGAATCACATTTCTTCAATGTTGGCCGCATGGCATTCCTGTGCAGGTGACAATGGTAATTTTTCAAAACGACAAGGATATTTAAACACATGATTATTTGTTTGCTGTGCTCTATGGCCTCTGCTACAGACCTCATCGAAATGACACTTAGATATCTTAGGGTGTACATATCAAGTCTTCCCAAATGGTCTAGCGGATAGGAATCTGCCTTGTAACGCAGGGCGGCCCGTGTTCGATTCCCGTCATGGCAAAGGATTTTTGTAGAAAAATAAAATGAGTCCCAACGTGTGCAACAGAACAGTTCGAAATCTCGTTACATTTGCATCGTCATGAACATGACTTATATCAGGCTAGCTAATTTTTTCTTTGTTCATTTTAAGTGTGGAAACAATATTTCGTTTGTGAACATTTTTTTCTGCCGTTTTGACAACAGGCTCATGACTAAAGAACACACGGCTGTCTGCTGATTGACGCTTGACTGTAGATTTTCGCTTTGTGTCAAAAGAACTCCCTAACGCACACTTTTTCAATGTAGGTGAATTCATCAGATCTGTTTGAAACATTGCATTTTATCCATGCACGACGACTACTTAGATACTCGCAGCACAGTTGCCTCATATAAATTGCCCATGAGCGCGGAGCTTGTCTTTGTCACTGTAGCAACTTTGCTCCATCAGCGGGAGAAGGCGGTTCGACGCCCCTGTAAGCACATGTTTCTCTAATTCCTTTGTTTCAGGCAAGCCACTGTGACGTCAGACGCCTTTACGCATACAGCTTTGCGATGCTTAGACAGTAATAACATAATTCATGTTTACATTTCTTTAATTTTCGACGCATTGTCGTTATTCGTGACGCATCAATGACCAATTGATTATATGGCAATGCAATGAAAAAAGCGTGTGGAAAACAGTGTTAATGACAGATTTGAGAAGCACATTTCTTCAATGTTGGCCGCATGGCATTCCTGTGCAGGTGACAATGGTAATTTTTCAAAACGACAAGGATATTTAAACACATGATTATTTGTTTGCTGTGCTCTATGGCCTCTGCTACAGACCTCATCGAAATGACACTTAGATATCTTAGGGTGTACATATCAAGTCTTCCCAAATGGTCTAGCGGATAGGCATCTACCTTGTAACGCAGGGTGTCCCGGGTTCGATTCCCGTCATGGCAAATGTTTTTTGTAGAAAAATAAAATGAGTCCCAACGTGTGCAACAGAACAGTTCGAAATCTCCTTACATTTGCATCGTCATGAACATGACTTATATCAGGCTAGCTAATTTTTTCTTTGTTCATTTTAAGTGTAGAAACAATATTTCGTTTGTGAACATTTTTTTCTGCCGTTTTGACAACAGGCTCATGACTAAAGAACACACGGCTGTCTGCTGATTGACGCTTGACTGTAGATTTTCGCTTTGTGTCAAAAGAACTTCCTAACGCACACTTTTTCAAAGTAGGTGAATTCATCAGATCTGTTTGAAACATTGCATTTTATCCATGCACGACGACTACTTAGATACTCGCAGCACAGTTGCCTCATATAAATTGCCCATGAGCGCGGAGCTTGTCTTTGTCACTGTAGCAACTTTGCTCCATCAGCGGGAGAAGGCGGTTCGACGCCCCTGTAAGCACATGTTTCTCTAATTCCTTTGTTTCAGGCAAGCCACTGTGACGTCAGACGCCTTTACGCATACAGCTTTGCGATGCTTAGACAGTAATAACATAATTCATGTTTACATTTCTTTAATTTTCGACGCATTGTCGTTATTCGTGACGCATCAATGACCAATTGATTATATGGCAATGCAATGAAAAAAGCGTGTGGAAAACAGTGTTAATGACAGATTTGAGAAGCACATTTCTTCAATGTTGGCCGCATGGCATTCCTGTGCAGGTGACAATGGTAATTTTTCAAAACGACAAGGATATTTAAACACATGATTATTTGTTTGCTGTGCTCTATGGCCTCTGCTACAGACCTCATCGAAATGACACTTAGATATCTTAGGGTGTACATATCAAGTCTTCCCAAATGGTCTAGCGGATAGGAATCTGCCTTGTAACGTAGGGCGGCCCGTGTTCGATTCCCGTCATGGCCAAGGATTTTTGTAGAAAAATAAAATGAGTCCCAACGTGTGCAACAGAACAGTTCGAAATCTCGTTACATTTGCATCGTCATGAACATGACTTATATCAGGCTAGCTAATTTTGTCTTTGTTCATTTTAAGTGTAGAAACAATATTTCGTTTGTGAACATTTTTTTCTTCCGTTTTGACAACAGGCTCATGACTAAAGAACACACGGCTGTCTGCTGATTGACGCTTGACTGTAGATTTTCGCTTTGTGTCAAAAGAACTTCCTAACGCACACTTTTTCAAAGTAGGTGAATTCATCAGATCTGTTTGAAACATTGCATTTTATCCATGCACGACGACTACTTAGATACTCGCAGCACAGTTGCCTCATATAAATTGCCCATGAGCGCGGAGCTTGTCTTTGTCACTGTAGCAACTTTGCTCCATCAGCGGGAGAAGGCGGTTCGACGCCCCTGTAAGCACATGTTTCTCTAATTCCTTTGTTTCAGGCAAGCCACTGTGACGTCAGACGCCTTTATGCATACAGCTTTGCGATGCTTAGACAGTAATAACATAATTCATGTTTACATTTCTTTAATTTTCGACGCATTGTCGTTATTCGTGACGCATCAATGACCAATTGATTATATGGCAATGCAATGAAAAAAGCGTGTGGAAAACAGTGTTAATGACAGATTTGAGAAGCACATTTCTTCAATGTTGGCCGCATGGCATTCCTGTGCAGGTGACAATGGTAATTTTTCAAAACGACAAGGATATTTAAACACATGATTATTTGTTTGCTGTGCTCTATGGCCTCTGCTACAGACCTCATCGAAATGACACTTAGATATCTTAGGGTGTACATATCAAGTCTTCCCAAATGGTCTAGCGGATAGGAATCTGCCTTGTAACGTAGGGCGGCCCGTGTTCGATTCCCGTCATGGCCAAGGATTTTTGTAGAAAAATAAAATGAGTCCCAACGTGTGCAACAGAACAGTTCGAAATCTCGTTACATTTGCATCGTCATGAACATGACTTATATCAGGCTAGCTAATTTTGTCTTTGTTCATTTTAAGTGTAGAAACAATATTTCGTTTGTGAACATTTTTTTCTTCCGTTTTGACAACAGGCTCATGACTAAAGAACACACGGCTGTCTGCTGATTGACGCTTGACTGTAGATTTTCGCTTTGTGTCAAAAGAACTTCCTAACGCACACTTTTTCAAAGTAGGTGAATTCATCAGATCTGTTTGAAACATTGCATTTTATCCATGCACAACGACTACTTAGATACTCGCAGCACAGTTGCCTCATATAAATTGCCCATGAGCGCGGAGCTTGTCTTTGTCACTGTAGCAACTTTGCTCCATCAGCGGGAGAAGGAGGTTCGACGCCCCTGTAAGCACATGTTTCTCTAATTCCTTTGTTTCAGGCAAGCCACTGTGACGTCAGACGCCTTTACGCATACAGCTTTGCGATGCTTAGACAGTAATAACATAATTCATGTTTACATTTCTTTAATTTTCGACGCATTGTCGTTATTCGTGACGCATCAATGACCAATTGATTATATGGCAATGCAATGAAAAAAGCGTGTGGAAAACAGTGTTAATGACAGATTTGAGAAGCACATTTCTTCAATGTTGGCCGCATGGCATTCCTGTGCAGGTGACAATGGTAATTTTTCAAAACGACAAGGATATTTAAACACATGATTATTTGTTTGCTGTGCTCTATGGCCTCTGCTACAGACCTCATCGAAATGACACTTAGATATCTTAGGGTGTACATATCAAGTCTTCCCAAATGGTCTAGCGGATAGGAATCTGCCTTGTAACGTAGGGCGGCCCGTGTTCGATTCCCGTCATGGCAAAGGATTTTTGTAGAAAAATAAAATGAGTCCCAACGTGTGCAACAGAACAGTTCGAAATCTCGTTACATTTGCATCGTCATGAACATGACTTATATCAGGCTAGCTAATTTTGTCTTTGTTCATTTTAAGTGTAGAAACAATATTTCGTTTGTGAACATTTTTTTCTTCCGTTTTGACAACAGGCTCATGACTAAAGAACACACGGCTGTCTGCTGATTGACGCTTGACTGTAGATTTTCGCTTTGTGTCAAAAGAACTTCCTAACGCACACTTTTTCAAAGTAGGTGAATTCATCAGATCTGTTTGAAACATTGCATTTTATCCATGCACAACGACTACTTAGATACTCGCAGCACAGTTGCCTCATATAAATTGCCCATGAGCGCGGAGCTTGTCTTTGTCACTGTAGCAACTTTGCTCCATCAGCGGGAGAAGGAGGTTCGACGCCCCTGTAAGCACATGTTTCTCTAATTCCTTTGTTTCAGGCAAGCCACTGTGACGTCAGACGCCTTTACGCATACAGCTTTGCGATGCTTAGACAGTAATAACATAATTCATGTTTACATTTCTTTAATTTTCGACGCATTGTCGTTATTCGTGACGCATCAATGACCAATTGATTATATGGCAATGCAATGAAAAAAGCGTGTGGAAAACAGTGTTAATGACAGATTTGAGAAGCACATTTCTTCAATGTTGGCCGCATGGCATTCCTGTGCAGGTGACAATGGTAATTTTTCAAAACGACAAGGATATTTAAACACATGATTATTTGTTTGCTGTGCTCTATGGCCTCTGCTACAGACCTCATCGAAATGACACTTAGATATCTTAGGGTGTACATATCAAGTCTTCCCAAATGGTCTAGCGGATAGGAATCTGCCTTGTAACGTAGGGCGGCCCGTGTTCGATTCCCGTCATGGCAAAGGATTTTTGTAGAAAAATAAAATGAGTCCCAACGTGTGCAACAGAACAGTTCGAAATCTCGTTACATTTGCATCGTCATGAACATGACTTATATCAGGCTAGCTAATTTTGTCTTTGTTCATTTTAAGTGTAGAAACAATATTTCGTTTGTGAACATTTTTTTCTGCCGTTTTGACAACAGGCTCATGACTAAAGAACACACGGCTGTCTGCTGATTGACGCTTGACTGTAGATTTTCGCTTTGTGTCAAAAGAACTTCCTAACGCACACTTTTTCAAAGTAGGTGAATTCATCAGATCTGTTTGAAACATTGCATTTCATCCATGCACGACGACTGCTTAGATACTCGCAGCACAGTTGCCCCATATAAATTGCCCATGAGCGAGGAGCTTGTCTTTGTCACTGTAGCAACTTTGCTCCATCAGCGGGAGAAGGCGGTTCGACGCCCCTGTAAGCACATGTTTCTCTAATTTCTTTGTTTCAGGCAAGCCACTGTGACGTCAGACGCCTTTACGCATACAGCTTTGCGATGCTTAGACAGTAATAACATAATTCATGTTTACATTTCTTTAATTTTCGACGCATTGTCGTTATTCGTGACGCATCAATGACCAATTGATTATATGGCAATGCAATGAAAAAAGCGTGTGGAAAACAGTGTTAATGACAGATTTGAGAAGCACATTTCTTCAATGTTGGCCGCATGGCATTCCTGTGCAGGTGACAATGGTAATTTTTCAAAACGACAAGGATATTTCAACACATGATTATTTGTTTGCTGTGCTCTATGGCCTCTGCTACAGACCTCATCGAAATGACACTTAGATATCTTAGGGTGTACATATCAAGTCTTCCCAAATGGTCTAGCGGATAGGCATCTACCTTGTAACGCAGGGGGGCCCGGGTTCGATTCCCGTCATGGCAAATGTTTTTTGTAGAAAAATAAAATGAGTCCCAACGTGTGCAACAGAACAGTTCGAAATCTCGTTACATTTGCATCGTCATGAACATGACTTATATCAGGCTAGCTAATTTTTTCTTTGTTCATTTTAAGTGTAGAAACAATATTTCGTTTGTGAACATTTTTTTCTGCCGTTTTGACAACAGGCTCATGACTAAAGAACACACGGCTGTCTGCTGATTGACGCTTGACTGTAGATTTTCGCTTTGTGTCAAAAGAACTCCCTAACGCACACTTTTTCAATGTAGGTGAATTCATCAGATCTGTTTGAAACATTGCATTTTATCCATGCACGACGACTACTTAGATACTCGCAGCACAGTTGCCTCATATAAATTGCCCATGAGCGCGGAGCTTGTCTTTGTCACTGTAGCAACTTTGCTCCATCAGCGGGAGAAGGCGGTTCGACGCCCCTGTAAGCACATGTTTCTCTAATTCCTTTGTTTCAGGCAAGCCACTGTGACGTCAGACGCCTTTACGCATACAGCTTTGCGATGCTTAGACAGTAATAACATAATTCATGTTTACATTTCTTTAATTTTCGACGCATTGTCGTTATTCGTGACGCATCAATGACCAATTGATTATATGGCAATGCAATGAAAAAAGCGTGTGGAAAACAGTGTTAATGACAGATTTGAGAAGCACATTTCTTCAATGTTGGCCGCATGGCATTCCTGTGCAGGTGACAATGGTAATTTTTCAAAACGACAAGGATATTTAAACACATGATTATTTGTTTGCTGTGCTCTATGGCCTCTGCTACAGACCTCATCGAAATGACACTTAGATATCTTAGGGTGTACATATCAAGTCTTCCCAAATGGTCTAGCGGATAGGCATCTATCTTGTAACGCAGGGCGGCCCGGGATCGATTCCCGTCATGGCAAATGTTTTTTGTAGAAAAATAAAATGAGTCCCAACGTGTGCAACAGAACAGTTCGAAATCTCGTTACATTTGCATCGTCATGAACATGACTTATATCAGGCTAGCTCATTTTTTCTTTGTTCATTTTAAGTGTAGAAACAATATTTCGTTTGTGAACATTTTTTTCTGCCGTTTTGACAACAGGCTCATTACTAAAGAACACACGGCTGTCTGCTGATTGACGCTTGACTGTAGATTTTCGCTTTGTGTCAAAAGAACTCCCTAACGCACACTTTTTCAAAGTAGGTGAATTCATCAGATCTGTTTGAAACATTGCATTTTATCCATGCACGACGACTACTTAGATACTCGCAGCACAGTTGCCTCATATAAATTGCCCATGAGCGCGGAGCTTGTCTTTGTCACTGTAGCAACTTTGCTCCATCAGCGGGACAAGGAGGTTCGACGCCCCTGTAAGCACATGTTTCTCTAATTCCTTTGTTTCAGGCAAGCCACTGTGACGTCAGACGCCTTTACGCATACAGCTTTGCGATGCTTAGACAGTAATAACATAATTCATGTTTACATTTCTTTAATTTTCGACGCATTGTCGTTATTCGTGACGCATCAATGACCAATTGATTATATGGCAATGCAATGAAAAAAGCGTGTGGAAAACAGTGTTAATGACAGATTTGAGAAGCACATTTCTTCAATGTTGGCTGCAGGGCATTCCTGTGCAGGTGACAATGGTAATTTTTCAAAACGACAAGGATATTTAAACACATGATTATTTGTTTGCTGTGCTCTATGGCCTCTGCTACAGACCTCATCGAAATGACACTTTGATATCTTAGGGTGTACATATCAAGTCTTCCCAAATGGTCTAGCGGATAGGCATCTACCTTGTAACGCAGGGCGGCCCGGGTTCGATTCTTGTCATGGCAAATGTTTTTTGTAGAAAAATAAAATGAGTCCCAACGTGTGCAACAGAACAGTTTGAAATCTCGTTACATTTGCATCGTCATGAACATGACTTATATCAGGCTAGCTAATTTTTTCTTTGTTCATTTTAAGTGTAGAAACAATATTTCGTTTGTGAACATTTTTTTCTGCCGTTTTGACAACAGGCTCATGACTAAAGAACACACGGCTGTCTGCTGATTGACGCTTGACTGTAGATTTTCGCTTTGTGTCAAAAGAACTCCCTAACGCACACTTTTTCAAAGTAGGTGAATTCATCAGATCTGTTTGAAACATTGCATTTTATCCATGCACGACGACTACTTAGATACTCGCAGCACAGTTGCCTCATATAAATTGCCCGTGAGCGCGGAGCTTGTCTTTGTCACTGTAGCAACTTTGCTCCATCAGCGGGAGAAGGCGGTTCGAAGCCCCTGTAAGCACATGTTTCTCTAATTCCTTTGTTTCAGGCAAGCCACTGTGACGTCAGACGCCTTTACGCATACAGCTTTGCGATGCTTAGACAGTAATAACATAATTCATGTTTACATTTCTTTAATTTTCGACGCATTGTCGTTATTCGTGACGCATCAATGACCAATTGATTATATGGCAATGCAATGAAAAAAGCGTGTGGAAAACAGTGTTAATGACAGATTTGAGAAGCACATTTCTTCAATGTTGGCCGCATGGCATTCCTGTGCAGGTGACAATGGTAATTTTTCAAAACCACAAGGATATTTAAACACATGATTATTTGTTTGCTGTGCTCTATGGCCTCTGCTACAGACCTCATCGAAATGACACTTAGATATCTTAGGGTGTACATATCAAGTCTTCCCAAATGGTCTAGCGGATAGGCATCTGCCTTGTCACGCAGGGCGGCCCGGGTTCGATTCCCGTCATGGCAAAGGATTTTTGTAGAAAAATAAAATGAGTCCCAACGTGTGCAACAGAACAGTTCGAAATCTCGTTACATTTGCATCGTCATGAACATGACTTATATCAGGCTAGCTAATTTTTTCTTTGTTCATTTTAAGTGTAGAAACAATATTTCGTTTGTGAACATTTTTTTCTGCCGTTTTGACAACAGGCTCATTACTAAAGAACACACGGCTGTCTGCTGATTGACGCTTGACTGTAGACTTTCGCTTTGTGTCAAAAGAACTTCCTAACGCACACTTTTTCAAAGTAGGTGAATTCATCAGATCTGTTTGAAACATTACATTTTATCCATGCACGACGACTGCTTAGATACTCGCAGCACAGTTGCCCCATATAAATTGCCCATGAGCGCGGAGCTTGTCTTTGTCACTGTAGCAACTTTGCTCCATCAGCGGGAGAATGCGGTTCGACGCCCCTGTAAGCACATGTTTCTCTAATTCCTTTGTTTCAGGCAAGCCACTGTGACGTCAGACGCCTTTACGCATACAGCTTTGCGATGCTTAGACAGTAATAACATAATTCATGTTTACATTTCTTTAATTTTCGACGCATTGTCGTTATTCGTGACGCATCAATGACCAATTGATTATATGGCAATGCAATGAAAAAAGCGTGTGGAAAACAGTGTTAATGACAGATTTGAGAAGCACATTTCTTCAATGTTGGCCGCATGGCATTCCTGTGCAGGTGACAATGGTAATTTTTCAAAACGACAAGGATATTTAAACACATGATTATTTGTTTGCTGTGCTCTATGGCCTCTGCTACAGACCTCATCGAAATGACACTTAGATATCTTAGGGTGTACATATCAAGTCTTCCCAAATGGTCTAGCGGATAGGCATCTATCTTGTAACGCAGGGCGGCCCGGGATCGATTCCCGTCATGGCAAATGTTTTTTGTAGAAAAATAAAATGAGTCCCAACGTGTGCAACAGAACAGTTCGAAATCTCGTTACATTTGCATCGTCATGAACATGACTTATATCAGGCTAGCTCATTTTTTCTTTGTTCATTTTAAGTGTAGAAACAATATTTCGTTTGTGAACATTTTTTTCTGCCGTTTTGACAACAGGCTCATGACTAAAGAACACACGGCTGTCTGCTGATTGACGCTTGACTGTAGATTTTCGCTTTGTGTCAAAAGAACTTCCTAACGCACACTTTTTCAAAGTAGGTGAATTCATCAGATCTGTTTGAAACATTGCATTTTATCCATGCACGACGACTGCTTAGATACTCGCAGCACAGTTGACCCATATACATTGCCCATGAGCGCGGAGCTTGTCTTTGTCACTGTAGCAACTTTGCTCCATCAGCGGGAGAAGGCGCTTCGACGCCCCTGTAAGCACATGTTTCTCTGATTCCTTTGTTTCAGGCAAGCCACTGTGACGTCAGACGCCTTTACGCATACAGCTTTGCGATGCTTAGACAGTAATAACATAATTCATGTTTACATTTCTTTAATTTTCGACGCATTGTCGTTATTCGTGACGCATCAATGACCAATTGATTATATGGCAATGCAATGAAAAAAGCGTGTGGAAAACAGTGTTAATGACAGATTTGAGAAGCACATTTCTTCAATGTTGGCCGCATGGCATTCCTGTGCAGGTGACAATGGTAATTTTTCAAAACGACAAGGATATTTAAACACATGATTATTTGTTTGCTGTGCTCTATGGCCTCTGCTACAGACCTCATCGAAATGACACTTAGATATCTTAGGGTGTACATATCAAGTCTTCCCAAATGGTCTAGCGGATAGGCATCTACCTTGTAACGCAGGGCGGCCCGTGTTCGATTCTCGTCATGGCAAATGTTTTTTGTAGAAAAATAAAATGAGTCCCAACGTGTGCAACAGAACAGTTCGAAATCTCGTTACATTTGCATCGTCATGAACATGACTTATATCAGGCTAGCTCATTTTTTCTTTGTTCATTTTAAGTGTAGAAACAATATTTCGTTTGTGACCATTTTTTTCTGCCGTTTTGACAACAGGCTCATGACGAAAGAACACACGGCTGTCTGCTGATTGACGCTTGACTGTAGATTTTCGCTTTGTGTCAAAAGAACTTCCTAACGCACACTTTTTCAAAGTAGGTGAATTCATCAGATCTGTTTGAAACATTGCATTTTATCCATGCACGACGACTGCTTAGATACTCGCAGCACAGTTGTCCCATATACATTGCCCGTGAGCGCGGAGCTTGTCTTTGTCACTGTCGCAACTTTGCTCCATCAGCGGGAGAAGGCGCTTCGACGCCCCTGTAAGCACATGTTTCTCTGATTCCTTTGTTTCAGGCAAGCCACTGTGACGTCAGACGCCTTTACGCATACAGCTTTGCGATGCTTAGACAGTAATAACATAATTCATGTTTACATTTCTTTAATTTTCGACGCATTGTCGTTATTCGTGACGCATCAATGACCAATTGATTATATGGCAATGCAATGAAAAAAGCGTGTGGAAAACAGTGTTAATGACAGATTTGAGAAGCACATTTCTTCAATGTTGGCCGCATGGCATTCCTGTGCAGGTGACAATGGTAATTTTTCAAAACGACAAGGATATTTAAACACATGATTATTTGTTTGCTGTGCTCTATGGCCTCTGCTACAGACCTCATCGAAATGACACTTAGATATCTTAGGGTGTACATATCAAGTTTTCCCAAATGGTCTAGCGGATAGGCATCTACCTTGTAACGCAGGGCGGCCCGGGTTCGATTCCCGTCATGGCAAGTGTTTTTTGTAGAAAAATAAAATGAGTCCCAACGTGTGCAACAGAACAGTTCGAAATCTCGTTACATTTGCATCGTCATGAACATGACTTATATCAGGCTAGCTCATTTTTTCTTTGTTCATTTTAAGTGTAGAAACAATATTTCGTTTGTGACCATTTTTTTCTGCCGTTTTGACAACAGGCTCATGACTAAAGAACACACGGCTGTCTGCTGATTGACGCTTGACTGTAGATTTTCGCTTTGTGTCAAAAGAACTTCCTAACGCACACTTTTTCAAAGTAGGTGAATTCATCAGATCTGTTTGAAACATTGCATTTTATCCATCCACGACGACTGCTTAGATACTCGCAGCACAGTTGCCCCATATACATTGCCCATGAGCGCGGAGCTTGTCTTTGTCACTGTCGCAACTTTGCTCCATCAGCGGGAGAAGGCGCTTCGACGCCCCTGTAAGCACATGTTTCTCTGATTGCTGTGCTCTATGGCCTCTGCTACAGACCTCATCGAAATGACACTTAGATATCTTAGGGTGTACATATCAAGTCTTCCCAAATGGTCTAGCGGATAGGCATCTACCTTGTAACGCAGGGCGGCCCTGGTTCGATTCTCGTCATGGCAAATGTTTTTTGTAGAAAAATAAAATGAGTCCCAACGTGTGCAACAGAACAGTTCGAAATCTCGTTACATTTGCATCGTCATGAACATGACTTATATCAGGCTAGCTCATTTTTTCTTTGTTAATTTTAAGTGTAGAAACAATATTTCGTTTGTGACCATTTTTTTCTGCCGTTTTGACAACAGGCTCATGACTAAAGAACACACGGCTGTCTGCTGATTGACGCTTGACTGTAGATTTTCGCTTTGTGTCAAAAGAACTTCCTAACGCACACTTTTTCAAAGTAGGTGAATTCATCAGATCTGTTTGAAACATTGCATTTTATCCATCCACGACGACTGCTTAGATACTCGCAGCACAGTTGCCCCATATACATTGCCCATGAGCGCGGAGCTTGTCTTTGTCACTGTCGCAACTTTGCTCCATCAGCGGGAGAAGGCGCTTCGACGCCCCTGTAAGCACATGTTTCTCTGATTCCTTTGTTTCAGGCAAGCCACTGTGACGTCAGACGCCTTTACGCATACAGCTTTGCGATGCTTAGACAGTAATAACATAATTCATGTTTACATTTCTTTAATTTTCGACGCATTGTCGTTATTCGTGACGCATCAATGACCAATTGATTATATGGCAATGCAATGAAAAAAGCGTGTGGAAAACAGTGTTAATGACAGATTTGAGAAGCACATTTCTTCAATGTTGGCCGCATGGCATTCCTGTGCAGGTGACAATGGTAATTTTTCAAAACCACAAGGATATTTAAACACATGATTATTTGTTTGCTGTGCTCTATGGCCTCTGCTACAGACCTCATCGAAATGACACTTAGATATCTTAGGGTGTACATATCAAGTTTTCCCAAATGGTCTAGCGGATAGGCATCTACCTTGTAACGCAGGGCGGCCCGGGTTCGATTCCTGTCATGGCAAGTGTTTTTTGTAGAAAAATAAAATGAGTCCCAACGTGTGCAACAGAACAGTTCGAAATCTCGTTACATTTGCATCGTCATGACCATGACTTATATCAGGCTAGCTCATTTTTTCTTTGTTCATTTTAAGTGTAGAAACAATATTTCGTTTGTGACCATTTTTTTCTGCCGTTTTGACAACAGGCTCATGACTAAAGAACACACGGCTGTCTGCTGATTGACGCTTGACTGTAGATTTTCGCTTTGTGTCAAAAGAACTTCCTAACGCACACTTTTTCAAAGTAGGTGAATTCATCAGATCTGTTTGAAACATTGCATTTTATCCATGCACGACGACTGCTTAGATACTCGCAGCACAGTTGCCCCATATACATTGCCCATGAGCGCGGAGCTTGTCTTTGTCACTGTAGCAACTTTGCTCCATCAGCGGGAGAAGGCGCTTCGACGCCCCTGTAAGCACATGTTTCTCTGATTCCTTTGTTTCAGGCAAGCCACTGTGACGTCAGACGCCTTTACGCATACAGCTTTGCGATGCTTAGACAGTAATAACATAATTCATGTTTACATTTCTTTAATTTTCGACGCATTGTCGTTATTCGTGACGCATCAATGACCAATTGATTATATGGCAATGCAATGAAAAAAGCGTGTGGAAAACAGTGTTAATGACAGATTTGAGAAGCACATTTCTTCAATGTTGGCCGCATGGCATTCCTGTGCAGGTGACAATGGTAATTTTTCAAAACGACAAGGATATTTAAACACATGATTATTTGTTTGCTGTGCTCTATGGCCTCTGCTACAGACCTCATCGAAATGACACTTAGATATCTTAGGGTGTACATATCAAGTTTTCCCAAATGGTCTAGCGGATAGGCATCTACCTTGTAACGCAGGGCGGCCCGGGTTCGATTCCCGTCATGGCAAGTGTTTTTTGTAGAAAAATAAAATGAGTCCCAACGTGTGCAACAGAACAGTTCGAAATCTCGTTACATTTGCATCGTCATGAACATGACTTATATCAGGCTAGCTCATTTTTTCTTTGTTCATTTTAAGTGTAGAAACAATATTTCGTTTGTGACCATTTTTTTCTGCCGTTTTGACAACAGGCTCATGACTAAAGAACACACGGCTGTCTGCTGATTGACGCTTGACTGTAGATTTTCGCTTTGTGTCAAAAGAACTTCCTAACGCACACTTTTTCAAAGTAGGTGAATTCATCAGATCTGTTTGAAACATTGCATTTTATCCATCCACGACGACTGCTTAGATACTCGCAGCACAGTTGCCCCATATACATTGCCCATGAGCGCGGAGCTTGTCTTTGTCACTGTCGCAACTTTGCTCCATCAGCGGGAGAAGGCGCTTCGACGCCCCTGTAAGCACATGTTTCTCTGATTGCTGTGCTCTATGGCCTCTGCTACAGACCTCATCGAAATGACACTTAGATATCTTAGGGTGTACATATCAAGTCTTCCCAAATGGTCTAGCGGATAGGCATCTACCTTGTAACGCAGGGCGGCCCTGGTTCGATTCTCGTCATGGCAAATGTTTTTTGTAGAAAAATAAAATGAGTCCCAACGTGTGCAACAGAACAGTTCGAAATCTCGTTACATTTGCATCGTCATGAACATGACTTATATCAGGCTAGCTCATTTTTTCTTTGTTAATTTTAAGTGTAGAAACAATATTTCGTTTGTGACCATTTTTTTCTGCCGTTTTGACAACAGGCTCATGACTAAAGAACACACGGCTGTCTGCTGATTGACGCTTGACTGTAGATTTTCGCTTTGTGTCAAAAGAACTTCCTAACGCACACTTTTTCAAAGTAGGTGAATTCATCAGATCTGTTTGAAACATTGCATTTTATCCATCCACGACGACTGCTTAGATACTCGCAGCACAGTTGCCCCATATACATTGCCCATGAGCGCGGAGCTTGTCTTTGTCACTGTCGCAACTTTGCTCCATCAGCGGGAGAAGGCGCTTCGACGCCCCTGTAAGCACATGTTTCTCTGATTCCTTTGTTTCAGGCAAGCCACTGTGACGTCAGACGCCTTTACGCATACAGCTTTGCGATGCTTAGACAGTAATAACATAATTCATGTTTACATTTCTTTAATTTTCGACGCATTGTCGTTATTCGTGACGCATCAATGACCAATTGATTATATGGCAATGCAATGAAAAAAGCGTGTGGAAAACAGTGTTAATGACAGATTTGAGAAGCACATTTCTTCAATGTTGGCCGCATGGCATTCCTGTGCAGGTGACAATGGTAATTTTTCAAAACCACAAGGATATTTAAACACATGATTATTTGTTTGCTGTGCTCTATGGCCTCTGCTACAGACCTCATCGAAATGACACTTAGATATCTTAGGGTGTACATATCAAGTTTTCCCAAATGGTCTAGCGGATAGGCATCTACCTTGTAACGCAGGGCGGCCCGGGTTCGATTCCTGTCATGGCAAGTGTTTTTTGTAGAAAAATAAAATGAGTCCCAACGTGTGCAACAGAACAGTTCGAAATCTCGTTACATTTGCATCGTCATGACCATGACTTATATCAGGCTAGCTCATTTTTTCTTTGTTCATTTTAAGTGTAGAAACAATATTTCGTTTGTGACCATTTTTTTCTGCCGTTTTGACAACAGGCTCATGACTAAAGAACACACGGCTGTCTGCTGATTGACGCTTGACTGTAGATTTTCGCTTTGTGTCAAAAGAACTTCCTAACGCACACTTTTTCAAAGTAGGTGAATTCATCAGATCTGTTTGAAACATTGCATTTTATCCATGCACGACGACTGCTTAGATACTCGCAGCACAGTTGCCCCATATACATTGCCCATGAGCGCGGAGCTTGTCTTTGTCACTGTAGCAACTTTGCTCCATCAGCGGGAGAAGGCGCTTCGACGCCCCTGTAAGCACATGTTTCTCTGATTCCTTTGTTTCAGGCAAGCCACTGTGACGTCAGACGCCTTTACGCATACAGCTTTGCGATGCTTAGACAGTAATAACATAATTCATGTTTACATTTCTTTAATTTTCGACGCATTGTCGTTATTCGTGACGCATCAATGACCAATTGATTATATGGCAATGCAATGAAAAAAGCGTGTGGAAAACAGTGTTAATGACAGATTTGAGAAGCACATTTCTTCAATGTTGGCCGCATGGCATTCCTGTGCAGGTGACAATGGTAATTTTTCAAAACCACAAGGATATTTAAACACATGATTATTTGTTTGCTGTGCTCTATGGCCTCTGCTACAGACCTCATCGAAATGACACTTAGATATCTTAGGGTGTACATATCAAGTTTTCCCAAATGGTCTAGCGGATAGGCATCTACCTTGTAACGCAGGGCGGCCCGGGTTCGATTCCTGTCATGGCAAGTGTTTTTTGTAGAAAAATAAAATGAGTCCCAACGTGTGCAACAGAACAGTTCGAAATCTCGTTACATTTGCATCGTCATGACCATGACTTATATCAGGCTAGCTCATTTTTTCTTTGTTCATTTTAAGTGTAGAAACAATATTTCGTTTGTGACCATTTTTTTCTGCCGTTTTGACAACAGGCTCATGACTAAAGAACACACGGCTGTCTGCTGATTGACGCTTGACTGTAGATTTTCGCTTTGTGTCAAAAGAACTTCCTAACGCACACTTTTTCAAAGTAGGTGAATTCATCAGATCTGTTTGAAACATTGCATTTTATCCATGCACGACGACTGCTTAGATACTCGCAGCACAGTTGCCCCATATACATTGCCCATGAGCGCGGAGCTTGTCTTTGTCACTGTAGCAACTTTGCTCCATCAGCGGGAGAAGGCGCTTCGACGCCCCTGTAAGCACATGTTTCTCTGATTCCTTTGTTTCAGGCAAGCCACTGTGACGTCAGACGCCTTTACGCATACAGCTTTGCGATGCTTAGACAGTAATAACATAATTCATGTTTACATTTCTTTAATTTTCGACGCATTGTCGTTATTCGTGACGCATCAATGACCAATTGATTATATGGCAATGCAATGAAAAAAGCGTGTGGAAAACAGTGTTAATGACAGATTTGAGAAGCACATTTCTTCAATGTTGGCCGCATGGCATTCCTGTGCAGGTGACAATGGTAATTTTTCAAAACGACAAGGATATTTAAACACATGATTATTTGTTTGCTGTGCTCTATGGCCTCTGATACAGACCTCATCGAAATGACACTTAGATATCTTAGGGTGTACATATCAAGTTTTCCCAAATGGTCTAGCGGATAGGCATCTACCTTGTAACGCAGGGCGGCCCGGGTTCGATTCCCGTCATGGCAAGTGTTTTTTGTAGAAAAATAAAATGAGTCCCAACGTGTGCAACAGAACAGTTCGAAATCTCGTTACATTTGCATCGTCATGAACATGACTTATATCAGGCTAGCTCATTTTTTCTTTGTTCATTTTAAGTGTAGAAACAATATTTCGTTTGTGAACATTTTTTTCTGCCGTTTTGACAACAGGCTCATGACTAAAGAACACACGGCTGTCTGCTGATTGACGCTTGACTGTAGATTTTCGCTTTGTGTCAAAAGAACTTCCTAACGCACACTTTTTCAAATTAGGTGAATTCATCAGATCTGTTTGAAACATTGCATTTTATCCATGCACGACGACTGCTTAGATACTCGCAGCACAGTTGCCCCATATACATTGCCCATGAGCGCGGAGCTTGTCTTTGTCACTGTCGCAACTTTGCTCCATCAGCGGGAGAAGGCGCTTCGACGCCCCTGTAAGCACATGTTTCTCTGATTCCTTTGTTTCAGGCAAGCCACTGTGACGTCAGACGCCTTTACGCATACAGCTTTGCGATGCTTAGACAGTAATAACATAATTCATGTTTACATTTCTTTAATTTTCGACGCATTGTCGTTATTCGTGACGCATCAATGACCAATTGATTATATGGCAATGCAATGAAAAAAGCGTGTGGAAAACAGTGTTAATGACAGATTTGAGAAGCACATTTCTTCAATGTTGGCCGCATGGCATTCCTGTGCAGGTGACAATGGTAATTTTTCAAAACGACAAGGATATTTAAACACATGATTATTTGTTTGCTGTGCTCTATGGCCTCTGCTACAGACCTCATCGAAATGACACTTAGATATCTTAGGGTGTACATATCAAGTTTTCCCAAATGGTCTAGCGGATAGGCATCTACCTTGTAACGCAGGGCGGCCCGGGTTCGATTCCCGTCATGGCAAGTGTTTTTTGTAGAAAAATAAAATGAGTCCCAACGTGTGCAACAGAACAGTTCGAAATCTCGTTACATTTGCATCGTCATGAACATGACTTATATCAGGCTAGCTCATTTTTTCTTTGTTCATTTTAAGTGTAGAAACAATATTTCGTTTGTGAACATTTTTTTCTGCCGTTTTGACAACAGGCTCATGACTAAAGAACACACGGCTGTCTGCTGATTGACGCTTGACTGTAGATTTTCGCTTTGTGTCAAAAGAACTTCCTAACGCACACTTTTTCAAAGTAGGTGAATTCATCAGATCTGTTTGAAACATTGCATTTTATCCATGCACGACGACTGCTTAGATACTCGCAGCACAGTTGCCCCATATACATTGCCCATGAGCGCGGAGCTTGTCTTTGTCACTGTCGCAACTTTGCTCCATCAGCGGGAGAAGGCGCTTCGACGCCCCTGTAAGCACATGTTTCTCTGATTCCTTTGTTTCAGGCAAGCCACTGTGACGTCAGACGCCTTTACGCATACAGCTTTGCGATGCTTAGACAGTAATAACATAATTCATGTTTACATTTCTTTAATTTTCGACGCATTGTCGTTATTCGTGACGCATCAATGACCAATTGATTATATGGCAATGCAATGAAAAAAGCGTGTGGAAAACAGTGTTAATGACAGATTTGAGAAGCACATTTCTTCAATGTTGGCCGCATGGCATTCCTGTGCAGGTGACAATGGTAATTTTTCAAAACGACAAGGATATTTAAACACATGATTATTTGTTTGCTGTGCTCTATGGCCTCTGCTACAGACCTCATCGAAATGACACTTAGATATCTTAGGGTGTACATATCAAGTTTTCCCAAATGGTCTAGCGGATAGGCATCTACCTTGTAACGCAGGGCGGCCCGGGTTCGATTCCCGTCATGGCAAGTGTTTTTTGTAGAAAAATAAAATGAGTCCCAACGTGTGCAACAGAACAGTTCGAAATCTCGTTACATTTGCATCGTCATGAACATGACTTATATCAGGCTAGCTCATTTTTTCTTTGTTCATTTTAAGTGTAGAAACAATATTTCGTTTGTGAACATTTTTTTCTGCCGTTTTGACAACAGGCTCATGACTAAAGAACACACGGCTGTCTGCTGATTGACGCTTGACTGTAGATTTTCGCTTTGTGTCAAAAGAACTTCCTAACGCACACTTTTTCAAAGTAGGTGAATTCATCAGATCTGTTTGAAACATTGCATTTTATCCATGCACGACGACTGCTTAGATACTCGCAGCACAGTTGCCCCATATACATTGCCCATGAGCGCGGAGCTTGTCTTTGTCACTGTCGCAACTTTGCTCCATCAGCGGGAGAAGGCGCTTCGACGCCCCTGTAAGCACATGTTTCTCTGATTCCTTTGTTTCAGGCAAGCCACTGTGACGTCAGACGCCTTTACGCATACAGCTTTGCGATGCTTAGACAGTAATAACATAATTCATGTTTACATTTCTTTAATTTTCGACGCATTGTCGTTATTCGTGACGCATCAATGACCAATTGATTATATTGCAATGCAATGAAAAAAGCGTGTGGAAAACAGTGTTAATGACAGATTTGAGAAGCACATTTCTTCAATGTTGGCCGCATGGCATTCCTGTGCAGGTGACAATGGTAATTTTTCAAAACGACAAGGATGTTTAAACACATGATTATTTGTTTGCTGTGCTCTATGGCCTCTGCTACAGACCTCATCGAAATGACACTTAGATATCTTAGGGTGTACATATCAAGTTTTCCCAAATGGTCTATCGGATAGGCATCTACCTTGTAACGCAGGGCGGCCCGGGTTCGATTCCCGTCATGGCAAGTGTTTTTTGTAGAAAAATAAAATGAGTCCCAACGTGTGCAACAGAACAGTTCGAAATCTCGTTACATTTGCATCGTCATGAACATGACTTATATCAGGCTAGCTAATTTTTTCTTTGTTCATTTTAAGTGTAGAAACAATATTTCGTTTGTGACCATTTTTTTCTGCCGTTTTGACAACAGGCTCATGACTAAAGAACACACGGCTGTCTGCTGATTGACGCTTGACTGTAGAATTTCGCTTTGTGTCAAAAGAACTTCCTAACGCACACTTTTTCAAAGTAGGTGAATTCATCAGATCTGTTTGAAACATTGCATTTTATCCATGCACGACGACTGCTTAGATATTCGCAGCACAGTTGCCCCATATACATTGCCCATGAGCGCGGAGCTTGTCTTTGTCACTGTCGCAACTTTCCTCCATCAGCGGGAGAAGTCGCTTCGACGCCCCTGTAAGCACATGTTTCTCTAATTCCTTTGTTTCAGGCAAGCCACTGTGACGTCAGACGCCTTTACGCATACAGCTTTGCGATGCTTAGACAGTAATAACATAATTCATGTTTACATTTCTTTAATTTTCGACGCATTGTCGTTATTCGTGACGCATCAATGACCAATTGATTATATGGCAATGCAATGAAAAAAGCGTGTGGAAAACAGTGTTAATGACAGATTTGAGAAGCACATTTCTTCAATGTTGGCCGCATGGCATTCCTGTGCAGGTGACAATGGTAATTTTTCAAAACGACAAGGATATTTAAACACATGATTATTTGTTTGCTGTGCTCTATGGCCTCTGCTACAGACCTCATCGAAATGACACTTAGATATCTTAGGGTGTACATATCAAGTCTTCCCAAATGGTCTAGCGGATAGGAATCTGCCTTGTCACGCAGGGCGGCCCGGGTTCGATTCCCGTCATGGCAAATGATTTTTGTAGAAAAATAAAATGAGTCCCAACGTGTGCAACAGAACAGTTCGAAATCTCGTTACATTTGCATCGTCATGAACATGACTTATATCAGGCTAGCTCATTTTTTCTTTGTTCATTTTAAGTGTAGAAACAATATTTCGTTTGTGACCATTTTTTTCTGCCGTTTTGACAAGAGGCTCATGACTAAAGAACACACGGCTGTCTGCTGATTGACGCTTGACTGTAGATTTTCGCTTTGTGTCAAAAGAACTTCCTAACGCACACTTTTTCAAAGTAGGTGAATTCATCAGATCTGTTTGAAACATTGCATTTTATCCATGCACGACGACTACTTAGATACTCGCAGCACAGTTGCCTCATATAAATTGCCCATGAGCGCGGAGCTTGTCTTTGTCACTGTAGCAACTTTGCTCCATCAGCGGGAGAAGGCGGTTAGACGCCCCTGTAAGCACATGTTTCTCTAATTCCTTTGTTTCAGGCAAGCCACTGTGACGTCAGACGCCTTTACGCATACAGCTTTGCGATGCTTAGACAGTAATAACATAATTCATGTTTACATTTCTTTAATTTTCGACGCATTGTCGTTATTCGTGACGCATCAATGACCAATTGATTATATGGCAATGCAATGAAAAAAGCGTGTGGAAAACAGTGTTAATGACAGATTTGAGAAGCACATTTCTTCAATGTTGGCCGCAGGGCATTCCTGTGCAGGTGACAATGGTAATTTTTCAAAACGACAAGGATATTTAAACACTTGATTATTTGTTTGCTGTGCTCTATGGCCTCTGCTACAGACCTCATCGAAATGACACTTAGATATCTTAGGGTGTACATATCAAGTCTTCCCAAATGGTCTAGCGGATAGGAATCTGCCTTGTCACGCAGGGCGGCCCGGGTTCGATTCCCGTCATGGCAAAGGATTTTTGTAGAAAAATAAAATGAGTCCCAACGTGTGCAACAGAACAGTTCGAAATCTCGTTACATTTGCATCGTCATGAACATGACTTATATCAGGCTAGCTAATTTTTTCTTTGTTCATTTTAAGTGTAGAAACAATATTTCGTTTGTGAACATTTTTTTCTGCCGTTTTGACAACAGGCTCATGACTAAAGAACACACGGCTATCTGCTGATTGACGCTTGACTGTAGATTTTCGCTTTGTGTCAAAAGAACTCCCTAACGCACACTTTTTCAAAGTAGGTGAATTCATCAGATCTGTTTGAAACATTGCATTTTATCCATGCACGACGACTACTTAGATACTCGCAGCACAGTTGCCTCATATAAATTGCCCATGAGCGCGGAGCTTGTCTTTGTCACTGTAGCAACTTTGCTCCATCAGCGGGAGAAGGTGGTTCGACGCCCCTGTAAGCACATGTTTCTCTAATTCCTTTGTTTCAGGCAAGCCACTGTGACGTCAGACGCCTTTACGCATACAGCTTTGCGATGCTTAGACAGTAATAACATAATTCATGTTTACATTTCTTTAATTTTCGACGCATTGTCGTTATTCGTGACGCATCAATGACCAATTGATTATATGGCAATGCAATGAAAAAAGCGTGTGGAAAACAGTGTTAATGACAGATTTGAGAAGCACATTTCTTCAATGTTGGCTGCAGGGCATTCCTGTGCAGGTGACAATGGTAATTTTTCAAAACGACAAGGATATTTAAACACATGATTATTTGTTTGCTGTGCTCTATGGCCTCTGCTACAGACCTCATCGAAATGACACTTAGATATCTTAGGGTGTACATATCAAGTCTTCTAAAAAGGTCTAGCGCATGGCTGCCCAATTTGGGGCCCGTGGGCCAAACTTGGCCCGCGACCGATTATATTTGGCCCGCGCCTTATCCACTGTATAATTTTTTTCCCGCCACCAGCGCTCGGAATCTGCGCTCGCTCTCATTGAATATTATTTATTGGTGCACTTCCACTCCTGACCAGAGAATAACATTGTGATACAATGATGGTAGGGTGGCGCTGTATGAGCTCCTACCAGATGCAATCCGGTGAGGCGAAGACCAGTGAGTGAGAGGATGCAAGGATGGAGCGTGTTAAGGAGTGGCACACAGACAAGCGAAAATTCAAAAAAAGTTGGGAACATGATTATCTTTTTACAGAGGTCGATTCCACCGCAGTGTGTCTGGTATGTAAGCAGAGGGTCGCTGTTTCAAAGGAGTACAACATTCGTCGTCACTATGAAACTATGCATTCTCACCAGTTCGCAAAATACACAGGTGACGATCGCAAGCTGAAGGTAGCAGACTTGCTAAGAAAGCTAACCACACAGCAGCGAACTTTACTTCAGCCGTCCACTGCACAAGAAAATGCCACTCGGGCAAGTTATCGCATTAGCAAAGTCATTGTCAGAAGTGGACGAGCTTTTGCTGCGGGTGATTTTGTCAAAGAGTGTCTGACAATTGCTTCTGAAGCTGTGTGTCCAACTCAGATGCGGGCATTTTCTCAGATTAGCCTGTCAAGGAACACCCGCCACGTTGAGGACATGGCCGAAGACGTTCGGGGCCAGATAGCCCAAAGAGCAAGTTGGTTTTCTGCCTTCTCCATAGCAAGCGATGAAAGCACCGACATATCTGACTCAGCACAGTTGCTGGTGTTTTTGCGAGGCGTCAATGAGGACTTTGAAGTGTGTCAAGAACTAGCGGGCCTTGAAACACTGAAAGGGACAACAAGAGGTATCGATATTTTTATGGCAGTGCAGCGAATTATGGACAAGAACGGGTTGAAGTGGGAAAACCTATCTGACATCACGACTGATGGAGCCCCGGCCATGGTCGGTAAGAGAGCAGGCCTAACTGCACTTGTGTCGGACAAAGTCCGTGAGTTTGGTGGCTCGATTTTTAAATACCATTGTATTTTGCATCAGGAGCAACTGTGCGCTAAAAACATCGGCCTGAAGAACGTGATGCAGGATGTCGTTGGCATTGTCAATAATATTCGCTCAAAGGCGCTCTCACACCGTCAGTTCAAAGCTCTTGTTGATGAGATGGATGCCCAGTATGGTGATGTATTGTACCACCAGGAGGTGCGGTGGCTGAGCCGTGGGAAAGTTTTACGACGTTTCTTTGAGTTGCGTGAGGAAATCAGGGTGTTTCAAGCCACAAAGAAGAACAGCATCCAAGTGCCCTCGGACAATCACTCGCTTGCAGACCTGGCTTTTCTTGTGGACATCACAGAGCTGCTGAATATCCTCAATCTTCAGCTTCAAGGGAGAGACCAGATAATCACTCAGATGTATGACCATGTCAAAGCCTTCAAGCAAAAGCTCCAGTTGCTTAGCAGACATCTCTCAACAGGTGAGATCTAACTTTAATATGTTATTGAACACACAACAATGTAGTAGGCTTGTTATTGATCACAACCATGTTATTATATTTGTGTGATGCATGCATACTTTGTGTTTGTGGAAAATGGATGTTCTATTTAAATCTAGGCATTAAATCCAATCACAGAAGCAGTATTTGTTTTTCATACTGCAGCCATAAACAAAAAAAAGTAATTTTTTTCTCATTTGATTGATGTTTGGTATTTAATTGAAAATCAAATGAACAATCTTGCATCTTACATTGCTCCTTTTGTCTTTGTGTCTGTACATTCAGGAAATTTGGCACATTTTCCCAGCCTCAGAGAAGTTGGGTTGATGGAGGAAGACACACCAAAATACCTCGACATTCTCAGCAATCTTGTGGTGGAGTTTGACCATCGCTTTGAAGATTTTCGTGGAAATGAAACAGCATGAGCTGTTTGTGCAACCCTTTTCTGTAAATGTGGATGCAGTCAGTGAGGAGCTTCAAATGGAACTTTTGGAACTTCAGTCTGATTCAGACCTCCGTAGCAGGTTCAGAGAGCTTTCCTTACAGGACTTTTACAAATGTGTTCCTGCACACAGATATGGCAAGATCCGCAAACATGCACAGGTGATGTTATCCCTCTTTGGAAGTACCTATGTATGTGAGCAGGCTTTCAGCCTGATGAATCTTAAGAAGTCCAAACTAAGAAATGCTTTATCTGACTCTCACCTACATGACATTCTCACTTTGTCAGTTAGTCAGCTGGAGCCTGATATTGAGAGACTTTTAAAAACCAAGGACAGGCTTCATGTCTCCCACTGATAGGCCTAGCCTACTTCAGGCAGGATGTGTAGGCCTAGGCCTCCAATGTGTCAGAGTATGTTCTGCTCTGTATGATTAATGGGGGCATGTTTTGTCCCATGTTACTTTGTTTATTGCACTTGTAAGTACAGTACTGATTTCTACAAACCTTCTCAAGCTGTTGTCCAATTCTACTACTATTCCTGATTTAAAAATGATTGTTCAAACCAGTGAAGAATGTATTTTGGTCCCATGGAGACATGTTTTGTCCCATGTTACTTTGCACTAAATGTCTTTGTATTTGAAGATATAGGCCCAAGGCCTAGTAATGTTCCATATCTGTCTTCAAATATTTCATAGTGCTTCAATTATTTTTCGAATTTAAAGAAGCCAGATTGACGTCAGTAATTTTTTGAACATTAATGTGAAGCACAATAAACTGTGTCATTCCTTTTTCGAAATTACTTTGTGATAGTGTTTATTTTGTACACGCATACTATATATACCCATATTTAACTTAATGTACTGCAGAATTAACATTTTGGCCCACGACCCTCCCCCCAGATTAAATTTTGGCCCTCCACTGGGAAGAATTTGGGCACCCCTGGTCTAGCGGATAGGCATCTGCCTTGTCACGCAGGGCGGCCCGGGTTCGATTCCCGTCATGGCAAAGGATTTTTGTAGAAAAATAAAATGAGTCCCAACGTGTGCAACAGAACAGTTCGAAATCTCGTTACATTTGCATCGTCATGAACATGACTTATATCAGGCTAGCAAATTTTTTCTTTGTTCATTTTAAGTGTAGAAACAATATTTTGTTTGTGAACATTTTTTTCTGTCGTTTTGACAACAGGCTCATTACTAAAGAACACACGGCTGTCTGCTGATTGACGCTTGACTGTAGATTTTCGCTTTGTGTCAAAAGAACTCCCTAACGCACACTTTTTCAAAGTAGGTGAATTCATCAGATCTGTTTGAAACATTGCATTTTATCCATGCACGACGACTACTTAGATACTCGCAGCACAGTTGCCTCATATAAATTGCCCATGAGCGCGGAGCTTGTCTTTGTCACTGTAGCAACTTTGCTCCATCAGCGGGAGAAGGAGGTTCGACGCCCCTGTAAGCACATGTTTCTCTAATTCCTTTGTTTCAGGCAAGCCACTGTGACGTCAGACGCCTTTACGCATACAGCTTTGCGATGCTTAGACAGTAATAACATAATTCATGTTTACATTTCTTTAATTTTCGACGCATTGTCGTTATTCGTGACGCATCAATGACCAATTGATTATATGGCAATGCAATGAAAAAAGCGTGTGGAAAACAGTGTTAATGACAGATTTGAGAAGCACATTTCTTCAATGTTGGCTGCAGGGCATTCCTGTGCAGGTGACAATGGTAATTTTTCAAAACGACAAGGATATTTAAACACATGATTATTTGTTTGCTGTGCTCTATGGCCTCTGCTACAGACCTCATCGAAATGACACTTAGATATCTTAGGGTGTACATATCAAGTCTTCCCAAATGGTCTAGCGGATAGGCATCTGCCTTGTCACGCAGGGCGGCCCGGGTTCGATTCCCGTCATGGCAAAGGGTTTTTGTAGAAAAATAAAATGAGTCCCAACGTGTGCAACAGAACAGTTCGAAATCTCGTTACATTTGCATCGTCATGAACATGACTTATATCAGGCTAGCTAATTTTTTCTTTGTTCATTTTAAGTGTAGAAACAATATTTCGTTTGTGAACATTTTTTTCTGTCGTTTTGACAACAGGCTCATTACTAAAGAACACACGGCTGTCTGCTGATTGACGCTTGACTGTAGATTTTCGCTTTGTGTCAAAAGAACTCCCTAACGCACACTTTTTCAAAGTAGGTGAATTCATCAGATCTGTTTGAAACATTGCATTTTATCCATGCACGACGACTACTTAGATACTCGCAGCACAGTTGCCTCATATAAATTGCCCATGAGAGCGGAGCTTGTCTTTGTCACTGTAGCAACTTTGCTCCATCAGCGGGAGAAGGAGGTTCGACGCCCCTGTAAGCACATGTTTCTCTAATTCCTTTGTTTCAGGCAAGCCACTGTGACGTCAGACGCCTTTACGCATACAGCTTTGCGATGCTTAGACAGTAATAACATAATTCATGTTTACATTTCTTTAATTTTCGACGCATTGTCGTTATTCGTGACGCATCAATGACCAATTGATTATATGGCAATGCAATGAAAAAAGCGTGTGGAAAACAGTGTTAATGACAGATTTGAGAAGCACATTTCTTCAATGTTGGCCGCATGGCATTCCTGTGCAGGTGACAATGGTAATTTTTCAAAACGACAAGGATATTTAAACACATGATTATTTGTTTGCTGTGCTCTATGGCCTCTGCTACAGACCTCATCGAAATGACACTTAGATATCTTAGGGTGTACATATCAAGTCTTCCCAAATGGTCTAGCGGATAGGAATCTGCCTTGTCACGCAGGGCGACCCGGGTTCGATTCCCGTCATGGCAAATGATTTTTGTAGAAAAATAAAATGAGTCCCAACGTGTGCAACAGAACAGTTCGAAATCTCGTTACATTTGCATCGTCATGAACATGACTTATATCAGGCTAGCTAATTTTTTCTTTGTTCATTTTAAGTGTAGAAACAATATTTCGTTTGTGAACATTTTTTTCTGCCGTTTTGACAACAGGCTCATTACTAAAGAACACACGGCTGTCTGCTGATTGACGCTTGACTGTAGATTTTCGCTTTGTGTCAAAAGAACTCCCTAACGCACACTTTTTCAAAGTAGGTGAATTCATCAGATCTGTTTGAAACATTGCATTTTATCCATGCACGACGACTACTTAGATACTCGCAGCACAGTTGCCTCATATAAATTGCCCATGAGCGCGGAGCTTGTCTTTGTCACTGTAGCAACTTTGCTCCATCAGCGGGAGAAGGAGGTTCGACGCCCCTGTAAGCACATGTTTCTCTAATTCCTTTGTTTCAGGCAAGCCACTGTGACGTCAGACGCCTTTACGCATACAGCTTTGCGATGCTTAGACAGTAATAACATAATTCATGTTTACATTTCTTTAATTTTCGACGCATTGTCGTTATTCGTGACGCATCAATGACCAATTGATTATATGGCAATGCAATGAAAAAAGCGTGTGGAAAACAGTGTTAATGACAGATTTGAGAAGCACATTTCTTCAATGTTGGCCGCATGGCATTCCTGTGCAGGTGACAATGGTAATTTCTTCAAAACGACAAGGATATTTAAACACATGATTATTTGTTTGCTGTGCTCTATGGCCTCTGCTACAGACCTCATCGAAATGACACTTAGATATCTTAGGGTGTACATATCAAGTCTTCCCAAATGGTCTAGCGGATAGGCATCTGCCTTGTCACGCAGGGCGGCCCGGGTTCGATTCCCGTCATGGCAAAGGGTTTTTGTAGAAAAATAAAATGAGTCCCAACGTGTGCAACAGAACAGTTCGAAATCTCGTTACATTTGCATCGTCATGAACATGACTTATATCAGGCTAGCTAATTTTTTCTTTGTTCATTTTAAGTGTAGAAACAATATTTCGTTTGTGAACATTTTTTTCTGTCGTTTTGACAACAGGCTCATTACTAAAGAACACACGGCTGTCTGCTGATTGACGCTTGACTGTAGATTTTCGCTTTGTGTCAAAAGAAGATTCAAGATTCAAGATATTTATTAGTCATATGCACAGTAAACAGACAGTTACACCACACAATGAAAATCTTACTTTGCTAGTCCCCCCTAACACAACAGACTAAACTAAAGAAAAAAAAAACTAGTTCCATATATACATATACAAATTCTATATTGCACCTGGTGGATCACAGTTATAAAGTTATAAAGTGCGCTTATGCATTGTTGCAAATTGCATGAGGTATTTAGTGCAAACAGTAGTAGTGCAAACAGTAGTGAAGTCACAGCAGCAGTCAGAATGTCTGTCGAGTTCACAGTTGATCAGTCAAGTCAAGTAATGCAAGTGATGTGGGGGGGTGGAAGGGGGAGGGCTTTGTGAGGTAGCTTGTTCACAAGCCTGATGGCCTGTGGATAGAAACTGTTTGTCAGTCTGGTGGTCCTAGATTTCAGACTCCTGTAGCGCCTGCCTGATGGTAGGAGAGTGAAGAGTCTGTGCTGGGGGTGTGTGCAGTCCCTGATGATGTTGTGTGTTCTCCTGGTGACCCTGGTGTTGTAAATGTCCTGAAGTGAGGGGAAGGCTGCTTATGAGATATACTGTGCAGTTTTTATCACACGCTGGAGTGCCTTCCTGTCCTGGGCTGTACAGTTTCCATACCAGACTGTGATGGAACTGGTAAGGGTGCTCTCAACTGTACATCTATAGAAGTTGCTGAGAACTTTGGATGGCATGCCAAATTTCTTCAGCCTTCTTAAGAAGTACAGTCGCTGCTGGGATTTCTTAATGTTCTGTTGTGCATTGTGAGACCAGGTAAGATCCTCGCTGATGTAGGTTCCGAGGAATTTGAAGGTTTTCACCCTATCCACCTCTGTCTCATCTATATGCAGTGGTGTGTGCTGCACACTCTTCTTTCGTGGATCAATAATCATCTCCTTGGTCTTGTCTGCGTTCAGGGAGAGATTATTGTCCTGACACCAGGCCACCAGATCCGCCACCTCTCTTCTGTATGCCGCCTCAGCCCCCCCGGTGATCAGTCCAATGACTGTCGTATCATCCGCAAACTTGATGATGCTGGTGTTATCCTGGGAGGCCACGCAGTCATATGTGAAGAGGGTGTACAGCAGGGGGCTCAGCACGCAGCCCTGGGGGGTCCCTGTGCTTGTGGTTCTTGTGCCTGATGTGCGGTTGCCTACTCTGACTGACTGGGGTCTGTCTGATAGGAAGTCCAGCACCCAGTTACAGAGAGCAGGTGTCAGTCCAAGAGTGAGGAGTTTTGCACAGAGTTTGTGTGGGATAACCGTGTTAAATGCTGAACTGTAGTCAATAAAGAGTAGTCTTACATATGTGTCCTTTCCCTCTAAGTGTGTGAGGGTGGTGTGGATGACGGCGTTGACTGCATCGTCGGTGGACCGGTTCTGACGGTACGCAAACTGTAGAGGGTCTAAGGTGTTTGGGATGGTCCTCTTGATGTGCGTCATGACTATCCTCTCAAAGCACTTCATCACTATTGGGGTGAGTGCGACGGGTCGATAGTCATTCAGGCAGGTCACAGTGTTTTTCTTTGGTAGGGGCACTATGGTGGTTGTCTTGAAGCAGGTGGGCACCAAAGCTTGTGCTAGTGACATGTTATAAATATCAGCCAGCACCTCAGCCAGCTCTGATGAGCAGACCCTGAGGGCACGCCCGGAGATGTTGTCTGGGCCAGCTGCCTTCCGTGGGTTTATTCTCCTCAGAGCCGTACACACCTCTGCTGATGTCACAGTGAGTGATGAGTCCTGTGTGTGCTCTGTGGTCGAAATCCCTCTCTGTTGGTTGGTGTTGAGGGTATCGAAGCGTGCATAGAACTCGTTCAGCTCATCTGGCAGTGTGAGTTGGCTGGTTGTGGCCCCCCTGCTCCTCTGCCGGTAGCCTGTGATGTGTTGCAGGCCTTGCCACATGCGTCGGGAATCTGCGGTGGAATAGAATCCCTCCAGCTTCAGTCTGTATTGCCTCTTGGCCTCTTTAATGGATCTACGCAGGTCATATCTGGCCTTCTTGTAGTCCTCAGCGTTGCCTGAAGCAAATGCAGTGGAGCGAGCGCATAGCATGGACCGAACTTCGCAGTTAATCCAGGGCTTTTGGTTGGGATATGTCCTGCAGCGTTTTGTGGGCACAATATTTTCAACACATGTACTGATGTAACCAGTTACACTGGAAGCATATTCCTCTAAATCCACAGTAGAGTCATCCCTCAGAGCAGCAGTTTAAAACACATCCCAGTTTGTTCTGTCAAAGCAGTCCTGCAACACCAGTTCAGTTTCCTCAGTCCACACTTTAACATTTTTACTCACTGGGGGGGCTTGCTTGAGGAGTTGTCTGTACGCTGGATAGAGGAACGTTGAGATGTGGTCGGACTGTCCGAAGTGTGGCCGGGGCACAGCTTTGTAGGCTCCTCTCACGTTGCTGTAGACGTGGTCAAGAGTATTTTTCTCCCTCGTCGGAAAGTTCACGTATTGATGGTATTTCGGGAGTACACTCTTAAGGTTGCGGTGGTTGAAATCTCCGACTATGGTGAACACAGCGTCTGGGTGTGCAGTCTCGTGCTTGTTGATGATGTCATGCAGCAGCCCCAGTGCAGTTGTGGAGTCCGCTTGTGGCGGGATGTAAACAGCTAAAATAAACAGTGCACTGAACTCCCTTGGTAGATAAAAGGGTCTGCACTTCACCATCAAAAGTTCAATATTAGCCGAGCAGTGTCTTTCAACAACCTGTACATCCGAGCACCATCTATTGTTCACATAGACACAGACGCCACCGCCTCTCGTTTTCCCCGAGGCTAATGTGCGGTCCCCGCGGAAGACAGAATGTGTTTCAAGCTGGATGGTAGAGTCTGGAATGATGTCCGAGAGCCAGGTTTCCGTGAAAATAAGAGCACAACATTCTCTCATCTCACGTTGGGTTGTAATCCTGCCATGTAATCATGCCAAGAACTCCCTAACGCACACTTTTTCAAAGTAGGTGAATTCATCAGATCTGTTTGAAACATTGCATTTTATCCATGCACGACGACTACTTAGATACTCGCAGCACAGTTGCCTCATATAAATTGCCCATGAGCGCGGAGCTTGTCTTTGTCACTGTAGCAACTTTGCTCCATCAGCGGGAGAAGGCGGTTCGACGCCCCTTGTAAGCACATGTTTCTCTAATTCCTTTGTTTCAGGCAAGCCACTGTGACGTCAGACGCCTTTACGCATACAGCTTTGCGATGCTTAGACAGTAATAACATAATTCATGTTTGCATTTCTTTAATTTTCGACGCATTGTCGTTATTCGTGACGCATCAATGACCAATTGATTATATGGCAATGCAATGAAAAAAGCGTGTGGAAAACAGTGTTAATGACAGATTTGAGAAGCACATTTCTTCAATGTTGGCCGCATGGCATTCCTGTGCAGGTGACAATGGTAATTTTTCAAAACGACAAGGATATTTAAACACATGATTATTTGTTTGCTGTGCTCTATGGCCTCTGCTACAGACCTCATCGAAATGATACTTAGATATCTTAGGGTGTACATATCAAGTCTTCCCAAATGGTCTAGCGGATAGGAATCTGCCTTGTCACGCAAGGCGGCCCGGGTTCGATTCCCGTCATGGCAAATGATTTTTGTAGAAAAATAAAATGAGTCCCAACGTGTGCAACAGAACAGTTCGAAATCTCGTTACATTTGCATCGTCATGAACATGACTTATATCAGGCTAGCTAATTTTTTCTTTGTTCATTTTAAGTGTAGAAACAATATTTCGTTTGTGAACATTTTTTTCTGCCGTTTTGACAACAGGCTCATTACTAAAGAACACACGGCTGTCTGCTGATTGACGCTTGACTGTAGATTTTCGCTTTGTGTCAAAAGAACTCCCTAACGCACACTTTTTCAAAGTAGGTGAATTCATCAGATCTGTTTGAAACATTGCATTTTATCCATGCACGACGACTACTTAGATACTCGCAGCACAGTTGCCTCATATAAATTGCCCATGAGCGCGGAGCTTGTCTTTGTCACTGTAGCAACTTTGCTCCATCAGCGGGAGAAGGCGGTTCGACGCCCCTGTAAGCACATGTTTCTCTAATTCCTTTGTTTCAGACAAGCCACTGTGACGTCAGACGCCTTTACGCATACAGCTTTGCGATGCTTAGACAGTAATAACATAATTCATGTTTACATTTCTTTAATTTTCGACGCATTGTCGTTATTCGTGACGCATCAATGACCAATTGATTATATGGCAATGCAATGAAAAAAGCGTGTGGAAAACAGTGTTAATGACAGATTTGAGAAGCACATTTCTTCAATGTTGGCCGCATGGCATTCCTGTGCAGGTGACAATGGTAATTTTTCAAAACGACAAGGATATTTAAACACATGATTATTTGTTTGCTGTGCTCTATGGCCTCTGCTACAGACCTCATCGAAATGACACTTAGATATCTTAGGGTGTACATATCAAGTCTTCCCAAATGGTCTAGCGGATAGGAATCTGCCTTGTCACGCAGGGCGGCCCGGGTTCGATTCCCGTCATGGCAAATTATTTTTGTAGAAAAATAAAATGAGTCCCAACGTGTGCAACAGAACAGTTCGAAATCTCGTTACATTTGCATCGTCATGAACATGACTTATATCAGGCTAGCTAATTTTTTCTTTGTTCATTTTAAGTGTAGAAACAATATTTCGTTTGTGACCATTTTTTTCTGCCGTTTTGACAACAGGCTCATGACTAAAGAACACACGGCTGACTGCTGATTGACGCTTGACTGTAGATTTTCGCTTTGTGTCAAAAGAACTCCCTAACGCACACTTTTTCAAAGTAGGTGAATTCATCAGATCTGTTTGAAACATTGCATTTTATCCATGCACGACGACTACTTAGATACTCGCAGCACAGTTGCCTCATATAAATTGCCCATGAGCGCGGAGCTTGTCTTTGTCACTGTAGCAACTTTGCTCCATCAGCGGGAGAAGGCGGTTCGACGCCCCTGTAAGCACATGTTTCTCTAATTCCTTTGTTTCAGACAAGCCACTGTGACGTCAGACGCCTTTACGCATACAGCTTTGCGATGCTTAGACAGTAATAACATAATTCATGTTTACATTTCTTTAATTTTCGAGGCATTGTCGTTATTCGTGACGCATCAATGACCAATTGATTATATGGCAATGCAATGAAAAAAGCGTGTGGAAAACAGTGTTAATGACAGATTTGAGAAGCACATTTCTTCAATGTTGGCCGCATGGCATTCCTGTGCAGGTGACAATGGTAATTTTTCAAAACGACAAGGATATTTAAACACATGATTATTTGTTTGCTGTGCTCTTTGGCCTCTGCTACAGACCTCATCGAAATGACACTTAGATATCTTAGGGTGTACATATCAAGTCTTCCCAAATGGTCTAGCGGATAGGAATCTGCCTTGTCACGCAAGGCGGCCCGGGTTCGATTCCCGTCATGGCAAATGATTTTTGTAGAAAAATAAAATGAGTCCCAACGTGTGCAACAGAACAGTTCGAAATCTCGTTACATTTGCATCGTCATGAACATGACTTATATCAGGCTAGCTAATTTTTTCTTTGTTCATTTTAAGTGTAGAAACAATATTTCGTTTGTGAACATTTTTTTCTGCCGTTTTGACAACAGGCTCATTACTAAAGAACACACGGCTGTCTGCTGATTGACGCTTGACTGTAGATTTTCGCTTTGTGTCAAAAGAACTCCCTAACGCACACTTTTTCAAAGTAGGTGAATTCATCAGATCTGTTTGAAACATTGCATTTTATCCATGCACGACGACTACTTAGATACTCGCAGCACAGTTGCCTCATATAAATTGCCCATGAGCGCGGAGCTTGTCTTTGTCACTGTAGCAACTTTGCTCCATCAGCGGGAGAAGGCGGTTCGACGCCCCTGTAAGCACATGTTTCTCTAATTCCTTTGTTTCAGACAAGCCACTGTGACGTCAGACGCCTTTACGCATACAGCTTTGCGATGCTTAGACAGTAATAACATAATTCATGTTTACATTTCTTTAATTTTCGAGGCATTGTCGTTATTCGTGACGCATCAATGACCAATTGATTATATGGCAATGCAATGAAAAAAGCGTGTGGAAAACAGTGTTAATGACAGATTTGAGAAGCACATTTCTTCAATGTTGGCCGCATGGCATTCCTGTGCAGGTGACAATGGTAATTTTTCAAAACGACAAGGATATTTAAACACATGATTATTTGTTTGCTGTGCTCTTTGGCCTCTGCTACAGACCTCATCGAAATGACACTTAGATATCTTAGGGTGTACATATCAAGTCTTCCCAAATGGTCTAGCGGATAGGAATCTGCCTTGTCACGCAAGGCGGCCCGGGTTCGATTCCCGTCATGGCAAATGATTTTTGTAGAAAAATAAAATGAGTCCCAACGTGTGCAACAGAACAGTGCGAAATCTCGTTACATTTGCATCGTCATGAACATGACTTATATCAGGCTAGCTAATTTTTTCTTTGTTCATTTTAAGTGTAGAAACAATATTTCGTTTGTGAACATTTTTTTCTGCCGTTTTGACAACAGGCTCATTACTAAAGAACACACGGCTGTCTGCTGATTGACGCTTGACTGTAGATTTTCGCTTTGTGTCAAAAGAACTCCCTAACGCACACTTTTTCAAAGTAGGTGAATTCATCAGATCTGTTTGAAACATTGCATTTTATCCATGCACGACGACTACTTAGATACTCGCAGCACAGTTGCCTCATATAAATTGCCCATGAGCGCGGAGCTTGTCTTTGTCACTGTAGCAACTTTGCTCCATCAGCGGGAGAAGGCGGTTCGACGCCCCTGTAAGCACATGTTTCTCTAATTCCTTTGTTTCAGACAAGCCACTGTGACGTCAGACGCCTTTACGCATACAGCTTTGCGATGCTTAGACAGTAATAACATAATTCATGTTTACATTTCTTTAATTTTCGACGCATTGTCGTTATTCGTGACGCATCAATGACCAATTGATTATATGGCAATGCAATGAAAAAAGCGTGTGGAAAACAGTGTTAATGACAGATTTGAGAAGCACATTTCTTCAATGTTGGCCGCATGGCATTCCTGTGCAGGTGACAATGGTAATTTTTCAAAACGGCAAGGATATTTAAACACATGATTATTTGTTTGCTGTGCTCTATGGCCTCTGCTACAGACCTCATCGAAATGACACTTAGATATCTTAGGGTGTACATATCAAGTCTTCCCAAATGGTCTAGCGGATAGGAATCTGCCTTGTCACGCAAGGCGACCCGGGTTCGATTCCCGTCATGGCAAATGATTTTTGTAGAAAAATAAAATGAGTCCCAACGTGTGCAACAGAACAGTTCGAAATCTCGTTACATTTGCATCGTCATGAACATGACTTATATCAGGCTAGCTAATTTTTTCTTTGTTCATTTTAAGTGTAGAAACAATATTTCGTTTGTGAACATTTTTTTCTGCCGTTTTGACAACAGGCTCATTACTAAAGAACACACGGCTGTCTGCTGATTGACGCTTGACTGTAGATTTTCGCTTTGTGTCAAAAGAACTCCCTAACGCACACTTTTTCAAAGTAGGTGAATTCATCAGATCTGTTTGAAACATTGCATTTTATCCATGCACGACGACTACTTAGATACTTGCAGCACAGTTGCCTCATATAAATTGCCCATGAGCGCGGAGCTTGTCTTTGTCACTGTAGCAACTTTGCTCCATCAGCGGGAGAAGGCGGTTCGACGCCCCTGTAAGCACATGTTTATCTAATTCCTTTGTTTCAGGCAAGCCACTGTGACGTCAGACGCCTTTACGCATACAGCTTTGCGATGCTTAGACAGTAATAACATAATTCATGTTTACATTTCTTTAATTTTCGACGCATTGTCGTTATTCGTGACGCATCACTGACCAATTGATTATATGGCAATGCAATGAAAAAAGCGTGTGGAAAACAGTGTTAATGACAGATTTGAGAAGCACATTTCTTCAATGTTGGCCGCATGGCATTCCTGTGCAGGTGACAAAGGTAATTTTTCAAAACGACAAGGATATTTAAACACATGATTATTTGTTTGCTGTGCTCTATGGCCTCTGCTACAGACCTCATCGAAATGACACTTAGATATCTTAGGGTGTACATATCAAGTCTTCCCAAATGGTCTAGCGGATAGGAATCTGCCTTGTCACGCAGGGCGGCCCGGGTTCGATTCCCGTCATGGCAAATTATTTTTGTAGAAAAATAAAATGAGTCCCAACGTGTGCAACAGAACAGTTCGAAATCTCGTTACATTTGCATCGTCATGAACATGACTTATATCAGGCTAGCTAATTTTTTCTTTGTTCATTTTAAGTGTAGAAACAATATTTCGTTTGTGACCATTTTTTTCTGCCGTTTTGACAACAGGCTCATGACTAAAGAACACACGGCTGTCTGCTGATTGACGCTTGACTGTAGATTTTCGCTTTGTGTCAAAAGAACTCCCTAACGCACACTTTTTCAAAGTAGGTGAATTCATCAGATCTGTTTGAAACATTGCATTTTATCCATGCACGACGACTACTTAGATACTTGCAGCACAGTTGCCTCATATAAATTGCCCATGAGCGCGGAGCTTGTCTTTGTCACTGTAGCAACTTTGCTCCATCAGCGGGAGAAGGCGGTTCGACGCCCCTGTAAGCACATGTTTCTCTAATTCCTTTGTTTCAGACAAGCCACTGTCACGTCAGACGCCTTTACGCATACAGCTTTGCGATGCTTAGACAGTAATAACATAATTCATGTTTACATTTCTTTAATTTTCGACGCATTGTCGTTATTCGTGACGCATCAATGACCAATTGATTATATGGCAATGCAATGAAAAAAGCGTGTGGAAAACAGTGTTAATGACAGATTTGAGAAGCACATTTCTTCAATGTTGGCCGCATGGCATTCCTGTGCAGGTGACAATGGTAATTTTTCAAAACGACAAGGATATTTAAACACATGATTATTTGTTTGCTGTGCTCTATGGCCTCTGCTACAGACCTCATCGAAATGACACTTAGATATCTTAGGGTGTACATATCAAGTCTTCCCAAATGGTCTAGCGGATAGGAATCTGCCTTGTCACGCAGGGCGGCCCGGGTTCGATTCCCGTCATGGTAAATGATTTTTGTAGAAAAATAAAATGAGTCCCAACGTGTGCAACAGAACAGTTCGAAATCTCGTTACATTTGCATCGTCATGAACATGACTTATATCAGGCTAGCTAATTTTTTCTTTGTTCATTTTAAGTGTAGAAACAATATTTCGTTTGTGAACATTTTTTTCTGCCGTTTTGACAACAGGCTCATGACTAAAGAACACACGGCTGTCTGCTGATTGACGCTTGACTGTAGATTTTCGCTTTGTGTCAAAAGAACTCCCTAACGCACACTTTTTCAAAGTAGGTGAATTCATCAGATCTGTTTGAAACATTGCATTTTATCCATGCACGACGACTACTTAGATACTCGCAGCACAGTTGCCTCATATAAATTGCCCATGAGCGCGGAGCTTGTCTTTGTCACTGTAGCAACTTTGCTCCATCAGCGGGAGAAGGCGGTTCGACGCCCCTGTAAGCACATGTTTCTCTAATTCCTTTGTTTCAGGCAAGCCACTGTGACGTCAGACGCCTTTACGCATACAGCTTTGCGATGCTTAGACAGTAATAACATAATTCATGTTTACATTTCTTTAATTTTCGACGCATTGTCGTTATTCGTGACGCATCACTGACCAATTGATTATATGGCAATGCAATGAAAAAAGCGTGTGGAAAACAGTGTTAATGACAGATTTGAGAAGCACATTTCTTCAATGTTGGCCGCATGGCATTCCTGTGCAGGTGACAAAGGTAATTTTTCAAAACGACAAGGATATTTAAACACATGATTATTTGTTTGCTGTGCTCTATGGCCTCTGCTACAGACCTCATCGAAATGACACTTAGATATCTTAGGGTGTACATATCAAGTCTTCCCAAATGGTCTAGCGGATAGGAATCTGCCTTGTAACGCAGGGCGGCCCGGGTTCGATTCCCGTCATGGCAAAGGATTTTTGTAGAAAAATAAAATGAGTCCCAACGTGTGCAACAGAACAGTTCGAAATCTCGTTACATTTGCATCGTCATGAACATGACTTATATCAGGCTAGCTCATTTTTTCTTTGTTCATTTTAAGTGTAGAAACAATATTTCGTTTATGACCATTTTTTTCTGCCGTTTTGACAACAGGCTCATGACTAAAGAACACACGGCTGTCTGCTGATTGACGCTTGACTGTAGATTTTCGCTTTGTGTCAAAAGAACTTCCTAACGCACACTTTTTCAAAGTAGGTGAATTCATCAGATCTGTTTGAAACATTGCATTTTATCCATGCACGACGACTGCTTAGATACTCGCAGCACAGTTGCCCCATATACATTGCCCATGAGCGCGGAGCTTGTCTTTGTCACTGTAGCAACTTTGCTACATCAGCGGGAGAAGGCGCTTCGACGCCCCTGTAAGCACATGTTTCTCTGATTCCTTTGTTTCAGGCAAGCCACTGTGACGTCAGACGCCTTTACGCATACAGCTTTGCGATGCTTAGACAGTAATAACATAATTCATGTTTACATTTCTTTAATTTTCGACGCATTGTCGTTATTCGTGACGCATCAATGACCAATTGATTATATGGCAATGCAATGAAAAAAGCGTGTGGAAAACAGTGTTAATGACAGATTTGAGAAGCACATTTCTTCAATGTTGGCCGCATGGCATTCCTGTGCAGGTGACAATGGTAATTTTTCAAAACGACAAGGATATTTAAACACATGATTATTTGTTTGCTGTGCTCTATGGCCTCTGCTACAGACCTCATCGAAATGACACTTAGATATCTTAGGGTGTACATATCAAGTCTTCCCAAATGGTCTAGCGGATAGGAATCTGCCTTGTCACGCAGGGCGGCCCGGGTTCGATTCCCGTCATGGTAAATGATTTTTGTAGAAAAATAAAATGAGTCCCAACGTGTGCAACAGAACAGTTCGAAATCTCGTTACATTTGCATCGTCATGAACATGACTTATATCAGGCTAGCTAATTTTTTCTTTGTTCATTTTAAGTGTAGAAACAATATTTCGTTTGTGAACATTTTTTTCTGCCGTTTTGACAACAGGCTCATGACTAAAGAACACACGGCTGTCTGCTGATTGACGCTTGACTGTAGATTTTCGCTTTGTGTCAAAAGAACTCCCTAACGCACACTTTTTCAAAGTAGGTGAATTCATCAGATCTGTTTGAAACATTGCATTTTATCCATGCACGACGACTACTTAGATACTCGCAGCACAGTTGCCTCATATAAATTGCCCATGAGCGCGGAGCTTGTCTTTGTCACTGTAGCAACTTTGCTCCATCAGCGGGAGAAGGCGGTTCGACGCCCCTGTAAGCACATGTTTCTCTAATTCCTTTGTTTCAGGCAAGCCACTGTGACGTCAGACGCCTTTACGCATACAGCTTTGCGATGCTTAGACAGTAATAACATAATTCATGTTTACATTTCTTTAATTTTCGACGCATTGTCGTTATTCGTGACGCATCAATGACCAATTGATTATATGGCAATGCAATGAAAAAAGCGTGTGGAAAACAGTGTTAATGACAGATTTGAGAAGCACATTTCTTCAATGTTGGCCGCATGGCATTCCTGTGCAGGTGACAAAGGTAATTTTTCAAAACGACAAGGATATTTAAACACATGATTATTTGTTTGCTGTGCTCTATGGCCTCTGCTACAGACCTCATCGAAATGACACTTAGATATCTTAGGGTGTACATATCAAGTCTTCCCAAATGGTCTAGCGGATAGGAATCTGCCTTGTAACGCAAGGCGGCCCGGGTTCGATTCCCGTCATGGCAAAGGATTTTTGTAGAAAAATAAAATGAGTCCCAACGTGTGCAACAGAACAGTTCGAAATCTCGTTACATTTGCATCGTCATGAACATGACTTATATCAGGCTAGCTCATTTTTTCTTTGTTCATTTTAAGTGTAGAAACAATATTTCGTTTGTGACCATTTTTTTCTGCCGTTTTGACAACAGGCTCATGACTAAAGAACACACGGCTGTCTGCTGATTGACGCTTGACTGTAGATTTTCGCTTTGTGTCAAAAGAACTTCCTAACGCACACTTTTTCAAAGTAGGTGAATTCATCAGATCTGTTTGAAACATTGCATTTTATCCATGCACGACGACTGCTTAGATACTCGCAGCACAGTTGCCCCATATACATTGCCCATGAGCGCGGAGCTTGACTTTGTCACTGTAGCAACTTTGCTCCATCAGCGGGAGAAGGCGCTTCGACGCCCCTGTAAGCACATGTTTCTCTGATTCCTTTGTTTCAGGCAAGCCACTGTGACGTCAGACGCCTTTACGCATACAGCTTTGCGATGCTTAGACAGTAATAACATAATTCATGTTTACATTTCTTTAATTTTCGACGCATTGTCGTTATTCGTGACGCATCAATGACCAATTGATTATATGGCAATGCAATGAAAAAAGCGTGTGGAAAACAGTGTTAATGACAGATTTGAGAAGCACATTTCTTCAATGTTGGCCGCATGGCATTCCTGTGCAGGTGACAATGGTAATTTTTCAAAACGACAAGGATATTTAAACACATGATTATTTGTTTGCTGTGCTCTATGGCCTCTGCTACAGACCTCATCGAAATGACACTTAGATATCTTAGGGTGTACATATCAAGTCTTCCCAAATGGTCTAGCGGATAGGAATCTGCCTTGTAACGCAGGGCGGCCCGGGTTCGATTCCCGTCATGGCAAATGTTTTTTGTAGAAAAATAAAATGAGTCCCAACGTGTGCAACAGAACAGTTCGAAATCTCGTTACATTTGCATCGTCATGAACATGACTTATATCAGGCTAGCTAATTTTTTCTTTGTTCATTTTAAGTGTAGAAACAATATTTCGTTTGTGAACATTTTTTTCTGCCGTTTTGACAACAGGCTCATGACTAAAGAACACACGGCTGTCTGCTGGTTGACGCTTGACTGTAGATTTTCGCTTTGTGTCAAAAGAACTCCCTAACGCACACTTTTTCAAAGTAGGTGAATTCATCAGATCTGTTTGAAACATTGCATTTTATCCATGCACGACGACTACTTAGATACTCGCAGCACAGTTGCCTCATATAAATTGCCCATGAGCGCGGAGCTTGTCTTTGTCACTGTAGCAACTTTGCTCCATCAGCGGGAGAAGGCGGTTCGACGCCCCTGTAAGCACATGTTTCTCTAATTCCTTTGTTTCAGGCAAGCCACTGTGACGTCAGACGCCTTTACGCATACAGCTTTGCGATGCTTAGACAGTAATAACATAATTCATGTTTACATTTCTTTAATTTTCGACGCATTGTCATTATTCGTGACGCATCAATGACCAATTGATTATATGGCAATGCAATGAAAAAAGCGTGTGGAAAACAGTGTTAATGACAGATTTGAGAAGCACATTTCTTCAATGTTGGCCGCATGGCATTCCTGTGCAGGTGACAAAGGTAATTTTTCAAAACGACAAGGATATTTAAACACATGATTATTTGTTTGCTGTGCTCTATGGCCTCTGCTACAGACCTCATCGAAATGACACTTAGATATCTTAGGGTGTACATATCAAGTCTTCCCAAATGGTCTAGCGGATAGGAATCTGCCTTGTAACGCAGGGCGGCCCGGGTTCGATTCCCGTCATGGCAAAGGATTTTTGTAGAAAAATAAAATGAGTCCCAACGTGTGCAACAGAACAGTTCGAAATCTCGTTACATTTGCATCGTCATGAACATGACTTATATCAGGCTAGCTAATTTTTTCTTTGTTCATTTTAAGTGTAGAAACAATATTTCGTTTGTGAACATTTTTTTCTGCCGTTTTGACAACAGGCTCATGACTAAAGAACACACGGCTGTCTGCTGATTGACGCTTGACTGTAGATTTTCGCTTTGTGTCAAAAGAACTCCCTAACGCACACTTTTTCAAAGTAGGTGAATTCATCAGATCTGTTTGAAACATTGCATTTTATCCATGCACGACGACTACTTAGATACTCGCAGCACAGTTGCCTCATATAAATTGCCCATGAGCGCGGAGCTTGTCTTTGTCACTGTAGCAACTTTGCTCCATCAGCGGGAGAAGGCGGTTCGACGCCCCTGTAAGCACATGTTTCTCTAATTCCTTTGTTTCAGGCAAGCCACTGTGACGTCAGACGCCTTTACGCATACAGCTTTGCGATGCTTAGACAGTAATAACATAATTCATGTTTACATTTCTTTAATTTTCGACGCATTGTCATTATTCGTGACGCATCAATGACCAATTGATTATATGGCAATGCAATGAAAAAAGCGTGTGGAAAACAGTGTTAATGACAGATTTGAGAAGCACATTTCTTCAATGTTGGCCGCATGGCATTCCTGTGCAGGTGACAAAGGTAATTTTTCAAAACGACAAGGATATTTAAACACATGATTATTTGTTTGCTGTGCTCTATGGCCTCTGCTACAGACCTCATCGAAATGACACTTAGATATCTTAGGGTGTACATATCAAGTCTTCCCAAATGGTCTAGCGGATAGGAATCTGCCTTGTAACGCAAGGCGGCCTGGGTTCGATTCCCGTCATGGCAAAGGATTTTTGTAGAAAAATAAAATGAGTCCCAACGTGTGCAACAGAACAGTTCGAAATCTCGTTACATTTGCATCGTCATGAACATGACTTATATCAGGCTAGCTCATTTTTTCTTTGTTCATTTTAAGTGTAGAAACAATATTTCGTTTGTGACCATTTTTTTCTGCCGTTTTGACAACAGGCTCATGACTAAAGAACACACGGCTGTCTGCTGATTGACGCTTGACTGTAGATTTTCGCTTTGTGTCAAAAGAACTTCCTAACGCACACTTTTTCAAAGTAAGTGAATTCATCAGATCTGTTTGAAACATTGCATTTTATCCATGCACGACGACTGCTTAGATACTCGCAGCACAGTTGCCCCATATACATTGCCCATGAGCGCGGAGCTTGACTTTGTCACTGTAGCAACTTTGCTCCATCAGCGGGAGAAGGCGCTTCGACGCCCCTGTAAGCACATGTTTCTCTGATTCCTTTGTTTCAGGCAAGCCACTGTGACGTCAGACGCCTTTACGCATACAGCTTTGCGATGCTTAGACAGTAATAACATAATTCATGTTTACATTTCTTTAATTTTCGACGCATTGTCGTTATTCGTGACGCATCAATGACCAATTGATTATATGGCAATGCAATGAAAAAAGCGTGTGGAAAACAGTGTTAATGACAGATTTGAGAAGCACATTTCTTCAATGTTGGCCGCATGGCATTCCTGTGCAGGTGACAATGGTAATTTTTCAAAACGACAAGGATATTTAAACACATGATTATTTGTTTGCTGTGCTCTATGGCCTCTGCTACAGACCTCATCGAAATGACACTTAGATATCTTAGGGTGTACATATCAAGTCTTCCCAAATGGTCTAGCGGATAGGAATCTGCCTTGTCACGCAGGGCGGCCCGGGTTCGATTCCCGTCATGGCAAATGATTTTTGTAGAAAAATAAAATGAGTCCCAACGTATGCAACAGAACAGTTCGAAATCTCGTTACATTTGCATCGTCATGAACATGACTTATATCAGGCTAGCTAATTTTTTCTTTGTTCATTTTAAGTGTAGAAACAATATTTCGTTTGTGACCATTTTTTTCTGCCGTTTTGACAACAGGCTCATGACTAAAGAACACACGGCTGTCTGCTGATTGACGCTTGACTGTAGATTTTCGCTTTGTGTCAAAAGAACTCCCTAACGCACACTTTTTCAAAGTAGGTGAATTCATCAGATCTGTTTGAAACATTGCATTTTATCCATGCACGACGACTACTTAGATACTCGCAGCACAGTTGCCTCATATAAATTGCCCATGAGCGCGGAGCTTGTCTTTGTCACTGTAGCAACTTTGCTCCATCAGCGGGAGAAGGCGGTTCGACGCCCCTGTAAGCACATGTTTCTCTAATTCCTTTGTTTCAGGCAAGCCACTGTGACGTCAGACGCCTTTACGCATACAGCTTTGCGATGCTTAGACAGTAATAACATAATTCATGTTTACATTTCTTTAATTTTCGACGCATTGTCGTTATTCGTGACGCATCAATGACCAATTGATTATATGGCAATGCAATGAAAAAAGCGTGTGGAAAACAGTGTTAATGACAGATTTGAGAAGCACATTTCTTCAATGTTGGCCGCATGGCATTCCTGTGCAGGTGACAATGGTAATTTTTCAAAACGACAAGGATATTTAAACACATGATTATTTGTTTGCTGTGCTCTATGGCCTCTGCTACAGACCTCATCGAAATGACACTTAGATATCTTAGGGTGTACTTATCAAGTCTTCCCAAATGGTCTAGCGGATAGGCATCTACCTTGTAACACAGGGCGGCCCGGGTTCGATTCCCGTCATGGCAAATGTTTTTTGTAGAAAAATAAAATGAGTCCCAACGTGTGCAACAGAACAGTTCGAAATCTCGTTACATTTGCATCGTCATGAACATGACTTATATCAGGCTAGCTAATTTTTTCTTTCTTCATTTTAAGTGTAGAAACAATATTTCGTTTGTGAACATTTTTTTTCTGCCGTTTTGACAACAGGCTCATGACTAAAGAACACACGGCTGTCTGCTGATTGACGCTTGACTGTCGATTTTCGCTTTGTGTCAAAAGAACTCCCTAACGCACACTTTTTCAAAGTAGGTGAATTCATCAGATCTGTTTGAAACATTGCATTTTATCCATGCACGACGACTACTTAGATACTCGCAGCACAGTTGCCTCATATAAATTGCCCATGAGCGCGGAGCTTGTCTTTGTCACTGTAGCAACTTTGCTCCATCAGCGGGAGAAGGCGGTTCGACGCCCCTGTAAGCACATGTTTCTCTAATTCCTTTGTTTCAGGCAAGCCACTGTGACGTCAGACGCCTTTACGCATAAAGCTTTGCGATGCTTAGACAGTAATAACATAATTCATGTTTACATTTCTTTAATTTTCGACGCATTGTCGTTATTCGTGACGCATCAATGACCAATTGATTATATGGCAATGCAATGAAAAAAGCGTGTGGAAAACAGTGTTAATGACAGATTTGAGAAGCACATTTCTTCAATGTTGGCCGCATGGCATTCCTGTGCAGGTGACAATGGTAATTTTTCAAAACGACAAGGATATTTAAACACATGATTATTTGTTTGTTGTGTTCTATGGCCTCTGCTACAGACCTCATCGTAATGACAGTTAGATATCTTAGGGTGTACTTATCAAGTCTTCCCAAATGGTCTAGCGGATAGGCATCTACCTTGTAACGCAGGGCGGCCCGGGTTCGATTCCCGTCATGGCAAATGTTTTTTGTAGAAAAATAAAATGAGTCCCAACGTGTGCAACAGAACAGTTCGAAATCTCGTTACATTTGCATCGTCATGAACATGACTTATATCAGGCTAGCTAATTTTTTCTTTGTTCATTTTAAGTGTAGAAACAATATTTCGTTTATGAACATTTTTTTCTGCCGTTTTGACAACAGGCTCATGACTAAAGAACACACGGCTGTCTGCTGATTGACGCTTGACTGTAGATTTTCGCTTTGTGTCAAAAGAACTTCCTAACGCACACTTTTTCAAAGTAGGTGAATTCATCAGATCTGTTTGAAACATTGCATTTTATCCATGCACGACGACTGCTTAGATACTCGCAGCACAGTTGCCCCATATAAATTGCCCATGAGCGTGGAGCTTGTCTTTGTCACTGTAGCAACTTTGCTCCATCAGCGGGAGAATGCGGTTCGACGCCCCTGTAAGCACATGTTTCTCTAATTCCTTTGTTTCAGGCAAGCCACTGTGACGTCAGACGCCTTTACGCATACAGCTTTGCGATGCTTAGACAGTAATAACATAATTCATGTTTACATTTCTTTAATTTTCGACGCATTGTCGTTATTCGTGACGCATCAATGACCAATTGATTATATGGCAATGCAATGAAAAAAGCGTGTGGAAAACAGTGTTAATGACAGATTTGAGAAGCACATTTTTTCAATGTTGGCCGCATGGCATTCCTGTGCAGGTGACAATGGTAATTTTTCAAAACGACAAGGATATTTAAACACATGATTATTTGTTTGCTGTGCTCTATGGCCTCTGCTACAGACCTCATCGAAATGACACTTAGATATCTTAGGGTGTACTTATCAAGTCTTCCCAAATGGTCTAGCGGATAGGCATCTACCTTGTAACGCAGGGCGGCCCGGGTTCGATTCCCGTCATGGCAAATGTTTTTTGTAGAAAAATAAAATGAGTCCCAACGTGTGCAACAGAACAGTTCGAAATCTCGTTACATTTGCATCGTCATGAACATGACTTATATTAGGCTAGCTAATTTTTTCTTTGTTCATTTTAAGTGTAGAAACAATATTTCGTTTGTGAACATTTTTTTCTGCCGTTTTGACAACAGGCTCATGACTAAAGAACACACGGCTGTCTGCTGATTGACGCTTGACTGTAGATTTTCGCTTTGTGTCAAAAGAACTCCCTAACGCACACTTTTTCAAAGTAGGTGAATTCATCAGATCTGTTTGAAACATTGCATTTTATCCATGCACGACGACTACTTAGATACTCGCAGCACAGTTGCCTCATATAAATTGCCCATGAGCGCGGAGCTTGTCTTTGTCACTGTAGCAACTTTGCTCCATCAGCGGGAGAAGGGGGTTCGACGCCCCTGTAAGCACATGTTTCTCTAATTCCTTTGTTTCAGGCAAGCCACTGTGACGTCAGACGCCTTTACGCATACAGCTTTGCGATGCTTAGACAGTAATAACATAATTCATGTTTACATTTCTTTAATTTTCGACGCATTGTCGTTATTCGTGACGCATCAATGACCAATTGATTATATGGCAATGCAATGAAAAAAGCGTGTGGAAAACAGTGTTAATGACAGATTTGAGAAGCACATTTCTTCAATGTTGGCCGCATGGCATTCCTGTGCAGGTGACAATGGTAATTTTTCAAAACGACAAGGATATTTAAACACATGATTATTTGTTTGCTGTGCTCTATGGCCTCTGCTACAGACCTCATCGAAATGACACTTAGATATCTTAGGGTGTACTTATCAAGTCTTCCCAAATGGTCTAGCGGATAGGCATCTACCTTGTAACGCAGGGCGGCCCGGGTTCGATTCCCGTCATGGCAAATGTTTTTTGTAGAAAAATAAAATGAGTCCCAACGTGTGCAACAGAACAGTTCGAAATCTCGTTACATTTGCATCGTCATGAACATGACTTATATCAGGTTAGCTAATTTTTTCTTTGTTCATTTTAAGTGTAGAAACAATATTTCGTTTGTGAACATTTTTTTCTGCCGTTTTGACAACAGGCTCATGACTAAAGAACACACGGCTGTCTGCTGATTGACGCTTGACTGTAGATTTTCGCTTTGTGTCAAAAGAACTTCCTAACGCACACTTTTTCAAAGTAGGTGAATTCATCAGATCTGTTTGAAACATTGCATTTTATCCATGCACGACGACTGCTTAGATACTCGCAGCACAGTTGCCCCATATACATTGCCCATGAGCGCGGAGCTTGTCTTTGTCACTGTAGCAACTTTGCTCCATCAGCGGGAGAAGGCGCTTCGACGCCCCTGTAAGCACATGTTTCTCTGATTCCTTTGTTTCAGGCAAGCCACTGTGACGTCAGACGCCTTTACGCATACAGCTTTGCGATGCTTAGACAGTAATAACATAATTCATGTTTACATTTCTTTAATTTTCAACGCATTGTCGTTATTCGTGACGCATCAATGACCAATTGATTATATGGCAATGCAATGAAAAAAGCGTGTGGAAAACAGAGTTAATGACAGATTTGAGAAGCACATTTCTTCAATGTTGGCCGCATGGCATTCCTGTGCAGGTGACAATGGTAATTTTTCAAAACGACAAGGATATTTCAACACATGATTATTTGTTTGCTGTGCTCTATGGCCTCTGCTACAGACCTCATCGAAATGACACTTAGATATCTTAGGGTGTACATATCAAGTCTTCCCAAATGGTCTAGCGGATAGGAATCTGCCTTGTAACGCAGGGTGGCCCGGGTTCGATTCCCGTCATGGCAAAGGATTTTTGTAGAAAAATAAAATGAGTCCCAACGTGTGCAACAGAACAGTTCGAAATCTCGTTACATTTGCATCGTCATGAACATGACTTATATCAGGCTAGCTAATTTTTTCTTTGTTCATTTTAAGTGTAGAAACAATATTTCGTTTGTGAACATTTTTTTCTGCCGTTTTGACAACAGGCTCATGACTAAAGAACACACGGCTGTCTGCTGATTGACGCTTGACTGTAGATTTTCGCTTTGTGTCAAAAGAACTCCCTAACGCACACTTTTTCAAAGTAGGTGAATTCATCAGATCTGTTTGAAACATTGCATTTTATCCATGCACGACGACTACTTAGATACTCGCAGCACAGTTGCCTCATATAAATTGCCCATGAGCGCGGAGCTTGTCTTTGTCACTGTAGCAACTTTGCTCCATCAGCGGGAGAAGGCGGTTCGACGCCCCTGAAAACACATGTTTCTCTAATTCCTTTGTTTCAGGCAAGCCACTGTGACGTCAGACGCCTTTACGCATACAGCTTTGCGATGCTTAGACAGTAATAACATAATTCATGTTTACATTTCTTTAATTTTCGACGCATTGTCGTTATTCGTGACGCATCAATGACCAATTGATTATTTGGCAATGCAATGAAAAAAGCGTGTGGAAAACAGTGTTAATGACAGATTTGAGAAGCACATTTCTTCAATGTTGGACGCATGGCATTCCTGTGCAGGTGACAATGGTAATTTTTCAAAACGACAAGAATATTTAAACACATGATTATTTGTTTGCTGTGCTCTATGGCCTCTGCTACAGACCTCATCGAAATGACACTTAGATATCTTAGGGTGTACATATCAAATCTTCCCAAATGGTCTAGCGGATAGGCATCTACCTTGTAACGCAGGGCGGCCCGGGTTCGATTCCCGTCATGGCAAATGTTTTTTGTAGAAAAATAAAATGAGTCCCAACGTGTGCAACAGAACAGTTCGAAATCTCGTTACATTTGCATCGTCATGAACATGACTTATATCAGGCTAGCTAATTTTTTCTTTGTTCATTTTAAGTGTAGAAACAATATTTCGTTTGTGAACATTTTTTTCTGCCGTTTTGACAACAGGCTCATGACTAAAGAACACACGGCTGTCTGCTGATTGACGCTTGACTGTAGATTTTCGCTTTGTGTCAAAAGAACTTCCTAACGCACACTTTTTCAAAGTAGGTGAATTCATCAGATCTGTTTGAAACATTGCATTTTATCCATGCACGACGACTGCTTAAATACTCGCACCACAGTTGCCCCATATAAATTGCCCATGAGCGCGGAGCTTGTCTTTGTCACTGTAGCAACTTTGCTCCATCAGCGGGAGAAGGCGGTTCGACGCCCCTGTAAGCACATGTTTCTCTAATTCCTTTGTTTCAGGCAAGCCACTGTGACGTCAGACGCCTTTACGCATACAGCTTTGCGATGCTTAGACAGTAATAACATAATTCATGTTTACATTTCTTTAATTTTCGACGCATTGTCGTTATTCGTGACGCATCAATGACCAATTGATTATATGGCAATGCAATGAAAAAAGCGTGTGGAAAACAGTGTTAATGACAGATTTGAGAAGCACATTTCTTCAATGTTGGCCGCATGGCATTCCTGTGCAGGTGACAATGGTAATTTTTCAAAACGACAAGGATATTTCAACACATGATTATTTGTTTGCTGTGCTCTATGGCCTCTGCTACAGACCTCATCGAAATGACACTTAGATATCTTAGGGTGTACATATCAAGTCTTCCCAAATGGTCTAGCGGATAGGCATCTACCTTGTAACGCAGGGCGGCCCGGGTTCGATTCCCATCATGGCAAATGTTTTTTGTAGAAAAATAAAATGAGTCCCAACGTGTGCAACAGAACAGTTCGAAATCTCGTTACATTTGCATCGTCATGAACATGACTTATATCAGGCTAGCTAATTTTTTCTTTGTTCATTTTAAGTGTAGAAACAATATTTCGTTTGTGAACATTTTTTTCTGTCGTTTTGACAACAGGCTCATTACTAAAGAACACACGGCTGTCTGCTGATTGACGCTTGACTGTAGATTTTCGCTTTGTGTCAAAAGAACTTCCTAACGCACACTTTTTCAAAGTAGGTGAATTCATCAGATCTGTTTGAAACATTGCATTTTATCCATGCACGACGACTACTTAGATACTCGCAGCACAGTTGCCTCATATAAATTGCCCATGAGCGCGGAGCTTGTCTTTGTCACTGTAGCAACTTTGCTCCATCAGCGGGAGAAGGCGGTTCGACGCCCCTGTAAGCACATGTTTCTCTAATTCCTTTGTTTCAGGCAAGCCACTGTGACGTCAGACGCCTTTACGCATACAGCTTTGCGATGCTTAGACAGTAATAACATAATTCATGTTTACATTTCTTTAATTTTTGACGCATTGTCGTTATTCGTGACGCATCAATGACCAATTGATTATATGGCAATGCAATGAAAAAAGCGTGTGGAAAACAGTGTTAATGACAGATTTGAGAAGCACATTTCTTCAATGTTGGCCGCATGGCATTCCTGTGCAGGTGACAATGGTAATTTTTCAAAACGACAAGGATATTTAAACACATGATTATTTGTTTGCTGTGCTCTATGGCCTCTGCTACAGACCTCATCGAAATGACACTTAGATATCTTAGGGTGTACATATCAAGTCTTCCCAAATGGTCTAGCGGATAGGAATCTGCCTTGTAACGCAGGGCGGCCCGGGTTCGATTCCTGTCTTGGCAAAGGATTTTTGTAGAAAAATAAAATGAGTCCCAACTTGTGCAACAGAACAGTTCGATATCTCGTTACATTTGCATCGTCATGAACATGACTTATATCAGGCTAGCTAATTTTTTCTTTGTTCATTTTAAGTGTAGAAACAATATTTCGTTTGTGAACATTTTTTTCTGCCGTTTTGACAACAGGCTCATTACTGAAGAACACACGACTGTCTGCTGATTGACGCTTGACTGTAGATTTTCGCTTTGTGTCAAAAGAACTCCCTAACGCACACTTTTTCAAAGTAGGTGAATTCATCAGATCTGTTTGAAACATTGCATTTTATCCATGCACGACGACTACTTAGATACTCGCAGCACAGTTGCCTCATATAAATTGCCCATGAGCGCGGAGCTTGTCTTTGTCACTGTAGCAACTTTGCTCCATCAGCGGGAGAAGGCGGTTCGACGCCCCTGTAAGCACATGTTTCTCTAATTCCTTTGTTTCAGGCAAGCCACTGTGACGTCAGACGCCTTTACGCATACAGCTTTGCGATGCTTAGACAGTAATAACATAATTCATGTTTACATTTCTTTAATTTTCGACGCATTGTCGTTATTCGTGACGCATCAATGACCAATTGATTATATGGCAATGCAATGAAAAAAGCGTGTGGAAAACAGTGTTAATGACAGATTTGAGAAGCACATTTCTTCAATGTTGGCCGCAGGGCATTCCTGTGCAGGTGACAATGGTAATTTTTCAAAACGACAAGGATATTTAAACACATGATTATTTGTTTGCTGTGCTCTATGGCCTCTGCTACAGACCTCATCGAAATGACACTTAGATATCTTAGGGTGTACATATCAAGTCTTCCCAAATGGTCTAGCGGATAGGAATCTGCCTTGTCACGCAGGGCGGCCCGGGTTCGATTCCCGTCATGGCAAAGGATTTTTGTAGAAAAATAAAATGAGTCCCAACGTGTGCAACAGAACAGTTCGAAATCTCGTTACATTTGCATCGTCATGAACATGACTTATATCAGGCTAGCTAATTTTTTCTTTGTTCATTTTAAGTGTAGAAACAATATTTCGTTTGTGAACATTTTCTTCTGCCGTTTTGACAACAGGCTCATTACTAAAGAACACACGGCTGTCTGCTGATTGACGCTTGACTGTAGATTTTCGCTTTGTGTCAAAAGAACTCCCTAACGCACACTTTTTCAAAGGAGGTGAATTCATCAGATCTGTTTGAAACATTGCATTTTATCCATGCACGACGACTACTTAGATACTCGCAGCACAGTTGCCTCATATAAATTGCCCATGAGCGCGGAGCTTGTCTTTGTCACTGTAGCAACTTTGCTCCATCAGCGGGAGAAGGCGCTTCGACGCCCCTGTAAGCACATGTTTCTCGAATTCCTTTGTTTCAGGCAAGCCACTGTGACGTCAGACGCCTTTACGCATACAGCTTTGCGATGCTTAGACAGTAATAACATAATTCATGTTTACATTTCTTTAATTTTCGACGCATTGTCGTTATTCGTGACGCATCAATGACCAATTGATTATATGGCAATGCAATGAAAAAAGCGTGTGGAAAACAGTGTTAATGACAGATTTGAGAAGCACATTTCTTCAATGTTGGCCCCATGGCATTCCTGTGCAGGTGACAATGGTAATTTTTCAAAACGACAAGGATATTTAAACACATGATTATTTGTTTGCTGTGCTCTATGGCCTCTGCTACAGACCTCATCGAAATGACACTTAGATATCTTAGGGTGTACATATCAAGTCTTCCCAAATGGTCTAGCGGATAGGCATCTACCTTGTAACGCAGGGCGGCCCGGGTTCGATTCCCGTCATGGCAAATGTTTTTTGTAGAAAAATAAAATGAGTCCCAACGTGTGCAACAGAACAGTTCGAAATCTCGTTACATTTGCATCGTCATGAACATGACTTATATCAGGCTAGCTCATTTTTTCTTTGTTCATTTTAAGTGTAGAAACAATATTTCGTTTGTGACCATTTTTTTCTGCCGTTTTGACAACAGGCTCATGACTAAAGAACACACGGCTGTCTGCTGATTGACGCTTGACTGTAGATTTTCGCTTTGTGTCAAAAGAACTTCCTAACGCACACTTTTTCAAAGTAGGTGAATTCATCAGATCTGTTTGAAACATTGCATTTTATCCATGCACGACGACTGCTTAGATACTCGCAGCACAGTTGCCCCATATAAATTGCCCATGAGCGCGGAGCTTGTCTTTGTCACTGTAGCAACTTTGCTCCATCAGCGGGAGAAGGCGCTTCGACGCCCCTGTAAGCACATGTTTCTCTGATTCCTTTGTTTCAGGCAAGCCACTGTGACGTCAGACGCCTTTACGCATACAGCTTTGCGATGCTTAGACAGTAATAACATAATTCATGTTTACATTTCTTTAATTTTCGACGCATTGTCATTATTCGTGACGCATCAATGACCAATTGATTATATGGCAATGCAATGAAAAAAGCGTGTGGAAAACAGTGTTAATGACAGATTTGAGAAGCACATTTCTTCAATGTTGGCCGCATGGCATTCCTGTGCAGGTGACAATGGTAATTTTTCAAAACGACAAGGATATTTAAACACATGATTATTTGTTTGCTGTGCTCTATGGCCTCTGCTACAGACCTCATCGAAATGACACTTAGATATCTTAGGGTGTACATATCAAGTTTTCCCAAATGGTCTAGCGGATAGGTATCTAACTTGTAACGCAGGGCGGCCCGGGTTCGATTCCCGTCATGGCAAATGTTTTTTGTAGAAAAATAAAATGAGTCCCAACGTGTGCAACAGAACAGTTCGAAATCTCGTTACATTTGCATCGTCATGAACATGACTTATATCAGGCTAGCTCATTTTTTCTTTGTTCATTTTAAGTGTAGAAACAATATTTCGTTTGTGACCATTTTTTTCTGCCGTTTTGACAACAGGCTCATGACTAAAGAACACACGGCTGTCTGCTGATTGACGCTTGACTGTAGATTTTCGCTTTGTGTCAAAAGAACTTCCTAACGCACACTTTTTCAAAGTAGGTGAATTCATCAGATCTGTTTGAAACATTGCATTTTATCCATGCACGACGACTGCTTAGATACTCGCAGCACAGTTGCCCCATATAAATTGCCCATGAGCGCGGAGCTTGTCTTTGTCACTGTAGCAACTTTGCTCCATCAGCGGGAGAAGGCGGTTCGACGCCCCTGTAAGCACATGTTTCTCTAATTCCTTTGTTTCAGGCAAGCCACTGTGACGTCAGACGCCTTTACGCATTCAGCTTTGCGATGCTTAGACAGTAATAACATAATTCATGTTTACATTTCTTTAATTTTCGACGCATTGTCGTTATTCGTGACGCATCAATGACCAATTGATTATATGGCAATGCAATGAAAAAAGCGTGTGGAAAACAGTGTTAATGACAGATTTGAGAAGCACATTTCTTCAATGTTGGCTGCAGGGCATTCCTGTGCAGGTGACAATGGTAATTTTTCAAAACGACAAGGATATTTAAACACATGATTATTTGTTTGCTGTGCTCTATGGCCTCTGCTACAGACCTCATCGAAATGACACTTAGATATCTTAGGGTGTACATGTCAAGTCTTCCCAAATGGTCTAGCGGATAGGAATCTGCCTTGTCACGCAGGGTGGCCCGGGTTCGATTCCCGTCATGGCAAAGGATTTTTGTAGAAAAATAAAATGAGTCCCAACGTGTGCAACAGAACAGTTCGAAATCTCGTTACATTTGCATCGTCATGAACATGACTTATATCAGGCTAGCTAATTTTTTCTTTGTTCATTTTAAGTGTAGAAACAATATTTCGTTTGTGAACATTTTCTTCTGCCGTTTTGACAACAGGCTCATTACTAAAGAACACACGGCTGTCTGCTGATTGACGCTTGACTGTAGATTTTCGCTTTGTGTCAAAAGAACTCCCTAACGCACACTTTTTCAAAGTAGGTGAATTCATCAGATCTGTTTGAAACATTGCATTTTATCCATGCACGACGACTACTTAGATACTCGCAGCACAGTTGCCTCATATAAATTGCCCATGAGCGCGGAGCTTGTCTTTGTCACTGTAGCAACTTTGCTCCATCAGCGGGAGAATGCGGTTCGACGCCCCTGTAAGCACATGTTTCTCTAATTCCTTTGTTTCAGGCAAGCCACTGTGACGTCAGACGCCTTTACGCATACAGCTTTGCGATGCTTAGACAGTAATAACATAATTCATGTTTACATTTCTTTAATTTTCGACGCATTGTCATTATTCGTGACGCATCAATGACCAATTGATTATATGGCAATGCAATGAAAAAAGCGTGTGGAAAACAGTGTTAATGACAGATTTGAGAAGCACATTTCTTCAATGTTGGCCGCATGGCATTCCTGTGCAGGTGACAATGGTAATTTTTCAAAACGACAAGGATATTTAAACACATGATTATTTGTTTGCTGTGCTCTATGGCCTCTGCTACAGACCTCATCGAAATGACACTTAGATATCTTAGGGTGTACATATCAAGTTTTCCCAAATGGTCTAGCGGATAGGTATCTAACTTGTAACGCAGGGCGGCCCGGGTTCGATTCCCGTCATGGCAAATGTTTTTTGTAGAAAAATAAAATGAGTCCCAACGTGTGCAACAGAACAGTTCGAAATCTCGTTACATTTGCATCGTCATGAACATGACTTATATCAGGCTAGCTCATTTTTTCTTTGTTCATTTTAAGTGTAGAAACAATATTTCGTTTGTGACCATTTTTTTCTGCCGTTTTGACAACAGGCTCATGACTAAAGAACACACGGCTGTCTGCTGATTGACGCTTGACTGTAGATTTTCGCTTTGTGTCAAAAGAACTTCCTAACGCACACTTTTTCAAAGTAGGTGAATTCATCAGATCTGTTTGAAACATTGCATTTTATCCATGCACGACGACTGCTTAGATACTCGCAGCACAGTTGCCCCATATAAATTGCCCATGAGCGCGGAGCTTGTCTTTGTCACTGTAGCAACTTTGCTCCATCAGCGGGAGAAGGCGGTTCGACGCCCCTGTAAGCACATGTTTCTCTAATTCCTTTGTTTCAGGCAAGCCACTGTGACGTCAGACGCCTTTACGCATTCAGCTTTGCGATGCTTAGACAGTAATAACATAATTCATGTTTACATTTCTTTAATTTTCGACGCATTGTCGTTATTCGTGACGCATCAATGACCAATTGATTATATGGCAATGCAATGAAAAAAGCGTGTGGAAAACAGTGTTAATGACAGATTTGAGAAGCACATTTCTTCAATGTTGGCTGCAGGGCATTCCTGTGCAGGTGACAATGGTAATTTTTCAAAACGACAAGGATATTTAAACACATGATTATTTGTTTGCTGTGCTCTATGGCCTCTGCTACAGACCTCATCGAAATGACACTTAGATATCTTAGGGTGTACATATCAAGTCTTCCCAAATGGTCTAGCGGATAGGAATCTGCCTTGTCACGCAGGGCGGCCCGGGTTCGATTCCCGTCATGGCAAAGGATTTTTGTAGAAAAATAAAATGAGTCCCAACGTGTGCAACAGAACAGTTCGAAATCTCGTTACATTTGCATCGTCATGAACATGACTTATATCAGGCTAGCTAATTTTTTCTTTGTTCATTTTAAGTGTAGAAACAATATTTCGTTTGTGAACATTTTTTTCTGCCGTTTTGACAACAGGCTCATTACTAAAGAACACACGACTGTCTGCTGATTGACGCTTGACTGTAGATTTTCGCTTTGTGTCAAAAGAACTTCCTAACGCACACTTTTTCAAAGTAGGTGAATTCATCAGATCTGTTTGAAACATTGCATTTTATCCATGCACGACGACTGCTTAGATACTCGCAGCACAGTTGCCCCATATAAATTGCCCATGAGCGCGGAGCTTGTCTTTGTCACTGTAGCAACTTTGCTCCATCAGCGGGAGAAGGTGGTTCGACGCCCCTGTAAGCACATGTTTCTCTAATTCCTTTGTTTCAGGCAAGCCACTGTGACGTCAGACGCCTTTACGCATACAGCTTTGCGATGCTTAGACAGTAATAACATAATTCATGTTTACATTTCTTTAATTTTCGACGCATTGTCGTTATTCGTGACGCATCAATGACCAATTGATTATATGGCAATGCAATGAAAAAAGCGTGTGGAAAACAGTGTTAATGACAGATTTGAGAAGCACATTTCTTCAATGTTGGCTGCAGGGCATTCCTGTGCAGGTGACAATGGTAATTTTTCAAAACGACAAGGATATTTAAACACATGATTATTTGTTTGCTGTGCTCTATGGCCTCTGCTACAGACCTCATCGAAATGACACTTAGATATCTTAGGGTGTACATATCAAGTCTTCCCAAATGGTCTAGCGGATAGGAATCTGCCTTGTCACGCAGGGCGGCCCGGGTTCGATTCCCGTCATGGCAAAGGATTTTTGTAGAAAAATAAAATGAGTCCCAACGTGTGCAACAGAACAGTTCGAAATCTCGTTACATTTGCATCGTCATGAACATGACTTATATCAGGCTAGCTAATTTTTTCTTTGTTCATTTTAAGTGTAGAAACAATATTTCGTTTGTGAACATTTTTTTCTGCCGTTTTGACAACAGGCTCATGACTAAAGAACACACGGCTGTCTGCTGATTGACGCTTGACTGTAGATTTTCGCTTTGTGTCAAAAGAACTTCCTAACGCACACTTTTTCAAAGTAGGTGAATTCATCAGATCTGTTTGAAACATTGCATTTTATCCATGCACGACGACTGCTTAGATACTCGCAGCACAGTTGCCCCATATAAATTGCCCATGAGCGCGGAGCTTGTCTTTGTCACTGTAGCAACTTTGCTCCATCAGCGGGAGAAGGTGGTTCGACGCCCCTGTAAGCACATGTTTCTCTAATTCCTTTGTTTCAGGCAAGCCACTGTGACGTCAGACGCCTTTACGCATACAGCTTTGCGATGCTTAGACAGTAATAACATAATTCATGTTTACATTTCTTTAATTTTCGACGCATTGTCGTTATTCGTGACGCATCAATGACCAATTGATTATATGGCAATGCAATGAAAAAAGCGTGTGGAAAACAGTGTTAATGACAGATTTGAGAAGCACATTTCTTCAATGTTGGCTGCAGGGCATTCCTGTGCAGGTGACAATGGTAATTTTTCAAAACGACAAGGATATTTAAACACATGATTATTTGTTTGCTGTGCTCTATGGCCTCTGCTACAGACCTCATCGAAATGACACTTAGATATCTTAGGGTGTACATATCAAGTCTTCCCAAATGGTCTAGCGGATAGGAATCTGCCTTGTCACGCAGGGCGGCCCGGGTTCGATTCCCGTCATGGCAAAGGATTTTTGTAGAAAAATAAAATGAGTCCCAACGTGTGCAACAGAACAGTTCGAAATCTCGTTACATTTGCATCGTCATGAACATGACTTATATCAGGCTAGCTAATTTTTTCTTTGTTCATTTTAAGTGTAGAAACAATATTTCGTTTGTGAACATTTTTTTCTGCCGTTTTGACAACAGGCTCATGACTAAAGAACACACGGCTGTCTGCTGATTGACGCTTGACTGTAGATTTTCGCTTTGTGTCAAAAGAACTTCCTAACGCACACTTTTTCAAAGTAGGTGAATTCATCAGATCTGTTTGAAACATTGCATTTTATCCATGCACGACGACTGCTTAGATACTCGCAGCACAGTTGCCCCATATAAATTGCCCATGAGCGCGGAGCTTGTCTTTGTCACTGTAGCAACTTTGCTCCATCAGCGGGAGAAGGTGGTTCGACGCCCCTGTAAGCACATGTTTCTCTAATTCCTTTGTTTCAGGCAAGCCACTGTGACGTCAGACGCCTTTACGCATACAGCTTTGCGATGCTTAGACAGTAATAACATAATTCATGTTTACATTTCTTTAATTTTCGACGCATTGTCGTTATTCGTGACGCATCAATGACCAATTGATTATATGGCAATGCAATGAAAAAAGCGTGTGGAAAACAGTGTTAATGACAGATTTGAGAAGCACATTTCTTCAATGTTGGCTGCAGGGCATTCCTGTGCAGGTGACAATGGTAATTTTTCAAAACGACAAGGATATTTAAACACATGATTATTTGTTTGCTGTGCTCTATGGCCTCTGCTACAGACCTCATCGAAATGACACTTAGATATCTTAGGGTGTACATATCAAGTCTTCCCAAATGGTCTAGCGGATAGGAATCTGCCTTGTCACGCAGGGCGGCCCGGGTTCGATTCCCGTCATGGCAAAGGATTTTTGTAGAAAAATAAAATGAGTCCCAACGTGTGCAACAGAACAGTTCGAAATCTCGTTACATTTGCATCGTCATGAACATGACTTATATCAGGCTAGCTAATTTTTTCTTTGTTCATTTTAAGTGTAGAAACAATATTTCGTTTGTGAACATTTTTTTCTGCCGTTTTGACAACAGGCTCATGACTAAAGAACACACGGCTGTCTGCTGATTGACGCTTGACTGTAGATTTTCGCTTTGTGTCAAAAGAACTTCCTAACGCACACTTTTTCAAAGTAGGTGAATTCATCAGATCTGTTTGAAACATTGCATTTTATCCATGCACGACGACTGCTTAGATACTCGCAGCACAGTTGCCCCATATAAATTGCCCATGAGCGCGGAGCTTGTCTTTGTCACTGTAGCAACTTTGCTCCATCAGCGGGAGAAGGTGGTTCGACGCCCCTGTAAGCACATGTTTCTCTAATTCCTTTGTTTCAGGCAAGCCACTGTGACGTCAGACGCCTTTACGCATACAGCTTTGCGATGCTTAGACAGTAATAACATAATTCATGTTTACATTTCTTTAATTTTCGACGCATTGTCGTTATTCGTGACGCATCAATGACCAATTGATTATATGGCAATGCAATGAAAAAAGCGTGTGGAAAACAGTGTTAATGACAGATTTGAGAAGCACATTTCTTCAATGTTGGCTGCAGGGCATTCCTGTGCAGGTGACAATGGTAATTTTTCAAAACGACAAGGATATTTAAACACATGATTATTTGTTTGCTGTGCTCTATGGCCTCTGCTACAGACCTCATCGAAATGACACTTAGATATCTTAGGGTGTACATATCAAGTCTTCCCAAATGGTCTAGCGGATAGGAATCTGCCTTGTCACGCAGGGCGGCCCGGGTTCGATTCCCGTCATGGCAAAGGATTTTTGTAGAAAAATAAAATGAGTCCCAACGTGTGCAACAGAACAGTTCGAAATCTCGTTACATTTGCATCGTCATGAACATGACTTATATCAGGCTAGCTAATTTTTTCTTTGTTCATTTTAAGTGTAGAAACAATATTTCGTTTGTGAACATTTTTTTCTGCCGTTTTGACAACAGGCTCATGACTAAAGAACACACGGCTGTCTGCTGATTGACGCTTGACTGTAGATTTTCGCTTTGTGTCAAAAGAACTTCCTAACGCACACTTTTTCAAAGTAGGTGAATTCATCAGATCTGTTTGAAACATTGCATTTTATCCATGCACGACGACTGCTTAGATACTCGCAGCACAGTTGCCCCATATAAATTGCCCATGAGCGCGGAGCTTGTCTTTGTCACTGTAGCAACTTTGCTCCATCAGCGGGAGAAGGCGCTTCGACGCCCCTGTAAGCACATGTTTCTCTGATTCCTTTGTTTCAGGCAAGCCACTGTGACGTCAGACGCCTTTACGCATACAGCTTTGCGATGCTTAGACAGTAATAACATAATTCATGTTTACATTTCTTTAATTTTCGACGCATTGTCATTATTCGTGACGCATCAATGACCAATTGATTATATGGCAATGCAATGAAAAAAGCGTGTGGAAAACAGTGTTAATGACAGATTTGAGAAGCACATTTCTTCAATGTTGGCCGCATGGCATTCCTGTGCAGGTGACAATGGTAATTTTTCAAAACGACAAGGATATTTAAACACATGATTATTTGTTTGCTGTGCTCTATGGCCTCTGCTACAGACCTCATCGAAATGACACTTAGATATCTTAGGGTGTACATATCAAGTCTTCCCAAATGGTCTAGCGGATAGGCATCTACCTTGTAACGCAGGGCGGCCCGGGTTCGATTCCCGTCATGGCAAATGTTTTTTGTAGAAAAATAAAATGAGTCCCAACGTGTGCAACAGAACAGTTCGAAATCTCGTTACATTTGCATCGTCATGAACATGACTTATATCAGGCTAGCTAATTTTTTCTTTGTTCATTTTAAGTGTAGAAACAATATTTCGTTTGTGAACATTTTCTTCTGCCGTTTTGACAACAGGCTCATTACTAAAGAACACACGGCTGTCTGCTGATTGACGCTTGACTGTAGATTTTCGCTTTGTGTCAAAAGAACTCCCTAACGCACACTTTTTCAAAGTAGGTGAATTCATCAGATCTGTTTGAAACATTGCATTTTATCCATGCACGACGACTACTTAGATACTCGCAGCACAGTTGCCTCATATAAATTGCCCATGAGCGCGGAGCTTGTCTTTGTCACTGTAGCAACTTTGCTCCATCAGCGGGAGAATGCGGTTCGACGCCCCTGTAAGCACATGTTTCTCTAATTCCTTTGTTTCAGGCAAGCCACTGTGACGTCAGACGCCTTTACGCATACAGCTTTGCGATGCTTAGACAGTAATAACATAATTCATGTTTACATTTCTTTAATTTTCGACGCATTGTCGTTATTCGTGACGCATCAATGACCAATTGATTATATGGCAATGCAATGAAAAAAGCGTGTGGAAAACAGTGTTAATGACAGATTTGAGAAGCACATTTCTTCAATGTTGGCCGCAGGGCATTCCTGTGCAGGTGACAATGGTAATTTTTCAAAACGACAAGGATATTTAAACACATGATTATTTGTTTGCTGTGCTCTATGGCCTCTGCTACAGACCTCATCGAAATGACACTTAGATATCTTAGGGTGTACATATCAAGTCTTCCCAAATGGTCTAGCGGATAGGAATCTGCCTTGTCACGCAGGGCGGCCCGGGTTCGATTCCCGTCATGGCAAAGGATTTTTGTAGAAAAATAAAATGAGTCCCAACGTGTGCAACAGAACAGTTCGAAATCTCGTTACATTTGCATCGTCATGAACATGACTTATATCAGGCTAGCTAATTTTTTCTTTGTTCATTTTAAGTGTAGAAACAATATTTCGTTTGTGAACATTTTTTTCTGCCGTTTTGACAACAGGCTCATTACTAAAGAACACACGACTGTCTGCTGATTGACGCTTGACTGTAGATTTTCGCTTTGTGTCAAAAGAACTTCCTAACGCACACTTTTTCAAAGTAGGTGAATTCATCAGATCTGTTTGAAACATTGCATTTTATCCATGCACGACGACTGCTTAGATACTCGCAGCACAGTTGCCCCATATAAATTGCCCATGAGCGCGGAGCTTGTCTTTGTCACTGTAGCAACTTTGCTCCATCAGCGGGAGAAGGTGGTTCGACGCCCCTGTAAGCACATGTTTCTCTAATTCCTTTGTTTCAGGCAAGCCACTGTGACGTCAGACGCCTTTACGCATACAGCTTTGCGATGCTTAGACAGTAATAACATAATTCATGTTTACATTTCTTTAATTTTCGACGCATTGTCGTTATTCGTGACGCATCAATGACCAATTGATTATATGGCAATGCAATGAAAAAAGCGTGTGGAAAACAGTGTTAATGACAGATTTGAGAAGCACATTTCTTCAATGTTGGCTGCAGGGCATTCCTGTGCAGGTGACAATGGTAATTTTTCAAAACGACAAGGATATTTAAACACATGATTATTTGTTTGCTGTGCTCTATGGCCTCTGCTACAGACCTCATCGAAATGACACTTAGATATCTTAGGGTGTACATATCAAGTCTTCCCAAATGGTCTAGCGGATAGGAATCTGCCTTGTCACGCAGGGCGGCCCGGGTTCGATTCCCGTCATGGCAAAGGATTTTTGTAGAAAAATAAAATGAGTCCCAACGTGTGCAACAGAACAGTTCGAAATCTCGTTACATTTGCATCGTCATGAACATGACTTATATCAGGCTAGCTAATTTTTTCTTTGTTCATTTTAAGTGTAGAAACAATATTTCGTTTGTGAACATTTTTTTCTGCCGTTTTGACAACAGGCTCATGACTAAAGAACACACGGCTGTCTGCTGATTGACGCTTGACTGTAGATTTTCGCTTTGTGTCAAAAGAACTTCCTAACGCACACTTTTTCAAAGTAGGTGAATTCATCAGATCTGTTTGAAACATTGCATTTTATCCATGCACGACGACTGCTTAGATACTCGCAGCACAGTTGCCCCATATAAATTGCCCATGAGCGCGGAGCTTGTCTTTGTCACTGTAGCAACTTTGCTCCATCAGCGGGAGAAGGCGCTTCGACGCCCCTGTAAGCACATGTTTCTCTGATTCCTTTGTTTCAGGCAAGCCACTGTGACGTCAGACGCCTTTACGCATACAGCTTTGCGATGCTTAGACAGTAATAACATAATTCATGTTTACATTTCTTTAATTTTCGACGCATTGTCATTATTCGTGACGCATCAATGACCAATTGATTATATGGCAATGCAATGAAAAAAGCGTGTGGAAAACAGTGTTAATGACAGATTTGAGAAGCACATTTCTTCAATGTTGGCCGCATGGCATTCCTGTGCAGGTGACAATGGTAATTTTTCAAAACGACAAGGATATTTAAACACATGATTATTTGTTTGCTGTGCTCTATGGCCTCTGCTACAGACCTCATCGAAATGACACTTAGATATCTTAGGGTGTACATATCAAGTCTTCCCAAATGGTCTAGCGGATAGGCATCTACCTTGTAACGCAGGGCGGCCCGGGTTCGATTCCCGTCATGGCAAATGTTTTTTGTAGAAAAATAAAATGAGTCCCAACGTGTGCAACAGAACAGTTCGAAATCTCGTTACATTTGCATCGTCATGAACATGACTTATATCAGGCTAGCTAATTTTTTCTTTGTTCATTTTAAGTGTAGAAACAATATTTCGTTTGTGAACATTTTCTTCTGCCGTTTTGACAACAGGCTCATTACTAAAGAACACACGGCTGTCTGCTGATTGACGCTTGACTGTAGATTTTCGCTTTGTGTCAAAAGAACTCCCTAACGCACACTTTTTCAAAGTAGGTGAATTCATCAGATCTGTTTGAAACATTGCATTTTATCCATGCACGACGACTACTTAGATACTCGCAGCACAGTTGCCTCATATAAATTGCCCATGAGCGCGGAGCTTGTCTTTGTCACTGTAGCAACTTTGCTCCATCAGCGGGAGAATGCGGTTCGACGCCCCTGTAAGCACATGTTTCTCTAATTCCTTTGTTTCAGGCAAGCCACTGTGACGTCAGACGCCTTTACGCATACAGCTTTGCGATGCTTAGACAGTAATAACATAATTCATGTTTACATTTCTTTAATTTTCGACGCATTGTCGTTATTCGTGACGCATCAATGACCAATTGATTATATGGCAATGCAATGAAAAAAGCGTGTGGAAAACAGTGTTAATGACAGATTTGAGAAGCACATTTCTTCAATGTTGGCCGCAGGGCATTCCTGTGCAGGTGACAATGGTAATTTTTCAAAACGACAAGGATATTTAAACACATGATTATTTGTTTGCTGTGCTCTATGGCCTCTGCTACAGACCTCATCGAAATGACACTTAGATATCTTAGGGTGTACATATCAAGTCTTCCCAAATGGTCTAGCGGATAGGAATCTGCCTTGTCACGCAGGGCGGCCCGGGTTCGATTCCCGTCATGGCAAAGGATTTTTGTAGAAAAATAAAATGAGTCCCAACGTGTGCAACAGAACAGTTCGAAATCTCGTTACATTTGCATCGTCATGAACATGACTTATATCAGGCTAGCTAATTTTTTCTTTGTTCATTTTAAGTGTAGAAACAATATTTCGTTTGTGAACATTTTTTTCTGCCGTTTTGACAACAGGCTCATTACTAAAGAACACACGACTGTCTGCTGATTGACGCTTGACTGTAGATTTTCGCTTTGTGTCAAAAGAACTTCCTAACGCACACTTTTTCAAAGTAGGTGAATTCATCAGATCTGTTTGAAACATTGCATTTTATCCATGCACGACGACTGCTTAGATACTCGCAGCACAGTTGCCCCATATAAATTGCCCATGAGCGCGGAGCTTGTCTTTGTCACTGTAGCAACTTTGCTCCATCAGCGGGAGAAGGTGGTTCGACGCCCCTGTAAGCACATGTTTCTCTAATTCCTTTGTTTCAGGCAAGCCACTGTGACGTCAGACGCCTTTACGCATACAGCTTTGCGATGCTTAGACAGTAATAACATAATTCATGTTTACATTTCTTTAATTTTCGACGCATTGTCGTTATTCGTGACGCATCAATGACCAATTGATTATATGGCAATGCAATGAAAAAAGCGTGTGGAAAACAGTGTTAATGACAGATTTGAGAAGCACATTTCTTCAATGTTGGCTGCAGGGCATTCCTGTGCAGGTGACAATGGTAATTTTTCAAAACGACAAGGATATTTAAACACATGATTATTTGTTTGCTGTGCTCTATGGCCTCTGCTACAGACCTCATCGAAATGACACTTAGATATCTTAGGGTGTACATATCAAGTCTTCCCAAATGGTCTAGCGGATAGGAATCTGCCTTGTCACGCAGGGCGGCCCGGGTTCGATTCCCGTCATGGCAAAGGATTTTTGTAGAAAAATAAAATGAGTCCCAACGTGTGCAACAGAACAGTTCGAAATCTCGTTACATTTGCATCGTCATGAACATGACTTATATCAGGCTAGCTAATTTTTTCTTTGTTCATTTTAAGTGTAGAAACAATATTTCGTTTGTGAACATTTTTTTCTGCCGTTTTGACAACAGGCTCATGACTAAAGAACACACGGCTGTCTGCTGATTGACGCTTGACTGTAGATTTTCGCTTTGTGTCAAAAGAACTTCCTAACGCACACTTTTTCAAAGTAGGTGAATTCATCAGATCTGTTTGAAACATTGCATTTTATCCATGCACGACGACTGCTTAGATACTCGCAGCACAGTTGCCCCATATAAATTGCCCATGAGCGCGGAGCTTGTCTTTGTCACTGTAGCAACTTTGCTCCATCAGCGGGAGAAGGCGCTTCGACGCCCCTGTAAGCACATGTTTCTCTGATTCCTTTGTTTCAGGCAAGCCACTGTGACGTCAGACGCCTTTACGCATACAGCTTTGCGATGCTTAGACAGTAATAACATAATTCATGTTTACATTTCTTTAATTTTCGACGCATTGTCATTATTCGTGACGCATCAATGACCAATTGATTATATGGCAATGCAATGAAAAAAGCGTGTGGAAAACAGTGTTAATGACAGATTTGAGAAGCACATTTCTTCAATGTTGGCCGCATGGCATTCCTGTGCAGGTGACAATGGTAATTTTTCAAAACGACAAGGATATTTAAACACATGATTATTTGTTTGCTGTGCTCTATGGCCTCTGCTACAGACCTCATCGAAATGACACTTAGATATCTTAGGGTGTACATATCAAGTCTTCCCAAATGGTCTAGCGGATAGGCATCTACCTTGTAACGCAGGGCGGCCCGGGTTCGATTCCCGTCATGGCAAATGTTTTTTGTAGAAAAATAAAATGAGTCCCAACGTGTGCAACAGAACAGTTCGAAATCTCGTTACATTTGCATCGTCATGAACATGACTTATATCAGGCTAGCTAATTTTTTCTTTGTTCATTTTAAGTGTAGAAACAATATTTCGTTTGTGAACATTTTCTTCTGCCGTTTTGACAACAGGCTCATTACTAAAGAACACACGGCTGTCTGCTGATTGACGCTTGACTGTAGATTTTCGCTTTGTGTCAAAAGAACTCCCTAACGCACACTTTTTCAAAGTAGGTGAATTCATCAGATCTGTTTGAAACATTGCATTTTATCCATGCACGACGACTACTTAGATACTCGCAGCACAGTTGCCTCATATAAATTGCCCATGAGCGCGGAGCTTGTCTTTGTCACTGTAGCAACTTTGCTCCATCAGCGGGAGAATGCGGTTCGACGCCCCTGTAAGCACATGTTTCTCTAATTCCTTTGTTTCAGGCAAGCCACTGTGACGTCAGACGCCTTTACGCATACAGCTTTGCGATGCTTAGACAGTAATAACATAATTCATGTTTACATTTCTTTAATTTTCGACGCATTGTCATTATTCGTGACGCATCAATGACCAATTGATTATATGGCAATGCAATGAAAAAAGCGTGTGGAAAACAGTGTTAATGACAGATTTGAGAAGCACATTTCTTCAATGTTGGCCGCATGGCATTCCTGTGCAGGTGACAATGGTAATTTTTCAAAACGACAAGGATATTTAAACACATGATTATTTGTTTGCTGTGCTCTATGGCCTCTGCTACAGACCTCATCGAAATGACACTTAGATATCTTAGGGTGTACATATCAAGTTTTCCCAAATGGTCTAGCGGATAGGTATCTAACTTGTAACGCAGGGCGGCCCGGGTTCGATTCCCGTCATGGCAAATGTTTTTTGTAGAAAAATAAAATGAGTCCCAACGTGTGCAACAGAACAGTTCGAAATCTCGTTACATTTGCATCGTCATGAACATGACTTATATCAGGCTAGCTCATTTTTTCTTTGTTCATTTTAAGTGTAGAAACAATATTTCGTTTGTGACCATTTTTTTCTGCCGTTTTGACAACAGGCTCATGACTAAAGAACACACGGCTGTCTGCTGATTGACGCTTGACTGTAGATTTTCGCTTTGTGTCAAAAGAACTTCCTAACGCACACTTTTTCAAAGTAGGTGAATTCATCAGATCTGTTTGAAACATTGCATTTTATCCATGCACGACGACTGCTTAGATACTCGCAGCACAGTTGCCCCATATAAATTGCCCATGAGCGCGGAGCTTGTCTTTGTCACTGTAGCAACTTTGCTCCATCAGCGGGAGAAGGCGGTTCGACGCCCCTGTAAGCACATGTTTCTCTAATTCCTTTGTTTCAGGCAAGCCACTGTGACGTCAGACGCCTTTACGCATTCAGCTTTGCGATGCTTAGACAGTAATAACATAATTCATGTTTACATTTCTTTAATTTTCGACGCATTGTCGTTATTCGTGACGCATCAATGACCAATTGATTATATGGCAATGCAATGAAAAAAGCGTGTGGAAAACAGTGTTAATGACAGATTTGAGAAGCACATTTCTTCAATGTTGGCTGCAGGGCATTCCTGTGCAGGTGACAATGGTAATTTTTCAAAACGACAAGGATATTTAAACACATGATTATTTGTTTGCTGTGCTCTATGGCCTCTGCTACAGACCTCATCGAAATGACACTTAGATATCTTAGGGTGTACATGTCAAGTCTTCCCAAATGGTCTAGCGGATAGGAATCTGCCTTGTCACGCAGGGTGGCCCGGGTTCGATTCCCGTCATGGCAAAGGATTTTTGTAGAAAAATAAAATGAGTCCCAACGTGTGCAACAGAACAGTTCGAAATCTCGTTACATTTGCATCGTCATGAACATGACTTATATCAGGCTAGCTAATTTTTTCTTTGTTCATTTTAAGTGTAGAAACAATATTTCGTTTGTGAACATTTTCTTCTGCCGTTTTGACAACAGGCTCATTACTAAAGAACACACGGCTGTCTGCTGATTGACGCTTGACTGTAGATTTTCGCTTTGTGTCAAAAGAACTCCCTAACGCACACTTTTTCAAAGTAGGTGAATTCATCAGATCTGTTTGAAACATTGCATTTTATCCATGCACGACGACTACTTAGATACTCGCAGCACAGTTGCCTCATATAAATTGCCCATGAGCGCGGAGCTTGTCTTTGTCACTGTAGCAACTTTGCTCCATCAGCGGGAGAATGCGGTTCGACGCCCCTGTAAGCACATGTTTCTCTAATTCCTTTGTTTCAGGCAAGCCACTGTGACGTCAGACGCCTTTACGCATACAGCTTTGCGATGCTTAGACAGTAATAACATAATTCATGTTTACATTTCTTTAATTTTCGACGCATTGTCATTATTCGTGACGCATCAATGACCAATTGATTATATGGCAATGCAATGAAAAAAGCGTGTGGAAAACAGTGTTAATGACAGATTTGAGAAGCACATTTCTTCAATGTTGGCCGCATGGCATTCCTGTGCAGGTGACAATGGTAATTTTTCAAAACGACAAGGATATTTAAACACATGATTATTTGTTTGCTGTGCTCTATGGCCTCTGCTACAGACCTCATCGAAATGACACTTAGATATCTTAGGGTGTACATATCAAGTTTTCCCAAATGGTCTAGCGGATAGGTATCTAACTTGTAACGCAGGGCGGCCCGGGTTCGATTCCCGTCATGGCAAATGTTTTTTGTAGAAAAATAAAATGAGTCCCAACGTGTGCAACAGAACAGTTCGAAATCTCGTTACATTTGCATCGTCATGAACATGACTTATATCAGGCTAGCTCATTTTTTCTTTGTTCATTTTAAGTGTAGAAACAATATTTCGTTTGTGACCATTTTTTTCTGCCGTTTTGACAACAGGCTCATGACTAAAGAACACACGGCTGTCTGCTGATTGACGCTTGACTGTAGATTTTCGCTTTGTGTCAAAAGAACTTCCTAACGCACACTTTTTCAAAGTAGGTGAATTCATCAGATCTGTTTGAAACATTGCATTTTATCCATGCACGACGACTGCTTAGATACTCGCAGCACAGTTGCCCCATATAAATTGCCCATGAGCGCGGAGCTTGTCTTTGTCACTGTAGCAACTTTGCTCCATCAGCGGGAGAAGGCGGTTCGACGCCCCTGTAAGCACATGTTTCTCTAATTCCTTTGTTTCAGGCAAGCCACTGTGACGTCAGACGCCTTTACGCATTCAGCTTTGCGATGCTTAGACAGTAATAACATAATTCATGTTTACATTTCTTTAATTTTCGACGCATTGTCGTTATTCGTGACGCATCAATGACCAATTGATTATATGGCAATGCAATGAAAAAAGCGTGTGGAAAACAGTGTTAATGACAGATTTGAGAAGCACATTTCTTCAATGTTGGCTGCAGGGCATTCCTGTGCAGGTGACAATGGTAATTTTTCAAAACGACAAGGATATTTAAACACATGATTATTTGTTTGCTGTGCTCTATGGCCTCTGCTACAGACCTCATCGAAATGACACTTAGATATCTTAGGGTGTACATGTCAAGTCTTCCCAAATGGTCTAGCGGATAGGAATCTGCCTTGTCACGCAGGGTGGCCCGGGTTCGATTCCCGTCATGGCAAAGGATTTTTGTAGAAAAATAAAATGAGTCCCAACGTGTGCAACAGAACAGTTCGAAATCTCGTTACATTTGCATCGTCATGAACATGACTTATATCAGGCTAGCTAATTTTTACTTTGTTCATTTTAAGTGTAGAAACAATATTTCGTTTGTGAACATTTTTTTCTGCCGTTTTGACAACAGGCTCATTACTAAAGAACACACGACTGTCTGCTGATTGACGCTTGACTGTAGATTTTCGCTTTGTGTCAAAAGAACTTCCTAACGCACACTTTTTCAAAGTAGGTGAATTCATCAGATCTGTTTGAAACATTGCATTTTATCCATGCACGACGACTGCTTAGATACTCGCAGCACAGTTGCCCCATATAAATTGCCCATGAGCGCGGAGCTTGTCTTTGTCACTGTAGCAACTTTGCTCCATCAGCGGGAGAAGGCGGTTCGACGCCCCTGTAAGCACATGTTTCTCTAATTCCTTTGTTTCAGGCAAGCCACTGTGACGTCAGACGCCTTTACGCATACAGCTTTGCGATGCTTAGACAGTAATAACATAATTCATGTTTACATTTCTTTAATTTTCGACGCATTGTCGTTATTCGTGACGCATCAATGACCAATTGATTATATGGCAATGCAATGAAAAAAGCGTGTGGAAAACAGTGTTAATGACAGATTTGAGAAGCACATTTCTTCAATGTTGGCCGCAGGGCATTCCTGTGCAGGTGACAATGGTAATTTTTCAAAACGACAAGGATATTTAAACACATGATTATTTGTTTGCTGTGCTCTATGGCCTCTGCTACAGACCTCATCGAAATGACACTTAGATATCTTAGGGTGTACATATCAAGTCTTCCCAAATGGTCTAGCGGATAGGAATCTGCCTTGTCACGCAGGGCGGCCCGGGTTCGATTCCCGTCATGGCAAAGGATTTTTGTAGAAAAATAAAATGAGTCCCAACGTGTGCAACAGAACAGTTCGAAATCTCGTTACATTTGCATCGTCATGAACATGACTTATATCAGGCTAGCTAATTTTTTCTTTGTTCATTTTAAGTGTAGAAACAATATTTCGTTTGTGAACATTTTTTTCTGCCGTTTTGACAACAGGCTCATTACTAAAGAACACACGACTGTCTGCTGATTGACGCTTGACTGTAGATTTTCGCTTTGTGTCAAAAGAACTTCCTAACGCACACTTTTTCAAAGTAGGTGAATTCATCAGATCTGTTTGAAACATTGCATTTTATCCATGCACGACGACTGCTTAGATACTCGCAGCACAGTTGCCCCATATAAATTGCCCATGAGCGCGGAGCTTGTCTTTGTCACTGTAGCAACTTTGCTCCATCAGCGGGAGAAGGTGGTTCGACGCCCCTGTAAGCACATGTTTCTCTAATTCCTTTGTTTCAGGCAAGCCACTGTGACGTCAGACGCCTTTACGCATACAGCTTTGCGATGCTTAGACAGTAATAACATAATTCATGTTTACATTTCTTTAATTTTCGACGCATTGTCGTTATTCGTGACGCATCAATGACCAATTGATTATATGGCAATGCAATGAAAAAAGCGTGTGGAAAACAGTGTTAATGACAGATTTGAGAAGCACATTTCTTCAATGTTGGCTGCAGGGCATTCCTGTGCAGGTGACAATGGTAATTTTTCAAAACGACAAGGATATTTAAACACATGATTATTTGTTTGCTGTGCTCTATGGCCTCTGCTACAGACCTCATCGAAATGACACTTAGATATCTTAGGGTGTACATATCAAGTCTTCCCAAATGGTCTAGCGGATAGGAATCTGCCTTGTCACGCAGGGCGGCCCGGGTTCGATTCCCGTCATGGCAAAGGATTTTTGTAGAAAAATAAAATGAGTCCCAACGTGTGCAACAGAACAGTTCGAAATCTCGTTACATTTGCATCGTCATGAACATGACTTATATCAGGCTAGCTAATTTTTTCTTTGTTCATTTTAAGTGTAGAAACAATATTTCGTTTGTGAACATTTTTTTCTGCCGTTTTGACAACAGGCTCATTACTAAAGAACACACGACTGTCTGCTGATTGACGCTTGACTGTAGATTTTCGCTTTGTGTCAAAAGAACTTCCTAACGCACACTTTTTCAAAGTAGGTGAATTCATCAGATCTGTTTGAAACATTGCATTTTATCCATGCACGACGACTGCTTAGATACTCGCAGCACAGTTGCCCCATATAAATTGCCCATGAGCGCGGAGCTTGTCTTTGTCACTGTAGCAACTTTGCTCCATCAGCGGGAGAAGGTGGTTCGACGCCCCTGTAAGCACATGTTTCTCTAATTCCTTTGTTTCAGGCAAGCCACTGTGACGTCAGACGCCTTTACGCATACAGCTTTGCGATGCTTAGACAGTAATAACATAATTCATGTTTACATTTCTTTAATTTTCGACGCATTGTCGTTATTCGTGACGCATCAATGACCAATTGATTATATGGCAATGCAATGAAAAAAGCGTGTGGAAAACAGTGTTAATGACAGATTTGAGAAGCACATTTCTTCAATGTTGGCTGCAGGGCATTCCTGTGCAGGTGACAATGGTAATTTTTCAAAACGACAAGGATATTTAAACACATGATTATTTGTTTGCTGTGCTCTATGGCCTCTGCTACAGACCTCATCGAAATGACACTTAGATATCTTAGGGTGTACATATCAAGTCTTCCCAAATGGTCTAGCGGATAGGAATCTGCCTTGTCACGCAGGGCGGCCCGGGTTCGATTCCCGTCATGGCAAAGGATTTTTGTAGAAAAATAAAATGAGTCCCAACGTGTGCAACAGAACAGTTCGAAATCTCGTTACATTTGCATCGTCATGAACATGACTTATATCAGGCTAGCTAATTTTTTCTTTGTTCATTTTAAGTGTAGAAACAATATTTCGTTTGTGAACATTTTTTTCTGCCGTTTTGACAACAGGCTCATTACTAAAGAACACACGACTGTCTGCTGATTGACGCTTGACTGCAGATTTTCGCTTTGTGTCAAAAGAACTTCCTAACGCACACTTTTTCAAAGTAGGTGAATTCATCAGATCTGTTTGAAACATTGCATTTTATCCATGCACGACGACTGCTTAGATACTCGCAGCACAGTTGCCCCATATAAATTGCCCATGAGCGCGGAGCTTGTCTTTGTCACTGTAGCAACTTTGCTCCATCAGCGGGAGAAGGTGGTTCGACGCCCCTGTAAGCACATGTTTCTCTAATTCCTTTGTTTCAGGCAAGCCACTGTGACGTCAGACGCCTTTACGCATACAGCTTTGCGATGCTTAGACAGTAATAACATAATTCATGTTTACATTTCTTTAATTTTCGACGCATTGTCGTTATTCGTGACGCATCAATGACCAATTGATTATATGGCAATGCAATGAAAAAAGCGTGTGGAAAACAGTGTTAATGACAGATTTGAGAAGCACATTTCTTCAATGTTGGCTGCAGGGCATTCCTGTGCAGGTGACAATGGTAATTTTTCAAAACGACAAGGATATTTAAACACATGATTATTTGTTTGCTGTGCTCTATGGCCTCTGCTACAGACCTCATCGAAATGACACTTAGATATCTTAGGGTGTACATATCAAGTTTTCCCAAATGGTCTAGCGGATAGGTATCTAACTTGTAACGCAGGGCGGCCCGGGTTCGATTCCCGTCATGGCAAATGTTTTTTGTAGAAAAATAAAATGAGTCCCAACGTGTGCAACAGAACAGTTCGAAATCTCGTTACATTTGCATCGTCATGAACATGACTTATATCAGGCTAGCTAATTTTTTCTTTGTTCATTTTAAGTGTAGAAACAATATTTCGTTTGTGAACATTTTTTTCTGCCGTTTTGACAACAGGCTCATTACTAAAGAACACACGACTGTCTGCTGATTGACGCTTGACTGTAGATTTTCGCTTTGTGTCAAAAGAACTTCCTAACGCACACTTTTTCAAAGTAGGTGAATTCATCAGATCTGTTTGAAACATTGCATTTTATCCATGCACGACGACTGCTTAGATACTCGCAGCACAGTTGCCCCATATAAATTGCCCATGAGCGCGGAGCTTGTCTTTGTCACTGTAGCAACTTTGCTCCATCAGCGGGAGAAGGTGGTTCGACGCCCCTGTAAGCACATGTTTCTCTAATTCCTTTGTTTCAGGCAAGCCACTGTGACGTCAGACGCCTTTACGCATACAGCTTTGCGATGCTTAGACAGTAATAACATAATTCATGTTTACATTTCTTTAATTTTCGACGCATTGTCGTTATTCGTGACGCATCAATGACCAATTGATTATATGGCAATGCAATGAAAAAAGCGTGTGGAAAACAGTGTTAATGACAGATTTGAGAAGCACATTTCTTCAATGTTGGCTGCAGGGCATTCCTGTGCAGGTGACAATGGTAATTTTTCAAAACGACAAGGATATTTAAACACATGATTATTTGTTTGCTGTGCTCTATGGCCTCTGCTACAGACCTCATCGAAATGACACTTAGATATCTTAGGGTGTACATATCAAGTCTTCCCAAATGGTCTAGCGGATAGGAATCTGCCTTGTCACGCAGGGCGGCCCGGGTTCGATTCCCGTCATGGCAAAGGATTTTTGTAGAAAAATAAAATGAGTCCCAACGTGTGCAACAGAACAGTTCGAAATCTCGTTACATTTGCATCGTCATGAACATGACTTATATCAGGCTAGCTAATTTTTTCTTTGTTCATTTTAAGTGTAGAAACAATATTTCGTTTGTGAACATTTTTTTCTGCCGTTTTGACAACAGGCTCATTACTAAAGAACACACGACTGTCTGCTGATTGACGCTTGACTGCAGATTTTCGCTTTGTGTCAAAAGAACTTCCTAACGCACACTTTTTCAAAGTAGGTGAATTCATCAGATCTGTTTGAAACATTGCATTTTATCCATGCACGACGACTGCTTAGATACTCGCAGCACAGTTGCCCCATATAAATTGCCCATGAGCGCGGAGCTTGTCTTTGTCACTGTAGCAACTTTGCTCCATCAGCGGGAGAAGGTGGTTCGACGCCCCTGTAAGCACATGTTTCTCTAATTCCTTTGTTTCAGGCAAGCCACTGTGACGTCAGACGCCTTTACGCATACAGCTTTGCGATGCTTAGACAGTAATAACATAATTCATGTTTACATTTCTTTAATTTTCGACGCATTGTCGTTATTCGTGACGCATCAATGACCAATTGATTATATGGCAATGCAATGAAAAAAGCGTGTGGAAAACAGTGTTAATGACAGATTTGAGAAGCACATTTCTTCAATGTTGGCTGCAGGGCATTCCTGTGCAGGTGACAATGGTAATTTTTCAAAACGACAAGGATATTTAAACACATGATTATTTGTTTGCTGTGCTCTATGGCCTCTGCTACAGACCTCATCGAAATGACACTTAGATATCTTAGGGTGTACATATCAAGTTTTCCCAAATGGTCTAGCGGATAGGTATCTAACTTGTAACGCAGGGCGGCCCGGGTTCGATTCCCGTCATGGCAAATGTTTTTTGTAGAAAAATAAAATGAGTCCCAACGTGTGCAACAGAACAGTTCGAAATCTCGTTACATTTGCATCGTCATGAACATGACTTATATCAGGCTAGCTCATTTTTTCTTTGTTCATTTTAAGTGTAGAAACAATATTTCGTTTGTGACCATTTTTTTCTGCCGTTTTGACAACAGGCTCATGACTAAAGAACACACGGCTGTCTGCTGATTGACGCTTGACTGTAGATTTTCGCTTTGTGTCAAAAGAACTTCCTAACGCACACTTTTTCAAAGTAGGTGAATTCATCAGATCTGTTTGAAACATTGCATTTTATCCATGCACGACGACTGCTTAGATACTCGCAGCACAGTTGCCCCATATAAATTGCCCATGAGCGCGGAGCTTGTCTTTGTCACTGTAGCAACTTTGCTCCATCAGCGGGAGAAGGCGGTTCGACGCCCCTGTAAGCACATGTTTCTCTAATTCCTTTGTTTCAGGCAAGCCACTGTGACGTCAGACGCCTTTACGCATTCAGCTTTGCGATGCTTAGACAGTAATAACATAATTCATGTTTACATTTCTTTAATTTTCGACGCATTGTCGTTATTCGTGACGCATCAATGACCAATTGATTATATGGCAATGCAATGAAAAAAGCGTGTGGAAAACAGTGTTAATGACAGATTTGAGAAGCACATTTCTTCAATGTTGGCTGCAGGGCATTCCTGTGCAGGTGACAATGGTAATTTTTCAAAACGACAAGGATATTTAAACACATGATTATTTGTTTGCTGTGCTCTATGGCCTCTGCTACAGACCTCATCGAAATGACACTTAGATATCTTAGGGTGTACATGTCAAGTCTTCCCAAATGGTCTAGCGGATAGGAATCTGCCTTGTCACGCAGGGTGGCCCGGGTTCGATTCCCGTCATGGCAAAGGATTTTTGTAGAAAAATAAAATGAGTCCCAACGTGTGCAACAGAACAGTTCGAAATCTCGTTACATTTGCATCGTCATGAACATGACTTATATCAGGCTAGCTAATTTTTACTTTGTTCATTTTAAGTGTAGAAACAATATTTCGTTTGTGAACATTTTTTTCTGCCGTTTTGACAACAGGCTCATTACTAAAGAACACACGACTGTCTGCTGATTGACGCTTGACTGTAGATTTTCGCTTTGTGTCAAAAGAACTTCCTAACGCACACTTTTTCAAAGTAGGTGAATTCATCAGATCTGTTTGAAACATTGCATTTTATCCATGCACGACGACTGCTTAGATACTCGCAGCACAGTTGCCCCATATAAATTGCCCATGAGCGCGGAGCTTGTCTTTGTCACTGTAGCAACTTTGCTCCATCAGCGGGAGAAGGCGGTTCGACGCCCCTGTAAGCACATGTTTCTCTAATTCCTTTGTTTCAGGCAAGCCACTGTGACGTCAGACGCCTTTACGCATACAGCTTTGCGATGCTTAGACAGTAATAACATAATTCATGTTTACATTTCTTTAATTTTCGACGCATTGTCGTTATTCGTGACGCATCAATGACCAATTGATTATATGGCAATGCAATGAAAAAAGCGTGTGGAAAACAGTGTTAATGACAGATTTGAGAAGCACATTTCTTCAATGTTGGCCGCAGGGCATTCCTGTGCAGGTGACAATGGTAATTTTTCAAAACGACAAGGATATTTAAACACATGATTATTTGTTTGCTGTGCTCTATGGCCTCTGCTACAGACCTCATCGAAATGACACTTAGATATCTTAGGGTGTACATATCAAGTCTTCCCAAATGGTCTAGCGGATAGGAATCTGCCTTGTCACGCAGGGCGGCCCGGGTTCGATTCCCGTCATGGCAAAGGATTTTTGTAGAAAAATAAAATGAGTCCCAACGTGTGCAACAGAACAGTTCGAAATCTCGTTACATTTGCATCGTCATGAACATGACTTATATCAGGCTAGCTAATTTTTTCTTTGTTCATTTTAAGTGTAGAAACAATATTTCGTTTGTGAACATTTTTTTCTGCCGTTTTGACAACAGGCTCATTACTAAAGAACACACGACTGTCTGCTGATTGACGCTTGACTGTAGATTTTCGCTTTGTGTCAAAAGAACTTCCTAACGCACACTTTTTCAAAGTAGGTGAATTCATCAGATCTGTTTGAAACATTGCATTTTATCCATGCACGACGACTGCTTAGATACTCGCAGCACAGTTGCCCCATATAAATTGCCCATGAGCGCGGAGCTTGTCTTTGTCACTGTAGCAACTTTGCTCCATCAGCGGGAGAAGGTGGTTCGACGCCCCTGTAAGCACATGTTTCTCTAATTCCTTTGTTTCAGGCAAGCCACTGTGACGTCAGACGCCTTTACGCATACAGCTTTGCGATGCTTAGACAGTAATAACATAATTCATGTTTACATTTCTTTAATTTTCGACGCATTGTCGTTTTTCGTGACGCATCAATGACCAATTGATTATATGGCAATGCAATGAAAAAAGCGTGTGGAAAACAGTGTTAATGACAGATTTGAGAAGCACATTTCTTCAATGTTGGCTGCAGGGCATTCCTGTGCAGGTGACAATGGTAATTTTTCAAAACGACAAGGATATTTAAACACATGATTATTTGTTTGCTGTGCTCTATGGCCTCTGCTACAGACCTCATCGAAATGACACTTAGATATCTTAGGGTGTACATATCAAGTCTTCCCAAATGGTCTAGCGGATAGGAATCTGCCTTGTCACGCAGGGCGGCCCGGGTTCGATTCCCGTCATGGCAAAGGATTTTTGTAGAAAAATAAAATGAGTCCCAACGTGTGCAACAGAACAGTTCGAAATCTCGTTACATTTGCATCGTCATGAACATGACTTATATCAGGCTAGCTAATTTTTTCTTTGTTCATTTTAAGTGTAGAAACAATATTTCGTTTGTGAACATTTTTTTCTGCCGTTTTGACAACAGGCTCATTACTAAAGAACACACGACTGTCTGCTGATTGACGCTTGACTGTAGATTTTCGCTTTGTGTCAAAAGAACTTCCTAACGCACACTTTTTCAAAGTAGGTGAATTCATCAGATCTGTTTGAAACATTGCATTTTATCCATGCACGACGACTGCTTAGATACTCGCAGCACAGTTGCCCCATATAAATTGCCCATGAGCGCGGAGCTTGTCTTTGTCACTGTAGCAACTTTGCTCCATCAGCGGGAGAAGGTGGTTCGACGCCCCTGTAAGCACATGTTTCTCTAATTCCTTTGTTTCAGGCAAGCCACTGTGACGTCAGACGCCTTTACGCATACAGCTTTGCGATGCTTAGACAGTAATAACATAATTCATGTTTACATTTCTTTAATTTTCGACGCATTGTCGTTATTCGTGACGCATCAATGACCAATTGATTATATGGCAATGCAATGAAAAAAGCGTGTGGAAAACAGTGTTAATGACAGATTTGAGAAGCACATTTCTTCAATGTTGGCTGCAGGGCATTCCTGTGCAGGTGACAATGGTAATTTTTCAAAACGACAAGGATATTTAAACACATGATTATTTGTTTGCTGTGCTCTATGGCCTCTGCTACAGACCTCATCGAAATGACACTTAGATATCTTAGGGTGTACATATCAAGTCTTCCCAAATGGTCTAGCGGATAGGAATCTGCCTTGTCACGCAGGGCGGCCCGGGTTCGATTCCCGTCATGGCAAAGGATTTTTGTAGAAAAATAAAATGAGTCCCAACGTGTGCAACAGAACAGTTCGAAATCTCGTTACATTTGCATCGTCATGAACATGACTTATATCAGGCTAGCTAATTTTTTCTTTGTTCATTTTAAGTGTAGAAACAATATTTCGTTTGTGAACATTTTTTTCTGCCGTTTTGACAACAGGCTCATTACTAAAGAACACACGACTGTCTGCTGATTGACGCTTGACTGCAGATTTTCGCTTTGTGTCAAAAGAACTTCCTAACGCACACTTTTTCAAAGTAGGTGAATTCATCAGATCTGTTTGAAACATTGCATTTTATCCATGCACGACGACTGCTTAGATACTCGCAGCACAGTTGCCCCATATAAATTGCCCATGAGCGCGGAGCTTGTCTTTGTCACTGTAGCAACTTTGCTCCATCAGCGGGAGAAGGTGGTTCGACGCCCCTGTAAGCACATGTTTCTCTAATTCCTTTGTTTCAGGCAAGCCACTGTGACGTCAGACGCCTTTACGCATACAGCTTTGCGATGCTTAGACAGTAATAACATAATTCATGTTTACATTTCTTTAATTTTCGACGCATTGTCGTTATTCGTGACGCATCAATGACCAATTGATTATATGGCAATGCAATGAAAAAAGCGTGTGGAAAACAGTGTTAATGACAGATTTGAGAAGCACATTTCTTCAATGTTGGCTGCAGGGCATTCCTGTGCAGGTGACAATGGTAATTTTTCAAAACGACAAGGATATTTAAACACATGATTATTTGTTTGCTGTGCTCTATGGCCTCTGCTACAGACCTCATCGAAATGACACTTAGATATCTTAGGGTGTACATATCAAGTCTTCCCAAATGGTCTAGCGGATAGGAATCTGCCTTGTCACGCAGGGCGGCCCGGGTTCGATTCCCGTCATGGCAAAGGATTTTTGTAGAAAAATAAAATGAGTCCCAACGTGTGCAACAGAACAGTTCGAAATCTCGTTACATTTGCATCGTCATGAACATGACTTATATCACGCTAGCTAATTTTTTCTTTGTTCATTTTAAGTGTAGAAACAATATTTCGTTTGTGAACATTTTTTTCTGCCGTTTTGACAACAGGCTCATTACTAAAGAACACACGACTGTCTGCTGATTGACGCTTGACTGCAGATTTTCGCTTTGTGTCAAAAGAACTTCCTAACGCACACTTTTTCAAAGTAGGTGAATTCATCAGATCTGTTTGAAACATTGCATTTTATCCATGCACGACGACTGCTTAGATACTCGCAGCACAGTTGCCCCATATAAATTGCCCATGAGCGCGGAGCTTGTCTTTGTCACTGTAGCAACTTTGCTCCATCAGCGGGAGAAGGCGGTTCGACGCCCCTGTAAGCATATGTTTCTCTAATTCCTTTGTTTCAGGCAAGCCACTGTGACGTCAGACGCCTTTACGCATACAGCTTTGCGATGCTTAGACAGTAATAACATAATTCATGTTTACATTTCTTTAATTTTCGACGCATTGTCGTTATTCGTGACGCATCAATGACCAATTGATTATATGGCAATGCAATGAAAAAAGCGTGTGGAAAACAGTGTTAATGACAGATTTGAGAAGCACATTTCTTCAATGTTGGCTGCAGGGCATTCCTGTGCAGGTGACAATGGTAATTTTTCAAAACGACAAGGATATTTAAACACATGATTATTTGTTTGCTGTGCTCTATGGCCTCTGCTACAGACCTCATCGAAATGACACTTAGATATCTTAGGGTGTACATATCAAGTCTTCCCAAATGGTCTAGCGGATAGGAATCTGCCTTGTCACGCAGGGCGGCCCGGGTTCGATTCCCGTCATGGCAAATGATTTTTGTAGAAAAATAAAATGAGTCCCAACGTGTGCAACAGAACAGTTCGAAATCTCGTTACATTTGCATCGTCATGAACATGACTTATATCAGGCTAGCTAATTTTTTCTTTGTTCATTTTAAGTGTAGAAACAATATTTCGTTTGTGAACATTTTTTTCTGCCGTTTTGACAACAGGCTCATTACTAAAGAACACACGACTGTCTGCTGATTGACGCTTGACTGCAGATTTTCGCTTTGTGTCAAAAGAACTTCCTAACGCACACTTTTTCAAAGTAGGTGAATTCATCAGATCTGTTTGAAACATTGCATTTTATCCATGCACGACGACTGCTTAGATACTCGCAGCACAGTTGCCCCATATAAATTGCCCATGAGCGCGGAGCTTGTCTTTGTCACTGTAGCAACTTTGCTCCATCAGCGGGAGAAGGCGGTTCGACGCCCCTGTAAGCACATGTTTCTCTAATTCCTTTGTTTCAGGCAAGCCACTGTGACGTCAGACGCCTTTACGCATACAGCTTTGCGATGCATAGACAGTAATAACATAATTCATGTTTACATTTCTTTAATTTTCGACGCATTGTCGTTATTCGTGACGCATCAATGACCAATTGATTATATGGCAATGCAATGAAAAAAGCGTGTGGAAAACAGTGTTAATGACAGATTTGAGAAGCACATTTCTTCAATGTTGGCTGCAGGGCATTCCTGTGCAGGTGACAATGGTAATTTTTCAAAACGACAAGGATATTTAAACACATGATTATTTGTTTGCTGTGCTCTATGGCCTCTGCTACAGACCTCATCGAAATGACACTTAGATATCTTAGGGTGTACATATCAAGTCTTCCCAAATGGTCTAGCGGATAGGAATCTGCCTTGTCACGCAGGGCGGCCCGGGTTCGATTCCCGTCATGGCAAAAGATTTTTGTAGAAAAATAAAATGAGTCCCAACGTGTGCAACAGAACAGTTCGAAATCTCGTTACATTTGCATCGTCATGAACATGACTTATATCAGGCTAGCTAATTTTTTCTTTGTTCATTTTAAGTGTAGAAACAATATTTCGTTTGTGAACATTTTTTTCTGCCGTTTTTACAACAGGCTCATTACTAAAGAACACACGACTGTCTGCTGATTGACGCTTGACTGTAGATTTTCGCTTTGTGTCAAAAGAACTTCCTAACGCACACTTTTTCAAAGTAGGTGAATTCATCAGATCTGTTTGAAACATTGCATTTTATCCATGCACGACGACTGCTTAGATAATCGCAGCACAGTTGCCCCATATAAATTGCCCATGAGCGCGGAGCTTGTCTTTGTCACTGTAGCAACTTTGCTCCATCAGCGGGAGAAGGTGGTTCGACGCCCCTGTAAGCACATGTTTCTCTAATTCCTTTGTTTCAGGCAAGCCACTGTGACGTCAGACGCCTTTACGCATACAGCTTTGCGATGCTTAGACAGTAATAACATAATTCATGTTTACATTTCTTTAATTTTCGACGCATTGTCGTTTTTCGTGACGCATCAATGACCAATTGATTATATGGCAATGCAATGAAAAAAGCGTGTGGAAAACAGTGTTAATGACAGATTTGAGAAGCACATTTCTTCAATGTTGGCTGCAGGGCATTCCTGTGCAGGTGACAATGGTAATTTTTCAAAACGACAAGGATATTTAAACACATGATTATTTGTTTGCTGTGCTCTATGGCCTCTGCTACAGACCTCATCGAAATGACACTTAGATATCTTAGGGTGTACATATCAAGTCTTCCCAAATGGTCTAGCGGATAGGAATCTGCCTTGTCACGCAGGGCGGCCCGGGTTCGATTCCCGTCATGGCAAAGGATTTTTGTAGAAAAATAAAATGAGTCCCAACGTGTGCAACAGAACAGTTCGAAATCTCGTTACATTTGCATCGTCATGAACATGACTTATATCAGGCTAGCTAATTTTTTCTTTGTTCATTTTAAGTGTAGAAACAATATTTCGTTTGTGAACATTTTTTTCTGCCGTTTTGACAACAGGCTCATTACTAAAGAACACACGACTGTCTGCTGATTGACGCTTGACTGTAGATTTTCGCTTTGTGTCAAAAGAACTTCCTAACGCACACTTTTTCAAAGTAGGTGAATTCATCAGATCTGTTTGAAACATTGCATTTTATCCATGCACGACGACTGCTTAGATACTCGCAGCACAGTTGCCCCATATAAATTGCCCATGAGCGCGGAGCTTGTCTTTGTCACTGTAGCAACTTTGCTCCATCAGCGGGAGAAGGTGGTTCGACGCCCCTGTAAGCACATGTTTCTCTAATTCCTTTGTTTCAGGCAAGCCACTGTGACGTCAGACGCCTTTACGCATACAGCTTTGCGATGCTTAGACAGTAATAACATAATTCATGTTTACATTTCTTTAATTTTCGACGCATTGTCGTTATTCGTGACGCATCAATGACCAATTGATTATATGGCAATGCAATGAAAAAAGCGTGTGGAAAACAGTGTTAATGACAGATTTGAGAAGCACATTTCTTCAATGTTGGCTGCAGGGCATTCCTGTGCAGGTGACAATGGTAATTTTTCAAAACGACAAGGATATTTAAACACATGATTATTTGTTTGCTGTGCTCTATGGCCTCTGCTACAGACCTCATCGAAATGACACTTAGATATCTTAGGGTGTACATATCAAGTCTTCCCAAATGGTCTAGCGGATAGGAATCTGCCTTGTCACGCAGGGCGGCCCGGGTTCGATTCCCGTCATGGCAAAGGATTTTTGTAGAAAAATAAAATGAGTCCCAACGTGTGCAACAGAACAGTTCGAAATCTCGTTACATTTGCATCGTCATGAACATGACTTATATCAGGCTAGCTAATTTTTTCTTTGTTCATTTTAAGTGTAGAAACAATATTTCGTTTGTGAACATTTTTTTCTGCCGTTTTGACAACAGGCTCATTACTAAAGAACACACGACTGTCTGCTGATTGACGCTTGACTGCAGATTTTCGCTTTGTGTCAAAAGAACTTCCTAACGCACACTTTTTCAAAGTAGGTGAATTCATCAGATCTGTTTGAAACATTGCATTTTATCCATGCACGACGACTGCTTAGATACTCGCAGCACAGTTGCCCCATATAAATTGCCCATGAGCGCGGAGCTTGTCTTTGTCACTGTAGCAACTTTGCTCCATCAGCGGGAGAAGGTGGTTCGACGCCCCTGTAAGCACATGTTTCTCTAATTCCTTTGTTTCAGGCAAGCCACTGTGACGTCAGACGCCTTTACGCATACAGCTTTGCGATGCTTAGACAGTAATAACATAATTCATGTTTACATTTCTTTAATTTTCGACGCATTGTCGTTATTCGTGACGCATCAATGACCAATTGATTATATGGCAATGCAATGAAAAAAGCGTGTGGAAAACAGTGTTAATGACAGATTTGAGAAGCACATTTCTTCAATGTTGGCTGCAGGGCATTCCTGTGCAGGTGACAATGGTAATTTTTCAAAACGACAAGGATATTTAAACACATGATTATTTGTTTGCTGTGCTCTATGGCCTCTGCTACAGACCTCATCGAAATGACACTTAGATATCTTAGGGTGTACATATCAAGTCTTCCCAAATGGTCTAGCGGATAGGAATCTGCCTTGTCACGCAGGGCGGCCCGGGTTCGATTCCCGTCATGGCAAAGGATTTTTGTAGAAAAATAAAATGAGTCCCAACGTGTGCAACAGAACAGTTCGAAATCTCGTTACATTTGCATCGTCATGAACATGACTTATATCACGCTAGCTAATTTTTTCTTTGTTCATTTTAAGTGTAGAAACAATATTTCGTTTGTGAACATTTTTTTCTGCCGTTTTGACAACAGGCTCATTACTAAAGAACACACGACTGTCTGCTGATTGACGCTTGACTGCAGATTTTCGCTTTGTGTCAAAAGAACTTCCTAACGCACACTTTTTCAAAGTAGGTGAATTCATCAGATCTGTTTGAAACATTGCATTTTATCCATGCACGACGACTGCTTAGATACTCGCAGCACAGTTGCCCCATATAAATTGCCCATGAGCGCGGAGCTTGTCTTTGTCACTGTAGCAACTTTGCTCCATCAGCGGGAGAAGGCGGTTCGACGCCCCTGTAAGCACATGTTTCTCTAATTCCTTTGTTTCAGGCAAGCCACTGTGACGTCAGACGCCTTTACGCATACAGCTTTGCGATGCTTAGACAGTAATAACATAATTCATGTTTACATTTCTTTAATTTTCGACGCATTGTCGTTATTCGTGACGCATCAATGACCAATTGATTATATGGCAATGCAATGAAAAAAGCGTGTGGAAAACAGTGTTAATGACAGATTTGAGAAGCACATTTCTTCAATGTTGGCTGCAGGGCATTCCTGTGCAGGTGACAATGGTAATTTTTCAAAACGACAAGGATATTTAAACACATGATTATTTGTTTGCTGTGCTCTATGGCCTCTGCTACAGACCTCATCGAAATGACACTTAGATATCTTAGGGTGTACATATCAAGTCTTCCCAAATGGTCTAGCGGATAGGAATCTGCCTTGTCACGCAGGGCGGCCCGGGTTCGATTCCCGTCATGGCAAATGATTTTTGTAGAAAAATAAAATGAGTCCCAACGTGTGCAACAGAACAGTTCGAAATCTCGTTACATTTGCATCGTCATGAACATGACTTATATCAGGCTAGCTAATTTTTTCTTTGTTCATTTTAAGTGTAGAAACAATATTTCGTTTGTGAACATTTTTTTCTGCCGTTTTGACAACAGGCTCATTACTAAAGAACACACGACTGTCTGCTGATTGACGCTTGACTGCAGATTTTCGCTTTGTGTCAAAAGAACTTCCTAACGCACACTTTTTCAAAGTAGGTGAATTCATCAGATCTGTTTGAAACATTGCATTTTATCCATGCACGACGACTGCTTAGATACTCGCAGCACAGTTGCCCCATATAAATTGCCCATGAGCGCGGAGCTTGTCTTTGTCACTGTAGCAACTTTGCTCCATCAGCGGGAGAAGGCGGTTCGACGCCCCTGTAAGCACATGTTTCTCTAATTCCTTTGTTTCAGGCAAGCCACTGTGACGTCAGACGCCTTTACGCATACAGCTTTGCGATGCATAGACAGTAATAACATAATTCATGTTTACATTTCTTTAATTTTCGACGCATTGTCGTTATTCGTGACGCATCAATGACCAATTGATTATATGGCAATGCAATGAAAAAAGCGTGTGGAAAACAGTGTTAATGACAGATTTGAGAAGCACATTTCTTCAATGTTGGCTGCAGGGCATTCCTGTGCAGGTGACAATGGTAATTTTTCAAAACGACAAGGATATTTAAACACATGATTATTTGTTTGCTGTGCTCTATGGCCTCTGCTACAGACCTCATCGAAATGACACTTAGATATCTTAGGGTGTACATATCAAGTCTTCCCAAATGGTCTAGCGGATAGGAATCTGCCTTGTCACGCAGGGCGGCCCGGGTTCGATTCCCGTCATGGCAAAAGATTTTTGTAGAAAAATAAAATGAGTCCCAACGTGTGCAACAGAACAGTTCGAAATCTCGTTACATTTGCATCGTCATGAACATGACTTATATCAGGCTAGCTAATTTTTTCTTTGTTCATTTTAAGTGTAGAAACAATATTTCGTTTGTGAACATTTTTTTCTGCCGTTTTGACAACAGGCTCATTACTAAAGAACACACGACTGTCTGCTGATTGACGCTTGACTGTAGATTTTCGCTTTGTGTCAAAAGAACTTCCTAACGCACACTTTTTCAAAGTAGGGGAATTCATCAGATCTGTTTGAAACATTGCATTTTATCCATGCACGACGACTGCTTAGATACTCGCAGCACAGTTGCCCCATATAAATTGCCCATGAGCGCGGAGCTTGTCTTTGTCACTGTAGCAACTTTGCTCCATCAGCGGGAGAAGGCGGTTCGACGCCCCTGTAAGCACATGTTTCTCTAATTCCTTTGTTTCAGGCAAGCCACTGTGTCGTCAGACGCCTTTACGCATACAGCTTTGCGATGCTTAGACAGTAATAACATAATTCATGTTTACATTTCTTTAATTTTCGACGCATTGTCGTTATTCGTGACGCATCAATGACCAATTGATTATATGGCAATGCAATGAAAAAAGCGTGTGGAAAACAGTGTTAATGACAGATTTGAGAAGCACATTTCTTCAATGTTGGCTGCAGGGCATTCCTGTGCAGGTGACAATGGTAATTTTTCAAAACGACAAGGATATTTAAACACATGATTATTTGTTTGCTGTGCTCTTTGGCCTCTGCTACAGACCTCATCGAAATGACACTTAGATATCTTAGGGTGTACATATGAAGTCTTCCCAAATGGTCTAGCGGATAGGAATCTGCCTTGTCACGCAGGGCGGCCCGGGTTCGATTCCCGTCATGGCAAATTATTTTTGTAGAAAAATAAAATGAGTCCCAACGTGTGCAACAGAACAGTTCGATATCTCGTTACATTTGCATCGTCATGAACATGACTTATATCAGGCTAGCTAATTTTTTCTTTGTTCATTTTAAGTGTAGAAACAATATTTCGTTTGTGAACATTTTTTTCTGCCGTTTTGACAACAGGCTCATTACTAAAGAACACACGACTGTCTGCTGATTGACGCTTGACTGTAGATTTTCGCTTTGTGTCAAAAGAACTTCCTAACGCACACTTTTTCAAAGTAGGTGAATTCATCAGATCTGTTTGAAACATTGCATTTTATCCATGCACGACGACTGCTTAGATACTCGCAGCACAGTTGCCCCATATAAATTGCCCATGAGCGCGGAGCTTGTCTTTGTCACTGTAGCAACTTTGCTCCATCAGCGGGAGAAGGCGGTTCGACGCCCCTGTAAGCACATGTTTCTCTAATTCCTTTGTTTCAGGCAAGCCACTGTGACGTCAGACGCCTTTACGCATACAGCTTTGCGATGCTTAGACAGTAATAACATAATTCATGTTTACATTTCTTTAATTTTCGACGCATTGTCGTTATTCGTGACGCATCAATGACCAATTGATTATATGGCAATGCAATGAAAAAAGCGTGTGGAAAACAGTGTTAATGACAGATTTGAGAAGCACATTTCTTCAATGTTGGCTGCAGGGCATTCCTGTGCAGGTGACAATGGTAATTTTTCAAAACGACAAGGATATTTAAACACATGATTATTTGTTTGCTGTGCTCTATGGCCTCTGCTACAGACCTCATCGAAATGACACTTAGATATCTTAGGGTGTACATATGAAGTCTTCCCAAATGGTCTAGCGGATAGGAATCTGCCTTGTCACGCAGGGTGGCCCGGGTTCGATTCCCGTCATGGCAAATGTTTTTTGTAGAAAAATAAAATGAGTCCCAACGTGTGCAACAGAACAGTTCGATATCTCGTTACATTTGCATCGTCATGAACATGACTTATATCAGGCTAGCTAATTTTTTCTTTGTTCATTTTAAGTGTAGAAACAATATTTCGTTTGTGAACATTTTTTTCTGCCGTTTTGACAACAGGCTCATTACTAAAGAACACACGACTGTCTGCTGATTGACGCTTGACTGTAGATTTTCGCTTTGTGTCAAAAGAACTCCCTAACGCACACTTTTTCAAAGTAGGTGAATTCATCAGATCTGTTTGAAACATTGCATTTTATCCATGCACGACGACTACTTAGATACTCGCAGCACAGTTGCCTCATATAAATTGCCCATGAGCGCGGAGCTTGTCTTTGTCACTGTAGCAACTTTGCTCCATCAGCGGGAGAAGGCGGTTCGACGCCCCTGTAAGCACATGTTTCTCTAATTCCTTTGTTTCAGGCAAGCCACTGTGACGTCAGACGCCTTTACGCATACAGCTTTGCGATGCTTAGTCAGTAATAACATAATTCATGTTTACATTTCTTTAATTTTCGACGCATTGTCGTTATTCGTGACGCATCAATGACCAATTGATTATATGGCAATGCAATGAAAAAAGCGTGTGGAAAACAGTGTTAATGACAGATTTGAGAAGCACATTTCTTCAATGTTGGCCGCATGGCATTCCTGTGCAGGTGACAATGGTAATTTTTCAAAACGACAAGGATATTTAAACACATGATTATTTGTTTGCTGTGCTCTATGGCCTCTGCTACAGACCTCATCGAAATGACACTTAGATATCTTAGGGTGTACATATCAAGTTTTCCCAAATGGTCTAGCGGATAGGCATCTACCTTGTAACGCAGGGCGGCCCGGGTTCGATTCCCGTCATGGCAAATATTTTTTGTAGAAAAATAAAATGAGTCCCAACGTGTGCAACAGAATAGTTCGAAATCTCGTTACATTTGCATCGTCATGAACATGACTTATATCAGGCTAGCTCATTTTTTCTTTGTTCATTTTAAGTGTAGAAACAATATTTCGTTTGTGAACATTTTTTTCTGCCGTTTTGACAACAGGCTCATGACTAAAGAACACACGGCTGTCTGCTGATTGACGCTTGACTGTAGATTTTCGCTTTGTGTCAAAAGAATTCCCTAACGCACACTTTTTCAAAGTAGGTGAATTCATCAGATCTGTTTGAAACATTGAATTTTATCCATGCACGACGACTACTTAGATACTCGCAGCACAGTTACCTCATATAAATTGCCCATGAGCGCGGAGCTTGTCTTTGTCACTGTAGCAACTTTGCTCCATCAGCGGGAGAAGGCGGTTCGACGCCCCTGTAAGCACATGTTTCTCTAATTCCTTTGTTTCAGGCAAGCCACTGTGACGTCAGACGCCTTTACGCATACAGCTTTGCGATGCTTAGACAGTAATAACATAATTCATGTTTACATTTCTTTAATTTTCGTCGCATTGTCGTTATTCGTGACGCATCAATGACCAATTGATTATATGGCAATGCAATGAAAAAAGCGTGTGGAAAACAGTGTTAATGACAGATTTGAGAAGCACATTTCTTCAATGTTGGCCGCATGGCATTCCTGTGCAGGTGACAATGGTAATTTTTCAAAACGACAAGGATATTTAAACACATGATTATTTGTTTGCTGTGCTCTATGGCCTCTGCTACAGACCTCATCGAAATGACACTTAGATATCTTAGGGTGTACATATGAAGTCTTCCCAAATGGTCTAGCGGATAGGAATCTGCCTTGTAACGCAGGGCGGCCCGGGTTCGATTCCCGTCATGGCAAAGGATTTTTGTAGAAAAATAAAATGAGTCCCAACGTGTGCAACAGAATAGTTCGAAATCTCGTTACATTTGCATCGTCATGAACATGACTTATATCAGGCTTGCTCATTTTTTCTTTGTTCATTTTAAGTGTAGAAACAATATTTCGTTTGTGAACATTTTTTTCTGCCGTTTTGACAACAGGCTCATGACTAAAGAACACACGGCTGTCTGCTGATTGACGCTTGACTGTAGATTTTCGCTTTGTGTCAAAAGAATTCCCTAACGCACACTTTTTCAAAGTAGGTGAATTCATCAGATCTGTTTGAAACATTGCATTTTATCCATGCACGACGACTACTTAGATACTCGCAGCACAGTTACCTCATATAAATTGCCCATGAGCGCGGAGCTTGTCTTTGTCACTGTAGCAACTTTGCTCCATCAGCGGGAGAAGGTGGTTCGACGCCCCTGTAAGCACATGTTTCTCTAATTCCTTTGTTTCAGGCAAGCCACTGTGACGTCAGACGCCTTTACGCATACAGCTTTGCGAAGCTTAGACAGTAATAACATAATTCATGTTTACATTTCTTTAATTTTCGTCGCATTGTCGTTATTCGTGACGCATCAATGACCAATTGATTATATGGCAATGCAATGAAAAAAGCGTGTGGAAAACAGTGTTAATGACAGATTTGAGAAGCACATTTCTTCAATGTTGGCCGCATGGCATTCCTGTGCAGGTGACAATGGTAATTTTTCAAAACGACAAGGATATTTAAACACATGATTATTTGTTTGCTGTGCTCTATGGCCTCTGCTACAGACCTCATCGAAATGACACTTAGATATCTTAGGGTGTACATATCAAGTCTTCCCAAATGGTCTAGCGGATAGGAATCTGCCTTGTAACGCAGGGCGGCCCGGGTTCGATTCCCGTCATGGCAAAGGATTTTTGTAGAAAAATAAAATGAGTCCCAACGTGTGCAACAGAACAGTTCGAAATCTCGTTACATTTGCATCGTCATGAACATGACTTATATCAGGCTAGCTAATTTTTTCTTTGTTCATTTTAAGTGTAGAAACAATATTTCGTTTGTGAACATTTTTTTCTGCCGTTTTGACAACAGGCTCATGACTAAAGAACACACGGCTGTCTGCTGATTGACGCTTGACTGTAGATTTTCGCTTTGTGTCAAAAGAACTTCCTAACGCACACTTTTTCAAAGTAGGTGAATTCGTCAGATCTGTTTGAAACATTGCATTTTATCCATGCACGACGACTGCTTAGATTCTCGCAGCACAGTTGCCCCATATAAATTGCCCATGAGCGCGGAGCTTGTCTTTGTCACTGTAGCAACTTTGCTCCATCAGCGGGAAAAGGCGGTTCGACGCCCCTGTAAGCACATGTTTCTCTAATTCCTTTGTTTCAGGCAAGCCACTGTGACGTCAGACGCCTTTACGCATACAGCTTTGCGATGCTTAGTCAGTAATAACATAATTCATGTTTACATTTCTTTAATTTTCGACGCATTGTCGTTATTCGTGACGCATCAATGACCAATTGATTATATGGCAATGCAATGAAAAAAGCGTGTGGAAAACAGTGTTAATGACAGATTTGAGAAGCACATTTCTTCAATGTTGGCCGCATGGCATTCCTGTGCAGGTGACAATGGTAATTTTTCAAAACGACAAGGATATTTAAACACATGATTATTTGTTTGCTGTGCTCTATGGCCTCTGCTACAGACCTCATCGAAATGACACTTAGATATCTTAGGGTGTACATATCAAGTTTTCCCAAATGGTCTAGCGGATAGGCATCTACCTTGTAACGCAGGGCGGCCCGGGTTCGATTCCCGTCATGGCAAATATTTTTTGTAGAAAAATAAAATGAGTCCCAACGTGTGCAACAGAATAGTTCGAAATCTCGTTACATTTGCATCGTCATGAACATGACTTATATCAGGCTAACTCATTTTTTCTTTGTTCATTTTAAGTGTAGAAACAATATTTCGTTTGTGAACATTTTTTTCTGCCGTTTTGACAACAGGCTCATGACTAAAGAACACACGGCTGTCTGCTGATTGACGCTTGACTGTAGATTTTCGCTTTGTGTCAAAAGAATTCCCTAACGCACACTTTTTCAAAGTAGGTGAATTCATCAGATCTGTTTGAAACATTGAATTTTATCCATGCACGACGACTACTTAGATACTCGCAGCACAGTTACCTCATATAAATTGCCCATGAGCGCGGAGCTTGTCTTTGTCACTGTAGCAACTTTGCTCCATCAGCGGGAGAAGGCGGTTCGACGCCCCTGTAAGCACATGTTTCTCTAATTCCTTTGTTTCAGGCAAGCCACTGTGACGTCAGACGCCTTTACGCATACAGCTTTGCGATGCTTAGACAGTAATAACATAATTCATGTTTACATTTCTTTAATTTTCGTCGCATTGTCGTTATTCGTGACGCATCAATGACCAATTGATTATATGGCAATGCAATGAAAAAAGCGTGTGGAAAACAGTGTTAATGACAGATTTGAGAAGCACATTTCTTCAATGTTGGCCGCATGGCATTCCTGTGCAGGTGACAATGGTAATTTTTCAAAACGACAAGGATATTTAAACACATGATTATTTGTTTGCTGTGCTCTATGGCCTCTGCTACAGACCTCATCGAAATGACACTTAGATATCTTAGGGTGTACATATCAAGTCTTCCCAAATGGTCTAGCGGATAGGAATCTGCCTTGTAACGCAGGGCGGCCCGGGTTCGATTCCCGTCATGGCAAAGGATTTTTGTAGAAAAATAAAATGAGTCCCAACGTGTGCAACAGAATAGTTCGAAATCTCGTTACATTTGCATCGTCATGAACATGACTTATATCAGGCTTGCTCATTTTTTCTTTGTTCATTTTAAGTGTAGAAACAATATTTCGTTTGTGAACATTTTTTTCTGCCGTTTTGACAACAGGCTCATGACTAAAGAACACACGGCTGTCTGCTGATTGACGCTTGACTGTAGATTTTCGCTTTGTGTCAAAAGAATTCCCTAACGCACACTTTTTCAAAGTAGGTGAATTCATCAGATCTGTTTGAAACATTGCATTTTATCCATGCACGACGACTACTTAGATACTCGCAGCACAGTTACCTCATATAAATTGCCCATGAGCGCGGAGCTTGTCTTTGTCACTGTAGCAACTTTGCTCCATCAGCGGGAGAAGGCGGTTCGACGCCCCTGTAAGCACATGTTTCTCTAATTCCTTTGTTTCAGGCAAGCCACTGTGACGTCAGACGCCTTTACGCATACAGCTTTGCGATGCTTAGACAGTAATAACATAATTCATGTTTACATTTCTTTAATTTTCGTCGCATTGTCGTTATTCGTGACGCATCAATGACCAATTGATTATATGGCAATGCAATGAAAAAAGCGTGTGGAAAACAGTGTTAATGACAGATTTGAGAAGCACATTTCTTCAATGTTGGCCGCATGGCATTCCTGTGCAGGTGACAATGGTAATTTTTCAAAACGACAAGGATATTTAAACACATGATTATTTGTTTGCTGTGCTCTATGGCCTCTGCTACAGACCTCATCGAAATGACACTTAGATATCTTAGGGTGTACATATCAAGTCTTCCCAAATGGTCTAGCGGATAGGAATCTGCCTTGTAACGCAGGGCGGCCCGGGTTCGATTCCCGTCATGGCAAAGGATTTTTGTAGAAAAATAAAATGAGTCCCAACGTGTGCAACAGAACAGTTCGAAATCTCGTTACATTTGCATCGTCATGAACATGACTTATATCAGGCTAGCTAATTTTTTCTTTGTTCATTTTAAGTGTAGAAACAATATTTCGTTTGTGAACATTTTTTTCTGCCGTTTTGACAACAGGCTCATGACTAAAGAACACACGGCTGTCTGCTGATTGACGCTTGACTGTAGATTTTCGCTTTGTGTCAAAAGAACTTCCTAACGCACACTTTTTCAAAGTAGGTGAATTCATCAGATCTGTTTGAAACATTGCATTTTATACATGCACGACGACTGCTTAGATACTCGCAGCACAGTTGCCCCATATAAATTGCCCATGAGCGCGGAGCTTGTCTTTGTCACTGTAGCAACTTTGCTCCATCAGCGGGAAAAGGCGGTTCGACGCCCCTGTAAGCACATGTTTCTCTAATTCCTTTGTTTCAGGCAAGCCACTGTGACGTCAGACGCCTTTACGCATACAGCTTTGCGATGCTTAGTCAGTAATAACATAATTCATGTTTACATTTCTTTAATTTTCGACGCATTGTCGTTATTCGTGACGCATCAATGACCAATTGATTATATGGCAATGCAATGAAAAAAGCGTGTGGAAAACAGTGTTAATGACAGATTTGAGAAGCACATTTCTTCAATGTTGGCCGCATGGCATTCCTGTGCAGGTGACAATGGTAATTTTTCAAAACGACAAGGATATTTAAACACATGATTATTTGTTTGCTGTGCTCTATGGCCTCTGCTACAGACCTCATCGAAATGACACTTAGATATCTTAGGGTGTACATATCAAGTTTTCCCAAATGGTCTAGCGGATAGGCATCTACCTTGTAACGCAGGGCGGCCCGGGTTCGATTCCCGTCATGGCAAATATTTTTTGTAGAAAAATAAAATGAGTCCCAACGTGTGCAACAGAATAGTTCGAAATCTCGTTACATTTGCATCGTCATGAACATGACTTATATCAGGCTTGCTCATTTTTTCTTTGTTAATTTTAAGTGTAGAAACAATATTTCGTTTGTGACCATTTTTTTCTGCCGTTTTGACAACAGGCTCATGACTAAAGAACACACGGCTGTCTGCTGATTGACGCTTGACTGTAGATTTTCGCTTTGTGTCAAAAGAACTTCCTAACGCACACTTTTTCAAAGTAGGTGAATTCATCAGATCTGTTTGAAACATTGCATTTTATCCATGCACGACGACTGCTTAGATACTCGCAGCACAGTTGCCCCATATAAATTGCCCATGAGCGCGGAGCTTGTCTTTGTCACTGTAGCAACTTTGCTCCATCAGCGGGAGAAGGCGGTTCGACGCCCCTGTAAGCACATGTTTCTCTAGTTCCTTTGTTTCAGGCAAGCCACTGTGACGTCAGACGCCTTTACGCATACAGCTTTGCGATGCTTAGACAGTAATAACATAATTCATGTTTACATTTCTTTAATTTTCGACGCATTGTCGTTATTCGTGACGCATCAATGACCAATTGATTATATGGCAATGCAATGAAAAAAGCGTGTGGAAAACAGTGTTAATGACAGATTTGAGAAGCACATTTCTTCAATGTTGGCCGCATGGCATTCCTGTGCAGGTGACAATGGTAATTTTTCAAAACGACAAGGATATTTAAACACATGATTATTTGTTTGCTGTGCTCTATGGCCTCTGCTACAGACCTCATCGAAATGACACTTAGATATCTTAGGGTGTACATATCAAGTCTTCCCAAATGGTCTAGCGGATAGGAATCTGCCTTGTAACGCAGGGCGGCCCGGGTTCGATTCCCGTCATGGCAAAGGATTTTTGTAGAAAAATAAAATGAGTCCCAACGTGTGCAACAGAACAGTTCGAAATCTCGTTACATTTGCATCGTCATGAACATGACTTATATCAGGCTAGCTAATTTTTTCTTTGTTCATTTTAAGTGTAGAAACAATATTTCGTTTGTGAACATTTTTTTCTGCCGTTTTGACAACAGGCTCATGACTAAAGAACACACGGCTGTCTGCTGATTGACGCTTGACTGTAGATTTTCGCTTTGTGTCAAAAGAACTTCCTAACGCACACTTTTTCAAAGTAGGTGAATTCATCAGATCTGTTTGAAACATTGCATTTTATCCATGCACGACGACTGCTTAGATACTCGCAGCACAGTTGCCCCATATAAATTGCCCATGAGCGCGGAGCTTGTCTTTGTCACTGTAGCAACTTTGCTCCATCAGCGGGAAAAGGCGGTTCGACGCCCCTGTAAGCACATGTTTCTCTAATTCCTTTGTTTCAGGCAAGCCACTGTGACGTCAGACGCCTTTACGCATACAGCTTTGCGATGCTTAGTCAGTAATAACATAATTCATGTTTACATTTCTTTAATTTTCGACGCATTGTCGTTATTCGTGACGCATCAATGACCAATTGATTATATGGCAATGCAATGAAAAAAGCGTGTGGAAAACAGTGTTAATGACAGATTAGAGAAGCACATTTCTTCAATGTTGGCCGCATGGCATTCCTGTGCAGGTGACAATGGTAATTTTTCAAAACGACAAGGATATTTAAACACATGATTATTTGTTTGCTGTGCTCTATGGCCTCTGCTACAGACCTCATCGAAATGACACTTAGATATCTTAGGGTGTACATATCAAGTTTTCCCAAATGGTCTAGCGGATAGGCATCTACCTTGTAACGCAGGGCGGCCCGGGTTCGATTCCCGTCATGGCAAATATTTTTTGTAGAAAAATAAAATGAGTCCCAACGTGTGCAACAGAATAGTTCGAAATCTCGTTACATTTGCATCGTCATGAACATGACTTATATCAGGCTTGCTCATTTTTTCTTTGTTCATTTTAAGTGTAGAAACAATATTTCGTTTGTGACCATTTTTTTCTGCCGTTTTGACAACAGGCTCATGACTAAAGAACACACGGCTGTCTGCTGATTGACGCTTGACTGTAGATTTTCGCTTTGTGTCAAAAGAACTTCCTAACGCACACTTTTTCAAAGTAGGTGAATTCATCAGATCTGTTTGAAACATTGCATTTTATCCATGCACGACGACTGCTTAGATACTCGCAGCACAGTTGCCCCATATAAATTGCCCATGAGCGCGGAGCTTGTCTTTGTCACTGTAGCAACTTTGCTCCATCAGCGGGAGAAGGCGGTTCGACGCCCCTGTAAGCACATGTTTCTCTAGTTCCTTTGTTTCAGGCAAGCCACTGTGACGTCAGACGCCTTTACGCATACAGCTTTGCGATGCTTAGACAGTAATAACATAATTCATGTTTACATTTCTTTAATTTTCGACGCATTGTCGTTATTCGTGACGCATCAATGACCAATTGATTATATGGCAATGCAATGAAAAAAGCGTGTGGAAAACAGTGTTAATGACAGATTTGATAAGCACATTTCTTCAATGTTGGCCGCATGGCATTCCTGTGCAGGTGACAATGGTAATTTTTCAAAACGACAAGGATATTTAAACACATGATTATTTGTTTGCTGTGCTCTATGGCCTCTGCTACAGACCTCATCGAAATGACACTTAGATATCTTAGGGTGTACATATCAAGTCTTCCCAAATGGTCTAGCGGATAGGAATCTGCCTTGTCACGCAGGGCGGCCCGGGTTCGATTCCCGTCATGGCAAATGTTTTTTGTAGAAAAATAAAATGAGTCCCAACTTGTGCAACAGAACAGTTCGAAATCTCGTTACATTTGCATCGTCATGAACATGACTTATATCAGGCTAGCTAATTTTTTCTTTGTTAATTTTAAGTGTAGAAACAATATTTCGTTTGTGACCATTTTTTTCTGCCGTTTTGACAACAGGCTCATGACTAAAGAACACACGGCTGTCTGCTGATTGACGCTTGACTGTAGATTTTCGCTTTGTGTCAAAAGAACTTCCTAACGCACACTTTTTCAAAGTAGGTGAATTCATCAGATCTGTTTGAAACATTGCATTTTATCCATGCACGACGACTGCTTAGATACTCGCAGCACAGTTGCCCCATATAAATTGCCCATGAGCGCGGAGCTTGTCTTTGTCACTGTAGCAACTTTGCTCCATCAGCGGGAGAAGGCGGTTCGACGCCCCTGTAAGCACATGTTTCTCTAATTCCTTTGTTTCAGGCAAGCCACTGTGACGTCAGACGCCTTTACGCATACAGCTTTGAGATGCTTAGACAGTAATAACATAATTCATGTTTACATTTCTTTAATTTTCGACGCATTGTCGTTATTCGTGACGCATCAATGACCAATTGATTATATGGCAATGCAATGAAAAAAGCGTGTGGAAAACAGTGTTAATGACAGATTTGAGAAGCACATTTCTTCAATGTTGGCCGAATGGCATTCCTGTGCAGGTGACAATGGTAATTTTTCAAAACGACAAGGATATTTAAACACATGATTATTTGTTTGCTGTGCTCTATGGCCTCTGCTACAGACCTCATCGAAATGACACTTAGATATCTTAGGGTGTACATATCAAGTTTTCCCAAATGGTCTAGCGGATAGGCATCTACCTTGTAACGCAGGGCGGCCCGGGTTCGATTCCCGTCATGGCAAATATTTTTTGTAGAAAAATAAAATGAGTCCCAACGTGTGCAACAGAACAGTTCGAAATCTCGTTACATTTGCATCGTCATGAACATGACTTATATCAGGCTAGCTCATTTTTTCTTTGTTCATTTTAAGTGTAGAAACAATATTTCGTTTGTGACCATTTTTTTCTGCCGTTTTGACAACAGGCTCATGACTAAAGAACACACGGCTGTCTGCTGATTGACGCTTGACTGTAGATTTTCGCTTTGTGTCAAAAGAACTTCCTAACGCACACTTTTTCAAAGTAGGTGAATTCATCAGATCTGTTTGAAACATTGCATTTTATCCATGCACGACGACTGCTTAGATACTCGCAGCACAGTTGACCCATATACATTGCCCATGAGCGCGGAGCTTGTCTTTGTCACTGTAGCAACTTTGCTCCATCAGCGGGAGAAGGCGGTTCGACGCCCCTGTAAGCACATGTTTCTCTAATTCCTTTGTTTCAGGCAAGCCACTGTGACGTCAGACGCCTTTACGCATACAGCTTTGAGATGCTTAGACAGTAATAACATAATTCATGTTTACATTTCTTTAATTTTCGACGCATTGTCGTTATTCGTGACGCATCAATGACCAATTGATTATATGGCAATGCAATGAAAAAAGCGTGTGGAAAACAGTGTTAATGACAGATTTGAGAAGCACATTTCTTCAATGTTGGCCGAATGGCATTCCTGTGCAGGTGACAATGGTAATTTTTCAAAACGACAAGGATATTTAAACACATGATTATTTGTTTGCTGTGCTCTATGGCCTCTGCTACAGACCTCATCGAAATGACACTTAGATATCTTAGGGTGTACATATCAAGTTTTCCCAAATGGTCTAGCGGATAGGCATCTACCTTGTAACGCAGGGCGGCCCGGGTTCGATTCCCGTCATGGCAAATATTTTTTGTAGAAAAATAAAATGAGTCCCAACGTGTGCAACAGAACAGTTCGAAATCTCGTTACATTTGCATCGTCATGAACATGACTTATATCAGGCTAGCTCATTTTTTCTTTGTTCATTTTAAGTGTAGAAACAATATTTCGTTTGTGACCATTTTTTTCTGCCGTTTTGACAACAGGCTCATGACTAAAGAACACACGGCTGTCTGCTGATTGACGCTTGACTGTAGATTTTCGCTTTGTGTCAAAAGAACTTCCTAACGCACACTTTTTCAAAGTAGGTGAATTCATCAGATCTGTTTGAAACATTGCATTTTATCCATGCACGACGACTGCTTAGATACTCGCAGCACAGTTGACCCATATACATTGCCCATGAGCGCGGAGCTTGTCTTTGTCACTGTAGCAACTTTGCTCCATCAGCGGGAGAAGGCGGTTCGACGCCCCTGTAAGCACATGTTTCTCTAATTCCTTTGTTTCAGGCAAGCCACTGTTACGTCAGACGCCTTTACGCATACAGCTTTGCGATGCTTAGACAGTAATAACATAATTCATGTTTACATTTCTTTAATTTTCGACGCATTGTCGTTATTCGTGACGCATCAATGACCAATTGATTATATGGCAATGCAATGAAAAAAGCGTGTGGAAAACAGTGTTAATGACAGATTTGAGAAGCACATTTCTTCAATGTTGGCCGAATGGCATTCCTGTGCAGGTGACAATGGTAATTTTTCAAAACGACAAGGATATTTAAACACATGATTATTTGTTTGCTGTGCTCTATGGCCTCTGCTACAGACCTCATCGAAATGACACTTAGATATCTTAGGGTGTACATATCAAGTTTTCCCAAATGGTCTAGCGGATAGGCATCTACCTTGTAACGCAGGGCGGCCCGGGTTCGATTCCCGTCATGGCAAATATTTTTTGTAGAAAAATAAAATGAGTCCCAACGTGTGCAACAGAACAGTTCGAAATCTCGTTACATTTGCATCGTCATGAACATGACTTATATCAGGCTAGCTCATTTTTTCTTTGTTCATTTTAAGTGTAGAAACAATATTTCGTTTGTGACCATTTTTTTCTGCCGTTTTGACAACAGGCTCATGACTAAAGAACACACGGCTGTCTGCTGATTGACGCTTGACTGTAGATTTTCGCTTTGTGTCAAAAGAACTTCCTAACGCACACTTTTTCAAAGTAGGTGAATTCATCAGATCTGTTTGAAACATTGCATTTTATCCATGCACGACGACTGCTTAGATACTCGCAGCACAGTTGACCCATATACATTGCCCATGAGCGCGGAGCTTGTCTTTGTCACTGTAGCAACTTTGCTCCATCAGCGGGAGAAGGCGGTTCGACGCCCCTGTAAGCACATGTTTCTCTAATTCCTTTGTTTCAGGCAAGCCACTGTTACGTCAGACGCCTTTACGCATACAGCTTTGCGATGCTTAGACAGTAATAACATAATTCATGTTTACATTTCTTTAATTTTCGACGCATTGTCGTTATTCGTGACGCATCAATGACCAATTGATTATATGGCAATGCAATGAAAAAAGCGTGTGGAAAACAGTGTTAATGACAGATTTGAGAAGCACATTTCTTCAATGTTGGCCGCATGGCATTCCTGTGCAGGTGACAATGGTAATTTTTCAAAACGACAAGGATATTTAAACACATGATTATTTGTTTGCTGTGCTCTATGGCCTCTGCTACAGACCTCATCGAAATGACACTTAGATATCTTAGGGTGTACATATCAAGTTTTCCCAAATGGTCTAGCGGATAGGCATCTACCTTGTAACGCAGGGCGGCCCGGGTTCGATTCCCGTAATGGCAAATGTTTTTTGTAGAAAAATAAAATGAGTCCCAACTTGTGCAACAGAACAGTTCGAAATCTCGTTACATTTGCATCGTCATGAACATGACTTATATCAGGCTAGCTAATTTTTTCTTTGTTAATTTTAAGTGTAGAAACAATATTTCGTTTGTGACCATTTTTTTCTGCCGTTTTGACAACAGGCTCATGACTAAAGAACACACGGCTGTCTGCTGATTGACGCTTGACTGTAGATTTTCGCTTTGTGTCAAAAGAACTTCCTAACGCACACTTTTTCAAAGTAGGTGAATTCATCAGATCTGTTTGAAACATTGCATTTTATCCATGCACGACGACTGCTTAGATACTCGCAGCACAGTTGCCCCATATAAATTGCCCATGAGCGCGGAGCTTGTCTTTGTCACTGTAGCAACTTTGCTCCATCAGCGGGAGAAGGCGGTTCGACGCCCCTGTAAGCACATGTTTCTCTAATTCCTTTGTTTCAGGCAAGCCACTGTGACGTCAGACGCCTTTACGCATACAGCTTTGCGATGCTTAGACAGTAATAACATAATTCATGTTTACATTTCTTTAATTTTCGACGCATTGTCGTTATTCGTGACGCATCAATGACCAATTGATTATATGGCAATGCAATGAAAAAAGCGTGTGGAAAACAGTGTTAATGACAGATTTGAGAAGCACATTTCTTCAATGTTGGCCGAATGGCATTCCTGTGCAGGTGACAATGGTAATTTTTCAAAACGACAAGGATATTTAAACACATGATTATTTGTTTGCTGTGCTCTATGGCCTCTGCTACAGACCTCATCGAAATGACACTTAGATATCTTAGGGTGTACATATCAAGTTTTCCCAAATGGTCTAGCGGATAGGCATCTACCTTGTAACGCAGGGCGGCCCGGGTTCGATTCCCGTCATGGCAAATATTTTTTGTAGAAAAATAAAATGAGTCCCAACGTGTGCAACAGAACAGTTCGAAATCTCGTTACATTTGCATCGTCATGAACATGACTTATATCAGGCTAGCTCATTTTTTCTTTGTTCATTTTAAGTGTAGAAACAATATTTCGTTCGTGACCATTTTTTTCTGCCGTTTTGACAACAGGCTCATGACTAAAGAACACACGGCTGTCTGCTGATTGACGCTTGACTGTAGATTTTCGCTTTGTGTCAAAAGAACTTCCTAACGCACACTTTTTCAAAGTAGGTGAATTCATCAGATCTGTTTGAAACATTGCATTTTATCCATGCACGACGACTGCTTAGATACTCGCAGCACAGTTGACCCATATACATTGCCCATGAGCGCGGAGCTTGTCTTTGTCACTGTAGCAACTTTGCTCCATCAGCGGGAGAAGGCGGTTCGACGCCCCTGTAAGCACATGTTTCTCTAATTCCTTTGTTTCAGGCAAGCCACTGTTACGTCAGACGCCTTTACGCATACAGCTTTGCGATGCTTAGACAGTAATAACATAATTCAAGTTTACATTTCTTTAATTTTCGACGCATTGTCGTTATTCGTGACGCATCAATGACCAATTGATTATATGGCAATGCAATGAAAAAAGCGTGTGGAAAACAGTGTTAATGACAGATTTGAGAAGCACATTTCTTCAATGTTGGCCGAATGGCATTCCTGTGCAGGTGACAATGGTAATTTTTCAAAACGACAAGGATATTTAAACACATGATTATTTGTTTGCTGTGCTCTATGGCCTCTGCTACAGACCTCATCGAAATGACACTTAGATATCTTAGGGTGTACATATCAAGTTTTCCCAAATGGTCTAGCGGATAGGCATCTACCTTGTAACGCAGGGCGGCCCGGGTTCGATTCCCGTCATGGCAAATGTTTTTTGTAGAAAAATAAAATGAGTCCCAACTTGTGCAACAGAACAGTTCGAAATCTCGTTACATTTGCATCGTCATGAACATGACTTATATCAGGCTAGCTAATTTTTTCTTTGTTAATTTTAAGTGTAGAAACAATATTTCGTTTGTGACCATTTTTTTCTGCCGTTTTGACAACAGGCTCATGACTAAAGAACACACGGCTGTCTGCTGATTGACGCTTGACTGTAGATTTTCGCTTTGTGTCAAAAGAACTTCCTAACGCACACTTTTTCAAAGTAGGTGAATTCATCAGATCTGTTTGAAACATTGCATTTTATCCATGCACGACGACTGCTTAGATACTCGCAGCACAGTTGCCCCATATAAATTGCCCATGAGCGCGGAGCTTGTCTTTGTCACTGTAGCAACTTTGCTCCATCAGCGGGAGAAGGCGGTTCGACGCCCCTGTAAGCACATGTTTCTCTAGTTCCTTTGTTTCAGGCAAGCCACTGTGACGTCAGACGCCTTTACGCATACAGCTTTGCGATGCTTAGACAGTAATAACATAATTCATGTTTACATTTCTTTAATTTTCGACGCATTGTCGTTATTCGTGACGCATCAATGACCAATTGATTATATGGCAATGCAATGAAAAAAGCGTGTGGAAAACAGTGTTAATGACAGATTTGAGAAGCACATTTCTTCAATGTTGGCCACATGGCATTCCTGTGCAGGTGACAATGGTAATTTTTTAAAACGACAAGGATATTTAAACACATGATTATTTGTTTGCTGTGCTCTATGGCCTCTGCTACAGACCTCATCGAAATGACACTTAGATATCTTAGGGTGTACATATCAAGTCTTCCCAAATGGTCTAGCGGATAGGAATCTGCCTTGTCACGCAGGGCGGCCCGGGTTCGATTCCCGTCATGGCAAATGTTTTTTGTAGAAAAATAAAATGAGTCCCAACTTGTGCAACAGAACAGTTCGAAATCTCGTTACATTTGCATCGTCATGAACATGACTTATATCAGGCTAGCTCATTTTTTCTTTGTTCATTTTAAGTGTAGAAACAATATTTTGTTTGTGAACATTTTTTTCTGCCGTTTTGACAACAGGCTCATGACTAAAGAACACACGGCTGTCTGCTGATTGACGCTTGACTGTAGATTTTCGCTTTGTGTCAAAAGAACTTCCTAACGCACACTTTTTCAAAGTAGGTGAATTCATCAGATCTGTTTGAAACATTGCATTTTATCCATGCACGACGACTGCTTAGATACTCGCAGCACAGTTGCCCCATATAAATTGCCCATGAGCGCGGAGCTTGTCTTTGTCACTGTAGCAACTTTGCTCCATCAGCGGGAGAAGGCGGTTCGACGCCCCTGTAAGCACATGTTTCTCTAATTCCTTTGTTTCAGGCAAGCCACTGTGACGTCAGACGCCTTTACGCATACAGCTTTGCGATGCTTAGACAGTAATAACATAATTCATGTTTACATTTCTTTAATTTTCGACGCATTGTCGTTATTCGTGACGCATCAATGACCAATTGATTATATGGCAATGCAATGAAAAAAGCGTGTGGAAAACAGTGTTAATGACAGATTTGAGAAGCACATTTCTTCAATGTTGGCCGCATGGCATTCCTGTGCAGGTGACAATGGTAATTTTTCAAAACGACAAGGATATTTAAACACATGATTATTTGTTTGCTGTGCTCTATGGCCTCTGCTACAGACCTCATCGAAATGACACTTAGATATCTTAGGGTGTACATATCAAGTTTTCCCAAATGGTCTAGCGGATAGGCATCTACCTTGTAACGCAGGGCGGCCCGGGTTCGATTCCCGTCATGGCAAATGTTTTTTGTAGAAAAATAAAATGAGTCCCAACGTGTGCAACAGAACAGTTCGAAATCTCGTTACATTTGCATCGTCATGAACATGACTTATATCAGGCTAGCTAATTTTTTCTTTGTTAATTTTAAGTGTAGAAACAATATTTCGTTTGTGACCATTTTTTTCTGCCGTTTTGACAACAGGCTCATGACTAAAGAACACACGGCTGTCTGCTGATTGACGCTTGACTGTAGATTTTCGCTTTGTGTCAAAAGAACTTCCTAACGCACACTTTTTCAAAGATTCAAGATTCAAGATTCAAGATTTCTTTATTTGTCACGTGCATACAAGTATACAGTGAAATGCAAAAGTGACAGTGCCACAGAGTAGTGCAACAACACAATAAGTTTTAAAATACAATAAAATAAAAATAGAAGTACTAAAAAATATACAGTATGGACAGTATAAACAGTATAAACAATATGAACAGTATAGCCAGTAAGCAATATAAATAGCAGATGGATGATTATGTGTGTGCATATGTGTTAGAATGACAGTGCATGTGTGAGTGACTTGAGGGGGGCACTGGTGGGGTCATCGTTGACAATTCTGATGGCATGGGGGAAGAAACTCAGTCTTAGCCTCTCTGTTTTTGCTGCATGACAGCGGAGGCGTTTTCCTGACGGCAGCGGCTGGAACAGTCCATGTTTCGGGTGGTGAGGGTCCTTCATAATCCTGTATGCTCTGGTCCTACACCTCCTGGTGTACAGGACATGGAGAGGGGGGGTTGGAGCTCCCATGGTCTTTTCTGCCAGGCGTACCACCCTTTGCAGAGTTCGCCTGTCCTGGGCCGTGCTGTTACCGTACCAGACGGTGATGTTGCCAGCCAGGATGCTCTCCACAGCTCCAGAGTAGAAGGACTGAAGGATCCTCCGGGAGACTCTGAATTTCCTCAGTTGCCTGAGATGGAACAGGCGCTGCCTTGCCTTTCCCACCAGAGAACTGATGTGGGTAGTCCAGGTCAGGTCTTCTGAGATGTGGACTCCCAGGTATTTAAAACTGCTCACCCTGTCCACAGCAGTCCCTCCGATGTCCAGCGGTGTGTAGGCCCTTAGTTGTTGTGCTCTCCTGAAGTCCACAATCAGCTCTTTTGTCTTGGAGACATTCAGGATGAGACTGTTCTCCTGACACCAGAGTGACAGGTCCGCCACCTCGTCCAGGTAGCCTTTCTCATTGTTATCTGAGATCAGCCCCACCACGACCGTGTCGTCCGCAAACTTGATGATGGAGTTTTCGCTGGACTTAGCCACACAGTCGTGGGTGTACAGGGAGTAGAGGAGGGGACTAAGGACACAGCCCTGGGGGGACCCTGTGCTCAGTGTGAGTGAGCTGGAGGTGTGTCTACCCACCCTGACCACCTGTGGCCTGGCCGTCAGAAAGTCCAGGATCCAGGCACACAGGGGAATGTTCAGTCCTAGACCAATCATCTTATCAGCCAGTCTGGTGGGGACTATGGTGTTGAACGCTGAGCTATAGTCTATAAACAGCATTCTCACATAGCCCCCCTTCTGCCTGTCCAGGTGGGAGAGAGTGGTGTGGAGGACCTGGGAAACTGCATCGTCTGTAGATCTGTTTGGTCTATATGCGAACTGCAGTGGGTCCAGGGTCGGAGGGAGGGAGGAGCAGATGTAATCCTTAATCAGCCTCTCGAAGCACTTCATGACCACTGAGGTTAGAGCCACGGGTCTGTAGTCATTCAAGCAGGCTGGGGAGGTGATCTTGGGCACAGGGACGATAGATGATCTTTTAAAAAAGTAGGTGAATTCATCAGATCTGTTTGAAACATTGCATTTTATCCATGCACGACGACTGCTTAGATACTCGCAGCACAGTTGCCCCATATACATTGCCCATGAGCGCGGAGCTTGTCTTTGTCACTGTAGCTACTTTGCTCCATCAGCGGGAGAAGGTGGTTCGACGCCCCTGTAAGCACATGTTTCTCTAATTCCTTTGTTTCAGGCAAGCCACTGTGACGTCAGACGCCTTTACGCATACAGCTTTGCGATGCTTAGACAGTAATAACATAATTCATGTTTACATTTCTTTAATTTTCGACGCATTGTCGTTATTCGTGACGCATCAATGACCAATTGATTATATGGCAATGCAATGAAAAAAGCGTGTGGAAAACAGTGTTAATGACAGATTTGAGAAGCACATTTCTTCAATGTTGGCCGCATGGCATTCCTGTGCAGGTGACAATGGTAATTTTTCAAAACGACAAGGATATTTAAACACATGATTATTTGTTTGCTGTGCTCTATGGCCTCTGCTACAGACCTCATCGAAATGACACTTAGATATCTTAGGGTGTACATATCAAGTCTTCCCAAATGGTCTAGCGGATAGGCATCAACCTTGTAACGCAGGGCGGCCCGGGTTCGATTCCCGTCATGGCAAATGTTTTTTGTAGAAAAATAAAATGAGTCCCAACGTGTGCAACAGAACAGTTCGAAATCTCGTTACATTTGCATCGTCATGAACATGACTTATATCAGGCTAGCTAATTTTTTCTTTGTTCATTTTAAGTGTAGAAACAATATTTCGTTTGTGACCATTTTTTTCTGCCGTTTTGACAACAGGCTCATGACTAAAGAACACACGGCTGTCTGCTGATTGACGCTTGACTGTAGATTTTCGCTTTGTGTCAAAAGAACTTCCTAACGCACACTTTTTCAAAGTAGGTGAATTCATCAGATCTGTTTGAAACATTGCATTTTATCCATGCACGACGACTGCTTAGATACTCGCAGCACAGTTGCCCCATATACATTGCCCATGAGCGCGGAGCTTGTCTTTGTCACTGTAGCAACTTTGCTCCATCAGCGGGAGAAGGCGGTTCGACGCCCCTGTAAGCACATGTTTCTCTAATTCCTTTGTTTCAGGCAAGCCACTGTGACGTCAGACGCCTTTACGCATACAGCTTTGCGATGCTTAGACAGTAATAACATAATTCATGTTTACATTTCTTTAATTTTCGACGCATTGTCGTTATTCGTGACGCATCAATGACCAATTGATTATATGGCAATGCAATGAAAAAAGTGTGTGGAAAACAGTGTTAATGACAGATTTGAGAAGCACATTTCTTCAATGTTGGCCGCATGGCATTCCTGTGCAGGTGACAATGGTAATTTTTCAAAACGACAAGGATATTTAAACACATGATTATTTGTTTGCTGTGTTCTATGGCCTCTGCTACAGACCTCATCGAAATGACACTTAGATATCTTAGGGTGTACATATCAAGTCTTCCCAAATGGTCTAGCGGATAGGCATCTACCTTGTAACGCAGGGCGGCCCGGGTTCGATTCCCGTCATGGCAAATGTTTTTTGTCGAAAAATAAAATGAGTCCCAACGTGTGCAACAGAACAGTTCGAAATCTCGTTACATTTGCATCGTCATGAACATGACTTATATCAGGCTAGCTCATTTTTTCTTTGTTCATTTTAAGTGTAGAAACAATATTTTGTTTGTGAACATTTTTTTTCTGCCGTTTTGACAACAGGCTCATGACTAAAGAACACACGGCTGTCTGCTGATTGACGCTTGACTGTAGATTTTCGCTTTGTGTCAAAAGAACTTCCTAACGCACACTTTTTCAAAGTAGGTGAATTCATCAGATCTGTTTGAAACATTGCATTTTATCCATGCACGACGACTGCTTAGATACTCGCAGCACAGTTGCCCCATATAAATTGCCCATGAGCGCGGAGCTTGTCTTTGTCACTGTAGCAACTTTGCTCCATCAGCGGGAGAAGGCGGTTCGACGCCCCTGTAAGCACATGTTTCTCTAATTCCTTTGTTTCAGGCAAGCCACTGTGACGTCAGACGCCTTTACGCATACAGCTTTGCGATGCTTAGACAGTAATAACATAATTCATGTTTACATTTCTTTAATTTTCGACGCATTGTCGTTATTCGTGACGCATCAATGACCAATTGATTATATGGCAATGCAATGAAAAAAGCGTGTGGAAAACAGTGTTAATGACAGATTTGAGAAGCACATTTCTTCAATGTTGGCCGCATGGCATTCCTGTGCAGGTGACAATGGTAATTTTTCAAAACGACAAGGATATTTAAACACATGATTATTTGTTTGCTGTGCTCTATGGCCTCTGCTACAGACCTCATCGAAATGACACTTAGATATCTTAGGGTGTTAATATCAAGTTTTCCCAAATGGTCTAGCGGATAGGCATCTACCTTGTAACGCAGGGCGGCCCGGGTTCGATTCCCGTCATGGCAAATGTTTTTTGTAGAAAAATAAAATGAGTCCCAACGTGTGCAACAGAACAGTTCGAAATCTCGTTACATTTGCATCGTCATGAACATGACTTATATCAGGCTAGCTCATTTTTTCTTTGTTCATTTTAAGTGTAGAAACAATATTTCGTTTGTGACCATTTTTTTCTGCCGTTTTGACAACAGGCTCATGACTAAAGAACACACGGCTGTCTGCTGATTGACGCTTGACTGTAGATTTTCGCTTTGTGTCAAAAGAACTTCCTAACGCACACTTTTTCAAAGTAGGTGAATTCATCAGATCTGTTTGAAACATTGCATTTTATCCATGCACGACGACTGCTTAGATACTCGCAGCACAGTTGACCCATATACATTGCCCATGAGCGCGGAGCTTGTCTTTGTCACTGTAGCAACTTTGCTCCATCAGCGGGAGAAGGCGGTTCGACGCCCCTGTAAGCACATGTTTCTCTAATTCCTTTGTTTCAGGCAAGCCACTGTTACGTCAGACGCCTTTACGCATACAGCTTTGCGATGCTTAGACAGTAATAACATAATTCATGTTTACATTTCTTTAATTTTCGACGCATTGTCGTTATTCGTGACGCATCAATGACCAATTGATTATATGGCAATGCAATGAAAAAAGCGTGTGGAAAACAGTGTTAATGACAGATTTGAGAAGCACTTTTCTTCAATGTTGGCCGCATGGCATTCCTGTGCAGGTGACAATGGTAATTTTTCAAAACGACAAGGATATTTAAACACATGATTATTTGTTTGCTGTGCTCTATGGCCTCTGCTACAGACCTCATCGAAATGACACTTAGATATCTTAGGGTGTACATATCAAGTCTTCCCAAATGGTCTAGCGGATAGGCATCTACCTTGTAACGCAGGGCGGCCCGGGTTCGATTCCCGTCATGGCAAATGTTTTTTGTAGAAAAATAAAATGAGTCCCAACGTGTGCAACAGAACAGTTCGAAATCTCGTTACATTTGCATCGTCATGAACATGACTTATATCAGGCTAGCTCATTTTTTCTTTGTTCATTTTAAGTGTAGAAACAATATTTCGTTTGTGACCATTTTTTTCTGCCGTTTTGACAACAGGCTCATGACTAAAGAACACACGGCTGTCTGCTGATTGACGCTTGACTGTAGATTTTCGCTTTGTGTCAAAAGAACTTCCTAACGCACACTTTTTCAAAGTAGGTGAATTCATCAGATCTGTTTGAAACATTGCATTTTATCCATGCACGACGACTGCTTAGATACTCGCAGCACAGTTGACCCATATACATTGCCCATGAGCGCGGAGCTTGTCTTTGTCACTGTAGCAACTTTGCTCCATCAGCGGGAGAAGGCGGTTCGACGCCCCTGTAAGCACATGTTTCTCTAATTCCTTTGTTTCAGGCAAGCCACTGTGACGTCAGACGCCTTTACGCGTACAGCTTTGCGATGCTTAGACAGTAATAACATAATTCATGTTTACATTTCTTTAATTTTCGACGCATTGTCGTTATTCGTGACGCATCAATGACCAATTGATTATATGGCAATGCAATGAAAAAAGCGTGTGGAAAACAGTGTTAATGACAGATTTGAGAAGCACATTTCTTCAATGTTGGCCGCATGGCATTCCTGTGCAGGTGACAATGGTAATTTTTCAAAACGACAAGGATATTTAAACACATGATTATTTGTTTGCTGTGTTCCATGGCCTCTGCTACAGACCTCATCGAAATGACACTTAGATATCTTAGGGTGTACATATCAAGTCTTCCCAAATGGTCTAGCGGATAGGCATCTACCTTGTAACGCAGGGCGGCCCGGGTTCGATTCCCGTCATGGCAAAAGTTTTTTGTAGAAAAATAAAATGAGTCCCAACGTGTGCAACAGAACAGTTCGAAATCTCGTTACATTTGCATCGTCATGAACATGACTTATATCAGGCTAGCTCATTTTTTCTTTGTTCATTTTAAGTGTAGAAACAATATTTTGTTTGTGAACATTTTTTTCTGCCGTTTTGACAACAGGCTCATGACTAAAGAACACACGGCTGTCTGCTGATTGACGCTTGACTGTAGATTTTCGCTTTGTGTCAAAAGAACTTCCTAACGCACACTTTTTCAAAGTAGGTGAATTCATCAGATCTGTTTGAAACATTGCATTTTATCCATGCACGACGACTGCTTAGATACTCGCAGCACAGTTGCCCCATATAAATTGCCCATGAGCGCGGAGCTTGTCTTTGTCACTGTAGCAACTTTGCTCCATCAGCGGGAGAAGGCGGTTCGACGCCCCTGTAAGCACATGTTTCTCTAATTCCTTTGTTTCAGGCAAGCCACTGTGACGTCAGACGCCTTTACGCATACAGCTTTGCGATGCTTAGACAGTAATAACATAATTCATGTTTACATTTCTTTAATTTTCGACGCATTGTCGTTATTCGTGACGCATCAATGACCAATTGATTATATGGCAATGCAATGAAAAAAGCGTGTGGAAAACAGTGTTAATGACAGATTTGAGAAGCACATTTCTTCAATGTTGGCCGCATGGCATTCCTGTGCAGGTGACAATGGTAATTTTTCAAAACGACAAGGATATTTAAACACATGATTATTTGTTTGCTGTGCTCTATGGCCTCTGCTACAGACCTCATCGAAATGACACTTAGATATCTTAGGGTGTACATATCAAGTCTTCCCAAATGGTCTAGCGGATAGGCATCTATCTTGTAACGCAGGGCGGCCTGGGTTCGATTCCCGTCATAGCAAATGTTTTTTGTAGAAAAATAAAATGAGTCCCAACGTGTGCAACAGAACAGTTCGAAATCTCGTTACATTTGCATCGTCATGAACATGACTTATATCAGGCTAGCTAATTTTTTCTTTGTTCATTTTAAGTGTAGAAACAATATTTCGTTTGTGAACATTTTTTTCTGCCGTTTTGACAACAGGCTCATGACGAAAGAACACACGGCTGTCTGCTGATTGACGCTTGACTGTAGATTTTCGCTTTGTGTCAAAAGAACTTCCTAACGCACACTTTTTCAAAGTAGGTGAATTCATCAGATCTGTTTGAAACATTGCATTTTATCCATGCACGACGACTGCTTAGATACTCGCAGCACAGTTGCCCCATATAAATTGCCCATGAGCGCGGAGCTTGTCTTTGTCACTGTAGCAACTTTGCTCCATCAGCGGGAGAAGGCGGTTCGACGCCCCTGTAAGCACATGTTTCTCTAATTCCTTTGTTTCAGGCAAGCCACTGTGACGTCAGACGCCTTTACGCATACAGCTTTGCGATGCTTAGACAGTAATAACATAATTCATGTTTACATTTCTTTAATTTTCGACGCATTGTCGTTATTCGTGACGCATCAATGACCAATTGATTATATGGCAATGCAATGAAAAAAGCGTGTGGAAAACAGTGTTAATGACAGATTTGAGAAGCACATTTCTTCAATGTTGGCCGCATGGCATTCCTGTGCAGGTGACAATGGTAATTTTTCAAAACGACAAGGATATTTAAACACATGATTATTTGTTTGCTGTGCTCTATGGCCTCTGCTACAGACCTCATCGAAATGACACTTAGATATCTTAGGGTGTACATATCAAGTCTTCCCAAATGGTCTAGCGGATAGGCATCTATCTTGTAACGCAGGGCGGACTGGGTTCGATTCCCGTCATGGCAAATGTTTTTTGTAGAAAAATAAAATGAGTCCCAACGTGTGCAACAGAACAGTTCGAAATCTCGTTACATTTGCATCGTCATGAACATGACTTATATCAGGCTAGCTCATTTTTTCTTTGTTCATTTTAAGTGTAGAAACAATATTTCGTTTGTGAACATTTTTTTCTGCCGTTTTGACAACAGGCTCATGACTAAAGAACACACGGCTGTCTGCTGATTGACGCTTGACTGTAGATTTTCGCTTTGTGTCAAAAGAACTTCCTAACGCACACTTTTTCAAAGTAGGTGAATTCATCAGATCTGTTTGAAACATTGCATTTTATCCATGCACGACGACTGCTTAGATACTCGCAGCACAGTTGCCCCATATAAATTGCCCATGAGCGCGGAGCTTGTCTTTGTCACTGTAGCAACTTTGCTCCATCAGCGGGAAAAGGCGGTTCGACGCCCCTGTAAGCACATGTTTCTCTAATTCCTTTGTTTCAGGCAAGCCACTGTGACGTCAGACGCCTTTACGCATACAGCTTTGCGATGCTTAGTCAGTAATAACATAATTCATGTTTACATTTCTTTAATTTTCGACGCATTGTCGTTATTCGTGACGCATCAATGACCAATTGATTATATGGCAATGCAATGAAAAAAGCGTGTGGAAAACAGTGTTAATGACAGATTTGAGAAGCACATTTCTTCAATGTTGGCCGCATGGCATTCCTGTGCAGGTGACAATGGTAATTTTTCAAAACGACAAGGATATTTAAACACATGATTATTTGTTTGCTGTGCTCTATGGCCTCTGCTACAGACCTCATCGAAATGACACTTAGATATCTTAGGGTGTACATATCAAGTTTTCCCAAATGGTCTAGCGGATAGGCATCTACCTTGTAACGCAGGGCGGCCCGGGTTCGATTCCCGTCATGGCAAATGTTTTTTGTAGAAAAATAAAATGAGTCCCAACGTGTGCAACAGAACAGTTCGAAATCTCGTTACATTTGCATCGTCATGAACATGACTTATATCAGGCTAGCTCATTTTTTCTTTGTTCATTTTAAGTGTAGAAACAATATTTCGTTTGTGACCATTTTTTTCTGCCGTTTTGACAACAGGCTCATGACTAAAGAACACACGGCTGTCTGCTGATTGACGCTTGACTGTAGATTTTCGCTTTGTGTCAAAAGAACTTCCTAACGCACACTTTTTCAAAGTAGGTGAATTCATCAGATCTGTTTGAAACATTGCATTTTATCCATGCACGACGACTGCTTAGATACTCGCAGCACAGTTGCCCCATATAAATTGCCCATGAGCGCGGAGCTTGTCTTTGTCACTGTAGCAACTTTGCTCCATCAGCGGGAGAAGGCGGTTCGACGCCCCTGTAAGCACATGTTTCTCTAATTCCTTTGTTTCAGGCAAGCCACTGTGACGTCAGACGCCTTTACGCATACAGCTTTGCGATGCTTAGACAGTAATAACATAATTCATGTTTACATTTCTTTAATTTTCGACGCATTGTCGTTATTCGTGACGCATCAATGACCAATTGATTATATGGCAATGCAATGAAAAAAGCGTGTGGAAAACAGTGTTAATGACAGATTTGAGAAGCACATTTCTTCAATGTTGGCCGCATGGCATTCCTGTGCAGGTGACAATGGTAATTTTTCAAAACGACAAGGATATTTAAACACATGATTATTTGTTTGCTGTGCTCTATGGCCTCTGCTACAGACCTCATCGAAATGACACTTAGATATCTTAGGGTGTACATATCAAGTCTTCCCAAATGGTCTAGCGGATAGGCATCTATCTTGTAACGCAGGGCGGACTGGGTTCGATTCCCGTCATGGCAAATGTTTTTTGTAGAAAAATAAAATGAGTCCCAACGTGTGCAACAGAACAGTTCGAAATCTCGTTACATTTGCATCGTCATGAACATGACTTATATCAGGCTAGCTCATTTTTTCTTTGTTCATTTTAAGTGTAGAAACAATATTTTGTTTGTGAACATTTTTTTCTGCCGTTTTGACAACAGGCTCATGACTAAAGAACACACGGCTGTCTGCTGATTGACGCTTGACTGTAGATTTTCGCTTTGTGTCAAAAGAACTTCCTAACGCACACTTTTTCAAAGTAGGTGAATTCATCAGATCTGTTTGAAACATTGCATTTTATCCATGCACGACGACTGCTTAGATACTCGCAGCACAGTTGCCCCATATAAATTGCCCATGAGCGCGGAGCTTGTCTTTGTCACTGTAGCAACTTTGCTCCATCAGCGGGAGAAGGCGGTTCGACGCCCCTGTAAGCACATGTTTCTCTAATTCCTTTGTTTCAGGCAAGCCACTGTGACGTCAGACGCCTTTACGCATACAGCTTTGCGATGCTTAGACAGTAATAACATAATTCATGTTTACATTTCTTTAATTTTCGACGCATTGTCGTTATTCGTGACGCATCAATGACCAATTGATTATATGGCAATGCAATGAAAAAAGCGTGTGGAAAACAGTGTTAATGACAGATTTGAGAAGCACATTTCTTCAATGTTGGCCGCATGGCATTCCTGTGCAGGTGACAATGGTAATTTTTCAAAACGACAAGGATATTTAAACACATGATTATTTGTTTGCTGTGCTCTATGGCCTCTGCTACAGACCTCATCGAAATGACACTTAGATATCTTAGGGTGTACATATCAAGTTTTCCCAAATGGTCTAGCGGATAGGCATCTACCTTGTAACGCAGGGCGGCCCGGGTTCGATTCCCGTCATGGCAAATGTTTTTTGTAGAAAAATAAAATGAGTCCCAACGTGTGCAACAGAACAGTTCGAAATCTCGTTACATTTGCATCGTCATGAACATGACTTATATCAGGCTAGCTCATTTTTTCTTTGTTCATTTTAAGTGTAGAAACAATATTTCGTTTGTGACCATTTTTTTCTGCCGTTTTGACAACAGGCTCATGACTAAAGAACACACGGCTGTCTGCTGATTGACGCTTGACTGTAGATTTTCGCTTTGTGTCAAAAGAACTTCCTAACGCACACTTTTTCAAAGTAGGTGAATTCATCAGATCTGTTTGAAACATTGCATTTTATCCATGCACGACGACTGCTTAGATACTCGCAGTACAGTTGCCCCATATACATTACCCATGTGCGCGGAGCTTGTCTTTGTCACTGTAGCAACTTTGCTCCATCAGCGGGAGAAGGCGGTTCGACGCCCCTGTAAGCACATGTTTCTCTAATTCCTTTGTTTCAGGCAAGCCACTGTGACGTCAGACGCCTTTACGCATACAGCTTTGCGATGCTTAGACAGTAATAACATAATTCATGTTTACATTTCTTTAATTTTCGACGCATTGTCGTTATTCGTGACGCATCAATGACCAATTGATTATATGGCAATGCAATGAAAAAAGCGTGTGGAAAACAGTGTTAATGACAGATTTGAGAAGCACATTTCTTCAATGTTGGCAATTTTTCAAAACGACAAGGATATTTAAACACATGATTATTTCTTTGCTGTGTTCTATGGCCTCTGCTACAGACCTCATCGAAATGACACTTAGATATCTTAGGGTGTACATATCAAGTCTTCCCAAATGGTCTAGCGGATAGGCATCTACCTTGTAACGCAGGGCGTCCCGGGTTCGATTCCCGTCATGGCAAATGTTTTTTGTAGAAAAATAAAATGAGTCCCAACGTGTGCAACAGAACAGTTCGAAATCTCGTTACATTTGCATCGTCATGAACATGACTTATATCAGGCTAGCTCATTTTTTCTTTGTTCATTTTAAGTGTAGAAACAATATTTTGTTTGTGAACATTTTTTTTCTGCCGTTTTGACAACAGGCTCATGACTAAAGAACAAACGGCTGTCTGCTGATTGACGCTTGACTGTAGATTTTCGCTTTGTGTCAAAAGAACTTCCTAACGCACACTTTTTCAAAGTAGGTGAATTCATCAGATCTGTTTGAAACATTGCATTTTATCCATGCACGACGACTGCTTAGATACTCGCAGCACAGTTGCCCCATATAAATTGCCCATGAGCGCGGAGCTTGTCTTTGTCACTGTAGCAACTTTGCTCCATCAGCGGGAGAAGGCGGTTCGACGCCCCTGTAAGCACATGTTTCTCTAATTCCTTTGTTTCAGGCAAGCCACTGTGACGTCAGACGCCTTTACGCATACAGCTTTGCGATGCTTAGACAGTAATAACATAATTCATGTTTACATTTCTTTAATTTTCGACGCATTGTCGTTATTCGTGAAGCATCAATGACCAATTGATTATATGGCAATGCAATGAAAAAAGCGTGTGGAAAACAGTGTTAATGACAGATTTGAGAAGCACATTTCTTCAATGTTGGCCGCATGGCATTCCTGTGCAGGTGACAATGGTAATTTTTCAAAACGACAAGGATATTTAAACACATGATTATTTGTTTGCTGTGCTCTATGGCCTCTGCTACAGACCTCATCGAAATGACACTTAGATATCTTAGGGTGTACATATCAAGTCTTCCCAAATGGTCTAGCGGATAGGCATCTATCTTGTAACGCAGGGCGGCCCGGGTTCGATTCCCGTCATGGCAAATGTTTTTTGTAGAAAAATAAAATGAGTCCCAACGTGTGCAACTGAACAGTTCGAAATCTCGTTACATTTGCATCGTCATGAACATGACTTATATCAGGCTAGCTCATTTTTTCTTTGTTCATTTTAAGTGTAGAAACAATATTTCGTTTGTGACCATTTTTTTCTGCCGTTTTGACAACAGGCTCATGACTAAAGAACACACGGCTGTCTGCTGATTGACGCTTGACTGTAGATTTTCGCTTTGTGTCAAAAGAACTTCCTAACGCACACTTTTTCAAAGTAGGTGAATTCATCAGATCTGTTTGAAACATTGCATTTTATCCATGCACGACGACTGCTTAGATACTCGCAGCACAGTTGCCCCATATACATTGCCCATGAGCGCGGAGCTTGTCTTTGTCACTGTAGCAACTTTGCTCCATCAGCGGGAGAAGGCGGTTCGACGCCCCTGTAAGCACATGTTTCTCTAATTCCTTTGTTTCAGGCAAGCCACTGTGACGTCAGACGCCTTTACGCATACAGCTTTGCGATGCTTAGACAGTAATAACATAATTCATGTTTACATTTCTTTAATTTTCGACGCATTGTCGTTATTCGTGACGCATCAATGACCAATTGATTATATGGCAATGCAATGAAAAAAGCGTGTGGAAAACAGTGTTAATGACAGATTTGAGAAGCACATTTCTTCAATGTTGGCCGCATGGCATTCCTGTGCAGGTGACAATGGTAATTTTTCAAAACGACAAGGATATTTAAACACATGATTATTTGTTTGCTGTGCTCTATGGCCTCTGCTACAGACCTCATCGAAATGACACTTAGATATCTTAGGGGGTACATATCAAGTTTTCCCAAATGGTCTAGCGGATAGGCATCTACCTTGTAACGCAGGGCGGCCCGGGTTCGATTCCCGTCATGGCAAATGTTTTTTGTAGAAAAATAAAATGAGTCCCAACGTGTGCAACAGAACAGTTCGAAATCTCGTTACATTTGCATCGTCATGAACATGACTTATATCAGGCTAGCTCATTTTTTCTTTGTTCATTTTAAGTGTAGAAACAATATTTCGTTTGTGACCATTTTTTTCTGCCGTTTTGACAACAGGCTCATGACTAAAGAACACACGGCTATCTGCTGATTGACGCTTGACTGTAGATTTTCGCTTTGTGTCAAAAGAACTTCCTAACGCACACTTTTTCAAAGTAGGTGAATTCATCAGATCTGTTTGAAACATTGCATTTTATCCATGCACGACGACTGCTTAGATACTCGCAGCACAGTTGCCCCATATACATTGCCCATGAGCGCGGAGCTTGTCTTTGTCACTGTAGCAACTTTGCTCCATCAGCGGGAGAAGGCGGTTCGACGCCCCTGTAAGCACATGTTTCTCTAATTCCTTTGTTTCAGGCAAGCCACTGTGACGTCAGACGCCTTTACGCATACAGCTTTGCGATGCTTAGACAGTAATAACATAATTCATGTTTACATTTCTTTAATTTTCGACGCATTGTCGTTATTCGTGACGCATCAATGACCAATTGATTATATGGCAATGCAATGAAAAAAGCGTGTGGAAAACAGTGTTAATGACAGATTTGAGAAGCACATTTCTTCAATGTTGGCCGCATGGCATTCCTGTGCAGGTGACAATGGTAATTTTTCAAAACGACAAGGATATTTAAACACATGATTATTTGTTTGCTGTGCTCTATGGCCTCTGCTACAGACCTCATCGAAATGACACTTAGATATCTTAGGGTGTACATATCAAGTCTTCCCAAATGGTCTAGCGGATAGGCATCTACCTTGTAACGCAGGGCGGCCCGGGTTCGATTCCCGTCATGGCAAATGTTTTTTGTAGAAAAATAAAATGAGTCCCAACGTGTGCAACAGAACAGTTCGAAATCTCGTTACATTTGCATCGTCATGAACATGACTTATATCAGGCTAGCTCATTTTTTCTTTGTTCATTTTAAGTGTAGAAACAATATTTTGTTTGTGAACATTTTTTTCTGCCGTTTTGACAACAGGCTCATGACTAAAGAACACACGGCTGTCTGCTGATTGACGGTTGACTGTAGATTTTCGCTTTGTGTCAAAAGAACTTCCTAACGCACACTTTTTCAAAGTAGGTGAATTCATCAGATCTGTTTGAAACATTGCATTTTATCCATGCACGACGACTGCTTAGATACTCGCAGCACAGTTGCCCCATATAAATTGCCCATGAGCGCGGAGCTTGTCTTTGTCACTGTAGCAACTTTGCTCCATCAGCGGGAGAAGGCGGTTCGACGCCCCTGTAAGCACATGTTTCTCTAATTCCTTTGTTTCAGGCAAGCCACTGTGACGTCAGACGCCTTTACGCATACAGCTTTGCGATGCTTAGACAGTAATAACATAATTCATGTTTACATTTCTTTAATTTTCGACGCATTGTCGTTATTCGTGACGCATCAATGACCAATTGATTATATGGCAATGCAATGAAAAAAGCGTGTGGAAAACAGTGTTAATGACAGATTTGAGAAGCACATTTCTTCAATGTTGGCCGCATGGCATTCCTGTGCAGGTGACAATGGTAATTTTTCAAAACGACAAGGATATTTAAACAAATGATTATTTGTTTGCTGTGTTCTATGGCCTCTGCTACAGACCTCATCGAAATGACACTTAGATATCTTAGGGTGTACATATCAAGTCTTCCCAAATGGTCTAGCGGATAGGCATCTACCTTGTAACGCAGGGCGGCCCGGGTTCGATTCCCGTCATGGCAAATGTTTTTTGTAGAAAAATAAAATGAGTCCCAACGTGTGCAACAGAACAGTTCGAAATCTCGTTACATTTGCATCGTCATGAACATGACTTATATCAGGCTAGCTCATTTTTTCTTTCTTCATTTTAAGTGTAGAAACAATATTTTGTTTGTGAACATTTTTTTCTGCCGTTTTGACAACAGGCTCATGACTAAAGAACACACGGCTGTCTGCTGATTGACGCTTGACTGTAGATTTTCGCTTTGTGTCAAAAGAACTTCCTAACGCACACTTTTTCAAAGTAGGTGAATTCATCAGATCTGTTTGAAACATTGCATTTTATCCATGCACGACGACTGCTTAGATACTCGCAGCACAGTTGCCCCATATAAATTGCCCATGAGCGCGGAGCTTGTCTTTGTCACTGTAGCAACTTTGCTCCATCAGCGGGAGAAGGCGGTTCGACGCCCCTGTAAGCACATGTTTCTCTAATTCCTTTGTTTCAGGCAAGCCACTGTGACGTCAGACAGCTTTGCGATGCTTAGACAGTAATAACATAATTCATGTTTACATTTCTTTAATTTTCGACGCATTGTCGTTATTCGTGACGCATCAATGACCAATTGATTATATGGCAATGCAATGAAAAAAGCGTGTGGAAAACAGTGTTAATGACAGATTTGAGAAGCACATTTCTTCAATGTTGGCCGCATGGCATTCCTGTGCAGGTGACAATGGTAATTTTTCAAAACGACAAGGAAATTTAAACACATGATTATTTGTTTGCTGTGCTCTATGGCCTCTGCTACAGACCTCATCGAAATGACACTTAGATATCTTAGGGTGTACATATCAAGTCTTCCCAAATGGTCTAGCGGATAGGCATCTATCTTGTAACGCAGGGCGGCCCGGGTTCGATTCCCGTCATGGCAAATGTTTTTTGTAGAAAAATAAAATGAGTCCCAACGTGTGCAACAGAACAGTTCGAAATCTCGTTACATTTGCATCGTCATGAACATGACTTATATCAGGCTAGCTAATTTTTTCTTTGTTCATTTTAAGTGTAGAAACAATATTTCGTTTGTGAACATTTTTTTCTGCCGTTTTGACAACAGGCTCATGACGAAAGAACACATGGCTGTCTGCTGATTGACGCTTGACTGTAGATTTTCGCTTTGTGTCAAAAGAACTTCCTAACGCACACTTTTTCAAAGTAGGTGAATTCATCAGATCTGTTTGAAACATTGCATTTTATCCATGCACGACGACTGCTTAGATACTCGCAGCACAGTTGCCCCATATAAATTGCCCATGAGCGCGGAGCTTGTCTTTGTCACTGTAGCAACTTTGCTCCATCAGCGGGAGAAGGGGGTTCGACGCCCCTGTAAACACGTTTCTCTGATTCCTTTGTTTCAGGCAAGCCACTGTGACGTCAGACGCCTTTACGCATACAGCTTTGCGATGCTTAGACAGTAATAACATAATTCATGTTTACATTTCTTTAATTTTCGACGCATTGTCGTTATTCGTGACGCATCAATGACCAATTGATTATATGGCAATGCAATGAAAAAAGCGTGTGGAAAACAGTGTTAATGACAGATTTGAGAAGCACATTTCTTCAATGTTGGCCGCATGGCATTCCTGTGCAGGTGACAATGGTAATTTTTCAAAACGACAAGGATATTTAAACACATGATTATTTGTTTGCTGTGCTCTATGGCCTCTGCTACAGACCACATCGAAATGACACTTAGATATCTTAGGGTGTACATATCAAGTCTTCCCAAATGGTCAAGCGGATAGGCATCTACCTTGTAACGCAGGGCGGCCCGGGTTCGATTCCCGTCATGGCAAATGTTTTTTGTAGAAAAATAAAATGAGTCCCAACGTGTGCAACAGAACAGTTCGAAATCTCGTTACATTTGCATCGTCATGAACATGACTTATATCAGGCTAGCTCATTTTTTCTTTGTTCATTTTAAGTGTAGAAACAATATTTCGTTTGTGACCATTTTTTTCTGCCGTTTTGACAACAGGCTCATTACTAAAGAACACACGGCTGTCTGCTGATTGACGCTTGACTGTAGATTTTCGCTTTGTGTCAAAAGAACTTCCTAACGCACACTTTTTCAAAGTAGGTGAATTCATCAGATCTGTTTGAAACATTGCATTTTATCCATGCACGACGACTGCTTAGATACTCGCAGCACAGTTGCCCCATATACATTGCCCATGAGCGCGGAGCTTGTCTTTGTCACTGTAGCAACTTTGCTCCATCAGTGGGAGAAGGCGGTTCGACGCCCCTGTAAGCACATGTTTCTCTAATTCCTTTGTTTCAGGCAAGCCACTGTGACGTCAGACGCCTTTACGCATACAGCTTTGCGATGCTTAGACAGTAATAACATAATTCATGTTTACATTTCTTTAATTTTCGACGCATTGTCGTTATTCGTGACGCGTCAATGACCAATTGATTATATGGCAATGCAATGAAAAAAGCGTGTGGAAAACAGTGTTAATGACAGATTTGAGAAGCACATTTCTTCAATGTTGGCCGCATGGCATTCCTGTGCAGGTGACAATGGTAATTTTTCAAAACGACAAGGATATTTAAACACATGATTATTTGTTTGCTGTGCTCTATGGCCTCTGCTACAGACCTCATCGAAATGACACTTAGATATCTTAGGGTGTACATATCAAGTTTTCCCAAATGGTCTAGCGGATAGGCATCTACCTTGTAACGCAGAGTGGCCCGGGTTCGATTCCCGTCATGGCAAGTGTTTTTTGTAGAAAAATAAAATGAGTCCCAACGTGTGCAACAGAACAGTTCGAAATCTCGTTACATTTGCATCGTCATGAACATGACTTATATCAGGCTAGCTCATTTTTTCTTTGTTCATTTTAAGTGTAGAAACAATATTTCGTTTGTGAACATTTTTTTCTGCCGTTTTGACAACAGGCTCATGACTAAAGAACACACGGCTGTCTGCTGATTGACGCTTGACTGTAGATTTTCGCTTTGTGTCAAAAGAACTTCCTAACGCACACTTTTTCAAAGTAGGTGAATTCATCAGATCTGTTTGAAACATTGCATTTTATCCATGCACGACAACTGCTTAGATACTCGCAGCACAGTTGCCCCATATACATTGCCCATGAGCGCGGAGCTTGTCTTTGTCACTGTCGCAACTTTGCTCCATCAGCGGGAGAAGGCGCTTCGACGCCCCTGTAAGCACATGTTTCTCTGATTCCTTTGTTTCAGGCAAGCCACTGTGACGTCAGACGCCTTTACGCATACAGCTTTGCGATGCTTAGACAGTAATAACATAATTCATGTTTACATTTCTTTAATTTTCGACGCATTGTCGTTATTCGTGACGCATCAATGACCAATTGATTATATGGCAATGCAATGAAAAAAGCGTGTGGAAAACAGTGTTAATGACAGATTTGAGAAGCACATTTCTTCAATGTTGGCCGCATGGCATTCCTGTGCAGGTGACAATGGTAATTTTTCAAAACGACAAGGATATTTAAACACATGATTATTTGTTTGCTGTGCTCTATGGCCTCTGCTACAGACCTCATCGAAATGACACTTAGATATCTTAGGGTGTACATATCAAGTCTTCCCAAATGGTCTAGCGGATAGGCATCTGCCTTGTCACGCAGGGCGGCCCGGGTTCGATTCCCGTCATGGCAAAGGATTTTTGTAGAAAAATAAAATGAGTCCCAACGTGTGCAACAGAACAGTTCGAAATCTCGTTACATTTGCATCGTCATGAACATGACTTATATCAGGCTAGCTAATTTTTTCTTTGTTCATTTTAAGTGTAGAAACAATATTTCGTTTGTGAACATTTTTTTCTGCCGTTTTGACAACAGGCTCATGACTAAAGAACACACGGCTGTCTGCTGATTGACGCTTGACTGTAGAATTTCGCTTTGTGTCAAAAGAACTTCCTAACGCACACTTTTTCAAAGTAGGTGAATTCATCAGATCTGTTTGAAACATTGCATTTTATCCATGCACGACGACTGCTTAGATACTCGCAGCACAGTTGCCCCATATACATTGCCCAAGAGCGCGGAGCTTGTCTTTGTCACTGTAGCAACTTTGCTCCATCAACGGGAGAAGGCGCTTCGTCGCCCCTGTAAGCACATGTTTCTCTGATTCCTTTGTTTCAGGCAAGCCACTGTGACGTCAGACGCCTTTACGCATACAGCTTTGCGATGCTTAGACAGTAATAACATAATTCATGTTTACATTTCTTTAATTTTCGACGCATTGTCGTTATTCGTGACGCATCAATGACCAATTGATTATATGGCAATGCAATGAAAAAAGCGTGTGGAAAACAGTGTTAATGACAGATTTGAGAAGCACATTTCTTCAATGTTGGCCGCATGGCATTCCTGTGCAGGTGACAATGGTAATTTTTCAAAACGACAAGGACATTCACGACAAGTTTCAACACATGATTATTTGTTTGCTGTGCTCTATGGCCTCTGCTACAGACCTCATCGAAATGACACTTAGATATCTTAGGGTGTACATATCAAGTCTTCCCAAATGGTCTAGCGGATAGGAATCTGCCTTGTCACGCAGGGCGGCCCGGGTTCGATTCCCGTCATGGCAAAGGATTTTTGTAGAAAAATAAAATGAGTCCCAACGTGTGCAACAGAACAGTTCGAAATCTCGTTACATTTGCATCGTCATGAACATGACTTATATCAGGCTAGCTAATTTTTTCTTTGTTCATTTTAAGTGTAGAAACAATATTTCGTTTGTGAACATTTTTTTCTGCCGTTTTGACAACAGGCTCATTACTAAAGAACACACGGCTGTCTGCTGATTGACGCTTGACTGTAGATTTTCGCTTTGTGTCAAAAGAACTACCTAACGCACACTTTTTCAAAGTAGGTGAATTCATCAGATCTGTTTGAAACATTCCATTTTATCCATGCACGACGACTACTTAGATACTCGCAGCACAGTTGCCTCATATAAATTGCCCATGAGCGCGTAGCTTGTCTTTGTCACTGTAGCAACTTTGCTCCATCAGCGGGAGAAGGTGGTTCGACGCCCCTGTAAGCACATGTTTCTCTAATTCCTTTGTTTCAGGCAAGCCACTGTGACGTCAGACGCCTTTACGCATACAGCTTTGCGATGCTTAGACAGTAATAACATAATTCATGTTTACATTTCTTTAATTTTCGACGCATTGTCGTTATTCGTGACGCGTCAATGACCAATTGATTATATGGCAATGCAATGAAAAAAGCGTGTGGAAAACAGTGTTAATGACAGATTTGAGAAGCACATTTCTTCAATGTTGGCCGCATGGCATTCCTGTGCAGGTGACAATGGTAATTTTTCAAAACGACAAGGATATTTAAACACATGATTATTTGTTTGCTGTGCTCTATGGCCTCTGCTACAGACCTCATCGAAATGACACTTAGATATCTTAGGGTGTACATATCAAGTTTTCCCAAATGGTCTAGCGGATAGGCATCTACCTTGTAACGCAGGGTGGCCCGGGTTCGATTCCCGTCATGGCAAGTGTTTTTTGTAGAAAAATAAAATGAGTCCCAACGTGTGCAACAGAACAGTTCGAAATCTCGTTACATTTGCATCGTCATGAACATGACTTATATCAGGCTAGCTCATTTTTTCTTTGTTCATTTTAAGTGTAGAAACAATATTTCGTTTGTGAACATTTTTTTCTGCCGTTTTGACAACAGGCTCATGACTAAAGAACACACGGCTGTCTGCTGATTGACGCTTGACTGTAGATTTTCGCTTTGTGTCAAAAGAACTTCCTAACGCACACTTTTTCAAAGTAGGTGAATTCATCAGATCTGTTTGAAACATTGCATTTTATCCATGCACGACAACTGCTTAGATACTCGCAGCACAGTTGCCCCATATACATTGCCCATGAGCGCGGAGCTTGTCTTTGTCACTGTCGCAACTTTGCTCCATCAGCGGGAGAAGGCGCTTCGACGCCCCTGTAAGCACATGTTTCTCTGATTCCTTTGTTTCAGGCAAGCCACTGTGACGTCAGACGCCTTTACGCATACAGCTTTGCGATGCTTAGACAGTAATAACATAATTCATGTTTACATTTCTTTAATTTTCGACGCATTGTCGTTATTCGTGACGCATCAATGACCAATTGATTATATGGCAATGCAATGAAAAAAGCGTGTGGAAAACAGTGTTAATGACAGATTTGAGAAGCACATTTCTTCAATGTTGGCCGCATGGCATTCCTGTGCAGGTGACAATGGTAATTTTTCAAAACGACAAGGATATTTAAACACATGATTATTTGTTTGCTGTGCTCTATGGCCTCTGCTACAGACCTCATCGAAATGACACTTAGATATCTTAGGGTGTACATATCAAGTCTTCCCAAATGGTCTAGCGGATAGGCATCTGCCTTGTCACGCAGGGCGGCCCGGGTTCGATTCCCGTCATGGCAAAGGATTTTTGTAGAAAAATAAAATGAGTCCCAACGTGTGCAACAGAACAGTTCGAAATCTCGTTACATTTGCATCGTCATGAACATGACTTATATCAGGCTAGCTAATTTTTTCTTTGTTCATTTTAAGTGTAGAAACAATATTTCGTTTGTGAACATTTTTTTCTGCCGTTTTGACAACAGGCTCATGACTAAAGAACACACGGCTGTCTGCTGATTGACGCTTGACTGTAGAATTTCGCTTTGTGTCAAAAGAACTTCCTAACGCACACTTTTTCAAAGTAGGTGAATTCATCAGATCTGTTTGAAACATTGCATTTTATCCATGCACGACGACTGCTTAGATACTCGCAGCACAGTTGCCCCATATACATTGCCCAAGAGCGCGGAGCTTGTCTTTGTCACTGTAGCAACTTTGCTCCATCAACGGGAGAAGGCGCTTCGTCGCCCCTGTAAGCACATGTTTCTCTGATTCCTTTGTTTCAGGCAAGCCACTGTGACGTCAGACGCCTTTACGCATACAGCTTTGCGATGCTTAGACAGTAATAACATAATTCATGTTTACATTTCTTTAATTTTCGACGCATTGTCGTTATTCGTGACGCATCAATGACCAATTGATTATATGGCAATGCAATGAAAAAAGCGTGTGGAAAACAGTGTTAATGACAGATTTGAGAAGCACATTTCTTCAATGTTGGCCGCATGGCATTCCTGTGCAGGTGACAATGGTAATTTTTCAAAACGACAAGGACATTCACGACAAGTTTCAACACATGATTATTTGTTTGCTGTGCTCTATGGCCTCTGCTACAGACCTCATCGAAATGACACTTAGATATCTTAGGGTGTACATATCAAGTCTTCCCAAATGGTCTAGCGGATAGGAATCTGCCTTGTCACGCAGGGCGGCCCGGGTTCGATTCCCGTCATGGCAAAGGATTTTTGTAGAAAAATAAAATGAGTCCCAACGTGTGCAACAGAACAGTTCGAAATCTCGTTACATTTGCATCGTCATGAACATGACTTATATCAGGCTAGCTAATTTTTTCTTTGTTCATTTTAAGTGTAGAAACAATATTTCGTTTGTGAACATTTTTTTCTGCCGTTTTGACAACAGGCTCATTACTAAAGAACACACGGCTGTCTGCTGATTGACGCTTGACTGTAGATTTTCGCTTTGTGTCAAAAGAACTACCTAACGCACACTTTTTCAAAGTAGGTGAATTCATCAGATCTGTTTGAAACATTCCATTTTATCCATGCACGACGACTACTTAGATACTCGCAGCACAGTTGCCTCATATAAATTGCCCATGAGCGCGTAGCTTGTCTTTGTCACTGTAGCAACTTTGCTCCATCAGCGGGAGAAGGTGGTTCGACGCCCCTGTAAGCACATGTTTCTCTAATTCCTTTGTTTCAGGCAAGCCACTGTGACGTCAGACGCCTTTACGCATACAGCTTTGCGATGCTTAGACAGTAATAACATAATTCATGTTTACATTTCTTTAATTTTCGACGCATTGTCGTTATTCGTGACGCATCAATGACCAATTGATTATATGGCAATGCAATGAAAAAAGCGTGTGGAAAACAGTGTTAATGACAGATTTGAGAAGCACATTTCTTCAATGTTGGCTGCAGGGCATTCCTGTGCAGGTGACAATGGTAATTTTTCAAAACGACAAGGATATTTAAACACATGATTATTTGTTTGCTGTGCTCTATGGCCTCTGCTACAGACCTCATCGAAATGACACTTAGATATCTTAGGGTGTATATATCAAGTCTTCCCAAATGGTCTAGCGGATAGGCATCTGCCTTGTCACGCAGGGCGGCCCGGGTTCGATTCCCGTCATGGCAAAGGATTTTTGTAGAAAAATAAAATGAGTCCCAACGTGTGCAACAGAACAGTTCGAAATCTCGTTACATTTGCATCGTCATGAACATGACTTATATCAGGCTAGCTAATTTTTTCTTTGTTCATTTTAAGTGTAGAAACAATATTTCGTTTGTGAACATTTTTTTCTGCCGTTTTGACAACAGGCTCATTACTAAAGAACACACGGCTGTCTGCTGATTGACGCTTGACTGTAGACTTTCGCTTTGTGTCAAAAGAACTTCCTAACGCACACTTTTTCAAAGTAGGTGAATTCATCAGATCTGTTTGAAACATTGCATTTTATCCATGCACGACGACTGCTTAGATACTCGCAGCACAGTTGCCCCATATAAATTGCCCATGAGCGCGGAGCTTGTCTTTGTCACTGTAGCAACTTTGCTCCATCAGCGGGAGAAGGCGGTTCGACGCCCCTGTAAGCATATGTTTCTCTAATTCCTTTGTTTCAGGCAAGCCACTGTGACGTCAGACGCCTTTACGCATACAGCTTTGCGATGCTTAGACAGTAATAACATAATTCATGTTTACATTTCTTTAATTTTCGACGCATTGTCGTTATTCGTGACGCATCAATGACCAATTGATTATATGGCAATGCAATGAAAAAAGCGTGTGGAAAACAGTGTTAATGACAGATTTGAGAAGCACATTTCTTCAATGTTGGCTGCAGGGCATTCCTGTGCAGGTGACAATGGTAATTTTTCAAAACGACAAGGATATTTAAACACATGATTATTTGTTTGCTGTGCTCTATGGCCTCTGCTACAGACCTCATCGAAATGACACTTAGATATCTTAGGGTGTACATATCAAGTCTTCCCAAATGGTCTAGCGGATAGGCATCTACCTTGTAACGCAGGGTGGCCCGGGTTCGATTCTCGTCATGGCAAATGTTTTTTGTAGAAAAATAAAATGAGTCCCAACGTGTGCAACAGAACAGTTTGAAATCTCGTTACATTTGCATCGTCATGAACATGACTTATATCAGGCTAGCTAATTTTTTCTTTGTTCATTTTAAGTGTAGAAACAATATTTCGTTTGTGAACATTTTTTTCTGCCGTTTTGACAACAGGCTCATGACTAAAGAGCACACGGCTGTCTGCTGATTGACGCTTGACTGTAGATTTTCGCTTTGTGTCAAAAGAACTCCCTAACGCACACTTTTTCAAAGTAGGTGAATTCATCAGATCTGTTTGAAACATTGCATTTTATCCATGCACGACGACTACTTAGATACTCGCAGCACAGTTGCCTCATATAAATTGCCCGTGAGCGCGGAGCTTGTCTTTGTCACTGTAGCAACTTTGCTCCATCAGCAGGAGAAGGCGGTTCGACGCCCCTGTAAGCACATGTTTCTCTAATTCCTTTGTTTCAGGCAAGCCACTGTGACGTCAGACGCCTTTACGCATACAGCTTTGCGATGCTTAGACAGTAATAACATAATTCATGTTTACATTTCTTTAATTTTCGACGCATTGTCGTTATTCGTGACGCATCAATGACCAATTGATTATATGGCAATGCAATGAAAAAAGCGTGTGGAAAACAGTGTTAATGACAGATTTGAGAAGCACATTTCTTCAATGTTGGCCGCATGGCATTCCTGTGCAGGTGACAATGGTAATTTTTCAAAACCACAAGGATATTTAAACACATGATTATTTGTTTGCTGTGCTCTATGGCCTCTGCTACAGACCTCATCGAAATGACACTTAGATATCTTAGGGTGTACATATCAAGTCTTCCCAAATGGTCTAGCGGATAGGCATCTGCCTTGTCACGCAGGGCGGCCCGGGTTCGATTCCCGTCATGGCAAAGGGTTTTTGTAGAAAAATAAAATGAGTCCCAACGTGTGCAACAGAACAGTTCGAAATCTCGTTACATTTGCATCGTCATGAACATGACTTATATCAGGCTAGCTAATTTTTTCTTTGTTCATTTTAAGTGTAGAAACAATATTTCGTTTGTGAACATTTTTTTCTGCCGTTTTGACAACAGGCTCATTACTAAAGAACACACGGCTGTCTGCTGATTGACGCTTGACTGTAGACTTTCGCTTTGTGTCAAAAGAACTTCCTAACGCACACTTTTTCAAAGTAGGTGAATTCATCAGATCTGTTTGAAACATTGCATTTTATCTATGCACGACGACTGCTTAGATACTCGCAGCACAGTTGCCCCATATAAATTGCCCTTGAGCGCGGAGCTTGTCTTTGTCACTGTAGCAACTTTGCTCCATCAGCGGGAGAAGGCGGTTCGACGCCCCTGTAAGCACATGTTTCTCTAATTCCTTTGTTTCAGGCAAGCCACTGTGACGTCAGACGCCTTTACGCATACAGCTTTGCGATGCTTAGACAGTAATAACATAATTCATGTTTACATTTCTTTAATTTTCGACGTATTGTCGTTATTCGTGACGCATCAATGACCAATTGATTATATGGCAATGCAATGAAAAAAGCGTGTGGAAAACAGTGTTAATGACAGATTTGAGAAGCACATTTCTTCAATGTTGGCTGCAGGGCATTCCTGTGCAGGTGACAATGGTAATTTTTCAAAACGACAAGGATATTTAAACACATGATTATTTGTTTGCTGTGCTCTATGGCCTCTGCTACAGACCTCATCGAAATGACACTTAGATATCTTAGGGTGTACATATCAAGTCTTCCCAAATGGTCTAGCGGATAGGCATCTACCTTGTCACGCAGGGCGGCCCGGGTTCGATTCCCGTCATGGCAAAGGATTTTTGTAGAAAAATAAAATGAGTCCCAACGTGTGCAACAGAACAGTTCGAAATCTCGTTACATTTGCATCGTCATGAACATGACTTATATCAGGCTAGCTAATTTTTTCTTTGTTCATTTTAAGTGTAGAAACAATATTTCGTTTGTGAACATTTTTTTCTGCCGTTTTGACAACAGGCTCATTACTAAAGAACACACGGCTGTCTGCTGATTGACGCTTGACTGTAGACTTTCGCTTTGTGTCAAAAGAACTTCCTAACGCACACTTTTTCAAAGTAGGTGAATTCATCAGATCTGTTTGAAACATTGCATTTTATCCATGCACGACGACTGCTTAGATACTCGCAGCACAGTTGCCCCATATAAATTGCCCATGAGCGCGGAGCTTGTCTTTGTCACTGTAGCAACTTTGCTCCATCAGCGGGAGAAGGCGGTTCGACGCCCCTGTAAGCATATGTTTCTCTAATTCCTTTGTTTCAGGCAAGCCACTGTGACGTCAGACGCCTTTACGCATACAGCTTTGCGATGCTTAGACAGTAATAACATAATTCATGTTTACATTTCTTTAATTTTCGACGCATTGTCGTTATTCGTGACGCATCAATGACCAATTGATTATATGGCAATGCAATGAAAAAAGCGTGTGGAAAACAGTGTTAATGACAGATTTGAGAAGCACATTTCTTCAATGTTGGCTGCAGGGCATTCCTGTGCAGGTGACAATGGTAATTTTTCAAAACGACAAGGATATTTAAACACATGATTATTTGTTTGCTGTGCTCTATGGCCTCTGCTAAAGACCTCATCGAAATGACACTTAGATATCTTAGGGTGTACATATCAAGTCTTCCCAAATGGTCTAGCGGATAGGCATCTACCTTGTAACGCAGGGTGGCCCGGGTTCGATTCTCGTCATGGCAAATGTTTTTTGTAGAAAAATAAAATGAGTCCCAACGTGTGCAACAGAACAGTTTGAAATCTCGTTACATTTGCATCGTCATGAACATGACTTATATCAGGCTAGCTAATTTTTTCTTTGTTCATTTTAAGTGTAGAAACAATATTTCGTTTGTGAACATTTTTTTCTGCCGTTTTGACAACAGGCTCATGACTAAAGAGCACACGGCTGTCTGCTGATTGACGCTTGACTGTAGATTTTCGCTTTGTGTCAAAAGAACTCCCTAACGCACACTTTTTCAAAGTAGGTGAATTCATCAGATCTGTTTGAAACATTGCATTTTATCCATGCACGACGACTACTTAGATACTCGCAGCACAGTTGCCTCATATAAATTGCCCGTGAGCGCGGAGCTTGTCTTTGTCACTGTAGCAACTTTGCTCCATCAGCAGGAGAAGGCGGTTCGACGCCCCTGTAAGCACATGTTTCTCTAATTCCTTTGTTTCAGGCAAGCCACTGTGACGTCAGACGCCTTTACGCATACAGCTTTGCGATGCTTAGACAGTAATAACATAATTCATGTTTACATTTCTTTAATTTTCGACGCATTGTCGTTATTCGTGACGCATCAATGACCAATTGATTATATGGCAATGCAATGAAAAAAGCGTGTGGAAAACAGTGTTAATGACAGATTTGAGAAGCACATTTCTTCAATGTTGGCCGCATGGCATTCCTGTGCAGGTGACAATGGTAATTTTTCAAAACCACAAGGATATTTAAACACATGATTATTTGTTTGCTGTGCTCTATGGCCTCTGCTACAGACCTCATCGAAATGACACTTAGATATCTTAGGGTGTACATATCAAGTCTTCCCAAATGGTCTAGCGGATAGGCATCTGCCTTGTCACGCAGGGCGGCCCGGGTTCGATTCCCGTCATGGCAAAGGGTTTTTGTAGAAAAATAAAATGAGTCCCAACGTGTGCAACAGAACAGTTCGAAATCTCGTTACATTTGCATCGTCATGAACATGACTTATATCAGGCTAGCTAATTTTTTCTTTGTTCATTTTAAGTGTAGAAACAATATTTCGTTTGTGAACATTTTTTTCTGCCGTTTTGACAACAGGCTCATTACTAAAGAACACACGGCTGTCTGCTGATTGACGCTTGACTGTAGACTTTCGCTTTGTGTCAAAAGAACTTCCTAACGCACACTTTTTCAAAGTAGGTGAATTCATCAGATCTGTTTGAAACATTGCATTTTATCCATGCACGACGACTGCTTAGATACTCGCAGCACAGTTGCCCCATATAAATTGCCCTTGAGCGCGGAGCTTGTCTTTGTCACTGTAGCAACTTTGCTCCATCAGCGGGAGAAGGCGGTTCGACGCCCCTGTAAGCATATGTTTCTCTAATTCCTTTGTTTCAGGCAAGCCACTGTGACGTCAGACGCCTTTACGCATACAGCTTTGCGATGCTTAGACAGTAATAACATAATTCATGTTTACATTTCTTTAATTTTCGACGTATTGTCGTTATTCGTGACGCATCAATGACCAATTGATTATATGGCAATGCAATGAAAAAAGCGTGTGGAAAACAGTGTTAATGACAGATTTGAGAAGCACATTTCTTCAATGTTGGCTGCAGGGCATTCCTGTGCAGGTGACAATGGTAATTTTTCAAAACGACAAGGATATTTAAACACATGATTATTTGTTTGCTGTGCTCTATGGCCTCTGCTACAGACCTCATCGAAATGACACTTAGATATCTTAGGGTGTACATATCAAGTCTTCCCAAATGGTCTAGCGGATAGGCATCTACCTTGTCACGCAGGGCGGCCCGGGTTCGATTCCCGTCATGGCAAAGGATTTTTGTAGAAAAATAAAATGAGTCCCAACGTGTGCAACAGAACAGTTCGAAATCTCGTTACATTTGCATCGTCATGAACATGACTTATATCAGGCTAGCTAATTTTTTCTTTGTTCATTTTAAGTGTAGAAACAATATTTCGTTTGTGAACATTTTTTTCTGCCGTTTTGACAACAGGCTCATTACTAAAGAACACACGGCTGTCTGCTGATTGACGCTTGACTGTAGATTTTCGCTTTGTGTCAAAAGAACTACCTAACGCACACTTTTTCAAAGTAGGTGAATTCATCAGATCTGTTTGAAACATTCCATTTTATCCATGCACGACGACTACTTAGATACTCGCAGCACAGTTGCCTCATATAAATTGCCCATGAGCGCGTAGCTTGTCTTTGTCACTGTAGCAACTTTGCTCCATCAGCGGGAGAAGGTGGTTCGACGCCCCTGTAAGCACATGTTTCTCTAATTCCTTTGTTTCAGGCAAGCCACTGTGACGTCAGACGCCTTGACGCATACAGCTTTGCGATGCTTAGACAGTAATAACATAATTCATGTTTACATTTCTTTAATTTTCGACGCATTGTCGTTATTCGTGACGCATCAATGACCAATTGATTATATGGCAATGCAATGAAAAAAGCGTGTGGAAAACAGTGTTAATGACAGATTTGAGAAGCACATTTCTTCAATGTTGGCTGCAGGGCATTCCTGTGCAGGTGACAATGGTAATTTTTCAAAACGACAAGGATATTTAAACACATGATTATTTGTTTGCTGTGCTCTATGGCCTCTGCTACAGACCTCATCGAAATGACACTTAGATATCTTAGGGTGTATATATCAAGTCTTCCCAAATGGTCTAGCGGATAGGCATCTGCCTTGTCACGCAGGGCGGCCCGGGTTCGATTCCCGTCATGGCAAAGGATTTTTGTAGAAAAATAAAATGAGTCCCAACGTGTGCAACAGAACAGTTCGAAATCTCGTTACATTTGCATCGTCATGAACATGACTTATATCAGGCTAGCTAATTTTTTCTTTGTTCATTTTAAGTGTAGAAACAATATTTCGTTTGTGAACATTTTTTTCTGCCGTTTTGACAACAGGCTCATTACTAAAGAACACACGGCTGTCTGCTGATTGACGCTTGACTGTAGACTTTCGCTTTGTGTCAAAAGAACTTCCTAACGCACACTTTTTCAAAGTAGGTGAATTCATCAGATCTGTTTGAAACATTGCATTTTATCCATGCACGACGACTGCTTAGATACTCGCAGCACAGTTGCCCCATATAAATTGCCCATGAGCGCGGAGCTTGTCTTTGTCACTGTAGCAACTTTGCTCCATCAGCGGGAGAAGGCGGTTCGACGCCCCTGTAAGCATATGTTTCTCTAATTCCTTTGTTTCAGGCAAGCCACTGTGACGTCAGACGCCTTTACGCATACAGCTTTGCGATGCTTAGACAGTAATAACATAATTCATGTTTACATTTCTTTAATTTTCGACGCATTGTCGTTATTCGTGACGCATCAATGACCAATTGATTATATGGCAATGCAATGAAAAAAGCGTGTGGAAAACAGTGTTAATGACAGATTTGAGAAGCACATTTCTTCAATGTTGGCTGCAGGGCATTCCTGTGCAGGTGACAATGGTAATTTTTCAAAACGACAAGGATATTTAAACACATGATTATTTGTTTGCTGTGCTCTATGGCCTCTGCTACAGACCTCATCGAAATGACACTTAGATATCTTAGGGTGTACATATCAAGTCTTCCCAAATGGTCTAGCGGATAGGCATCTACCTTGTAACGCAGGGTGGCCCGGGTTCGATTCTCGTCATGGCAAATGTTTTTTGTAGAAAAATAAAATGAGTCCCAACGTGTGCAACAGAACAGTTTGAAATCTCGTTACATTTGCATCGTCATGAACATGACTTATATCAGGCTAGCTAATTTTTTCTTTGTTCATTTTAAGTGTAGAAACAATATTTCGTTTGTGAACATTTTTTTCTGCCGTTTTGACAACAGGCTCATGACTAAAGAGCACACGGCTGTCTGCTGATTGACGCTTGACTGTAGATTTTCGCTTTGTGTCAAAAGAACTCCCTAACGCACACTTTTTCAAAGTAGGTGAATTCATCAGATCTGTTTGAAACATTGCATTTTATCCATGCACGACGACTACTTAGATACTCGCAGCACAGTTGCCTCATATAAATTGCCCGTGAGCGCGGAGCTTGTCTTTGTCACTGTAGCAACTTTGCTCCATCAGCAGGAGAAGGCGGTTCGACGCCCCTGTAAGCACATGTTTCTCTAATTCCTTTGTTTCAGGCAAGCCACTGTGACGTCAGACGCCTTTACGCATACAGCTTTGCGATGCTTAGACAGTAATAACATAATTCATGTTTACATTTCTTTAATTTTCGACGTATTGTCGTTATTCGTGACGCATCAATGACCAATTGATTATATGGCAATGCAATGAAAAAAGCGTGTGGAAAACAGTGTTAATGACAGATTTGAGAAGCACATTTCTTCAATGTTGGCTGCAGGGCATTCCTGTGCAGGTGACAATGGTAATTTTTCAAAACGACAAGGATATTTAAACACATGATTATTTGTTTGCTGTGCTCTATGGCCTCTGCTACAGACCTCATCGAAATGACACTTAGATATCTTAGGGTGTACATATCAAGTCTTCCCAAATGGTCTAGCGGATAGGCATCTGCCTTGTCACGCAGGGCGGCCCGGGTTCGATTCCCGTCATGGCAAAGGATTTTTGTAGAAAAATAAAATGAGTCCCAACGTGTGCAACAGAACAGTTCGAAATCTCGTTACATTTGCATCGTCATGAACATGACTTATCTCAGGCTAGCTAATTTTTTCTTTGTTCATTTTAAGTGTAGAAACAATATTTCGTTTGTGAACATTTTTTTCTGTCGTTTTGACAACAGGTTCATTACTAAAGAACACACGGCTGTCTGCTGATTGACGCTTGACTGTAGATTTTCGCTTTGTGTCAAAAGAACTCCCTAACGCACACTTTTTCAAAGTAGGTGAATTCATCAGATCTGTTTGAAACATTGCATTTTATCCATGCACGACGACTACTTAGATACTCGCAGCACAGTTGCCTCATATAAATTGCCCATGAGCGCGGAGCTTGTCTTTGTCACTGTAGCAACTTTGCTCCATCAGCGGGAGAAGGAGGTTCGACGCCCCTGTAAGCACATGTTTCTCTAATTCCTTTGTTTCAGGCAAGCCACTGTGACGTCAGACGCCTTTACGCATACAGCTTTGCGATGCTTAGACAGTAATAACATAATTCATGTTTACATTTCTTTAATTTTCGACGCATTGTCGTTATTCGTGACGCATCAATGACCAATTGATTATATGGCAATGCAATGAAAAAAGCGTGTGGAAAACAGTGTTAATGACAGATTTGAGAAGCACATTTCTTCAATGTTGGCTGCAGGGCATTCCTGTGCAGGTGACAATGGTAATTTTTCAAAACGACAAGGATATTTAAACACATGATTATTTGTTTGCTGTGCTCTATGGCCTCTGCTACAGACCTCATCGAAATGACACTTAGATATCTTAGGGTGTACATATCAAGTCTTCCCAAATGGTCTAGCGGATAGGCATCTGCCTTGTCACGCAGGGCGGCCCGGGTTCGATTCCCGTCATGGCAAAGGATTTTTGTAGAAAAATAAAATGAGTCCCAACGTGTGCAACAGAACAGTTCGAAATCTCGTTACATTTGCATCGTCATGAATATGACTTATATCAGGCTAGCTAATTTTTTCTTTGTTCATTTTAAGTGTAGAAACAATATTTCGTTTGTGAACATTTTTTTCTGCCGTTTTGACAACAGGCTCATTACTAAAGAACACACGGCTGTCTGCTGATTGACGCTTGACTGTAGATTTTCGCTTTGTGTCAAAAGAACTCCCTAACGCACACTTTTTCAAAGTAGGTGAATTCATCAGATCTGTTTGAAACATTGCATTTTATCCATGCACGACGACTACTTAGATACTCGCAGCACAGTTGCCTCATATAAATTGCCCATGAGCGCGGAGCTTGTCTTTGTCACTGTAGCAACTTTGCTCCATCAGCGGGAGAAGGAGGTTCGACGCCCCTGTAAGCACATGTTTCTCTAATTCCTTTGTTTCAGGCAAGCCACTGTGACGTCAGACGCCTTTACGCATACAGCTTTGCGATGCTTAGACAGTAATAACATAATTCATGTTTACATTTCTTTAATTTTCGACGCATTGTCGTTATTCGTGACGCATCAATGACCAATTGATTATATGGCAATGCAATGAAAAAAGCGTGTGGAAAACAGTGTTAATGACAGATTTGAGAAGCACATTTCTTCAATGTTGGCTGCAGGGCATTCCTGTGCAGGTGACAATGGTAATTTTTCAAAACGACAAGGATATTTAAACACATGATTATTTGTTTGCTGTGCTCTATGGCCTCTGCTACAGACCTCATCGAAATGACACTTAGATATCTTAGGGTGTACATATCAAGTCTTCCCAAATGGTCTAGCGGATAGGCATCTGCCTTGTCACGCAGGGCGGCCCGGGTTCGATTCCCGTCATGGCAAAGGATTTTTGTAGAAAAATAAAATGAGTCCCAACGTGTGCAACAGAACAGTTCGAAATCTCGTTACATTTGCATCGTCATGAACATGACTTATATCAGGCTAGCTAATTTTTTCTTTGTTCATTTTAAGTGTAGAAACAATATTTCGTTTGTGAACATTTTTTTCTGCCGTTTTGACAACAGGCTCATTACTAAAGAACACACGGCTGTCTGCTGATTGACGCTTGACTGTAGATTTTCGCTTTGTGTCAAAAGAAGATTCAAGATTCAAGATATTTATTAGTCATATGCACAGTAAACAGACAGTTACACCACACAATGAAAATCTTACTTTGCTAGTCCCCCCTAACACAACAGACTAAACTAAAGAAAAAAAAAACTAGTTCCATATATACATATACAAATTCTATATTGCACCTGGTGGATCACAGTTATAAAGTTATAAAGTGCGCTTATGCATTGTTGCAAATTGCATGAGGTATTTAGTGCAAACAGTAGTAGTGCAAACAGTAGTGAAGTCACAGCAGCAGTCAGAATGTCTGTCGAGTTCACAGTTGATCAGTCAAGTCAAGTAATGCAAGTGATGTGGGGGGGTGGAAGGGGGAGGGCTTTGTGAGGTAGCTTGTTCACAAGCCTGATGGCCTGTGGATAGAAACTGTTTGTCAGTCTGGTGGTCCTAGATTTCAGACTCCTGTAGCGCCTGCCTGATGGTAGGAGAGTGAAGAGTCTGTGCTGGGGGTGTGTGCAGTCCCTGATGATGTTGTGTGTTCTCCTGGTGACCCTGGTGTTGTAAATGTCCTGAAGTGAGGGGAAGGCTGCTTATGAGATATACTGTGCAGTTTTTATCACACGCTGGAGTGCCTTCCTGTCCTGGGCTGTACAGTTTCCATACCAGACTGTGATGGAACTGGTAAGGGTGCTCTCAACTGTACATCTATAGAAGTTGCTGAGAACTTTGGATGGCATGCCAAATTTCTTCAGCCTTCTTAAGAAGTACAGTCGCTGCTGGGATTTCTTAATGTTCTGTTGTGCATTGTGAGACCAGGTAAGATCCTCGCTGATGTAGGTTCCGAGGAATTTGAAGGTTTTCACCCTATCCACCTCTGTCTCATCTATATGCAGTGGTGTGTGCTGCACACTCTTCTTTCGTGGATCAATAATCATCTCCTTGGTCTTGTCTGCGTTCAGGGAGAGATTATTGTCCTGACACCAGGCCACCAGATCCGCCACCTCTCTTCTGTATGCCGCCTCAGCCCCCCCGGTGATCAGTCCAATGACTGTCGTATCATCCGCAAACTTGATGATGCTGGTGTTATCCTGGGAGGCCACGCAGTCATATGTGAAGAGGGTGTACAGCAGGGGGCTCAGCACGCAGCCCTGGGGGGTCCCTGTGCTTGTGGTTCTTGTGCCTGATGTGCGGTTGCCTACTCTGACTGACTGGGGTCTGTCTGATAGGAAGTCCAGCACCCAGTTACAGAGAGCAGGTGTCAGTCCAAGAGTGAGGAGTTTTGCACAGAGTTTGTGTGGGATAACCGTGTTAAATGCTGAACTGTAGTCAATAAAGAGTAGTCTTACATATGTGTCCTTTCCCTCTAAGTGTGTGAGGGTGGTGTGGATGACGGCGTTGACTGCATCGTCGGTGGACCGGTTCTGACGGTACGCAAACTGTAGAGGGTCTAAGGTGTTTGGGATGGTCCTCTTGATGTGCGTCATGACTATCCTCTCAAAGCACTTCATCACTATTGGGGTGAGTGCGACGGGTCGATAGTCATTCAGGCAGGTCACAGTGTTTTTCTTTGGTAGGGGCACGATGGTGGTTGTCTTGAAGCAGGTGGGCACCAAAGCTTGTGCTAGTGACATGTTATAAATATCAGCCAGCACCTCAGCCAGCTCTGATGAGCAGACCCTGAGGGCACGCCCGGAGATGTTGTCTGGGCCAGCTGCCTTCCGTGGGTTTATTCTCCTCAGAGCCGTACACACCTCTGCTGATGTCACAGTGAATGATGAGTCCTGTGTGTGCTCTGTGGTCGAAATCCCTCTCTGTTGGTTGGTGTTGAGGGTATCGAAGCGTGCATAGAACTCGTTCAGCTCATCTGGCAGTGTGAGTTGGCTGGTTGTGGCCCCCCTGCTCCTCTGCCGGTAGCCTGTGATGTGTTGCAGGCCTTGCCACATGCGTCGGGAATCTGCGGTGGAATAGAATCCCTCCAGCTTCAGTCTGTATTGCCTCTTGGCCTCTTTAATGGATCTACGCAGGTCATATCTGGCCTTCTTGTAGTCCTCAGCGTTGCCTGAAGCAAATGCAGTGGAGCGAGCGCATAGCATGGACCGAACTTCGCAGTTAATCCAGGGCTTTTGGTTGGGATATGTCCTGCAGCGTTTTGTGGGCACAATATTTTCAACACATGTACTGATGTAACCAGTTACACTGGAAGCATATTCCTCTAAATCCACAGTAGAGTCATCCCTCAGAGCAGCAGTTTAAAACACATCCCAGTTTGTTCTGTCAAAGCAGTCCTGCAACACCAGTTCAGTTTCCTCAGTCCACACTTTAACATTTTTACTCACTGGGGGGGCTTGCTTGAGGAGTTGTCTGTACGCTGGATAGAGGAACGTTGAGATGTGGTCGGACTGTCCGAAGTGTGGCCGGGGCACAGCTTTGTAGGCTCCTCTCACGTTGCTGTAGACGTGGTCAAGAGTATTTTTCTCCCTCGTCGGAAAGTTCACGTATTGATGGTATTTCGGGAGTACACTCTTAAGGTTGCGGTGGTTGAAATCTCCGACTATGGTGAACACAGCGTCTGGGTGTGCAGTCTCGTGCTTGTTGATGATGTCATGCAGCAGCCCCAGTGCAGTTGTGGAGTCCGCTTGTGGCGGGATGTAAACAGCTAAAATAAACACTGCACTGAACTCCCTTGGTAGATAAAAGGGTCTGCACTTCACCATCAAAAGTTCAATATTAGCCGAGCAGTGTCTTTCAACAACCTGTACATCCGAGCACCATCTATTGTTCACATAGACACAGACGCCACCGCCTCTCGTTTTCCCCGAGGCTAATGTGCGGTCCCCGCGGAAGACAGAATGTGTTTCAAGCTGGATGGTAGAGTCTGGAATGATGTCCGAGAGCCAGGTTTCCGTGAAAATAAGAGCACAACATTCTCTCATCTCACGTTGGGTTGTAATCCTGCCATGTAATCCTGCCAAGAACTCCCTAACGCACACTTTTTCAAAGTAGGTGAATTCATCAGATCTGTTTGAAACATTGCATTTTATCCATGCACGACGACTACTTAGATACTCGCAGCACAGTTGCCTCATATAAATTGCCCATGAGCGCGGAGCTTGTCTTTGTCACTGTAGCAACTTTGCTCCATCAGCGGGAGAAGGCGGTTCGACGCCCCTTGTAAGCACATGTTTCTCTAATTCCTTTGTTTCAGGCAAGCCACTGTGACGTCAGACGCCTTTACGCATACAGCTTTGCGATGCTTAGACAGTAATAACATAATTCATGTTTACATTTCTTTAATTTTCGACGCATTGTCGTTATTCGTGACGCATCAATGACCAATTGATTATATGGCAATGCAATGAAAAAAGCGTGTGGAAAACAGTGTTAATGACAGATTTGAGAAGCACATTTCTTCAATGTTGGCCGCATGGCATTCCTGTGCAGGTGACAATGGTAATTTTTCAAAACGACAAGGATATTTAAACACATGATTATTTGTTTGCTGTGCTCTATGGCCTCTGCTACAGACCTCATCGAAATGACACTTAGATATCTTAGGGTGTACATATCAAGTCTTCCCAAATGGTCTAGCGGATAGGAATCTGCCTTGTCACGCAGGGCGGCCCGGGTTCGATTCCCGTCATGGCAAATGATTTTTGTAGAAAAATAAAATGAGTCCCAACGTGTGCAACAGAACAGTTCGAAATCTCGTTACATTTGCATCGTCATGAACATGACTTATATCAGGCTAGCTCATTTTTTCTTTGTTCATTTTAAGTGTAGAAACAATATTTCGTTTGTGAACATTTTTTTCTGCCGTTTTGACAACAGGCTCATGACAAAAGAACACACGGCTGTCTGCTGATTGACGCTTGACTGTAGATTTTCGCTTTGTGTCAAAAGAACTTCCTAACGCACACTTTTTCAAAGTAGGTGAATTTATCAGATCTGTTTGAAACATTGCATTTTATCCATGCACGACGACTACTTAGATACTCGCAGCACAGTTGCCTCATATAAATTGCCCATGAGCGCGGAGCTTGTCTTTGTCACTGTAGCAACTTTGCTCCATCAGCGGGAGAAGGCGGTTCGACGCCCCTGTAAGCACATGTTTCTCTAATTCCTTTGTTTCAGGCAAGCCACTGTGAAGTCATACGCCTTTACGCATACAGCTTTGCGATGCTTAGACAGTAATAACATAATTCATGTTTACATTTCTTTAATTTTCGACGCATTGTCGTTATTCGTGACGCATCAATGACCAATTGATTATATGGCAATGCAATGAAAAAAGCGTGTGGAAAACAGTGTTAATGACAGATTTGAGAAGCACATTTCTTCAATGTTGGCCGCATGGCATTCCTGTGCAGGTGACAATGGTAATTTTTCAAAACGACAAGGATATTTAAACACACGATTATTTGTTTGCTGTGCTCTATGGCCTCTGCTACAGACCTCATCGAAATGACACTTAGATATCTTAGGGTATACATATCAAGTTTTCCCAAATGGTCTAGCGGATAGGCATCTACCTTGTAACCCATGGTGGCCCGGGTTCGATTCCCGTCATGGCAAATGTTTTTTGTAGAAAAATAAAATGAGTCCCAACGTGTGCAACAGAACAGTTCGAAATCTCGTTACATTTGCATCGTCATGAACATGACTTATATCAGGCTAGCTCATTTTTTCTTTGTTCATTTTAAGTGTAGAAACAATATTTCGTTTGTGAACATTTTTTTCTGCCGTTTTGACAACAGGCTCATGACTAAAGAACACACGGCTGTCTGCTGATTGACGCTTGACTGTAGATTTTCGCTTTGTGTCAAAAGAACTCCCTAACGCACACTTTTTCAAAGTAGGTGAATTCATCAGATCTGTTTGAAACATTGCATTTTATCCATGCACGACGACTACTTAGATACTCGCAGCACAGTTGCCTCATATAAATTGCCCATGAGCGCGGAGCTTGTCTTTGTCACTGTAGCAACTTTGCTCCATCAGCGGGAGAAGGCGGTTCGACGCCCCTTGTAAGCACATGTTTCTCTAATTCCTTTGTTTCAGGCAAGCCACTGTGACGTCAGACGCCTTTACGCATACAGCTTTGCGATGCTTAGACAGTAATAACATAATTCATGTTTACATTTCTTTAATTTTCGACGCATTGTCGTTATTCGTGACGCATCAATGACCAATTGATTATATGGCAATGCAATGAAAAAAGCGTGTGGAAAACAGTGTTAATGACAGATTTGAGAAGCACATTTCTTCAATGTTGGCCGCATGGCATTCCTGTGCAGGTGACAATGGTAATTTTTCAAAACGACAAGGATATTTAAACACATGATTATTTGTTTGCTGTGCTCTATGGCCTCTGCTACAGACCTCATCGAAATGACACTTAGATATCTTAGGGTGTACATATCAAGTCTTCCCAAATGGTCTAGCGGATAGGAATCTGCCTTGTCACGCAGGGCGGCCCGGGTTCGATTCCCGTCATGGCAAATGATTTTTGTAGAAAAATAAAATGAGTCCCAACGTGTGCAACAGAACAGTTCGAAATCTCGTTACATTTGCATCGTCATGAACATGACTTATATCAGGCTAGCTAATTTTTTCTTTGTTCATTTTAAGTGTAGAAACAATATTTCGTTTGTGAACATTTTTTTCTGCCGTTTTGACAACAGGCTCATGACAAAAGAACACACGGCTGTCTGCTGATTGACGCTTGACTGTAGATTTTCGCTTTGTGTCAAAAGAACTTCCTAACGCACACTTTTTCAAAGTAGGTGAATTTATCAGATCTGTTTGAAACATTGCATTTTATCCATGCACGACGACTACTTAGATACTCGCAGCACAGTTGCCTCATATAAATTGCCCATGAGCGCGGAGCTTGTCTTTGTCACTGTAGCAACTTTGCTCCATCAGCGGGAGAAGGCGGTTCGACGCCCCTGTAAGCACATGTTTCTCTAATTCCTTTGTTTCAGGCAAGCCACTGTGAAGTCATACGCCTTTACGCATACAGCTTTGCGATGCTTAGACAGTAATAACATAATTCATGTTTACATTTCTTTAATTTTCGACGCATTGTCGTTATTCGTGACGCATCAATGACCAATTGATTATATGGCAATGCAATGAAAAAAGCGTGTGGAAAACAGTGTTAATGACAGATTTGAGAAGCACATTTCTTCAATGTTGGCCGCATGGCATTCCTGTGCAGGTGACAATGGTAATTTTTCAAAACGACAAGGATATTTAAACACACGATTATTTGTTTGCTGTGCTCTATGGCCTCTGCTACAGACCTCATCGAAATGACACTTAGATATCTTAGGGTATACATATCAAGTTTTCCCAAATGGTCTAGCGGATAGGCATCTACCTTGTAACCCATGGTGGCCCGGGTTCGATTCCCGTCATGGCAAATGTTTTTTGTAGAAAAATAAAATGAGTCCCAACGTGTGCAACAGAACAGTTCGAAATCTCGTTACATTTGCATCGTCATGAACATGACTTATATCAGGCTAGCTCATTTTTTCTTTGTTCATTTTAAGTGTAGAAACAATATTTCGTTTGTGAACATTTTTTTCTGCCGTTTTGACAACAGGCTCATGACTAAAGAACACACGGCTGTCTGCTGATTGACGCTTGACTGTAGATTTTCGCTTTGTGTCAAAAGAACTCCCTAACGCACACTTTTTCAAAGTAGGTGAATTCATCAGATCTGTTTGAAACATTGCATTTTATCCATGCACGACGACTACTTAGATACTCGCAGCACAGCTGCCTCATATAAATTGCCCATGAGCGCGGAGCTTGTCTTTGTCACTGTAGCAACTTTGCTCCATCAGCGGGAGAAGGTGGTTCGACGCCCCTGTAAGCACATGTTTCTCTAATTCCTTTGTTTCAGACAAGCCACTGTGACGTCAGACGCCTTTACGCATACAGCTTTGCGATGCTTAGACAGTAATAACATAATTCATGTTTACATTTCTTTAATTTTCGACGCATTGTCGTTATTCGTGACGCATCAATGACCAATTGATTATATGGCAATGCAATGAAAAAAGCGTGTGGAAAACAGTGTTAATGACAGATTTGAGAAGCACATTTCTTCAATGTTGGCCGCATGGCATTCCTGTGCAGGTGACAATGGTAATTTTTCAAAACGACAAGGATATTTAAACACACGATTATTTGTTTGCTGTGCTCTATGGCCTCTGCTACAGACCTCATCGAAATGACACTTAGATATCTTAGGGTATACATATCAAGTTTTCCCAAATGGTCTAGCGGATAGGCATCTACTTTGTAACCCATGGTGGCCCGGGTTCGATTCCCGTCATGGCAAATGTTTTTTGTAGAAAAATAAAATGAGTCCCAACGTGTGCAACAGAACAGTTCGAAATCTCGTTTCATTTGCATCGTCATGAACATGACTTATATCAGGCTAGCTCATTTTTTCTTTGTTCATTTTAAGTGTAGAAACAATATTTCGTTTGTGAACATTTTTTTCTGCCGTTTTGACAACAGGCTCATGACTAAAGAACACACGGCTGTCTGCTGATTGACGCTTGACTGTAGATTTTCGCTTTGTGTCAAAAGAACTCCCTAACGCACACTTTTTCAAAGTAGGTGAATTCATCAGATCTGTTTGAAACATTGCATTTTATCCATGCACGACGACTACTTAGATACTCGCAGCACAGCTGCCTCATGTAAATTGCCCATGAGCGCGGAGCTTGTCTTTGTCACTGTAGCAACTTTGCTCCATCAGCGGGAGAAGGTGGTTCGACGCCCCTGTAAGCACATGTTTCTCTAATTCCTTTGTTTCAGACAAGCCACTGTGACGTCAGACGCCTTTACGCATACAGCTTTGCGATGCTTAGACAGTAATAACATAATTCATGTTTACATTTCTTTAATTTTCGACGCATTGTCGTTATTCGTGACGCATCAATGACCAATTGATTATATGGCAATGCAATGAAAAAAGCGTGTGGAAAACAGTGTTAATGACAGATTTGAGAAGCACATTTCTTCAATGTTGGCCGCATGGCATTCCTGTGCAGGTGACAATGGTAATTTTTCAAAACGACAAGGATATTTAAACACATGATTATTTGTTTGCTGTGCTCTATGGCCTCTGCTACAGACCTCATCGAAATGATACTTAGATATCTTAGGGTGTACATATCAAGTCTTCCCAAATGGTCTAGCGGATAGGAATCTGCCTTGTCACGCAAGGCGGCCCGGGTTCGATTCCCGTCATGGCAAATGATTTTTGTAGAAAAATAAAATGAGTCCCAACGTGTGCAACAGAACAGTTCGAAATCTCGTTACATTTGCATCGTCATGAACATGACTTATATCAGGCTAGCTAATTTTTTCTTTGTTCATTTTAAGTGTAGAAACAATATTTCGTTTGTGAACATTTTTTTCTGCCGTTTTGACAACAGGCTCATGACTAAAGAACACACGGCTGTCTGCTGATTGACGCTTGACTGTAGATTTTCGCTTTGTGTCAAAAGAACTCCCTAACGCACACTTTTTCAAAGTAGGTGAATTCATCAGATCTGTTTGAAACATTGCATTTTATCCATGCACGACGACTGCTTAGATACTCGCAGCACAGCTGCCTCATATAAATTGCCCATGAGCGCGGAGCTTGTCTTTGTCACTGTAGCAACTTTGCTCCATCAGCAGGAGAAGGTGGTTCGACGCCCCTGTAAGCACATGTTTCTCTAATTCCTTTGTTTCAGACAAGCCACTGTGACGTCAGACGCCTTTACGCATACAGCTTTGCGATGCTTAGACAGTAATAACATAATTCATGTTTACATTTCTTTAATTTTCGACGCATTGTAGTTATTCGTGACGCATCAATGACCAATTGATTATATGGCAATGCAATGAAAAAAGCGTGTGGAAAACAGTTTTAATGACAGATTTGAGAAGCACATTTCTTCAATGTTGGCCGCATGGCATTCCTGTGCAGGTGACAATGGTAATTTTTCAAAACGACAAGGATATTTAAACACACGATTATTTGTTTGCTGTGCTCTATGGCCTCTGCTACAGACCTCATCGAAATGACACTTAGATATCTTAGGGTATACATATCAAGTTTTCCCAAATGGTCTAGCGGATAGGCATCTACCTTGTAACCCATGGTGGCCCGTGTTCGATTCCCGTCATGGCAAATGTTTTTTGTAGAAAAATAATATGAGTCCCAACGTGTGCAACAGAACAGTTCGAAATCTCGTTACATTTGCATCGTCATGAACATGACTTATATCAGGCTAGCTCATTTTTTCTTTGTTCATTTTAAGTGTAGAAACAATATTTCGTTTGTGAACATTTTTTTCTGCCGTTTTGACAACAGGCTCATGACTAAAGAACACACGGCTGTCTGCTGATTGACGCTTGACTGTAGATTTTCGCTTTGTGTCAAAAGAACTCCCTAACGCACACTTTTTCAAAGTAGGTGAATTCATCAGATCTGTTTGAAACATTGCATTTTATCCATGCACGACGACTACTTAGATACTCGCAGCACAGCTGCCTCATATAAATTGCCCATGAGCGCGGAGCTTGTCTTTGTCACTGTAGCAACTTTGCTCCATCAGCGGGAGAAGGTGGTTCGACGCCCCTGTAAGCACATGTTTCTCTAATTCCTTTGTTTCAGACAAGCCACTGTGACGTCAGACGCCTTTACGCATACAGCTTTGCGATGCTTAGACAGTAATAACATAATTCATGTTTACATTTCTTTAATTTTCGACGCATTGTCGTTATTCGTGACGCATCAATGACCAATTGATTATATGGCAATGCAATGAAAAAAGCGTGTGGAAAACAGTGTTAATGACAGATTTGAGAAGCACATTTCTTCAATGTTGGCCGCATGGCATTCCTGTGCAGGTGACAATGGTAATTTTTCAAAACGACAAGGATATTTAAACACATGATTATTTGTTTGCTGTGCTCTATGGCCTCTGCTACAGACCTCATCGAAATGATACTTAGATATCTTAGGGTGTACATATCAAGTCTTCCCAAATGGTCTAGCGGATAGGAATCTGCCTAGTCACGCAAGGCGGCCCGGGTTCGATTCCCGTCATGGCAAATGATTTTTGTAGAAAAATAAAATGAGTCCCAACGTGTGCAACAGAACAGTTCGAAATCTCGTTACATTTGCATCGTCATGAACATGACTTATATCAGGCTAGCTAATTTTTTCTTTGTTCATTTTAAGTGTAGAAACAATATTTCGTTTGTGAACATTTTTTTCTGCCGTTTTGACAACAGGCTCATTACTAAAGAACACACGGTTGTCTGCTGATTGACGCTTGACTGTAGATTTTCGCTTTGTGTCAAAAGAACTCCCTAACGCACACTTTTTCAAAGTAGGTGAATTCATCAGATCTGTTTGAAACATTGCATTTTATCCATGCACGACGACTACTTAGATACTCGCAGCACAGTTGCCTCATATAAATTGCCCATGAGCGCGGAGCTTGTCTTTGTCACTGTAGCAACTTTGCTCCATCAGCGGGAGAAGGCGGTTCGACGCCCCTGTAAGCACATGTTTCTCTAATTCCTTTGTTTCAGACAAGCCACTGTGACGTCAGACGCCTTTACGCATACAGCTTTGCGATGCTTAGACAGTAATAACATAATTCATGTTTACATTTCTTTAATTTTCGACGCATTGTCGTTATTCGTGACGCATCAATGACCAATTGATTATATGGCAATGCAATGAAAAAAGCGTGTGGAAAACAGTGTTAATGACAGATTTGAGAAGCACATTTCTTCAATGTTGACCGCATGGCATTCCTGTGCAGGTGACAATGGTAATTTTTCAAAACGACAAGGATATTTAAACACATGATTATTTGTTTGCTGTGCTCTATGGCCTCTGCTACAGACCTCATCGAAATGACACTTAGATATCTTAGGGTGTACATATCAAGTCTTCCCAAATGGTCTAGCGGATAGGAATCTGCCTTGTCACGCAGGGCGGCCCGGGTTCGATTCCCGTCATGGCAAATGATTTTTGTAGAAAAATAAAATGAGTCCCAACGTGTGCAACAGAACAGTTCGAAATCTCGTTACATTTGCATCGTCATGAACATGACTTATATCAGGCTAGCTCATTTTTTCTTTGTTCATTTTAAGTGTAGAAACAATATTTCGTTTGTGAACATTTTTTTCTGCCGTTTTGACAACAGGCTCATGACTAAAGAACACACGGCTGTCTGCTGATTGACGCTTGACTGTAGATTTTCGCTTTGTGTCAAAAGAACTCCCTAACGCACACTTTTTCAAAGTAGGTGAATTCATCAGATCTGTTTGAAACATTGCATTTTATCCATGCACGACGACTACTTAGATACTCGCAGCACAGCTGCCTCATATAAATTGCCCATGAGCGCGGAGCTTGTCTTTGTCACTGCAGCAGCTTTGCTCCATCAGCGGGAGAAGGTGGTTCGACGCCCCTGTAAGCACATGTTTCTCTAATTCCTTTGTTTCAGACAAGCCACTGTGACGTCAGACGCCTTTACGCATACAGCTTTGCGATGCTTAGACAGTAATAACATAATTCATGTTTACATTTCTTTAATTTTCGACGCATTGTCGTTATTCGTGACGCATCAATGACCAATTGATTATATGGCAATGCAATGAAAAAAGCGTGTGGAAAACAGTGTTAATGACAGATTTGAGAAGCACATTTCTTCAATGTTGGCCGCATGGCATTCCTGTGCAGGTGACAATGGTAATTTTTCAAAACGACAAGGATATTTAAACACACGATTATTTGTTTGCTGTGCTCTATGGCCTCTGCTACAGACCTCATCGAAATGACACTTAGATATCTTAGGGTATACATATCAAGTTTTCCCAAATGGTCTAGCGGATAGGCATCTACTTTGTAACCCATGGTGGCCCGGGTTCGATTCCCGTCATGGCAAATGTTTTTTGTAGAAAAATAAAATGAGTCCCAACGTGTGCAACAGAACAGTTCGAAATCTCGTTTCATTTGCATCGTCATGAACATGACTTATATCAGGCTAGCTCATTTTTTCTTTGTTCATTTTAAGTGTAGAAACAATATTTCGTTTGTGAACATTTTTTTCTGCCGTTTTGACAACAGGCTCATGACTAAAGAACACACGGCTGTCTGCTGATTGACGCTTGACTGTAGATTTTCGCTTTGTGTCAAAAGAACTCCCTAACGCACACTTTTTCAAAGTAGGTGAATTCATCAGATCTGTTTGAAACATTGCATTTTATCCATGCACGACGACTACTTAGATACTCGCAGCACAGCTGCCTCATATAAATTGCCCATGAGCGCGGAGCTTGTCTTTGTCACTGTAGCAACTTTGCTCCATCAGCGGGAGAAGGTGGTTCGACGCCCCTGTAAGCACATGTTTCTCTAATTCCTTTGTTTCAGACAAGCCACTGTGACGTCAGACGCCTTTACGCATACAGCTTTGCGATGCTTAGACAGTAATAACATAATTCATGTTTACATTTCTTTAATTTTCGACGCATTGTCGTTATTCGTGACGCATCAATGACCAATTGATTATATGGCAATGCAATGAAAAAAGCGTGTGGAAAACAGTGTTAATGACAGATTTGAGAAGCACATTTCTTCAATGTTGACCGCATGGCATTCCTGTGCAGGTGACAATGGTAATTTTTCAAAACGACAAGGATATTTAAACACATGATTATTTGTTTGCTGTGCTCTATGGCCTCTGCTACAGACCTCATCGAAATGACACTTAGATATCTTAGGGTGTACATATCAAGTCTTCCCAAATGGTCTAGCGGATAGGAATCTGCCTTGTCACGCAGGGCGGCCCGGGTTCGATTCCCGTCATGGCAAATGATTTTTGTAGAAAAATAAAATGAGTCCCAACGTGTGCAACAGAACAGTTCGAAATCTCGTTACATTTGCATCGTCATGAACATGACTTATATCAGGCTAGCTCATTTTTTCTTTGTTCATTTTAAGTGTAGAAACAATATTTCGTTTGTGAACATTTTTTTCTGCCGTTTTGACAACAGGCTCATGACAAAAGAACACACGGCTGTCTGCTGATTGACGCTTGACTGTAGATTTTCGCTTTGTGTCAAAAGAACTCCCTAACGCACACTTTTTCAAAGTAGGTGAATTCATCAGATCTGTTTGAAACATTGCATTTTATCCATGCACGACGACTACTTAGATACTCGCAGCACAGTTGCCTCATATAAATTGCCCATGAGCGCGGAGCTTGTCTTTGTCACTGCAGCGGCTTTGCTCCATCAGCGGGAGAAGGCGGTTCGACGCCCCTGTAAGCACATGTTTCTCTAATTCCTTTGTTTCAGACAAGCCACTGTGACGTCAGACGCCTTTACGCATACAGCTTTGCGATGCTTAGACAGTAATAACATAATTCATGTTTACATTTCTTTAATTTTCGACGCATTGTCGTTATTCGTGACGCATCAATGACCAATTGATTATATGGCAATGCAATGAAAAAAGCGTGTGGAAAACAGTGTTAATGACAGATTTGAGAAGCACATTTCTTCAATGTTGACCGCATGGCATTCCTGTGCAGGTGACAATGGTAATTTTTCAAAACGACAAGGATATTTAAACACATGATTATTTGTTTGCTGTGCTCTATGGCCTCTGCTACAGACCTCATCGAAATGACACTTAGATATCTTAGGGTATACATATCAAGTTTTCCCAAATGGTCTAGCGGATAGGCATCTACTTTGTAACCCATGGTGGCCCGGGTTCGATTCCCGTCATGGCAAATGTTTTTTGTAGAAAAATAAAATGAGTCCCAACGTGTGCAACAGAACAGTTCGAAATCTCGTTTCATTTGCATCGTCATGAACATGACTTATATCAGGCTAGCTCATTTTTTCTTTGTTCATTTTAAGTGTAGAAACAATATTTCGTTTGTGAACATTTTTTTCTGCCGTTTTGACAACAGGCTCATGACTAAAGAACACACGGCTGTCTGCTGATTGACGCTTGACTGTAGATTTTCGCTTTGTGTCAAAAGAACTCCCTAACGCACACTTTTTCAAAGTAGGTGAATTCATCAGATCTGTTTGAAACATTGCATTTTATCCATGCACGACGACTACTTAGATACTCGCAGCACAGCTGCCTCATATAAATTGCCCATGAGCGCGGAGCTTGTCTTTGTCACTGTAGCAACTTTGCTCCATCAGCGGGAGAAGGTGGTTCGACGCCCCTGTAAGCACATGTTTCTCTAATTCCTTTGTTTCAGACAAGCCACTGTGACGTCAGACGCCTTTACGCATACAGCTTTGCGATGCTTAGACAGTAATAACATAATTCATGTTTACATTTCTTTAATTTTCGACGCATTGTCGTTATTCGTGACGCATCAATGACCAATTGATTATATGGCAATGCAATGAAAAAAGCGTGTGGAAAACAGTGTTAATGACAGATTTGAGAAGCACATTTCTTCAATGTTGACCGCATGGCATTCCTGTGCAGGTGACAATGGTAATTTTTCAAAACGACAAGGATATTTAAACACATGATTATTTGTTTGCTGTGCTCTATGGCCTCTGCTACAGACCTCATCGAAATGACACTTAGATATCTTAGGGTATACATATCAAGTTTTCCCAAATGGTCTAGCGGATAGGCATCTACTTTGTAACCCATGGTGGCCCGGGTTCGATTCCCGTCATGGCAAATGTTTTTTGTAGAAAAATAAAATGAGTCCCAACGTGTGCAACAGAACAGTTCGAAATCTCGTTTCATTTGCATCGTCATGAACATGACTTATATCAGGCTAGCTCATTTTTTCTTTGTTCATTTTAAGTGTAGAAACAATATTTCGTTTGTGAACATTTTTTTCTGCCGTTTTGACAACAGGCTCATGACTAAAGAACACACGGCTGTCTGCTGATTGACGCTTGACTGTAGATTTTCGCTTTGTGTCAAAAGAACTCCCTAACGCACACTTTTTCAAAGTAGGTGAATTCATCAGATCTGTTTGAAACATTGCATTTTATCCATGCACGACGACTACTTAGATACTCGCAGCACAGCTGCCTCATATAAATTGCCCATGAGCGCGGAGCTTGTCTTTGTCACTGTAGCAACTTTGCTCCATCAGCGGGAGAAGGTGGTTCGACGCCCCTGTAAGCACATGTTTCTCTAATTCCTTTGTTTCAGACAAGCCACTGTGACGTCAGACGCCTTTACGCATACAGCTTTGCGATGCTTAGACAGTAATAACATAATTCATGTTTACATTTCTTTAATTTTCGACGCATTGTCGTTATTCGTGACGCATCAATGACCAATTGATTATATGGCAATGCAATGAAAAAAGCGTGTGGAAAACAGTGTTAATGACAGATTTGAGAAGCACATTTCTTCAATGTTGACCGCATGGCATTCCTGTGCAGGTGACAATGGTAATTTTTCAAAACGACAAGGATATTTAAACACATGATTATTTGTTTGCTGTGCTCTATGGCCTCTGCTACAGACCTCATCGAAATGACACTTAGATATCTTAGGGTGTACATATCAAGTCTTCCCAAATGGTCTAGCGGATAGGAATCTGCCTTGTCACGCAGGGCGGCCCGGGTTCGATTCCCGTCATGGCAAATGATTTTTGTAGAAAAATAAAATGAGTCCCAACGTGTGCAACAGAACAGTTCGAAATCTCGTTACATTTGCATCGTCATGAACATGACTTATATCAGGCTAGCTCATTTTTTCTTTGTTCATTTTAAGTGTAGAAACAATATTTCGTTTGTGAACATTTTTTTCTGCCGTTTTGACAACAGGCTCATGACTAAAGAACACACGGCTGTCTGCTGATTGACGCTTGACTGTAGATTTTCGCTTTGTGTCAAAAGAACTCCCTAACGCACACTTTTTCAAAGTAGGTGAATTCATCAGATCTGTTTGAAACATTGCATTTTATCCATGCACGACGACTACTTAGATACTCGCAGCACAGTTGCCTCATATAAATTGCCCATGAGCGCGGAGCTTGTCTTTGTCACTGCAGCAGCTTTGCTCCATCAGCGGGAGAAGGCGGTTCGACGCCCCTGTAAGCACATGTTTCTCTAATTCCTTTGTTTCAGACAAGCCACTGTGACGTCAGACGCCTTTACGCATACAGCTTTGCGATGCTTAGACAGTAATAACATAATTCATGTTTACATTTCTTTAATTTTCGACGCATTGTCGTTATTCGTGACGCATCAATGACCAATTGATTATATGGCAATGCAATGAAAAAAGCGTGTGGAAAACAGTGTTAATGACAGATTTGAGAAGCACATTTCTTCAATGTTGACCGCATGGCATTCCTGTGCAGGTGACAATGGTAATTTTTCAAAACGACAAGGATATTTAAACACATGATTATTTGTTTGCTGTGCTCTATGGCCTCTGCTACAGACCTCATCGAAATGACACTTAGATATCTTAGGGTGTACATATCAAGTCTTCCCAAATGGTCTAGCGGATAGGAATCTGCCTTGTCACGCAGGGCGGCCCGGGTTCGATTCCCGTCATGGCAAATGATTTTTGTAGAAAAATAAAATGAGTCCCAACGTGTGCAACAGAACAGTTCGAAATCTCGTTACATTTGCATCGTCATGAACATGACTTATATCAGGCTAGCTAATTTTTTCTTTGTTCATTTTAAGTGTAGAAACAATATTTCGTTTGTGAACATTTTTTTCTGCCGTTTTGACAACAGGCTCATTACTAAAGAACACACGGCTGTCTGCTGATTGACGCTTGACTGTAGATTTTCGCTTTGTGTCAAAAGAACTCCCTAACGCACACTTTTTCAAAGTAGGTGAATTCATCAGATCTGTTTGAAACATTGCATTTTATCCATGCACGACGACTACTTAGATACTCGCAGCACAGTTGCCTCATATAAATTGCCCATGAGCGAGGAGCTTGTCTTTGTCACTGTAGCAACTTTGCTCCATCAGCGGGAGAAGGCGGTTCGACGCCCCTGTAAGCACATGTTTCTCTAATTCCTTTGTTTCAGACAAGCCACTGTGACGTCAGACGCCTTTACGCATACAGCTTTGCGATGCTTAGACAGTAATAACATAATTCATGTTTACATTTCTTTAATTTTCGACGCATTGTCGTTATTCGTGACGCATCAATGACCAATTGATTATATGGCAATGCAATGAAAAAAGCGTGTGGAAAACAGTGTTAATGACAGATTTGAGAAGCACATTTCTTCAATGTTGGCCGCATGGCATTCCTGTGCAGGTGACAATGGTAATTTTTCAAAACGACAAGGATATTTAAACACATGATTATTTGTTTGCTGTGCTCTATGGCCTCTGCTACAGACCTCATCGAAATGACACTTAGATATCTTAGGGTGTACATATCAAGTCTTCCCAAATGGTCTAGCGGATAGGAATCTGCCTTGTCACGCAGGGCGGCCCGGGTTCGATTCCCGTCATGGCAAATGATTTTTGTAGAAAAATAAAATGAGTCCCAACGTGTGCAACAGAACAGTTCGAAATCTCGTTACATTTGCATCGTCATGAACATGACTTATATCAGGCTAGCTCATTTTTTCTTTGTTCATTTTAAGTGTAGAAACAATATTTCGTTTGTGAACATTTTTTTCTGCCGTTTTGACAACAGGCTCATGACTAAAGAACACACGGCTGTCTGCTGATTGACGCTTGACTGTAGATTTTCGCTTTGTGTCAAAAGAACTCCCTAACGCACACTTTTTCAAAGTAGGTGAATTCATCAGATCTGTTTGAAACATTGCATTTTATCCATGCACGACGACTACTTAGATACTCGCAGCACAGTTGCCTCATATAAATTGCCCATGAGCGCGGAGCTTGTCTTTGTCACTGCAGCAGCTTTGCTCCATCAGCGGGAGAAGGCGGTTCGACGCCCCTGTAAGCACATGTTTCTCTAATTCCTTTGTTTCAGGCAAGCCACTGTGACGTCAGACGCCTTTACGCATACAGCTTTGCGATGCTTAGACAGTAATAACATAATTCATGTTTACATTTCTTTAATTTTCGACGCATTGTCGTTATTCGTGACGCATCAATGACCAATTGATTATATGGCAATGCAATGAAAAAAGCGTGTGGAAAACAGTGTTAATGACAGATTTGAGAAGCACATTTCTTCAATGTTGGCCGCATGGCATTCCTGTGCAGGTGACAATGGTAATTTTTCAAAACGACAAGGATATTTAAACACATGATTATTTGTTTGCTGTGCTCTATGGCCTCTGCTACAGACCTCATCGAAATGACACTTAGATATCTTAGGGTGTACATATCAAGTCTTCCCAAATGGTCTAGCGGATAGGAATCTGCCTTGTCACGCAGGGCGGCCCGGGTTCGATTCCCGTCATGGCAAATGATTTTTGTAGAAAAATAAAATGAGTCCCAACGTGTGCAACAGAACAGTTCGAAATCTCGTTACATTTGCATCGTCATGAACATGACTTATATCAGGCTAGCTAATTTTTTCTTTGTTCATTTTAAGTGTAGAAACAATATTTCGTTTGTGAACATTTTTTTCTGCCGTTTTGACAACAGGCTCATGACTAAAGAACACACGGCTGTCTGCTGATTGACGCTTGACTGTAGATTTTCGCTTTGTGTCAAAAGAACTCCCTAACGCACACTTTTTCAAAGTAGGTGAATTCATCAGATCTGTTTGAAACATTGCATTTTATCCATGCACGACGACTACTTAGATACTCGCAGCACAGTTGCCTCATATAAATTGCCCATGAGCGCGGAGCTTGTCTTTGTCACTGTAGCAACTTTGCTCCATCAGCGGGAGAAGGCGGTTCGACGCCCCTGTAAGCACATGTTTCTCTAATTCATTTGTTTCAGGCAAGCCACTGTGACGTCAGACGCCTTTACGCATACAGCTTTGCGATGCTTAGACAGTAATAACATAATTCATGTTTACATTTCTTTAATTTTCGACGCATTGTCGTTATTCGTGACGCATCAATGACCAATTGATTATATGGCAATGCAATGAAAAAAGCGTGTGGAAAACAGTGTTAATGACAGATTTGAGAAGCACATTTCTTCAATGTTGGCCGCATGGCATTCCTGTGCAGGTGACAATGGTAATTTTTCAAAACGACAAGGATATTTAAACACATGATTATTTGTTTGCTGTGCTCTATGGCCTCTGCTACAGACCTCATCGAAATGACACTTAGATATCTTAGGGTGTACATATCAAGTCTTCCCAAATGGTCTAGCGGATAGGAATCTGCCTTGTAACGCAGGGTGGCCTGGGTTCGATTCCCGTCATGGCAAAGGATTTTTGTAGAAAAATAAAATGAGTCCCAACGTGTGCAACAGAACAGTTCGAAATCTCGTTACATTTGCATCGTCATGAACATGACTTATATCAGGCTAGCTAATTTTTTCTTTGTTCATTTTAAGTGTAGAAACAATATTTCGTTTGTGAACATTTTTTTCTGCCGTTTTGACAACAGGCTCATGACTAAAGAACACACGGCTGTCTGCTGATTGACGCTTGACTGTAGATTTTCGCTTTGTGTCAAAAGAACTCCCTAACGCACACTTTTTCAAAGTAGGTGAATTCATCAGATCTGTTTGAAACATTGCATTTTATCCATGCACGACGACTACTTAGATACTCGCAGCACAGTTGCCTCATATAAATTGCCCATGAGCGCGGAGCTTGTCTTTGTCACTGTAGCAACTTTGCTCCATCAGCGGGAGAAGGCGGTTCGACGCCCCTGTAAGCACATGTTTCTCTAATTCATTTGTTTCAGGCAAGCCACTGTGACGTCAGACGCCTTTACGCATACAGCTTTGCGATGCTTAGACAGTAATAACATAATTCATGTTTACATTTCTTTAATTTTCGACGCATTGTCGTTATTCGTGACGCATCAATGACCAATTGATTATATGGCAATGCAATGAAAAAAGCGTGTGGAAAACAGTGTTAATGACAGATTTGAGAAGCACATTTCTTCAATGTTGGCCGCATGGCATTCCTGTGCAGGTGACAATGGTAATTTTTCAAAACGACAAGGATATTTAAACACATGATTATTTGTTTGCTGTGCTCTATGGCCTCTGCTACAGACCTCATCGAAATGACACTTAGATATCTTAGGGTGTACATATCAAGTCTTCCCAAATGGTCTAGCGGATAGGAATCTGCCTTGTAACGCAGGGTGGCCCGGGTTCGATTCCCGTCATGGCAAAGGATTTTTGTAGAAAAATAAAATGAGTCCCAACGTGTGCAACAGAACAGTTCGAAATCTCGTTACATTTGCATCGTCATGAACATGACTTATATCAGGCTAGCTAATTTTTTCTTTGTTCATTTTAAGTGTAGAAACAATATTTCGTTTGTGAACATTTTTTTCTGCCGTTTTGACAACAGGCTCATGACTAAAGAACACACGGCTGTCTGCTGATTGACGCTTGACTGTAGATTTTCGCTTTGTGTCAAAAGAACTCTCTAACGCACACTTTTTCAAAGTAGGTGAATTCATCAGATCTGTTTGAAACATTGCATTTTATCCATGCACGACGACTACTTAGATACTCGCAGCACAGTTGCCTCATATAAATTGCCCATGAGCGCGGAGCTTGTCTTTGTCACTGTAGCAACTTTGCTCCATCAGCGGGAGAAGGCGGTTCGACGCCCCTGTAAGCACATGTTTCTCTAATTCCTTTGTTTCAGGCAAGCCACTGTGACGTCAGACGCCTTTACGCATACAGCTTTGCGATGCTTAGACAGTAATAACATAATTCATGTTTACATTTCTTTAATTTTCGACGCATTGTCGTTATTCGTGACGCATCAATGACCAATTGATTATATGGCAATGCAATGAAAAAAGCGTGTGGAAAACAGTGTTAATGACAGATTTGAGAAGCACATTTCTTCAATGTTGGCCGCATGGCATTCCTGTGCAGGTGACAAAGGTAATTTTTCAAAACGACAAGGATATTTAAACACATGATTATTTGTTTGCTGTGCTCTATGGCCTCTGCTACAGACCTCATCGAAATGACACTTAGATATCTTAGGGTGTACATATCAAGTCTTCCCAAATGGTCTAGCGGATAGGAATCTGCCTTGTAACGCAAGGCGGCCCGGGTTCGATTCCCGTCATGGCAAAGGATTTTTGTAGAAAAATAAAATGAGTCCCAACGTGTGCAACAGAACAGTTCGAAATCTCGTTACATTTGCATCGTCATGAACATGACTTATATCAGGCTAGCTCATTTTTTCTTTGTTCATTTTAAGTGTAGAAACAATATTTCGTTTGTGACCATTTTTTTCTGCCGTTTTGACAACAGGCTCATGACTAAAGAACACACGGCTGTCTGCTGATTGACGCTTGACTGTAGATTTTCGCTTTGTGTCAAAAGAACTTCCTAACGCACACTTTTTCAAAGTAGGTGAATTCATCAGAACTGTTTGAAACATTGCATTTTATCCATGCACGACGACTGCTTAGATACTCGCAGCACAGTTGCCCCATATACATTGCCCATGAGCGCGGAGCTTGTCTTTGTCACTGTAGCAACTTTGCTCCATCAGCGGGAGAAGGCGCTTCGACGCCCCTGTAAGCACATGTTTCTCTGATTCCTTTCTTTCAGGCAAGCCACTGTGACGTCAGACGCCTTTACGCATACAGCTTTGCGATGCTTAGACAGTAATAACATAATTCATGTTTACATTTCTTTAATTTTCGACGCATTGTCGTTATTCGTGACGCATCAATGACCAATTGATTATATGGCAATGCAATGAAAAAAGCGTGTGGAAAACAGTGTTAATGACAGATTTGAGAAGCACATTTCTTCAATGTTGGCCGCATGGCATTCCTGTGCAGGTGACAATGGTAATTTTTCAAAACGACAAGGATATTTAAACACATGATTATTTGTTTGCTGTGCTCTATGGCCTCTGCTACAGACCTCATCGAAATGACACTTAGATATCTTAGGGTGTACATATCAAGTCTTCCCAAATGGTCTAGCGGATAGGAATCTGCCTTGTCACGCAGGGCGGCCCGGGTTCGATTCCCGTCATGGCAAATGATTTTTGTAGAAAAATAAAATGAGTCCCAACGTGTGCAACAGAACAGTTCGAAATCTCGTTACATTTGCATCGTCATGAACATGACTTATATCAGGCTAGCAAATTTTTTCTTTGTTCATTTTAAGTGTAGAAACAATATTTCGTTTGTGACCATTTTTTTCTGCCGTTTTGACAACAGGCTCATGACTAAAGAACACACGGCTGGCTGTCTGCTGATTGACGCTTGACTGTAGATTTTCGCTTTGTGTCAAAAGAACTCCCTAACGCACACTTTTTCAAAGTAGGTGAATTCATCAGATCTGTTTGAAACATTGCATTTTATCCATGCACGACGACTACTTAGATACTCGCAGCACAGTTGCCTCATATAAATTGCCCATGAGAGCGGAGCTTGTCTTTGTCACTGCAGCAGCTTTGCTCCATCAGCGGGAGAAGGCGGTTCGACGCCCCTGTAAGCACATGTTTCTCTAATTCCTTTGTTTCAGGCAAGCCACTGTGACGTCAGACGCCTTTACGCATACAGCTTTGCGATGCTTAGACAGTAATAACATAATTCATGTTTACATTTCTTTAATTTTCGACGCATTGTCGTTATTCGTGACGCATCAATGACCAATTGATTATATGGCAATGCAATGAAAAAAGCGTGTGGAAAACAGTGTTAATGACAGATTTGAGAAGCACATTTCTTCAATGTTGGCCGCATGGCATTCCTGTGCAGGTGACAAAGGTAATTTTTCAAAACGACAAGGATATTTAAACACATGATTATTTGTTTGCTGTGCTCTATGGCCTCTGCTACAGACCTCATCGAAATGACACTTAGATATCTTAGGGTGTACATATCAAGTCTTCCCAAATGGTCTAGCGGATAGGAATCTGCCTTGTAACGCAAGGCGGCCCGGGTTCGATTCCCGTCATGGCAAAGGATTTTTGTAGAAAAATAAAATGAGTCCCAACGTGTGCAACAGAACAGTTCGAAATCTCGTTACATTTGCATCGTCATGAACATGACTTATATCAGGCTAGCTCATTTTTTCTTTGTTCATTTTAAGTGTAGAAACAATATTTCGTTTGTGACCATTTTTTTCTGCCGTTTTGACAACAGGCTCATGACTAAAGAACACACGGCTGTCTGCTGATTGACGCTTGACTGTAGATTTTCGCTTTGTGTCAAAAGAACTTCCTAACGCACACTTTTTCAAAGTAGGTGAATTCATCAGAACTGTTTGAAACATTGCATTTTATCCATGCACGACGACTGCTTAGATACTCGCAGCACAGTTGCCCCATATACATTGCCCATGAGCGCGGAGCTTGTCTTTGTCACTGTAGCAACTTTGCTCCATCAGCGGGAGAAGGCGCTTCGACGCCCCTGTAAGCACATGTTTCTCTGATTCCTTTCTTTCAGGCAAGCCACTGTGACGTCAGACGCCTTTACGCATACAGCTTTGCGATGCTTAGACAGTAATAACATAATTCATGTTTACATTTCTTTAATTTTCGACGCATTGTCGTTATTCGTGACGCATCAATGACCAATTGATTATATGGCAATGCAATGAAAAAAGCGTGTGGAAAACAGTGTTAATGACAGATTTGAGAAGCACATTTCTTCAATGTTGGCCGCATGGCATTCCTGTGCAGGTGACAATGGTAATTTTTCAAAACGACAAGGATATTTAAACACATGATTATTTGTTTGCTGTGCTCTATGGCCTCTGCTACAGACCTCATCGAAATGACACTTAGATATCTTAGGGTGTACATATCAAGTCTTCCCAAATGGTCTAGCGGATAGGAATCTGCCTTGTCACGCAGGGCGGCCCGGGTTCGATTCCCGTCATGGCAAATGATTTTTGTAGAAAAATAAAATGAGTCCCAACGTGTGCAACAGAACAGTTCGAAATCTCGTTACATTTGCATCGTCATGAACATGACTTATATCAGGCTAGCAAATTTTTTCTTGTTCATTTTAAGTGTAGAAACAATATTTCGTTTGTGACCATTTTTTTCTGCCGTTTTGACAACAGGCTCATGACTAAAGAACACACGGCTGTCTGCTGATTGACGCTTGACTGTAGATTTTCGCTTTGTGTCAAAAGAACTCCCTAACGCACACTTTTCAAAGTAGGTGAATTCATCAGATCTGTTTGAAAACATTGCATTTTATCATGCACGACGACTACTTAGATACTCGCAGCACAGTTGCCTCATATAAATTGCCCATGAGAGCGGAGCTTGTCTTTGTCACTGCAGCAGCTTTGCTCCATCAGCGGGAGAAGGCGGTTTCGACGCCCCTGTAAGCACATGTTTCTCTAATTCCTTTGTTTCTGGCAAGCCACTGTGGACGTCAGACCGCCTTTACCGCATACAGCTTTGCGATGCTTAGACAGTAATAACATAATTCATGTTTACATTTCTTTAATTTTCGACGCATTGTCGTTATTCGTGACGCATCAATGACCAATTGATTATATGGCAATGCAATGAAAAAAGCGTGTGGAAAACAGTGTTAATGACAGATTTTGAGAAGCACATTTCTTCAATGTTGGCCGCATGGCATTCCTGTGCAGGTGACAATGGTAATTTTTCAAAACGACAAGGATATTTAAACACATGATTATTTGTTTTGCTGTGCTCTATGGCCTCTGCTACAGACCTCATCGAAATGACACTTAGATTATCTTAGGGTGTACATATCAAGTCTTCCCAAATGGTCTAGCGGATAGGAATCTGCCTTGTCACGCAGGGCGGCCCGGGTTCGATTCCCGTCATGGCAAATGATTTTTGTAGAAAAATAAAATTGAGAGTCCCAACGTGTGCAACAGAACAGTTCGAAATCTCGTTACATTTGCATCGTCATGAAACATGACTTATATCAGGCTAGCAAATTTTTTCTTTGTTCATTTTAAGTGTAGAAACAATATTTCGTTTGGGACCATTTTTTTCTGCCGTTTTGACAACAGCTCATGACTAAAGAACACACGGCTGTCTGCTGATTGACGCTTGACTGTAGATTTTCGCTTTGTGTCAAAAGAACTCCCTAACGCACACTTTTTCAAAGTAGGTGAATTCATCAGATCTGTTTGAAACATTGCATTTTATCCATGCACGACGACTACTTAGATACTCGCAGCACAGTTGCCTCATATAAATTGCCCATGAGAGCGGAGCTTGTCTTTGTCACTGCAGCAGCTTTGCTCCATCAGCGGGAGAAGGCGGTTCGACGCCCCTGTAAGCACATGTTTCTCTAATTCCTTTGTTTCAGGCAAGCCACTGTGACGTCAGACGCCTTTACGCATACAGCTTTGCGATGCTTAGACAGTAATAACATAATTCATGTTTACATTTCTTTAATTTTCGACGCATTGTCGTTATTCGTGACGCATCAATGACCAATTGATTATATGGCAATGCAATGAAAAAAGCGTGTGGAAAACAGTGTTAATGACAGATTTGAGAAGCACATTTCTTCAATGTTGGCCGCATGGCATTCCTGTGCAGGTGACAATGGTAATTTTTCAAAACGACAAGGATATTTAAACACATGATTATTTGTTTGCTGTGCTCTATGGCCTCTGCTACAGACCTCATCGAAATGACACTTAGATATCTTAGGGTGTACATATCAAGTCTTCCCAAATGGTCTAGCGGATAGGAATCTGCCTTGTCACGCAGGGCGGCCCGGGTTCGATTCCCGTCATGGCAAAGGATTTTTGTAGAAAAATAAAATGAGTCCCAACGTGTGCAACAGAACAGTTCGAAATCTCGTTACATTTGCATCGTCATGAACATGACTTATATCAGGCTAGCTCATTTTTTCTTTGTTCATTTTAAGTGTAGAAACAATATTTCGTTTGTGACCATTTTTTTCTGCCGTTTTGACAACAGGCTCATGACTAAAGAACACACGGCTGTCTGCTGATTGACGCTTGACTGTAGATTTTCGCTTTGTGTCAAAAGAACTTCCTAACGCACACTTTTTCAAAGTAGGTGAATTCATCAGAACTGTTTGAAACATTGCATTTTATCCATGCACGACGACTGCTTAGATACTCGCAGCACAGTTGCCCCATATACATTGCCCATGAGCGCGGAGCTTGTCTTTGTCACTGTAGCAACTTTGCTCCATCAGCGGGAGAAGGCGCTTCGACGCCCCTGTAAGCACATGTTTCTCTGATTCCTTTCTTTCAGGCAAGCCACTGTGACGTCAGACGCCTTTACGCATACAGCTTTGCGATGCTTAGACAGTAATAACATAATTCATGTTTACATTTCTTTAATTTTCGACGCATTGTCGTTATTCGTGACGCATCAATGACCAATTGATTATATGGCAATGCAATGAAAAAAGCGTGTGGAAAACAGTGTTAATGACAGATTTGAGAAGCACATTTCTTCAATGTTGGCCGCATGGCATTCCTGTGCAGGTGACAATGGTAATTTTTCAAAACGACAAGGATATTTAAACACATGATTATTTGTTTGCTGTGCTCTATGGCCTCTGCTACAGACCTCATCGAAATGACACTTAGATATCTTAGGGTGTACATATCAAGTCTTCCCAAATGGTCTAGCGGATAGGAATCTGCCTTGTCACGCAGGGCGGCCCGGGTTCGATTCCCGTCATGGCAAATGATTTTTGTAGAAAAATAAAATGAGTCCCAACGTGTGCAACAGAACAGTTCGAAATCTCGTTACATTTGCATCGTCATGAACATGACTTATATCAGGCTAGCAAATTTTTTCTTTGTTCATTTTAAGTGTAGAAACAATATTTCGTTTGTGACCATTTTTTTCTGCCGTTTTGACAACAGGCTCATGACTAAAGAACACACGGCTGTCTGCTGATTGACGCTTGACTGTAGATTTTCGCTTTGTGTCAAAAGAACTCCCTAACGCACACTTTTTCAAAGTAGGTGAATTCATCAGATCTGTTTGAAACATTGCATTTTATCCATGCACGACGACTACTTAGATACTCGCAGCACAGTTGCGTCATATAAATTGCCCATGAGCGCGGAGCTTGTCTTTGTCACTGTAGCAACTTTGCTCCATCAGCGGGAGAAGGCGGTTCGACGCCCCTGTAAGCACATGTTTCTCTAATTCCTTTGTTTCAGGCAAGCCACTGTGACGTCAGACGCCTTTACGCATACAGCTTTGCGATGCTTAGACAGTAATAACATAATTCATGTTTACATTTCTTTAATTTTCGACGCATTGTCGTTATTCGTGACGCATCAATGACCAATTGATTATATGGCAATGCAATGAAAAAAGCGTGTGGAAAACAGTGTTAATGACAGATTTGAGAAGCACATTTCTTCAATGTTGGCCGCATGGCATTCCTGTGCAGGTGACAAAGGTAATTTTTCAAAACGACAAGGATATTTAAACACATGATTATTTGTTTGCTGTGCTCTATGGCCTCTGCTACAGACCTCATCGAAATGACACTTAGATATCTTAGGGTGTACATATCAAGTCTTCCCAAATGGTCTAGCGGATAGGAATCTGCCTTGTAACGCAAGGCGGCCCGGGTTCGATTCCCGTCATGGCAAAGGATTTTTGTAGAAAAATAAAATGAGTCCCAACGTGTGCAACAGAACAGTTCGAAATCTCGTTACATTTGCATCGTCATGAACATGACTTATATCAGGCTAGCTCATTTTTTCTTTGTTCATTTTAAGTGTAGAAACAATATTTCGTTTGTGACCATTTTTTTCTGCCGTTTTGACAACAGGCTCATGACTAAAGAACACACGGCTGTCTGCTGATTGACGCTTGACTGTAGATTTTCGCTTTGTGTCAAAAGAACTTCCTAACGCACACTTTTTCAAAGTAGATGAATTCATCAGAACTGTTTGAAACATTGCATTTTATCCATGCACGACGACTGCTTAGATACTCGCAGCACAGTTGCCCCATATACATTGCCCATGAGCGCGGAGCTTGTCTTTGTCACTGTAGCAACTTTGCTCCATCAGCGGGAGAAGGCGCTTCGACGCCCCTGTAAGCACATGTTTCTCTGATTCCTTTCTTTCAGGCAAGCCACTGTGACGTCAGACGCCTTTACGCATACAGCTTTGCGATGCTTAGACAGTAATAACATAATTCATGTTTACATTTCTTTAATTTTCGACGCATTGTCGTTATTCGTGACGCATCAATGACCAATTGATTATATGGCAATGCAATGAAAAAAGCGTGTGGAAAACAGTGTTAATGACAGATTTGAGAAGCACATTTCTTCAATGTTGGCCGCATGGCATTCCTGTGCAGGTGACAATGGTAATTTTTCAAAACGACAAGGATATTTAAACACATGATTATTTGTTTGCTGTGCTCTATGGCCTCTGCTACAGACCTCATCGAAATGACACTTAGATATCTTAGGGTGTACATATGAAGTCTTCCCAATTGGTCTAGCGGATAGGCATCTACCTTGTAACGCAGGGCGGCCCGGGTTCGATTCCCGTCATGGCAAATGTTTTTTGTAGAAAAATAAAATGAGTCCCAACGTGTGCAACAGAACAGTTCGAAATCTCGTTACATTTGCATCGTCATGAACATGACTTATATCAGGCTAGCTAATTTTTTCTTTGTTCATTTTAAGTGTAGAAACAATATTTCGTTTGTGAACATTTTTTTCTGCCGTTTTGACAACAGGCTCATGACTAAAGAACACACGGCTGTCTGCTGATTGACGCTTGACTGTAGATTTTCGCTTTGTGTCAAAAGAACTCCCTAACGCACACTTTTTCAAAGTAGGTGAATTCATCAGATCTGTTTGAAACATTGCATTTTATCCATGCACGACGACTACTTAGATACTCGCAGCACAGTTGCCTCATATAAATTGCCCATGAGCGCGGAGCTTGTCTTTGTCACTGTAGCAACTTTGCTCCATCAGCGGGAGAAGGCGGTTCGACGCCCCTGTAAGCACATGTTTCTCTAATTCCTTTGTTTCAGGCAAGCCACTGTGACGTCAGACGCCTTTACGCATACAGCTTTGCGATGCTTAGACAGTAATAACATAATTCATGTTTACATTTCTTTAATTTTCGACGCATTGTCGTTATTCGTGACGCATCAATGACCAATTGATTATATGGCAATGCAATGAAAAAAGCGTGTGGAAAACAGTGTTAATGACAGATTTGAGAAGCACATTTCTTCAATGTTGGCCGCATGGCATTCCTGTGCAGGTGACAAAGGTAATTTTTCAAAACGACAAGGATATTTAAACACATGATTATTTGTTTGCTGTGCTCTATGGCCTCTGCTACAGACCTCATCGAAATGACACTTAGATATCTTAGGGTGTACATATCAAGTCTTCCCAAATGGTCTAGCGGATAGGAATCTGCCTTGTCACGCAGGGCGGCCCGGGTTCGATTCCCGTCATGGCAAATGATTTTTGTAGAAAAATAAAATGAGTCCCAACGTGTGCAACAGAACAGTTCGAAATCTCGTTACATTTGCATCGTCATGAACATGACTTATATCAGGCTAGCTCATTTTTTCTTTGTTCATTTTAAGTGTAGAAACAATATTTCGTTTGTGACCATTTTTTTCTGCCGTTTTGACAACAGGCTCATGACTAAAGAACACACGGCTGTCTGCTGATTGACGCTTGACTGTAGATTTTCGCTTTGTGTCAAAAGAACTCCCTAACGCACACTTTTTCAAAGTAGGTGAATTCATCAGATCTGTTTGAAACATTGCATTTTATCCATGCACGACGACTACTTAGATACTCGCAGCACAGTTGCCTCATATAAATTGCCCATGAGCGCGGAGCTTGTCTTTGTCACTGCAGCAGCTTTGCTCCATCAGCGGGAGAAGGCGGTTCGACGCCCCTGTAAGCACATGTTTCTCTAATTCCTTTGTTTCAGGCAAGCCACTGTGACGTCAGACGCCTTTACGCATACAGCTTTGCGATGCTTAGACAGTAATAACATAATTCATGTTTACATTTCTTTAATTTTCGACGCATTGTCGTTATTCGTGACGCATCAATGACCAATTGATTATATGGCAATGCAATGAAAAAAGCGTGTGGAAAACAGTGTTAATGACAGATTTGAGAAGCACATTTCTTCAATGTTGGCCGCATGGCATTCCTGTGCAGGTGACAATGGTAATTTTTCAAAACGACAAGGATATTTAAACACATGATTATTTGTTTGCTGTGCTCTATGGCCTCTGCTACAGACCTCATCGAAATGACACTTAGATATCTTAGGGTGTACATATCAAGTCTTCCCAAATGGTCTAGCGGATAGGAATCTGCCTTGTCACGCAGGGCGGCCCGGGTTCGATTCCCGTCATGGCAAATGATTTTTGTAGAAAAATAAAATGAGTCCCAACGTGTGCAACAGAACAGTTCGAAATCTCGTTACATTTGCATCGTCATGAACATGACTTATATCAGGCTAGCTAATTTTTTCTTTGTTCATTTTAAGTGTAGAAACAATATTTCGTTTGTGAACATTTTTTTCTGCCGTTTTGACAACAGGCTCATTACTAAAGAACACACGGCTGTCTGCTGATTGACGCTTGACTGTAGATTTTCGCTTTGTGTCAAAAGAACTCCCTAACGCACACTTTTTCAAAGTAGGTGAATTCATCAGATCTGTTTGAAACATTGCATTTTATCCATGCACGACGACTACTTAGATACTCGCAGCACAGTTGCCTCATATAAATTGCCCATGAGCGCGGAGCTTGTCTTTGTCACTGTAGCAACTTTGCTCCATCAGCGGGAGAAGGCGGTTCGACGCCCCTGTAAGCACATGTTTCTCTAATTCCTTTGTTTCAGGCAAGCCACTGTGACGTCAGACGCCTTTACGCATACAGCTTTGCGATGCTTAGACAGTAATGACATAATTCATGTTTACATTTCTTTAATTTTCGACGCATTGTCGTTATTCGTGACGCATCAATGACCAATTGATTATATGGCAATGCAATGAAAAAAGCGTGTGGAAAACAGTGTTAATGACAGATTTGAGAAGCACATTTCTTCAATGTTGGCCGCATGGCATTCCTGTGCAGGTGACAATGGTAATTTTTCAAAACGACAAGGATATTTAAACACATGATTATTTGTTTGCTGTGCTCTATGGCCTCTGCTACAGACCTCATCGAAATGACACTTAGATATCTTAGGGTGTACATATCAAGTTTTCCCAAATGGTCTAGCGGATAGGCATCTACCTTGTAACGCAGGGCGGCCCGGGTTCGATTCCCGTCATGGCAAATGATTTTTGTAGAAAAATAAAATGAGTCCCAACGTGTGCAACAGAACAGTTCGAAATCTCGTTACATTTGCATCGTCATGAACATGACTTATATCAGGGTAGCTAATTTTTTCTTTGTTCATTTTAAGTGTAGAAACAATATTTCGTTTATGAACATTTTTTTCTGCCGTTTTGACAACAGGCTCATTACTAAAGAACACACGGCTGTCTGCTGATTGACGCTTGACTGTAGATTTTCGCTTTGTGTCAAAAGAACTCCCTAACGCACACTTTTTCAAAGTAGGTGAATTCATCAGATCTGTTTGAAACATTGCATTTTATCCATGCACGACGACTACTTAGATACTCGCAGCACAGTTGCCTCATATAAATTGCCCATGAGCGCGGAGCTTGTCTTTGTCACTGTAGCAACTTTGCTCCATCAGCGGGAGAAGGCGGTTCGACGCCCCTGTAAGCACATGTTTCTCTAATTCCTTTGTTTCAGGCAAGCCACTGTGACGTCAGACGCCTTTACGCATACAGCTTTGCGATGCTTAGACAGTAATAACATAATTCATGTTTACATTTCTTTAATTTTCGACGCATTGTCGTTATTCGTGACGCATCAATGACCAATTGATTATATGGCAATGCAATGAAAAAAGCGTGTGGAAAACAGTGTTAATGACAGATTTGAGAAGCACATTTCTTCAATGTTGGCCGCATGGCATTCCTGTGCAGGTGACAATGGTAATTTTTCAAAACGACAAGGATATTTAAACACATGATTATTTGTTTGCTGTGCTCTATGGCCTCTGCTACAGACCTCATCGAAATGACACTTAGATATCTTAGGGTGTACATATCAAGTTTTCCCAAATGGTCTAGCGGATAGGCATCTACCTTGTAACGCAGGGCGGCCCGGGTTCGATTCCCGTCATGGCAAATGTTTTTTGTAGAAAAATAAAATGAGTCCCAACGTGTGCAACAGAACAGTTCGAAATCTCGTTACATTTGCATCGTCATGAACATGACTTATATCAGGCTAGCTCATTTTTTCTTTGTTCATTTTAAGTGTAGAAACAATATTTCGTTTGTGACCATTTTTTTCTGCCGTTTTGACAACAGGCTCATGACTAAAGAACACACGGCTGTCTGCTGATTGACGCTTGACTGTAGATTTTCGCTTTGTGTCAAAAGAACTCCCTAACGCACACTTTTTCAAAGTAGGTGAATTCATCAGATCTGTTTGAAACATTGCATTTTATCCATGCACGACGACTACTTAGATACTCGCAGCACAGTTGCCTCATATAAATTGCCCATGAGCGCGGAGCTTGTCTTTGTCACTGTAGCAACTTTGCTCCATCAGCGGGAGAAGGCGGTTCGACGCCCCTGTAAGCACATGTTTCTCTAATTCCTTTGTTTCAGGCAAGCCACTGTGACGTCAGACGCCTTTACGCATACAGCTTTGCGATGCTTAGACAGTAATAACATAATTCATGTTTACATTTCTTTAATTTTCGACGCATTGTCGTTATTCGTGACGCATCAATGACCAATTGATTATATGGCAATGCAATGAAAAAAGCGTGTGGAAAACAGTGTTAATGACAGATTTGAGAAGCACATTTCTTCAATGTTGGCCGCATGGCATTCCTGTGCAGGTGACAATGGTAATTTTTCAAAACGACAAGGATATTTAAACACATGATTATTTGTTTGCTGTGCTCTATGGCCTCTGCTACAGACCTCATCGAAATGACACTTAGATATCTTAGGGTGTACATATCAAGTCTTCCCAAATGGTCTAGCGGATAGGAATCTGCCTTGTCACGCAGGGCGGCCCGGGTTCGATTCCCTTCATGGCAAATGATTTTTGTAGAAAAATAAAATGAGTCCCAACGTGTGCAACAGAACAGTTCGAAATCTCGTTACATTTGCATCGTCATGAACATGACTTATATCAGGCTAGCTCATTTTTTCTTTGTTCATTTTAAGTGTAGAAACAATATTTCGTTTGTGAACATTTTTTTCTGCCGTTTTGACAACAGGCTCATGACTAAAGAACACACGGCTGTCTGCTGATTGACGCTTGACTGTCGATTTTCGCTTTGTGTCAAAAGAACTCCCTAACGCACACTTTTTCAAAGTAGGTGAATTCATCAGATCTGTTTGAAACATTGCATTTTATCCATGCACGACGACTACTTAGATACTCGCAGCACAGTTGCCTCATATAAATTGCCCATGAGCGCGGAGCTTGTCTTTGTCACTGTAGCAACTTTGCTCCATCAGCGGGAGAAGGCGGTTCGACGCCCCTGTAAGCACATGTTTCTCTAATTCCTTTGTTTCAGGCAAGCCACTGTGACGTCAGACGCCTTTACGCATACAGCTTTGCGATGCTTAGACAGTAATAACATAATTCATGTTTACATTTCTTTAATTTTCGACGCATTGTCGTTATTCGTGACGCATCAATGACCAATTGATTATATGGCAATGCAATGAAAAAAGCGTGTGGAAAACAGTGTTAATGACAGATTTGAGAAGCACATTTCTTCAATGTTGGCCGCATGGCATTCCTGTGCAGGTGACAATGGTAATTTTTCAAAACGACAAGGATATTTAAACACATGATTATTTGTTTGCTGTGCTCTATGGCCTCTGCTACAGACCTCATCGAAATGACACTTAGATATCTTAGGGTGTACATATCAAGTCTTCCCAAATGGTCTAGCGGATAGGCATCTACCTTGTAACGCAGGGCGGCCCTGGTTCGATTCTCGTCATGGCAAATGTTTTTTGTAGAAAAATAAAATGAGTCCCAACGTGTGCAACAGAACAGTTCGAAATCTCGTTACATTTGCATCGTCATGAACATGACTTATATCAGGCTAGCTCATTTTTTCTTTGTTCATTTTAAGTGTAGAAACAATATTTCGTTTGTGACCATTTTTTTCTGCCGTTTTGACAACAGGCTCATGACTAAAGAACACACGGCTGTCTGCTGATTGACGCTTGACTGTAGATTTTCGCTTTGTGTCAAAAGAACTTCCTAACGCACACTTTTTCAAAGTAGGTGAATTCATCAGATCTGTTTGAAACATTGCATTTTATCCATGCACGACGACTGCTTAGATACTCGCAGCACAGTTGCCCCATATAAATTGCCCATGAGCGTGGAGCTTGTCTTTGTCACTGTAGCAACTTTGCTCCATCAGCGGGAGAATGCGGTTCGACGCCCCTGTAAGCACATGTTTCTCTAATTCCTTTGTTTCAGGCAAGCCACTGTGACGTCAGACGCCTTTACGCATACAGCTTTGCGATGCTTAGACAGTAATAACATAATTCATGTTTACATTTCTTTAATTTTCGACGCATTGTCTTTATTCGTGATGCATCAATGACCAATTGATTACATGGCAATGCAATGAAAAAAGCGTGTGGAAAACAGTGTTAATGACAGATTTGAGAAGCACATTTCTTCAATGTTGTCCGCATGGCATTCCTGTGCAGGTGACAATGGTAATTTTTCAAAACGACAAGGATATTTAAACACATGATTATTTGTTTGCTGTGCTCTATGGCCTCTGCTACAGACCTCATCGAAATGACACTTAGATATCTTAGGGTGTACATATCAAGTCTTCCCAAATGGTCTAGCGGATAGGCATCTACCTTGTAACGCAGGGCGGCCCTGGTTCGATTCTCGTCATGGCAAATGTTTTTTGTAGAAAAATAAAATGAGTCCCAACGTGTGCAACAGAACAGTTCGAAATCTCGTTACATTTGCATCGTCATGAACATGACTTATATCAGGCTAGCTCATTTTTTCTTTGTTCATTTTAAGTGTAGAAACAATATTTCGTTTGTGACCATTTTTTTCTGCCGTTTTGACAACAGGCTCATGACTAAAGAACACACGGCTGTCTGCTGATTGACGCTTGACTGTAGATTTTCGCTTTGTGTCAAAAGAACTTCCTAACGCACACTTTTTCAAAGTAGGTGAATTCATCAGATCTGTTTGAAACATTGCATTTTATCCATCCACGACGACTGCTTAGATACTCGCAGCACAGTTGCCCCATATACATTGCCCATGAGCGCGGAGCTTGTCTTTGTCACTGTCGCAACTTTGCTCCATCAGCGGGAGAAGGCGCTTCGACGCCCCTGTAAGCACATGTTTCTCTGATTCCTTTGTTTCAGGCAAGCCACTGTGACGTCAGACGCCTTTACGCATACAGCTTTGCGATGCTTAGACAGTAATAACATAATTCATGTTTACATTTCTTTAATTTTCGACGCATTGTCGTTATTCGTGACGCATCAATGACCAATTGATTATATGGCAATGCAATGAAAAAAGCGTGTGGAAAACAGTGTTAATGACAGATTTGAGAAGCACATTTCTTCAATGTTGGCCGCATGGCATTCCTGTGCAGGTGACAATGGTAATTTTTCAAAACGACAAGGATATTTAAACACATGTTTATTTGTTTGCTGTGCTCTATGGCCTCTGCTACAGACCTCATCGAAATGACACTTAGATATCTTAGGGTGTACATATCAAGTTTTCCCAAATGGTCTAGCGGATAGGCATCTACCTTGTAACGCAGGGCGGCCCGGGTTCGATTCCCGTCATGGCAAGTGTTTTTTGTAGAAAAATAAAATGAGTCCCAACGTGTGCAACAGAACAGTTCGAAATCTCGTTACATTTGCATCGTCATGAACATGACTTATATCAGGCTAGCTCATTTTTTCTTTGTTCATTTTAAGTGTAGAAACAATATTTCGTTTGTGACCATTTTTTTCTGCCGTTTTGACAACAGGCTCATGACTAAAGAACACACGGCTGTCTGCTGATTGACGCTTGACTGTAGATTTTCGCTTTGTGTCAAAAGAACTTCCTAACGCACACTTTTTCAAAGTAGGTGAATTCATCAGATCTGTTTGAAACATTGCATTTTATACATCCACGACGACTGCTTAGATACTCGCAGCACAGTTGCCCCATATACATTGCCCATGAGCGCGGTGCTTGTCTTTGTCACTGTCGCAACTTTGCTCCATCAGCGGGAGAAGGCGCTTCGACGCCCCTGTAAGCACATGTTTCTCTGATTGCTGTGCTCTATGGCCTCTGCTACAGACCTCATCGAAATGACACTTAGATATCTTAGGGTGTACATATCAAGTCTTCCCAAATGGTCTAGCGGATAGGCATCTACCTTGTAACGCAGGGCGGCCCTGGTTCGATTCTCGTCATGGCAAATGTTTTTTGTAGAAAAATAAAATGAGTCCCAACGTGTGCAACAGAACAGTTCGAAATCTCGTTACATTTGCATCGTCATGAACATGACTTATATCAGGCTAGCTCATTTTTTCTTTGTTCATTTTAAGTGTAGAAACAATATTTCGTTTGTGACCATTTTTTTCTGCCGTTTTGACAACAGGCTCATGACTAAAGAACACACGGCTGTCTGCTGATTGACGCTTGACTGTAGATTTTCGCTTTGTGTCAAAAGAACTTCCTAACGCACACTTTTTCAAAGTAGGTGAATTCATCAGATCTGTTTGAAACATTGCATTTTATCCATCCACGACGACTGCTTAGATACTCGCAGCACAGTTGCCCCATATACATTGCCCATGAGCGCGGAGCTTGTCTTTGTCACTGTCGCAACTTTGCTCCATCAGCGGGAGAAGGCGCTTCGACGCCCCTGTAAGCACATGTTTCTCTGATTCCTTTGTTTCAGGCAAGCCACTGTGACGTCAGACGCCTTTACGCATACAGCTTTGCGATGCTTAGACAGTAATAACATAATTCATGTTTACATTTCTTTAATTTTCGACGCATTGTCGTTATTCGTGACGCATCAATGACCAATTGATTATATGGCAATGCAATGAAAAAAGCGTGTGGAAAACAGTGTTAATGACAGATTTGAGAAGCACATTTCTTCAATGTTGGCCGCATGGCATTCCTGTGCAGGTGACAATGGTAATTTTTCAAAACGACAAGGATATTTAAACACATGATTATTTGTTTGCTGTGCTCTATGGCCTCTGCTACAGACCTCATCGAAATGACACTTAGATATCTTAGGGTGTACATATCAAGTCTTCCCAAATGGTCTAGCGGATAGGAATCTGCCTTGTAACGCAGGGTGGCCCGGGTTCGATTCCCGTCATGGCAAATGATTTTTGTAGAAAAATAAAATGAGTCCCAACGTGTGCAACAGAACAGTTCGAAATCTCGTTACATTTGCATCGTCATGAACATGACTTATATCAGGCTAGCTAATTTTTTCTTTGTTCATTTTAAGTGTAGAAACAATATTTCGTTTGTGAACATTTTTTTCTGCCGTTTTGACAACAGGCTCATGACTAAAGAACACACGGCTGTCTGCTGATTGACGCTTGACTGTAGATTTTCGCTTTGTGTCAAAAGAACTCTCTAACGCACACTTTTTCAAAGTAGGTGAATTCATCAGATCTGTTTGAAACATTGCATTTTATCCATGCACGACGACTACTTAGATACTCGCAGCACAGTTGCGTCATATAAATTGCCCATGAGCGCGGAGCTTGTCTTTGTCACTGTAGCAACTTTGCTCCATCAGCGGGAGAAGGCGGTTCGACGCCCCTGTAAGCACATGTTTCTCTAATTCCTTTGTTTCAGGCAAGCCACTGTGACGTCAGACGCCTTTACGCATACAGCTTTGCGATGCTTAGACAGTAATAACATAATTCATGTTTACATTTCTTTAATTTTCGACGCATTGTCGTTATTCGTGACGCATCAATGACCAATTGATTATATGGCAATGCAATGAAAAAAGCGTGTGGAAAACAGTGTTAATGACAGATTTGAGAAGCACATTTCTTCAATGTTGGCCGCATGGCATTCCTGTGCAGGTGACAAAGGTAATTTTTCAAAACGACAAGGATATTTAAACACATGATTATTTGTTTGCTGTGCTCTATGGCCTCTGCTACAGACCTCATCGAAATGACACTTAGATATCTTAGGGTGTACATATCAAGTCTTCCCAAATGGTCTAGCGGATAGGAATCTGCCTTGTAACGCAAGGCGGCCCGGGTTCGATTCCCGTCATGGCAAAGGATTTTTGTAGAAAAATAAAATGAGTCCCAACGTGTGCAACAGAACAGTTCGAAATCTCGTTACATTTGCATCGTCATGAACATGACTTATATCAGGCTAGCTCATTTTTTCTTTGTTCATTTTAAGTGTAGAAACAATATTTCGTTTGTGACCATTTTTTTCTGCCGTTTTGACAACAGGCTCATGACTAAAGAACACACGGCTGTCTGCTGATTGACGCTTGACTGTAGATTTTCGCTTTGTGTCAAAAGAACTTCCTAACGCACACTTTTTCAAAGTAGGTGAATTCATCAGAACTGTTTGAAACATTGCATTTTATCCAAGCACGACGACTGCTTAGATACTCGCAGCACAGTTGCCCCATATACATTGCCCATGAGCGCGGAGCTTGTCTTTGTCACTGTAGCAACTTTGCTCCATCAGCGGGAGAAGGCGCTTCGACGCCCCTGTAAGCACATGTTTCTCTGATTCCTTTCTTTCAGGCAAGCCACTGTGACGTCAGACGCCTTTACGCATACAGCTTTGCGATGCTTAGACAGTAATAACATAATTCATGTTTACATTTCTTTAATTTTCGACGCATTGTCGTTATTCGTGACGCATCAATGACCAATTGATTATATGGCAATGCAATGAAAAAAGCGTGTGGAAAACAGTGTTAATGACAGATTTGAGAAGCACATTTCTTCAATGTTGGCCGCATGGCATTCCTGTGCAGGTGACAATGGTAATTTTTCAAAACGACAAGGATATTTAAACACATGATTATTTGTTTGCTGTGCTCTATGGCCTCTGCTACAGACCTCATCGAAATGACACTTAGATATCTTAGGGTGTACATATGAAGTCTTCCCAATTGGTCTAGCGGATAGGCATCTACCTTGTAACGCAGGGCGGCCCGGGTTCGATTCCCGTCATGGCAAATGTTTTTTGTAGAAAAATAAAATGAGTCCCAACGTGTGCAACAGAACAGTTCGAAATCTCGTTACATTTGCATCGTCATGAACATGACTTATATCAGGCTAGCTAATTTTTTCTTTGTTCATTTTAAGTGTAGAAACAATATTTCGTTTGTGAACATTTTTTTCTGCCGTTTTGACAACAGGCTCATGACTAAAGAACACACGGCTGTCTGCTGATTGACGCTTGACTGTAGATTTTCGCTTTGTGTCAAAAGAACTCCCTAACGCACACTTTTTCAAAGTAGGTGAATTCATCAGATCTGTTTGAAACATTGCATTTTATCCATGCACGACGACTACTTAGATACTCGCAGCACAGTTGCCTCATATAAATTGCCCATGAGCGCGGAGCTTGTCTTTGTCACTGTAGCAACTTTGCTCCATCAGCGGGAGAAGGCGGTTCGACGCCCCTGTAAGCACATGTTTCTCTAATTCCTTTGTTTCAGGCAAGCCACTGTGACGTCAGACGCCTTTACGCATACAGCTTTGCGATGCTTAGACAGTAATAACATAATTCATGTTTACATTTCTTTAATTTTCGACGCATTGTCGTTATTCGTGACGCATCAATGACCAATTGATTATATGGCAATGCAATGAAAAAAGCGTGTGGAAAACAGTGTTAATGACAGATTTGAGAAGCACATTTCTTCAATGTTGGCCGCATGGCATTCCTGTGCAGGTGACAAAGGTAATTTTTCAAAACGACAAGGATATTTAAACACATGATTATTTGTTTGCTGTGCTCTATGGCCTCTGCTACAGACCTCATCGAAATGACACTTAGATATCTTAGGGTGTACATATCAAGTCTTCCCAAATGGTCTAGCGGAAAGGAATCTGCCTTGTCACGCAGGGCGGCCCGGGTTCGATTCCCGTCATGGCAAATGATTTTTGTAGAAAAATAAAATGAGTCCCAACGTGTGCAACAGAACAGTTCGAAATCTCGTTACATTTGCATCGTCATGAACATGACTTATATCAGGCTAGCTAATTTTTTCTTTGTTCATTTTAAGTGTAGAAACAATATTTCGTTTGTGAAAAAAAAATTCTGCCGTTTTGACAACAGGTTCATTACTAAAGAACACACGGCTGTCTGCTGATTGACGCTTGACTGTAGATTTTCGCTTTGTGTCAAAAGAACTCCCTAACGCACACTTTTTCAAAGTAGGTGAATTCATCAGATCTGTTTGAAACATTGCATTTTATCCATGCACGACGACTACTTAGATACTCGCAGCACAGTTGCCTCATATAAATTGCCCATGAGCGCGGAGCTTGTCTTTGTCACTGTAGCAACTTTGCTCCATCAGCGGGAGAAGGCGGTTCGACGCCCCTGTAAGCACATGTTTCTCTAATTCCTTTGTTTCAGGCACGCCACTGTGAGGTCAGACGCCTTTACGCATACAGCTTTGCGATGCTTAGACAGTAATAACATAATTCATGTTTACATTTCTTTAATTTTCGACGCATTGTCGTTATTCGTGACGCATCAATGACCAATTGATTATATGGCAATGCAATGAAAAAAGCGTGTGGAAAACAGTGTTAATGACAGATTTGAGAAGCACATTTCTTCAATGTTGGCCGCATGGCATTCCTGTGCAGGTGACAATGGTAATTTTTCAAAACGACAAGGACATTCACGACAAGTTTCAACACATGATTATTTGTTTGCTGTGCTCTATGGCCTCTGCTACAGACCTCATCGAAATGACACTTAGATATCTTAGGGTGTACATATCAAGTCTTCCCAAATGGTCTAGCGGATAGGAATCTGCCTTGTCACGCAGGGCGGCCCGGGTTCGATTCCCGTCATGGCAGATGATTTTTGTAGAAAAATAAAATGAGTCCCAACGTGTGCAACAGAACAGTTCGAAATCTCGTTACATTTGCATCGTCATGAACATGACTTATATCAGGCTAGCTAATTTTTTCTTTGTTCATTTTAAGTGTAGAAACAATATTTCGTTTGTGAACATTTTTTTCTGCCGTTTTGACAACAGGCTCATGACTAAAGAACACACGGCTGTCTGCTGATTGACGCTTGACTGTAGATTTTCGCTTTGTGTCAAAAGAACTTCCTAACGCACACTTTTTCAAAGTAGGTGAATTCATCAGATCTGTTTGAAACATTGCATTTTATCCATGCACGACGACTGCTTAGATACTCGAAGCACAGTTGCCCCATATAAATTGCCCATGAGCGCGGAGCTTGTCTTTGTCACTGTAGCAACTTTGCTCCATCAGCGGGAGAAGGCGCTTCGACGCCCCTGTAAGCACATGTTTCTCTGATTCCTTTGTTTCAGGCAAGCCACTGTGACGTCAGACGCCTTTACGCATACAGCTTTGCGATGCTTAGACAGTAATAACATAATTAATGTTTACATTTCTTTAATTTTCGACGCATTGTCGTTATTCGTGACGCATCAATGACCAATTGATTATATGGCAATGCAATGAAAAAAGCGTGTGGAAAACAGTGTTAATGACAGATTTGAGAAGCACATTTCTTCAATGTTGGCCGCATGGCATTCCTGTGCAGGTGACAATGGTAATTTTTCAAAACGACAAGGATATTTAAACACATGATTATTTGTTTGATGTGCTCTATGGCCTCTGCTACAGACCTCATCGAAATGACACTTAGATATCTTAGGGTGTACATATCAATTCTTCCCAAATGGTCTAGGGGATAGGAATCTGCCTTGTAAGGCAGGGCGGCCCGGGTTCGATTCCCGTCATGGCAAAGGATTTTTGTAGAAAAATAAAATGAGTCCCAACGTGTGCAACAGAACAGTTCGAAATCTCGTTACATTTGCATCGTCATGAACATGACTTATATCAGGCTAGCTAATTTTTTCTTTGTTCATTTTAAGTGTAGAAACAATATTTCGTTTGTGAACATTTTTTTCTGCCGTTTTGACAACAGGCTCATGACTAAAGAACACACGGCTGTCTGCTGATTGACGCTTGACTGTAGATTTTCGCTTTGTGTCAAAAGAACTCCCGAACGCACACTTTTTTAAAGTAGGTGAATTCATCAGATCTGTTTGAAACATTGCATTTTATCCATGCACGACGACTACTTAGATACTCGCAGCACAGTTGCCTCATATAAATTGCCCATGAGCGCGGAGCTTGTCTTTGTCACTGTAGCAACTTTGCTCCATCAGCGGGAGAAGGCGGTTCGACGCCCTTGTAAGCACATGTTTCTCTAATTCCTTTGTTTCAGGCAAGCCACTGTGACTTCAGACGCCTTTACGCATACAGCTTTGCGATGCTTAGACAGTAATAACATAATTCATGTTTACATTTCTTTAATTTTCGACGCATTGTCGTTATTCGTGACGCATCAATGACCAATTGATTATATGGCAATGCAATGAAAAAAGCGTGTGGAAAACAGTGTTAATGACAGATTTGAGAAGCACATTTCTTCAATGTTGGCCGCAGGGCATTCCTGTGCAGGTGACAATGGTAATTTTTCAAAACGACAAGGATATTTAAACACATGATTATTTGTTTGCTGTGCTCTATGGCCTCTGCTACAGACCTCATCGAAATGACACTTAGATATCTTAGGGTGTACCTATCAAGTCTTCCCAAATGGTCTAGCGGATAGGCATCTACCTTGTAACGCAGGGCGGCCCGGGTTCGATTCCCGTCATGGCAAATGTTTTTTGTAGAAAAATAAAATGAGTCCCAACGTGTGCAACAGAACAGTTCGAAATCTCGTTACATTTGCATCGTCATGAACATGACTTATATCAGGCTAGCTCATTTTTTCTTTGTTCATTTTAAGTGTAGAAACAATATTTCGTTTGTGACCATTTTTTTCTGCCGTTTTGACAAGAGGCTCATGACTAAAGAACACACGGCTGTCTGCTGATTGACGCTTGACTGTAGATTTTCGCTTTGTGTCAAAAGAACTTCCTAACGCACACTTTTTCAAAGTAGGTGAATTCATCAGATCTGTTTGAAACATTGCATTTTATCCATGCACGACGACTGCTTAGATACTCGCAGCACAGTTGCCCCATATACATTGCCCATGAGCGCGGAGCTTGTCTTTGTCACTGTCGCATCTTTGCTCCATCAGCGGGAGAAGGCGCTTCGACGCCCCTGTAAGCACATGTTTCTCTGATTCCTTTGTTTCAGGCAAGCCACTGTGACGTCAGACGCCTTTACGCATACAGCTTTGCGATGCTTAGACAGTAATAACATAATTCATGTTTACATTTCTTTAATTTTCGACGCATTGTCGTTATTCGTGACGCATCAATGACCAATTGATTATATGGCAATGCAATGAAAAAAGCGTGTGGAAAACAGTGTTAATGACAGATTTGAGAAGCACATTTCTTCAATGTTGGCCGCATGGCATTCCTGTGCAGGTGACAATGGTAATTTTTCAAAACGACAAGGATATTTAAACACATGATTATTTGTTTGATGTGCTCTATGGCCTCTGCTACAGACCTCATCGAAATGACACTTAGATATCTTAGGGTGTACATATCAAGTTTTCCCAAATGGTCTAGCGGATAGGCATCTACCTTGTAACGCAGGGCGGCTCGGGTTCGATTCCCGTCATGGCAAGTGTTTTTTGTAGAAAAATAAAATGAGTCCCAACGTGTGCAACAGAACAGTTCGAAATCTCGTTACATTTGCATCGTCATGAACATGACTTATATCAGGCTAGCTAATTTTTTCTTTGTTCATTTTAAGTGTAGAAACAATATTTCGTTTGTGACCATTTTTTTCTGCCGTTTTGACAACAGGCTCATGACTAAAGAACACACGGCTGTCTGCTGATTGACGCTTGACTGTAGAATTTCGCTTTGTGTCAAAAGAACTTCCTAACGCACACTTTTTCAAAGTAGGTGAATTCATCAGATCTGTTTGAAACATTGCATTTTATCCATGCACGACGACTGCTTAGATATTCGCAGCACAGTTGCCCCATATACATTGCCCATGAGCGCGGAGCTTGTCTTTGTCACTGTCGCAACTTTCCTCCATCAGCGGGAGAAGTCGCTTCGACGCCCCTATAAGCACATGTTTCTCTAATTCCTTTGTTTCAGGCAAGCCACTGTGACGTCAGACGCCTTTACGCATACAGCTTTGCGATGCTTAGACAGTAATAACATAATTCATGTTTACATTTCTTTAATTTTCGACTCATTGTCGTTATTCGTGACGCATCAATGACCAATTGATTATATGGCAATGCAATGAAAAAAGCGTGTGGAAAACAGTGTTAATGACAGATTTGAGAAGCACATTTCTTCAATGTTGGCCGCATGGCATTCCTGTGCAGGTGACAATGGTAATTTTTCAAAACGACAAGGATATTTAAACACATGATTATTTGTTTGCTGTGCTCTATGGCCTCTGCTACAGACCTCATCGAAATGACACTTAGATATCTTAGGGTGTACATATCAAGTCTTCCCAAATGGTCTAGCGGATAGGAATCTGCCTTGTCACGCAGGGCGGCCCGGGTTCGATTCCCGTCATGGCAAATGATTTTTGTAGAAAAATAAAATGAGTCCCAACGTGTGCAACAGAACAGTTCGAAATCTCGTTACATTTGCATCGTCATGAACATGACTTATATCAGGCTAGCTAATTTTTTCTTTGTTCATTTTAAGTGTAGAAACAATATTTCGTTTGTGAAAAAAAAATTCTGCCGTTTTGACAACAGGTTCATTACTAAAGAACACACGGCTGTCTGCTGATTGACGCTTGACTGTAGATTTTCGCTTTGTGTCAAAAGAACTCCCTAACGCACACTTTTTCAAAGTAGGTGAATTCATCAGATCTGTTTGAAACATTGCATTTTATCCATGCACGACGACTACTTAGATACTCGCAGCACAGTTGCCTCATATAAATTGCCCATGAGCGCGGAGCTTGTCTTTGTCACTGTAGCAACTTTGCTCCATCAGCGGGAGAAGGCGGTTCGACGCCCCTGTAAGCACATGTTTCTCTAATTCCTTTGTTTCAGGCACGCCACTGTGACGTCAGACGCCTTTACGCATACAGCTTTGCGATGCTTAGACAGTAATAACATAATTCATGTTTACATTTCTTTAATTTTCGACGCATTGTCGTTATTCGTGACGCATCAATGACCAATTGATTATATGGCAATGCAATGAAAAAAGCGTGTGGAAAACAGTGTTAATGACAGATTTGAGAAGCACATTTCTTCAATGTTGGCCGCATGGCATTCCTGTGCAGGTGACAATGGTAATTTTTCAAAACGACAAGGATATTTAAACACATGATTATTTGTTTGCTGTGCTCTATGGCCTCTGCTACAGACCTCATCGAAATGACACTTAGATATCTTAGGGTGTACATATCAAGTCTTCCCAAATGGTCTAGCGGATAGGAATCTGCCTTGTCACGCAGGGCGGCCCGGGTTCGATTCCCGTCATGGCAAATGATCTTTGTAGAAAAATAAAATGAGTCCCAACGTGTGCAACAGAACAGTTCGAAATCTCGTTACATTTGCATCGTCATGAACATGACTTATATCAGGCTAGCTAATTTTTTCTTTGTTCATTTTAAGTGTAGAAACAATATTTCGTTTGTGAACATTTTTTTCTGCCGTTTTGACAACAGGCTCATGACTAAAGAACACACGGCTGTCTGCTGATTGACGCTTGACTGTAGATTTTCGCTTTGTGTCAAAAGAACTTCCTAACGCACACTTTTTCAAAGTAGGTGAATTCATCAGATCTGTTTGAAACATTGCATTTTATCCATGCACGACGACTGCTTAGATACTCGCAGCACAGTTGCCCCATATAAATTGCCCATGAGCGCGGAGCTTGTCTTTGTCACTGTAGCAACTTTGCTCCATCAGCGGGAGAAGGCGGTTCGACGCCCCTGTAAGCACATGTTTCTCTAATTCCTTTGTTTCAGGCAAGCCACTGTGACGTCAGACGCCTTTACGCATACAGCTTTGCGATGCTTAGACAGTAATAACATAATTCATGTTTACATTTCTTTAATTTTCGACGCATTGTCGTTATTCGTGACGCATCAATGACCAATTGATTATATGGCAATGCAATGAAAAAAGCGTGTGGAAAACAGTGTTAATGACAGATTTGAGAAGCACATTTCTTCAATGTTGGCTGCAGGGCATTCCTGTGCAGGTGACAATGGTAATTTTTCAAAACGACAAGGATATTTAAACACATGATTATTTGTTTGCTGTGCTCTATGGCCTCTGCTACAGACCTCATCGAAATGACACTTAGATATCTTAGGGTGTACATATCAAGTTTTCCCAAATGGTCTAGCGGATAGGCATCTACCTTGTAACGCAGGGCGGCCCGGGTTCGATTCCCGTCATGGCAAATGATTTTTGTAGAAAAATAAAATGAGTCCCAACGTGTGCAACAGAACAGTTCGAAATCTCGTTACATTTGCATCGTCATGAACATGACTTATATCAGGGTAGCTAATTTTTTCTTTGTTCATTTTAAGTGTAGAAACAATATTTCGTTTATGAACATTTTTTTCTGCCGTTTTGACAACAGGCTCATTACTAAAGAACACACGGCTGTCTGCTGATTGACGCTTGACTGTAGATTTTCGCTTTGTGTCAAAAGAACTCCCTAACGCACACTTTTTCAAAGTAGGTGAATTCATCAGATCTGTTTGAAACATTGCATTTTATCCATGCACGACGACTACTTAGATACTCGCAGCACAGTTGCCTCATATAAATTGCCCATGAGCGCGGAGCTTGTCTTTGTCACTGTAGCAACTTTGCTCCATCAGCGGGAGAAGGCGGTTCGACGCCCCTGTAAGCACATGTTTCTCTAATTCCTTTGTTTCAGGCAAGCCACTGTGACGTCAGACGCCTTTACGCATACAGCTTTGCGATGCTTAGACAGTAATAACATAATTCATGTTTACATTTCTTTAATTTTCGACGCATTGTCGTTATTCGTGACGCATCAATGACCAATTGATTATATGGCAATGCAATGAAAAAAGCGTGTGGAAAACAGTGTTAATGACAGATTTGAGAAGCACATTTCTTCAATGTTGGCCGCATGGCATTCCTGTGCAGGTGACAATGGTAATTTTTCAAAACGACAAGGATATTTAAACACATGATTATTTGTTTGCTGTGCTCTATGGCCTCTGCTACAGACCTCATCGAAATGACACTTAGATATCTTAGGGTGTACATATCAAGTTTTCCCAAATGGTCTAGCGGATAGGCATCTACCTTGTAACGCAGGGCGGCCCGGGTTCGATTCCCGTCATGGCAAATGTTTTTTGTAGAAAAATAAAATGAGTCCCAACGTGTGCAACAGAACAGTTCGAAATCTCGTTACATTTGCATCGTCATGAACATGACTTATATCAGGCTAGCTCATTTTTTCTTTGTTCATTTTAAGTGTAGAAACAATATTTCGTTTGTGACCATTTTTTTCTGCCGTTTTGACAACAGGCTCATGACTAAAGAACACACGGCTGTCTGCTGATTGACGCTTGACTGTAGATTTTCGCTTTGTGTCAAAAGAACTCCCTAACGCACACTTTTTCAAAGTAGGTGAATTCATCAGATCTGTTTGAAACATTGCATTTTATCCATGCACGACGACTACTTAGATACTCGCAGCACAGTTGCCTCATATAAATTGCCCATGAGCGCGGAGCTTGTCTTTGTCACTGTAGCAACTTTGCTCCATCAGCGGGAGAAGGCGGTTCGACGCCCCTGTAAGCACATGTTTCTCTAATTCCTTTGTTTCAGGCAAGCCACTGTGACGTCAGACGCCTTTACGCATACAGCTTTGCGATGCTTAGACAGTAATAACATAATTCATGTTTACATTTCTTTAATTTTCGACGCATTGTCGTTATTCGTGACGCATCAATGACCAATTGATTATATGGCAATGCAATGAAAAAAGCGTGTGGAAAACAGTGTTAATGACAGATTTGAGAAGCACATTTCTTCAATGTTGGCCGCATGGCATTCCTGTGCAGGTGACAATGGTAATTTTTCAAAACGACAAGGATATTTAAACACATGATTATTTGTTTGCTGTGCTCTATGGCCTCTGCTACAGACCTCATCGAAATGACACTTAGATATCTTAGGGTGTACATATCAAGTCTTCCCAAATGGTCTAGCGGATAGGAATCTGCCTTGTCACGCAGGGCGGCCCGGGTTCGATTCCCTTCATGGCAAATGATTTTTGTAGAAAAATAAAATGAGTCCCAACGTGTGCAACAGAACAGTTCGAAATCTCGTTACATTTGCATCGTCATGAACATGACTTATATCAGGCTAGCTCATTTTTTCTTTGTTCATTTTAAGTGTAGAAACAATATTTCGTTTGTGAACATTTTTTTCTGCCGTTTTGACAACAGGCTCATGACTAAAGAACACACGGCTGTCTGCTGATTGACGCTTGACTGTCGATTTTCGCTTTGTGTCAAAAGAACTCCCTAACGCACACTTTTTCAAAGTAGGTGAATTCATCAGATCTGTTTGAAACATTGCATTTTATCCATGCACGACGACTACTTAGATACTCGCAGCACAGTTGCCTCATATAAATTGCCCATGAGCGCGGAGCTTGTCTTTGTCACTGTAGCAACTTTGCTCCATCAGCGGGAGAAGGCGGTTCGACGCCCCTGTAAGCACATGTTTCTCTAATTCCTTTGTTTCAGGCAAGCCACTGTGACGTCAGACGCCTTTACGCATACAGCTTTGCGATGCTTAGACAGTAATAACATAATTCATGTTTACATTTCTTTAATTTTCGACGCATTGTCGTTATTCGTGACGCATCAATGACCAATTGATTATATGGCAATGCAATGAAAAAAGCGTGTGGAAAACAGTGTTAATGACAGATTTGAGAAGCACATTTCTTCAATGTTGGCCGCATGGCATTCCTGTGCAGGTGACAATGGTAATTTTTCAAAACGACAAGGATATTTAAACACATGATTATTTGTTTGCTGTGCTCTATGGCCTCTGCTACAGACCTCATCGAAATGACACTTAGATATCTTAGGGTGTACATATCAAGTCTTCCCAAATGGTCTAGCGGATAGGCATCTACCTTGTAACGCAGGGCGGCCCTGGTTCGATTCTCGTCATGGCAAATGTTTTTTGTAGAAAAATAAAATGAGTCCCAACGTGTGCAACAGAACAGTTCGAAATCTCGTTACATTTGCATCGTCATGAACATGACTTATATCAGGCTAGCTCATTTTTTCTTTGTTCATTTTAAGTGTAGAAACAATATTTCGTTTGTGAAAAAAAAATTCTGCCGTTTTGACAACAGGTTCATTACTAAAGAACACACGGCTGTCTGCTGATTGACGCTTGACTGTAGATTTTCGCTTTGTGTCAAAAGAACTCCCTAACGCACACTTTTTCAAAGTAGGTGAATTCATCAGATCTGTTTGAAACATTGCATTTTATCCATGCACGACGACTACTTAGATACTCGCAGCACAGTTGCCTCATATAAATTGCCCATGAGCGCGGAGCTTGTCTTTGTCACTGTAGCAACTTTGCTCCATCAGCGGGAGAAGGCGGTTCGACGCCCCTGTAAGCACATGTTTCTCTAATTCCTTTGTTTCAGGCACGCCACTGTGACGTCAGACGCCTTTACGCATACAGCTTTGCGATGCTTAGACAGTAATAACATAATTCATGTTTACATTTCTTTAATTTTCGACGCATTGTCGTTATTCGTGACGCATCAATGACCAATTGATTATATGGCAATGCAATGAAAAAAGCGTGTGGAAAACAGTGTTAATGACAGATTTGAGAAGCACATTTCTTCAATGTTGGCCGCATGGCATTCCTGTGCAGGTGACAATGGTAATTTTTCAAAACGACAAGGATATTTAAACACATGATTATTTGTTTGCTGTGCTCTATGGCCTCTGCTACAGACCTCATCGAAATGACACTTAGATATCTTAGGGTGTACATATCAAGTCTTCCCAAATGGTCTAGCGGATAGGAATCTGACTTGTCACGCAGGGCGGCCCGGGTTCGATTCCCGTCATGGCAAATGATCTTTGTAGAAAAATAAAATGAGTCCCAACGTGTGCAACAGAACAGTTCGAAATCTCGTTACATTTGCATCGTCATGAACATGACTTATATCAGGCTAGCTAATTTTTTCTTTGTTCATTTTAAGTGTAGAAACAATATTTCGTTTGTGAACATTTTTTTCTGCCGTTTTGACAACAGGCTCATGACTAAAGAACACACGGCTGTCTGCTGATTGACGCTTGACTGTAGATTTTCGCTTTGTGTCAAAAGAACTTCCTAACGCACACTTTTTCAAAGTAGGTGAATTCATCAGATCTGTTTGAAACATTGCATTTTATCCATGCACGACGACTGCTTAGATACTCGCAGCACAGTTGCCCCATATAAATTGCCCATGAGCGCGGAGCTTGTCTTTGTCACTGTAGCAACTTTGCTCCATCAGCGGGAGAAGGCGGTTCGACGCCCCTGTAAGCACATGTTTCTCTAATTCCTTTGTTTCAGGCAAGCCACTGTGACGTCAGACGCCTTTACGCATACAGCTTTGCGATGCTTAGACAGTAATAACATAATTCATGTTTACATTTCTTTAATTTTCGACGCATTGTCGTTATTCGTGACGCATCAATGACCAATTGATTATATGGCAATGCAATGAAAAAAGCGTGTGGAAAACAGTGTTAATGACAGATTTGAGAAGCACATTTCTTCAATGTTGGCTGCAGGGCATTCCTGTGCAGGTGACAATGGTAATTTTTCAAAACGACAAGGATATTTAAACACATGATTATTTGTTTGCTGTGCTCTATGGCCTCTGCTACAGACCTCATCGAAATGACACTTAGATATCTTAGGGTGTACATATCAAGTTTTCCCAAATGGTCTAGCGGATAGGCATCTACCTTGTAACGCAGGGCGGCCCGGGTTCGATTCCCGTCATGGCAAATGATTTTTGTAGAAAAATAAAATGAGTCCCAACGTGTGCAACAGAACAGTTCGAAATCTCGTTACATTTGCATCGTCATGAACATGACTTATATCAGGGTAGCTAATTTTTTCTTTGTTCATTTTAAGTGTAGAAACAATATTTCGTTTATGAACATTTTTTTCTGCCGTTTTGACAACAGGCTCATTACTAAAGAACACACGGCTGTCTGCTGATTGACGCTTGACTGTAGATTTTCGCTTTGTGTCAAAAGAACTCCCTAACGCACACTTTTTCAAAGTAGGTGAATTCATCAGATCTGTTTGAAACATTGCATTTTATCCATGCACGACGACTACTTAGATACTCGCAGCACAGTTGCCTCATATAAATTGCCCATGAGCGCGGAGCTTGTCTTTGTCACTGTAGCAACTTTGCTCCATCAGCGGGAGAAGGCGGTTCGACGCCCCTGTAAGCACATGTTTCTCTAATTCCTTTGTTTCAGGCAAGCCACTGTGACGTCAGACGCCTTTACGCATACAGCTTTGCGATGCTTAGACAGTAATAACATAATTCATGTTTACATTTCTTTAATTTTCGACGCATTGTCGTTATTCGTGACGCATCAATGACCAATTGATTATATGGCAATGCAATGAAAAAAGCGTGTGGAAAACAGTGTTAATGACAGATTTGAGAAGCACATTTCTTCAATGTTGGCCGCATGGCATTCCTGTGCAGGTGACAATGGTAATTTTTCAAAACGACAAGGATATTTAAACACATGATTATTTGTTTGCTGTGCTCTCTGGCCTCTGCTACAGACCTCATCGAAATGACACTTAGATATCTTAGGGTGTACATATCAAGTTTTCCCAAATGGTCTAGCGGATAGGCATCTACCTTGTAACGCAGGGCGGCCCGGGTTCGATTCCCGTCATGGCAAATGTTTTTTGTAGAAAAATAAAATGAGTCCCAACGTGTGCAACAGAACAGTTCGAAATCTCGTTACATTTGCATCGTCATGAACATGACTTATATCAGGCTAGCTCATTTTTTCTTTGTTCATTTTAAGTGTAGAAACAATATTTCGTTTGTGACCATTTTTTTCTGCCGTTTTGACAACAGGCTCATGACTAAAGAACACACGGCTGTCTGCTGATTGACGCTTGACTGTAGATTTTCGCTTTGTGTCAAAAGAACTCCCTAACGCACACTTTTTCAAAGTAGGTGAATTCATCAGATCTGTTTGAAACATTGCATTTTATCCATGCACGACGACTACTTAGATACTCGCAGCACAGTTGCCTCATATAAATTGCCCATGAGCGCGGAGCTTGTCTTTGTCACTGTAGCAACTTTGCTCCATCAGCGGGAGAAGGCGGTTCGACGCCCCTGTAAGCACATGTTTCTCTAATTCCTTTGTTTCAGGCAAGCCACTGTGACGTCAGACGCCTTTACGCATACAGCTTTGCGATGCTTAGACAGTAATAACATAATTCATGTTTACATTTCTTTAATTTTCGACGCATTGTCGTTATTCGTGACGCATCAATGACCAATTGATTATATGGCAATGCAATGAAAAAAGCGTGTGGAAAACAGTGTTAATGACAGATTTGAGAAGCACATTTCTTCAATGTTGGCCGCATGGCATTCCTGTGCAGGTGACAATGGTAATTTTTCAAAACGACAAGGATATTTAAACACATGATTATTTGTTTGCTGTGCTCTATGGCCTCTGCTACAGACCTCATCGAAATGACACTTAGATATCTTAGGGTGTACATATCAAGTCTTCCCAAATGGTCTAGCGGATAGGAATCTGCCTTGTCACGCAGGGCGGCCCGGGTTCGATTCCCTTCATGGCAAATGATTTTTGTAGAAAAATAAAATGAGTCCCAACGTGTGCAACAGAACAGTTCGAAATCTCGTTACATTTGCATCGTCATGAACATGACTTATATCAGGCTAGCTCATTTTTTCTTTGTTCATTTTAAGTGTAGAAACAATATTTCGTTTGTGAACATTTTTTTCTGCCGTTTTGACAACAGGCTCATGACTAAAGAACACACGGCTGTCTGCTGATTGACGCTTGACTGTCGATTTTCGCTTTGTGTCAAAAGAACTCCCTAACGCACACTTTTTCAAAGTAGGTGAATTCATCAGATCTGTTTGAAACATTGCATTTTATCCATGCACGACGACTACTTAGATACTCGCAGCACAGTTGCCTCATATAAATTGCCCATGAGCGCGGAGCTTGTCTTTGTCACTGTAGCAACTTTGCTCCATCAGCGGGAGAAGGCGGTTCGACGCCCCTGTAAGCACATGTTTCTCTAATTCCTTTGTTTCAGGCAAGCCACTGTGACGTCAGACGCCTTTACGCATACAGCTTTGCGATGCTTAGACAGTAATAACATAATTCATGTTTACATTTCTTTAATTTTCGACGCATTGTCGTTATTCGTGACGCATCAATGACCAATTGATTATATGGCAATGCAATGAAAAAAGCGTGTGGAAAACAGTGTTAATGACAGATTTGAGAAGCACATTTCTTCAATGTTGGCCGCATGGCATTCCTGTGCAGGTGACAATGGTAATTTTTCAAAACGACAAGGATATTTAAACACATGATTATTTGTTTGCTGTGCTCTATGGCCTCTGCTACAGACCTCATCGAAATGACACTTAGATATCTTAGGGTGTACATATCAAGTCTTCCCAAATGGTCTAGCGGATAGGCATCTACCTTGTAACGCAGGGCGGCCCTGGTTCGATTCTCGTCATGGCAAATGTTTTTTGTAGAAAAATAAAATGAGTCCCAACGTGTGCAACAGAACAGTTCGAAATCTCGTTACATTTGCATCGTCATGAACATGACTTATATCAGGCTAGCTCATTTTTTCTTTGTTCATTTTAAGTGTAGAAACAATATTTCGTTTGTGACCATTTTTTTCTGCCGTTTTGACAACAGGCTCATGACTAAAGAACACACGGCTGTCTGCTGATTGACGCTTGACTGTAGATTTTCGCTTTGTGTCAAAAGAACTTCCTAACGCACACTTTTTCAAAGTAGGTGAATTCATCAGATCTGTTTGAAACATTGCATTTTATCCATGCACGACGACTGCTTAGATACTCGCAGCACAGTTGCCCCATATAAATTGCCCATGAGCGTGGAGCTTGTCTTTGTCACTGTAGCAACTTTGCTCCATCAGCGGGAGAATGCGGTTCGACGCCCCTGTAAGCACATGTTTCTCTAATTCCTTTGTTTCAGGCAAGCCACTGTGACGTCAGACGCCTTTACGCATACAGCTTTGCGATGCTTAGACAGTAATAACATAATTCATGTTTACATTTCTTTAATTTTCGACGCATTGTCTTTATTCGTGATGCATCAATGACCAATTGATTATATGGCAATGCAATGAAAAAAGCGTGTGGAAAACAGTGTTAATGACAGATTTGAGAAGCACATTTCTTCAATGTTGTCCGCATGGCATTCCTGTGCAGGTGACAATGGTAATTTTTCAAAACGACAAGGATATTTAAACACATGATTATTTGTTTGCTGTGCTCTATGGCCTCTGCTACAGACCTCATCGAAATGACACTTAGATATCTTAGGGTGTACATATCAAGTCTTCCCAAATGGTCTAGCGGATAGGCATCTACCTTGTAACGCAGGGCGGCCCTGGTTCGATTCTCGTCATGGCAAATGTTTTTTGTAGAAAAATAAAATGAGTCCCAACGTGTGCAACAGAACAGTTCGAAATCTCGTTACATTTGCATCGTCATGAACATGACTTATATCAGGCTAGCTCATTTTTTCTTTGTTCATTTTAAGTGTAGAAACAATATTTCGTTTGTGACCATTTTTTTCTGCCGTTTTGACAACAGGCTCATGACTAAAGAACACACGGCTGTCTGCTGATTGACGCTTGACTGTAGATTTTCGCTTTGTGTCAAAAGAACTTCCTAACGCACACTTTTTCAAAGTAGGTGAATTCATCAGATCTGTTTGAAACATTGCATTTTATCCATCCACGACGACTGCTTAGATACTCGCAGCACAGTTGCCCCATATACATTGCCCATGAGCGCGGAGCTTGTCTTTGTCACTGTCGCAACTTTGCTCCATCAGCGGGAGAAGGCGCTTCGACGCCCCTGTAAGCACATGTTTCTCTGATTCCTTTGTTTCAGGCAAGCCACTGTGACGTCAGACGCCTTTACGCATACAGCTTTGCGATGCTTAGACAGTAATAACATAATTCATGTTTACATTTCTTTAATTTTCGACGCATTGTCGTTATTCGTGACGCATCAATGACCAATTGATTATATGGCAATGCAATGAAAAAAGCGTGTGGAAAACAGTGTTAATGACAGATTTGAGAAGCACATTTCTTCAATGTTGGCCGCATGGCATTCCTGTGCAGGTGACAATGGTAATTTTTCAAAACGACAAGGATATTTAAACACATGTTTATTTGTTTGCTGTGCTCTATGGCCTCTGCTACAGACCTCATCGAAATGACACTTAGATATCTTAGGGTGTACATATCAAGTTTTCCCAAATGGTCTAGCGGATAGGCATCTACCTTGTAACGCAGGGCGGCCCGGGTTCGATTCCCGTCATGGCAAGTGTTTTTTGTAGAAAAATAAAATGAGTCCCAACGTGTGCAACAGAACAGTTCGAAATCTCGTTACATTTGCATCGTCATGAACATGACTTATATCAGGCTAGCTCATTTTTTCTTTGTTCATTTTAAGTGTAGAAACAATATTTCGTTTGTGACCATTTTTTTCTGCCGTTTTGACAACAGGCTCATGACTAAAGAACACACGGCTGTCTGCTGATTGACGCTTGACTGTAGATTTTCGCTTTGTGTCAAAAGAACTTCCTAACGCACACTTTTTCAAAGTAGGTGAATTCATCAGATCTGTTTGAAACATTGCATTTTATACATCCACGACGACTGCTTAGATACTCGCAGCACAGTTGCCCCATATACATTGCCCATGAGCGCGGTGCTTGTCTTTGTCACTGTCGCAACTTTGCTCCATCAGCGGGAGAAGGCGCTTCGACGCCCCTGTAAGCACATGTTTCTCTGATTGCTGTGCTCTATGGCCTCTGCTACAGACCTCATCGAAATGACACTTAGATATCTTAGGGTGTACATATCAAGTCTTCCCAAATGGTCTAGCGGATAGGCATCTACCTTGTAACGCAGGGCGGCCCTGGTTCGATTCTCGTCATGGCAAATGTTTTTTGTAGAAAAATAAAATGAGTCCCAACGTGTGCAACAGAACAGTTCGAAATCTCGTTACATTTGCATCGTCATGAACATGACTTATATCAGGCTAGCTCATTTTTTCTTTGTTCATTTTAAGTGTAGAAACAATATTTCGTTTGTGACCATTTTTTTCTGCCGTTTTGACAACAGGCTCATGACTAAAGAACACACGGCTGTCTGCTGATTGACGCTTGACTGTAGATTTTCGCTTTGTGTCAAAAGAACTTCCTAACGCACACTTTTTCAAAGTAGGTGAATTCATCAGATCTGTTTGAAACATTGCATTTTATCCATCCACGACGACTGCTTAGATACTCGCAGCACAGTTGCCCCATATACATTGCCCATGAGCGCGGAGCTTGTCTTTGTCACTGTCGCAACTTTGCTCCATCAGCGGGAGAAGGCGCTTCGACGCCCCTGTAAGCACATGTTTCTCTGATTCCTTTGTTTCAGGCAAGCCACTGTGACGTCAGACGCCTTTACGCATACAGCTTTGCGATGCTTAGACAGTAATAACATAATTCATGTTTACATTTCTTTAATTTTCGACGCATTGTCGTTATTCGTGACGCATCAATGACCAATTGATTATATGGCAATGCAATGAAAAAAGCGTGTGGAAAACAGTGTTAATGACAGATTTGAGAAGCACATTTCTTCAATGTTGGCCGCATGGCATTCCTGTGCAGGTGACAATGGTAATTTTTCAAAACGACAAGGATATTTAAACACATGATTATTTGTTTGCTGTGCTCTATGGCCTCTGCTACAGACCTCATCGAAATGACACTTAGATATCTTAGGGTGTACATATCAAGTCTTCCCAAATGGTCTAGCGGATAGGAATCTGCCTTGTAACGCAGGGTGGCCCGGGTTCGATTCCCGTCATGGCAAATGATTTTTGTAGAAAAATAAAATGAGTCCCAACGTGTGCAACAGAACAGTTCGAAATCTCGTTACATTTGCATCGTCATGAACATGACTTATATCAGGCTAGCTAATTTTTTCTTTGTTCATTTTAAGTGTAGAAACAATATTTCGTTTGTGAACATTTTTTTCTGCCGTTTTGACAACAGGCTCATGACTAAAGAACACACGGCTGTCTGCTGATTGACGCTTGACTGTAGATTTTCGCTTTGTGTCAAAAGAACTCTCTAACGCACACTTTTTCAAAGTAGGTGAATTCATCAGATCTGTTTGAAACATTGCATTTTATCCATGCACGACGACTACTTAGATACTCGCAGCACAGTTGCGTCATATAAATTGCCCATGAGCGCGGAGCTTGTCTTTGTCACTGTAGCAACTTTGCTCCATCAGCGGGAGAAGGCGGTTCGACGCCCCTGTAAGCACATGTTTCTCTAATTCCTTTGTTTCAGGCAAGCCACTGTGACGTCAGACGCCTTTACGCATACAGCTTTGCGATGCTTAGACAGTAATAACATAATTCATGTTTACATTTCTTTAATTTTCGACGCATTGTCGTTATTCGTGACGCATCAATGACCAATTGATTATATGGCAATGCAATGAAAAAAGCGTGTGGAAAACAGTGTTAATGACAGATTTGAGAAGCACATTTCTTCAATGTTGGCCGCATGGCATTCCTGTGCAGGTGACAAAGGTAATTTTTCAAAACGACAAGGATATTTAAACACATGATTATTTGTTTGCTGTGCTCTATGGCCTCTGCTACAGACCTCATCGAAATGACACTTAGATATCTTAGGGTGTACATATCAAGTCTTCCCAAATGGTCTAGCGGATAGGAATCTGCCTTGTAACGCAAGGCGGCCCGGGTTCGATTCCCGTCATGGCAAAGGATTTTTGTAGAAAAATAAAATGAGTCCCAACGTGTGCAACAGAACAGTTCGAAATCTCGTTACATTTGCATCGTCATGAACATGACTTATATCAGGCTAGCTCATTTTTTCTTTGTTCATTTTAAGTGTAGAAACAATATTTCGTTTGTGACCATTTTTTTCTGCCGTTTTGACAACAGGCTCATGACTAAAGAACACACGGCTGTCTGCTGATTGACGCTTGACTGTAGATTTTCGCTTTGTGTCAAAAGAACTTCCTAACGCACACTTTTTCAAAGTAGGTGAATTCATCAGAACTGTTTGAAACATTGCATTTTATCCAAGCACGACGACTGCTTAGATACTCGCAGCACAGTTGCCCCATATACATTGCCCATGAGCGCGGAGCTTGTCTTTGTCACTGTAGCAACTTTGCTCCATCAGCGGGAGAAGGCGCTTCGACGCCCCTGTAAGCACATGTTTCTCTGATTCCTTTCTTTCAGGCAAGCCACTGTGACGTCAGACGCCTTTACGCATACAGCTTTGCGATGCTTAGACAGTAATAACATAATTCATGTTTACATTTCTTTAATTTTCGACGCATTGTCGTTATTCGTGACGCATCAATGACCAATTGATTATATGGCAATGCAATGAAAAAAGCGTGTGGAAAACAGTGTTAATGACAGATTTGAGAAGCACATTTCTTCAATGTTGGCCGCATGGCATTCCTGTGCAGGTGACAATGGTAATTTTTCAAAACGACAAGGATATTTAAACACATGATTATTTGTTTGCTGTGCTCTATGGCCTCTGCTACAGACCTCATCGAAATGACACTTAGATATCTTAGGGTGTACATATGAAGTCTTCCCAATTGGTCTAGCGGATAGGCATCTACCTTGTAACGCAGGGCGGCCCGGGTTCGATTCCCGTCATGGCAAATGTTTTTTGTAGAAAAATAAAATGAGTCCCAACGTGTGCAACAGAACAGTTCGAAATCTCGTTACATTTGCATCGTCATGAACATGACTTATATCAGGCTAGCTAATTTTTTCTTTGTTCATTTTAAGTGTAGAAACAATATTTCGTTTGTGAACATTTTTTTCTGCCGTTTTGACAACAGGCTCATGACTAAAGAACACACGGCTGTCTGCTGATTGACGCTTGACTGTAGATTTTCGCTTTGTGTCAAAAGAACTCCCTAACGCACACTTTTTCAAAGTAGGTGAATTCATCAGATCTGTTTGATACATTGCATTTTATCCATGCACGACGACTACTTAGATACTCGCAGCACAGTTGCCTCATATAAATTGCCCATGAGCGCGGAGCTTGTCTTTGTCACTGTAGCAACTTTGCTCCATCAGCGGGAGAAGGCGGTTCGACGCCCCTGTAAGCACATGTTTCTCTAATTCCTTTGTTTCAGGCAAGCCACTGTGACGTCAGACGCCTTTACGCATACAGCTTTGCGATGCTTAGACAGTAATAACATAATTCATGTTTACATTTCTTTAATTTTCGACGCATTGTCGTTATTCGTGACGCATCAATGACCAATTGATTATATGGCAATGCAATGAAAAAAGCGTGTGGAAAACAGTGTTAATGACAGATTTGAGAAGCACATTTCTTCAATGTTGGCCGCATGGCATTCCTGTGCAGGTGACAAAGGTAATTTTTCAAAACGACAAGGATATTTAAACACATGATTATTTGTTTGCTGTGCTCTATGGCCTCTGCTACAGACCTCATCGAAATGACACTTAGATATCTTAGGGTGTACATATCAAGTCTTCCCAAATGGTCTAGCGGAAAGGAATCTGCCTTGTCACGCAGGGCGGCCCGGGTTCGATTCCCGTCATGGCAAATGATTTTTGTAGAAAAATAAAATGAGTCCCAACGTGTGCAACAGAACAGTTCGAAATCTCGTTACATTTGCATCGTCATGAACATGACTTATATCAGGCTAGCTAATTTTTTCTTTGTTCATTTTAAGTGTAGAAACAATATTTCGTTTGTGAAAAAAAAATTCTGCCGTTTTGACAACAGGTTCATTACTAAAGAACACACGGCTGTCTGCTGATTGACGCTTGACTGTAGATTTTCGCTTTGTGTCAAAAGAACTCCCTAACGCACACTTTTTCAAAGTAGGTGAATTCATCAGATCTGTTTGAAACATTGCATTTTATCCATGCACGACGACTACTTAGATACTCGCAGCACAGTTGCCTCATATAAATTGCCCATGAGCGCGGAGCTTGTCTTTGTCACTGTAGCAACTTTGCTCCATCAGCGGGAGAAGGCGGTTCGACGCCCCTGTAAGCACATGTTTCTCTAATTCCTTTGTTTCAGGCACGCCACTGTGAGGTCAGACGCCTTTACGCATACAGCTTTGCGATGCTTAGACAGTAATAACATAATTCATGTTTACATTTCTTTAATTTTCGACGCATTGTCGTTATTCGTGACGCATCAATGACCAATTGATTATATGGCAATGCAATGAAAAAAGCGTGTGGAAAACAGTGTTAATGACAGATTTGAGAAGCACATTTCTTCAATGTTGGCCGCATGGCATTCCTGTGCAGGTGACAATGGTAATTTTTCAAAACGACAAGGACATTCACGACAAGTTTCAACACATGATTATTTGTTTGCTGTGCTCTATGGCCTCTGCTACAGACCTCATCGAAATGACACTTAGATATCTTAGGGTGTACATATCAAGTCTTCCCAAATGGTCTAGCGGATAGGAATCTGCCTTGTCACGCAGGGCGGCCCGGGTTCGATTCCCGTCATGGCAGATGATTTTTGTAGAAAAATAAAATGAGTCCCAACGTGTGCAACAGAACAGTTCGAAATCTCGTTACATTTGCATCGTCATGAACATGACTTATATCAGGCTAGCTAATTTTTTCTTTGTTCATTTTAAGTGTAGAAACAATATTTCGTTTGTGAACATTTTTTTCTGCCGTTTTGACAACAGGCTCATGACTAAAGAACACACGGCTGTCTGCTGATTGACGCTTGACTGTAGATTTTCGCTTTGTGTCAAAAGAACTTCCTAACGCACACTTTTTCAAAGTAGGTGAATTCATCAGATCTGTTTGAAACATTGCATTTTATCCATGCACGACGACTGCTTAGATACTCGAAGCACAGTTGCCCCATATAAATTGCCCATGAGCGCGGAGCTTGTCTTTGTCACTGTAGCAACTTTGCTCCATCAGCGGGAGAAGGCGCTTCGACGCCCCTGTAAGCACATGTTTCTCTGATTCCTTTGTTTCAGATTTTTTAGATTAGATTAGATTCAACTTTATTGTCATTGTGCAGAGTACAAGTACAGAGACAACGAAATGCAGTTAGCGTCTAACCAGAAGTGCAAAATAGCAGAAAGTGCAATGAACAGTATTTACAGGTAGTGCAATATATGATCAGTAGTAGTGCAGTATAATATAGTATAGTATAAGCAGTATATATAGCAGTGCAGTATAGCAGTATGTGAGTAGCAGTAGCATTATAGCAGAATAAATAGTTACAGTATGAGCAGTGTAGCAGCATATGAGCTGTATAGGTAATGCAGTCTAGCAGTATATATGTATTAACAGTAACATGAGGTAGATGCAGAATAAATATAAATATGGAATGCCGTATAAACAGTATAAACAAGTATCTACAGTATGTGCAGTAGTATTAAAGAAAATATAGGATATGTGCATTATGTGCATTATGAACAGTATGAACAGTATGGACAGGTATGTACAGAAGAGCAGTGGTATTGAGTAAGAGTAAGAGCAGGGGAGGGGAGTAATAGTGCAATAGTGCAATTGTCCGGGTGGGGGGGGGGGGGGGGGGGGGGGTTGCGGGGGTAGTAGGTTGTCAGGTAGGTGTAGTGTTCGTGTTCAGCAGGGTGACAGCCGCAGGGAAGAAGCTGCCTCTGAACCTACTGGTTCGGGTGCGGAGAGACCTGTAGCGCCTCCCGGAGGGGAGTGGGGTGAAAAGTCTATGGTTGGGGTGAGAGATGTCCTTGACGATGCTGCGTGCCTTACGCAGGCAAGGCAAGCCACTGTGACGTCAGACGCCTTTACGCATACAGCTTTGCGATGCTTAGACAGTAATAACATAATTAATGTTTACATTTCTTTAATTTTCGACGCATTGTCGTTATTCGTGACGCATCAATGACCAATTGATTATATGGCAATGCAATGAAAAAAGCGTGTGGAAAACAGTGTTAATGACAGATTTGAGAAGCACATTTCTTCAATGTTGGCCGCATGGCATTCCTGTGCAGGTGACAATGGTAATTTTTCAAAACGACAAGGATATTTAAACACATGATTATTTGTTTGATGTGCTCTATGGCCTCTGCTACAGACCTCATCGAAATGACACTTAGATATCTTAGGGTGTACATATCAATTCTTCCCAAATGGTCTAGCGGATAGGAATCTGCCTTGTAAGGCAGGGCGGCCCGGGTTCGATTCCCGTCATGGCAAAGGATTTTTGTAGAAAAATAAAATGAGTCCCAACGTGTGCAACAGAACAGTTCGAAATCTCGTTACATTTGCATCGTCATGAACATGACTTATATCAGGCTAGCTAATTTTTTCTTTGTTCATTTTAAGTGTAGAAACAATATTTCGTTTGTGAACATTTTTTTCTGCCGTTTTGACAACAGGCTCATGACTAAAGAACACACGGCTGTCTGCTGATTGACGCTTGACTGTAGATTTTCGCTTTGTGTCAAAAGAACTCCCGAACGCACACTTTTTTAAAGTAGGTGAATTCATCAGATCTGTTTGAAACATTGCATTTTATCCATGCACGACGACTACTTAGATACTCGCAGCACAGTTGCCTCATATAAATTGCCCATGAGCGCGGAGCTTGTCTTTGTCACTGTAGCAACTTTGCTCCATCAGCGGGAGAAGGCGGTTCGACGCCCTTGTAAGCACATGTTTCTCTAATTCCTTTGTTTCAGGCAAGCCACTGTGACGTCAGACGCCTTTACGCATACAGCTTTGCGATGCTTAGACAGTAATAACATAATTCATGTTTACATTTCTTTAATTTTCGACGCATTGTCGTTATTCGTGACGCATCAATGACCAATTGATTATATGGCAATGCAATGAAAAAAGCGTGTGGAAAACAGTGTTAATGACAGATTTGAGAAGCACATTTCTTCAATGTTGGCCGCAGGGCATTCCTGTGCAGGTGACAATGGTAATTTTTCAAAACGACAAGGATATTTAAACACATGATTATTTGTTTGCTGTGCTCTATGGCCTCTGCTACAGACCTCATCGAAATGACACTTAGATATCTTAGGGTGTACCTATCAAGTCTTCCCAAATGGTCTAGCGGATAGGCATCTACCTTGTAACGCAGGGCGGCCCGGGTTCGATTCCCGTCATGGCAAATGTTTTTTGTAGAAAAATAAAATGAGTCCCAACGTGTGCAACAGAACAGTTCGAAATCTCGTTACATTTGCATCGTCATGAACATGACTTATATCAGGCTAGCTCATTTTTTCTTTGTTCATTTTAAGTGTAGAAACAATATTTCGTTTGTGACCATTTTTTTCTGCCGTTTTGACAAGAGGCTCATGACTAAAGAACACACGGCTGTCTGCTGATTGACGCTTGACTGTAGATTTTCGCTTTGTGTCAAAAGAACTTCCTAACGCACACTTTTTCAAAGTAGGTGAATTCATCAGATCTGTTTGAAACATTGCATTTTATCCATGCACGACGACTGCTTAGATACTCGCAGCACAGTTGCCCCATATACATTGCCCATGAGCGCGGAGCTTGTCTTTGTCACTGTCGCATCTTTGCTCCATCAGCGGGAGAAGGCGCTTCGACGCCCCTGTAAGCACATGTTTCTCTGATTCCTTTGTTTCAGGCAAGCCACTGTGACGTCAGACGCCTTTACGCATACAGCTTTGCGATGCTTAGACAGTAATAACATAATTCATGTTTACATTTCTTTAATTTTCGACGCATTGTCGTTATTCGTGACGCATCAATGACCAATTGATTATATGGCAATGCAATGAAAAAAGCGTGTGGAAAACAGTGTTAATGACAGATTTGAGAAGCACATTTCTTCAATGTTGGCCGCATGGCATTCCTGTGCAGGTGACAATGGTAATTTTTCAAAACGACAAGGATATTTAAACACATGATTATTTGTTTGATGTGCTCTATGGCCTCTGCTACAGACCTCATCGAAATGACACTTAGATATCTTAGGGTGTACATATCAAGTTTTCCCAAATGGTCTAGCGGATAGGCATCTACCTTGTAACGCAGGGCGGCTCGGGTTCGATTCCCGTCATGGCAAGTGTTTTTTGTAGAAAAATAAAATGAGTCCCAACGTGTGCAACAGAACAGTTCGAAATCTCGTTACATTTGCATCGTCATGAACATGACTTATATCAGGCTAGCTAATTTTTTCTTTGTTCATTTTAAGTGTAGAAACAATATTTCGTTTGTGACCATTTTTTTCTGCCGTTTTGACAACAGGCTCATGACTAAAGAACACACGGCTGTCTGCTGATTGACGCTTGACTGTAGAATTTCGCTTTGTGTCAAAAGAACTTCCTAACGCACACTTTTTCAAAGTAGGTGAATTCATCAGATCTGTTTGAAACATTGCATTTTATCCATGCACGACGACTGCTTAGATATTCGCAGCACAGTTGCCCCATATACATTGCCCATGAGCGCGGAGCTTGTCTTTGTCACTGTCGCAACTTTCCTCCATCAGCGGGAGAAGTCGCTTCGACGCCCCTATAAGCACATGTTTCTCTAATTCCTTTGTTTCAGGCAAGCCACTGTGACGTCAGACGCCTTTACGCATACAGCTTTGCGATGCTTAGACAGTAATAACATAATTCATGTTTACATTTCTTTAATTTTCGACGCATTGTCGTTATTCGTGACGCATCAATGACCAATTGATTATATGGCAATGCAATGAAAAAAGCGTGTGGAAAACAGTGTTAATGACAGATTTGAGAAGCACATTTCTTCAATGTTGGCCGCATGGCATTCCTGTGCAGGTGACAATGGTAATTTTTCAAAACGACAAGGATATTTAAACACATGATTATTTGTTTGCTGTGCTCTATGGCCTCTGCTACAGACCTCATCGAAATGACACTTAGATATCTTAGGGTGTACATATCAAGTCTTCCCAAATGGTCTAGCGGATAGGAATCTGCCTTGTCACGCAGGGCGGCCCGGGTTCGATTCCCGTCATGGCAAATGATTTTTGTAGAAAAATAAAATGAGTCCCAACGTGTGCAACAGAACAGTTCGAAATCTCGTTACATTTGCATCGTCATGAACATGACTTATATCAGGCTAGCTAATTTTTTCTTTGTTCATTTTAAGTGTAGAAACAATATTTCGTTTGTGAAAAAAAAATTCTGCCGTTTTGACAACAGGTTCATTACTAAAGAACACACGGCTGTCTGCTGATTGACGCTTGACTGTAGATTTTCGCTTTGTGTCAAAAGAACTCCCTAACGCACACTTTTTCAAAGTAGGTGAATTCATCAGATCTGTTTGAAACATTGCATTTTATCCATGCACGACGACTACTTAGATACTCGCAGCACAGTTGCCTCATATAAATTGCCCATGAGCGCGGAGCTTGTCTTTGTCACTGTAGCAACTTTGCTCCATCAGCGGGAGAAGGCGGTTCGACGCCCCTGTAAGCACATGTTTCTCTAATTCCTTTGTTTCAGGCACGCCACTGTGACGTCAGACGCCTTTACGCATACAGCTTTGCGATGCTTAGACAGTAATAACATAATTCATGTTTACATTTCTTTAATTTTCGACGCATTGTCGTTATTCGTGACGCATCAATGACCAATTGATTATATGGCAATGCAATGAAAAAAGCGTGTGGAAAACAGTGTTAATGACAGATTTGAGAAGCACATTTCTTCAATGTTGGCCGCATGGCATTCCTGTGCAGGTGACAATGGTAATTTTTCAAAACGACAAGGATATTTAAACACATGATTATTTGTTTGCTGTGCTCTATGGCCTCTGCTACAGACCTCATCGAAATGACACTTAGATATCTTAGGGTGTACATATCAAGTCTTCCCAAATGGTCTAGCGGATAGGAATCTGCCTTGTCACGCAGGGCGGCCCGGGTTCGATTCCCGTCATGGCAAATGATCTTTGTAGAAAAATAAAATGAGTACCAACGTGTGCAACAGAACAGTTCGAAATCTCGTTACATTTGCATCGTCATGAACATGACTTATATCAGGCTAGCTAATTTTTTCTTTGTTCATTTTAAGTGTAGAAACAATATTTCGTTTGTGAACATTTTTTTCTGCCGTTTTGACAACAGGCTCATGACTAAAGAACACACGGCTGTCTGCTGATTGACGCTTGACTGTAGATTTTCGCTTTGTGTCAAAAGAACTTCCTAACGCACACTTTTTCAAAGTAGGTGAATTCATCAGATCTGTTTGAAACATTGCATTTTATCCATGCACGACGACTGCTTAGATACTCGCAGCACAGTTGCCCCATATAAATTGCCCATGAGCGCGGAGCTTGTCTTTGTCACTGTAGCAACTTTGCTCCATCAGCGGGAGAAGGCGGTTCGACGCCCCTGTAAGCACATGTTTCTCTAATTCCTTTGTTTCAGGCAAGCCACTGTGACGTCAGACGCCTTTACGCATACAGCTTTGCGATGCTTAGACAGTAATAACATAATTCATGTTTACATTTCTTTAATTTTCGACGCATTGTCGTTATTCGTGACGCATCAATGACCAATTGATTATATGGCAATGCAATGAAAAAAGCGTGTGGAAAACAGTGTTAATGACAGATTTGAGAAGCACATTTCTTCAATGTTGGCTGCAGGGCATTCCTGTGCAGGTGACAATGGTAATTTTTCAAAACGACAAGGATATTTAAACACATGATTATTTGTTTGCTGTGCTCTATGGCCTCTGCTACAGACCTCATCGAAATGACACTTAGATATCTTAGGGTGTACATATCAAGTCTTCCCAAATGGTCTAGCGGATAGGCATCTGCCTTGTCACGCAGGGCGGCCCGGGTTCGATTCCCGTCATGGCAAAGGATTTTTGTAGAAAAATAAAATGAGTCCCAACGTGTGCAACAGAACAGTTCGAAATCTCGTTACATTTGCATCGTCATGAACATGACTTATATCAGGCTAGCTAATTTTTTCTTTGTTCATTTTAAGTGTAGAAACAATATTTCGTTTGTGAACATTTTTTTCTGCCGTTTTGACAACAGGCTCATTACTAAAGAACACACGGCTGTCTGCTGATTGACGCTTGACTGTAGATTTTCGCTTTGTGTCAAAAGAACTCCCTAACGCACACTTTTTCAAAGTAGGTGAATTCATCAGATCTGTTTGAAACATTGCATTTTATCCATGCACGACGACTACTTAGATACTCGCAGCACAGTTGCCTCATATAAATTGCCCATGAGCGCGGAGCTTGTCTTTGTCACTGTAGCAACTTTGCTCCATCAGCGGGAGAAGGAGGTTCGACGCCCCTGTAAGCACATGTTTCTCTAATTCCTTTGTTTCAGGCAAGCCACTGTGACGTCAGACGCCTTTACGCATACAGCTTTGCGATGCTTAGACAGTAATAACATAATTCATGTTTACATTTCTTTAATTTTCGACGCATTGTCGTTATTCGTGACGCATCAATGACCAATTGATTATATGGCAATGCAATGAAAAAAGCGTGTGGAAAACAGTGTTAATGACAGATTTGAGAAGCACATTTCTTCAATGTTGGCCGCATGGCATTCCTGTGCAGGTGACAATGGTAATTTTTCAAAACGACAAGGATATTTAAACACATGATTATTTGTTTGCTGTGCTCTATGGCCTCTGCTACAGACCTCATCGAAATGACACTTAGATATCTTAGTGTGTACATATCAAGTCTTCCCAAATGGTCTAGCGGATAGGCATCTGCCTTGTCACGCAGGGAGGCCCCGGTTCGATTCCCGTCATGGCAAAGGATTTTTGTAGAAAAATAAAATGAGTCCCAACGTGTGCAACAGAACAGTTCGAAATCTCGTTACATTTGCATCGTCATGAACATGACTTATATCAGGCTAGCAAATTTTTTCTTTGTTCATTTTAAGTGTAGAAACAAAATTTCGTTTGTGAACATTTTTTTCTGCCGTTTTGACAACAGGCTCATGACTAAAGAACACACGGCTGTCTGCTGATTGACGCTTGACTGTAGATTTTCGCTTTGTGTCAAAAGAACTTCCTAACGCACACTTTTTCAAAGTAGGTGAATTCATCAGATCTGTTTGAAACATTGCATTTTATCCATGCACGACGACTGCTTAGATACTCGCAGCACAGTTGCCCCATATAAATTGCCCATGAGCGCGGAGCTTGTCTTTGTCACTGTAGCAACTTTGCTCCATCAGCGGGAGAAGGCGGTTCGACGCCCCTGTAAGCACATGTTTCTCTAATTCCTTTGTTTCAGGCAAGCCACTGTGACGTCAGACGCCTTTACGCATACAGCTTTGCGATGCTTAGACAGTAATAACATAATTCATGTTTACATTTCTTTAATTTTCGACGCATTGTCGTTATTCGTGACGCATCAATGACCAATTGATTATATGGCAATGCAATGAAAAAAGCGTGTGGAAAACAGTGTTAATGACAGATTTGAGAAGCACATTTCTTCAATGTTGGCTGCAGGGCATTCCTGTGCAGGTGACAATGGTAATTTTTCAAAACGACAAGGATATTTAAACACATGATTATTTGTTTGCTGTGCTCTATGGCCTCTGCTACAGACCTCATCGAAATGACACTTAGATATCTTAGGGTGTACATATCAAGTCTTCCCAAATGGTCTAGCGGATAGGCATCTGCCTTGTCACGCAGGGCGGCCCGGGTTCGATTCCCGTCATGGCAAAGGATTTTTGTAGAAAAATAAAATGAGTCCCAACGTGTGCAACAGAACAGTTCGAAATCTCGTTACATTTGCATCGTCATGAACATGACTTATATCAGGCTAGCTAATTTTTTCTTTGTTCATTTTAAGTGTAGAAACAATATTTCGTTTGTGAACATTTTTTTCTGCCGTTTTGACAACAGGCTCATTACTAAAGAACACACGGCTGTCTGCTGATTGACGCTTGACTGTAGATTTTCGCTTTGTGTCAAAAGAACTCCCTAACGCACACTTTTTCAAAGTAGGTGAATTCATCAGATCTGTTTGAAACATTGCATTTTATCCATGCACGACGACTACTTAGATACTCGCAGCACAGTTGCCTCATATAAATTGCCCATGAGCGCGGAGCTTGTCTTTGTCACTGTAGCAACTTTGCTCCATCAGCGGGAGAAGGAGGTTCGACGCCCCTGTAAGCACATGTTTCTCTAATTCCTTTGTTTCAGGCAAGCCACTGTGACGTCAGACGCCTTTACGCATACAGCTTTGCGATGCTTAGACAGTAATAACATAATTCATGTTTACATTTCTTTAATTTTCGACGCATTGTCGTTATTCGTGACGCATCAATGACCAATTGATTATATGGCAATGCAATGAAAAAAGCGTGTGGAAAACAGTGTTAATGACAGATTTGAGAAGCACATTTCTTCAATGTTGGCCGCATGGCATTCCTGTGCAGGTGACAATGGTAATTTTTCAAAACGACAAGGATATTTAAACACATGATTATTTGTTTGCTGTGCTCTATGGCCTCTGCTACAGACCTCATCGAAATGACACTTAGATATCTTAGTGTGTACATATCAAGTCTTCCCAAATGGTCTAGCGGATAGGCATCTGCCTTGTCACGCAGGGAGGCCCCGGTTCGATTCCCGTCATGGCAAAGGATTTTTGTAGAAAAATAAAATGAGTCCCAACGTGTGCAACAGAACAGTTCGAAATCTCGTTACATTTGCATCGTCATGAACATGACTTATATCAGGCTAGCAAATTTTTTCTTTGTTCATTTTAAGTGTAGAAACAAAATTTCGTTTGTGAACATTTTTTTCTGCCGTTTTGACAACAGGCTCATGACTAAAGAACACACGGCTGTCTGCTGATTGACGCTTGACTGTAGATTTTCGCTTTGTGTCAAAAGAACTTCCTAACGCACACTTTTTCAAAGTAGGTGAATTCATCAGATCTGTTTGAAACATTGCATTTTATCCATGCACGACGACTGCTTAGATACTCGCAGCACAGTTGCCCCATATAAATTGCCCATGAGCGCGGAGCTTGTCTTTGTCACTGTAGCAACTTTGCTCCATCAGCGGGAGAAGGCGGTTCGACGCCCCTGTAAGCACATGTTTCTCTAATTCCTTTGTTTCAGGCAAGCCACTGTGACGTCAGACGCCTTTACGCATACAGCTTTGCGATGCTTAGACAGTAATAACATAATTCATGTTTACATTTCTTTAATTTTCGACGCATTGTCGTTATTCGTGACGCATCAATGACCAATTGATTATATGGCAATGCAATGAAAAAAGCGTGTGGAAAACAGTGTTAATGACAGATTTGAGAAGCACATTTCTTCAATGTTGGCTGCAGGGCATTCCTGTGCAGGTGACAATGGTAATTTTTCAAAACGACAAGGATATTTAAACACATGATTATTTGTTTGCTGTGCTCTATGGCCTCTGCTACAGACCTCATCGAAATGACACTTAGATATCTTAGGGTGTACATATCAAGTCTTCCCAAATGGTCTAGCGGATAGGCATCTGCCTTGTCACGCAGGGCGGCCCGGGTTCGATTCCCGTCATGGCAAAGGATTTTTGTAGAAAAATAAAATGAGTCCCAACGTGTGCAACAGAACAGTTCGAAATCTCGTTACATTTGCATCGTCATGAACATGACTTATATCAGGCTAGCTAATTTTTTCTTTGTTCATTTTAAGTGTAGAAACAATATTTCGTTTGTGAACATTTTTTTCTGCCGTTTTGACAACAGGCTCATTACTAAAGAACACACGGCTGTCTGCTGATTGACGCTTGACTGTAGATTTTCGCTTTGTGTCAAAAGAACTCCCTAACGCACACTTTTTCAAAGTAGGTGAATTCATCAGATCTGTTTGAAACATTGCATTTTATCCATGCACGACGACTACTTAGATACTCGCAGCACAGTTGCCTCATATAAATTGCCCATGAGCGCGGAGCTTGTCTTTGTCACTGTAGCAACTTTGCTCCATCAGCGGGAGAAGGAGGTTCGACGCCCCTGTAAGCACATGTTTCTCTAATTCCTTTGTTTCAGGCAAGCCACTGTGACGTCAGACGCCTTTACGCATACAGCTTTGCGATGCTTAGACAGTAATAACATAATTCATGTTTACATTTCTTTAATTTTCGACGCATTGTCGTTATTCGTGACGCATCAATGACCAATTGATTATATGGCAATGCAATGAAAAAAGCGTGTGGAAAACAGTGTTAATGACAGATTTGAGAAGCACATTTCTTCAATGTTGGCCGCATGGCATTCCTGTGCAGGTGACAATGGTAATTTTTCAAAACGACAAGGATATTTAAACACATGATTATTTGTTTGCTGTGCTCTATGGCCTCTGCTACAGACCTCATCGAAATGACACTTAGATATCTTAGTGTGTACATATCAAGTCTTCCCAAATGGTCTAGCGGATAGGCATCTGCCTTGTCACGCAGGGAGGCCCCGGTTCGATTCCCGTCATGGCAAAGGATTTTTGTAGAAAAATAAAATGAGTCCCAACGTGTGCAACAGAACAGTTCGAAATCTCGTTACATTTGCATCGTCATGAACATGACTTATATCAGGCTAGCAAATTTTTTCTTTGTTCATTTTAAGTGTAGAAACAAAATTTCGTTTGTGAACATTTTTTTCTGCCGTTTTGACAACAGGCTCATTACTAAAGAACACACGGCTGTCTGCTGATTGACGCTTGACTGTAGATTTTCGCTTTGTGTCAAAAGAACTCCCTAACGCACACTTTTTCAAAGTAGGTGAATTCATCAGATCTGTTTGAAACATTGCATTTTATCCATGCACGACGACTACTTAGATACTCGCAGCACAGTTGCCTCATATAAATTGCCCATGAGCGCGGAGCTTGTCTTTGTCACTGTAGCAACTTTGCTCCATCAGCGGGAGAAGGAGGTTCGACGCCCCTGTAAGCACATGTTTCTCTAATTCCTTTGTTTCAGGCAAGCCACTGTGACGTCAGACGCCTTTACGCATACAGCTTTGCGATGCTTAGACAGTAATAACATAATTCATGTTTACATTTCTTTAATTTTCGACGCATTGTCGTTATTCGTGACGCATCAATGACCAATTGATTATATGGCAATGCAATGAAAAAAAGCGTGTGGAAAACAGTGTTAATGACAGATTTGAGAAGCACATTTCTTCAATGTTGGCTGCAGGGCATTCCTGTGCAGGTGACAATGGTAATTTTTCAAAACGACAAGGATATTTAAACACATGATTATTTGTTTGCTGTGCTCTATGGCCTCTGCTACAGACCTCATCGAAATGACACTTAGATATCTTAGGGTGTACATATCAAGTCTTCCCAAATGGTCTAGCGGATAGGCATCTACCTTGTAACGCAGGGCGGCCCGGGTTCGATTCTCGTCATGGCAAATGTTTTTTGTAGAAAAATAAAATGAGTCCCAACGTGTGCAACAGAACAGTTTGAAATCTCGTTACATTTGCATCGTCATGAACATGACTTATATCAGGCTAGCTAATTTTTTCTTTGTTCATTTTAAGTGTAGAAACAATATTTCGTTTGTGAACATTTTTTTCTGCCGTTTTGACAACAGGCTCATGACTAAAGAACACACGGCTGTCTGCTGATTGACGCTTGACTGTAGATTTTCGCTTTGTGTCAAAAGAACTCCCTAACGCACACTTTTTCAAAGTAGGTGAATTCATCAGATCTGTTTGAAACATTGCATTTTATCCATGCACGACGACTACTTAGATACTCGCAGCACAGTTGCCTCATATAAATTGCCCGTGAGCGCGGAGCTTGTCTTTGTCACTGTAGCAACTTTGCTCCATCAGCGGGAGAAGGCGGTTCGACGCCCCTGTAAGCACATGTTTCTCTAATTCCTTTGTTTCAGGCAAGCCACTGTGACGTCAGACGCCTTTACGCATACAGCTTTGCGATGCTTAGACAGTAATAACATAATTCATGTTTACATTTCTTTAATTTTCGACGCATTGTCGTTATTCGTGACGCATCAATGACCAATTGATTATATGGCAATGCAATGAAAAAAGCGTGTGGAAAACAGTGTTAATGACAGATTTGAGAAGCACATTTCTTCAATGTTGGCCGCATGGCATTCCTGTGCAGGTGACAATGGTAATTTTTCAAAACCACAAGGATATTTAAACACATGATTATTTGTTTGCTGTGCTCTATGGCCTCTGCTACAGACGTCATCGAAATGACACTTAGGTATCTTAGGGTGTACATATCAAGTCTTCCCAAATGGTCTAGCGGATAGGCATCTGCCTTGTCACGCAGGGCGGCCCGGGTTCGATTCCCGTCATGGCAAAGGATTTTTGTAGAAAAATAAAATGAGTCCCAACGTGTGCAACAGAACAGTTCGAAATCTCGTTACATTTGCATCGTCATGAACATGACTTATATCAGGCTAGCTAATTTTTTCTTTGTTCATTTTAAGTGTAGAAACAATATTTCGTTTGTGAACATTTTTTTCTGCCGTTTTGACAACAGGCTCATTACTAAAGAACACACGGCTGTCTGCTGATTGACGCTTGACTGTAGACTTTCGCTTTGTGTCAAAAGAACTTCCTAACGCACACTTTTTCAAAGTAGGTGAATTCATCAGATCTGTTTGAAACATTGCATTTTATCCATGCACGACGACTGCTTAGATACTCGCAGCACAGTTGCCCCATATAAATTGCCCATGAGCGCGGAGCTTGTCTTTGTCACTGTAGCAACTTTGCTCCATCAGCGGGAGAAGGCGGTTCGCCGCCCCTGTAAGCACATGTTTCTCTAATTCCTTTGTTTCAGACAAGCCACTGTGACGTCAGACGCCTTTACGCATACAGCTTTGCGATGCTTAGACAGTAATAACATAATTCATGTTTACATTTCTTTAATTTTCGACGCATTGTCGTTATTCGTGACGCATCAATGACCAATTGATTATATGGCAATGCAATGAAAAAAGCGTGTGGAAAACAGTGTTAATGACAGATTTGAGAAGCACATTTCTTCAATGTTGGCCGCAGGGCATTCCTGTGCAGGTGACAATGGTAATTTTTCAAAACGACAAGGATATTTAAACACTTGATTATTTGTTTGCTGTGCTCTATGGCCTCTGCTACAGACCTCATCGAAATGACACTTAGATATCTTAGGGTGTACATATCAAGTCTTCCCAAATGGTCTAGCGGATAGGAATCTGCCTTGTCACGCAGGGCGGCCCGGGTTCGATTCCCGTCATGGCAAAGGATTTTTGTAGAAAAATAAAATGAGTCCCAACGTGTGCAACAGAACAGTTCGAAATCTCGTTACATTTGCATCGTCATGAACATGACTTATATCAGGCTAGCTAATTTTTTCTTTGTTCATTTTAAGTGTAGAAACAATATTTCGTTTGTGAACATTTTTTTCTGCCGTTTTGACAACAGGCTCATGACTAAAGAACACACGGCTATCTGCTGATTGACGCTTGACTGTAGATTTTCGCTTTGTGTCAAAAGAACTCCCTAACGCACACTTTTTCAAAGTAGGTGAATTCATCAGATCTGTTTGAAACATTGCATTTTATCCATGCACGACGACTACTTAGATACTCGCAGCACAGTTGCCTCATATAAATTGCCCATGAGCGCGGAGCTTGTCTTTGTCACTGTAGCAACTTTGCTCCATCAGCGGGAGAAGGTGGTTCGACGCCCCTGTAAGCACATGTTTCTCTAATTCCTTTGTTTCAGGCAAGCCACTGTGACGTCAGACGCCTTTACGCATACAGCTTTGCGATGCTTAGACAGTAATAACATAATTCATGTTTACATTTCTTTAATTTTCGACGCATTGTCGTTATTCGTGACGCATCAATGACCAATTGATTATATGGCAATGCAATGAAAAAAGCGTGTGGAAAACAGTGTTAATGACAGATTTGAGAAGCACATTTCTTCAATGTTGGCTGCAGGGCATTCCTGTGCAGGTGACAATGGTAATTTTTCAAAACGACAAGGATATTTAAACACATGATTATTTGTTTGCTGTGCTCTATGGCCTCTGCTACAGACCTCATCGAAATGACACTTAGATATCTTAGGGTGTACATATCAAGTCTTCCCAAATGGTCTAGCGGATAGGCATCTGCCTTGTCACGCAGGGCGGCCCGGGTTCGATTCCCGTCATGGCAAAGGATTTTTGTAGAAAAATAAAATGAGTCCCAACGTGTGCAACAGAACAGTTCGAAATCTCGTTACATTTGCATCGTCATGAACATGACTTATATCAGGCTAGCTAATTTTTTCTTTGTTCATTTTAAGTGTAGAAACAATATTTCGTTTGTGAACATTTTTTTCTGCCGTTTTGACAACAGGCTCATTACTAAAGAACACACGGCTGTCTGCTGATTGACGCTTGACTGTAGACTTTCGCTTTGTGTCAAAAGAACTTCCTAACGCACACTTTTTCAAAGTAGGTGAATTCATCAGATCTGTTTGAAACATTGCATTTTATCCATGCACGACGACTACTTAGATACTCGCAGCACAGTTGCCTCATATAAATTGCCCATGAGCGCGGAGCTTGTCTTTGTCACTGTAGCAACTTTGCTCCATCAGCGGGAGAAGGCGGTTCGACGCCCCTGTAAGCACATGTTTCTCTAATTCCTTTGTTTCAGGCAAGCCACTGTGACGTCAGACGCCTTTACGCATACAGCTTTGCGATGCTTAGACAGTAATAACATAATTCATGTTTACATTTCTTTAATTTTCGACGCATTGTCGTTATTCGTGACGCATCAATGACCAATTGATTATATGGCAATGCAATGAAAAAAGCGTGTGGAAAACAGTGTTAATGACAGATTTGAGAAGCACATTTCTTCAATGTTGGCCGCATGGCATTCCTGTGCAGGTGACAATGGTAATTTTTCAAAACGACAAGGATATTTAAACACATGATTATTTGTTTGCTGTGCTCTATGGCCTCTGCTACAGACCTCATCGAAATGACACTTAGATATCTTAGGGTGTACATATCAAGTCTTCCCAAATGGTCTAGCGGATAGGAATCTGCCTTGTAACGTAGGGCGGCCCGTGTTCGATTCCCGTCATGGCCAAGGATTTTTGTAGAAAAATAAAATGAGTCCCAACGTGTGCAACAGAACAGTTCGAAATCTCGTTACATTTGCATCGTCATGAACATGACTTATATCAGGCTAGCTAATTTTGTCTTTGTTCATTTTAAGTGTAGAAACAATATTTCGTTTGTGAACATTTTTTTCTGCCGTTTTGACAACAGGCTCATGACTAAAGAACACACGGCTGTCTGCTGATTGACGCTTGACTGTAGATTTTCGCTTTGTGTCAAAAGAACTTCCTAACGCACACTTTTTCAAAGTAGGTGAATTCATCAGATCTGTTTGAAACATTGCATTTTATCCATGCACGACGACTACTTAGATACTCGCAGCACAGTTGCCTCATATAAATTGCCCATGAGCGCGGAGCTTGTCTTTGTCACTGTAGCAACTTTGCTCCATCAGCGGGAGAAGGCGGTTCGACGCCCCTGTAAGCACATGTTTCTCTAATTCCTTTGTTTCAGGCAAGCCACTGTGACGTCAGACGCCTTTACGCATACAGCTTTGCGATGCTTAGACAGTAATAACATAATTCATGTTTACATTTCTTTAATTTTCGACGCATTGTCGTTATTCGTGACGCATCAATGACCAATTGATTATATGGCAATGCAATGAAAAAAGCGTGTGGAAAACAGTGTTAATGACAGATTTGAGAAGCACATTTCTTCAATGTTGGCCGCATGGCATTCCTGTGCAGGTGACAATGGTAATTTTTCAAAACGACAAGGATATTTAAACACATGATTATTTGTTTGCTGTGCTCTATGGCCTCTGCTACAGACCTCATCGAAATGACACTTAGATATCTTAGGGTGTACATATCAAGTCTTCCCAAATGGTCTAGCGGATAGGAATCTGCCTTGTAACGTAGGGCGGCCCGTGTTCGATTCCCGTCATGGCCAAGGATTTTTGTAGTAAAATAAAATGAGTCCCAACGTGTGCAACAGAACAGTTCGAAATCTCGTTACATTTGCATCGTCATGAACATGACTTATATCAGGCTAGCTAATTTTGTCTTTGTTCATTTTAAGTGTAGAAACAATATTTCGTTTGTGAACATTTTTTTCTTCCGTTTTGACAACAGGCTCATGACTAAAGAACACACGGCTGTCTGCTGATTGACGCTTGACTGTAGATTTTCGCTTTGTGTCAAAAGAACTTCCTAACGCACACTTTTTCAAAGTAGGTGAATTCATCAGATCTGTTTGAAACATTGCATTTTATCCATGCACGACGACTACTTAGATACTCGCAGCACAGTTGCCTCATATAAATTGCCCATGAGCGCGGAGCTTGTCTTTGTCACTGTAGCAACTTTGCTCCATCAGCGGGAGAAGGCGGTTCGACGCCCCTGTAAGCACATGTTTCTCTAATTCCTTTGTTTCAGGCAAGCCACTGTGACGTCAGACGCCTTTACGCATACAGCTTTGCGATGCTTAGACAGTAATAACATAATTCATGTTTACATTTCTTTAATTTTCGACGCATTGTCGTTATTCGTGACGCATCAATGACCAATTGATTATATGGCAATGCAATGAAAAAAGCGTGTGGAAAACAGTGTTAATGACAGATTTGAGAAGCACATTTCTTCAATGTTGGCCGCATGGCATTCCTGTGCAGGTGACAATGGTAATTTTTCAAAACGACAAGGATATTTAAACACATGATTATTTGTTTGCTGTGCTCTATGGCCTCTGCTAAGGACCTCATCGAAATGACACTTAGATATCTTAGGGTGTACATATCAAGTCTTCCCAAATGGTCTAGCGGATAGGAATCTGCCTTGTAACGTAGGGCGGCCCGTGTTCGATTCCCGTCATGGCCAAGGATTTTTGTAGAAAAATAAAATGAGTCCCAACGTGTGCAACAGAACAGTTCGAAATCTCGTTACATTTGCATCGTCATGAACATGACTTATATCAGGCTAGCTAATTTTGTCTTTGTTCATTTTAAGTGTAGAAACAATATTTCGTTTGTGAACATTTTTTTCTTCCGTTTTGACAACAGGCTCATGACTAAAGAACACACGGCTGTCTGCTGATTGACGCTTGACTGTAGATTTTCGCTTTGTGTCAAAAGAACTTCCTAACGCACACTTTTTCAAAGTAGGTGAATTCATCAGATCTGTTTGAAACATTGCATTTTATCCATGCACAACGACTACTTAGATACTCGCAGCACAGTTGCCTCATATAAATTGCCCATGAGCGCGGAGCTTGTCTTTGTCACTGTAGCAACTTTGCTCCATCAGCGGGAGAAGGAGGTTCGACGCCCCTGTAAGCACATGTTTCTCTAATTCCTTTGTTTCAGGCAAGCCACTGTGACGTCAGACGCCTTTACGCATACAGCTTTGCGATGCTTAGACAGTAATAACATAATTCATGTTTACATTTCTTTAATTTTCGACGCATTGTCGTTATTCGTGACGCATCAATGACCAATTGATTATATGGCAATGCAATGAAAAAAGCGTGTGGAAAACAGTGTTAATGACAGATTTGAGAAGCACATTTCTTCAATGTTGGCCGCATGGCATTCCTGTGCAGGTGACAATGGTAATTTTTCAAAACGACAAGGATATTTAAACACATGATTATTTGTTTGCTGTGCTCTATGGCCTCTGCTACAGACCTCATCGAAATGACACTTAGATATCTTAGGGTGTACATATCAAGTCTTCCCAAATGGTCTAGCGGATAGGAATCTGCCTTGTAACGTAGGGCGGCCCGTGTTCGATTCCCGTCATGGCAAAGGATTTTTGTAGAAAAATAAAATGAGTCCCAACGTGTGCAACAGAACAGTTCGAAATCTCGTTACATTTGCATCGTCATGAACATGACTTATATCAGGCTAGCTAATTTTGTCTTTGTTCATTTTAAGTGTAGAAACAATATTTCGTTTGTGAACATTTTTTTCTGCCGTTTTGACAACAGGCTCATGACTAAAGAACACACGGCTGTCTGCTGATTGACGCTTGACTGTAGATTTTCGCTTTGTGTCAAAAGAACTTCCTAACGCACACTTTTTCAAAGTAGGTGAATTCATCAGATCTGTTTGAAACATTGCATTTTATCCATGCACAACGACTACTTAGATACTCGCAGCACAGTTGCCTCATATAAATTGCCCATGAGCGCGGAGCTTGTCTTTGTCACTGTAGCAACTTTGCTCCATCAGCGGGAGAAGGAGGTTCGACGCCCCTGTAAGCACATGTTTCTCTAATTCCTTTGTTTCAGGCAAGCCACTGTGACGTCAGACGCCTTTACGCATACAGCTTTGCGATGCTTAGACAGTAATAACATAATTCATGTTTACATTTCTTTAATTTTCGACGCATTGTCGTTATTCGTGACGCATCAATGACCAATTGATTATATGCCAATGCAATGAAAAAAGCGTGTGGAAAACAGTGTTAATGACAGATTTGAGAAGCACATTTCTTCAATGTTGGCCGCATGGCATTCCTGTGCAGGTGACAATGGTAATTTTTCAAAACGACAAGGATATTTAAACACATGATTATTTGTTTGCTGTGCTCTATGGCCTCTGCTACAGACCTCATCGAAATGACACTTAGATATCTTAGGGTGTACATATTAAGTCTTCCCAAATGGTCTAGCGGATAGGAATCTGCCTTGTCACGCAGGGCGGCCCGGGTTCGATTCCCGTCATGGCAAAGGATTTTTGTAGAAAAATAAAATGAGTCCCAACGTGTGCAACAGAACAGTTCGAAATCTCGTTACATTTGCATCGTCATGAACATGACTTATATCAGGCTAGCTAATTTTTTCTTTGTTCATTTTAAGTGTAGAAACAATATTTCGTTTGTGAACATTTTTTTCTGCCGTTTTGACAACAGGCTCATGACTAAAGAACACACGGCTGTCTGCTGATTGACGCTTGACTGTAGATTTTCGCTTTGTGTCAAAAGAACTTCCTAACGCACACTTTTTCAATGTAGGTGAATTCATCAGATCTGTTTGAAACATTGCATTTTATCCATGCACGACGACTACTTAGATACTCGCAGCACAGTTGCCTCATATAAATTGCCCATGAGCGCGGAGCTTGTCTTTGTCACTGTAGCAACTTTGCTCCATCAGCGGGAGAAGGCGGTTCGACGCCCCTGTAAGCACATGTTTCTCTAATTCCTTTGTTTCAGGCAAGCCACTGTGACGTCAGACGCCTTTACGCATACAGCTTTGCGATGCTTAGACAGTAATAACATAATTCATGTTTACATTTCTTTAATTTTCGACGCATTGTCGTTATTCGTGACGCATCAATGACCAATTGATTATATGGCAATGCAATGAAAAAAGCGTGTGGAAAACAGTGTTAATGACAGATTTGAGAAGCACATTTCTTCAATGTTGGCCGCATGGCATTCCTGTGCAGGTGACAATGGTAATTTTTCAAAACGACAAGGATATTTAAACACATGATTATTTGTTTGCTGTGCTCTATGGCCTCTGCTACAGACCTCATCGAAATGACACTTAGATATCTTAGGGTGTACATATCAAGTCTTCCCAAATGGTCTAGCGGATAGGCATCTACATTGTAACGCAGGGTGTCCCGGGTTCGATTCCCGTCATGGCAAATGTTTTTTGTAGAAAAATAAAATGAGTCCCAACGTGTGCAACAGAACAGTTCGAAATCTCGTTACATTTGCATCGTCATGAACATGACTTATATCAGGCTAGCTAATTTTTTCTTTGTTCATTTTAAGTGTAGAAACAATATTTCGTTTGTGAACATTTTTTTCTGCCGTTTTGACAACAGGCTCATGACTAAAGAACACACGGCTGTCTGCTGATTGACGCTTGACTGTAGATTTTCGCTTTGTGTCAACAGAACTTCCTAACGCACACTTTTTCAAAGTAGGTGAATTCATCAGATCTGTTTGAAACATTGCATTTTATCCATGCACGACGACTACTTAGATACTCGCAGCACAGTTGCCTCATATAAATTGCCCATGAGCGCGGAGCTTGTCTTTGTCACTGTAGCAACTTTGCTCCATCAGCGGGAGAAGGCGGTTCGACGCCCCTGTAAGCACATGTTTCTCTAATTCCTTTGTTTCAGGCAAGCCACTGTGACGTCAGACGCCTTTACGCATACAGCTTTGCGATGCTTAGACAGTAATAACATAATTCATGTTTACATTTCTTTAATTTTCGACGCATTGTCGTTATTCGTGACGCATCAATGACCAATTGATTATATGGCAATGCAATGAAAAAAGCGTGTGGAAAACAGTGTTAATGACAGATTTGAGAATCACATTTCTTCAATGTTGGCCGCATGGTATTCCTGTGCAGGTGACAATGGTAATTTTTCAAAACGACAAGGATATTTAAACACATGATTATTTGTTTGCTGTGCTCTATGGCCTCTGCTACAGACCTCATCGAAATGACACTTAGATATCTTAGGGTGTACATATCAAGTCTTCCCAAATGGTCTAGCGGATAGGAATCTGCCTTGTAACGCAGGGCGGCCCGTGTTCGATTCCCGTCATGGCAAAGGATTTTTGTAGAAAAATAAAATGAGTCCCAACGTGTGCAACAGAACAGTTCGAAATCTCGTTACATTTGCATCGTCATGAACATGACTTATATCAGGCTAGCTAATTTTTTCTTTGTTCATTTTAAGTGTAGAAACAATATTTCGTTTGTGAACATTTTTTTCTGCCGTTTTGACAACAGGCTCATGACTAAAGAACACACGGCTGTCTGCTGATTGACGCTTGACTGTAGATTTTCGCTTTGTGTCAAAAGAACTCCCTAACGCACACTTTTTCAATGTAGGTGAATTCATCAGATCTGTTTGAAACATTGCATTTTATCCATGCACGACGACTACTTAGATACTCGCAGCACAGTTGCCTCATATAAATTGCCCATGAGCGCGGAGCTTGTCTTTGTCACTGTAGCAACTTTGCTCCATCAGCGGGAGAAGGCGGTTCGACGCCCCTGTAAGCACATGTTTCTCTAATTCCTTTGTTTCAGGCAAGCCACTGTGACGTCAGACGCCTTTACGCATACAGCTTTGCGATGCTTAGACAGTAATAACATAATTCATGTTTACATTTCTTTAATTTTCGACGCATTGTCGTTATTCGTGACGCATCAATGACCAATTGATTATATGGCAATGCAATGAAAAAAGCGTGTGGAAAACAGTGTTAATGACAGATTTGAGAAGCACATTTCTTCAATGTTGGCCGCATGGCATTCCTGTGCAGGTGACAATGGTAATTTTTCAAAACGACAAGGATATTTAAACACATGATTATTTGTTTGCTGTGCTCTATGGCCTCTGCTACAGACCTCATCGAAATGACACTTAGATATCTTAGGGTGTACATATCAAGTCTTCCCAAATGGTCTAGCGGATAGGCATCTACCTTGTAACGCAGGGTGTCCCGGGTTCGATTCCCGTCATGGCAAATGTTTTTTGTAGAAAAATAAAATGAGTCCCAACGTGTGCAACAGAACAGTTCGAAATCTCCTTACATTTGCATCGTCATGAACATGACTTATATCAGGCTAGCTAATTTTTTCTTTGTTCATTTTAAGTGTAGAAACAATATTTCGTTTGTGAACATTTTTTTCTGCCGTTTTGACAACAGGCTCATGACTAAAGAACACACGGCTGTCTGCTGATTGACGCTTGACTGTAGATTTTCGCTTTGTGTCAAAAGAACTTCCTAACGCACACTTTTTCAAAGTAGGTGAATTCATCAGATCTGTTTGAAACATTGCATTTTATCCATGCACGACGACTACTTAGATACTCGCAGCACAGTTGCCTCATATAAATTGCCCATGAGCGCGGAGCTTGTCTTTGTCACTGTAGCAACTTTGCTCCATCAGCGGGAGAAGGCGGTTCGACGCCCCTGTAAGCACATGTTTCTCTAATTCCTTTGTTTCAGGCAAGCCACTGTGACGTCAGACGCCTTTACGCATACAGCTTTGCGATGCTTAGACAGTAATAACATAATTCATGTTTACATTTCTTTAATTTTCGACGGATTGTCGTTATTCGTGACGCATCAATGACCAATTGATTATATGGCAATGCAATGAAAAAAGCGTGTGGAAAACAGTGTTAATGACAGATTTGAGAAGCACATTTCTTCAATGTTGGCCGCATGGCATTCCTGTGCAGGTGACAATGGTAATTTTTCAAAACGACAAGGATATTTAAACACATGATTATTTGTTTGCTGTGCTCTATGGCCTCTGCTACAGACCTCATCGAAATGACACTTAGATATCTTAGGGTGTACATATCAAGTCTTCCCAAATGGTCTAGCGGATAGGAATCTGCCTTGTAACGTAGGGCGGCCCGTGTTCGATTCCCGTCATGGCCAAGGATTTTTGTAGAAAAATAAAATGAGTCCCAACGTGTGCAACAGAACAGTTCGAAATCTCGTTACATTTGCATCGTCATGAACATGACTTATATCAGGCTAGCTAATTTTTTCTTTGTTCATTTTAAGTGTAGAAACAATATTTCGTTTGTGAACATTTTTTTCTGCCGTTTTGACAACAGGCTCATGACTAAAGAACACACGGCTGTCTGCTGATTGACGCTTGACTGTAGATTTTCGCTTTGTGTCAAAAGAACTTCCTAACGCACACTTTTTCAAAGTAGGTGAATTCATCAGATCTGTTTGAAACATTGCATTTTATCCATGCACGACGACTACTTAGATACTCGCAGCACAGTTGCCTCATATAAATTGCCCATGAGCGCGGAGCTTGTCTTTGTCACTGTAGCAACTTTGCTCCATCAGCGGGAGAAGGCGGTTCGACGCCCCTGTAAGCACATGTTTCTCTAATTCCTTTGTTTCAGGCAAGCCACTGTGACGTCAGACGCCTTTACGCATACAGCTTTGCGATGCTTAGACAGTAATAACATAATTCATGTTTACATTTCTTTAATTTTCGACGCATTGTCGTTATTCGTGACGCATCAATGACCAATTGATTATATGGCAATGCAATGAAAAAAGCGTGTGGAAAACAGTGTTAATGACAGATTTGAGAAGCACATTTCTTCAATGTTGGCCGCATGGCATTCCTGTGCAGGTGACAATGGTAATTTTTCAAAACGACAAGGATATTTAAACACATGATTATTTGTTTGCTGTGCTCTATGGCCTCTGCTACAGACCTCATCGAAATGACACTTAGATATCTTAGGGTGTACATATCAAGTCTTCCCAAATGGTCTAGCGGATAGGAATCTGCCTTGTAACGTAGGGCGGCCCGTGTTCGATTCCCGTCATGGCCAAGGATTTTTGTAGAAAAATAAAATGAGTCCCAACGTGTGCAACAGAACAGTTCGAAATCTCGTTACATTTGCATCGTCATGAACATGACTTATATCAGGCTAGCTAATTTTGTCTTTGTTCATTTTAAGTGTAGAAACAATATTTCGTTTGTGAACATTTTTTTCTTCCGTTTTGACAACAGGCTCATGACTAAAGAACACACGGCTGTCTGCTGATTGACGCTTGACTGTAGATTTTCGCTTTGTGTCAAAAGAACTCCCTAACGCACACTTTTTCAAAGTAGGTGAATTCATCAGATCTGTTTGAAACATTGCATTTTATCCATGCACGACGACTACTTAGATACTCGCAGCACAGTTGCCTCATATAAATTGCCCATGAGCGCGGAGCTTGTCTTTGTCACTGTAGCAACTTTGCTCCATCAGCGGGAGAAGGCGGTTCGACGCCCCTGTAAGCACATGTTTCTCTAATTCCTTTGTTTCAGGCAAGCCACTGTGACGTCAGACGCCTTTACGCATACAGCTTTGCGATGCTTAGACAGTAATAACATAATTCATGTTTACATTTCTTTAATTTTCGACGCATTGTCGTTATTCGTGACGCCTCAATGACCAATTGATTATATGGCAATGCAATGAAAAAAGCGTGTGGAAAACAGTGTTAATGACAGATTTGAGAAGCACATTTCTTCAATGTTGGCCGCATGGCATTCCTGTGCAGGTGACAATGGTAATTTTTCAAAACGACAAGGATATTTAAACACATGATTATTTGTTTGCTGTGCTCTATGGCCTCTGCTACAGACCTCATCGAAATGACACTTAGATATCTTAGGGTGTACATATCAAGTCTTCCCAAATGGTCTAGCGGATAGGAATCTGCCTTGTCACGCAGGGCGGCCCGGGTTCGATTCCCGTCATGGCAAATGATTTTTGTAGAAAAATAAAATGAGTCCCAACGTGTGCAACAGAACAGTTCGATATCTCGTTACATTTGCATCGTCATGAACATGACTTATATCAGGCTAGCTAATTTTGTCTTTGTTCATTTTAAGTGTAGAAACAATATTTCGTTTGTGAACATTTTTTTCTGCCGTTTTGACAACAGGCTCATGACTAAAGAACACACGGCTGTCTGCTGATTGACGCTTGACTGTAGATTTTCGCTTTGTGTCAAAAGAACTTCCTAACGCACACTTTTTCAAAGTAGGTGAATTCATCAGATCTGTTTGAAACATTGCATTTTATCCATGCACGACGACTACTTAGATACTCGCAGCACAGTTGCCTCATATAAATTGCCCATGAGCGCGGAGCTTGTCTTTGTCACTGTAGCAACTTTGCTCCATCAGCGGGAGAAGGCGGTTCAACGCCCCTGTAAGCACATGTTTCTCTAATTCCTTTGTTTCAGGCAAGCCACTGTGACGTCAGACGCCTTTACGCATACAGCTTTGCGATGCTTAGACAGTAATAACATAATTCATGTTTACATTTCTTTAATTTTCGACGCATTGTCGTTATTCGTGACGCATCAATGACCAATTGATTATATGGCAATGCAATGAAAAAAGCGTGTGGAAAACACTGTTAATGACAGATTTGAGAAGCACATTTCTTCAATGTTGGCCGCATGGCATTCCTGTGCAGGTGACAATGGTAATTTTTCAAAACGACAAGGATATTTAAACACATGATTATTTGTTTGCTGTGCTCTATGGCCTCTGCTACAGACCTCATCGAAATGACACTTAGATATCTTAGGGTGTACATATCAAGTCTTCCCAAATGGTCTAGCGGATAGGAATCTGCCTTGTCACGCAGGGCGGCCCGGGTTCGATTCCCGTCATGGCAAATGATTTTTGTAGAAAAATAAAATGAGTCCCAACGTGTGCAACAGAACAGTTCGAAATCTCGTTACATTTGCATCGTCATGAACATGACTTATATCAGGCTAGCTCATTTTTTCTTTGTTCATTTTAAGTGTAGAAACAATATTTCGTTTGTGAACATTTTTTTCTGCCGTTTTGACAACAGGCTCATTACTAAAGAACACACGGCTGTCTGCTGATTGACGCTTGACTGTAGATTTTCGCTTTGTGTCAAAAGAACTCCCTAACGCACACTTTTTCAAAGTAGGTGAATTCATCAGATCTGTTTGAAACATTGCATTTTATCCATGCACGACGACTACTTAGATACTCGCAGCACAGTTGCCTCATATAAATTGCCCATGAGCGCGGAGCTTGTCTTTGTCACTGTAGCAACTTTGCTCCATCAGCGGGAGAAGGCGGTTCGACGCCCCTGTAAGCACATGTTTCTCTAATTCCTTTGTTTCAGGCAAGCCACTGTGACGTCAGACGCCTTTACGCATACAGCTTTGCGATGCTTAGACAATAATAACATAATTCATGTTTACATTTCTTTAATTTTCGACGCATTGTCGTTATTCGTGACGCATCAATGACCAATTGATTATATGGCAATGCAATGAAAAAAGCGTGTGGAAAACAGTGTTAATGACAGATTTGAGAAGCACATTTCTTCAATGTTGGCCGCATGGCATTCCTGTGCAGGTGACAATGGTAATTTTTCAAAACGACAAGGATATTTAAACACATGATTATTTGTTTGCTGTGCTCTATGGCCTCTGCTACAGACCTCATCGAAATGACACTTAGATATCTTAGGGTGTACATATCAAGTCTTCCCAAATGGTCTAGCGGATAGGCATCTACCTTGTAACGCAGGGTGTCCCGGGTTCGATTCCCGTCATGGCAAATGTTTTTTGTAGAAAAATAAAATGAGTCCCAACGTGTGCAACAGAACAGTTCGAAATCTCCTTACATTTGCATCGTCATGAACATGACTTATATCAGGCTAGCTAATTTTTTCTTTGTTCATTTTAAGTGTAGAAACAATATTTCGTTTGTGAACATTTTTTTCTGCCGTTTTGACAACAGGCTCATGACTAAAGAACACACGGCTGTCTGCTGATTGACGCTTGACTGTAGATTTTCGCTTTGTGTCAAAAGAACTTCCTAACGCACACTTTTTCAAAGTAGGTGAATTCATCAGATCTGTTTGAAACATTGCATTTTATCCATGCACGACGACTGCTTAGATACTCGCAGCACAGTTGCCCCATATAAATTGCCCATGAGCGCGGAGCTTGTCTTTGTCACTGTAGCAACTTTGCTCCATCAGCGGGAGAAGGCGCTTCGACGCCCCTGTAAGCACATGTTTCTCTGATTCCTTTGTTTCAGGCAAGCCACTGTGACGTCAGACGCCTTTGCGCATACAGCTTTGCGATGCTTAGACAGTAATAACATAATTCATGTTTACATTTCTTTAATTTTCGACGCATTGTCGTTATTCGTGACGCATCAATGACCAATTGATTATATGGCAATGCAATGAAAAAAGCGTGTGGAAAACAGTGTTAATGACAGATTTGAGAAGCACATTTCTTCAATGTTGGCCGCATGGCATTCCTGCGCAGGTGACAATGGTAATTTTTCAAAACGACAAGGATATTTAAACACATGATTATTTGTTTGCTGTGCTCTATGGCCTCTGCTACAGACCTCATCGAAATGACACTTAGATATCTTAGGGTGTACATATCAAGTCTTCCCAAATGGTCTAGCGGATAGGAATCTTCGTTGTCACGCAGGGCGGCCCGGGTTCGATTCCCGTCATGGCAAATGTTTTTTGTAGAAAAATAAAATGAGTCCCAACGTGTGCAACAGAACAGTTCGAAATCTCGTTACATTTGCATCGTCATGAACATGACTTATATCAGGCTAGCTCATTTTTTCTTTGTTCATTTTAAGTGTAGAAACAATATTTCGTTTGTGAACATTTTTTTCTGCCGTTTTGACAACAGGCTCATGACTAAAGAACACACGGCTGTCTGCTGATTGACGCTTGACTGTAGATTTTCGCTTTGTGTCAAAAGAACTCCCTAACGCACACTTTTTCAAAGTAGGTGAATTCATCAGATCTGTTTGAAACATTGCATTTTATCCATGCACGACGACTGCTTAGATACTCGCAGCACAGTTGCCCCATATAAATTGCCCATGAGCGCGGAGCTTGTCTTTGTCACTGTAGCAACTTTGCTCCATCAGGGAGACAAGCCGGTTCGACGCCCCTGTAAGCACATGTTTCTCGAATTCCTTTGTTTCAGGCAAGCCACTGTGACGTCAGACGCCTTTACGCATACAGCTTTGCGATGCTTAGACAGTAATAACATAATTCATGTTTACATTTCTTTAATTTTCGACGCATTGTCGTTATTCGTGACGCATCAATGACCAATTGATTATATGGCAATGCAATGAAAAAAGCGTGTGGAAAACAGTGTTAATGACAGATTTGAGAAGCACATTTCTTCAATGTTTGGCCGCAGGGCATTCCTGTGCAGGTGACAATGGTAATTTTTCAAAACGACAAGGATATTTAAACACATGATTATTTGTTTGCTGTGACTCTATGGCCTCTGCTACAGACCTCATCGAAATGACACTTAGATATCTTAGGGTGTACATATCAAGTCTTCCCAAATGGTCTAGCGGATAGGAATCTGCCTTGTCACGCAGGGCGGCCCGGGTTCGATTCCCGTCATGGCAAAGGATTTTTGTAGAAAAATAAAATGAGTCCCAACGTGTGCAACAGAACAGTTCGATATCTCGTTACATTTGCATCGTCATGAACATGACTTATATCAGGCTAGCTAATTTTTTCTTTGTTCATTTTAAGTGTAGAAACAATATTTCGTTTGTGAACATTTTTTTCTGCCGTTTTGACAACAGGCTCATTACTAAAGAACACACGACTGTCTGCTGATTGACGCTTGACTGTAGATTTTCGCTTTGTGTCAAAAGAACTCCCTAACGCACACTTTTTCAAAGTAGGTGAATTCATCAGATCTGTTTGAAACATTGCATTTTATCCATGCACGACGACTACTTAGATACTCGCAGCACAGTTGCCTCATATAAATTGCCCATGAGCGCGGAGCTTGTCTTTGTCACTGTAGCAACTTTGCTCCATCAGCGGGAGAAGGCGGTTCGACGCCCCTGTAAGCACATGTTTCTCTAATTCCTTTGTTTCAGGCAAGCCACTGTGACGTCAGACGCCTTTACGCATACAGCTTTGCGATGCTTAGACAGTAATAACATAATTCATGTTTACATTTCTTTAATTTTCGACGCATTGTCGTTATTCGTGACGCATCAATGACCAATTGATTATATGGCAATGCAATGAAAAAAGCGTGTGGAAAAGAGTGTTAATGACAGATTTGAGAAGCACATTTCTTCAATGTTGGCCGCAGGGCATTCCTGTGCAGGTGACAATGGTAATTTTTCAAAACGACAAGGATATTTAAACACATGATTATTTGTTTGCTGTGCTCTATGGCCTCTGCTACAGACCTCATCGAAATGACACTTAGATATCTTAGGGTGTACATATCAAGTCTTCCCAAATGGTCTAGCGGATAGTAATCTGCCTTGTCACGCAGGGCGGCCCGGGTTCAATTCCCGTCATGGCAAAGGATTTTTGTAGAAAAATAAAATGAGTCCCAACGTGTGCAACAGAACAGTTCGATATCTCGTTACATTTGCATCGTCATGAACATGACTTATATCAGGCTAGCTAATTTTTTCTTTGTTCATTTTAAGTGTAGAAACAATATTTCGTTTGTGAACATTTTTTTCTGCCGTTTTGACAACAGGCTCATTACTAAAGAACACACGACTGTCTGCTGATTGACGCTTGACTGTAGATTTTCGCTTTGTGTCAAAAGAACTCCCTAACGCACACTTTTTCAAAGTAGGTGAATTCATCAGATCTGTTTGAAACATTGCATTTTATCCATGCACGACGACTACTTAGATACTCGCAGCACAGTTGCCTCATATAAATTGCCCATGAGCGCGGAGCTTGTCTTTGTCACTGTAGCAACTTTGCTCCATCAGCGGGAGAAGGCGGTTCGACGCCCCTGTAAGCACATGTTTCTCTAATTCCTTTGTTTCAGGCAAGCCACTGTGACGTCAGACGCCTTTACGCATACAGCTTTGCGATGCTTAGACAGTAATAACATAATTCATGTTTACATTTCTTTAATTTTCGACGCATTGTCATTATTCGTGACGCATCAATGACCAATTGATTATATGGCAATGCAATGAAAAAAGCGTGTGGAAAACAGTGTTAATGACAGATTTGAGAAGCACATTTTTTCAATGTTGGCCGCAGGGCATTCCTGTGCAGGTGACAATGGTAATTTTTCAAAACGACAAGGATATTTAAACACATGATTATTTGTTTGCTGTGCTCTATGGCCTCTGCTACAGACCTCATCGAAATGACACTTAGATATCTTAGGGTGTACATATCATGTCTTCCCAAATGGTCTAGCTGATAGTAATCTGCCTTGTCACGCAGGGCGGCCCGGGTTCAATTCCCGTCATGGCAAAGGATTTTTGTAGAAAAATAAAATGAGTCCCAACGTGTGCAACAGAACAGTTCGATATCTCGTTACATTTGCATCGTCATGAACATGACTTATATCAGGCTAGCTAATTTTTTCTTTGTTCATTTTAAGTGTAGAAACAATATTTCGTTTGTGAACATTTTTTTCTGCCGTTTTGACAACAGGCTCATTACTAAAGAACACACGACTGTCTGCTGATTGACGCTTGACTGTAGATTTTCGCTTTGTGTCAAAAGAACTCCCTAACGCACACTTTTTCAAAGTAGGTGAATTCATCAGATCTGTTTGAAACATTGCATTTTATCCATGCACGACGACTACTTAGATACTCGCAGCACAGTTGCCTCATATAAATTGCCCATGAGCGCGGAGCTTGTCTTTGTCACTGTAGCAACTTTGCTCCATCAGCGGGAGAAGGCGGTTCGACGCCCCTGTAAGCACATGTTTCTCTGATTCCTTTGTTTCAGGCAAGCCACTGTGACTTCAGACGCCTTTACGCATACAGCTTTGCGATGCTTAGACAGTAATAACATAATTCATGTTTACATTTCTTTAATTTTCGACGCATTGTCGTTATTCGTGACGCATCAATGACCAATTGATTATATGGCAATGCAATGAAAAAAGCGTGTGGAAAACAGTGTTAATGACAGATTTGAGAAGCACATTTCTTCAATGTTGGCCGCAGGGCATTCCTGTGCAGGTGACAATGGTAATTTTTCAAAACGACAAGGATATTTAAACACATGATTATTTGTTTGCTGTGCTCTATGGCCTCTGCTACAGACCTCATCGAAATGACACTTAGATATCTTAGGGTGTACATATCAAGTCTTCCCAAATGGTCTAGCGGATAGGAATCTGCCTTGTCACGCAGGGCGGCCCGGGTTCGATTCCCGTCATGGCAAAGGATTTTTGTAGAAAAATAAAATGAGTCCCAACGTGTGCAACAGAACAGTTCGAAATCTCGTTACATTTGCATCGTCATGAACATGACTTATATCAGGCTAGCTAATTTTTTCTTTGTTCATTTTAAGTGTAGAAACAATATTTCGTTTGTGAACATTTTCTTCTGCCGTTTTGACAACAGGCTCATGACTAAAGAACACACGGCTGTCTGCTGATTGACGCTTGACTGTAGATTTTCGCTTTGTGTCAAAAGAACTTCCTAACGCACACTTTTTCAAAGTAGGTGAATTCATCAGATCTGTTTGAAACATTGCATTTTATCCATGCACGACGACTGCTTAGATACTCGCAGCACAGTTGCCCCATATAAATTGCCCATGAGCGCGGAGCTTGTCTTTGTCACTGTAGCAACTTTGCTCCATCAGCGGGAGAATGCGGTTCGACGCCCCTGTAAGCACATGTTTCTCTAATTCCTTTGTTTCAGGCAAGCCACTGTGACGTCAGACGCCTTTACGCATACAGCTTTGCGATGCTTAGACAGTAATAACATAATTCATGTTTACATTTCTTTAATTTTCGACGCATTGTCGTTATTCGTGACGCATCAATGACCAATTGATTATATGGCAATGCAATGAAAAAAGCGTGTGGAAAACAGTGTTAATGACAGATTTGAGAAGCACATTTCTTCAATGTTGGCCCCATGGCATTCCTGTGCAGGTGACAATGGTAATTTTTCAAAACGACAAGGATATTTAAACACATGATTATTTGTTTGCTGTGATCTATGGCCTCTGCTACAGACCTCATCGAAATGACACTTAGATATCTTAGGGTGTACATATCAAGTTTTCCCAAATGGTCTAGCGGATAGGCATCTACCTTGTAACGCAGGGCGGCCCGGGTTCGATTCCCGTCATGGCAAATGTTTTTTGTAGAAAAATAAAATGAGTCCCAACGTGTGCAACAGAACAGTTCGAAATCTCGTTACATTTGCATCGTCATGAACATGACTTATATCAGGCTAGCTCATTTTTTCTTTGTTCATTTTAAGTGTAGAAACAATATTTCGTTTGTGACCATTTTTTTCTGCCGTTTTGACAACAGGCTCATGACTAAAGAACACACGGCTGTCTGCTGATTGACGCTTGACTGTAGATTTTCGCTTTGTGTCAAAAGAACTTCCTAACGCACACTTTTTCAAAGTAGGTGAATTCATCAGATCTGTTTGAAACATTGCATTTTATCCATGCACGACGACTGCTTAGATACTCGCAGCACAGTTGCCCCATATAAATTGCCCATGAGCGCGGAGCTTGTCTTTGTCACTGTAGCAACTTTGCTCCATCAGCGGGAGAAGGAGCTTCGACGCCCCTGTAAGCACATGTTTCTCTGATTCCTTTGTTTCAGGCAAGCCACTGTGACGTCAGACGCCTTTACGCATACAGCTTTGCGATGCTTAGACAGTAATAACATAATTCATGTTTACATTTCTTTAATTTTCGACGCATTGTCATTATTCGTGACGCATCAATGACCAATTGATTATATGGCAATGCAATGAAAAAAGCGTGTGGAAAACAGTGTTAATGACAGATTTGAGAAGCACATTTCTTCAATGTTGGCCGCAGGGCATTCCTGTGCAGGTGACAATGGTAATTTTTCAAAACGACAAGGATATTTAAACACATGATTATTTGTTTGCTGTGCTCTATGGCCTCTGCTACAGACCTCATCGAAATGACACTTAGATATCTTAGGGTGTACATATCAAGTCTTCCCAAATGGTCTAGCGGATAGGCATCTACCTTGTAACGCAGGGCGGCCCGGGTTCGATTCCCGTCATGGCAAATGTTTTTTGTAGAAAAATAAAATGAGTCCCAACGTGTGCAACAGAACAGTTCGAAATCTCGTTACATTTGCATCGTCATGAACATGACTTATATCAGGCTAGCTCATTTTTTCTTTGTTCATTTTAAGTGTAGAAACAATATTTCGTTTGTGACCATTTTTTTCTGCCGTTTTGACAACAGGCTCATGACTAAAGAACACACGGCTGTCTGCTGATTGACGCTTGACTGTAGATTTTCGCTTTGTGTCAAAAGAACTTCCTAACGCACACTTTTTCAAAGTAGGTGAATTCATCAGATCTGTTTGAAACATTGCATTTTATCCATGCACGACGACTGCTTAGATACTCGCAGCACAGTTGCCCCATATAAATTGCCCATGAGCGCGGAGCTTGTCTTTGTCACTGTAGCAACTTTGCTCCATCAGCGGGAGAAGGAGCTTCGACGCCCCTGTAAGCACATGTTTCTCTGATTCCTTTGTTTCAGGCAAGCCACTGTGACGTCAGACGCCTTTACGCATACAGCTTTGCGATGCTTAGACAGTAATAACATAATTCATGTTTACATTTCTTTAATTTTCGACGCATTGTCATTATTCGTGACGCATCAATGACCAATTGATTATATGGCAATGCAATGAAAAAAGCGTGTGGAAAACAGTGTTAATGACAGATTTGAGAAGCACATTTCTTCAATGTTGGCCGCAGGGCATTCCTGTGCAGGTGACAATGGTAATTTTTCAAAACGACAAGGATATTTAAACACATGATTATTTGTTTGCTGTGCTCTATGGCCTCTGCTACAGACCTCATCGAAATGACACTTAGATATCTTAGGGTGTACATATCAAGTCTTCCCAAATGGTCTAGCGGATAGGCATCTACCTTGTAACGCAGGGCGGCCCGGGTTCGATTCCCGTCATGGCAAATGTTTTTTGTAGAAAAATAAAATGAGTCCCAACGTGTGCAACAGAACAGTTCGAAATCTCGTTACATTTGCATCGTCATGAACATGACTTATATCAGGCTAGCTAATTTTTTCTTTGTTCATTTTAAGTGTAGAAACAATATTTCGTTTGTGAACATTTTCTTCTGCCGTTTTGACAACAGGCTCATTACTAAAGAACACACGGCTGTCTGCTGATTGACGCTTGACTGTAGATTTTCGCTTTGTGTCAAAAGAACTCCCTAACGCACACTTTTTCAAAGTAGGTGAATTCATCAGATCTGTTTGAAACATTGCATTTTATCCATGCACGACGACTACTTAGATACTCGCAGCACAGTTGCCTCATATAAATTGCCCATGAGCGCGGAGCTTGTCTTTGTCACTGTAGCAACTTTGCTCCATCAGCGGGAGAATGCGGTTCGACGCCCCTGTAAGCACATGTTTCTCTAATTCCTTTGTTTCAGGCAAGCCACTGTGACGTCAGACGCCTTTACGCATACAGCTTTGCGATGCTTAGACAGTAATAACATAATTCATGTTTACATTTCTTTAATTTTCGACGCATTGTCGTTATTCGTGACGCATCAATGACCAATTGATTATATGGCAATGCAATGAAAAAAGCGTGTGGAAAACAGTGTTAATGACAGATTTGAGAAGCACATTTCTTCAATGTTGGCCGCATGGCATTCCTGTGCAGGTGACAATGGTAATTTTTCAAAACGACAAGGATATTTAAACACATGATTATTTGTTTGCTGTGCTCTATGGCCTCTGCTACAGACCTCATCGAAATGACACTTAGATATCTTAGGGTGTACATATCAAGTCTTCCCAAATGGTCTAGCGGATAGGCATCTACCTTGTAACGCAGGGCGGCCCGGGTTCGATTCCCGTCATGGCAAATGTTTTTTGTAGAAAAATAAAATGAGTCCCAACGTGTGCAACAGAACAGTTCGAAATCTCGTTACATTTGCATCGTCATGAACATGACTTATATCAGGCTAGCTAATTTTTTCTTTGTTCATTTTAAGTGTAGAAACAATATTTCGTTTGTGAACATTTTTTTCTGCCGTTTTGACAACAGGCTCATTACTAAAGAACACACGGCTGTCTGCTGATTGACGCTTGACTGTAGATTTTCGCTTTGTGTCAAAAGAACTCCCTAACGCACACTTTTTCAAAGTAGGTGAATTCATCAGATCTGTTTGAAACATTGCATTTTATCCATGCACGACGACTACTTAGATACTCGCAGCACAGTTGCCTCATATAAATTGCCCATGAGCGCGGAGCTTGTCTTTGTCACTGTAGCAACTTTGCTCCATCAGCGGGAGAAGGCGGTTCGACGCCCCTGTAAGCACATGTTTCTCTAATTCCTTTGTTTCAGGCAAGCCACTGTGACGTCAGACGCCTTTACGCATACAGCTTTGCGATGCTTAGACAGTAATAACATAATTCATGTTTACATTTCTTTAATTTTCGACGCATTGTCGTTATTCGTGACGCATCAATGACCAATTGATTATATGGCAATGCAATGAAAAAAGCGTGTGGAAAACAGTGTTAATGACAGATTTGAGAAGCACATTTCTTCAATGTTGGCCGCAGGGCATTCCTGTGCAGGTGACAATGGTAATTTTTCAAAACGACAAGGATATTTAAACACATGATTATTTGTTTGCTGTGCTCTATGGCCTCTGCTACAGACCTCATCGAAATGACACTTAGATATCTTAGGGTGTACATATCAAGTCTTCCCAAATGGTCTAGCGGATAGGAATCTGCCTTGTCACGCAGGGCGGCCCGGGTTCGATTCCCGTCATGGCAAAGGATTTTTGTAGAAAAATAAAATGAGTCCCAACGTGTGCAACAGAACAGTTCGATATCTCGTTACATTTGCATCGTCATGAACATGACTTATATCAGGCTAGCTAATTTTTTCTTTGTTCATTTTAAGTGTAGAAACAATATTTCGTTTGTGAACATTTTTTTCTGCCGTTTTGACAACAGGCTCATTACTAAAGAACACACGACTGTCTGCTGATTGACGCTTGACTGTAGATTTTCGCTTTGTGTCAAAAGAACTCCCTAACGCACACTTTTTCAAAGTAGGTGAATTCATCAGATCTGTTTGAAACATTGCATTTTATCCATGCACGACGACTACTTAGATACTCGCAGCACAGTTGCCTCATATAAATTGCCCATGAGCGCGGAGCTTGTCTTTGTCACTGTAGCAACTTTGCTCCATCAGCGGGAGAAGGCGGTTCGACGCCCCTGTAAGCACATGTTTCTCGAATTCCTTTGTTTCAGGCAAGCCACTGTGACGTCAGACGTCTTTACGCATACAGCTTTGCGATGCTTAGACAGTAATAACATAATTCATGTTTACATTTCTTTAATTTTCGACGCATTGTCGTTATTCGTGACGCATCAATGACCAATTGATTATATGGCAATGCAATGAAAAAAGCGTGTGGAAAACAGTGTTAATGACAGATTTGAGAAGCACATTTCTTCAATGTTGGCCGCATGGCATTCCTGTGCAGGTGACAATGGTAATTTTTCAAAACGACAAGGATATTTAAACACATGATTATTTGTTTGCTGTGCTCTATGGCCTCTGCTACAGACCTCATCGAAATGACACTTAGATATCTTAGGGTGTACATATCAAGTCTTCCCAAATGGTCTAGCGGATAGGCATCTACCTTGTAACGCAGGGCGGCCCGGGTTCGATTCCCGTCATGGCAAATGTTTTTTGTAGAAAAATAAAATGAGTCCCAACGTGTGCAACAGAACAGTTCGAAATCTCGTTACATTTGCATCGTCATGAACATGACTTATATCAGGCTAGCTAATTTTTTCTTTGTTCATTTTAAGTGTAGAAACAATATTTCGTTTGTGAACATTTTTTTCTGCCGTTTTGACAACAGGCTCATTACTAAAGAACACACGGCTGTCTGCTGATTGACGCTTGACTGTAGATTTTCGCTTTGTGTCAAAAGAACTCCCTAACGCACACTTTTTCAAAGTAGGTGAATTCATCAGATCTGTTTGAAACATTGCATTTTATCCATGCACGACGATTACTTAGATACTCGCAGCACAGTTGCCTCATATAAATTGCCCATGAGCGCGGAGCTTGTCTTTGTCACTGTAGCAACTTTGCTCCATCAGCGGGAGAATGCGGTTCGACGCCCCTGTAAGCACATGTTTCTCTAATTCCTTTGTTTCAGGCAAGCCACTGTGACGTCAGACGCCTTTACGCATACAGCTTTGCGATGCTTAGACAGTAATAACATAATTCATGTTTACATTTCTTTAATTTTCGACGCATTGTCGTTATTCGTGACGCATCAATGACCAATTGATTATATGGCAATGCAATGAAAAAAGCGTGTGGAAAACAGTGTTAATGACAGATTTGAGAAGCACATTTCTTCAATGTTGGCCGCATGGCATTCCTGTGCAGGTGACAATGGTAATTTTTCAAAACGACAAGGATATTTAAACACATGATTATTTGTTTGCTGTGCTCTATGGCCTCTGCTACAGACCTCATCGAAATGACACTTAGATATCTTAGGGTGTACATATCAAGTCTTCCCAAATGGTCTAGCGGATAGGCATCTACCTTGTAACGCAGGGCGGCCCGGTTTCGATTCCCGTCATGGCAAATGTTTTTTGTAGAAAAATAAAATGAGTCCCAACGTGTGCAACAGAACAGTTCGAAATCTCGTTACATTTGCATCGTCATGAACATGACTTATATCAGGCTAGCTCATTTTTTCTTTGTTCATTTTAAGTGTAGAAACAATATTTCGTTTGTGACCATTTTTTTCTGCCGTTTTGACAACAGGCTCATGACTAAAGAACACACGGCTGTCTGCTGATTGACGCTTGACTGTAGATTTTCGCTTTGTGTCAAAAGAACTTCCTAACGCACACTTTTTCAAAGTAGGTGAATTCATCAGATCTGTTTGAAACATTGCATTTTATCCATGCACGACGACTGCTTAGATACTCGCAGCACAGTTGCCCCATATAAATTGCCCATGAGCGCGGAGCTTGTCTTTGTCACTGTAGCAACTTTGCTCCATCAGCGGGAGAAGGCGCTTCGACGCCCCTGTAAGCACATGTTTCTCTGATTCCTTTGTTTCAGGCAAGCCACTGTGACGTCAGACGCCTTTACGCATACAGCTTTGCGATGCTTAGACAGTAATAACATAATTCATGTTTACATTTCTTTAATTTTCGACGCATTGTCATTATTCGTGACGCATCAATGACCAATTGATTATATGGCAATGCAATGAAAAAAGCGTGTGGAAAACAGTGTTAATGACAGATTTGAGAAGCACATTTCTTCAATGTTGGCCGCATGGCATTCCTGTGCAGGTGACAATGGTAATTTTTCAAAACGACAAGGATATTTAAACACATGATTATTTGTTTGCTGTGCTCTATGGCCTCTGCTACAGACCTCATCGAAATGACACTTAGATATCTTAGGGTGTACATATCAAGTCTTCCCAAATGGTCTAGCGGATAGGCATCTACCTTGTAACGCAGGGCGGCCCGGTTTCGATTCCCGTCATGGCAAATGTTTTTTGTAGAAAAATAAAATGAGTCCCAACGTGTGCAACAGAACAGTTCGAAATCTCGTTACATTTGCATCGTCATGAACATGACTTATATCAGGCTAGCTAATTTTTTCTTTGTTCATTTTAAGTGTAGAAACAATATTTCGTTTGTGAACATTTTTTTCTGCCGTTTTGACAACAGGCTCATTACTAAAGAACACACGGCTGTCTGCTGATTGACGCTTGACTGTAGATTTTCGCTTTGTGTCAAAAGAACTCCCTAATGCACACTTTTTCAAAGTAGGTGAATTCATCAGATCTGTTTGAAACATTGCATTTTATCCATGCACGACGACTACTTAGATACTCGCAGCACAGTTGCCTCATATAAATTGCCCATGAGCGCGGAGCTTGTCTTTGTCACTGTAGTAACTTTGCTCCATCAGCGGGAGAAGGCGGTTCGACGCCCCTGTAAGCACATGTTTCTCTAATTCCTTTGTTTCAGGCAAGCCACTGTGACGTCAGACGCCTTTACGCATACAGCTTTGCGATGCTTAGACAGTAATAACATAATTCATGTTTACATTTCTTTAATTTTCGACGCATTGTCGTTATTCGTGACGCATCAATGACCAATTGATTATATGGCAATGCAATGAAAAAAGCGTGTGGAAAACAGTGTTAATGACAGATTTGAGAAGCACATTTCTTCAATGTTGGCCGCATGGCATTCCTGTGCAGGTGACAATGGTAATTTTTCAAAACGACAAGGATATTTAAACACATGATTATTTGTTTGCTGTGCTCTATGGCCTCTGCTACAGACCTCATCGAAATGACACTTAGATATCTTAGGGTGTACATATCAAGTCTTCCCAAATGGTCTAGCGGATAGGCATCTACCTTGTAACGCAGGGCGGCCCGGGTTCGATTCCCGTCATGGCAAATGTTTTTTGTAGAAAAATAAAATGAGTCCCAACGTGTGCAACAGAACAGTTCGAAATCTCGTTACATTTGCATCGTCATGAACATGACTTATATCAGGCTAGCTAATTTTTTCTTTGTTCATTTTAAGTGTAGAAACAATATTTCGTTTGTGAACATTTTCTTCTGCCGTTTTGACAACAGGCTCATTACTAAAGAACACACGGCTGTCTGCTGATTGACGCTTGACTGTAGATTTTCGCTTTGTGTCAAAAGAACTCCCTAACGCACACTTTTTCAAAGTAGGTGAATTCATCAGATCTGTTTGAAACATTGCATTTTATCCATGCACGACGACTACTTAGATACTCGCAGCACAGTTGCCTCATATAAATTGCCCATGAGCGCGGAGCTTGTCTTTGTCACTGTAACAACTTTGCTCCATCAGCGGGAGAAGGCGCTTCGACGCCCCTGTAAGCACATGTTTCTCTGATTCCTTTGTTTCAGGCAAGCCACTGTGACGTCAGACGCCTTTACGCATACAGCTTTGCGATGCTTAGACAGTAATAACATAATTCATGTTTACATTTCTTTAATTTTCGACGCATTGTCGTTATTCGTGACGCATCAATGACCAATTGATTATATGGCAATGCAATGAAAAAAGCGTGTGGAAAACAGTGTTAATGACAGATTTGAGAAGCACATTTCTTCAATGTTGGCCCCATGGCATTCCTGTGCAGGTGACAATGGTAATTTTTCAAAACGACAAGGATATTTAAACACATGATTATTTGTTTGCTGTGCTCTATGGCCTCTGCTACAGACCTCATCGAAATGACACTTAGATATCTTAGGGTGTACATATCAAGTTTTCCCAAATGGTCTAGCGGATAGGCATCTAACTTGTAACGCAGGGCGGCCCGGGTTCGATTCCCGTCATGGCAAATGTTTTTTGTAGAAAAATAAAATGAGTCCCAACGTGTGCAACAGAACAGTTCGAAATCTCGTTACATTTGCATCGTCATGAACATGACTTATATCAGGCTAGCTCATTTTTTCTTTGTTCATTTTAAGTGTAGAAACAATATTTCGTTTGTGACCATTTTTTTCTGCCGTTTTGACAACAGGCTCATGACTAAAGAACACACGGCTGTCTGCTGATTGACGCTTGACTGTAGATTTTCGCTTTGTGTCAAAAGAACTTCCTAACGCACACTTTTTCAAAGTAGGTGAATTCATCAGATCTGTTTGAAACATTGCATTTTATCCATGCACGACGACTACTTAGATACTCGCAGCACAGTTGCCTCATATAAATTGCCCATGAGCGCGGAGCTTGTCTTTGTCACTGTAGCAACTTTGCTCCATCAGCGGGAGAAGGCGGTTCGACGCCCCTGTAAGCACATGTTTCTCTAATTCCTTTGTTTCAGGCAAGCCACTGTGACGTCAGACGCCTTTACGCATACAGCTTTGCGATGCTTAGACAGTAATAACATAATTCATGTTTACATTTCTTTAATTTTCGACGCATTGTCGTTATTCGTGACGCATCAATGACCAATTGATTATATGGCAATGCAATTAAAAAAGCGTGTGGAAAACAGTGTTAATGACAGATTTGAGAAGCACATTTCTTCAATGTTGGCCCCATGGCATTCCTGTGCAGGTGACAATGGTAATTTTTCAAAACGACAAGGATATTTAAACACATGATTATTTGTTTGCTGTGCTCTATGGCCTCTGCTACAGACCTCATCGAAATGACACTTAGATATCTTAGGGTGTACATATCAAGTTTTCCCAAATGGTCTAGCGGATAGGCATCTAACTTGTAACGCAGGGCGGCCCGGGTTCGATTCCCGTCATGGCAAATGTTTTTTGTAGAAAAATAAAATGAGTCCCAACGTGTGCAACAGAACAGTTCGAAATCTCGTTACATTTGCATCGTCATGAACATGACTTATATCAGGCTAGCTAATTTTTTCTTTGTTCATTTTAAGTGTAGAAACAATATTTCGTTTGTGAACATTTTCTTCTGCCGTTTTGACAACAGGCTCATTACTAAAGAACACACGGCTGTCTGCTGATTGACGCTTGACTGTAGATTTTCGCTTTGTGTCAAAAGAACTTCCTAACGCACACTTTTTCAAAGTAGGTGAATTCATCAGATCTGTTTGAAACATTGCATTTTATCCATGCACGACGACTACTTAGATACTCGCAGCACAGTTGCCTCATATAAATTGCCCATGAGCGCGGAGCTTGTCTTTGTCACTGTAGCAACTTTGCTCCATCAGCGGGAGAAGGCGCTTCGACGCCCCTGTAAGCACATGTTTCTCTAATTCCTTTGTTTCAGGCAAGCCACTGTGACGTCAGACGCCTTTACGCATACAGCTTTGCGATGCTTAGACAGTAATAACATAATTCATGTTTACATTTCTTTAATTTTCGACGCATTGTCGTTATTCGTGACGCATCAATGACCAATTGATTATATGGCAATGCAATGAAAAAAGCGTGTGGAAAACAGTGTTAATGACAGATTTGAGAAGCACATTTCTTCAATGTTGGCCCCATGGCATTCCTGTGCAGGTGACAATGGTAATTTTTCAAAACGACAAGGATATTTAAACACATGATTATTTGTTTGCTGTGCTCTATGGCCTCTGCTACAGACCTCATCGAAATGACACTTAGATATCTTAGGGTGTACATATCAAGTTTTCCCAAATGGTCTAGCGGATAGGCATCTAACTTGTAACGCAGGGCGGCCCGGGTTCGATTCCCGTCATGGCAAATGTTTTTTGTAGAAAAATAAAATGAGTCCCAACGTGTGCAACAGAACAGTTCGAAATCTCGTTACATTTGCATCGTCATGAACATGACTTATATCAGGCTAGCTAATTTTTTCTTTGTTCATTTTAAGTGTAGAAACAATATTTCGTTTGTGAACATTTTCTTCTGCCGTTTTGACAACAGGCTCATTACTAAAGAACACACGGCTGTCTGCTGATTGACGCTTGACTGTAGATTTTCGCTTTGTGTCAAAAGAACTCCCTAACGCACACTTTTTCAAAGTAGGTGAATTCATCAGATCTGTTTGAAACATTGCATTTTATCCATGCACGACGACTACTTAGATACTCGCAGCACAGTTGCCTCATATAAATTGCCCATGAGCGCGGAGCTTGTCTTTGTCACTGTAGCAACTTTGCTCCATCAGCGGGAGAAGGCGCTTCGACGCCCCTGTAAGCACATGTTTCTCTGATTCCTTTGTTTCAGGCAAGCCACTGTGACGTCAGACGCCTTTACGCATACAGCTTTGCGATGCTTAGACAGTAATAACATAATTCATGTTTACATTTCTTTAATTTTCGACGCATTGTCGTTATTCGTGACGCATCAATGACCAATTGATTATATGGCAATGCAATGAAAAAAGCGTGTGGAAAACAGTGTTAATGACAGATTTGAGAAGCACATTTCTTCAATGTTGGCCCCATGGCATTCCTGTGCAGGTGACAATGGTAATTTTTCAAAACGACAAGGATATTTAAACACATGATTATTTGTTTGCTGTGCTCTATGGCCTCTCCTACAGACCTCATCGAAATGACACTTAGATATCTTAGGGTGTACATATCAAGTCTTCCCAAATGGTCTAGCGGATAGGCATCTACCTTGTAACGCAGGGCGGCCCGGGTTCGATTCCCGTCATGGCAAATGTTTTTTGTAGAAAAATAAAATGAGTCCCAACGTGTGCAACAGAACAGTTCGAAATCTCGTTACATTTGCATCGTCATGAACATGACTTATATCAGGCTAGCTAATTTTTTCTTTGTTCATTTTAAGTGTAGAAACAATATTTCGTTTGTGAACATTTTCTTCTGCCGTTTTGACAATAGGCTCATTACTAAAGAACACACGGCTGTCTGCTGATTGACGCTTGACTGTAGATTTTCGCTTTGTGTCAAAAGAACTCCCTAACGCACACTTTTTCAAAGTAGGTGAATTCATCAGATCTGTTTGAAACATTGCATTTTATCCATGCACGACGACTACTTAGATACTCGCAGCACAGTTGCCTCATATAAATTGCCCATGAGCGCGGAGCTTGTCTTTGTCACTGTAGCAACTTTGCTCCATCAGCGGGAGAAGGCGCTTCGACGCCCCTGTAAGCACATGTTTCTCTGATTCCTTTGTTTCAGGCAAGCCACTGTGACGTCAGACGCCTTTACGCATACAGCTTTGCGATGCTTAGACAGTAATAACATAATTCATGTTTACATTTCTTTAATTTTCGACGCATTGTCATTATTCGTGACGCATCAATGACCAATTGATTATATGGCAATGCAATGAAAAAAGCGTGTGGAAAACAGTGTTAATGACAGATTTGAGAAGCACATTTCTTCAATGTTGGCCGCATGGCATTCCTGTGCAGGTGACAATGGTAATTTTTCAAAACGACAAGGATATTTAAACACATGATTATTTGTTTGCTGTGCTCTATGGCCTCTGCTACAGACCTCATCGAAATGACACTTAGATATCTTAGGGTGTACATATCAAGTCTTCCCAAATGGTCTAGCGGATAGGCATCTACCTTGTAACGCAGGGCGGCCCGGGTTCGATTCCCGTCATGGCAAATGTTTTTTGTAGAAAAATAAAATGAGTCCCAACGTGTGCAACAGAACAGTTCGAAATCTCGTTACATTTGCATCGTCATGAACATGACTTATATCAGGCTAGCTAATTTTTTCTTTGTTCATTTTAAGTGTAGAAACAATATTTCGTTTGTGACCATTTTCTTCTGCCGTTTTGACAACAGGCTCATTACTAAAGAAAAAACGGCTGTCTGCTGATTGACGCTTGACTGTAGATTTTCGCTTTGTGTCAAAAGAACTCCCTAACGCACACTTTTTCAAAGTAGGTGAATTCATCAGATCTGTTTGAAACATTGCATTTTATCCATGCACGACGACTACTTAGATACTCGCAGCACAGTTGCCTCATATAAATTGCCCATGAGCGCGGAGCTTGTCTTTGTCACTGTAGCAACTTTGCTCCATCAGCGGGAGAAGGCACTTCGACGCCCCTGTAAGCACATGTTTCTCGAATTCCTTTGTTTCAGGCAAGCCACTGTGACGTCAGACGCCTTTACGCATACAGCTTTGCGATGCTTAGACAGTAATAACATAATTCATGTTTACATTTCTTTAATTTTCGACGCATTGTCGTTATTCGTGACGCATCAATGACCAATTGATTATATGGCAATGCAATGAAAAAAGCGTGTGGAAAACAGTGTTAATGACAGATTTGAGAAGCACATTTCTTCAATGTTGGCCCCATGGCATTCCTGTGCAGGTGACAATGGTAATTTTTCAAAACGACAAGGATATTTAAACACATGATTATTTGTTTGCTGTGCTCTATGGCCTCTGCTACAGACCTCATCGAAATGACACTTAGATATCTTAGGGTGTACATATCAAGTTTTCCCAAATGGTCTAGCGGATAGGCATCTAACTTGTAACGCAGGGCGGCCAGGGTTCGATTCCCGTCATGGCAAATGTTTTTTGTAGAAAAATAAAATGAGTCCCAACGTGTGCAACAGAACAGTTCGAAATCTCGTTACATTTGCATCGTCATGAACATGACTTATATCAGGCTAGCTCATTTTTTCTTTGTTCATTTTAAGTGTAGAAACAATATTTCGTTTGTGACCATTTTTTTCTGCCGTTTTGACAGCAGGCTCATGACTAAAGAACACACGGCTGTCTGCTGATTGACGCTTGACTGTAGATTTTCGCTTTGTGTCAAAAGAACTTCCTAACGCACACTTTTTCAAAGTAGGTGAATTCATCAGATCTGTTTGAAACATTGCATTTTATCCATGCACGACGACTGCTTAGATACTCGCAGCACAGTTGCCCCATATAAATTGCCCATGAGCGCGGAGCTTGTCTTTGTCACTGTAGCAACTTTGCTCCATCAGCGGGAGAAGGCGCTTCGACGCCCCTGTAAGCACATGTTTCTCTGATTCCTTTGTTTCAGGCAAGCCACTGTGACGTCAGACGCCTTTACGCATACAGCTTTGCGATGCTTAGACAGTAATAACATAATTCATGTTTACATTTCTTTAATTTTCGACGCATTGTCATTATTCGTGACGCATCAATGACCAATTGATTATATGGCAATGCAATGAAAAAAGCGTGTGGAAAACAGTGTTAATGACAGATTTGAGAAGCACATTTCTTCAATGTTGGCCGCATGGCATTCCTGTGCAGGTGACAATGGTAATTTTTCAAAACGACAAGGATATTTAAACACATGATTATTTGTTTGCTGTGCTCTATGGCCTCTGCTACAGACCTCATCGAAATGACACTTAGATATCTTAGGGTGTACATATCAAGTCTTCCCAAATGGTCTAGCGGATAGGCATCTACCTTGTCACGCAGGGCGGCCCGGGTTCGATTCCCGTCATGGCAAAGGATTTTTGTAGAAAAATAAAATGAGTCCCAACGTGTGCAACAGAACAGTTCGAAATCTCGTTACATTTGCATCGTCATGAACATGACTTATATCAGGCTAGCTAATTTTTTCTTTGTTCATTTTAAGTGTAGAAACAATATTTCGTTTGTGAACATTTTCTTCTGCCGTTTTGACAACAGTCTCATTACTAAAGAACACACGGCTGTCTGCTGATTGACGCTTGACTGTAGATTTTCGCTTTGTGTCAAAAGAACTCCCTAACGCACACTTTTTCAAAGTAGGTGAATTCATCAGATCTGTTTGAAACATTGCATTTTATCCATGCACGACGACTACTTAGATACTCGCAGCACAGTTGCCTCATATAAATTGCCCATGAGCGCGGAGCTTGTCTTTGTCACTGTAGCAACTTTGCTCCATCAGCGGGAGAAGGCGCTTCGACGCCCCTGTAAGCACATGTTTCTCTAATTCCTTTGTTTCAGGCAAGCCACTGTGACGTCAGACGCCTTTACGCATACAGCTTTGCGATGCTTAGACAGTAATAACATAATTCATGTTTACATTTCTTTAATTTTCGACGCATTGTCGTTATTCGTGACGCATCAATGACCAATTGATTATATGGCAATGCAATGAAAAAAGCGTGTGGAAAACAGTGTTAATGACAGATTTGAGAAGCACATTTCTTCAATGTTGGCCCCATGGCATTCCTGTGCAGGTGACAATGGTAATTTTTCAAAACGACAAGGATATTTAAACACATGATTATTTGTTTGCTGTGCTCTATGGCCTCTCCTACAGACCTCATCGAAATGACACTTAGATATCTTAGGGTGTACATATCAAGTCTTCCCAAATGGTCTAGCGGATAGGCATCTACCTTGTAACGCAGGGCGGCCCGGGTTCGATTCCCGTCATGGCAAATGTTTTTTGTAGAAAAATAAAATGAGTCCCAACGTGTGCAACAGAACAGTTCGAAATCTCGTTACATTTGCATCGTCATGAACATGACTTATATCAGGCTAGCTAATTTTTTCTTTGTTCATTTTAAGTGTAGAAACAATATTTCGTTTGTGAACATTTTCTTCTGCCGTTTTGACAATAGGCTCATTACTAAAGAACACACGGCTGTCTGCTGATTGACGCTTGACTGTAGATTTTCGCTTTGTGTCAAAAGAACTCCCTAACGCACACTTTTTCAAAGTAGGTGAATTCATCAGATCTGTTTGAAACATTGCATTTTATCCATGCACGACGACTACTTAGATACTCGCAGCACAGTTGCCTCATATAAATTGCCCATGAGCGCGGAGCTTGTCTTTGTCACTGTAGCAACTTTGCTCCATCAGCGGGAGAAGGCGCTTCGACGCCCCTGTAAGCACATGTTTCTCTGATTCCTTTGTTTCAGGCAAGCCACTGTGACGTCAGACGCCTTTACGCATACAGCTTTGCGATGCTTAGACAGTAATAACATAATTCATGTTTACATTTCTTTAATTTTCGACGCATTGTCGTTATTCGTGACGCATCAATGACCAATTGATTATATGGCAATGCAATGAAAAAAGCGTGTGGAAAACAGTGTTAATGACAGATTTGAGAAGCACATTTCTTCAATGTTGGCCCCATGGCATTCCTGTGCAGGTGACAATGGTAATTTTTCAAAACGACAAGGATATTTAAACACATGATTATTTGTTTGCTGTGCTCTATGGCCTCTGCTACAGACCTCATCGAAATGACACTTAGATATCTTAGGGTGTACATATCAAGTTTTCCCAAATGGTCTAGCGGATAGGCATCTAACTTGTAACGCAGGGCGGCCAGGGTTCGATTCCCGTCATGGCAAATGTTTTTTGTAGAAAAATAAAATGAGTCCCAACGTGTGCAACAGAACAGTTCGAAATCTCGTTACATTTGCATCGTCATGAACATGACTTATATCAGGCTAGCTCATTTTTTCTTTGTTCATTTTAAGTGTAGAAACAATATTTCGTTTGTGACCATTTTTTTCTGCCGTTTTGACAACAGGCTCATGACTAAAGAACACACGGCTGTCTGCTGATTGACGCTTGACTGTAGATTTTCGCTTTGTGTCAAAAGAACTTCCTAACGCACACTTTTTCAAAGTAGGTGAATTCATCAGATCTGTTTGAAACATTGCATTTTATCCATGCACGACGACTGCTTAGATACTCGCAGCACAGTTGCCCCATATAAATTGCCCATGAGCGCGGAGCTTGTCTTTGTCACTGTAGCAACTTTGCTCCATCAGCGGGAGAAGGCGCTTCGACGCCCCTGTAAGCACATGTTTCTCTGATTCCTTTGTTTCAGGCAAGCCACTGTGACGTCAGACGCCTTTACGCATACAGCTTTGCGATGCTTAGACAGTAATAACATAATTCATGTTTACATTTCTTTAATTTTCGACGCATTGTCATTATTCGTGACGCATCAATGACCAATTGATTATATGGCAATGCAATGAAAAAAGCGTGTGGAAAACAGTGTTAATGACAGATTTGAGAAGCACATTTCTTCAATGTTGGCCGCATGGCATTCCTGTGCAGGTGACAATGGTAATTTTTCAAAACGACAAGGATATTTAAACACATGATTATTTGTTTGCTGTGCTCTATGGCCTCTGCTACAGACCTCATCGAAATGACACTTAGATATCTTAGGGTGTACATATCAAGTCTTCCCAAATGGTCTAGCGGATAGGCATCTACCTTGTCACGCAGGGCGGCCCGGGTTCGATTCCCGTCATGGCAAAGGATTTTTGTAGAAAAATAAAATGAGTCCCAACGTGTGCAACAGAACAGTTCGAAATCTCGTTACATTTGCATCGTCATGAACATGACTTATATCAGGCTAGCTAATTTTTTCTTTGTTCATTTTAAGTGTAGAAACAATATTTCGTTTGTGAACATTTTCTTCTGCCGTTTTGACAACAGTCTCATTACTAAAGAACACACGGCTGTCTGCTGATTGACGCTTGACTGTAGATTTTCGCTTTGTGTCAAAAGAACTCCCTAACGCACACTTTTTCAAAGTAGGTGAATTCATCAGATCTGTTTGAAACATTGCATTTTATCCATGCACGACGACTACTTAGATACTCGCAGCACAGTTGCCTCATATAAATTGCCCATGAGCGCGGAGCTTGTCTTTGTCACTGTAGCAACTTTGCTCCATCAGCGGGAGAAGGCGCTTCGACGCCCCTGTAAGCACATGTTTCTCTAATTCCTTTGTTTCAGGCAAGCCACTGTGACGTCAGACGCCTTTACGCATACAGCTTTGCGATGCTTAGACAGTAATAACATAATTCATGTTTACATTTCTTTAATTTTCGACGCATTGTCGTTATTCGTGACGCATCAATGACCAATTGATTATATGGCAATGCAATGAAAAAAGCGTGTGGAAAACAGTGTTAATGACAGATTTGAGAAGCACATTTCTTCAATGTTGGCCCCATGGCATTCCTGTGCAGGTGACAATGGTAATTTTTCAAAACGACAAGGATATTTAAACACATGATTATTTGTTTGCTGTGCTCTATGGCCTCTGCTACAGACCTCATCGAAATGACACTTAGATATCTTAGGGTGTACATATCAAGTTTTCCCAAATGGTCTAGCGGATAGGCATCTACCTTGTCACGCAGGGCGGCCCGGGTTCGATTCCCGTCATGGCAAAGGATTTTTGTAGAAAAATAAAATGAGTCCCAACGTGTGCAACAGAACAGTTCGAAATCTCGTTACATTTGCATCGTCATGAACATGACTTATATCAGGCTAGCTAATTTTTTCTTTGTTCATTTTAAGTGTAGAAACAATATTTCGTTTGTGAACATTTTCTTCTGCCGTTTTGACAACAGTCTCATTACTAAAGAACACACGGCTGTCTGCTGATTGACGCTTGACTGTAGATTTTCGCTTTGTGTCAAAAGAACTCCCTAACGCACACTTTTTCAAAGTAGGTGAATTCATCAGATCTGTTTGAAACATTGCATTTTATCCATGCACGACGACTACTTAGATACTCGCAGCACAGTTGCCTCATATAAATTGCCCATGAGCGCGGAGCTTGTCTTTGTCACTGTAGCAACTTTGCTCCATCAGCGGGAGAAGGCGCTTCGACGCCCCTGTAAGCACATGTTTCTCTAATTCCTTTGTTTCAGGCAAGCCACTGTGACGTCAGACGCCTTTACGCATACAGCTTTGCGATGCTTAGACAGTAATAACATAATTCATGTTTACATTTCTTTAATTTTCGACGCATTGTCGTTATTCGTGACGCATCAATGACCAATTGATTATATGGCAATGCAATGAAAAAAGCGTGTGGAAAACAGTGTTAATGACAGATTTGAGAAGCACATTTCTTCAATGTTGGCCCCATGGCATTCCTGTGCAGGTGACAATGGTAATTTTTCAAAACGACAAGGATATTTAAACACATGATTATTTGTTTGCTGTGCTCTATGGCCTCTGCTACAGACCTCATCGAAATGACACTTAGATATCTTAGGGTGTACATATCAAGTTTTCCCAAATGGTCTAGGGTGTACATATCAAGTTTTCCCAAATGGTCTAGCGGATAGGCATCTACCTTGTAACGCAGGGCGGCCCGGGTTCGATTCCCGTCATGGCAAATATTTTTTGTAGAAAAATATAATGAGTCCCAACGTGTGCAACAGAACAGTTCGAAATCTCGTTACATTTGCATCGTCATGAACATGACTTATATCAGGCTAGCTCATTTTTTCTTTGTTCATTTTAAGTGTAGAAACAATATTTCGTTTGTGACCATTTTTTTCTGCCGTTTTGACAACAGGCTCATGACTAAAGAACACACGGCTGTCTGCTGATTGACGCTTGACTGTAGATTTTCGCTTTGTGTCAAAAGAACTTCCTAACGCACACTTTTTCAAAGTAGGTGAATTCATCAGATCTGTTTGAAACATTGCATTTTATCCATGCACGACGACTGCTTAGATACTCGCAGCACAGTTGCCCCATATAAATTGCCCATGAGCGCGGAGCTTGTCTTTGTCACTGTAGCAACTTTGCTCCATCAGCGGGAGAAGGCGCTTCGACGCCCCTGTAAGCACATGTTTCTCTGATTCCTTTGTTTCAGGCAAGCCACTGTGACGTCAGACGCCTTTACGCATACAGCTTTGCGATGCTTAGACAGTAATAACATAATTCATGTTTACATTTCTTTAATTTTCGACGCATTGTCATTATTCGTGACGCATCAATGACCAATTGATTATATGGCAATGCAATGAAAAAAGCGTGTGGAAAACAGTGTTAATGACAGATTTGAGAAGCACATTTCTTCAATGTTGGCCGCATGGCATTCCTGTGCAGGTGACAATGGTAATTTTTCAAAACGACAAGGATATTTAAACACATGATTATTTGTTTGCTGTGCTCTATGGCCTCTGCTACAGACCTCATCGAAATGACACTTAGATATCTTAGGGTGTACATATCAAGTCTTCCCAAATGGTCTAGCGGATAGGCATCTACCTTGTAACGCAGGGCGGCCCGGGTTCGATTCCCGTCATGGCAAATGTTTTTTGTAGAAAAATAAAATGAGTCCCAACGTGTGCAACAGAACAGTTCGAAATCTCGTTACATTTGCATCGTCATGAACATGACTTATATCAGGCTAGCTAATTTTTTCTTTGTTCATTTTAAGTGTAGAAACAATATTTCGTTTGTGAACATTTTCTTCTGCCGTTTTGACAACAGGCTCATTACTAAAGAACACACGGCTGTCTGCTGATTGACGCTTGACTGTAGATTTTCGCTTTGTGTCAAAAGAACTCCCTAACGCACACTTTTTCAAAGTAGGTGAATTCATCAGATCTGTTTGAAACATTGCATTTTATCCATGCACGACGACTACTTAGATACTCGCAGCACAGTTGCCTCATATAAATTGCCCATGAGCGCGGAGCTTGTCTTTGTCACTGTAGCAACTTTGCTCCATCAGCGGGAGAAGGCGCTTCGACGCCCCTGTAAGCACATGTTTCTCTGATTCCTTTGTTTCAGGCAAGCCACTGTGACGTCAGACGCCTTTACGCATACAGCTTTGCGATGCTTAGACAGTAATAACATAATTCATGTTTACATTTCTTTAATTTTCGACGCATTGTCGTTATTCGTGACGCATCAATGACCAATTGATTATATGGCAATGCAATGAAAAAAGCGTGTGGAAAACAGTGTTAATGACAGATTTGAGAAGCACATTTCTTCAATGTTGGCCGCATGGCATTCCTGTGCAGGTGACAATGGTAATTTTTCAAAACGACAAGGATATTTAAACACATGATTATTTGTTTGCTGTGCTCTATGGCCTCTGCTACAGACCTCATCGAAATGACACTTAGATATCTTAGGGTGTACATATCAAGTCTTCCCAAATGGTCTAGCGGATAGGCATCTACCTTGTAACGCAGGGCGGCCCGGGTTCGATTCCCGTCATGGCAAATGTTTTTTGTAGAAAAATAAAATGAGTCCCAACGTGTGCAACAGAACAGTTCGAAATCTCGTTACATTTGCATCGTCATGAACATGACTTATATCAGGCTAGCTAATTTTTTCTTTGTTCATTTTAAGTGTAGAAACAATATTTCGTTTGTGAACATTTTCTTCTGCCGTTTTGACAACAGGCTCATTACTAAAGAACACACGGCTGTCTGCTGATTGACGCTTGACTGTAGATTTTCGCTTTGTGTCAAAAGAACTCCCTAACGCACACTTTTTCAAAGTAGGTGAATTCATCAGATCTGTTTGAAACATTGCATTTTATCCATGCACGACGACTACTTAGATACTCGCAGCACAGTTGCCTCATATAAATTGCCCATGAGCGCGGAGCTTGTCTTTGTCACTGTAGCAACTTTGCTCCATCAGCGGGAGAAGGCGCTTCGACGCCCCTGTAAGCACATGTTTCTCTGATTCCTTTGTTTCAGGCAAGCCACTGTGACGTCAGACGCCTTTACGCATACAGCTTTGCGATGCTTAGACAGTAATAACATAATTCATGTTTACATTTCTTTAATTTTCGACGCATTGTCGTTATTCGTGACGCATCAATGACCAATTGATTATATGGCAATGCAATGAAAAAAGCGTGTGGAAAACAGTGTTAATGACAGATTTGAGAAGCACATTTCTTCAATGTTGGCCCCATGGCATTCCTGTGCAGGTGACAATGGTAATTTTTCAAAACGACAAGGATATTTAAACACATGATTATTTGTTTGCTGTGCTCTATGGCCTCTGCTACAGACCTCATCGAAATGACACTTAGATATCTTAGGGTGTACATATCAAGTTTTCCCAAATGGTCTAGCGGATAGGCATCTAACTTGTAACGCAGGGCGGCCCGGGTTCGATTCCCGTCATGGCAAATGTTTTTTGTAGAAAAATAAAATGAGTCCCAACGTGTGCAACAGAACAGTTCGAAATCTCGTTACATTTGCATCGTCATGAACATGACTTATATCAGGCTAGCTCATTTTTTCTTTGTTCATTTTAAGTGTAGAAACAATATTTCGTTTGTGACCATTTTTTTCTGCCGTTTTGACAACAGGCTCATGACTAAAGAACACACGGCTGTCTGCTGATTGACGCTTGACTGTAGATTTTCGCTTTGTGTCAAAAGAACTTCCTAACGCACACTTTTTCAAAGTAGGTGAATTCATCAGATCTGTTTGAAACATTGCATTTTATCCATGCACGACGACTACTTAGATACTCGCAGCACAGTTGCCTCATATAAATTGCCCATGAGCGCGGAGCTTGTCTTTGTCACTGTAGCAACTTTGCTCCATCAGCGGGAGAAGGCGGTTCGACGCCCCTGTAAGCACATGTTTCTCTAATTCCTTTGTTTCAGGCAAGCCACTGTGACGTCAGACGCCTTTACGCATACAGCTTTGCGATGCTTAGACAGTAATAACATAATTCATGTTTACATTTCTTTAATTTTCGACGCATTGTCGTTATTCGTGACGCATCAATGACCAATTGATTATATGGCAATGCAATGAAAAAAGCGTGTGGAAAACAGTGTTAATGACAGATTTGAGAAGCACATTTCTTCAATGTTGGCCCCATGGCATTCCTGTGCAGGTGACAATGGTAATTTTTCAAAACGACAAGGATATTTAAACACATGATTATTTGTTTGCTGTGCTCTATGGCCTCTGCTACAGACCTCATCGAAATGACACTTAGATATCTTAGGGTGTACATATCAAGTTTTCCCAAATGGTCTAGCGGATAGGCATCTAACTTGTAACGCAGGGCGGCCCGGGTTCGATTCCCGTCATGGCAAATGTTTTTTGTAGAAAAATAAAATGAGTCCCAACGTGTGCAACAGAACAGTTCGAAATCTCGTTACATTTGCATCGTCATGAACATGACTTATATCAGGCTAGCTAATTTTTTCTTTGTTCATTTTAAGTGTAGAAACAATATTTCGTTTGTGAACATTTTCTTCTGCCGTTTTGACAACAGGCTCATTACTAAAGAACACACGGCTGTCTGCTGATTGACGCTTGACTGTAGATTTTCGCTTTGTGTCAAAAGAACTCCATAACGCACACTTTTTCAAAGTAGGTGAATTCATCAGATCTGTTTGAAACATTGCATTTTATCCATGCACGACGACTACTTAGATACTCGCAGCACAGTTGCCTCATATAAATTGCCCATGAGCGCGGAGCTTGTCTTTGTCACTGTAGCAACTTTGCTCCATCAGCGGGAGAAGGCGCTTCGACGCCCCTGTAAGCACATGTTTCTCTGATTCCTTTGTTTCAGGCAAGCCACTGTGACGTCAGACGCCTTTACGCATACAGCTTTGCGATGCTTAGACAGTAATAACATAATTCATGTTTACATTTCTTTAATTTTCGACGCATTGTCATTATTCGTGACGCATCAATGACCAATTGATTATATGGCAATGCAATGAAAAAAGCGTGTGGAAAACAGTGTTAATGACAGATTTGAGAAGCACATTTCTTCAATGTTGGCCGCATGGCATTCCTGTGCAGGTGACAATGGTAATTTTTCAAAACGACAAGGATATTTAAACACATGATTATTTGTTTGCTGTGCTCTATGGCCTCTGCTACAGACCTCATCGAAATGACACTTAGATATCTTAGGGTGTACATATCAAGTTTTCCCAAATGGTCTAGGGTGTACATATCAAGTTTTCCCAAATGGTCTAGCGGATAGGCATCTACCTTGTAACGCAGGGCGGCCCGGGTTCGATTCCCGTCATGGCAAATATTTTTTGTAGAAAAATAAAATGAGTCCCAACGTGTGCAACAGAACAGTTCGAAATCTCGTTACATTTGCATCGTCATGAACATGACTTATATCAGGCTAGCTCATTTTTTCTTTGTTTATTTTAAGTGTAGAAACAATATTTCGTTTGTGACCATTTTTTTCTGCCGTTTTGACAACAGGCTCATGACTAAAGAACACACGGCTGTCTGCTGATTGACGCTTGACTGTAGATTTTCGCTTTGTGTCAAAAGAACTTCCTAACGCACACTTTTTCAAAGTAGGTGAATTCATCAGATCTGTTTGAAACATTGCATTTTATCCATGCACGACGACTGCTTAGATACTCGCAGCACAGTTGCCCCATATAAATTGCCCATGAGCGCGGAGCTTGTCTTTGTCACTGTAGCAACTTTGCTCCATCAGCGGGAGAAGGCGCTTCGACGCCCCTGTAAGCACATGTTTCTCTGATTCCTTTGTTTCAGGCAAGCCACTGTGACGTCAGACGCCTTTACGCATACAGCTTTGCGATGCTTAGACAGTAATAACATAATTCATGTTTACATTTCTTTAATTTTCGACGCATTGTCATTATTCGTGACGCATCAATGACCAATTGATTATATGGCAATGCAATGAAAAAAGCGTGTGGAAAACAGTGTTAATGACAGATTTGAGAAGCACATTTCTTCAATGTTGGCCGCATGGCATTCCTGTGCAGGTGACAATGGTAATTTTTCAAAACGACAAGGATATTTAAACACATGATTATTTGTTTGCTGTGCTCTATGGCCTCTGCTACAGACCTCATCGAAATGACACTTAGATATCTTAGGGTGTACATATCAAGTCTTCCCAAATGGTCTAGCGGATAGGCATCTACCTTGTAACGCAGGGCGGCCCGGTTTCGATTCCCGTCATGGCAAATGTTTTTTGTAGAAAAATAAAATGAGTCCCAACGTGTGCAACAGAACAGTTCGAAATCTCGTTACATTTGCATCGTCATGAACATGACTTATATCAGGCTAGCTAATTTTTTCTTTGTTCATTTTAAGTGTAGAAACAATATTTCGTTTGTGAACATTTTTTTCTGCCGTTTTGACAACAGGCTCATTACTAAAGAACACACGGCTGTCTGCTGATTGACGCTTGACTGTAGATTTTCGCTTTGTGTCAAAAGAACTCCCTAATGCACACTTTTTCAAAGTAGTTGAATTCATCAGATCTGTTTGAAACATTGCATTTTATCCATGCACGACGACTACTTAGATACTCGCAGCACAGTTGCCTCATATAAATTGCCCATGAGCGCGGAGCTTGTCTTTGTCACTGTAGCAACCTTGCTCCATCAGCGGGAGAAGGCGGTTCGACGCCCCTGTAAGCACATGTTTCTCTAATTCCTTTGTTTCAGGCAAGCCACTGTGACGTCAGACGCCTTTACGCATACAGCTTTGCGATGCTTAGACAGTAATAACATAATTCATGTTTACATTTCTTTAATTTTCGACGCATTGTCGTTATTCGTGACGCATCAATGACCAATTGATTATATGGCAATGCAATGAAAAAAGCGTGTGGAAAACAGTGTTAATGACAGATTTGAGAAGCACATTTCTTCAATGTTGGCCGCATGGCATTCCTGTGCAGGTGACAATGGTAATTTTTCAAAACGACAAGGATATTTAAACACATGATTATTTGTTTGCTGTGCTCTATGGCCTCTGCTACAGACCTCATCGAAATGACACTTAGATATCTTAGGGTGTACATATCAAGTCTTCCCAAATGGTCTAGCGGATAGGCATCTACCTTGTAACGCAGGGCGGCCCGGGTTCGATTCCCGTCATGGCAAATGTTTTTTGTAGAAAAATAAAATGAGTCCCAACGTGTGCAACAGAACAGTTCGAAATCTCGTTACATTTGCATCGTCATGAACATGACTTATATCAGGCTAGCTAATTTTTTCTTTGTTCATTTTAAGTGTAGAAACAATATTTCGTTTGTGAACATTTTCTTCTGCCGTTTTGACAACAGGCTCATTACTAAAGAACACACGGCTGTCTGCTGATTGACGCTTGACTGTAGATTTTCGCTTTGTGTCAAAAGAACTCCCTAACGCACACTTTTTCAAAGTAGGTGAATTCATCAGATCTGTTTGAAACATTGCATTTTATCCATGCACGACGAGTACTTAGATACTCGCAGCACAGTTGCCTCATATAAATTGCCCATGAGCGCGGAGCTTGTCTTTGTCACTGTAGCAACTTTGCTCCATCAGCGGGAGAAGGCGCTTCGATGCCCCTGTAAGCACATGTTTCTCTGATTCCTTTGTTTCAGGCAAGCCACTGTGACGTCAGACGCCTTTACGCATACAGCTTTGCGATGCTTAGACAGTAATAACATAATTCATGTTTACATTTCTTTAATTTTCGACGCATTGTCGTTATTCGTGACGCATCAATGACCAATTGATTATATGGCAATGCAATGAAAAAAGCGTGTGGAAAACAGTGTTAATGACAGATTTGAGAAGCACATTTCTTCAATGTTGGCCCCATGGCATTCCTGTGCAGGTGACAATGGTAATTTTTGAAAACGACAAGGATATTTAAACACATGATTATTTGTTTGCTGTGCTCTATGGCCTCTGCTACAGACCTCATCGAAATGACACTTAGATATCTTAGGGTGTACATATCAAGTTTTCCCAAATGGTCTAGCGGATAGGCATCTAACTTGTAACGCAGGGCGGCCCGGGTTCGATTCCCGTCATGGCAAATGTTTTTTGTAGAAAAATAAAATGAGTCCCAACGTGTGCAACAGAACAGTTCGAAATCTCGTTACATTTGCATCGTCATGAACATGACTTATATCAGGCTAGCTCATTTTTTCTTTGTTCATTTTAAGTGTAGAAACAATATTTCGTTTGTGACCATTTTTTTCTGCCGTTTTGACAACAGGCTCATGACTAAAGAACACACGGCTGTCTGCTGATTGACGCTTGACTGTAGATTTTCGCTTTGTGTCAAAAGAACTTCCTAACGCACACTTTTTCAAAGTAGGTGAATTCATCAGATCTGTTTGAAACATTGCATTTTATCCATGCACGACGACTACTTAGATACTCGCAGCACAGTTGCCTCATATAAATTGCCCATGAGCGCGGAGCTTGTCTTTGTCACTGTAGCAACTTTGCTCCATCAGCGGGAGAAGGCGGTTCGACGCCCCTGTAAGCACATGTTTCTCTAATTCCTTTGTTTCAGGCAAGCCACTGTGACGTCAGACGCCTTTACGCATACAGCTTTGCGATGCTTAGACAGTAATAACATAATTCATGTTTACATTTCTTTAATTTTCGACGCATTGTCGTTATTCGTGACGCATCAATGACCAATTGATTATATGGCAATGCAATGAAAAAAGCGTGTGGAAAACAGTGTTAATGACAGATTTGAGAAGCACATTTCTTCAATGTTGGCCCCATGGCATTCCTGTGCAGGTGACAATGGTAATTTTTCAAAACGACAAGGATATTTAAACACATGATTATTTGTTTGCTGTGCTCTATGGCCTCTGCTACAGACCTCATCGAAATGACACTTAGATATCTTAGGGTGTACATATCAAGTTTTCCCAAATGGTCTAGCGGATAGGCATCTAACTTGTAACGCAGGGCGGCCCGGGTTCGATTCCCGTCATGGCAAATGTTTTTTGTAGAAAAATAAAATGAGTCCCAACGTGTGCAACAGAACAGTTCGAAATCTCGTTACATTTGCATCGTCATGAACATGACTTATATCAGGCTAGCTAATTTTTTCTTTGTTCATTTTAAGTGTAGAAACAATATTTCGTTTGTGAACATTTTCTTCTGCCGTTTTGACAACAGGCTCATTACTAAAGAACACACGGCTGTCTGCTGATTGACGCTTGACTGTAGATTTTCGCTTTGTGTCAAAAGAACTCCCTAACGCACACTTTTTCAAAGTAGGTGAATTCATCAGATCTGTTTGAAACATTGCATTTTATCCATGCACGACGACTACTTAGATACTCGCAGCACAGTTGCCTCATATAAATTGCCCATGAGCGCGGAGCTTGTCTTTGTCACTGTAGCAACTTTGCTCCATCAGCGGGAGAAGGCGCTTCGACGCCCCTGTAAGCACATGTTTCTCGAATTCCTTTGTTTCAGGCAAGCCACTGTGACGTCAGACGCCTTTACGCATACAGCTTTGCGATGCTTAGACAGTAATAACATAATTCATGTTTACATTTCTTTAATTTTCGACGCATTGTCGTTATTCGTGACGCATCAATGACCAATTGATTATATGGCAATGCAATGAAAAAAGCGTGTGGAAAACAGTGTTAATGACAGATTTGAGAAGCACATTTCTTCAATGTTGGCCCCATGGCATTCCTGTGCAGGTGACAATGGTAATTTTTCAAAACGACAAGGATATTTAAACACATGATTATTTGTTTGCTGTGCTCTATGGCCTCTGCTACAGACCTCATCGAAATGACACTTAGATATCTTAGGGTGTACATATCAAGTCTTCCCAAATGGTCTAGCGGATAGGCATCTACCTTGTAACGCAGGGCGGCCCGGGTTCGATTCCCGTCATGGCAAATGTTTTTTGTAGAAAAATAAAATGAGTCCCAACGTGTGCAACAGAACAGTTCGAAATCTCGTTACATTTGCATCGTCATGAACATGACTTATATCAGGCTAGCTAATTTTTTCTTTGTTCATTTTAAGTGTAGAAACAATATTTCGTTTGTGAACATTTTCTTCTGCCGTTTTGACAACAGGCTCATTACTAAAGAACACACGGCTGTCTGCTGATTGACGCTTGACTGTAGATTTTCGCTTTGTGTCAAAAGAACTCCCTAACGCACACTTTTTCAAAGTAGGTGAATTCATCAGATCTGTTTGAAACATTGCATTTTATCCATGCACGACGACTACTTAGATACTCGCAGCACAGTTGCCTCATATAAATTGCCCATGAGCGCGGAGCTTGTCTTTGTCACTGTAGCAACTTTGCTCCATCAGCGGGAGAAGGCGCTTCGACGCCCCTGTAAGCACATGTTTCTCTGATTCCTTTGTTTCAGGCAAGCCACTGTGACGTCAGACGCCTTTACGCATACAGCTTTGCGATGCTTAGACAGTAATAACATAATTCATGTTTACATTTCTTTAATTTTCGACGCATTGTCATTATTCGTGACGCATCAATGACCAATTGATTATATGGCAATGCAATGAAAAAAGCGTGTGGAAAACAGTGTTAATGACAGATTTGAGAAGCACATTTCTTCAATGTTGGCCGCATGGCATTCCTGTGCAGGTGACAATGGTAATTTTTCAAAACGACAAGGATATTTAAACACATGATTATTTGTTTGCTGTGCTCTATGGCCTCTGCTACAGACCTCATCGAAATGACACTTAGATATCTTAGGGTGTACATATCAAGTTTTCCCAAATGGTCTAGCGGATAGGCATCTAACTTGTAACGCAGGGCGGCCCGGGTTCGATTCCCGTCATGGCAAATGTTTTTTGTAGAAAAATAAAATGAGTCCCAACGTGTGCAACAGAACAGTTCGAAATCTCGTTACATTTGCATCGTCATGAACATGACTTATATCAGGCTAGCTAATTTTTTCTTTGTTCATTTTAAGTGTAGAAACAATATTTCGTTTGTGAACATTTTCTTCTGCCGTTTTGACAACAGGCTCATTACTAAAGAACACACGGCTGTCTGCTGATTGACGCTTGACTGTAGATTTTCGCTTTGTGTCAAAAGAACTCCCTAACGCACACTTTTTCAAAGTAGGTGAATTCATCAGATCTGTTTGAAACATTGCATTTTATCCATGCACGACGACTACTTAGATACTCGCAGCACAGTTGCCTCATATAAATTGCCCATGAGCGCGGAGCTTGTCTTTGTCACTGTAGCAACTTTGCTCCATCAGCGGGAGAAGGCGCTTCGACGCCCCTGTAAGCACATGTTTCTCGAATTCCTTTGTTTCAGGCAAGCCACTGTGACGTCAGACGCCTTTACGCATACAGCTTTGCGATGCTTAGACAGTAATAACATAATTCATGTTTACATTTCTTTAATTTTCGACGCATTGTCGTTATTCGTGACGCATCAATGACCAATTGATTATATGGCAATGCAATGAAAAAAGCGTGTGGAAAACAGTGTTAATGACAGATTTGAGAAGCACATTTCTTCAATGTTGGCCCCATGGCATTCCTGTGCAGGTGACAATGGTAATTTTTCAAAACGACAAGGATATTTAAACACATGATTATTTGTTTGCTGTGCTCTATGGCCTCTGCTACAGACCTCATCGAAATGACACTTAGATATCTTAGGGTGTACATATCAAGTCTTCCCAAATGGTCTAGCGGATAGGCATCTACCTTGTAACGCAGGGCGGCCCGGGTTCGATTCCCGTCATGGCAAATGTTTTTTGTAGAAAAATAAAATGAGTCCCAACGTGTGCAACAGAACAGTTCGAAATCTCGTTACATTTGCATCGTCATGAACATGACTTATATCAGGCTAGCTAATTTTTTCTTTGTTCATTTTAAGTGTAGAAACAATATTTCGTTTGTGAACATTTTCTTCTGCCGTTTTGACAACAGGCTCATTACTAAAGAACACACGGCTGTCTGCTGATTGACGCTTGACTGTAGATTTTCGCTTTGTGTCAAAAGAACTCCCTAACGCACACTTTTTCAAAGTAGGTGAATTCATCAGATCTGTTTGAAACATTGCATTTTATCCATGCACGACGACTACTTAGATACTCGCAGCACAGTTGCCTCATATAAATTGCCCATGAGCGCGGAGCTTGTCTTTGTCACTGTAGCAACTTTGCTCCATCAGCGGGAGAAGGCGCTTCGACGCCCCTGTAAGCACATGTTTCTCTGATTCCTTTGTTTCAGGCAAGCCACTGTGACGTCAGACGCCTTTACGCATACAGCTTTGCGATGCTTAGACAGTAATAACATAATTCATGTTTACATTTCTTTAATTTTCGACGCATTGTCATTATTCGTGACGCATCAATGACCAATTGATTATATGGCAATGCAATGAAAAAAGCGTGTGGAAAACAGTGTTAATGACAGATTTGAGAAGCACATTTCTTCAATGTTGGCCGCATGGCATTCCTGTGCAGGTGACAATGGTAATTTTTCAAAACGACAAGGATATTTAAACACATGATTATTTGTTTGCTGTGCTCTATGGCCTCTGCTACAGACCTCATCGAAATGACACTTAGATATCTTAGGGTGTACATATCAAGTCTTCCCAAATGGTCTAGCGGATAGGCATCTACCTTGTAACGCAGGGCGGCCCGGGTTCGATTCCCGTCATGGCAAATGTTTTTTGTAGAAAAATAAAATGAGTCCCAACGTGTGCAACAGAACAGTTCGAAATCTCGTTACATTTGCATCGTCATGAACATGACTTATATCAGGCTAGCTAATTTTTTCTTTGTTCATTTTAAGTGTAGAAACAATATTTCGTTTGTGAACATTTTCTTCTGCCGTTTTGACAACAGGCTCATTACTAAAGAACACACGGCTGTCTGCTGATTGACGCTTGACTGTAGATTTTCGCTTTGTGTCAAAAGAACTCCCTAACGCACACTTTTTCAAAGTAGGTGAATTCATCAGATCTGTTTGAAACATTGCATTTTATCCATGCACGACGACTACTTAGATACTCGCAGCACAGTTGCCTCATATAAATTGCCCATGAGCGCGGAGCTTGTCTTTGTCACTGTAGCAACTTTGCTCCATCAGCGGGAGAAGGCACTTCGACGCCCCTGTAAGCACATGTTTCTCGAATTCCTTTGTTTCAGGCAAGCCACTGTGACGTCAGACGCCTTTACGCATACAGCTTTGCGATGCTTAGACAGTAATAAAATAATTCATGTTTACATTTCTTTAATTTTCGACGCATTGTCGTTATTCGTGACGCATCAATGACCAATTGATTATATGGCAATGCAATGAAAAAAGCGTGTGGAAAACAGTGTTAATGACAGATTTGAGAAGCACATTTCTTCAATGTTGGCCCCATGGCATTCCTGTGCAGGTGACAATGGTAATTTTTCAAAACGACAAGGATATTTAAACACATGATTATTTGTTTGCTGTGCTCTATGGCCTCTGCTACAGACCTCATCGAAATGACACTTAGATATCTTAGGGTGTACATATCAAGTTTTCCCAAATGGTCTAGCGGATAGGCATCTAACTTGTAACGCAGGGCGGCCCGGGTTCGATTCCCGTCATGGCAAATGTTTTTTGTAGAAAAATAAAATGAGTCCCAACGTGTGCAACAGAACAGTTCGAAATCTCGTTACATTTGCATCGTCATGAACATGACTTATATCAGGCTAGCTCATTTTTTCTTTGTTCATTTTAAGTGTAGAAACAATATTTCGTTTGTGACCATTTTTTTCTGCCGTTTTGACAACAGGCTCATGACTAAAGAACACACGGCTGTCTGCTGATTGACGCTTGACTGTAGATTTTCGCTTTGTGTCAAAAGAACTTCCTAACGCACACTTTTTCAAAGTAGGTGAATTCATCAGATCTGTTTGAAACATTGCATTTTATCCATGCACGACGACTGCTTAGATACTCGCAGCACAGTTGCCCCATATAAATTGCCCATGAGCGCGGAGCTTGTCTTTGTCACTGTAGCAACTTTGCTCCATCAGCGGGAGAAGGCGCTTCGACGCCCCTGTAAGCACATGTTTCTCTGATTCCTTTGTTTCAGACAAGCCACTGTGACGTCAGACGCCTTTACGCATACAGCTTTGCGATGCTTAGACAGTAATAACATAATTCATGTTTACATTTCTTTAATTTTCGACGCATTGTCGTTATTCGTGACGCATCAATGACCAATTGATTATATGGCAATGCAATGAAAAAAGCGTGTGGAAAACAGTGTTAATGACAGATTTGAGAAGCACATTTCTTCAATGTTGGCCGCATGGCATTCCTGTGCAGGTGACAATGGTAATTTTTCAAAACGACAAGGATATTTAAACACATGATTATTTGTTTGCTGTGCTCTATGGCCTCTGCTACAGACCTCATCGAAATGACACTTAGATATCTTAGGGTGTACATATCAAGTCTTCCCAAATGGTCTAGCGGATAGGCATCTACCTTGTAACGCAGGGCGGCCCGGGTTCGATTCCCGTCATGGCAAATGTTTTTTGTAGAAAAATAAAATGAGTCCCAACGTGTGCAACAGAACAGTTCGAAATCTCGTTACATTTGCATCGTCATGAACATGACTTATATCAGGCTAGCTAATTTTTTCTTTGTTCATTTTAAGTGTAGAAACAATATTTCGTTTGTGAACATTTTTTTCTGCCGTTTTGACAACAGGCTCATTACTAAAGAACACACAGCTGTCTGCTGATTGACGCTTGACTGTAGATTTTCGCTTTGTGTCAAAAGAACTCCCTAATGCACACTTTTTCAAAGTAGGTGAATTCATCAGATCTGTTTGAAACATTGCATTTTATCCATGCACGACGACTACTTAGATACTCGCAGCACAGTTGCCTCATATAAATTGCCCATGAGCGCGGAGCTTGTCTTTGTCACTGTAGCAACTTTGCTCCATCAGCGGGAGAAGGCGGTTCGACGCCCCTGTAAGCACATGTTTCTCTAATTCCTTTGTTTCAGGCAAGCCACTGTGACGTCAGACGCCTTTACGCATACAGCTTTGCGATGCTTAGACAGTAATAACATAATTCATGTTTACATTTCTTTAATTTTCGACGCATTGTCGTTATTCGTGACGCATCAATGACCAATTGATTATATGGCAATGCAATGAAAAAAGCGTGTGGAAAACAGTGTTAATGACAGATTTGAGAAGCACATTTCTTCAATGTTGGCCGCATGGCATTCCTGTGCAGGTGACAATGGTAATTTTTCAAAACGACAAGGATATTTAAACACATGATTATTTGTTTGCTGTGCTCTATGGCCTCTGCTACAGACCTCATCGAAATGACACTTAGATATCTTAGGGTGTACATATCAAGTCTTCCCAAATGGTCTAGCGGATAGGCATCTACCTTGTAACGCAGGGCGGCCCGGGTTCGATTCCCGTCATGGCAAATGTTTTTTGTAGAAAAATAAAATGAGTCCCAACGTGTGCAACAGAACAGTTCGAAATCTCGTTACATTTGCATCGTCATGAACATGACTTATATCAGGCTAGCTAATTTTTTCTTTGTTCATTTTAAGTGTAGAAACAATATTTCGTTTGTGAACATTTTCTTCTGCCGTTTTGACAACAGGCTCATTACTAAAGAACACACGGCTGTCTGCTGATTGACGCTTGACTGTAGATTTTCGCTTTGTGTCAAAAGAACTCCCTAACGCACACTTTTTCAAAGTAGGTGAATTCATCAGATCTGTTTGAAACATTGCATTTTATCCATGCACGACGACTACTTAGATACTCGCAGCACAGTTGCCTCATATAAATTGCCCATGAGCGCGGAGCTTGTCTTTGTCACTGTAGCAACTTTGCTCCATCAGCGGGAGAAGGCGCTTCGACGCCCCTGTAAGCACATGTTTCTCGAATTCCTTTGTTTCAGGCAAGCCACTGTGACGTCAGACGCCTTTACGCATACAGCTTTGCGATGCTTAGACAGTAATAACATAATTCATGTTTACATTTCTTTAATTTTCGACGCATTGTCGTTATTCGTGACGCATCAATGACCAATTGATTATATGGCAATGCAATGAAAAAAGCGTGTGGAAAACAGTGTTAATGACAGATTTGAGAAGCACATTTCTTCAATGTTGGCCCCATGGCATTCCTGTGCAGGTGACAATGGTAATTTTTCAAAACGACAAGGATATTTAAACACATGATTATTTGTTTGCTGTGCTCTATGGCCTCTGCTACAGACCTCATCGAAATGACACTTAGATATCTTAGGGTGTACATATCAAGTCTTCCCAAATGGTCTAGCGGATAGGCATCTACCTTGTAACGCAGGGCGGCCCGAGTTCGATTCCCGTCATGGCAAATGTTTTTTGTAGAAAAATAAAATGAGTCCCAACGTGTGCAACAGAACAGTTCGAAATCTCGTTACATTTGCATCGTCATGAACATGACTTATATCAGGCTAGCTAATTTTTTCTTTGTTCATTTTAAGTGTAGAAACAATATTTCGTTTGTGAACATTTTCTTCTGCCGTTTTGACAACAGGCTCATTACTAAAGAACACACGGCTGTCTGCTGATTGACGCTTGACTGTAGATTTTCGCTTTGTGTCAAAAGAACTCCCTAACGCACACTTTTTCAAAGTAGGTGAATTCATCAGATCTGTTTGAAACATTGCATTTTATCCATGCACGACGACTACTTAGATACTCGCAGCACAGTTGCCTCATATAAATTGCCCATGAGCGCGGAGCTTGTCTTTGTCACTGTAGCAACTTTGCTCCATCAGCGGGAGAAGGCGCTTCGACGCCCCTGTAAGCACATGTTTCTCTGATTCCTTTGTTTCAGGCAAGCCACTGTGACGTCAGACGCCTTTACGCATACAGCTTTGCGATGCTTAGACAGTAATAACATAATTCATGTTTACATTTCTTTAATTTTCGACGCATTGTCATTATTCGTGACGCATCAATGACCAATTGATTATATGGCAATGCAATGAAAAAAGCGTGTGGAAAACAGTGTTAATGACAGATTTGAGAAGCACATTTCTTCAATGTTGGCCGCATGGCATTCCTGTGCAGGTGACAATGGTAATTTTTCAAAACGACAAGGATATTTAAACACATGATTATTTGTTTGCTGTGCTCTATGGCCTCTGCTACAGACCTCATCGAAATGACACTTAGATATCTTAGGGTGTACATATCAAGTCTTCCCAAATGGTCTAGCGGATAGGCATCTACCTTGTAACGCAGGGCGGCCCGGGTTCGATTCCCGTCATGGCAAATGTTTTTTGTAGAAAAATAAAATGAGTCCCAACGTGTGCAACAGAACAGTTCGAAATCTCGTTACATTTGCATCGTCATGAACATGACTTATATCAGGCTAGCTCATTTTTTCTTTGTTCATTTTAAGTGTAGAAACAATATTTCGTTTGTGACCATTTTTTTCTGCCGTTTTGACAACAGGCTCATTACTAAAGAACACACGGCTGTCTGCTGATTGACGCTTGACTGTAGATTTTCGCTTTGTGTCAAAAGAACTCCCTAACGCACACTTTTTCAAAGTAGGTGAATTCATCAGATCTGTTTGAAACATTGCATTTTATCCATGCACGACGACTACTTAGATACTCGCAGCACAGTTGCCTCATATAAATTGCCCATGAGCGCGGAGCTTGTCTTTGTCACTGTAGCAACTTTGCTCCATCAGCGGGAGAAGGCACTTCGACGCCCCTGTAAGCACATGTTTCTCGAATTCCTTTGTTTCAGGCAAGCCACTGTGACGTCAGACGCCTTTACGCATACAGCTTTGCGATGCTTAGACAGTAATAAAATAATTCATGTTTACATTTCTTTAATTTTCGACGCATTGTCGTTATTCGTGACGCATCAATGACCAATTGATTATATGGCAATGCAATGAAAAAAGCGTGTGGAAAACAGTGTTAATGACAGATTTGAGAAGCACATTTCTTCAATGTTGGCCCCATGGCATTCCTGTGCAGGTGACAATGGTAATTTTTCAAAACGACAAGGATATTTAAACACATGATTATTTGTTTGCTGTGCTCTATGGCCTCTGCTACAGACCTCATCGAAATGACACTTAGATATCTTAGGGTGTACATATCAAGTTTTCCCAAATGGTCTAGCGGATAGGCATCTAACTTGTAACGCAGGGCGGCCCGGGTTCGATTCCCGTCATGGCAAATGTTTTTTGTAGAAAAATAAAATGAGTCCCAACGTGTGCAACAGAACAGTTCGAAATCTCGTTACATTTGCATCGTCATGAACATGACTTATATCAGGCTAGCTCATTTTTTCTTTGTTCATTTTAAGTGTAGAAACAATATTTCGTTTGTGACCATTTTTTTCTGCCGTTTTGACAACAGGCTCATGACTAAAGAACACACGGCTGTCTGCTGATTGACGCTTGACTGTAGATTTTCGCTTTGTGTCAAAAGAACTTCCTAACGCACACTTTTTCAAAGTAGGTGAATTCATCAGATCTGTTTGAAACATTGCATTTTATCCATGCACGACGACTGCTTAGATACTCGCAGCACAGTTGCCCCATATAAATTGCCCATGAGCGCGGAGCTTGTCTTTGTCACTGTAGCAACTTTGCTCCATCAGCGGGAGAAGGCGCTTCGACGCCCCTGTAAGCACATGTTTCTCTGATTCCTTTGTTTCAGACAAGCCACTGTGACGTCAGACGCCTTTACGCATACAGCTTTGCGATGCTTAGACAGTAATAACATAATTCATGTTTACATTTCTTTAATTTTCGACGCATTGTCGTTATTCGTGACGCATCAATGACCAATTGATTATATGGCAATGCAATGAAAAAAGCGTGTGGAAAACAGTGTTAATGACAGATTTGAGAAGCACATTTCTTCAATGTTGGCCGCATGGCATTCCTGTGCAGGTGACAATGGTAATTTTTCAAAACGACAAGGATATTTAAACACATGATTATTTGTTTGCTGTGCTCTATGGCCTCTGCTACAGACCTCATCGAAATGACACTTAGATATCTTAGGGTGTACATATCAAGTCTTCCCAAATGGTCTAGCGGATAGGCATCTACCTTGTAACGCAGGGCGGCCCGGGTTCGATTCCCGTCATGGCAAATGTTTTTTGTAGAAAAATAAAATGAGTCCCAACGTGTGCAACAGAACAGTTCGAAATCTCGTTACATTTGCATCGTCATGAACATGACTTATATCAGGCTAGCTAATTTTTTCTTTGTTCATTTTAAGTGTAGAAACAATATTTCGTTTGTGAACATTTTTTTCTGCCGTTTTGACAACAGGCTCATTACTAAAGAACACACAGCTGTCTGCTGATTGACGCTTGACTGTAGATTTTCGCTTTGTGTCAAAAGAACTCCCTAATGCACACTTTTTCAAAGTAGGTGAATTCATCAGATCTGTTTGAAACATTGCATTTTATCCATGCACGACGACTACTTAGATACTCGCAGCACAGTTGCCTCATATAAATTGCCCATGAGCGCGGAGCTTGTCTTTGTCACTGTAGCAACTTTGCTCCATCAGCGGGAGAAGGCGGTTCGACGCCCCTGTAAGCACATGTTTCTCTAATTCCTTTGTTTCAGGCAAGCCACTGTGACGTCAGACGCCTTTACGCATACAGCTTTGCGATGCTTAGACAGTAATAACATAATTCATGTTTACATTTCTTTAATTTTCGACGCATTGTCGTTATTCGTGACGCATCAATGACCAATTGATTATATGGCAATGCAATGAAAAAAGCGTGTGGAAAACAGTGTTAATGACAGATTTGAGAAGCACATTTCTTCAATGTTGGCCGCATGGCATTCCTGTGCAGGTGACAATGGTAATTTTTCAAAACGACAAGGATATTTAAACACATGATTATTTGTTTGCTGTGCTCTATGGCCTCTGCTACAGACCTCATCGAAATGACACTTAGATATCTTAGGGTGTACATATCAAGTCTTCCCAAATGGTCTAGCGGATAGGCATCTACCTTGTAACGCAGGGCGGCCCGGGTTCGATTCCCGTCATGGCAAATGTTTTTTGTAGAAAAATAAAATGAGTCCCAACGTGTGCAACAGAACAGTTCGAAATCTCGTTACATTTGCATCGTCATGAACATGACTTATATCAGGCTAGCTAATTTTTTCTTTGTTCATTTTAAGTGTAGAAACAATATTTCGTTTGTGAACATTTTCTTCTGCCGTTTTGACAACAGGCTCATTACTAAAGAACACACGGCTGTCTGCTGATTGACGCTTGACTGTAGATTTTCGCTTTGTGTCAAAAGAACTCCCTAACGCACACTTTTTCAAAGTAGGTGAATTCATCAGATCTGTTTGAAACATTGCATTTTATCCATGCACGACGACTACTTAGATACTCGCAGCACAGTTGCCTCATATAAATTGCCCATGAGCGCGGAGCTTGTCTTTGTCACTGTAACAACTTTGCTCCATCAGCGGGAGAATGCGGTTCGACGCCCCTGTAAGCACATGTTTCTCTAATTCCTTTGTTTCAGGCAAGCCACTGTGACGTCAGACGCCTTTACGCATACAGCTTTGCGATGCTTAGACAGTAATAACATAATTCATGTTTACATTTCTTTAATTTTCGACGCATTGTCGTTATTCGTGACGCATCAATGACCAATTGATTATATGGCAATGCAATGAAAAAAGCGTGTGGAAAACAGTGTTAATGACAGATTTGAGAAGCACATTTCTTCAATGTTGGCCGCATGGCATTCCTGTGCAGGTGACAATGGTAATTTTTCAAAACGACAAGGATATTTCAACACATGATTATTTGTTTGCTGTGCTCTATGGCCTCTGCTACAGACCTCATCGAAATGACACTTAGATATCTTAGGGTGTACATATCAAGTTTTCCCAAATGGTCTAGCGGATAGGCATCTACCTTGTAACGCAGGGAGGCCTGGGTTCGATTCCCGTCATGGCAAAGGATTTTTGTAGAAAAATAAAATGAGTCCCAACGTGTGCAACAGAACAGTTCGAAATCTCGTTACATTTGCATCGTCATGAACATGACTTATATCAGGCTAGCTAATTTTTTCTTTGTTCATTTTAAGTGTAGAAACAATATTTCGTTTGTGACCATTTTTTTCTGCCGTTTTGACAACAGGCTCATGACTAAAGAACACACGGCTGTCTGCTGATTGACGCTTGACTGTAGATTTTCGCTTTGTGTCAAAAGAACTTCCTAACGCACACTTTTTCAAAGTAGGTGAATTCATCAGATCTGTTTGAAACATTGCATTTTATCCATGCAAGACGACTGCTTAGATACTCGCAGCACAGTTGCCCCATATAAATTGCCCATGAGCGCGGAGCTTGTCTTTGTCACTGTAGCAACTTTGCTCCATCAGCGGGAGAAGGCGGTTCGACGCCCCTGTAAGCACATGTTTCTCTAATTCCTTTGTTTCAGGCAAGCCACTGTGACGTCAGACGCCTTTACGCATACAGCTTTGCGATGCTTAGACAGTAATAACATAATTCATGTTTACATTTCTTTAATTTTCGACGCATTGTCGTTATTCGTGACGCATCAATGACCAATTGATTATATGGCAATGCAATGAAAAAAGCGTGTGGAAAACAGTGTTAATGACAGATTTGAGAAGCACATTTCTTCAATGTTGGCCGCATGGCATTCCTGTGCAGGTGACAATGGTAATTTTTCAAAACGACAAGGATATTTAAACACATGATTATTTGTTTGCTGTGCTCTATGGCCTCTGCTACAGACCTCATCGAAATGACACTTAGATATCTTAGGGTGTACATATCAAGTCTTCCCAAATGGTCTAGCGGATAGGCATCTACCTTGTAACGCAGGGCGGCCCGGGTTCGATTCCCGTCATGGCAAATGTTTTTTGTAGAAAAATAAAATGAGTCCCAACGTGTGCAACAGAACAGTTCGAAATCTCGTTACATTTGCATCGTCATGAACATGACTTATATCAGGCTAGCTAATTTTTTCTTTGTTCATTTTAAGTGTAGAAACAATATTTCGTTTGTGAACATTTTCTTCTGCCGTTTTGACAACAGGCTCATTACTAAAGAACACACGGCTGTCTGCTGATTGACGCTTGACTGTAGATTTTCGCTTTGTGTCAAAAGAACTCCCTAACGCACACTTTTTCAAAGTAGGTGAATTCATCAGATCTGTTTGAAACATTGCATTTTATCCATGCACGACGACTACTTAGATACTCGCAGCACAGTTGCCTCATATAAATTGCCCATGAGCGCGGAGCTTGTCTTTGTCACTGTAACAACTTTGCTCCATCAGCGGGAGAATGCGGTTCGACGCCCCTGTAAGCACATGTTTCTCTAATTCCTTTGTTTCAGGCAAGCCACTGTGACGTCAGACGCCTTTACGCATACAGCTTTGCGATGCTTAGACAGTAATAACATAATTCATGTTTACATTTCTTTAATTTTCGACGCATTGTCGTTATTCGTGACGCATCAATGACCAATTGATTATATGGCAATGCAATGAAAAAAGCGTGTGGAAAACAGTGTTAATGACAGATTTGAGAAGCACATTTCTTCAATGTTGGCCGCATGGCATTCCTGTGCAGGTGACAATGGTAATTTTTCAAAAAGACAAGGATATTTCAACACATGATTATTTGTTTGCTGTGCTCTATGGCCTCTGCTACAGACCTCATCGAAATGACACTTAGATATCTTAGGGTGTACATATCACGTTTTCCCAAATGGTCTAGCGGATAGGCATCTACCTTGTAACGCAGGGAGGCCCGGGTTCGATTCCCGTCATGGCAAAGGATTTTTGTAGAAAAATAAAATGAGTCCCAACGTGTGCAACAGAACAGTTCGAAATCTCGTTACATTTGCATCGTCATGAACATGACTTATATCAGGCTAGCTAATTTTTTCTTTGTTCATTTTAAGTGTAGAAACAATATTTCGTTTGTGACCATTTTTTTCTGCCGTTTTGACAACAGGCTCATGACTAAAGAACACACGGCTGTCTGCTGATTGACGCTTGACTGTAGATTTTCGCTTTGTGTCAAAAGAACTTCCTAACGCACACTTTTTCAAAGTAGGTGAATTCATCAGATCTGTTTGAAACATTGCATTTTATCCATGCAAGACGACTGCTTAGATACTCGCAGCACAGTTGCCCCATATAAATTGCCCATGAGCGCGGAGCTTGTCTTTGTCACTGTAGCAACTTTGCTCCATCAGCGGGAGAAGGCGGTTCGACGCCCCTGTAAGCACATGTTTCTCTAATTCCTTTGTTTCAGGCAAGCCACTGTGACGTCAGACGCCTTTACGCATACAGCTTTGCGATGCTTAGACAGTAATAACATAATTCATGTTTACATTTCTTTAATTTTCGACGCATTGTCGTTATTCGTGACGCATCAATGACCAATTGATTATATGGCAATGCAATGAAAAAAGCTTGTGGAAAACAGTGTTAATGACAGATTTGAGAAGCACATTTCTTCAATGTTGGCCGCATGGCATTCCTGTGCAGGTGACAATGGTAATTTTTCAAAACGACAAGGATATTTCAACACATGATTATTTGTTTGCTGTGCTCTATGGCCTCTGCTACAGACCTCATCGAAATGACACTTAGATATCTTAGGGTGTACATATCAAGTCTTCCCAAATGGTCTAGCGGATAGGCATCTACCTTGTAACGCAGGGCGGCCCGGGTTCGTTTCCCGTCATGGCAAATGTTTTTTGTAGAAAAATAAAATGAGTCCCAACGTGTGCAACAGAACAGTTCGAAATCTCGTTACATTTGCATCGTCATGAACATGACTTATATCAGGCTAGCTAATTTTTTCTTTGTTCATTTTAAGTGTAGAAACAATATTTCGTTTGTGAACATTTTCTTCTGCCGTTTTGACAACAGGCTCATTACTAAAGAACACACGGCTGTCTGCTGATTGACGCTTGACTGTAGATTTTCGCTTTGTGTCAAAAGAACTCCCTAACGCACACTTTTTCAAAGTAGGTGAATTCATCAGATCTGTTTGAAACATTGCATTTTATCCATGCACGACGACTGCTTAGATACTCGCAGCACAGTTGGCCCATATAAATTGCCCATGAGCGTGGAGCTTGTCTTTGTCACTGTAGCAACTTTGCTCCATCAGCGGGAGAAGGCGGTTCGACGCCCCTGTAAGCACATGTTTCTCTAATTCCTTTGTTTCAGGCAAGCCACTGTGACGTCAGACGCCTTTACGCATACAGCTTTGCGATGCTTAGACAGTAATAACATAATTCATGTTTACATTTCTTTAATTTTCGACGCATTGTCGTTATTCGTGACGCATCAATGACCAATTGATTATATGGCAATGCAATGAAAAAAGCGTGTGGAAAACAGTGTTAATGACAGATTTGAGAAGCACATTTCTTCAATGTTGGCCGCATGGCATTCCTGTGCAGGTGACAATGGTAATTTTTCAAAACGACAAGGATATTTCAACACATGATTATTTGTTTGCTGTGCTCTATGGCCTCTGCTACAGACCTCATCGAAATGACACTTAGATATCTTAGGGTGTACATATCAAGTCTTCCCAAATGGTCTAGCGGATAGGAATCTGCCTTGTAACGCAGGGCGGCCCGGGTTTGATTCCCGTCTTGGCAAAGGATTTTTGTAGAAAAATAAAATGAGTCCCAACGTGTGCAACAGAACAGTTCGAAATCTCGTTACATTTGCATCGTCATGAACATGACTTATATCAGGCTAGCTAATTTTTTCTTTGTTCATTTTAAGTGTAGAAACAATATTTCGTTTGTGAACATTTTTTTCTGCCGTTTTGACAACAGGCTCATTACCAAAGAACACACGGCTGTCTGCTGATTGACGCGTGACTGTAGATTTTCGCTTTGTGTCAAAAGAACTCCCTAACGCACACTTTTTCAAAGTAGGTGAATTCATCAGATCTGTTTGAAACATTGCATTTTATCCATGCACGACGACTACTTAGATACTCGCAGCACAGTTGCCCCATATAAATTGCCCATGAGCGCGGAGCTTGTCTTTGTCACTGTAGCAACTTTGCTCCATCAGCGGGAGAAGGCGGTTCGACGCCCCTGTAAGCACATGTTTCTCTAATTCCTTTGTTTCAGGCAAGCCACTGTGACGTCAGACGCCTTTACGCATACAGCTTTGCGATGCTTAGACAGTAATAACATAATTCATGTTTACATTTCTTTAATTTTCGACGCATTGTCGTTATTCGTGACGCATCAATGACCAATTGATTATATGGCAATGCAATGAAAAAAGCGTGTGGAAAACAGTGTTAATGACAGATTTGAGAAGCACATTTCTTCAATGTTGGCCGCATGGCATTCCTGTGCAGGTGACAATGGTAATTTTTCAAAACGACAAGGATATTTCAACACATGATTATTTGTTTGCTGTGCTCTATGGCCTCTGCTATAGACCTCATCGAAATGACACTTAGATATCTTAGGGTGTACATATCAAGTCTTCCCAAATGGTCTAGCGGATAGGAATCTGCCTTGTAACGCAGGGCGGCCCGGGTTCGATTCCCGTCTTGGCAAAGGATTTTTGTAGAAAAATAAAATGAGTCCCAACGTGTGCAACAGAACAGTTCGAAATCTCGTTACATTTGCATCGTCATGAACATGACTTATATCAGGCTAGCTAATTTTTTCTTTGTTCATTTTAAGTGTAGAAACAATATTTCGTTTGTGAACATTTTTTTCTGCCGTTTTGACAACAGGCTCATTACTAAAGAACACACGACTGTCTGCTGATTGACGCTTGACTGTAGATTTTCGCTTTGTGTCAAAAGAACTCCCTAACGCACACTTTTTCAAAGTAGGTGAATTCATCAGATCTGTTTGAAACATTGCATTTTATCCATGCACGACGACTACTTAGATACTTGCAGCACAGTTGCCTCATATAAATTGCCCATGAGCGCGGAGCTTGTCTTTGTCACTGTAGCAACTTTGCTCCATCAGCGGGAGAAGGCGGTTCGACGCCCCTGTAAGCACATGTTTCTCTAATTCCTTTGTTTCAGGCAAGCCACTGTGACGTCAGACGCCTTTACGCATACAGCTTTGCGATGCTTAGACAGTAATAACATAATTCATGTTTACATTTCTTTAATTTTCGACGCATTGTCGTTATTCGTGACGCATCAATGACCAATTGATTATATGGCAATGCAATGAAAAAAGCGTGTGGAAAACAGTGTTAATGACAGATTTGAGAAGCACATTTCTTCAATGTTGGCCGCAGGGCATTCCTGTGCAGGTGACAATGGTAATTTTTCAAAACGACAAGGATATTTAAACACATGATTATTTGTTTGCTGTGCTCTATGGCCTCTGGTACAGACCTCATCGAAATGACACTTAGATATCTTAGGGTGTACATATGAAGTCTTCCCAAATGGTCTAGCGGATAGGAATCTGCCTTGTCACGCAGGGCGGCCCGGGTTCGATTCCCGTCATGGCAAATGTTTTTTGTAGAAAAATAAAATGAGTCCCAACGTGTGCAACAGAACAGTTCGATATCTCGTTACATTTGCATCGTCATGAACATGACTTATATCAGGCTAGCTAATTTTTTCTTTGTTCATTTTAAGTGTAGAAACAATATTTCGTTTGTGAACATTTTTTTCTGCCGTTTTGACAACAGGCTCATTACTAAAGAACACACGACTGTCTGCTGATTGACGCTTGACTGTAGATTTTCGCTTTGTGTCAAAAGAACTCCCTAACGCACACTTTTTCAAAGTAGGTGAATTCATCAGATCTGTTTGAAACATTGCATTTTATCCATGCACGACGACTACTTAGATACTCGCAGCACAGTTGCCTCATATAAATTGCCCATGAGCGCGGAGCTTGTCTTTGTCACTGTAGCAACTTTGCTCCATCAGCGGGAGAAGGCGGTTCGACGCCCCTGTAAGCACATGTTTCTCTAATTCCTTTGTTTCAGGCAAGCCACTGTGACGTCAGACGCCTTTACGCATACAGCTTTGCGATGCTTAGACAGTAATAACATAAATCATGTTTACATTTCTTTAATTTTCGACGCATTGTCGTTATTCGTGACGCATCAATGACCAATTGATTATATGGCAATGCAATGAAAAAAGCGTGTGGAAAACAGTGTTAATGACAGATTTGAGAAGCACATTTCTTCAATGTTGGCCGCAGGGCATTCCTGTGCAGGTGACAATGGTAATTTTTCAAAACGACAAGGATATTTAAACACATGATTATTTGTTTGCTGTGCTCTATGGCCTCTGCTACAGACCTCATCGAAATGACACTTAGATATCTTAGGGTGTACATATCAAGTCTTCCCAAATGGTCTAGCGGATAGGAATCTGCCTTGTCACGCAGGGCGGCCCGGGTTCGATTCCCGTCATGGCAAAGGATTTTTGTAGAAAAATAAAATGAGTCCCAACGTGTGCAACAGAACAGTTCGAAATCTCGTTACATTTGCATCGTCATGAACATGACTTATATCAGGCTAGCTAATTTTTTCTTTGTTCATTTTAAGTGTAGAAACAATATTTCGTTTGTGAACATTTTTTTCTGCCGTTTTGACAACAGGCTCATTACTAAAGAACACACGACTGTCTGCTGATTGACGCTTGACTGTAGATTTTCGCTTTGTGTCAAAAGAACTTCCTAACGCACACTTTTTCAAAGTAGGTGAATTCATCAGATCTGTTTGAAACATTGCATTTTATCCATGCACGACGACTGCTTAGATACTCGCAGCACAGTTGCCCCATATAAATTGCCCATGAGCGCGGAGCTTGTCTTTGTCACTGTAGCAACTTTGCTCCATCAGCGGGAGAAGGCGGTTCGACGCCACTGTAAGCACATGTTTCTCTAATTCCTTTGTTTCAGGCAAGCCACTGTGACGTCAGACGCCTTTACGCATACAGCTTTGCGATGCTTAGACAGTAATAACATAATTCATGTTTACATTTCTTTAATTTTCGACGCATTGTCGTTATTCGTGACGCATCAATGACCAATTGATTATATGGCAATGCAATGAAAAAAGCGTGTGGAAAACAGTGTTAATGACAGATTTGAGAAGCACATTTCTTCAATGTTGGCTGCAGGGCATTCCTGTGCAGGTGACAATGGTAATTTTTCAAAACGACAAGGATATTTAAACACATGATTATTTGTTTGCTGTGCTCTATGGCCTCTGCTACAGACCTCATCGAAATGACACTTAGATATCTTAGGGTGTACATATCAAGTCTTCCCAAATGGTCTAGCGGATAGGAATCTGCCTTGTCACGCAGGGCGGCCCGGGTTCGATTCCCGTCATGGCAAAGGATTTTTGTCGAAAAATAAAATGAGTCCCAACGTGTGCAACAGAACAGTTCGAAATCTCGTTACATTTGCATCGTCATGAACATGACTTATATCAGGCTAGCTAATTTTTTCTTTGTTCATTTTAAGTGTAGAAACAATATTTCGTTTGTGAACATTTTTTTCTGCCGTTTTGACAACAGGCTCATTACTAAAGAACACACGACTGTCTGCTGATTGACGCTTGACTGTAGATTTTCGCTTTGTGTCAAAAGAACTCCCTAACGCACACTTTTTCAAAGTAGGTGAATTCATCAGATCTGTTTGAAACATTGCATTTTATCCATGCACGACGACTACTTAGATACTCGCAGCACAGTTGCCTCATATAAATTGCCCATGAGCGCGGAGCTTGTCTTTGTCACTGTAGCAACTTTGCTCCATCAGCGGGAGAAGGCGGTTCGACGCCCCTGTAAGCACATGTTTCTCTAATTCCTTTGTTTCAGGCAAGCCACTGTGACGTCAGACGCCTTTACGCATACAGCTTTGCGATGCTTAGACAGTAATAACATAATTCATGTTTACATTTCTTTAATTTTCGACGCATTGTCGTTATTCGTGACGCATCAATAACCAATTGATTATATGGCAATGCAATGAAAAAAGCGTGTGGAAAACAGTGTTAATGACAGATTTGAGAAGCACATTTCTTCAATGTTGGCCGCAGGGCATTCCTGTGCAGGTGACAATGGTAATTTTTCAAAACGACAAGGATATTTAAACACATGATTATTTGTTTGCTGTGCTCTATGGCCTCTGCTACAGACCTCATCGAAATGACACTTAGATATCTTACGGTGTACGTATGAAGTCTTCCCAAATGGTCTAGCGGATAGGAATCTGCCTTGTCACGCAGGGCGGCCCGGGTTCGATTCCCGTCATGGCAAATGTTTTTTGTAGAAAAATAAAATGAGTCCCAACGTGTGCAACAGAACAGTTCGATATCTCGTTACATTTGCATCGTCATGAACATGACTTATATCAGGCTAGCTAATTTTTTCTTTGTTCATTTTAAGTGTAGAAACAATATTTCGTTTGTGAACATTTTTTTCTGCCGTTTTGACAACAGGCTCATTACTAAAGAACACACGACTGTCTGCTGATTGACGCTTGACTGTAGATTTTCGCTTTGTGTCAAAAGAACTCCCTAACGCACACTTTTTCAAAGTAGGTGAATTCATCAGATCTGTTTGAAACATTGCATTTTATCCATGCACGACGACTACTTAGATACTCGCAGCACAGTTGCCTCATATAAATTGCCCATGAGCGCGGAGCTTGTCTTTGTCACTGTAGCAACTTTGCTCCATCAGCGGGAGAAGGCGGTTCGACGCCCCTGTAAGCACATGTTTCTCTAATTCCTTTGTTTCAGGCAAGCCACTGTGACGTCAGACGCCTTTACGCATACAGCTTTGCGATGCTTAGACAGTAATAACATAATTCATGTTTACATTTCTTTAATTTTCGACGCATTGTCGTTATTCGTGACGCATCAATGACCAATTGATTATATGGCAATGCAATGAAAAAAGCGTGTGGAAAACAGTGTTAATGACAGATTTGAGAAGCACATTTCTTCAATGTTGGCTGCAGGGCATTCCTGTGCAGGTGACAATGGTAATTTTTCAAAACGACAAGGATATTTAAACACATGATTATTTGTTTGCTGTGCTCTATGGCCTCTGCTACAGACCTCATCGAAATGACACTTAGATATCTTAGGGTGTACATATCAAGTCTTCCCAAATGGTCTAGCGGATAGGAATCTGCCTTGTCACGCAGGGCGGCCCGGGTTCGATTCCCGTCATGGCAAAGGATTTTTGTAGAAAAATAAAATGAGTCCCAACGTGTGCAACAGAACAGTTCGAAATCTCGTTACATTTGCATCGTCATGAACATGACTTATATCAGGCTAGCTCATTTTTTCTTTGTTCATTTTAAGTGTAGAAACAATATTTCGTTTGTGAACATTTTTTTCTGCCGTTTTGACAACAGGCTCATTACTAAAGAACACACGACTGTCTGCTGATTGACGCTTGACTGTAGATTTTCGCTTTGTGTCAAAAGAACTTCCTAACGCACACTTTTTCAAAGTAGGTGAATTCATCAGATCTGTTTGAAACATTGCATTTTATCCATGCACGACGACTGCTTAGATACTCGCAGCACAGTTGCCCCATATAAATTGCCCATGAGCGCGGAGCTTGTCTTTGTCACTGTAGCAACTTTGCTCCATCAGCGGGAGAAGGCGGTTCGACGCCACTGTAAGCACATGTTTCTCTAATTCCTTTGTTTCAGGCAAGCCACTGTGACGTCAGACGCCTTTACGCATACAACTTTGCGATGCTTAGACAGTAATAACATAATTCATGTTTACATTTCTTTAATTTTCGACGCATTGTCGTTATTCGTGACGCATCAATGACCAATTGATTATATGGCAATGCAATGAAAAAAGCGTGTGGAAAACAGTGTTAATGACAGATTTGAGAAGCACATTTCTTCAATGTTGGCTGCAGGGCATTCCTGTGCCGGTGACAATGGTAATTTTTCAAAACGACAAGGATATTTAAACACATGATTATTTGTTTGCTGTGCTCTATGGCCTCTGCTACAGACCTCATCGAAATGACACTTAGATATCTTAGGGTGTACATATCAAGTCTTCCCAAATGGTCTAGCGGATAGGAATCTGCCTTGTCACGCAGGGCGGCCCGGGTTCGATTCCCGTCATGGCAAAGGATTTTTGTAGAAAAATAAAATGAGTCCCAACGTGTGCAACAGAACAGTTCGAAATCTCGTTACATTTGCATCGTCATGAACATGACTTATATCAGGCTAGCTAATTTTTTCTTTGTTCATTTTAAGTGTAGAAACAATATTTCGTTTGTGAACATTTTTTTCTGCCGTTTTGACAACAGGCTCATTACTAAAGAACACACGACTGTCTGCTGATTGACGCTTGACTGTAGATTTTCGCTTTGTGTCAAATGAACTTCCTAACGCACACTTTTTCAAAGTAGGTGAATTCATCAGATCTGTTTGAAACATTGCATTTTATCCATGCACGACGACTGCTTAGATACTCGCAGCACAGTTGCCCCATATAAATTGCCCATGAGCGCGGAGCTTGTCTTTGTCACTGTAGCAACTTTGCTCCATCAGCGGGAGAAGGCGGTTCGACGCCCCTGTAAGCACATGTTTCTCTAATTCCTTTGTTTCAGGCAAGCCACTGTGACGTCAGACGCCTTTACGCATACAGCTTTGCGATGCTTAGACAGTAATAACATAATTCATGTTTACATTTCTTTAATTTTCGACGCATTGTCGTTATTCGTGACGCATCAATGACCAATTGATTATATGGCAATGCAATGAAAAAAGCGTGTGGAAAACAGTGTTAATGACAGATTTGAGAAGCACATTTCTTCAATGTTGGCCGCATGGCATTCCTGTGCAGGTGACAATGGTAATTTTTCAAAACGACAAGGATATTTAAACACATGATTATTTGTTTGCTGTGCTCTCTGGCCTCTGCTACAGACCTCATCGAAATGACACTTAGATATCTTAGGGTGTACATATCAAGTCTTCCCAAATGGTCTAGCGGATAGGCATCTGCCTTGTAACGCAGGGCGGCCGGGGTTCGATTCCCGTCATGGCAAAGGATTTTTGTAGAAAAATAAAATGAGTCCCAACGTGTGCAACAGAACAGTTCGAAATCTCGTTACATTTGCATCGTCATGAACATGACTTATATCAGGCTAGCTCATTTTTTCTTTGTTCATTTTAAGTGTAGAAACAATATTTCGTTTGTGACCATTTTTTTCTGCCGTTTTGACAACAGGCTCATGACTAAAGAACACACGGCTGTCTGCTGATTGACGCTTGACTGTAGATTTTCGCTTTGTGTCAAAAGAACTTCCTAACGCACACTTTTTCAAAGTAGGTGAATTCATCAGATCTGTTTGAAACATTGCATTTTATCCATGCACGACGACTGCTTAGATACTCGCAGCACAGTTGCCCCATATACATTGCCCATGAGCGCGGAGCTTGTCTTTGTCACTGTAGCAACTTTGCTCCATCAGCGGGAGAAGGCGCTTCGACGCCCCTGTAAGCACATGTTTCTCTGATTCCTTTGTTTCAGGCAAGCCACTGTGACGTCAGACGCTTTTACGCATACAGCTTTGCGATGCTTAGACAGTAATAACATAATTCATGTTTACATTTCTTTAATTTTCGACTCATTGTCGTTATTCGTGACGCATCAATGACCAATTGATTATATGGCAATGCAATGAAAAAAGCGTGTGGAAAACAGTGTTAATGACAGATTTGAGAAGCACATTTCTTCAATGTTGGCCGCATGGCATTCCTGTGCAGGTGACAATGGTAATTTTTCAAAACGACAAGGATATTTAAACACATGATTATTTGTTTGCTGTGCTCTATGGCCTCTGCTACAGACCTCATCGAAATGACACTTAGATATCTTAGGGTGTACATATCAAGTCTTCCCAAATGGTCTAGCGGATAGGCATCTACCTTGTAACGCAGGGCGGCCCGGGTTCGATTCCCGTCATGGCAAATGTTTTTTTTAGAAAAATAAAATGAGTCCCAACGTGTGCAACAGAACAGTTCGAAATCTCTTTACATTTGCATCGTCATGAACATGACTTATATCAGGCTAGCTAATTTTTTCTTTGTTCATTTTAAGTGTAGAAACAATATTTCGTTTGTGACCATTTTTTTCTGCCGTTTTGATAACAGGCTCATGACTAAAAAACACACGGCTGTCTGCTGATTGACGCTTGACTGTAGATTTTCGCTTTGTGTCAAAAGAACTTCCTAACGCACACTTTTTCAAAGTAGGTGAATTCATCAGATCTGTTTGAAACATTGCATTTTATCCATGCACGACGACTGCTTAGATACTCGCAGCACAGTTGCCCCATATACATTGCCCATGAGCGCGGAGCTTGTCTTTGTCACTGTAGCAACTTTGCTCCATCAGCGGGAGAAGGCGCTTCGACGCCCCTGTAAGCACATGTTTCTCTGATTCCTTTGTTTCAGGCAAGCCACTGTGACGTCAGACGCTTTTACGCATACAGCTTTGCGATGCTTAGACAGTAATAACATAATTCATGTTTACATTTCTTTAATTTTCGACTCATTGTCGTTATTCGTGACGCATCAATGACCAATTGATTATATGGCAATGCAATGAAAAAAGCGTGTGGAAAACAGTGTTAATGACAGATTTGAGAAGCACATTTCTTCAATGTTGGCCGCATGGCATTCCTGTGCAGGTGACAATGGTAATTTTTCAAAACGACAAGGATATTTAAACACATGATTATTTGTTTGCTGTGCTCTATGGCCTCTGCTACAGACCTCATCGAAATGACACTTAGATATCTTAGGGTGTACATATCAAGTCTTCCCAAATGGTCTAGCGGATAGGCATCTACCTTGTAACGCAGGGCGGCCCGGGTTCGATTCCCGTCATGGCAAATGTTTTTTTTAGAAAAATAAAATGAGTCCCAACGTGTGCAACAGAACAGTTCGAAATCTCTTTACATTTGCATCGTCATGAACATGACTTATATCAGGCTAGCTAATTTTTTCTTTGTTCATTTTAAGTGTAGAAACAATATTTCGTTTGTGACCATTTTTTTCTGCCGTTTTGATAACAGGCTCATGACTAAAAAACACACGGCTGTCTGCTGATTGACGCTTGACTGTAGATTTTCGCTTTGTGTCAAAAGAACTTCCTAACGCACACTTTTTCAAAGTAGGTGAATTCATCAGATCTGTTTGAAACATTGCATTTTATCCATGCACGACGACTGCTTAGATACTCGCAGCACAGTTGCCCCATATACATTGCCCATGAGCGCGGAGCTTGTCTTTGTCACTGTAGCAACTTTGCTCCATCAGCGGGAGAAGGCGCTTCGACGCCCCTGTAAGCACATGTTTCTCTGATTCCTTTGTTTCAGGCAAGCCACTGTGACGTCAGACGCCTTTACGCATACAGCTTTGCGATGCTTAAACAGTAATAATATAATTCATGTTTACATTTCTTTAATTTTCGACGCATTGTCGTTATTTGTGACGCATCAATGACCAATTGATTATATGGCAATGCAATGAAAAAAGCGTGTGGAAAACAGTGTTAATGACAGATTTGAGAAGCACATTTCTTCAATGTTGGCCGCATGGCATTCCTGTGCAGGTGACAATGGTAATTTTTCAAAACGACAAGGATATTTAAACACATGATTATTTGTTTGCTGTGCTCTATGGCCTCTGCTACAGACCTCATCGAAATGACACTTAGATATCTTAGGGTGTACATATCAAGTCTTCCCAAATGGTCTAGCGGATAGGCATCTACCTTGTAACGCAGGGCGGCCCGGGTTCGATTCCCGTCATGGCAAATGTTTTTTGTAGAAAAATAAAATGAGTCCCAACGTGTGCAACAGAACAGTTCGAAATCTCGTTACATTTGCATCGTCATGAACATGACTTATATCAGGCTAGCTCATTTTTTCTTTGTTCATTTTAAGTGTAGAAACAATATTTCGTTTGTGAACATTTTTTTCTGCCGTTTTGACAACAGGCTCATGACTAAAGAACACACGGCTGTCTGCTGATTGACGCTTGACTGTAGATTTTCGCTTTGTGTCAAAAGAACTTCCTAACGCACACTTTTTCAAAGTAGGTGAATTCATCAGATCTGTTTGAAACATTGCATTTTATCCATGCACGACGACTGCTTAGATACTCGCAGCACAGTTGCCCCATATACATTGCCCATGAGCGCGGAGCTTGTCTTTGTCACTGTAGCAACTTTGCTCCATCAGCGGGAGAAGGCGGTTCGACGCCCCTGTAAGCACATGTTTCTCTGATTCCTTTGTTTCAGGCAAGCCACTGTGACGTCAGACGCCTTTACGCATACAGCTTTGCGATGCTTAGACAGTAATAACATAATTCATGTTTACATTTCTTTAATTTTCGACGCATTGTCGTTATTCGTGACGCATCAATGACCAATTGATTATATGGCAATGCAATGAAAAAAGCGTGTGGAAAACAGTGTTAATGACAGATTTGAGAAGCACATTTCTTCAATGTTGGCCGCATGGCATTCCTGTGCAGGTGACAATGGTAATTTTTCAAAACGACAAGGATATTTAAACACATGATTATTTGTTTGCTGTGCTCTATGGCCTCTGCTACAGACCTCATCGAAATGACACTTAGATATCTTAGGGTGTACATATCAAGTCTTCCCAAATGGTCTAGCGGATAGGAATCTGCCTTGTAACGCAGGGCGGCCGGGGTTCGATTCCCGTCATGGCAAAGGATTTTTGTAGAAAAATAAAATGAGTCCCAACGTGTGCAACAGAACAGTTCGAAATCTCGTTACATTTGCATCGTCATGAACATGACTTATATCAGGCTAGCTCATTTTTTCTTTGTTCATTTTAAGTGTAGAAACAATATTTCGTTTGTGACCATTTTTTTCTGCCGTTTTGACAACAGGCTCATGACTAAAGAACACACGGCTGTCTGCTGATTGACGCTTGACTGTAGATTTTCGCTTTGTGTCAAAAGAACTTCCTAACGCACACTTTTTCAAAGTAGGTGAATTCATCAGATCTGTTTGAAACATTGCATTTTATCCATGCACGACGACTGCTTAGATACTCGCAGCACAGTTGACCCATATACATTGCCCATGAGCGCGGAGCTTGTCTTTGTCACTGTAGCAACTTTGCTCCATCAGCGGGAGAAGGCGCTTCGACGCCCCTGTAAGCACATGTTTCTCTAGTTCCTTTGTTTCAGGCAAGCCACTGTGACGTCAGACGCTTTTACGCATACAGCTTTGCGATGCTTAGACAGTAATAACATAATTCATGTTTACATTTCTTTAATTTTCGACGCATTGTCGTTATTCGTGACGCATCAATGACCAATTGATTATATGGCAATGCAATGAAAAAAGCGTGTGGAAAACAGTGTTAATGACAGATTTGAGAAGCACATTTCTTCAATGTTGGCCGCATGGCATTCCTGTGCAGGTGACAATGGTAATTTTTCAAAACGACAAGGATATTTAAACACATGATTATTTGTTTGCTGTGCTCTATGGCCTCTGCTACAGACCTCATCGAAATGACACTTAGATATCTTAGGGTGTACATATCAAGTCTTCCCAAATGGTCTAGCGGATAGGCATCTACCTTGTAACGCAGGGCGGCCCGGGTTCGATTCCCGTCTTGGCAAATGTTTTTTTTAGAAAAATAAAATGAGTCCCAACGTGTGCAACAGAACAGTTCGAAATCTCTTTACATTTGCATCGTCATGAACATGACTTATATCAGGCTAGCTAATTTTTTCTTTGTTCATTTTAAGTGTAGAAACAATATTTCGTTTGTGACCATTTTTTTCTGCCGTTTTGATAACAGGCTCATGACTAAAGAACACACGGCTGTCTGCTGATTGACGCTTGACTGTAGATTTTCGCTTTGTGTCAAAAGAACTTCCTAACGCACACTTTTTCAAAGTAGGTGAATTCATCAGATCTGTTTGAAACATTGCATTTTATCCATGCACGACGACTGCTTAGATACTCGCAGCACAGTTGCCCCATATACATTGCCCATGAGCGCGGAGCTTGTCTTTGTCACTGTAGCAACTTTGCTCCATCAGCGGGAGAAGGCGCTTCGACGCCCCTGTAAGCACATGTTTCTCTGATTCCTTTGTTTCAGGCAAGCCACTGTGACGTCAGACGCCTTTACGCATACAGCTTTGCGATGCTTAGACAGTAATAACATAATTCATGTTTACATTTCTTTAATTTTCGACGCATTGTCGTTATTTGTGACGCATCAATGACCAATTGATTATATGGCAATGCAATGAAAAAAGCGTGTGGAAAACAGTGTTAATGACAGATTTGAGAAGCACATTTCTTCAATGTTGGCCGCATGGCATTCCTGTGCAGGTGACAATGGTAATTTTTCAAAACGACAAGGATATTTAAACACATGATTATTTGTTTGCTGTGCTCTATGGCCTCTGCTACAGACCTCATCGAAATGACACTTAGATATCTTAGGGTGTACATATCAAGTCTTCCCAAATGGTCTAGCGGATAGGCATCTACCTTGTAACGCAGGGCGGCCCGGGTTCGATTCCCGTCATGGCAAATGTTTTTTGTAGAAAAATAAAATGAGTCCCAACGTGTGCAACAGAACAGTTCGAAATCTCGTTACATTTGCATCGTCATGAACATGACTTATATCAGGCTAGCTCATTTTTTCTTTGTTCATTTTAAGTGTAGAAACAATATTTCGTTTGTGACCATTTTTTTCTGCCGTTTTGACAACAGGCTCATGACTAAAGAACACACGGCTGTCTGCTGATTGACGCTTGACTGTAGATTTTCGCTTTGTGTCAAAAGAACTTCCTAACGCACACTTTTTCAAAGTAGGTGAATTCATCAGATCTGTTTGAAACATTGCATTTTATCCATGCACGACGACTGCTTAGATACTCGCAGCACAGTCGACCCATATACATTGCCCATGAGCGCGGAGCTTGTCTTTGTCACTGTAGCAACTTTGCTCCATCAGCGGGAGAAGGCGGTTCGACGCCCCTGTAAGCACATGTTTCTCTGATTCCTTTGTTTCAGGCAAGCCACTGTGACGTCAGACGCTTTTACGCATACAGCTTTGCGATGCTTAGACAGTAATAACATAATTCATGTTTACATTTCTTTAATTTTCGACGCATTGTCGTTATTCGTGACGCATCAATGACCAATTGATTATATGGCAATGCAATGAAAAAAGCGTGTGGAAAACAGTGTTAATGACAGATTTGAGAAGCACATTTCTTCAATGTTGGCCGCATGGCATTCCTGTGCAGGTGACAATGGTAATTTTTCAAAACGACAAGGATATTTAAACACATGATTATTTGTTTGCTGTGCTCTATGGCCTCTGCTACAGACCTCATCGAAATGACACTTAGATATCTTAGGGTGTACATATCAAGTCTTCCCAAATGGTCTAGCGGATAGGCATCTACCTTGTAACGCAGGGCGGCCCGGGTTCGATTCCCGTCTTGGCAAATGTTTTTTTTAGAAAAATAAAATGAGTCCCAACGTGTGCAACAGAACAGTTCGAAATCTCTTTACATTTGCATCGTCATGAACATGACTTATATCAGGCTAGCTAATTTTTTCTTTGTTCATTTTAAGTGTAGAAACAATATTTCGTTTGTGACCATTTTTTTCTGCCGTTTTGATAACAGGCTCATGACTAAAGAACACACGGCTGTCTGCTGATTGACGCTTGACTGTAGATTTTCGCTTTGTGTCAAAAGAACTTCCTAACGCACACTTTTTCAAAGTAGGTGAATTCATCAGATCTGTTTGAAACATTGCATTTTATCCATGCACGACGACTGCTTAGATACTCGCAGCACAGTTGCCCCATATACATTGCCCATGAGCGCGGAGCTTGTCTTTGTCACTGTAGCAACTTTGCTCCATCAGCGGGAGAAGGCGCTTCGACGCCCCTGTAAGCACATGTTTCTCTGATTCCTTTGTTTCAGGCAAGCCACTGTGACGTCAGACGCCTTTACGCATACAGCTTTGCGATGCTTAGACAGTAATAACATAATTCATGTTTACATTTCTTTAATTTTCGACGCATTGTCGTTATTTGTGACGCATCAATGACCAATTGATTATATGGCAATGCAATGAAAAAAGCGTGTGGAAAACAGTGTTAATGACAGATTTGAGAAGCACATTTCTTCAATGTTGGCCGCATGGCATTCCTGTGCAGGTGACAATGGTAATTTTTCAAAACGACAAGGATATTTAAACACATGATTATTTGTTTGCTGTGCTCTATGGCCTCTGCTACAGACCTCATCGAAATGACACTTAGATATCTTAGGGTGTACATATCAAGTCTTCCCAAATGGTCTAGCGGATAGGCATCTACCTTGTAACGCAGGGCGGCCCGGGTTCGATTCCCGTCATGGCAAATGTTTTTTGTAGAAAAATAAAATGAGTCCCAACGTGTGCAACAGAACAGTTCGAAATCTCGTTACATTTGCATCGTCATGAACATGACTTATATCAGGCTAGCTCATTTTTTCTTTGTTCATTTTAAGTGTAGAAACAATATTTCGTTTGTGAACATTTTTTTCTGCCGTTTTGACAACAGGCTCATGACTAAAGAACACACGGCTGTCTGCTGATTGACGCTTGACTGTAGATTTTCGCTTTGTGTCAAAAGAACTTCCTAACGCACACTTTTTCAAAGTAGGTGAATTCATCAGATCTGTTTGAAACATTGCATTTTATCCATGCACGACGACTGCTTAGATACTCGCAGCACAGTTGCCCCATATACATTGCCCATGAGCGCGGAGCTTGTCTTTGTCACTGTAGCAACTTTGCTCCATCAGCGGGAGAAGGCGGTTCGACGCCCCTGTAAGCACATGTTTCTCTGATTCCTTTGTTTCAGGCAAGCCACTGTGACGTCAGACGCCTTTACGCATACAGCTTTGCGATGCTTAGACAGTAATAACATAATTCATGTTTACATTTCTTTAATTTTCGACGCATTGTCGTTATTCGTGACGCATCAATGACCAATTGATTATATGGCAATGCAATGAAAAAAGCGTGTGGAAAACAGTGTTAATGACAGATTTGAGAAGCACATTTCTTCAATGTTGGCCGCATGGCATTCCTGTGCAGGTGACAATGGTAATTTTTCAAAACGACAAGGATATTTAAACACATGATTATTTGTTTGCTGTGCTCTATGGCCTCTGCTACAGACCTCATCGAAATGACACTTAGATATCTTAGGGTGTACATATCAAGTCTTCCCAAATGGTCTAGCGGATAGGCATCTACCTTGTAACGCAGGGTGGCCCGGGTTTGATTCCCGTCATGGCAATTTTTTTTGTAGAAAAATAAAATGAGTCCCAACGTGTGCAACAGAACAGTTCGAAATCTCGTTACATTTGCATCGTCATGAACATGACTTATATCAGGCTAGCTCATTTTTTCTTTGTTCATTTTAAGTGTAGAAACAACATTTCGTTTGTGACCATTTTTTTCTGCCGTTTTGACAACAGGCTCATGACTAAAGAACACACGGCTGTCTCCTGATTGACGCTTGACTGTAGATTTTCGCTTTGTGTCAAAAGAACTTCCTAACGCACACTTTTTCAAAGTAGGTGAATTCATCAGATCTGTTTGAAACATTGCATTTTATCCATGCACGACGACTGCTTAGATACTCGCAGCACAGTTGCCCCATATAAATTGCCCATGAGCGCGGAGCTTGTCTTTGTCACTGTAGCAACTTTGCTCCATCAGCGGGAGAAGGCGGTTCGACGCCCCTGTAAGCACATGATTCTCTAATTCCTTTGTTTCAGGCAAGCCACTGTGACGTCAGACCCCTTTACGCATACAGCTTTGCGATGCTTAGACAGTAATAACATAATTCATGTTTACATTTCTTTAATTTTCGACGCATTGTCGTTATTCGTGACGCATCAATGACCAATTGATTATATGGCAATGCAATGAAAAAAGCGTGTGGAAAACAGTGTTAATGACAGATTTGAGAAGCACATTTCTTCAATGTTGGCCGCATGGCATTCCTGTGCAGGTGACAATGGTAATTTTTCAAAACGACAAGGATATTTAAACACATGATTATTTGTTTGCTGTGCTCTATGGCCTCTGCTACAGACCTCATCGAAATGACACTTAGATATCTTAGGGTGTACATATCAAGTCTTCCCAAATGGTCTAGCGGATAGGAATCTGCCTTGTCACGCAGGGCGGCCAGGGTTCGATTCCCGTCATGGCAAATAATTTTTGTAGAAAAATAAAATGAGTCCCAACGTGTGCAACAGAACAGTTCGAAATCTCGTTACATTTGCATCGTCATGAACATGACTTATATCAGGCTAGCTAATTTTTTCTTTGTTCATTTTAAGTGTAGAAACAATATTTCGTTTGTGACCATTTTTTTCTGCCGTTTTGACAACAGGCTCATGACTAAAGAACACACGGCTATCTGCTGATTGACGCTTGACTGTAGATTTTCGCTTTGTGTCAAAAGAACTTCCTAACGCACACTTTTTCAAAGTAGGTGAATTCATCAGATCTGTTTGAAACATTGCATTTTATCCATGCACGACGACTGCTTAGATACTCGCAGCACAGTTGCCCCATATACATTGCCCATGAGCGCGGAGCTTGTCTTTGTCACTGTAGCAACTTTGCTCCATCAGCGGGAGAAGGCGCTTCGACGCCCCTGTAAGCACATGTTTCTCTGATTCCTTTGTTTCAGGCAAGCCACTGTGACGTCAGACGCCTTTACGCATACAGCTTTGCGATGCTTAGACAGTAATAACATAATTCATGTTTACATTTCTTTAATTTTCGACGCATTGTCGTTATTTGTGACGCATCAATGACCAATTGATTATATGGCAATGCAATGAAAAAAGCGTGTGGAAAACAGTGTTAATGACAGATTTGAGAAGCACATTTCTTCAATGTTGGCCGCATGGCATTCCTGTGCAGGTGACAATGGTAATTTTTCAAAACGACAAGGATATTTAAACACATGATTATTTGTTTGCTGTGCTCTATGGCCTCTGCTACAGACCTCATCGAAATGACACTTAGATATCTTAGGGTGTACATATCAAGTCTTCCCAAATGGTCTAGCGGATAGGCATCTACCTTGTAACGCAGGGCGGCCCGGGTTCGATTCCCGTCATGGCAAATGTTTTTTGTAGAAAAATAAAATGAGTCCCAACGTGTGCAACAGAACAGTTCGAAATCTCGTTACATTTGCATCGTCATGAACATGACTTATATCAGGCTAGCTCATTTTTTCTTTGTTCATTTTAAGTGTAGAAACAATATTTCGTTTGTGAACATTTTTTTCTGCCGTTTTGACAACAGGCTCATGACTAAAGAACACACGGCTGTCTGCTGATTGACGCTTGACTGTAGATTTTCGCTTTGTGTCAAAAGAACTTCCTAACGCACACTTTTTCAAAGTAGGTGAATTCATCAGATCTGTTTGAAACATTGCATTTTATCCATGCACGACGACTGCTTAGATACTCGCAGCACAGTTGCCCCATATACATTGCCCATGAGCGCGGAGCTTGTCTTTGTCACTGTAGCAACTTTGCTCCATCAGCGGGAGAAGGCGGTTCGACGCCCCTGTAAGCACATGTTTCTCTGATTCCTTTGTTTCAGGCAAGCCACTGTGACGTCAGACGCCTTTACGCATACAGCTTTGCGATGCTTAGACAGTAATAACATAATTCATGTTTACATTTCTTTAATTTTCGACGCATTGTCGTTATTCGTGACGCATCAATGACCAATTGATTATATGGCAATGCAATGAAAAAAGCGTGTGGAAAACAGTGTTAATGACAGATTTGAGAAGCACATTTCTTCAATGTTGGCCGCATGGCATTCCTGTGCAGGTGACAATGGTAATTTTTCAAAACGACAAGGATATTTAAACACATGATTATTTGTTTGCTGTGCTCTATGGCCTCTGCTACAGACCTCATCGAAATGACACTTAGATATCTTAGGGTGTACATATCAAGTCTTCCCAAATGGTCTAGCGGATAGGCATCTACCTTGTAACGCAGGGTGGCCCGGGTTTGATTCCCGTCATGGCAATTTTTTTTGTAGAAAAATAAAATGAGTCCCAACGTGTGCAACAGAACAGTTCGAAATCTCGTTACATTTGCATCGTCATGAACATGACTTATATCAGGCTAGCTCATTTTTTCTTTGTTCATTTTAAGTGTAGAAACAACATTTCGTTTGTGACCATTTTTTTCTGCCGTTTTGACAACAGGCTCATGACTAAAGAACACACGGCTGTCTCCTGATTGACGCTTGACTGTAGATTTTCGCTTTGTGTCAAAAGAACTTCCTAACGCACACTTTTTCAAAGTAGGTGAATTCATCAGATCTGTTTGAAACATTGCATTTTATCCATGCACGACGACTGCTTAGATACTCGCAGCACAGTTGCCCCATATAAATTGCCCATGAGCGCGGAGCTTGTCTTTGTCACTGTAGCAACTTTGCTCCATCAGCGGGAGAAGGCGGTTCGACGCCCCTGTAAGCACATGATTCTCTAATTCCTTTGTTTCAGGCAAGCCACTGTGACGTCAGACCCCTTTACGCATACAGCTTTGCGATGCTTAGACAGTAATAACATAATTCATGTTTACATTTCTTTAATTTTCGACGCATTGTCGTTATTCGTGACGCATCAATGACCAATTGATTATATGGCAATGCAATGAAAAAAGCGTGTGGAAAACAGTGTTAATGACAGATTTGAGAAGCACATTTCTTCAATGTTGGCCGCATGGCATTCCTGTGCAGGTGACAATGGTAATTTTTCAAAACGACAAGGATATTTAAACACATGATTATTTGTTTGCTGTGCTCTATGGCCTCTGCTACAGACCTCATCGAAATGACACTTAGATATCTTAGGGTGTACATATCAAGTCTTCCCAAATGGTCTAGCGGATAGGAATCTGCCTTGTCACGCAGGGCGGCCCGGGTTCGATTCCCGTCATGGCAAATAATTTTTGTAGAAAAATAAAATGAGTCCCAACGTGTGCAACAGAACAGTTCGAAATCTCGTTACATTTGCATCGTCATGAACATGACTTATATCAGGCTAGCTAATTTTTTCTTTGTTCATTTTAAGTGTAGAAACAATATTTCGTTTGTGACCATTTTTTTCTGCCGTTTTGACAACAGGCTCATGACTAAAGAACACACGGCTATCTGCTGATTGACGCTTGACTGTAGATTTTCGCTTTGTGTCAAAAGAACTTCCTAACGCACACTTTTTCAAAGTAGGTGAATTCATCAGATCTGTTTGAAACATTGCATTTTATCCATGCACGACGACTGCTTAGATACTCGCAGCACAGTTGCCCCATATACATTGCCCATGAGCGCGGAGCTTGTCTTTGTCACTGTAGCAACTTTGCTCCATCAGCGGGAGAAGGCGCTTCGACGCCCCTGTAAGCACATGTTTCTCTGATTCCTTTGTTTCAGGCAAGCCACTGTGACGTCAGACGCCTTTACGCATACAGCTTTGCGATGCTTAGACAGTAATAACATAATTCATGTTTACATTTCTTTAATTTTCGACGCATTGTCGTTATTTGTGACGCATCAATGACCAATTGATTATATGGCAATGCAATGAAAAAAGCGTGTGGAAAACAGTGTTAATGACAGATTTGAGAAGCACATTTCTTCAATGTTGGCCGCATGGCATTCCTGTGCAGGTGACAATGGTAATTTTTCAAAACGACAAGGATATTTAAACACATGATTATTTGTTTGCTGTGCTCTATGGCCTCTGCTACAGACCTCATCGAAATGACACTTAGATATCTTAGGGTGTACATATCAAGTTTTCCCAAATGGTCTAGCGGATAGGAATCTGCCTTGTCACGCAGGGCGGCCCGGGTTCGATTCCCGTCATGGCAAATGATTTTTGTAGAAAAATAAAATGAGTCCCAACGTGTGCAACAGAACAGTTCGAAATCTCGTTACATTTGCATCGTCATGAACATGACTTATATCAGGCTAGCTAATTTTTTCTTTGTTCATTTTAAGTGTAGAAACAATATTTCGTTTGTGACCATTTTTTTCTGCCGTTTTGACAACAGGCTCATGACTAAAGAACACACGGCTATCTGCTGATTGACGCTTGACTGTAGATTTTCGCTTTGTGTCAAAAGAACTTCCTAACGCACACTTTTTCAAAGTAGGTGAATTCATCAGATCTGTTTGAAACATTGCATTTTATCCATGTACGACGACTGCTTAGATACTCGCAGCACAGTTGCCCCATATAAATTGCCCATGAGCGCGGAGCTTGTCTTTGTCACTGTAGCAACTTTGCTCCATCAGCGGGAGAAGGCGGTTCGACGCCCCTGTAAGCACATGTTTCTCTAATTCCTTTGTTTCAGGCAAGCCACTGTGACGTCAGACGCCTTTACGCATACAGCTTTGCGATGCTTAGACAGTAATAACATAATTCATGTTTACATTTCTTTAATTTTCGACGCATTGTCGTTATTCGTGACGCATCAATGACCAATTGATTATATGGCAATGCAATGAAAAAAGCGTGTGGAAAACAGTGTTAATGACAGATTTGAGAAGCACATTTCTTCAATGTTGGCCGCATGGCATTCCTGTGCAGGTGACAATGGTAATTTTTCAAAACGACAAGGATATTTAAACACATGATTATTTGTTTGCTGTGTTCTATGGCCTCTGCTACAGACCTCATCGAAATGACACTTAGATATCTTAGGGTGTACATATCAAGTCTTCCCAAATGGTCTAGCGGATAGGCATCTACCTTATAACGCAGGGCGGCCCGGGTTCGATTCCCGTCATGGCAAATGTTTTTTGTAGAAAAATAAAATGAGTCCCAACGTGTGCAACAGAACAGTTCGAAATCTCGTTACATTTGCATCGTCATGAACATGACTTATATCAGGCTAGCTCATTTTTTCTTTGTTCATTTTAAGTGTAGAAACAATATTTTGTTTGTGAACATTTTTTTCTGCCGTTTTGACAACAGGCTCATGACTAAAGAACACACGGCTGTCTGCTGATTGACGCTTGACTGTAGATTTTCGCTTTGTGTCAAAAGAACTTCCTAACGCACACTTTTTCAAAGTAGGTGAATTCATCAGATCTGTTTGAAACATTGCATTTTATCCATGCACGACGACTGCTTAGATACTCGCAGCACAGTTGCCCCATATAAATTGCCCATGAGCGCGGAGCTTGTCTTTGTCACTGTAGCAACTTTGCTCCATCAGCGGGAGAAGGCGGTTCGACGCCCCTGTAAGCACATGTTTCTCTAATTCCTTTGTTTCAGGCAAGCCACTGTGACGTCAGACGCCTTTACGCATACAGCTTTGCGATGCTTAGACAGTAATAACATAATTCATGTTTACATTTCTTTAATTTTCGACGCATTGTCGTTATTCGTGACGCATCAATGACCAATTGATTATATGGCAATGCAATGAAAAAAGCGTGTGGAAAACAGTGTTAATGACAGATTTGAGAAGCACATTTCTTCAATGTTGGCCGCATGGCATTCCTGTGCAGGTGACAATGGTAATTTTTCAAAACGACAAGGATATTTAAACACATGATTATTTGTTTGCTGTGCTCTATGGCCTCTGCTACAGACCTCATCGAAATGACACTTAGATATCTTAGGGTGTACATATCAAGTCTTCCCAAATGGTCTAGCGGATAGGCATCTATCTTGTAACGCAGGGCGGCCCGGGTTCGATTCCCGTCATGGCAAATATTTTTTGTAGAAAAATAAAATGAGTCCCAACGTGTGCAACAGAACAGTTCGAAATCTCGTTACATTTGCATCGTCATGAACATGACTTATATCAGGCTAGCTAATTTTTTCTTTGTTCATTTTAAGTGTAGAAACAATATTTCGTTTGTGAACATTTTTTTCTGTCGTTTTGACAACAGGCTCATGACGAAAGAACACACGGCTGTCTGCTGATTGACGCTTGACTGTAGATTTTCGCTTTGTGTCAAAAGAACTTCCTAACGCACACTTTTTCAAAGTAGGTGAATTCATCAGATCTGTTTGAAACATTGCATTTTATCCATGCACGACGACTGCTTAGATACTCGCAGCACAGTTGCCCCATATAAATTGCCCATGAGCGCGGAGCTTGTCTTTGTCACTGTAGCAATTTTGCTCCATCAGCGGGAGAAGGCGGTTCGACGCCCCTGTAAACACATGTTTCTCTGATTCCTTTGTTTCAGGCAAGCCACTGTGACGTCAGACGCCTTTACGCATACAGCTTTGCGATGCTTAGACAGTAATAACATAATTCATGTTTACATTTCTTTAATTTTCGACGCATTGTCGTTATTCGTGACGCATCAATGACCAATTGATTATATGGCAATGCAATGAAAAAAGCGTGTGGAAAACAGTGTTAATGACAGATTTGAGAAGCACATTTCTTCAATGTTGGCCGCATGGCATTCCTGTGCAGGTGACAATGGTAATTTTTCAAAACGACAAGGATATTTAAACACATGATTATTTGTTTGCTGTGTTCTATGGCCTCTGCTACAGACCTCATCGAAATGACACTTAGATATCTTAGGGTGTACATATCAAGTCTTCCCAAATGGTCTAGCGGATAGGCATCTACCTTGTAACGCAGGGCGGCCCGGGTTCGATTCCCGTCATGGCAAATGTTTTTTGTAGAAAAATAAAATGAGTCCCAACGTGTGCAACAGAACAGTTCGAAATCTCGTTACATTTGCATCGTCATGAACATGACTTATATCAGGCTAGCTCATTTTTTCTTTGTTCATTTTAAGTGTAGAAACAATATTTTGTTTGTGAACATTTTTTTCTGCCGTTTTGACAACAGGCTCATGACTAAAGAACACACGGCTGTCTGCTGATTGACGCTTGACTGTAGATTTTCGCTTTGTGTCAAAAGAACTTCCTAACGCACACTTTTTCAAAGTAGGTGAATTCATCAGATCTGTTTGAAACATTGCATTTTATCCATGCACGACGACTGCTTAGATACTCGCAGCACAGTTGCCCCATATAAATTGCCCATGAGCGCGGAGCTTGTCTTTGTCACTGTAGCAACTTTGCTCCATCAGCGGGAGAAGGCGGTTCGACGCCCCTGTAAGCACATGTTTCTCTAATTCCTTTGTTTCAGGCAAGCCACTATGACGTCAGACGCCTTTACGCATACAGCTTTGCGATGCTTATACAGTAATAACATAATTCATGTTTACATTTCTTTAATTTTCGACGCATTGTCGTTATTCGTGACGCATCAATGACCAATTGATTATATGGCAATGCAATGAAAAAAGCGTGTGGAAAACAGTGTTAATGACAGATTTGAGAAGCACATTTCTTCAATGTTGGCCGCATGGCATTCCTGTGCAGGTGACAATGGTAATTTTTCAAAACGACAAGGATATTTAAACACATGATTATTTGTTTGCTGTGCTCTATGGCCTCTGCTACAGACCTCATCGAAATGACACTTAGATATCTTAGGGTGTACATATCAAGTCTTCCCAAATGGTCTAGCGGATAGGCATCTATCTTGTAACGCAGGGCGGCCCGGGTTCGATTCCCGTCATGGCAAATGTTTTTTGTAGAAAAATAAAATGAGTCCCAACGTGTGCAACAGAACAGTTCGAAATCTCGTTACATTTGCATCGTCATGAACATGACTTATATCAGGCTAGCTAATTTTTTCTTTGTTCATTTTAAGTGTAGAAACAATATTTCGTTTGTGAACATTTTTTTCTGCCGTTTTGACAACAGGCTCATGACTAAAGAACACACGGCTGTCTGCTGATTGACGCTTGACTGTAGATTTTCGCTTTGTGTCAAAAGAACTTCCTAACGCACACTTTTTCAAAGTAGGTGAATTCATCAGATCTGTTTGAAACATTGCATTTTATCCATGCACGACAACTGCTTAGATACTCGCAGCACAGTTGCCCCATATAAATTGCCCATGAGCGCGGAGCTTGTCTTTGTCACTGTAGCAACTTTGCTCCATCAGCGGGAGAAGGCGGTTCGACGCCCCTGTAAGCACATGTTTCTCTAATTCCTTTGTTTCAGGCAAGCCACTGTGACGTCAGACGCCTTTACGCATACAGCTTTGCGATGCTTAGACAGTAATAACATAATTCATGTTTACATTTCTTTAATTTTCAACGCATTGTCGTTATTCGTGACGCATCAATGACCAATTGATTATATGGCAATGCAATGAAAAAAGCGTGTGGAAAACAGTGTTAATGACAGATTTGAGAAGCACATTTCTTCAATGTTGGCCGCATGGCATTCCTGTGCAGGTGAAAATGGTAATTTTTCAAAACGACAAGGATATTTAAACACATGATTATTTGTTTGCTGTGCTCTATGGCCTCTGCTACAGACCTCATCGAAATGACACTTAGATATCTTAGGTTGTACATATCAAGTTTTCCCAAATGGTCTAGCGGATAGGCATCTACCTTGTAACGCAGGGCGGCCCGGGTTCGATTCCCGTCATGGCAAATGTTTTTTGTAGAAAAATAAAATGAGTCCCAACGTGTGCAACAGAACAGTTCGAAATCTCGTTACATTTGCATCGTCATGAACATGACTTATATCAGGCTAGCTCATTTTTTCTTTGTTCATTTTAAGTGTAGAAACAATATTTCGTTTGTGAAAAAAAATTTCTGCCGTTTTGACAACAGGCTCATGACTAAAGAACACACGGCTGTCTGCTGATTGACGCTTGACTGTAGATTTTCGCTTTGTGTCAAAAGAACTCCCTAACGCACACTTTTTCAAAGTAGGTGAATTCATCAGATCTGTTTGAAACATTGCATTTTATCCATGCACGACGACTGCTTAGATACTCGCAGCACAGTTGCCTCATATAAATTGCCCATGAGCGCGGAGCTTGTCTTTGTCACTGTAGCAACTTTGCTCCATCAGCGGGAGAAGGCGGTTCGACGCCCCTGTAAGCACATGTTTCTCTAATTCCTTTGTTTCAGGCACGCCACTGTGACGTCAGACGCCTTTACGCATACAGCTTTGCGATGCTTAGACAGTAATAACATAATTCATGTTTACATTTCTTTAATTTTCGACGCATTGTTGTTATTCGTGACGCATCAATGACCAATTGATTATATGGCAATGCAATGAAAAAAGCGTGTGGAAAACAGTGTTAATGACAGATTTGAGAAGCACATTTCTTCAATGTTGGCCGCATGGCATTCCTGTGCAGGTGACAATGGTAATTTTTCAAAACGACAAGGATATTTAAACACATGATTATTTGTTTGCTGTGCTCTATGGCCTCTGCTACAGACCTCATCGAAATGACACTTAGATATCTTAGGGTGTACATATCAAGTCTTCCCAAATGGTCTAGCGGATAGGCATCTACCTTGTAACGCAGGGCGGCCTGTGTTCGATTCTCGTCATGGCAAATGTTTTTTGTAGAAAAATAAAATGAGTCCCAACGTGTGCAACAGAACAGTTCGAAATCTCGTTACATTTGCATCGTCATGAACATGACTTATATCAGGCTAGCTCATTTTTTCTTTGTTCATTTTAAGTGTAGAAACAATATTTCGTTTGTGACCATTTTTTTCTGCCGTTTTGACAACAGGCTCATGACGAAAGAACACACGGCTGTCTGCTGATTGACGCTTGACTGTAGATTTTCGCTTTGTGTCAAAAGAACTTCCTAACGCACACTTTTTCAAAGTAGGTGAATTCATCAGATCTGTTTGAAACATTGCATTTTATCCATGCACGACGACTGCTTAGATACTCGCAGCACAGTTGTCCCATATACATTGCCCATGAGCGCGGAGCTTGTCTTTGTCACTGTCGCAACTTTGCTCCATCAGCGGGAGAAGGCGCTTCGACGCCCCTGTAAGCACATGTTTCTCTGATTCCTTTGTTTCAGGCAAGCCACTGTGACGTCAGACGCCTTTACGCATACAGCTTTGCGATGCTTAGACAGTAATAACATAATTCATGTTTACATTTCTTTAATTTTCGACGCATTGTCGTTATTCGTGACGCATCAATGACCAATTGATTATATGGCAATGCAATGAAAAAAGCGTGTGGAAAACAGTGTTAATGACAGATTTGAGAAGCACATTTCTTCAATGTTGGCCGCATGGCATTCCTGTGCAGGTGACAATGGTAATTTTTCAAAACGACAAGGATATTTAAACACATGATTATTTGTTTGCTGTGCTCTATGGCCTCTGCTACAGACCTCATCGAAATGACACTTAGATATCTTAGGGTGTACATATCAAGTCTTCCCAAATGGTCTAGCGGATAGGCATCTACCTTGTAACGCAGGGCGGCCCGGGTTCGATTCCCGTCATGGCAAATGTTTTTTGTAGAAAAATAAAATGAGTCCCAACGTGTGCAACAGAACAGTTCGAAATCTCGTTACATTTGCATCGTCATGAACATGACTTATATCAGGCTAGCTCATTTTTTCTTTGTTCATTTTAAGTGTAGAAACAATATTTCGTTTGTGACCATTTTTTTCTGCCGTTTTGACAACAGGCTCATGACGAAAGAACACACGGCTGTCTGCTGATTGACGCTTGACTGTAGATTTTCGCTTTGTGTCAAAAGAACTTCCTAACGCACACTTTTTCAAAGTAGGTGAATTCATCAGATCTGTTTGAAACATTGCATTTTATCCATGCACGACGACTGCTTAGATACTCGCAGCACAGTTGTCCCATATACATTGCCCGTGAGCGCGGAGCTTGTCTTTGTCACTGTCGCAACTTTGCTCCATCAGCGGGAGAAGGCGCTTCGACGCCCCTGTAAGCACATGTTTCTCTGATTCCTTTGTTTCAGGCAAGCCACTGTGACGTCAGACGCCTTTACGCATACAGCTTTGCGATGCTTAGACAGTAATAACATAATTCATGTTTACATTTCTTTAATTTTCGACGCATTGTTGTTATTCGTGACGCATCAATGACCAATTGATTATATGGCAATGCAATGAAAAAAGCGTGTGGAAAACAGTGTTAATGACAGATTTGAGAAGCACATTTCTTCAATGTTGGCCGCATGGCATTCCTGTGCAGGTGACAATGGTAATTTTTCAAAACGACAAGGATATTTAAACACATGATTATTTGTTTGCTGTGCTCTATGGCCTCTGCTACAGACCTCATCGAAATGACACTTAGATATCTTAGGGTGTACATATCAAGTCTTCCCAAATGGTCTAGCGGATAGGCATCTACCTTGTAACGCAGGGCGGCCCGGGTTCGATTCTCGTCATGGCAAATGTTTTTTGTAGAAAAATAAAATGAGTCCCAACGTGTGCAACAGAACAGTTCGAAATCTCGTTACATTTGCATCGTCATGAACATGACTTATATCAGGCTAGCTCATTTTTTCTTTGTTCATTTTAAGTGTAGAAACAATATTTCGTTTGTGACCATTTTTTTCTGCCGTTTTGACAACAGGCTCATGACTAAAGAACACACGGCTGTCTGCTGATTGACGCTTGACTGTAGATTTTCGCTTTGTGTCAAAAGAACTTCCTAACGCACACTTTTTCAAAGTAGGTGAATTCATCAGATCAGTTTGAAACATTGCATTTTATCCATCCACGACGACTGCTTAGATACTCGCAGCACAGTTGCCCCATATACATTGCCCATGAGCGCGGAGCTTGTCTTTGTCACTGTCGCAACTTTGCTCCATCAGCGGGAGAAGGCGCTTCGACGCCCCTGTAAGCACATGTTTCTCTGATTCCTTTGTTTCAGGCAAGCCACTGTGACGTCAGACGCCTTTACGCATACAGCTTTGCGATGCTTAGACAGTAATAACATAATTCATGTTTACATTTCTTTAATTTTCGACGCATTGTCGTTATTCGTGACGCATCAATGACCAATTGATTATATGGCAATGCAATGAAAAAAGCGTGTGGAAAACAGTGTTAATGACAGATTTGAGAAGCACATTTCTTCAATGTTGGCCGCATGGCATTCCTGTGCAGGTGACAATGGTAACTTTTCAAAACGACAAGGATATTTAAACACATGATTATTTGTTTGCTGTGCTCTATGGCCTCTGCTACAGACCTCATCGAAATGACACTTAGATATCTTAGGGTGTACATATCAAGTCTTCCCAAATGGTCTAGCGGATAGGCATCTACCTTGTAACGCAGGGCGGACCGGGTTCGATTCCCGTCATGGCAAATGTTTTTTGTAGAAAAATAAAATGAGTCCCAACGTGTGCAACAGAACAGTTCGAAATCTCGTTACATTTGCATCGTCATGAACATGACTTATATCAGGCTAGCTCATTTTTTCTTTGTTCATTTTAAGTGTAGAAACAATATTTCGTTTGTGACCATTTTTTTCTGCCGTTTTGACAACAGGCTCATGACGAAAGAACACACGGCTGTCTGCTGATTGACGCTTGACTGTAGATTTTCGCTTTGTGTCAAAAGAACTTCCTAACGCACACTTTTTCAAAGTAGGTGAATTCATCAGATCTGTTTGAAACATTGCATTTTATCCATGCACGACGACTGCTTAGATACTCGCAGCACAGTTGTCCCATATACATTGCCCATGAGCGCGGAGCTTGTCTTTGTCACTGTCGCAACTTTGCTCCATCAGCGGGAGAAGGCGCTTCGACGCCCCTGTAAGCACATGTTTCTCTGATTCCTTTGTTTCAGGCAAGCCACTGTGACGTCAGACGCCTTTACGCATACAGCTTTGCGATGCTTAGACAGTAATAACATAATTCATGTTTACATTTCTTTAATTTTCGACGCATTGTCGTTATTCGTGACGCATCAATGACCAATTGATTATATGGCAATGCAATGAAAAAAGCGTGTGGAAAACAGTGTTAATGACAGATTTGAGAAGCACATTTCTTCAATGTTGGCCGCATGGCATTCCTGTGCAGGTGACAATGGTAATTTTTCAAAACGACAAGGATATTTAAACACATGATTATTTGTTTGCTGTGCTCTATGGCCTCTGCTACAGACCTCATCGAAATGACACTTAGATATCTTAGGGTGTACATATCAAGTCTTCCCAAATGGTCTAGCGGATAGGCATCTACCTTGTAACGCAGGGCGGCCCGGGTTCGATTCCCGTCATGGCAAATGTTTTTTGTAGAAAAATAAAATGAGTCCCAACGTGTGCAACAGAACAGTTCGAAATCTCGTTACATTTGCATCGTCATGAACATGACTTATATCAGGCTAGCTCATTTTTTCTTTGTTCATTTTAAGTGTAGAAACAATATTTCGTTTGTGACCATTTTTTTCTGCCGTTTTGACAACAGGCTCATGACGAAAGAACACACGGCTGTCTGCTGATTGACGCTTGACTGTAGATTTTCGCTTTGTGTCAAAAGAACTTCCTAACGCACACTTTTTCAAAGTAGGTGAATTCATCAGATCTGTTTGAAACATTGCATTTTATCCATGCACGACGACTGCTTAGATACTCGCAGCACAGTTGTCCCATATACATTGCCCGTGAGCGCGGAGCTTGTCTTTGTCACTGTCGCAACTTTGCTCCATCAGCGGGAGAAGGCGCTTCGACGCCCCTGTAAGCACATGTTTCTCTGATTCCTTTGTTTCAGGCAAGCCACTGTGACGTCAGACGCCTTTACGCATACAGCTTTGCGATGCTTAGACAGTAATAACATAATTCATGTTTACATTTCTTTAATTTTCGACGCATTGTTGTTATTCGTGACGCATCAATGACCAATTGATTATATGGCAATGCAATGAAAAAAGCGTGTGGAAAACAGTGTTAATGACAGATTTGAGAAGCACATTTCTTCAATGTTGGCCGCATGGCATTCCTGTGCAGGTGACAATGGTAATTTTTCAAAACGACAAGGATATTTAAACACATGATTATTTGTTTGCTGTGCTCTATGGCCTCTGCTACAGACCTCATCGAAATGACACTTAGATATCTTAGGGTGTACATATCAAGTCTTCCCAAATGGTCTAGCGGATAGGCATCTACCTTGTAACGCAGGGCGGCCCGGGTTCGATTCTCGTCATGGCAAATGTTTTTTGTAGAAAAATAAAATGAGTCCCAACGTGTGCAACAGAACAGTTCGAAATCTCGTTACATTTGCATCGTCATGAACATGACTTATATCAGGCTAGCTCATTTTTTCTTTGTTCATTTTAAGTGTAGAAACAATATTTCGTTTGTGACCATTTTTTTCTGCCGTTTTGACAACAGGCTCATGACTAAAGAACACACGGCTGTCTGCTGATTGACGCTTGACTGTAGATTTTCGCTTTGTGTCAAAAGAACTTCCTAACGCACACTTTTTCAAAGTAGGTGAATTCATCAGATCAGTTTGAAACATTGCATTTTATCCATCCACGACGACTGCTTAGATACTCGCAGCACAGTTGCCCCATATACATTGCCCATGAGCGCGGAGCTTGTCTTTGTCACTGTCGCAACTTTGCTCCATCAGCGGGAGAAGGCGCTTCGACGCCCCTGTAAGCACATGTTTCTCTGATTCCTTTGTTTCAGGCAAGCCACTGTGACGTCAGACGCCTTTACGCATACAGCTTTGCGATGCTTAGACAGTAATAACATAATTCATGTTTACATTTCTTTAATTTTCGACGCATTGTCGTTATTCGTGACGCATCAATGACCAATTGATTATATGGCAATGCAATGAAAAAAGCGTGTGGAAAACAGTGTTAATGACAGATTTGAGAAGCACATTTCTTCAATGTTGGCCGCATGGCATTCCTGTGCAGGTGACAATGGTAACTTTTCAAAACGACAAGGATATTTAAACACATGATTATTTGTTTGCTGTGCTCTATGGCCTCTGCTACAGACCTCATCGAAATGACACTTAGATATCTTAGGGTGTACATATCAAGTCTTCCCAAATGGTCTAGCGGATAGGCATCTACCTTGTAACGCAGGGCGGACCGGGTTCGATTCCCGTCATGGCAAATGTTTTTTGTAGAAAAATAAAATGAGTCCCAACGTGTGCAACAGAACAGTTCGAAATCTCGTTACATTTGCATCGTCATGAACATGACTTATATCAGGCTAGCTAATTTTTTCTTTGTTCATTTTAAGTGTAGAAACAATATTTCGTTTGTGAACATTTTCTTCTGCCGTTTTGACAACAGGCTCATTACTAAAGAACACACGGCTGTCTGCTGATTGACGCTTGACTGTAGATTTTCGCTTTGTGTCAAAAGAACTCCCTAACGCACACTTTTTCAAAGTAGGTGAATTCATCAGATCTGTTTGAAACATTGCATTTTATCCATGCACGACGACTACTTAGATACTCGCAGCACAGTTGCCTCATATAAATTGCCCATGAGCGCGGAGCTTGTCTTTGTCACTGTAGCAACTTTGCTCCATCAGCGGGAGAAGGCGCTTCGACGCCCCTGTAAGCACATGTTTCTCTGATTCCTTTGTTTCAGGCAAGCCACTGTGACGTCAGACGCCTTTACGCATACAGCTTTGCGATGCTTAGACAGTAATAACATAATTCATGTTTACATTTCTTTAATTTTCGACGCATTGTCATTATTCGTGACGCATCAATGACCAACTGATTATATGGCAATGCAATGAAAAAAGCGTGTGGAAAACAGTGTTAATGACAGATTTGAGAAGCACATTTCTTCAATGTTGGCCGCATGGCATTCCTGTGCAGGTGACAATGGTAATTTTTCAAAACGACAAGGATATTTAAACACATGATTATTTGTTTGCTGTGCTCTATGGCCTCTGCTACAGACCTCATCGAAATGACACTTAGATATCTTAGGGTGTACATATCAAGTCTTCCCAAATGGTCTAGCGGATAGGCATCTATCTTGTAACGCAGGGCGGCCCGGGTTCGATTCCCGTCATGGCAAATGTTTTTTGTAGAAAAATAAAATGAGTCCCAACGTGTGCAACAGAACAGTTCGAAATCTCGTTACATTTGCATCGTCATGAACATGACTTATATCAGGCTAGCTAATTTTTTCTTTGTTCATTTTAAGTGTAGAAACAATATTTCGTTTGTGAACATTTTCTTCTGCCGTTTTGACAACAGGCTCATTACTAAAGAACACACGGCTGTCTGCTGATTGACGCTTGACTGTAGATTTTCGCTTTGTGTCAAAAGAACTCCCTAACGCACACTTTTTCAAAGTAGGTGAATTCATCAGATCTGTTTGAAACATTGCATTTTATCCATGCACGACGACTACTTAGATACTCGCAGCACAGTTGCCTCATATAAATTGCCCATGAGCGCGGAGCTTGTCTTTGTCACTGTAGCAACTTTGCTCCATCAGCGGGAGAAGGCGCTTCGACGCCCCTGTAAGCACATGTTTCTCGAATTCCTTTGTTTCAGGCAAGCCACTGTGACGTCAGACGCCTTTACGCATACAGCTTTGCGATGCTTAGACAGTAATAACATAATTCATGTTTACATTTCTTTAATTTTCGACGCATTGTCGTTATTCGTGACGCATCAATGACCAATTGATTATATGGCAATGCAATGAAAAAAGCGTGTGGAAAACAGTGTTAATGACAGATTTGAGAAGCACATTTCTTCAATGTTGGCCGCAGGGCATTCCTGTGCAGGTGACAATGGTAATTTTTCAAAACGACAAGGATATTTAAACACATGATTATTTGTTTGCTGTGCTCTATGGCCTCTGCTACAGACCTCATCGAAATGACACTTAGATATCTTAGGGTGTACATATCAAGTCTTCCCAAATGGTCTAGCGGATAGGCATCTACCTTGTAACGCAGGGCGGCCCGGGTTCGATTCTCGTCATGGCAAATGTTTTTTGTAGAAAAATAAAATGAGTCCCAACGTGTGCAACAGAACAGTTCGAAATCTCGTTACATTTGCATCGTCATGAACATGACTTATATCAGGCTAGCTCATTTTTTCTTTGTTCATTTTAAGTGTAGAAACAATATTTCGTTTGTGACCATTTTTTTCTGCCGTTTTGACAACAGGCTCATGACTAAAGAACACACGGCTGTCTGCTGATTGACGCTTGACTGTAGATTTTCGCTTTGTGTCAAAAGAACTTCCTAACGCACACTTTTTCAAAGTAGGTGAATTCATCAGATCTGTTTGAAACATTGCATTTTATCCATCCACGACGACTGCTTAGATACTCGCAGCACAGTTGCCCCATATACATTGCCCATGAGCGCGGAGCTTGTCTTTGTCACTGTCGCAACTTTGCTCCATCAGCGGGAGAAGGCGCTTCGACGCCCCTGTAAGCACATGTTTCTCTGATTGCTGTGCTCTATGGCCTCTGCTACAGACCTCATCGAAATGACACTTAGATATCTTAGGGTGTACATATCAAGTCTTCCCAAATGGTCTAGCGGATAGGCATCTACCTTGTAACGCAGGGCGGCCCGGTTTCGATTCCCGTCATGGCAAAGGATTTTTGTAGAAAAATAAAATGAGTCCCAACGTGTGCAACAGAACAGTTCGATATCTCGTTACATTTGCATCGTCATGAACATGACTTATATCAGGCTAGCTAATTTTTTCTTTGTTCATTTTAAGTGTAGAAACAATATTTCGTTTGTGAACATTTTTTTCTGCCGTTTTGACAACAGGCTCATTACTAAAGAACACACGACTGTCTGCTGATTGACGCTTGACTGTAGATTTTCGCTTTGTGTCAAAAGAACTCCCTAACGCACACTTTTTCAAAGTAGGTGAATTCATCAGATCTGTTTGAAACATTGCATTTTATCCATGCACGACGACTACTTAGATACTCGCAGCACAGTTGCCTCATATAAATTGCCCATGAGCGCGGAGCTTGTCTTTGTCACTGTAGCAACTTTGCTCCATCAGCGGGAGAAGGCGGTTCGACGCCCCTGTAAGCACATGTTTCTCGAATTCCTTTGTTTCAGGCAAGCCACTGTGACGTCAGACGCCTTTACGCATACAGCTTTGCGATGCTTAGACAGTAATAACATAATTCATGTTTACATTTCTTTAATTTTCGACGCATTGTCGTTATTCGTGACGCATCAATGACCAATTGATTATATGGCAATGCAATGAAAAAAGCGTGTGGAAAACAGTGTTAATGACAGATTTGAGAAGCACATTTCTTCAATGTTGGCCGCAGGGCATTCCTGTGCAGGTGACAATGGTAATTTTTCAAAACGACAAGGATATTTAAACACATGATTATTTGTTTGCTGTGCTCTATGGCCTCTGCTACAGACCTCATCGAAATGACACTTAGATATCTTAGGGTGTACATATCAAGTTTTCCCAAATGGTCTAGCGGATAGGCATCTACCTTGTAACGCAGGGCGGCCCGGGTTCGATTCCCGTCATGGCAAATGTTTTTTGTAGAAAAATAAAATGAGTCCCAACGTGTGCAACAGAACAGTTCGAAATCTCGTTACATTTGCATCGTCATGAACATGACTTATATCAGGCTAGCTCATTTTTTCTTTGTTCATTTTAAGTGTAGAAACAATATTTCGTTTGTGACCATTTTTTTCTGCCGTTTTGACAACAGGCTCATGACTAAAGAACACACGGCTGTCTGCTGATTGACGCTTGACTGTAGATTTTTTTTTAGATTAGATTAGATTAGATTCAACTTTATTGTCATTGTGCAGAGTACAAGTACAGAGACAACGAAATGCAGTTAGCGTCTAACCAGAAGTGCAAAATAGCAGAAAGTGCAATGAACAGTATTTACAGGTAGTGCAATATATGATCAGTAGTAGTGCAGTATAATATAGCAGTGCAGTATAGCAGTATATGAGTACAGTAGCATTATAGCAGAATAAATAGTTACAGTATGAACAGTGTAGCAGCATATGAGCTGTATGGGTAATGCAGTCTAGCAGTATATATGTATTAACAGTAGCATGAGGTAGATAGCAGAATAAATATAAATATGAATATGGAATGCCGTATAAACAGTATAAACAGGTATGTACAGTATGTGCAGTAGTATTAAAGAAAATATAAGGATATGTGCATTATGTGCAGTATGAACAGTATGGACAGGTATGTACAGAAGAGCAGTGGTATGAGTAAGAGCAGGGGAGGGGAGGGGAGTAATAGTGCAATAGTGCAATTGTCCGGGGGGGGGGGGGTTGCAGGGGTAGTAGGTTGTCAGGTCGGTGCAGTGTTCGAGTTCAGTAGGGTGACAGCCGCAGGGAAGAAGCTGCCTCTGAACCTACTGGTTCGGGTGCGGAGAGACCTGTAGCGCCTCCCGGAGGGGAGTGGGGTGAAAAGTCTATGGTTGGGGTGAGAGATGTCCTTGACGATGCTGCGTGCCTTACGCAAGCATCGTTTGCCCTGGACAGCCTCGATGGAGGGGAGTGAGGAACCGGTGATGCGTTGGGCAGTTTTCACCACCCTCTGCAGTGCTTTCCGGTCCGATGCCGAGCAGTTGCCATACCATACTGTGACACAGTAGGTAAGGATACTCTCGATGGTGCAGTGGTAGAAATTCACCAGGATCTGAGGAGACAGATGGACCTTCTTTAGTCTCCTCAGGAAGAAGAGACGCTGGTGAGCCTTCTTTATCAGGGTGGAGGTGTTGAGGGTCCAGGAGAGGTCCTCAGAGATGTGGACACCCAGAAACTTGAAGCTGGTGACTCGCTCCACCTCAGTCTCGTTGATGAGGATGGGGGTGTGTGCGCCAGCTTTAGACTTCCTGAAGTCCACAATGAGTTCTTTGGTCTTCTTGGTGTTGAGAGCCAGGTTATTGTCGTTGCACCACACTGTTAGGTGCTGTACCTCCTCCCTGTAGGCCGACTCATCGTTGTTGCTGATGAGACCGATCACCGTTGTGTCGTCTGCAAACTTAACAATGGTGTTTGAGCCATGTACAGGTGTGCAGTCGTAGGTGAAGAGGGAGTAAAGGAGGGGGCTCAGCACACAGCCTTGTGGAACGCCGGTGTTCAGGATGAGGGTTGAGGAGGTGTGGTTGTGAAGCCTAACAGACTGCGGCCTGTTGGTCAGGAAGTCTAGAATCCAGTTGCAGAGGGAGGGGTTGATGCCCAGTTGCCTGAGTTTGGAGATCAGTTTGGAGGGGATGATGGTGTTGAATGCTGAGCTGAAGTCAATAAACAGCATTCTCACATAAGAGTTAGTCTTGTCGAGGTGGGACAGGGCGGAGTGAAGTGCCGTCGAAATGGCATCCTCTGTACTCCTGTTCTGCCGGTAGGCGAATTGAAAGGGGTCCAGTGTGGGTGGTAGGCAGGTCTTGAGTTGGGCTAAGACCAGCCTCTCGAAGCACTTCATGATGATGGGCGTGAGTGCCACTGGTCGGAAGTCATTTAAGCTCGTTGCAGTGGAGTGTTTTGGCACCGGCACGATGGAGGTGGTTTTGAAGCACGCGGGGACAGCTGCTTGGGCTAGGGACAGGTTGAATATGTCAGTCCAAACCTTAGTCAGCTGCACAGCGCAGGCCCTGAGGACGCGTCCGGGAATCCCATCAGGACCAGCAGCCTTGCGTGCGTTAGTCCTGCTCAGTGCCGCACACACGTCGGTGGGAGATAGAGTGAGGGGCTGGTGATCCGCAGGGAGCACAGCCTTGATGGCCACCTCCTTGTTGTCCCTGTCAAAGCGGCCGTAGAAGTGGTTCAGCTCATCAGGGAGGGAGGCGTCAACGGAGAGGGGTGAGGTGTTAGTTGTTTTGTAGTCTGTGATGGCCTGGATGCCCTGCCACATGCGTCGGGGGTCAGAGTTGTTTCTGAAGTGATCCTCTATCCTCAGCTTGTGGTTGTGCTTGGCCTTTTTGATGCCCCTCTGCAGATTAGCCCTGGATGAGCTATAGGCCCGAGCATCCCCTGATCTGAAGGCAATGTCGCGTGCCTTCAGCAGGAGTCGGACCTCACTGTTCATCCATGGCTTCTGATTAGGGAAAGTGGTGATCCGCTTGAGTGTGGTGACACTGCTGATGTTGGAATTGATGTAGTCCAAAACAGATGAGGCATATGAATCAATGTCCGTGTGGGAGTCGTGGGTGGCCTGAGTGGCAAACACACCCCAGTCAGTGTTTCCAAAACGCTGCTGGAGCGCTGAGTCAGCTCCCTCTGGCCAGACCTTGACTGTCCTCACTGTAGGTTTCACTCGTTTGATGAGTGCTGAGTACTTGGGCAGTAGGAACAATGAGAGGTGGTCTGATTGACCTAGGTGGGGGAGGGGAACGGCTTTGTACGCCTCAGCCATGCTGGTGTATACTTGGTCCAATGTCCTGTCTCCTCTGGTGGGGCATGAGACATTTCGGTGGAATTTGGGCAGTACAGTCTTTAGGTTGGAGTGATTGAAGTCACCCGCGACAATGAAGGCTGCCTCGGGATGCAGAGTCTGTTGTTTGCTAATGGCAGCATGCAGTTCTTTCATAGCAATCTTAGCATTAGCATCCGGGGGGATATAGGCTGCCGTGATAACAGTAGACGTGAACTCTCTGGGCAGATAGAAAGGTCTACACTTAACCATGAGAAACTCCAGGTTAGCTGAGCAGTGACTCTCGGTGATGGTAGTGTCCGTGCACCACGTCTTGTTAACATAAATGCACAAACCTCCACCTCTGGTCTTACCGGAGTCGCCTGCTGTTCTGTCTGCTCGGAGAACGCAGCGCCCTGCTAGCTCGATAGCGTTGTCGGGAACCTCGCTGTTGAGCCAGGTTTCAGTGAAAACCATGATGTTACAGTCCATAATCCATTTGTGGGTGGTGATCCGCAGCCGCAGTTCATCCATCTTGTTTGCCAGGGAACGAACATTAGCAAGGAAAAGGCTAGGTAGTGAGAGTCGGTGTGGGGTTAGCTTTAGCCTAGCTCTCAGCCCACCTCGGCTCCCTCGCCTGTGTTTTCTTTTCCGAGCCGGTCTGGGGCCTCTTCCGGTCGGTGTAGCGGAGTTAGCTGGACCCGCTGTTTTGCTAATCTCGGGTATATCGGGTATATCGTCGATAAAGATGACTGGAGTGCCGGAACCGATGTCCAGAAGTTCTTGTCGGCTGTACGATATGTACGCTAAACTGTTTTTAGCGAGAATACTTAAGATAAACAAGCAAATAACTACTAGTTCGCAAATTCTGGAGAGACACTGAGCGTCGCGATGCATGCGCGCCGCCATCTTGGTCAAGATTTTCGCTTTGTGTCAAAAGAACTTCCTAACGCACACTTTTTCAAAGTAGGTGAATTCATCAGATCTGTTTGAAACATTGCATTTTATCCATGCACGACGACTGCTTAGATACTCGCAGCACAGTTGCCCCATATAAATTGCCCATGAGCGCGGAGCTTGTCTTTGTCACTGTAGCAACTTTGCTCCATCAGCGGGAGAAGGCGCTTCGACGCCCCTGTAAGCACATGTTTCTCTGATTCCTTTGTTTCAGGCAAGCCACTGTGACGTCAGACGCCTTTACGCATACAGCTTTGCGATGCTTAGACAGTAATAACATAATTCATGTTTACATTTCTTTAATTTTCGACGCATTGTCATTATTCGTGACGCATCAATGACCAATTGATTATATGGCAATGCAATGAAAAAAGCGTGTGGAAAACAGTGTTAATGACAGATTTGAGAAGCACATTTCTTCAATGTTGGCCGCATGGCATTCCTGTGCAGGTGACAATGGTAATTTTTCAAAACGACAAGGATATTTAAACACATGATTATTTGTTTGCTGTGCTCTATGGCCTCTGCTACAGACCTCATCGAAATGACACTTAGATATCTTAGGGTGTACATATCAAGTCTTCCCAAATGGTCTAGCGGATAGGCATCTACCTTGTAACGCAGGGCGGCCCGGTTTCGATTCCCGTCATGGCAAATGTTTTTTGTAGAAAAATAAAATGAGTCCCAACGTGTGCAACAGAACAGTTCGAAATCTCGTTACATTTGCATCGTCATGAACATGACTTATATCAGGCTAGCTAATTTTTTCTTTGTTCATTTTAAGTGTAGAAACAATATTTCGTTTGTGAACATTTTCTTCTGCCGTTTTGACAACAGGCTCATTACTAAAGAACACACGGCTGTCTGCTGATTGACGCTTGACTGTAGATTTTCGCTTTGTGTCAAAAGAACTCCCTAACGCACACTTTTTCAAAGTAGGTGAATTCATCAGATCTGTTTGAAACATTGCATTTTATCCATGCACGACGACTACTTAGATACTCGCAGCACAGTTGCCTCATATAAATTGCCCATGAGCGCGGAGCTTGTCTTTGTCACTGTAGCAACTTTGCTCCATCAGCGGGAGAAGGCGCTTCGACGCCCCTGGAAGCACATGTTTCTCGAATTCCTTTGTTTCAGGCAAGCCACTGTGACGTCAGACGCCTTTACGCATACAGCTTTGCGATGCTTAGACAGTAATAACATAATTCATGTTTACATTTCTTTAATTTTCGACGCATTGTCGTTATTCGTGACGCATCAATGACCAATTGATTATATGGCAATGCAATGAAAAAAGCGTGTGGAAAACAGTGTTAATGACAGATTTGAGAAGCACATTTCTTCAATGTTGGCCCCATGGCATTCCTGTGCAGGTGACAATGGTAATTTTTCAAAACGACAAGGATATTTAAACACATGATTATTTGTTTGCTGTGCTCTATGGCCTCTGCTACAGACCTCATCGAAATGACACTTAGATATCTTAGGGTGTACATATCAAGTTTTCCCAAATTGTCTAGCGGATAGGCATCTAACTTGTAACGCAGGGCGGCCCGGGTTCGATTCCCGTCATGGCAAATGTTTTTTGTAGAAAAATAAAATGAGTCCCAACGTGTGCAACAGAACAGTTCGAAATCTCGTTACATTTGCATCGTCATGAACATGACTTATATCAGGCTAGCTCATTTTTTCTTTGTTCATTTTAAGTGTAGAAACAATATTTCGTTTGTGACCATTTTTTTCTGCCGTTTTGACAACAGGCTCATGACTAAAGAACACACGGCTGTCTGCTGATTGACGCTTGACTGTAGATTTTCGCTTTGTGTCAAAAGAACTTCCTAACGCACACTTTTTCAAAGTAGGTGAATTCATCAGATCTGTTTGAAACATTGCATTTTATCCATGCACGACGACTGCTTAGATACTCGCAGCACAGTTGCCCCATATAAATTGCCCATGAGCGCGGAGCTTGTCTTTGTCACTGTAGCAACTTTGCTCCATCAGCGGGAGAAGGCGCTTCGACGCCCCTGTAAGCACATGTTTCTCTGATTCCTTTGTTTCAGGCAAGCCACTGTGACGTCAGACGCCTTTACGCATACAGCTTTGCGATGCTTAGACAGTAATAACATAATTCATGTTTACATTTCTTTAATTTTCGACGCATTGTCGTTATTCGTGACGCATCAATGACCAATTGATTATATGGCAATGCAATGAAAAAAGCGTGTGGAAAACAGTGTTAATGACAGATTTGAGAAGCACATTTCTTCAATGTTGGCCCCATGGCATTCCTGTGCAGGTGACAATGGTAATTTTTCAAAACGACAAGGATATTTAAACACATGATTATTTGTTTGCTGTGCTCTATGGCCTCTGCTACAGACCTCATCGAAATGACACTTAGATATCTTAGGGTGTACATATCAAGTTTTCCCAAATTGTCTAGCGGATAGGCATCTAACTTGTAACGCAGGGCGGCCCGGGTTCGATTCCCGTCATGGCAAATGTTTTTTGTAGAAAAATAAAATGAGTCCCAACGTGTGCAACAGAACAGTTCGAAATCTCGTTACATTTGCATCGTCATGAACATGACTTATATCAGGCTAGCTCATTTTTTCTTTGTTCATTTTAAGTGTAGAAACAATATTTCGTTTGTGACCATTTTTTTCTGCCGTTTTGACAACAGGCTCATGACTAAAGAACACACGGCTGTCTGCTGATTGACGCTTGACTGTAGATTTTCGCTTTGTGTCAAAAGAACTTCCTAACGCACACTTTTTCAAAGTAGGTGAATTCATCAGATCTGTTTGAAACATTGCATTTTATCCATGCACGACGACTGCTTAGATACTCGCAGCACAGTTGCCCCATATAAATTGCCCATGAGCGCGGAGCTTGTCTTTGTCACTGTAGCAACTTTGCTCCATCAGCGGGAGAAGGCGCTTCGACGCCCCTGTAAGCACATGTTTCTCTGATTCCTTTGTTTCAGGCAAGCCACTGTGACGTCAGACGCCTTTACGCATACAGCTTTGCGATGCTTAGACAGTAATAACATAATTCATGTTTACATTTCTTTAATTTTCGACGCATTGTCGTTATTCGTGACGCATCAATGACCAATTGATTATATGGCAATGCAATGAAAAAAGCGTGTGGAAAACAGTGTTAATGACAGATTTGAGAAGCACATTTCTTCAATGTTGGCCCCATGGCATTCCTGTGCAGGTGACAATGGTAATTTTTCAAAACGACAAGGATATTTAAACACATGATTATTTGTTTGCTGTGCTCTATGGCCTCTGCTACAGACCTCATCGAAATGACACTTAGATATCTTAGGGTGTACATATCAAGTTTTCCCAAATGGTCTAGCGGATAGGCATCTAACTTGTAACGCAGGGCGGCCCGGGTTCGATTCCCGTCATGGCAAATGTTTTTTGTAGAAAAATAAAATGAGTCCCAACGTGTGCAACAGAACAGTTCGAAATCTCGTTACATTTGCATCGTCATGAACATGACTTATATCAGGCTAGCTAATTTTTTCTTTGTTCATTTTAAGTGTAGAAACAATATTTCGTTTGTGAACATTTTCTTCTGCCGTTTTGACAACAGGCTCATTACTAAAGAACACACGGCTGTCTGCTGATTGACGCTTGACTGTAGATTTTCGCTTTGTGTCAAAAGAACTCCCTAACGCACACTTTTTCAAAGTAGGTGAATTCATCAGATCTGTTTGAAACATTGCATTTTATCCATGCACGACGACTACTTAGATACTCGCAGCACAGTTGCCTCATATAAATTGCCCATGAGCGCGGAGCTTGTCTTTGTCACTGTAGCAACTTTGCTCCATCAGCGGGAGAAGGCGCTTCGACGCCCCTGTAAGCACATGTTTCTCGAATTCCTTTGTTTCAGGCAAGCCACTGTGACGTCAGACGCCTTTACGCATACAGCTTTGCGATGCTTAGACAGTAATAACATAATTCATGTTTACATTTCTTTAATTTTCGACGCATTGTCGTTATTCGTGACGCATCAATGACCAATTGATTATATGGCAATGCAATGAAAAAAGCGTGTGGAAAACAGTGTTAATGACAGATTTGAGAAGCACATTTCTTCAATGTTGGCCGCATGGCATTCCAGTGCAGGTGACAATGGTAATTTTTCAAAACGACAAGGATATTTAAACACATGATTATTTGTTTGCTGTGCTCTATGGCCTCTGCTACAGACCTCATCGAAATGACACTTAGATATCTTAGGGTGTACATATCAAGTTTTCCCAAATGGTCTAGCGGATAGGCATCTAACTTGTAACGCAGGGCGGCCCGGGTTCGATTCCCGTCATGGCAAATGTTTTTTGTAGAAAAATAAAATGAGTCCCAACGTGTGCAACAGAACAGTTCGAAATCTCGTTACATTTGCATCGTCATGAACATGACTTATATCAGGCTAGCTAATTTTTTCTTTGTTCATTTTAAGTGTAGAAACAATATTTCGTTTGTGAACATTTTCTTCTGCCGTTTTGACAACAGGCTCATTACTAAAGAACACACGGCTGTCTGCTGATTGACGCTTGACTGTAGATTTTCGCTTTGTGTCAAAAGAACTCCCTAACGCACACTTTTTCAAAGTAGGTGAATTCATCAGATCTGTTTGAAACATTGCATTTTATCCATGCACGACGACTACTTAGATACTCGCAGCACAGTTGCCTCATATAAATTGCCCATGAGCGCGGAGCTTGTCTTTGTCACTGTAGCAACTTTGCTCCATCAGCGGGAGAAGGCGCTTCGACGCCCCTGTAAGCACATGTTTCTCGAATTCCTTTGTTTCAGGCAAGCCACTGTGACGTCAGACGCCTTTACGCATACAGCTTTGCGATGCTTAGACAGTAATAACATAATTCATGTTTACATTTCTTTAATTTTCGACGCATTGTCGTTATTCGTGACGCATCAATGACCAATTGATTATATGGCAATGCAATGAAAAAAGCGTGTGGAAAACAGTGTTAATGACAGATTTGAGAAGCACATTTCTTCAATGTTGGCCGCATGGCATTCCAGTGCAGGTGACAATGGTAATTTTTCAAAACGACAAGGATATTTAAACACATGATTATTTGTTTGCTGTGCTCTATGGCCTCTGCTACAGACCTCATCGAAATGACACTTAGATATCTTAGGGTGTACATATCAAGTTTTCCCAAATGGTCTAGCGGATAGGCATCTAACTTGTAACGCAGGGCGGCCCGGGTTCGATTCCCGTCATGGCAAATGTTTTTTGTAGAAAAATAAAATGAGTCCCAACGTGTGCAACAGAACAGTTCGAAATCTCGTTACATTTGCATCGTCATGAACATGACTTATATCAGGCTAGCTCATTTTTTCTTTGTTCATTTTAAGTGTAGAAACAATATTTCGTTTGTGACCATTTTTTTCTGCCGTTTTGACAACAGGCTCATGACTAAAGAACACACGGCTGTCTGCTGATTGACGCTTGACTGTAGATTTTCGCTTTGTGTCAAAAGAACTTCCTAACGCACACTTTTTCAAAGTAGGTGAATTCATCAGATCTGTTTGAAACATTGCATTTTATCCATGCACGACGACTACTTAGATACTCGCAGCACAGTTGCCTCATATAAATTGCCCATGAGCGCGGAGCTTGTCTTTGTCACTGTAGCAACTTTGCTCCATCAGCGGGAGAAGGCGGTTCGACGCCCCTGTAAGCACATGTTTCTCTAATTCCTTTGTTTCAGGCAAGCCACTGTGACGTCAGACGCCTTTACGCATACAGCTTTGCGATGCTTAGACAGTAATAACATAATTCATGTTTACATTTCTTTAATTTTCGACGCATTGTCGTTATTCGTGACGCATCAATGACCAATTGATTATATGGCAATGCAATGAAAAAAGCGTGTGGAAAACAGTGTTAATGACAGATTTGAGAAGCACATTTCTTCAATGTTGGCCGCATGGCATTCCTGTGCAGGTGACAATGGTAATTTTTCAAAACGACAAGGATATTTAAACACATGATTATTTGTTTGCTGTGCTCTATGGCCTCTGCTACAGACCTCATCGAAATGACACTTAGATATCTTAGGGTGTACATATCAAGTCTTCCTAAATGGTCTAGCGGATAGGCATCTACCTTGTAACGCAGGGCGGCCCGGGTTCGATTCCCGTCTTGGCAAAGGATTTTTGTAGAAAAATAAAATGAGTCCCAACGTGTGCAACAGAACAGTTCGAAATCTCGTTACATTTGCATCGTCATGAACATGACTTATATCAGGCTAGCTAATTTTTTCTTTGTTCATTTTAAGTGTAGAAACAATATTTCGTTTGTGACCATTTTTTTCTGCCGTTTTGACAACAGGCTCATGACTAAAGAACACACGGCTGTCTGCTGATTGACGCTTGACTGTAGATTTTCGCTTTGTGTCAAAAGAACTTCCTAACGCACACTTTTTCAAAGTAGGTGAATTCATCAGATCTGTTTGAAACATTGCATTTTATCCATGCAAGACGACTGCTTAGATACTCGCAGCACAGTTGCCCCATATAAATTGCCCATGAGCGCGGAGCTTGTCTTTGTCACTGTAGCAACTTTGCTCCATCAGCGGGAGAAGGCGGTTCGACGCCCCTGTAAGCACATGTTTCTCGAATTCCTTTGTTTCAGGCAAGCCACTGTGACGTCAGACGCCTTTACGCATACAGCTTTGCGATGCTTAGACAGTAATAACATAATTCATGTTTACATTTCTTTAATTTTCGACGCATTGTCGTTATTCGTGACGCATCAATGACCAATTGATTATATGGCAATGCAATGAAAAAAGCGTGTGGAAAACAGTGTTAATGACAGATTTGAGAAGCACATTTCTTCAATGTTGGCCGCAGGGCATTCCTGTGCAGGTGACAATGGTAATTTTTCAAAACGACAAGGATATTTAAACACATGATTATTTGTTTGCTGTGCTCTATGGCCTCTGCTACAGACCTCATCGAAATGACACTTAGATATCTTAGGGTGTACATATGAAGTCTTCCCAAATGGTCTAGCGGATAGGAATCTGCCTTGTCACGCAGGGCGGCCCGGGTTCGATTCCCGTCATGGCAAATGTTTTTTGTAGAAAAATAAAATGAGTCCCAACGTGTGCAACAGAACAGTTCGATATCTCGTTACATTTGCATCGTCATGAACATGACTTATATCAGGCTAGCTAATTTTTTCTTTGTTCATTTTAAGTGTAGAAACAATATTTCGTTTGTGAACATTTTTTTCTGCCGTTTTGACAACAGGCTCATTACTAAAGAACACACGACTGTCTGCTGATTGACGCTTGACTGTAGATTTTCGCTTTGTGTCAAAAGAACTCCCTAACGCACACTTTTTCAAAGTAGGTGAATTCATCAGATCTGTTTGAAACATTGCATTTTATCCATGCACGACGACTACTTAGATACTCGCAGCACAGTTGCCTCATATAAATTGCCCATGAGCGCGGAGCTTGTCTTTGTCACTGTAGCAACTTTGCTCCATCAGCGGGAGAAGGCGGTTCGACGCCCCTGTAAGCACATGTTTCTCTAATTCCTTTGTTTCAGGCAAGCCACTGTGACGTCAGACGCCTTTACGCATACAGCTTTGCGATGCTTAGACAGTAATAACATAATTCATGTTTACATTTCTTTAATTTTCGACGCATTGTCGTTATTCGTGACGCATCAATGACCAATTGATTATATGGCAATGCAATGAAAAAAGCGTGTGGAAAACAGTGTTAATGACAGATTTGAGAAGCACATTTCTTCAATGTTGGCCGCAGGGCATTCCTGTGCAGGTGACAATGGTAATTTTTCAAAACGACAAGGATATTTAAACACATGATTATTTGTTTGCTGTGCTCTATGGCCTCTGCTACAGACCTCATCGAAATGACACTTAGATATCTTAGGGTGTACATATCAAGTCTTCCCAAATGGTCTAGCGGATAGGCATCTACCTTGTAACGCAGGGCGGCCCGGGTTCGATTCCCGTCATGGCAAATGTTTTTTGTAGAAAAATAAAATGAGTCCCAACGTGTGCAACAGAACAGTTCGAAATCTCGTTACATTTGCATCGTCATGAACATGACTTATATCAGGCTAGCTAATTTTTTCTTTGTTCATTTTAAGTGTAGAAACAATATTTCGTTTGTGAACATTTTCTTCTGCCGTTTTGACAACAGGCTCATTACTAAAGAACACACGGCTGTCTGCTGATTGACGCTTGACTGTAGATTTTCGCTTTGTGTCAAAAGAACTCCCTAACGCACACTTTTTCAAAGTAGGTGAATTCATCAGATCTGTTTGAAACATTGCATTTTATCCATGCACGACGACTACTTAGATACTCGCAGCACAGTTGCCTCATATAAATTGCCCATGAGCGCGGAGCTTGTCTTTGTCACTGTAGCAACTTTGCTCCATCAGCGGGAGAATGCGGTTCGACGCCCCTGTAAGCACATGTTTCTCTAATTCCTTTGTTTCAGGCAAGCCACTGTGACGTCAGACGCCTTTACGCATACAGCTTTGCGATGCTTAGACAGTAATAACATAATTCATGTTTACATTTCTTTAATTTTCGACGCATTGTCGTTATTCGTGACGCATCAATGACCAATTGATTATATGGCAATGCAATGAAAAAAGCGTGTGGAAAACAGTGTTAATGACAGATTTGAGAAGCACATTTCTTCAATGTTGGCCGCATGGCATTCCTGTGCAGGTGACAATGGTAATTTTTCAAAACGACAAGGATATTTAAACACATGATTATTTGTTTGCTGTGCTCTATGGCCTCTGCTACAGACCTCATCGAAATGACACTTAGATATCTTAGGGTGTACATATCAAGTCTTCCCAAATGGTCTAGCGGATAGGAATCTGCCTTGTAACGCAGGGCGGCCCGGGTTCGATTCCCGTCTTGGCAAAGGATTTTTGTAGAAAAATAAAATGAGTCCCAACGTGTGCAACAGAACAGTTCGAAATCTCGTTACATTTGCATCGTCATGAACATGACTTATATCAGGCTAGCTAATTTTTTCTTTGTTCATTTTAAGTGTAGAAACAATATTTCGTTTGTGAACATTTTTTTCTGCCGTTTTGACAACAGGCTCATGACTAAAGAACACACGGCTGTCTGCTGATTGACGCTTGACTGTAGATTTTCGCTTTGTGTCAAAAGAAATCCCTAACGCACACTTTTTCAAAGTAGGTGAATTCATCAGATCTGTTTGAAACATTGCATTTTATCCATGCACGACGACTACTTAGATACTCGCAGCACAGTTGCCTCATATAAATTGCCCATGAGCGCGGAGCTTGTCTTTGTCACTGTAGCAACTTTGCTCCATCAGCGGGAGAAGGCGGTTCGACGCCCCTGTGAGCACATGTTTCTCTAATTCCTTTGTTTCAGGCAAGCCACTGTGACGTCAGACGCCTTTACGCATACAGCTTTGCGATGCTTAGACAGTAATAACATAATTCATGTTTACATTTCTTTAATTTTCGACGCATTGTCGTTATTCGTGACACATCAATGACCAATTGATTATATGGCAATGCAATGAAAAAAGCGTGTGGAAAACAGTGTTAATGACAGATTTGAGAAGCACATTTCTTCAATGTTGGCCGCAGGGCATTCCTGTGCAGGTGACAATGGTAATTTTTCAAAATGACAAGGATATTTAAACACATGATTATTTGTTTGCTGTGCTCTATGGCCTCTGCTACAGACCTAATCGAAATGACACTTAGATATCTTAGGGTGTACATATCAAGTCTTCCCAAATGGTCTAGCGGATAGGAATCTGCCTTGTCACGCAGGGCGGCCCGGGTTCGATTCCCGTCATGGCAAAGGATTTTTGTAGAAAAATAAAATGAGTCCCAACGTGTGCAACAGAACAGTTCGAAATCTCGTTACATTTGCATCGTCATGAACATGACTTATATCAGGCTAGCTAATTTTTTCTTTGTTCATTTTAAGTGTAGAAACAATATTTCGTTTGTGAACATTTTCTTCTGCCGTTTTGACAACAGGCTCATTACTAAAGAACACACGGCTGTCTGCTGATTGACGCTTGACTGTAGATTTTCGCTTTGTGTCAAAAGAACTCCCTAACGCACACTTTTTCAAAGTAGGTGAATTCATCAGATCTGTTTGAAACATTGCATTTTATCCATGCACGACGACTACTTAGATACTCGCAGCACAGTTGCCTCATATAAATTGCCCATGAGCGCGGAGCTTGTCTTTGTCACTGTAGCAACTTTGCTCCATCAGCGGGAGAATGCGGTTCGACGCCCCTGTAAGCACATGTTTCTCTAATTCCTTTGTTTCAGGCAAGCCACTGTGACGTCAGACGCCTTTACGCATACAGCTTTGCGATGCTTAGACAGTAATAACATAATTCATGTTTACATTTCTTTAATTTTCGACGCATTGTCGTTATTCGTGACGCATCAATGACCAATTGATTACATGGCAATGCAATGAAAAAAGCGTGTGGAAAACAGTGTTAATGACAGATTTGAGAAGCACATTTCTTCAATGTTGGCCGCATGGCATTCCTGTGCAGGTGACAATGGTAATTTTTCAAAACGACAAGGATATTTAAACACATGATTATTTGTTTGCTGTGCTCTATGGCCTCTGCTACAGACCTCATCGAAATGACACTTAGATATCTTAGGGTGTACATATCAAGTCTTCCCAAATGGTCTAGCGGATAGGAATCTGCCTTGTAACGCAGGGCGGCCCGGGTTCGATTCCCGTCTTGGCAAAGGATTTTTGTAGAAAAATAAAATGAGTCCCAACGTGTGCAACAGAACAGTTCGAAATCTCGTTACATTTGCATCGTCATGAACATGACTTATATCAGGCTAGCTAATTTTTTCTTTGTTCATTTTAAGTGTAGAAACAATATTTCGTTTGTGAACATTTTTTTCTGCCGTTTTGACAACAGGCTCATGACTAAAGAACACACGGCTGTCTGCTGATTGACGCTTGACTGTAGATTTTCGCTTTGTGTCAAAAGAAATCCCTAACGCACACTTTTTCAAAGTAGGTGAATTCATCAGATCTGTTTGAAACATTGCATTTTATCCATGCACGACGACTACTTAGATACTCGCAGCACAGTTGCCTCATATAAATTGCCCATGAGCGCGGAGCTTGTCTTTGTCACTGTAGCAACTTTGCTCCATCAGCGGGAGAAGGCGGTTCGACGCCCCTGTGAGCACATGTTTCTCTAATTCCTTTGTTTCAGGCAAGCCACTGTGACGTCAGACGCCTTTACGCATACAGCTTTGCGATGCTTAGACAGTAATAACATAATTCATGTTTACATTTCTTTAATTTTCGACGCATTGTCGTTATTCGTGACACATCAATGACCAATTGATTATATGGCAATGCAATGAAAAAAGCGTGTGGAAAACAGTGTTAATGACAGATTTGAGAAGCACATTTCTTCAATGTTGGCCGCAGGGCATTCCTGTGCAGGTGACAATGGTAATTTTTCAAAATGACAAGGATATTTAAACACATGATTATTTGTTTGCTGTGCTCTATGGCCTCTGCTACAGACCTCATCGAAATGACACTTAGATATCTTAGGGTGTACATATGAAGTCTTCCCAAATGGTCTAGCGGATAGGAATCTGCCTTGTCACGCAGGGCGGCCCGGGTTCGATTCCCGTCATGGCAAATGTTTTTTGTAGAAAAATAAAATGAGTCCCAACGTGTGCAACAGAACAGTTCGATATCTCGTTACATTTGCATCGTCATGAACATGACTTATATCAGGCTAGCTAATTTTTTCTTTGTTCATTTTAAGTGTAGAAACAATATTTCGTTTGTGAACATTTTTTTCTGCCGTTTTGACAACAGGCTCATTACTAAAGAACACACGACTGTCTGCTGATTGACGCTTGACTGTAGATTTTCGCTTTGTGTCAAAAGAACTCCCTAACGCACACTTTTTCAAAGTAGGTGAATTCATCAGATCTGTTTGAAACATTGCATTTTATCCATGCACGACGACTACTTAGATACTCGCAGCACAGTTGCCTCATATAAATTGCCCATGAGCGCGGAGCTTGTCTTTGTCACTGTAGCAACTTTGCTCCATCAGCGGGAGAAGGCGGTTCGACGCCCCTGTAAGCACATGTTTCTCTAATTCCTTTGTTTCAGGCAAGCCACTGTGACGTCAGACGCCTTTACGCATACAGCTTTGCGATGCTTAGACAGTAATAACATAATTCATGTTTACATTTCTTTAATTTTCGACGCATTGTCGTTATTCGTGACGCATCAATGACCAATTGATTATATGGCAATGCAATGAAAAAAGCGTGTGGAAAACAGTGTTAATGACAGATTTGAGAAGCACATTTCTTCAATGTTGGCCGCAGGGCATTCCTGTGCAGGTGACAATGGTAATTTTTCAAAACGACAAGGATATTTAAACACATGATTATTTGTTTGCTGTGCTCTATGGCCTCTGCTACAGACCTCATCGAAATGACACTTAGATATCTTAGGGTGTACATATCAAGTCTTCCCAAATGGTCTAGCGGATAGGAATCTGCCTTGTCACGCAGGGCGGCCCGGGTTCGATTCCCGTCATGGCAAAGGATTTTTGTAGAAAAATAAAATGAGTCCCAACGTGTGCAACAGAACAGTTCGAAATCTCGTTACATTTGCATCGTCATGAACATGACTTATATCAGGCTAGCTAATTTTTTCTTTGTTCATTTTAAGTGTAGAAACAATATTTCGTTTGTGAACATTTTTTTCTGCCGTTTTGACAACAGGCTCATTACTAAAGAACACACGACTGTCTGCTGATTGACGCTTGACTGTAGATTTTCGCTTTGTGTCAAAAGAACTTCCTAACGCACACTTTTTCAAAGTAGGTGAATTCATCAGATCTGTTTGAAACATTGCATTTTATCCATGCACGACGACTGCTTAGATACTCGCAGCACAGTTGCCCCATATAAATTGCCCATGAGCGCGGAGCTTGTCTTTGTCACTGTAGCAACTTTGCTCCATCAGCGGGAGAAGGCGGTTCGACGCCCCTGTAAGCACATGTTTCTCTAATTCCTTTGTTTCAGGCAAGCCACTGTGACGTCAGACGCCTTTACGCATACAGCTTTGCGATGCTTAGACAGTAATAACATAATTCATGTTTACATTTCTTTAATTTTCGACGCATTGTCGTTATTCGTGACGCATCAATGACCAATTGATTATATGGCAATGCAATGAAAAAAGCGTGTGGAAAACAGTGTTAATGACAGATTTGAGAAGCACATTTCTTCAATGTTGGCCGCAGGGCATTCCTGTGCAGGTGACAATGGTAATTTTTCAAAATGACAAGGATATTTAAACACATGATTATTTGTTTGCTGTGCTCTATGGCCTCTGCTACAGACCTCATCGAAATGACACTTAGATATCTTAGGGTGTACATATGAAGTCTTCCCAAATGGTCTAGCGGATAGGAATCTGCCTTGTCACGCAGGGCGGCCCGGGTTCGATTCCCGTCATGGCAAATGTTTTTTGTAGAAAAATAAAATGAGTCCCAACGTGTGCAACAGAACAGTTCGATATCTCGTTACATTTGCATCGTCATGAACATGACTTATATCAGGCTAGCTAATTTTTTCTTTGTTCATTTTAAGTGTAGAAACAATATTTCGTTTGTGAACATTTTTTTCTGCCGTTTTGACAACAGGCTCATTACTAAAGAACACACGACTGTCTGCTGATTGACGCTTGACTGTAGATTTTCGCTTTGTGTCAAAAGAACTCCCTAACGCACACTTTTTCAAAGTAGGTGAATTCATCAGATCTGTTTGAAACATTGCATTTTATCCATGCACGACGACTACTTAGATACTCGCAGCACAGTTGCCTCATATAAATTGCCCATGAGCGCGGAGCTTGTCTTTGTCACTGTAGCAACTTTGCTCCATCAGCGGGAGAAGGCGGTTCGACGCCCCTGTAAGCACATGTTTCTCTAATTCCTTTGTTTCAGGCAAGCCACTGTGACGTCAGACGCCTTTACGCATACAGCTTTGCGATGCTTAGACAGTAATAACATAATTCATGTTTACATTTCTTTAATTTTCGACGCATTGTCGTTATTCGTGACGCATCAATGACCAATTGATTATATGGCAATGCAATGAAAAAAGCGTGTGGAAAACAGTGTTAATGACAGATTTGAGAAGCACATTTCTTCAATGTTGGCCGCAGGGCATTCCTGTGCAGGTGACAATGGTAATTTTTCAAAACGACAAGGATATTTAAACACATGATTATTTGTTTGCTGTGCTCTATGGCCTCTGCTACAGACCTCATCGAAATGACACTTAGATATCTTAGGGTGTACATATCAAGTCTTCCCAAATGGTCTAGCGGATAGGAATCTGCCTTGTCACGCAGGGCGGCCCGGGTTCGATTCCCGTCATGGCAAAGGATTTTTGTAGAAAAATAAAATGAGTCCCAACGTGTGCAACAGAACAGTTCGAAATCTCGTTACATTTGCATCGTCATGAACATGACTTATATCAGGCTAGCTAATTTTTTCTTTGTTCATTTTAAGTGTAGAAACAATATTTCGTTTGTGAACATTTTTTTCTGCCGTTTTGACAACAGGCTCATTACTAAAGAACACACGACTGTCTGCTGATTGACGCTTGACTGTAGATTTTCGCTTTGTGTCAAAAGAACTTCCTAACGCACATTTTTTCAAAGTAGGTGAATTCATCAGATCTGTTTGAAACATTGCATTTTATCCATGCACGACGACTGCTTAGATACTCGCAGCACAGTTGCCCCATATAAATTGCCCATGAGCGCGGAGCTTGTCTTTGTCACTGTAGCAACTTTGCTCCATCAGCGGGAGAAGGCGGTTCGACGCCCCTGTAAGCACATGTTTCTCTAATTCCTTTGTTTCAGGCAAGCCACTGTGACGTCAGACGCCTTTACGCATACAGCTTTGCGATGCTTAGACAGTAATAACATAATTCATGTTTACATTTCTTTAATTTTCGACGCATTGTCGTTATTCGTGACGCATCAATGACCAATTGATTATATGGCAATGCAATGAAAAAAGCGTGTGGAAAACAGTGTTAATGACAGATTTGAGAAGCACATTTCTTCAATGTTGGCCGCATGGCATTCCTGTGCAGGTGACAATGGTAATTTTTCAAAACGACAAGGATATTTCAACACATGATTATTTGTTAGCTGTGCTCTATGGCCTCTGCTACAGACCTCATCGAAATGACACTTAGATATCTTAGGGTGTACATATCAAGTCTTCCCAAATGGTCTAGCGGATAGGCATCTACCTTGTAACGCAGGGCGGCCCGGGTTCGATTCCCGTCATGGCAAATGTTTTTTGTAGAAAAATAAAATGAGTCCCAACGTGTGCAACAGAACAGTTCGAAATCTCGTTACATTTGCATCGTCATGAACATGACTTATATCAGGCTAGCTCATTTTTTCTTTGTTCATTTTAAGTGTAGAAACAATATTTCGTTTGTGAACATTTTCTTCTGCCGTTTTGACAACAGGCTCATTACTAAAGAACACACGGCTGTCTGCTGATTGACGCTTGACTGTAGATTTTCGCTTTGTGTCAAAAGAACTCCCTAACGCACACTTTTTCAAAGTAGGTGAATTCATCAGATCTGTTTGAAACATTGCATTTTATCCATGCACGACGACTACTTAGATACTCGCAGCACAGTTGCCTCATATAAATTGCCCATGAGCGCGGAGCTTGTCTTTGTCACTGTAGCAACTTTGCTCCATCAGCGGGAGAAGGCGGTTCGACGCCCCTGTGAGCACATGTTTCTCTAATTCCTTTGTTTCAGGCAAGCCACTGTGACGTCAGACGCCTTTACGCATACAGCTTTGCGATGCTTAGACAGTAATAACATAATTCATGTTTACATTTCTTTAATTTTCGACGCATTGTCGTTATTCGTGACACATCAATGACCAATTGATTATATGGCAATGCAATGAAAAAAGCGTGTGGAAAACAGTGTTAATGACAGATTTGAGAAGCACATTTCTTCAATGTTGGCCGCAGGGCATTCCTGTGCAGGTGACAATGGTAATTTTTCAAAATGACAAGGATATTTAAACACATGATTATTTGTTTGCTGTGCTCTATGGCCTCTGCTACAGACGTAATCGAAATGACACTTAGATATCTTAGGGTGTACATATCAAGTCTTCCCAAATGGTCTAGCGGATAGGAATCTGCCTTGTCACGCAGGGCGGCCCGGGTTCGATTCCCGTCATGGCAAAGGATTTTTGTAGAAAAATAAAATGAGTCCCAACGTGTGCAACAGAACAGTTCGAAATCTCGTTACATTTGCATCGTCATGAACATGACTTATATCAGGCTAGCTAATTTTTTCTTTGTTCATTTTAAGTGTAGAAACAATATTTCGTTTGTGAACATTTTTTTCTGCCGTTTTGACAACAGGCTCATTACTAAAGAACACACGACTGTCTGCTGATTGACGCTTGACTGTAGATTTTCGCTTTGTGTCAAAAGAACTCCTTAACGCACACTTTTTCAAACTAGGTGAATTCATCAGATCTGTTTGAAACATTGCATTTTCTCCATGCACGACGACTACTTAGATACTTGCAGCACAGTTGCCTCATATAAATTGCCCATGAGCGCGGAGCTTGTCTTTGTCACTGTAGCAACTTTGCTCCATCAGCGGGAGAAGGCGGTTCGACGCCCCTGTAAGCACATGTTTCTCTAATTCCTTTGTTTCAGGCAAGCCACTGTGACGTCAGACGCCTTTACGCATACAGCTTTGCGATGCTTAGACAGTAATAACATAATTCATGTTTACATTTCTTTAATTTTCGACGCATTGTCGTTATTCGTGACGCATCAATGACCAATTGATTATATGGCAATGCAATGAAAAAAGCGTGTGGAAAACAGTGTTAATGACAGATTTGAGAAGCACATTTCTTCAATGTTGGCCGCAGGGCATTCCTGTGCAGGTGACAATGGTAATTTTTCAAAACGACAAGGATATTTAAACACATGATTATTTGTTTGCTGTGCTCTATGGCCTCTGCTACAGACCTCATCGAAATGACACTTAGATATCTTAGGGTGTACATATGAAGTCTTCCCAAATGGTCTAGCGGATAGGAATCTGCCTTGTCACGCAGGGCGGCCCGGGTTCGATTCCCGTCATGGCAAATGTTTTTTGTAGAAAAATAAAATGAGTCCCAACGTGTGCAACAGAACAGTTCGATATCTCGTTACATTTGCATCGTCATGAACATGACTTATATCAGGCTAGCTAATTTTTTCTTTGTTCATTTTAAGTGTAGAAACAATATTTCGTTTGTGAACATTTTTTTCTGCCGTTTTGACAACAGGCTCATTACTAAAGAACACACGACTGTCTGCTGATTGACGCTTGACTGTAGATTTTCGCTTTGTGTCAAAAGAACTCCCTAACGCACACTTTTTCAAAGTAGGTGAATTCATCAGATCTGTTTGAAACATTGCATTTTATCCATGCACGACGACTACTTAGATACTCGCAGCACAGTTGCCTCATATAATTAACTCCATGGCGCCCCCCGTGGCAGACGTGTTTGTTTGTCCCGCTCTCGAATGCCGGCGTTTTCTTTTGTTTTGTGTGTTTTTTGTTTTATCTACAGTGCACACATGCCATGCACTGCTGACATACAACAGACAGGCATTGCTGGACATCGACAACTCACACAGTCTTCCTGTTTTTACTGGTTTTATACCACCGGAGCTACAACTCATTGTACGTTCCCGCAGCCACCACCACCACCCCCGGGAAGGCCCCGGAGCACCGAGCTGGAGTGAGCTAGCTGACCCCAGGAGAGCGCTTCGGAGACGGCGACGCAAGCGGGGCAAGAGAGGAGGCCTCCATGCTAGGCTAAAGGCTCGCGCTAGCCGACCACCGCTACCCAGCCTCTTGCTAGCTAACGTGCGGTCTCTGGAAAACAAGCTGGACGAACTAAGAGCCAGGACTACAACACAACGGGAAATAAGAGAGTGCAGTGCTCTAATTTTCACCGAGACCTGGCTTTCAGACAAAGTCCCAGAATGCGCCGTTCAGCTACAGACTCACTCCGTTCACCGAGGAGACAGGACTGCAGCCTCCGGTAAGACCAAAGGGGGAGGTGTGTGTGTGTTTATCAACAACTCGTGGTGTGGCGACATACAGACCGTTCACAAGCACTGTTCGCCAGATGTGGAGTTTTTGCTGCTGAAATGCCGTCCCTACTATCTACCGAGGGAATTTACTGCTGTGTTTTTGGCCGCTGTTTACATCCCCCCGCGAGCTAACTCCACGGCAGCGCTCAGCAAACTCCACGAAGCTATCAGCGCGTTAGAAACTGCTCATCCTGATGCTGTTTTTATCGCCGCCGGCGACTTTAACCAGTGCAATTTACGGACTGTATTTCCCAAATACTACCAACATGTGGATATTCCCACCCGTGAGAAGAATACACTGGATCATGTTTACAGCAGTATACGCAGTGCATACAAGGCTGCACCCCGCCCCCACTTTGGACATTCTGACCACATCTCGTTGTTCCTGTATCCAGCCTACAGACAAAGACTGAAACAGACAAACCCTGTCACTAAACAAATCAAACTCTGGACCCCAGAGACTGAGAGCACCCTGCAGGACTGTTTTGCTCAGACAGACTGGGATGTGTTTAAAGCTGCAGCCACGCTGGAGGACTCTTCTGTCAGCATACAGGACTATGCTGAGTATGTGACTGGGTACATTAGCACTTGTGTTGACAACATCGTGCCCACCATACAAGTCAAGAAGTTTCCCAACCAGAAGCCCTGGATAAACAGTCAGGTACGCCACATGCTGCGTGCTCGCTCTCTTGCATTTAGATCAGGCAATGAGATGGAGTACAAAGCTGCGAAGTATGGACTGAAAAAAGCCATTACAGCGGCCAAGAGGCAGTACAGAGAGAAGCTGGACGGCTTCTACTCCACTGCTGACTCCGGGCGGATGTGGCAAGGCCTGCAGCACATCACAGACTACAGGACCACCACCAACACCATCAGCTCCACAGACAGCCTGCCGGACGACCTTAACATCTTCTACACCCGCTTTGAGACCTCCAGCCACAGCACAGAGAGGAGGCACACAGACACCGGGACCACCCGACCCCCCTCCCCTCCACTAACCATCTCATCAGGCCAGGTAAACAAAGCCCTGAGGAAGATCAACCCCCGCAAGGCAGCAGGACCAGACAACATCCCTGGGCGGGCTCTCAGAGCATGTGCTAACGAGCTGGCTGATGTTCTCACCTCCATCTTCAACCTTTCCCTCAGTCACAGCACTGTTCCCTCCTGCTTCAAGACCACAACCATCGTCCCCCTTCCCAAGAAGAGCCAACCTGCCTGCCTGAATGATTACAGGCCAGTAGCACTCACTCCAATCATTATGAAGTGTTTTGAGAGAGTGGTACTGGCACACATTAAGAGCAGCATGCCGGACACCCTAGACCCCCTGCAGTATGCCTACCGGCCCAACAGGTCCACCTCAGACGCTATCGCTGCTGTCCTCCACTATTCCCTCTCCCACCTGGAAAACAAAGACTCCTACATCAGGACGCTCTTTGTAGACTACAGCTCTGCTTTTAATACAGTCATCCCCCACAGACTCATCCACAAAATGTCCACACTTGGCCTGCACCCCACCCTCTGTGACTGGCTCCTAGACTTTTTGACTGGCAGGCCCCAGTCTGTCAGGATTGGCAATAGGACTTCAGCCAGCATTATTACAAATGTTGGCACCCCACAGGGATGCGTCCTCAGCCCCATTCTCTACACCCTGTTCACCCACGACTGTGTCGCCTCCCACAAGGACAACATCATCCTAAAGTTTGCAGACGACACCGCAGTGATAGGATGCATCACTGGCGGGGACGAAGCAGCTTACAGGAGGGAGGTGGCCAGTCTGGTAACATGGTGCGAGGACAACAACCTCACCCTCAATACGGACAAGACGAAGGAGATGATAGTGGACATGAGGAAGAAGAGGGGACCTCATCGGCCACTGTACATCCGGGAACTTGAAGTAGAGAGGGTGAGCAGTTTCAAATACCTGGGCGTCCACATCAGCGAGGACCTCACCTGGACACTTAACACCACTCAGCTGGTTAAGAAGGCCCAACAGCGGCTGTACTTTCTGAGGAGGCTGAGGAAGTTTGGCATGTCGCCCAAGATCCTCAGCAACTTCTACAGCTGCATTGTTGAGAGCATCCTAACTAGCTGTATCACTGTGTGGTATGGCAGCACTACTGCTATGGACCGCAGACGCCTGCAGAGAGTGGTGAAGACTGCTGAGAAAATCACCAGGACTCCACTGCCCTCTCTGCAGAGCATCTACCACCGCAGAGTCCACAGGAGAGCCGCCTCCATCCTCAAGGACCCCACCCACCCCCAGCTCGGACTGTTCACACTTCTACCCTCAGGCCGGAGGTACAGAAGTGTTAAATGCAGGACCACCCGACTGAAGAACTCCTTCTTTCCCACTGCCATCAGACTCCTAAACAACCCATAGGAGATTAATATAACCGTACTACCTCAATAACTGAACTTTCCAGTTTGCATAATTGCACTGCTACATTTGCACTGTTTTATTATTATTATTGCTGCTATTTTATTTTATGCCTTAAATTTTGCTGTCTTGTACATTTGTTTAGTATATATTGTATATTCTTTAGTATTGTATATTTTACATTGGTTGGCATTCTGCGGACAGCAAAGCAAGAATTTCGTTGTACAGTGAAACATGTTTTCTGCTGTGCATATGATAATAAACACTTTGAATCTTGAATCTTGAATAAATTGCCCATGAGCGCGGAGCTTGTCTTTGTCACTGTAGCAACTTTGCTCCATCAGCGGGAGAAGGCGGTTCGACGCCCCTGTAAGCACATGTTTCTCTAATTCCTTTGTTTCAGGCAAGCCACTGTGACGTCAGACGCCTTTACGCATACAGCTTTGCGATGCTTAGACAGTAATAACATAATTCATGTTTACATTTCTTTAATTTTCGACGCATTGTCGTTATTCGTGACGCATCAATGACCAATTGATTATATGGCAATGCAATGAAAAAAGCGTGTGGAAAACAGTGTTAATGACAGATTTGAGAAGCACATTTCTTCAATGTTGGCCGCAGGGCATTCCTGTGCAGGTGACAATGGTAATTTTTCAAAACGACAAGGATATTTAAACACATGATTATTTGTTTGCTGTGCTCTATGGCCTCTGCTACAGACCTCATCGAAATGACACTTAGATATCTTAGGGTGTACATATCAAGTCTTCCCAAATGGTCTAGCGGATAGGAATCTGCCTTGTCACGCAGGGCGGCCCGGGTTCGATTCCCGTCATGGCAAAGGATTTTTGTAGAAAAATAAAATGAGTCCCAACGTGTGCAACAGAACAGTTCGAAATCTCGTTACATTTGCATCGTCATGAACATGACTTATATCAGGCTAGCTAATTTTTTCTTTGTTCATTTTAAGTGTAGAAACAATATTTCGTTTGTGAACATTTTTTTCTGCCGTTTTGACAACAGGCTCATTACTAAAGAACACACGACTGTCTGCTGATTGACGCTTGACTGTAGATTTTCGCTTTGTGTCAAAAGAACTTCCTAACGCACACTTTTTCAAAGTAGGTGAATTCATCAGATCTGTTTGAAACATTGCATTTTATCCATGCACGACGACTGCTTAGATACTCGCAGCACAGTTGCCCCATATAAATTGCCCATGAGCGCGGAGCTTGTCTTTGTCACTGTAGCAACTTTGCTCCATCAGCGGGAGAATGCGGTTCGACGCCCCTGTAAGCACATGTTTCTCTAATTCCTTTGTTTCAGGCAAGCCACTGTGACGTCAGACGCCTTTACGCATACAGCTTTGCGATGCTTAGACAGTAATAACATAATTCATGTTTACATTTCTTTAATTTTCGACGCATTGTCGTTATTCGTGACGCATCAATGACCAATTGATTATATGGCAATGCAATGAAAAAAGCGTGTGGAAAACAGTGTTAATGACAGATTTGAGAAGCACATTTCTTCAATGTTGGCCGCATGGCATTCCTGTGCAGGTGACAATGGTAATTTTTCAAAACGACAAGGATATTTAAACACATGATTATTTGTTTGCTGTGCTCTATGGCCTCTGCTACAGACCTCATCGAAATGACACTTAGATATCTTAGGGTGTACATATCAAGTCTTCCCAAATGGTCTAGCGGATAGGAATCTGCCTTGTAACGCAGGGCGGCCCGGGTTCGATTCCCGTCTTGGCAAAGGATTTTTGTAGAAAAATAAAATGAGTCCCAACGTGTGCAACAGAACAGTTCGAAATCTCGTTACATTTGCATCGTCATGAACATGACTTATATCAGGCTAGCTAATTTTTTCTTTGTTCATTTTAAGTGTAGAAACAATATTTAGTTTGTGAACATTTTTTTCTGCCGTTTTGACAACAGGCTCATGACTAAAGAACACACGGCTGTCTGCTGATTGACGCTTGACTGTAGATTTTCGCTTTGTGTCAAAAGAACTCCCTAACGCACACTTTTTCAAAGTAGGTGAATTCATCAGATCTGTTTGAAACATTGCATTTTATCCATGCACGACGACTACTTAGATACTCGCAGCACAGTTGCCTCATATAAATTGCCCATGAGCGCGGAGCTTGTCTTTGTCACTGTAGCAACTTTGCTCCATCAGCGGGAGAAGGCGGTTCGACGCCCCTGTGAGCACATGTTTCTCTAATTCCTTTGTTTCAGGCAAGCCACTGTGACGTCAGACGCCTTTACGCATACAGCTTTGCGATGCTTAGACAGTAATAACATAATTCATGTTTACATTTCTTTAATTTTCGACGCATTGTCGTTATTCGTGACGCATCAATGACCAATTGATTATATGGCAATGCAATGAAAAAAGCGTGTGGAAAACAGTGTTAATGACAGATTTGAGAAGCACATTTCTTCAATTGTGGCCGCATGGCATTCCTGTGCAGGTGACAATGGTAACTTTTCAAAACGACAAGGATATTTAAACACATGATTATTTGTTTGCTGTGCTCTTTGGCCTCTGCTACAGACCTCATCGAAATGACACTTAGATATCTTAGGGTGTACATATCAAGTTTTCCCAAATGGTCTTGCGGATAGGCATCTACCTTGTAACGCAGGGCGGCCCGGGTTCGATTCCCGTCATGGCAAATGTTTTTGTAGAAAAATAAAATGAGTCCCAACGTGTGCAACAGAACAGTTCGAAATCTCGTTACATTTGCATCGTCATGAACATGACTTATATCAGGCTAGCTCATTTTTTCTTTGTTCATTTTAAGTGTAGAAACAATATTTCGTTTGTGACCATTTTTTTCTGCCGTTTTGACAACAGGCTCATGACTAAAGAACACACGGCTGTCTGCTGATTGACGCTTGACTGTAGATTTTCGCTTTGTGTCAAAAGAACTCCCTAACGCACACTTTTTCAAAGTAGGTGAATTCATCAGATCTGTTTGAAACATTGCATTTTATCCATGCACGACGACTACTTAGATACTCGCAGCACAGTTGCCTCATATAAATTGCCCATGAGCGCGGAGCTTGTCTTTGTCACTGTAGCAACTTTGCTCCATCAGCGGGAGAAGGCGGTTCGACGCCCCTGTAAGCACATGTTTCTCTAATTCCTTTGTTTCAGGCAAGCCACTGTGACGTCAGACGCCTTTACGCATACAGCTTTGCGATGCTTAGACAGTAATAACATAATTCATGTTTACATTTCTTTAATTTTCGACGCATTGTCGTTATTCGTGACGCATCAATGACCAATTGATTATATGTCAATGCAATGAAAAAAGCGTGTGGAAAACAGTGTTAATGACAGATTTGAGAAGCACATTTCTTCAATGTTGGCCGCATGGCATTCCTGTGCAGGTGACAATGGTAATTTTTCAAAACGACAAGGATATTTAAACACATGATTATTTGTTTGCTGTGCTCTATGGCCTCTGCTACAGACCTCATCGAAATGACACTTAGATATCTTAGGGTGTACATATCAAGTCTTCCCAAATGGTCTACCGGATAGGCATCTACCTTGTAACGCAGGGCGGCCCGGGTTCGATTCCCGTTATGGCAAATGTTTTTTGTAGAAAAATAAAATGAGTCCCAACGTGTGCAACAGAACAGTTCGAAATCTCGTTACATTTGCATCGTCATGAACATGACTTATATCAGGCTAGCTCATTTTTTCTTTGTTCATTTTAAGTGTAGAAACAATATTTCGTTTGTGAACATTTTTTTCTGCCGTTTTGACAACAGGCTCATGACTAAAGAACACACGGCTGTCTGCTGATTGACGCTTGACTGTAGATTTTCGCTTTGTGTCAAAAGAACTTCCTAACGCACACTTTTTCAAAGTAGGTGAATTCATCAGATCTGTTTGAAACATTGCATTTTATCCATGCACGACGACTGCTTAGATACTCGCAGCACAGTTGCCCCATATAAATTGCCCATGAGCGCGGAGCTTGTCTTTGTCACTGTAGCAACTTTGCTCCATCAGCGGAAGAAGGTGGTTCGACGCCCCTGTAAGCACATGATTCTCTAATTCCTTTGTTTCAGGCAAGCCACTGTGACGTCAGACCCCTTTACGCATACAGCTTTGCGATGCTTAGACAGTAATCACATAATTCATGTTTACATTTCTTTAATTTTCGACGCATTGTCGTTATTCGTGACGCATCAATGACCAATTGATTATATGGCAATGCAATGAAAAAAGCGTGTGGAAAACAGTGTTAATGACAGATTTGAGAAGCACATTTCTTCAATGTTGGCCGCATGGCATTCCTGTGCAGGTGACAATGGTAATTTTTCAAAACGACAAGGATATTTCAACACATGATTATTTGTTTGCTGTGCTCTATGGCCTCTGCTACAGACCTCATCGAAATGACACTTAGATATCTTAGGGTGTACATATCAAGTCTTCCCAAATGGTCTAGCGGATAGGCATCTACCTTGTAACGCAGGGCGGCCCGGGTTCGATTCCCGTCATGGCAAATGTTTTTTGTAGAAAAATAAAATGAGTCCCAACGTGTGCAACAGAACAGTTCGAAATCTCGTTACATTTGCATCGTCATGAACATGACTTATATCAGGCTAGCTCATTTTTTCTTTGTTCATTTTAAGTGTAGAAACAATATTTCGTTTGTGAACATTTTTTTCTGCCGTTTTGACAACAGGCTCATGACTAAAGAACACACGGCTGTCTGCTGATTGACGCTTGACTGTAGATTTTCGCTTTGTGTCAAAAGAACTTCCTAACGCACACTTTTTCAAAGTAGGTGAATTCATCAGATCTGTTTGAAACATTGCATTTTATCCATGCACGACGACTGCTTAGATACTCGCAGCACAGTTGCCCCATATACATTGCCCATGAGCGCGGAGCTTGTCTTTGTCACTGTAGCAACTTTGCTCCATCAGCGGGAGAAGGCGGTTCGACGCCCCTGTAAGCACATGTTTCTCTGATTCCTTTGTTTCAGGCAAGCCACTGTGACGTCAGACGCCTTTACGCATACAGCTTTGCGATGCTTAGACAGTAATAACATAATTCATGTTTACATTTCTTTAATTTTCGACGCATTGTCGTTATTCGTGACGCATCAATGACCAATTGATTATATGGCAATGCAATGAAAATAGCGTGTGGAAAACAGTGTTAATGACAGATTTGAGAAGCACATTTCTTCAATGTTGGCCGTATGGCATTCCTGTGCAGGTGACAATGGTAATTTTTCAAAACGACAAGGATATTTAAACACATGATTATTTGTTTGCTGTGCTCTATGGCCTCTGCTACAGACCTCATCGAAATGACACTTAGATATCTTAGGGTGTACATATCAAGTCTTCCCAAATGGTCTAGCGGATAGGCATCTACCTTGTAACGCAGGGCGGCCCGGGTTCGATTCCCGTCATGGCAAATGTTTTTTGTAGAAAAATAAAATGAGTCCCAACGTGTGCAACAGAACAGTTCGAAATCTCGTTACATTTGCATCGTCATGAACATGACTTATATCAGGCTAGCTCATTTTTTCTTTGTTCATTTTAAGTGTAGAAACAATATTTCGTTTGTGAACATTTTTTTCTGCCGTTTTGACAACAGGCTCATGACTAAAGAACACACGGCTGTCTGCTGATTGACGCTTGACTGTAGATTTTCGCTTTGTGTCAAAAGAACTTCCTAACGCACACTTTTTCAAAGTAGGTGAATTCATCAGATCTGTTTGAAACATTGCATTTTATCCATGCACGACGACTGCTTAGATACTCGCAGCACAGTTGCCCCATATAAATTGCCCATGAGCGCGGAGCTTGTCTTTGTCACTGTAGCAACTTTGCTCCATCAGCGGGAGAAGGCGCTTCGACGCCCCTGTAAGCACATGTTTCTCTGATTCCTTTGTTTCAGGCAAGCCACTGTGACGTCAGACGCTTTTACGCATACAGCTTTGCGATGCTTAGACAGTAATAACATAATTCATGTTTACATTTCTTTAATTTTCGACGCATTGTCGTTATTCGTGACGCATCAATGACCAATTGATTATATGGCAATGCAATGAAAAAAGCGTGTGGAAAACAGTGTTAATGACAGATTTGAGAAGCACATTTCTTCAATGTTGGCCGCATGGCATTCCTGTGCAGGTGACAATGGTAATTTTTCAAAACGACAAGGATATTTAAACACATGATTATTTGTTTGCTGTGCTCTATGGCCTCTGCTACAGACCTCATCGAAATGACACTTAGATATCTTAGGGTGTACATATCAAGTCTTCCCAAATGGTCTAGCGGATAGGCATCTACCTTGTAACGCAGGGCGGCCCGGGTTCGATTCCCGTCATGGCAAATGTTTTTTGTAGACAAATAAAATGAGTCCCAACGTGTGCAACAGAACAGTTCGAAATCTCGTTACATTTGCATCGTCATGAACATGACTTATATCAGGCTAGCTCATTTTTTCTTTGTTCATTTTAAGTGTAGAAACAATATTTCGTTTGTGAACATTTTTTTCTGCCGTTTTGACAACAGGCTCATGACTAAAGAACACACGGCTGTCTGCTGATTGACGCTTGACTGTAGATTTTCGCTTTGTGTCAAAAGAACTTCCTAACGCACACTTTTTCAAAGTAGGTGAATTCATCAGATCTGTTTGAAACATTGCATTTTATCCATGCACGACGACTGCTTAGATACTCGCAGCACAGTTGCCCCATATACATTGCCCATGAGCGCGGAGCTTGTCTTTGTCACTGTAGCAACTTTGCTCCATCAGCGGGAGAAGGCGGTTCGACGCCCCTGTAAGCACATGTTTCTCTGATTCCTTTGTTTCAGGCAAGCCACTGTGACGTCAGACGCCTTTACGCATACAGCTTTGCGATGCTTAGACAGTAATAACATAATTCATGTTTACATTTCTTTAATTTTCGACGCATTGTCGTTATTCGTGACGCATCAATGACCAATTGATTATATGGCAATGCAATGAAAATAGCGTGTGGAAAACAGTGTTAATGACAGATTTGAGAAGCACATTTCTTCAATGTTGGCCGTATGGCATTCCTGTGCAGGTGACAATGGTAATTTTTCAAAACGACAAGGATATTTAAACACATGATTATTTGTTTGCTGTGCTCTATGGCCTCTGCTACAGACCTCATCGAAATGACACTTAGATATCTTAGGGTGTACATATCAAGTCTTCCCAAATGGTCTAGCGGATAGGCATCTACCTTGTAACGCAGGGCGGCCCGGGTTCGATTCCCGTCATGGCAATTTTTTTTGTAGAAAAATAAAATGAGTCCCAACGTGTGCAACAGAACAGTTCGAAATCTCGTTACATTTGCATCGTCATGAACATGACTTATATCAGGCTAGCTCATTTTTTCTTTGTTCATTTTAAGTGTAGAAACAACATTTCGTTTGTGACCATTTTTTTCTGCCGTTTTGACAACAGGCTCATGACTAAAGAACACACGGCTGTCTCCTGATTGACGCTTGACTGTAGATTTTCGCTTTGTGTCAAAAGAACTTCCTAACGCACACTTTTTCAAAGTAGGTGAATTCATCAGATCTGTTTGAAACATTGCATTTTATCCATGCACGACGACTGCTTAGATACTCGCAGCACAGTTGCCCCATATAAATTGCCCATGAGCGCGGAGCTTGTCTTTGTCACTGTAGCAACTTTGCTCCATCAGCGGGAGAAGGCGGTTCGACGCCCCTGTAAGCACATGATTCTCTAATTCCTTTGTTTCAGGCAAGCCACTGTGACGTCAGACCCCTTTACGCATACAGCTTTGCGATGCTTAGACAGTAATAACATAATTCATGTTTACATTTCTTTAATTTTCGACGCATTGTCGTTATTCGTGACGCATCAATGACCAATTGATTATATGGCAATGCAATGAAAAAAGCGTGTGGAAAACAGTGTTAATGACAGATTTGAGAAGCACATTTCTTCAATGTTGGCCGCATGGCATTCCTGTGCAGGTGACAATGGTAATTTTTCAAAACGACAAGGATATTTAAACACATGATTATTTGTTTGCTGTGCTCTATGGCCTCTGCTACAGACCTCATCGAAATGACACTTAGATATCTTAGGGTGTACATATCAAGTCTTCCCAAATGGTCTAGCGGATAGGAATCTGCCTTGTCACGCAGGGCGGCCCGGGTTCGTTTCCCGTCATGGCAAATGATTTTTGTAGAAAAATAAAATGAGTCCCAACGTGTGCAACAGAACAGTTCGAAATCTCGTTACATTTGCATCGTCATGAACATGACTTATATCAGGCTAGCTAATTTTTTCTTTGTTCATTTTAAGTGTAGAAACAATATTTCGTTTGTGACCATTTTTTTCTGCCGTTTTGACAACAGGCTCATGACTAAAGAACACACGGCTATCTGCTGATTGACGCTTGACTGTAGATTTTCGCTTTGTGTCAAAAGAACTTCCTAACGCACACTTTTTCAAAGTAGGTGAATTCATCAGATCTGTTTGAAACATTGCATTTTATCCATGCACGACGACTGCTTAGATACTCGCAGCACAGTTGCCCCATATACATTGCCCATGAGCGCGGAGCTTGTCTTTGTCACTGTAGCAACTTTGCTCCATCAGCGGGAGAAGGCGCTTCGACGCCCCTGTAAGCACATGTTTCTCTGATTCCTTTGTTTCAGGCAAGCCACTGTGACGTCAGACGCCTTTACGCATACAGCTTTGCGATGCTTAGACAGTAATAACATAATTCATGTTTACATTTCTTTAATTTTCGACGCATTGTCGTTATTCGTGACGCATCAATGACCAATTGATTATATGGCAATGCAATGAAAAAAGCGTGTGGAAAACAGTGTTAATGACAGATTTGAGAAGCACATTTCTTCAATGTTGGCCGCATGGCATTCCTGTGCAGGTGACAATGGTAATTTTTCAAAACGACAAGGATATTTAAACACATGATTATTTGTTTGCTGTGTTCTATGGCCTCTGCTACAGACCTCATCGAAATGACACTTAGATATCTTAGGGTGTACATATCAAGTCTTCCCAAATGGTCTAGCGGATAGGCATCTACCTTGTAACGCAGGGCGGCCCGGGTTCGATTCCCGTCATGGCAAATGTTTTTTGTAGAAAAATAAAATGAGTCCCAACGTGTGCAACAGAACAGTTCGAAATCTCGTTACATTTGCATCGTCATGAACATGACTTATATCAGGCTAGCTCATTTTTTCTTTGTTCATTTTAAGTGTAGAAACAATATTTCGTTTGTGACCATTTTTTTCTGCCGTTTTGACAACAGGCTCATGACTAAAGAACACACGGCTATCTGCTGATTGACGCTTGACTGTAGATTTTCGCTTTGTGTCAAAAGAACTTCCTAACGCACACTTTTTCAAAGGAGGTGAATTCATCAGATCTGTTTGAAACATTGCATTTTATCCATGCACGACGACTACTTAGATACTCGCAGCACAGTTGCCTCATATAAATTGCCCATGAGCGCGGAGCTTGTCTTTGTCACTGTAGCAACTTTGCTCCATCAGCGGGAGAAGGAGGTTCGACGCCCCTGTAAGCACATGTTTCTCTAATTCCTTTGTTTCAGGCAAGCCACTGTGACGTCAGACGCCTTTACGCATACAGCTTTGCGATGCTTAGACAGTAATAACATAATTCATGTTTACATTTCTTTAATTTTCGACGCATTGTCGTTATTCGTGACGCATCAATGACCAATTGATTATATGGCAATGCAATGAAAAAAGCGTGTGGAAAACAGTGTTAATGACAGATTTGAGAAGCACATTTCTTCAATGTTGGCTGCAGGGCATTCCTGTGCAGGTGACAATGGTAATTTTTCAAAACGACAAGGATATTTAAACACATGATTATTTGTTTGCTGTGCTCTATGGCCTCTGCTACAGACCTCATCGAAATGACACTTTGATATCTTAGGGTGTACATATCAAGTCTTCCCAAATGGTCTAGCGGATAGGCATCTACCTTGTAACGCAGGGCGGCCCGGGTTCGATTCTTGTCATGGCAAATGTTTTTTGTAGAAAAATAAAATGAGTCCCAACGTGTGCAACAGAACAGTTTGAAATCTCGTTACATTTGCATCGTCATGAACATGACTTATATCAGGCTAGCTAATTTTTTCTTTGTTCATTTTAAGTGTAGAAACAATATTTCGTTTGTGAACATTTTTTTCTGCCGTTTTGACAACAGGCTCATGACTAAAGAACACACGGCTGTCTGCTGATTGACGCTTGACTGTAGATTTTCGCTTTGTGTCAAAAGAACTCCCTAACGCACACTTTTTCAAAGTAGGTGAATTCATCAGATCTGTTTGAAACATTGCATTTTATCCATGCACGACGACTACTTAGATATTCGCAGCACAGTTGCCTCATATAAATTGCCCGTGAGCGCGGAGCTTGTCTTTGTCACTGTAGCAACTTTGCTCCATCAGCGGGAGAAGGCGGTTCGACGCCCCTGTAAGCACATGTTTCTCTAATTCCTTTGTTTCAGGCAAGCCACTGTGACGTCAGACGCCTTTACGCATACAGCTTTGCGATGCTTAGACAGTAATAACATAATTCATGTTTACATTTCTTTAATTTTCGACGCATTGTCGTTATTCGTGACGCATCAATGACCAATTGATTATATGGCAATGCAATGAAAAAAGCGTGTGGAAAACAGTGTTAATGACAGATTTGAGAAGCACATTTCTTCAATGTTGGCCGCATGGCATTCCTGTGCAGGTGACAATGGTAATTTTTCAAAACCACAAGGATATTTAAACACATGATTATTTGTTTGCTGTGCTCTATGGCCTCTGCTACAGACCTCATCGAAATGACACTTAGATATCTTAGGGTGTACATATCAAGTCTTCCCAAATGGTCTAGCGGATAGGCATCTGCCTTGTCACGCAGGGCGGCCCGGGTTCGATTCCCGTCATGGCAAAGGATTTTTGTAGAAAAATAAAATGAGTCCCAACGTGTGCAACAGAACAGTTCGAAATCTCGTTACATTTGCATCGTCATGAACATGACTTATATCAGGCTAGCTAATTTTTTCTTTGTTCATTTTAAGTGTAGAAACAATATTTCGTTTGTGAACATTTTTTTCTGCCGTTTTGACAACAGGCTCATTACTAAAGAACACACGGCTGTCTGCTGATTGACGCTTGACTGTAGACTTTCGCTTTGTGTCAAAAGAACTTCATAACGCACACTTTTTCAAAGTAGGTGAATTCATCAGATCTGTTTGAAACATTGCATTTTATCCATGCACGACGACTGCTTAGATACTCGCAGCACAGTTGCCCCATATAAATTGCCCATGAGCGCGGAGCTTGTCTTTGTCACTGTAGCAACTTTGCTCCATCAGCGGGAGAATGCGGTTCGACGCCCCTGTAAGCACATGTTTCTCTAATTCCTTTGTTTCAGGCAAGCCACTGTGACGTCAGACGCCTTTACGCATACAGCTTTGCGATGCTTAGACAGTAATAACATAATTCATGTTTACATTTCTTTAATTTTCGACGCATTGTCGTTATTCGTGACGCATCAATGACCAATTGATTATATGGCAATGCAATGAAAAAAGCGTGTGGAAAACAGTGTTAATGACAGATTTGAGAAGCACATTTCTTCAATGTTGGCCGCAGGGCATTCCTGTGCAGGTGACAATGGTAATTTTTCAAAACGACAAGGATATTTAAACACATGATTATTTGTTTGCTGTGCTCTATGGCCTCTGCTACAGACCTCATCAAAATGACACTTAGATATCTTAGGGTGTACATATCAAGTCTTCCCAAATGGTCTAGCGGATAGGAATCTGCCTTGTCACGCAGGACGGCCCGGGTTCGATTCCCGTCATGGCAAAGGATTTTTGTAGAAAAATAAAATGAGTCCCAACGTGTGCAACAGAACAGTTCGAAATCTCGTTACATTTGCATCGTCATGAACATGACTTATATCAGGCTAGCTCATTTTTTCTTTGTTCATTTTAAGTGTAGAAACAATATTTTGTTTGTGAACATTTTTTTCTGCCGTTTTGACAACAGGCTCATGACTAAAGAACACACGGCTGTCTGCTGATTGACGCTTGACTGTAGATTTTCGCTTTGTGTCAAAAGAACTTCCTAACGCACACTTTTTCAAAGTAGGTGAATTCATCAGATCTGTTTGAAACATTGCATTTTATCCATGCACGACGACTGCTTAGATACTCGCAGCACAGTTGCCCCATATAAATTGCCCATGAGCGCGGAGCTTGTCTTTGTCACTGTAGCAACTTTGCTCCATCAGCGGGAGAAGGCGGTTCGACGCCCCTGTAAGCACATGTTTCTCTAATTCCTTTGTTTCAGGCAAGCCACTGTGACGTCAGACGCCTTTACGCATACAGCTTTGCGATGCTTAGACAGTAATAACATAATTCATGTTTACATTTCTTTAATTTTCGACGCATTGTCGTTATTCGTGACGCATCAATGACCAATTGATTATATGGCAATGCAATGAAAAAAGCGTGTGGAAAACAGTGTTAATGACAGATTTGAGAAGCACATTTCTTCAATGTTGGCCGCATGGCATTCCTGTGCAGGTGACAATGGTAATTTTTCAAAACGACAAGGATATTTAAACACATGATTATTTGTTTGCTGTGCTCTATGGCCTCTGCTACAGACCTCATCGAAATGACACTTAGATATCTTAGGGTGTACATATCAAGTCTTCCCAAATGGTCTAGCGGATAGGCATCTATCTTGTAACGCAGGGCGGCCCGGGATCGATTCCCGTCATGGCAAATGTTTTTTGTAGAAAAATAAAATGAGTCCCAACGTGTGCAACAGAACAGTTCGAAATCTCGTTACATTTGCATCGTCATGAACATGACTTATATCAGGCTAGCTCATTTTTTCTTTGTTCATTTTAAGTGTAGAAACAATATTTCGTTTGTGAACATTTTTTTCTGCCGTTTTGACAACAGGCTCATTACTAAAGAACACACGGCTGTCTGCTGATTGACGCTTGACTGTAGATTTTCGCTTTGTGTCAAAAGAACTCCCTAACGCACACTTTTTCAAAGTAGGTGAATTCATCAGATCTGTTTGAAACATTGCATTTTATCCATGCACGACGACTACTTAGATACTCGCAGCACAGTTGCCTCATATAAATTGCCCATGAGCGCGGAGCTTGTCTTTGTCACTGTAGCAACTTTGCTCCATCAGCGGGACAAGGAGGTTCGACGCCCCTGTAAGCACATGTTTCTCTAATTCCTTTGTTTCAGGCAAGCCACTGTGACGTCAGACGCCTTTACGCATACAGCTTTGCGATGCTTAGACAGTAATAACATAATTCATGTTTACATTTCTTTAATTTTCAACGCATTGTCGTTATTCGTGACGCATCAATGACCAATTGATTATATGGCAATGCAATGAAAAAAGCGTGTGGAAAACAGTGTTAATGACAGATTTGAGAAGCACATTTCTTCAATGTTGGCCGCATGGCATTCCTGTGCAGGTGACAATGGTAATTTTTCAAAACGACAAGGATATTTAAACACATGATTATTTGTTTGCTGTGCTCTATGGCCTCTGCTACAGACCTCATCGAAATGACACTTAGATATCTTAGGGTGTACATATCAAGTCTTCCCAAATGGTCTAGCGGATAGGCATCTGCCTTGTCACGCAGGGAGGCCCGGGTTCGATTCCCGTCATGGCAAAGGATTTTTGTAGAAAAATAAAATGAGTCCCAACGTGTGCAACAGAACAGTTCGAAATCTCGTTACATTTGCATCGTCATGAACATGACTTATATCAGGCTAGCTAATTTTTTCTTTGTTCATTTTAAGTGTAGAAACAAAATTTCGTTTGTGAACATTTTTTTCTGCCGTTTTGACAACAGGCTCATTACTAAAGAACACACGGCTGTCTGCTGATTGACGCTTGACTGTAGATTTTCGCTTTGTGTCAAAAGAACTCCCTAACGCACACTTTTTCAAAGGAGGTGAATTCATCAGATCTGTTTGAAACATTGCATTTTATCCATGCACGACGACTACTTAGATACTCGCAGCACAGTTGCCTCATATAAATTGCCCATGAGCGCGGAGCTTGTCTTTGTCACTGTAGCAACTTTGCTCCATCAGCGGGAGAAGGAGGTTCGACGCCCCTGTAAGCACATGTTTCTCTAATTCCTTTGTTTCAGGCAAGCCACTGTGACGTCAGACGCCTTTACGCATACAGCTTTGCGATGCTTAGACAGTAATAACATAATTCATGTTTACATTTCTTTAATTTTCGACGCATTGTCGTTATTCGTGACGCATCAATGACCAATTGATTATATGGCAATGCAATGAAAAAAGCGTGTGGAAAACAGTGTTAATGACAGATTTGAGAAGCACATTTCTTCAATGTTGGCTGCAGGGCATTCCTGTGCAGGTGACAATGGTAATTTTTCAAAACGACAAGGATATTTAAACACATGATTATTTGTTTGCTGTGCTCTATGGCCTCTGCTACAGACCTCATCGAAATGACACTTTGATATCTTAGGGTGTACATATCAAGTCTTCCCAAATGGTCTAGCGGATAGGCATCTACCTTGTAACGCAGGGCGGCCCGGGTTCGATTCTTGTCATGGCAAATGTTTTTTGTAGAAAAATAAAATGAGTCCCAACGTGTGCAACAGAACAGTTTGAAATCTCGTTACATTTGCATCGTCATGAACATGACTTATATCAGGCTAGCTAATTTTTTCTTTGTTCATTTTAAGTGTAGAAACAATATTTCGTTTGTGAACATTTTTTTCTGCCGTTTTGACAACAGGCTCATGACTAAAGAACACACGGCTGTCTGCTGATTGACGCTTGACTGTAGATTTTCGCTTTGTGTCAAAAGAACTCCCTAACGCACACTTTTTCAAAGTAGGTGAATTCATCAGATCTGTTTGAAACATTGCATTTTATCCATGCACGACGACTACTTAGATACTCGCAGCACAGTTGCCTCATATAAATTGCCCGTGAGCGCGGAGCTTGTCTTTGTCACTGTAGCAACTTTGCTCCATCAGCGGGAGAAGGCGGTTCGAAGCCCCTGTAAGCACATGTTTCTCTAATTCCTTTGTTTCAGGCAAGCCACTGTGACGTCAGACGCCTTTACGCATACAGCTTTGCGATGCTTAGACAGTAATAACATAATTCATGTTTACATTTCTTTAATTTTCGACGCATTGTCGTTATTCGTGACGCATCAATGACCAATTGATTATATGGCAATGCAATGAAAAAAGCGTGTGGAAAACAGTGTTAATGACAGATTTGAGAAGCACATTTCTTCAATGTTGGCCGCATGGCATTCCTGTGCAGGTGACAATGGTAATTTTTCAAAACCACAAGGATATTTAAACACATGATTATTTGTTTGCTGTGCTCTATGGCCTCTGCTACAGACCTCATCGAAATGACACTTTGATATCTTAGGGTGTACATATCAAGTCTTCCCAAATGGTCTAGCGGATAGGCATCTACCTTGTAACGCAGGGCGGCCCGGGTTCGATTCTTGTCATGGCAAATGTTTTTTGTAGAAAAATAAAATGAGTCCCAACGTGTGCAACAGAACAGTTTGAAATCTCGTTACATTTGCATCGTCATGAACATGACTTATATCAGGCTAGCTAATTTTTTCTTTGTTCATTTTAAGTGTAGAAACAATATTTCGTTTGTGAACATTTTTTTCTGCCGTTTTGACAACAGGCTCATGACTAAAGAACACACGGCTGTCTGCTGATTGACGCTTGACTGTAGATTTTCGCTTTGTGTCAAAAGAACTCCCTAACGCACACTTTTTCAAAGTAGGTGAATTCATCAGATCTGTTTGAAACATTGCATTTTATCCATGCACGACGACTACTTAGATACTCGCAGCACAGTTGCCTCATATAAATTGCCCGTGAGCGCGGAGCTTGTCTTTGTCACTGTAGCAACTTTGCTCCATCAGCGGGAGAAGGCGGTTCGAAGCCCCTGTAAGCACATGTTTCTCTAATTCCTTTGTTTCAGGCAAGCCACTGTGACGTCAGACGCCTTTACGCATACAGCTTTGCGATGCTTAGACAGTAATAACATAATTCATGTTTACATTTCTTTAATTTTCGACGCATTGTCGTTATTCGTGACGCATCAATGACCAATTGATTATATGGCAATGCAATGAAAAAAGCGTGTGGAAAACAGTGTTAATGACAGATTTGAGAAGCACATTTCTTCAATGTTGGCCGCATGGCATTCCTGTGCAGGTGACAATGGTAATTTTTCAAAACCACAAGGATATTTAAACACATGATTATTTGTTTGCTGTGCTCTATGGCCTCTGCTACAGACCTCATCGAAATGACACTTAGATATCTTAGGGTGTACATATCAAGTCTTCCCAAATGGTCTAGCGGATAGGCATCTGCCTTGTCACGCAGGGCGGCCCGGGTTCGATTCCCGTCATGGCAAAGGATTTTTGTAGAAAAATAAAATGAGTCCCAACGTGTGCAACAGAACAGTTCGAAATCTCGTTACATTTGCATCGTCATGAACATGACTTATATCAGGCTAGCTAATTTTTTCTTTGTTCATTTTAAGTGTAGAAACAATATTTCGTTTGTGAACATTTTTTTCTGCCGTTTTGACAACAGGCTCATTACTAAAGAACACACGGCTGTCTGCTGATTGACGCTTGACTGTAGACTTTCGCTTTGTGTCAAAAGAACTTCCTAACGCACACTTTTTCAAAGTAGGTGAATTCATCAGATCTGTTTGAAACATTACATTTTATCCATGCACGACGACTGCTTAGATACTCGCAGCACAGTTGCCCCATATAAATTGCCCATGAGCGCGGAGCTTGTCTTTGTCACTGTAGCAACTTTGCTCCATCAGCGGGAGAATGCGGTTCGACGCCCCTGTAAGCACATGTTTCTCTAATTCCTTTGTTTCAGGCAAGCCACTGTGACGTCAGACGCCTTTACGCATACAGCTTTGCGATGCTTAGACAGTAATAACATAATTCATGTTTACATTTCTTTAATTTTCGACGCATTGTCGTTATTCGTGACGCATCAATGACCAATTGATTATATGGCAATGCAATGAAAAAAGCGTGTGGAAAACAGTGTTAATGACAGATTTGAGAAGCACATTTCTTCAATGTTGGCCGCATGGCATTCCTGTGCAGGTGACAATGGTAATTTTTCAAAACGACAAGGATATTTAAACACATGATTATTTGTTTGCTGTGCTCTATGGCCTCTGCTACAGACCTCATCGAAATGACACTTAGATATCTTAGGGTGTACATATCAAGTCTTCCCAAATGGTCTAGCGGATAGGCATCTATCTTGTAACGCAGGGCGGCCCGGGATCGATTCCCGTCATGGCAAATGTTTTTTGTAGAAAAATAAAATGAGTCCCAACGTGTGCAACAGAACAGTTCGAAATCTCGTTACATTTGCATCGTCATGAACATGACTTATATCAGGCTAGCTCATTTTTTCTTTGTTCATTTTAAGTGTAGAAACAATATTTCGTTTGTGAACATTTTTTTCTGCCGTTTTGACAACAGGCTCATGACTAAAGAACACACGGCTGTCTGCTGATTGACGCTTGACTGTAGATTTTCGCTTTGTGTCAAAAGAACTTCCTAACGCACACTTTTTCAAAGTAGGTGAATTCATCAGATCTGTTTGAAACATTGCATTTTATCCATGCACGACGACTGCTTAGATACTCGCAGCACAGTTGACCCATATACATTGCCCATGAGCGCGGAGCTTGTCTTTGTCACTGTAGCAACTTTGCTCCATCAGCGGGAGAAGGCGCTTCGACGCCCCTGTAAGCACATGTTTCTCTGATTCCTTTGTTTCAGGCAAGCCACTGTGACGTCAGACGCCTTTACGCATACAGCTTTGCGATGCTTAGACAGTAATAACATAATTCATGTTTACATTTCTTTAATTTTCGACGCATTGTCGTTATTCGTGACGCATCAATGACCAATTGATTATATGGCAATGCAATGAAAAAAGCGTGTGGAAAACAGTGTTAATGACAGATTTGAGAAGCACATTTCTTCAATGTTGGCCGCATGGCATTCCTGTGCAGGTGACAATGGTAATTTTTCAAAACGACAAGGATATTTAAACACATGATTATTTGTTTGCTGTGCTCTATGGCCTCTGCTACAGACCTCATCGAAATGACACTTAGATATCTTAGGGTGTACATATCAAGTCTTCCCAAATGGTCTAGCGGATAGGCATCTACCTTGTAACGCAGGGCGGCCCGTGTTCGATTCTCGTCATGGCAAATGTTTTTTGTAGAAAAATAAAATGAGTCCCAACGTGTGCAACAGAACAGTTCGAAATCTCGTTACATTTGCATCGTCATGAACATGACTTATATCAGGCTAGCTCATTTTTTCTTTGTTCATTTTAAGTGTAGAAACAATATTTCGTTTGTGACCATTTTTTTCTGCCGTTTTGACAACAGGCTCATGACGAAAGAACACACGGCTGTCTGCTGATTGACGCTTGACTGTAGATTTTCGCTTTGTGTCAAAAGAACTTCCTAACGCACACTTTTTCAAAGTAGGTGAATTCATCAGATCTGTTTGAAACATTGCATTTTATCCATGCACGACGACTGCTTAGATACTCGCAGCACAGTTGTCCCATATACATTGCCCGTGAGCGCGGAGCTTGTCTTTGTCACTGTCGCAACTTTGCTCCATCAGCGGGAGAAGGCGCTTCGACGCCCCTGTAAGCACATGTTTCTCTGATTCCTTTGTTTCAGGCAAGCCACTGTGACGTCAGACGCCTTTACGCATACAGCTTTGCGATGCTTAGACAGTAATAACATAATTCATGTTTACATTTCTTTAATTTTCGACGCATTGTCGTTATTCGTGACGCATCAATGACCAATTGATTATATGGCAATGCAATGAAAAAAGCGTGTGGAAAACAGTGTTAATGACAGATTTGAGAAGCACATTTCTTCAATGTTGGCCGCATGGCATTCCTGTGCAGGTGACAATGGTAATTTTTCAAAACGACAAGGATATTTAAACACATGATTATTTGTTTGCTGTGCTCTATGGCCTCTGCTACAGACCTCATCGAAATGACACTTAGATATCTTAGGGTGTACATATCAAGTTTTCCCAAATGGTCTAGCGGATAGGCATCTACCTTGTAACGCAGGGCGGCCCGGGTTCGATTCCCGTCATGGCAAGTGTTTTTTGTAGAAAAATAAAATGAGTCCCAACGTGTGCAACAGAACAGTTCGAAATCTCGTTACATTTGCATCGTCATGAACATGACTTATATCAGGCTAGCTCATTTTTTCTTTGTTCATTTTAAGTGTAGAAACAATATTTCGTTTGTGACCATTTTTTTCTGCCGTTTTGACAACAGGCTCATGACTAAAGAACACACGGCTGTCTGCTGATTGACGCTTGACTGTAGTTTTTCGCTTTGTGTCAAAAGAACTTCCTAACGCACACTTTTTCAAAGTAGGTGAATTCATCAGATCTGTTTGAAACATTGCATTTTATCCATCCACGACGACTGCTTAGATACTCGCAGCACAGTTGCCCCATATACATTGCCCATGAGCGCGGAGCTTGTCTTTGTCACTGTCGCAACTTTGCTCCATCAGCGGGAGAAGGCGCTTCGACGCCCCTGTAAGCACATGTTTCTCTGATTGCTGTGCTCTATGGCCTCTGCTACAGACCTCATCGAAATGACACTTAGATATCTTAGGGTGTACATATCAAGTTTTCCCAAATGGTCTAGCGGATAGGCATCTACCTTGTAACGCAGGGCGGCCCGGGTTCGATTCCCGTCATGGCAAGTGTTTTTTGTAGAAAAATAAAATGAGTCCCAACGTGTGCAACAGAACAGTTCGAAATCTCGTTACATTTGCATCGTCATGAACATGACTTATATCAGGCTAGCTCATTTTTTCTTTGTTCATTTTAAGTGTAGAAACAATATTTCGTTTGTGAACATTTTTTTCTGCCGTTTTGACAACAGGCTCATGACTAAAGAACACACGGCTGTCTGCTGATTGACGCTTGACTGTAGATTTTCGCTTTGTGTCAAAAGAACTTCCTAACGCACACTTTTTCAAATTAGGTGAATTCATCAGATCTGTTTGAAACATTGCATTTTATCCATGCACGACGACTGCTTAGATACTCGCAGCACAGTTGCCCCATATACATTGCCCATGAGCGCGGAGCTTGTCTTTGTCACTGTCGCAACTTTGCTCCATCAGCGGGAGAAGGCGCTTCGACGCCCCTGTAAGCACATGTTTCTCTGATTCCTTTGTTTCAGGCAAGCCACTGTGACGTCAGACGCCTTTACGCATACAGCTTTGCGATGCTTAGACAGTAATAACATAATTCATGTTTACATTTCTTTAATTTTCGACGCATTGTCGTTATTCGTGACGCATCAATGACCAATTGATTATATGGCAATGCAATGAAAAAAGCGTGTGGAAAACAGTGTTAATGACAGATTTGAGAAGCACATTTCTTCAATGTTGGCCGCATGGCATTCCTGTGCAGGTGACAATGGTAATTTTTCAAAACGACAAGGATATTTAAACACATGATTATTTGTTTGCTGTGCTCTATGGCCTCTGCTACAGACCTCATCGAAATGACACTTAGATATCTTAGGGTGTACATATCAAGTTTTCCCAAATGGTATAGCGGATAGGCATCTACCTTGTAACGCAGGGCGGCCCGGGTTCGATTCCCGTCATGGCAAGTGTTTTTTGTAGAAAAATAAAATGAGTCCCAACGTGTGCAACAGAACAGTTCGAAATCTCGTTACATTTGCATCGTCATGAACATGACTTATATCAGGCTAGCTCATTTTTTCTTTGTTCATTTTAAGTGTAGAAACAATATTTCGTTTGTGAACATTTTTTTCTGCCGTTTTGACAACAGGCTCATGACTAAAGAACACACGGCTGTCTGCTGATTGACGCTTGACTGTAGATTTTCGCTTTGTGTCAAAAGAACTTCCTAACGCACACTTTTTCAAAGTAGGTGAATTCATCAGATCTGTTTGAAACATTGCATTTTATCCATGCACGACGACTGCTTAGATACTCGCAGCACAGTTGCCCCATATACATTGCCCATGAGCGCGGAGCTTGTCTTTGTCACTGTCGCAACTTTGCTCCATCAGCGGGAGAAGGCGCTTCGACGCCCCTGTAAGCACATGTTTCTCTGATTCCTTTGTTTCAGGCAAGCCACTGTGACGTCAGACGCCTTTACGCATACAGCTTTGCGATGCTTAGACAGTAATAACATAATTCATGTTTACATTTCTTTAATTTTCGACGCATTGTCGTTATTCGTGACGCATCAATGACCAATTGATTATATGGCAATGCAATGAAAAAAGCGTGTGGAAAACAGTGTTAATGACAGATTTGAGAAGCACATTTCTTCAATGTTGGCCGCATGGCATTCCTGTGCAGGTGACAATGGTAATTTTTCAAAACGACAAGGATATTTAAACACATGATTATTTGTTTGCTGTGCTCTATGGCCTCTGCTACAGACCTCATCGAAATGACACTTAGATATCTTAGGGTGTACATATCAAGTTTTCCCAAATGGTCTAGCGGATAGGCATCTACCTTGTAACGCAGGGCGGCCCGGGTTCGATTCCCGTCATGGCAAGTGTTTTTTGTAGAAAAATAAAATGAGTCCCAACGTGTGCAACAGAACAGTTCGAAATCTCGTTACATTTGCATCGTCATGAACATGACTTATATCAGGCTAGCTCATTTTTTCTTTGTTCATTTTAAGTGTAGAAACAATATTTCGTTTGTGAACATTTTTTTCTGCCGTTTTGACAACAGGCTCATGACTAAAGAACACACGGCTGTCTGCTGATTGACGCTTGACTGTAGATTTTCGCTTTGTGTCAAAAGAACTTCCTAACGCACACTTTTTCAAAGTAGGTGAATTCATCAGATCTGTTTGAAACATTGCATTTTATCCATGCACGACGACTGCTTAGATACTCGCAGCACAGTTGCCCCATATACATTGCCCATGAGCGCGGAGCTTGTCTTTGTCACTGTCGCAACTTTGCTCCATCAGCGGGAGAAGGCGCTTCGACGCCCCTGTAAGCACATGTTTCTCTGATTCCTTTGTTTCAGGCAAGCCACTGTGACGTCAGACGCCTTTACGCATACAGCTTTGCGATGCTTAGACAGTAATAACATAATTCATGTTTACATTTCTTTAATTTTCGACGCATTGTCGTTATTCGTGACGCATCAATGACCAATTGATTATATTGCAATGCAATGAAAAAAGCGTGTGGAAAACAGTGTTAATGACAGATTTGAGAAGCACATTTCTTCAATGTTGGCCGCATGGCATTCCTGTGCAGGTGACAATGGTAATTTTTCAAAACGACAAGGATGTTTAAACACATGATTATTTGTTTGCTGTGCTCTATGGCCTCTGCTACAGACCTCATCGAAATGACACTTAGATATCTTAGGGTGTACATATCAAGTTTTTCCAAATGGTCTATCGGATAGGCATCTACCTTGTAACGCAGGGCGGCCCGGGTTCGATTCCCGTCATGGCAAGTGTTTTTTGTAGAAAAATAAAATGAGTCCCAACGTGTGCAACAGAACAGTTCGAAATCTCGTTACATTTGCATCGTCATGAACATGACTTATATCAGGCTAGCTAATTTTTTCTTTGTTCATTTTAAGTGTAGAAACAATATTTCGTTTGTGACCATTTTTTTCTGCCGTTTTGACAACAGGCTCATGACTAAAGAACACACGGCTGTCTGCTGATTGACGCTTGACTGTAGAATTTCGCTTTGTGTCAAAAGAACTTCCTAACGCACACTTTTTCAAAGTAGGTGAATTCATCAGATCTGTTTGAAACATTGCATTTTATCCATGCACGACGACTGCTTAGATATTCGCAGCACAGTTGCCCCATATACATTGCCCATGAGCGCGGAGCTTGTCTTTGTCACTGTCGCAACTTTCCTCCATCAGCGGGAGAAGTCGCTTCGACGCCCCTGTAAGCACATGTTTCTCTAATTCCTTTGTTTCAGGCAAGCCACTGTGACGTCAGACGCCTTTACGCATACAGCTTTGCGATGCTTAGACAGTAATAACATAATTCATGTTTACATTTCTTTAATTTTCGACGCATTGTCGTTATTCGTGACGCATCAATGACCAATTGATTATATGGCAATGCAATGAAAAAAGCGTGTGGAAAACAGTGTTAATGACAGATTTGAGAAGCACATTTCTTCAATGTTGGCCGCATGGCATTCCTGTGCAGGTGACAATGGTAATTTTTCAAAACGACAAGGATATTTAAACACATGATTATTTGTTTGCTGTGCTCTATGGCCTCTGCTACAGACCTCATCGAAATGACACTTAGATATCTTAGGGTGTACATATCAAGTCTTCCCAAATGGTCTAGCGGATAGGAATCTGCCTTGTCACGCAGGGCGGCCCGGGTTCGATTCCCGTCATGGCAAATGATTTTTGTAGAAAAATAAAATGAGTCCCAACGTGTGCAACAGAACAGTTCGAAATCTCGTTACATTTGCATCGTCATGAACATGACTTATATCAGGCTAGCTCATTTTTTCTTTGTTCATTTTAAGTGTAGAAACAATATTTCGTTTGTGACCATTTTTTTCTGCCGTTTTGACAAGAGGCTCATGACTAAAGAACACACGGCTGTCTGCTGATTGACGCTTGACTGTAGATTTTCGCTTTGTGTCAAAAGAACTTCCTAACGCACACTTTTTCAAAGTAGGTGAATTCATCAGATCTGTTTGAAACATTGCATTTTATCCATGCACGACGACTGCTTAGATACTCGAAGCACAGTTGCCCCATATAAATTGCCCATGAGCGCGGAGCTTGTCTTTGTCACTGTAGCAACTTTGCTCCATCAGCGGGAGAAGGCGCTTCGACGCCCCTGTAAGCACATGTTTCTCTGATTCCTTTGTTTCAGGCAAGCCACTGTGACGTCAGACGCCTTTACGCATACAGCTTTGCGATGCTTAGACAGTAATAACATAATTCATGTTTACATTTCTTTAATTTTCGACGCATTGTCGTTATTCGTGACGCATCAATGACCAATTGATTATATGGCAATGCAATGAAAAAAGCGTGTGGAAAACAGTGTTAATGACAGATTTGAGAAGCACATTTCTTCAATGTTGGCCGCAGGGCATTCCTGTGCAGGTGACAATGGTAATTTTTCAAAACGACAAGGATATTTAAACACATGATTATTTGTTTGCTGTGCTCTATGGCCTCTGCTACAGACCTCATCGAAATGACACTTAGATATCTTAGGGTGTACCTATCAAGTCTTCCCAAATGGTCTAGCGGATAGGCATCTACCTTGTAACGCAGGGCGGCCCGGGTTCGATTCCCGTCATGGCAAATGTTTTTTGTAGAAAAATAAAATGAGTCCCAACGTGTGCAACAGAACAGTTCGAAATCTCGTTACATTTGCATCGTCATGAACATGACTTATATCAGGCTAGCTAATTTTTTCTTTGTTCATTTTAAGTGTAGAAACAATATTTCGTTTGTGAACATTTTTTTCTGCCGTTTTGACAACAGGCTCATGACTAAAGAACACACGGCTGTCTGCTGATTGACGCTTGACTGTAGATTTTCGCTTTGTGTCAAAAGAACTTCCTAACGCACACTTTTTCAAAGTAGGTGAATTCATCAGATCTGTTTGAAACATTGCATTTTATCCATGCACGACGACTGCTTAGATACTCGCAGCACAGTTGCCCCATATAAATTGCCCATGAGCGCGGAGCTTGTCTTTGTCACTGTAGCAACTTTGCTCCATCAGCGGGAGAAGGCGGTTCGACGCCCCTGTAAGCACATGTTTCTCTAATTCCTTTGTTTCAGGCAAGCCACTGTGACGTCAGACGCCTTTACGCATACAGCTTTGCGATGCTTAGACAGTAATAACATAATTCATGTTTACATTTCTTTAATTTTCGACGCATTGTCGTTATTCGTGACGCATCAATGACCAATTGATTATATGGCAATGCAATGAAAAAAGCGTGTGGAAAACAGTGTTAATGACAGATTTGAGAAGCACATTTCTTCAATTTTGGCTGCAGGGCATTCCTGTGCAGGTGACAATGGTAATTTTTCAAAACGACAAGGATATTTAAACACATGATTATTTGTTTGCTGTGCTCTATGGCCTCTGCTACAGACCTCATCGAAATGACACTTAGATATCTTAGGGTGTACATATCAAGTCTTCCCAAATGGTCTAGCGGATAGGCATCTGACTTGTCACGCAGGGCGGCCCGGGTTCGATTCCCGTCATGGCAAAGGATTTTTGTAGAAAAATAAAATGAGTCCCAACGTGTGCAACAGAACAGTTCGAAATCTCGTTACATTTGCATCGTCATGAACATGACTTATATCAGGCTAGCTAATTTTTTCTTTGTTCATTTTAAGTGTAGAAACAATATTTCGTTTGTGAACATTTTTTTCTGCCGTTTTGAAAACAGGCTCATTACTAAAGAACACACTGCTGTCTGCTGATTGACGCTTGACTGTAGATTTTCGCTTTGTGTCAAAAGAACTCCCTAAAGCACACTTTTTCTAAGTAGGTGAATTCATCAGATCTGTTTGAAACATTGCATTTTATCCATGCACGACGACTACTTAGATACTCGCAGCACAGTTGCCTCATATAAATTGCCCATGAGCGCGGAGCTTGTCTTTGTCACTGTAGCAACTTTGCTCCATCAGCGGGAGAAGGCGGTTCGACGCCCCTGTAAGCACATGTTTCTCTAATTCCTTTGTTTCAGGCAAGCCACTGTGACGTCAGACGCCTTTACGCATACAGCTTTGCGATGCTTAGACAGTAATAACATAATTCATGTTTACATTTCTTTAATTTTCGACGCATTGTCGTTATTCGTGACGCATCAATGACCAATTGATTATATGGCAATGCAATGAAAAAAGCGTGTGGAAAACAGTGTTAATGACAGATTTGAGAAGCACATTTCTTCAATGTTGGCCGCAGGGCATTCCTGTGCAGGTGACAATGGTAATTTTTCAAAACGACAAGGATATTTAAACACTTGATTATTTGTTTGCTGTGCTCTATGGCCTCTGCTACAGACCTCATCGAAATGACACTTAGATATCTTAGGGTGTACATATCAAGTCTTCCCAAATGGTCTAGCGGATAGGAATCTGCCTTGTCACGCAGGGCGGCCCGGGTTCGATTCCCGTCATGGCAAAGGATTTTTGTAGAAAAATAAAATGAGTCCCAACGTGTGCAACAGAACAGTTCGAAATCTCGTTACATTTGCATCGTCATGAACATGACTTATATCAGGCTAGCTAATTTTTTCTTTGTTCATTTTAAGTGTAGAAACAATATTTCGTTTGTGAACATTTTTTTCTGCCGTTTTGAAAACAGGCTCATTACTAAAGAACACACTGCTGTCTGCTGATTGACGCTTGACTGTAGATTTTCGCTTTGTGTCAAAAGAACTCCCTAAAGCACACTTTTTCAAAGTAGGTGAATTCATCAGATCTGTTTGAAACATTGCATTTTATCCATGCACGACGACTACTTAGATACTCGCAGCACAGTTGCCTCATATAAATTGCCCATGAGCGCGGAGCTTGTCTTTGTCACTGTAGCAACTTTGCTCCATCAGCGGGAGAAGGCGGTTCGACGCCCCTGTAAGCACATGTTTCTCTAATTCCTTTGTTTCAGGCAAGCCACTGTGACGTCAGACGCCTTTACGCATACAGCTTTGCGATGCTTAGACAGTAATAACATAATTCATGTTTACATTTCTTTAATTTTCGACGCATTGTCGTTATTCGTGACGCATCAATGACCAATTGATTATATGGCAATGCAATGAAAAAAGCGTGTGGAAAACAGTGTTAATGACAGATTTGAGAAGCACATTTCTTCAATGTTGGCCGCAGGGCATTCCTGTGCAGGTGACAATGGTAATTTTTCAAAACGACAAGGATATTTAAACACTTGATTATTTGTTTGCTGTGCTCTATGGCCTCTGCTACAGACCTCATCGAAATGACACTTAGATATCTTAGGGTGTACATATCAAGTCTTCCCAAATGGTCTAGCGGATAGGAATCTGCCTTGTCACGCAGGGCGGCCCGGGTTCGATTCCCGTCATGGCAAAGGATTTTTGTAGAAAAATAAAATGAGTCCCAACGTGTGCAACAGAACAGTTCGAAATCTCGTTACATTTGCATCGTCATGAACATGACTTATATCAGGCTAGCTAATTTTTTCTTTGTTCATTTTAAGTGTAGAAACAATATTTCGTTTGTGAACATTTTTTTCTGCCGTTTTGACAACAGGCTCATGACTAAAGAACACACGGCTATCTGCTGATTGACGCTTGACTGTAGATTTTCGCTTTGTGTCAAAAGAACTCCCTAACGCACACTTTTTCAAAGTAGGTGAATTCATCAGATCTGTTTGAAACATTGCATTTTATCCATGCACGACGACTACTTAGATACTCGCAGCACAGTTGCCTCATATAAATTGCCCATGAGCGCGGAGCTTGTCTTTGTCACTGTAGCAACTTTGCTCCATCAGCGGGAGAAGGTGGTTCGACGCCCCTGTAAGCACATGTTTCTCTAATTCCTTTGTTTCAGGCAAGCCACTGTGACGTCAGACGCCTTTACGCATACAGCTTTGCGATGCTTAGACAGTAATAACATAATTCATGTTTACATTTCTTTAATTTTCGACGCATTGTCGTTATTCGTGACGCATCAATGACCAATTGATTATATGGCAATGCAATGAAAAAAGCGTGTGGAAAACAGTGTTAATGACAGATTTGAGAAGCACATTTCTTCAATGTTGGCTGCAGGGCATTCCTGTGCAGGTGACAATGGTAATTTTTCAAAACGACAAGGATATTTAAACACATGATTATTTGTTTGCTGTGCTCTATGGCCTCTGCTACAGACCTCATCGAAATGACACTTAGATATCTTAGGGTGTACATATCAAGTCTTCTAAAAAGGTCTAGCGCATGGCTGCCCAATTTGGGGCCCGTGGGCCAAACTTGGCCCGCGACCGATTATATTTGGCCCGCGCCTTATCCACTGTATAATTTTTTTCCCGCCACCAGCGCTCGGAATCTGCGCTCGCTCTCATTGAATATTATTTATTGGTGCACTTCCACTCCTGACCAGAGAATAACATTGTGATACAATGATGGTAGGGTGGCGCTGTATGAGCTCCTACCAGATGCAATCCGGTGAGGCGAAGACCAGTGAGTGAGAGGATGCAAGGATGGAGCGTGTTAAGGAGTGGCACACAGACAAGCGAAAATTCAAAAAAAGTTGGGAACATGATTATCTTTTTACAGAGGTCGATTCCACCGCAGTGTGTCTGGTATGTAAGCAGAGGGTCGCTGTTTCAAAGGAGTACAACATTCGTCGTCACTATGAAACTATGCATTCTCACCAGTTCGCAAAATACACAGGTGACGATCGCAAGCTGAAGGTAGCAGACTTGCTAAGAAAGCTAACCACACAGCAGCGAACTTTACTTCAGCCGTCCACTGCACAAGAAAATGCCACTCGGGCAAGTTATCGCATTAGCAAAGTCATTGTCAGAAGTGGACGAGCTTTTGCTGCGGGTGATTTTGTCAAAGAGTGTCTGACAATTGCTTCTGAAGCTGTGTGTCCAACTCAGATGCGGGCATTTTCTCAGATTAGCCTGTCAAGGAACACCCGCCACGTTGAGGACATGGCCGAAGACGTTCGGGGCCAGATAGCCCAAAGAGCAAGTTGGTTTTCTGCCTTCTCCATAGCAAGCGATGAAAGCACCGACATATCTGACTCAGCACAGTTGCTGGTGTTTTTGCGAGGCGTCAATGAGGACTTTGAAGTGTGTCAAGAACTAGCGGGCCTTGAAACACTGAAAGGGACAACAAGAGGTATCGATATTTTTATGGCAGTGCAGCGAATTATGGACAAGAACGGGTTGAAGTGGGAAAACCTATCTGACATCACGACTGATGGAGCCCCGGCCATGGTCGGTAAGAGAGCAGGCCTAACTGCACTTGTGTCGGACAAAGTCCGTGAGTTTGGTGGCTCGATTTTTAAATACCATTGTATTTTGCATCAGGAGCAACTGTGCGCTAAAAACATCGGCCTGAAGAACGTGATGCAGGATGTCGTTGGCATTGTCAATAATATTCGCTCAAAGGCGCTCTCACACCGTCAGTTCAAAGCTCTTGTTGATGAGATGGATGCCCAGTATGGTGATGTATTGTACCACCAGGAGGTGCGGTGGCTGAGCCGTGGGAAAGTTTTACGACGTTTCTTTGAGTTGCGTGAGGAAATCAGGGTGTTTCAAGCCACAAAGAAGAACAGCATCCAAGTGCCCTCGGACAATCACTCGCTTGCAGACCTGGCTTTTCTTGTGGACATCACAGAGCTGCTGAATATCCTCAATCTTCAGCTTCAAGGGAGAGACCAGATAATCACTCAGATGTATGACCATGTCAAAGCCTTCAAGCAAAAGCTCCAGTTGCTTAGCAGACATCTCTCAACAGGTGAGATCTAACTTTAATATGTTATTGAACACACAACAATGTAGTAGGCTTGTTATTGATCACAACCATGTTATTATATTTGTGTGATGCATGCATACTTTGTGTTTGTGGAAAATGGATGTTCTATTTAAATCTAGGCATTAAATCCAATCACAGAAGCAGTATTTGTTTTTCATACTGCAGCCATAAACAAAAAAAAGTAATTTTTTTCTCATTTGATTGATGTTTGGTATTTAATTGAAAATCAAATGAACAATCTTGCATCTTACATTGCTCCTTTTGTCTTTGTGTCTGTACATTCAGGAAATTTGGCACATTTTCCCAGCCTCAGAGAAGTTGGGTTGATGGAGGAAGACACACCAAAATACCTCGACATTCTCAGCAATCTTGTGGTGGAGTTTGACCATCGCTTTGAAGATTTTCGTGGAAATGAAACAGCATGAGCTGTTTGTGCAACCCTTTTCTGTAAATGTGGATGCAGTCAGTGAGGAGCTTCAAATGGAACTTTTGGAACTTCAGTCTGATTCAGACCTCCGTAGCAGGTTCAGAGAGCTTTCCTTACAGGACTTTTACAAATGTGTTCCTGCACACAGATATGGCAAGATCCGCAAACATGCACAGGTGATGTTATCCCTCTTTGGAAGTACCTATGTATGTGAGCAGGCTTTCAGCCTGATGAATCTTAAGAAGTCCAAACTAAGAAATGCTTTATCTGACTCTCACCTACATGACATTCTCACTTTGTCAGTTAGTCAGCTGGAGCCTGATATTGAGAGACTTTTAAAAACCAAGGACAGGCTTCATGTCTCCCACTGATAGGCCTAGCCTACTTCAGGCAGGATGTGTAGGCCTAGGCCTCCAATGTGTCAGAGTATGTTCTGCTCTGTATGATTAATGGGGGCATGTTTTGTCCCATGTTACTTTGTTTATTGCACTTGTAAGTACAGTACTGATTTCTACAAACCTTCTCAAGCTGTTGTCCAATTCTACTACTATTCCTGATTTAAAAATGATTGTTCAAACCAGTGAAGAATGTATTTTGGTCCCATGGAGACATGTTTTGTCCCATGTTACTTTGCACTAAATGTCTTTGTATTTGAAGATATAGGCCCAAGGCCTAGTAATGTTCCATATCTGTCTTCAAATATTTCATAGTGCTTCAATTATTTTTCGAATTTAAAGAAGCCAGATTGACGTCAGTAATTTTTTGAACATTAATGTGAAGCACAATAAACTGTGTCATTCCTTTTTCGAAATTACTTTGTGATAGTGTTTATTTTGTACACGCATACTATATATACCCATATTTAACTTAATGTACTGCAGAATTAACATTTTGGCCCACGACCCTCCCCCCAGATTAAATTTTGGCCCTCCACTGGGAAGAATTTGGGCACCCCTGGTCTAGCGGATAGGCATCTGCCTTGTCACGCAGGGCGGCCCGGGTTCGATTCCCGTCATGGCAAAGGATTTTTGTAGAAAAATAAAATGAGTCCCAACGTGTGCAACAGAACAGTTCGAAATCTCGTTACATTTGCATCGTCATGAACATGACTTATATCAGGCTAGCAAATTTTTTCTTTGTTCATTTTAAGTGTAGAAACAATATTTTGTTTGTGAACATTTTTTTCTGTCGTTTTGACAACAGGCTCATTACTAAAGAACACACGGCTGTCTGCTGATTGACGCTTGACTGTAGATTTTCGCTTTGTGTCAAAAGAACTCCCTAACGCACACTTTTTCAAAGTAGGTGAATTCATCAGATCTGTTTGAAACATTGCATTTTATCCATGCACGACGACTACTTAGATACTCGCAGCACAGTTGCCTCATATAAATTGCCCATGAGCGCGGAGCTTGTCTTTGTCACTGTAGCAACTTTGCTCCATCAGCGGGAGAAGGAGGTTCGACGCCCCTGTAAGCACATGTTTCTCTAATTCCTTTGTTTCAGGCAAGCCACTGTGACGTCAGACGCCTTTACGCATACAGCTTTGCGATGCTTAGACAGTAATAACATAATTCATGTTTACATTTCTTTAATTTTCGACGCATTGTCGTTATTCGTGACGCATCAATGACCAATTGATTATATGGCAATGCAATGAAAAAAGCGTGTGGAAAACAGTGTTAATGACAGATTTGAGAAGCACATTTCTTCAATGTTGGCTGCAGGGCATTCCTGTGCAGGTGACAATGGTAATTTTTCAAAACGACAAGGATATTTAAACACATGATTATTTGTTTGCTGTGCTCTATGGCCTCTGCTACAGACCTCATCGAAATGACACTTAGATATCTTAGGGTGTACATATCAAGTCTTCCCAAATGGTCTAGCGGATAGGCATCTGCCTTGTCACGCAGGGCGGCCCGGGTTCGATTCCCGTCATGGCAAAGGGTTTTTGTAGAAAAATAAAATGAGTCCCAACGTGTGCAACAGAACAGTTCGAAATCTCGTTACATTTGCATCGTCATGAACATGACTTATATCAGGCTAGCTAATTTTTTCTTTGTTCATTTTAAGTGTAGAAACAATATTTCGTTTGTGAACATTTTTTTCTGTCGTTTTGACAACAGGCTCATTACTAAAGAACACACGGCTGTCTGCTGATTGACGCTTGACTGTAGATTTTCGCTTTGTGTCAAAAGAACTCCCTAACGCACACTTTTTCAAAGTAGGTGAATTCATCAGATCTGTTTGAAACATTGCATTTTATCCATGCACGACGACTACTTAGATACTCGCAGCACAGTTGCCTCATATAAATTGCCCATGAGAGCGGAGCTTGTCTTTGTCACTGTAGCAACTTTGCTCCATCAGCGGGAGAAGGAGGTTCGACGCCCCTGTAAGCACATGTTTCTCTAATTCCTTTGTTTCAGGCAAGCCACTGTGACGTCAGACGCCTTTACGCATACAGCTTTGCGATGCTTAGACAGTAATAACATAATTCATGTTTACATTTCTTTAATTTTCGACGCATTGTCGTTATTCGTGACGCATCAATGACCAATTGATTATATGGCAATGCAATGAAAAAAGCGTGTGGAAAACAGTGTTAATGACAGATTTGAGAAGCACATTTCTTCAATGTTGGCTGCAGGGCATTCCTGTGCAGGTGACAATGGTAATTTTTCAAAACGACAAGGATATTTAAACACATGATTATTTGTTTGCTGTGCTCTATGGCCTCTGCTACAGACCTCATCGAAATGACACTTAGATATCTTAGGGTGTACATATCAAGTCTTCCCAAATGGTCTAGCGGATAGGCATCTGCCTTGTCACGCAGGGCGGCCCGGGTTCGATTCCCGTCATGGCAAAGGATTTTTGTAGAAAAATAAAATGAGTCCCAACGTGTGCAACAGAACAGTTCGAAATCTCGTTACATTTGCATCGTCATGAACATGACTTATATCAGGCTAGCTAATTTTTTCTTTGTTCATTTTAAGTGTAGAAACAATATTTCGTTTGTGAACATTTTTTTCTGCCGTTTTGACAACAGGCTCATTACTAAAGAACACACGGCTGTCTGCTGATTGACGCTTGACTGTAGATTTTCGCTTTGTGTCAAAAGAAGATTCAAGATTCAAGATATTTATTAGTCATATGCACAGTAAACAGACAGTTACACCACACAATGAAAATCTTACTTTGCTAGTCCCCCCTAACACAACAGACTAAACTAAAGAAAAAAAAAACTAGTTCCATATATACATATACAAATTCTATATTGCACCTGGTGGATCACAGTTATAAAGTTATAAAGTGCGCTTATGCATTGTTGCAAATTGCATGAGGTATTTAGTGCAAACAGTAGTAGTGCAAACAGTAGTGAAGTCACAGCAGCAGTCAGAATGTCTGTCGAGTTCACAGTTGATCAGTCAAGTCAAGTAATGCAAGTGATGTGGGGGGGTGGAAGGGGGAGGGCTTTGTGAGGTAGCTTGTTCACAAGCCTGATGGCCTGTGGATAGAAACTGTTTGTCAGTCTGGTGGTCCTAGATTTCAGACTCCTGTAGCGCCTGCCTGATGGTAGGAGAGTGAAGAGTCTGTGCTGGGGGTGTGTGCAGTCCCTGATGATGTTGTGTGTTCTCCTGGTGACCCTGGTGTTGTAAATGTCCTGAAGTGAGGGGAAGGCTGCTTATGAGATATACTGTGCAGTTTTTATCACACGCTGGAGTGCCTTCCTGTCCTGGGCTGTACAGTTTCCATACCAGACTGTGATGGAACTGGTAAGGGTGCTCTCAACTGTACATCTATAGAAGTTGCTGAGAACTTTGGATGGCATGCCAAATTTCTTCAGCCTTCTTAAGAAGTACAGTCGCTGCTGGGATTTCTTAATGTTCTGTTGTGCATTGTGAGACCAGGTAAGATCCTCGCTGATGTAGGTTCCGAGGAATTTGAAGGTTTTCACCCTATCCACCTCTGTCTCATCTATATGCAGTGGTGTGTGCTGCACACTCTTCTTTCGTGGATCAATAATCATCTCCTTGGTCTTGTCTGCGTTCAGGGAGAGATTATTGTCCTGACACCAGGCCACCAGATCCGCCACCTCTCTTCTGTATGCCGCCTCAGCCCCCCCGGTGATCAGTCCAATGACTGTCGTATCATCCGCAAACTTGATGATGCTGGTGTTATCCTGGGAGGCCACGCAGTCATATGTGAAGAGGGTGTACAGCAGGGGGCTCAGCACGCAGCCCTGGGGGGTCCCTGTGCTTGTGGTTCTTGTGCCTGATGTGCGGTTGCCTACTCTGACTGACTGGGGTCTGTCTGATAGGAAGTCCAGCACCCAGTTACAGAGAGCAGGTGTCAGTCCAAGAGTGAGGAGTTTTGCACAGAGTTTGTGTGGGATAACCGTGTTAAATGCTGAACTGTAGTCAATAAAGAGTAGTCTTACATATGTGTCCTTTCCCTCTAAGTGTGTGAGGGTGGTGTGGATGACGGCGTTGACTGCATCGTCGGTGGACCGGTTCTGACGGTACGCAAACTGTAGAGGGTCTAAGGTGTTTGGGATGGTCCTCTTGATGTGCGTCATGACTATCCTCTCAAAGCACTTCATCACTATTGGGGTGAGTGCGACGGGTCGATAGTCATTCAGGCAGGTCACAGTGTTTTTCTTTGGTAGGGGCACTATGGTGGTTGTCTTGAAGCAGGTGGGCACCAAAGCTTGTGCTAGTGACATGTTATAAATATCAGCCAGCACCTCAGCCAGCTCTGATGAGCAGACCCTGAGGGCACGCCCGGAGATGTTGTCTGGGCCAGCTGCCTTCCGTGGGTTTATTCTCCTCAGAGCCGTACACACCTCTGCTGATGTCACAGTGAGTGATGAGTCCTGTGTGTGCTCTGTGGTCGAAATCCCTCTCTGTTGGTTGGTGTTGAGGGTATCGAAGCGTGCATAGAACTCGTTCAGCTCATCTGGCAGTGTGAGTTGGCTGGTTGTGGCCCCCCTGCTCCTCTGCCGGTAGCCTGTGATGTGTTGCAGGCCTTGCCACATGCGTCGGGAATCTGCGGTGGAATAGAATCCCTCCAGCTTCAGTCTGTATTGCCTCTTGGCCTCTTTAATGGATCTACGCAGGTCATATCTGGCCTTCTTGTAGTCCTCAGCGTTGCCTGAAGCAAATGCAGTGGAGCGAGCGCATAGCATGGACCGAACTTCGCAGTTAATCCAGGGCTTTTGGTTGGGATATGTCCTGCAGCGTTTTGTGGGCACAATATTTTCAACACATGTACTGATGTAACCAGTTACACTGGAAGCATATTCCTCTAAATCCACAGTAGAGTCATCCCTCAGAGCAGCAGTTTAAAACACATCCCAGTTTGTTCTGTCAAAGCAGTCCTGCAACACCAGTTCAGTTTCCTCAGTCCACACTTTAACATTTTTACTCACTGGGGGGGCTTGCTTGAGGAGTTGTCTGTACGCTGGATAGAGGAACGTTGAGATGTGGTCGGACTGTCCAAAGTGTGGCCGGGGCACAGCTTTGTAGGCTCCTCTCACGTTGCTGTAGACGTGGTCAAGAGTATTTTTCTCCCTCGTCGGAAAGTTCACGTATTGATGGTATTTCGGGAGTACACTCTTAAGGTTGCGGTGGTTGAAATCTCCGACTATGGTGAACACAGCGTCTGGGTGTGCAGTCTCGTGCTTGTTGATGATGTCATGCAGCAGCCCCAGTGCAGTTGTGGAGTCCGCTTGTGGCGGGATGTAAACAGCTAAAATAAACAGTGCACTGAACTCCCTTGGTAGATAAAAGGGTCTGCACTTCACCATCAAAAGTTCAATATTAGCCGAGCAGTGTCTTTCAACAACCTGTACATCCGAGCACCATCTATTGTTCACATAGACACAGACGCCACCGCCTCTCGTTTTCCCCGAGGCTAATGTGCGGTCCCCGCGGAAGACAGAATGTGTTTCAAGCTGGATGGTAGAGTCTGGAATGATGTCCGAGAGCCAGGTTTCCGTGAAAATAAGAGCACAACATTCTCTCATCTCACGTTGGGTTGTAATCCTGCCATGTAATCATGCCAAGAACTCCCTAACGCACACTTTTTCAAAGTAGGTGAATTCATCAGATCTGTTTGAAACATTGCATTTTATCCATGCACGACGACTACTTAGATACTCGCAGCACAGTTGCCTCATATAAATTGCCCATGAGCGCGGAGCTTGTCTTTGTCACTGTAGCAACTTTGCTCCATCAGCGGGAGAAGGCGGTTCGACGCCCCTTGTAAGCACATGTTTCTCTAATTCCTTTGTTTCAGGCAAGCCACTGTGACGTCAGACGCCTTTACGCATACAGCTTTGCGATGCTTAGACAGTAATAACATAATTCATGTTTGCATTTCTTTAATTTTCGACGCATTGTCGTTATTCGTGACGCATCAATGACCAATTGATTATATGGCAATGCAATGAAAAAAGCGTGTGGAAAACAGTGTTAATGACAGATTTGAGAAGCACATTTCTTCAATGTTGGCCGCATGGCATTCCTGTGCAGGTGACAATGGTAATTTTTCAAAACGACAAGGATATTTAAACACATGATTATTTGTTTGCTGTGCTCTATGGCCTCTGCTACAGACCTCATCGAAATGATACTTAGATATCTTAGGGTGTACATATCAAGTCTTCCCAAATGGTCTAGCGGATAGGAATCTGCCTTGTCACGCAAGGCGGCCCGGGTTCGATTCCCGTCATGGCAAATGATTTTTGTAGAAAAATAAAATGAGTCCCAACGTGTGCAACAGAACAGTTCGAAATCTCGTTACATTTGCATCGTCATGAACATGACTTATATCAGGCTAGCTAATTTTTTCTTTGTTCATTTTAAGTGTAGAAACAATATTTCGTTTGTGAACATTTTTTTCTGCCGTTTTGACAACAGGCTCATTACTAAAGAACACACGGCTGTCTGCTGATTGACGCTTGACTGTAGATTTTCGCTTTGTGTCAAAAGAACTCCCTAACGCACACTTTTTCAAAGTAGGTGAATTCATCAGATCTGTTTGAAACATTGCATTTTATCCATGCACGACGACTACTTAGATACTCGCAGCACAGTTGCCTCATATAAATTGCCCATGAGCGCGGAGCTTGTCTTTGTCACTGTAGCAACTTTGCTCCATCAGCGGGAGAAGGCGGTTCGACGCCCCTGTAAGCACATGTTTCTCTAATTCCTTTGTTTCAGACAAGCCACTGTGACGTCAGACGCCTTTACGCATACAGCTTTGCGATGCTTAGACAGTAATAACATAATTCATGTTTACATTTCTTTAATTTTCGACGCATTGTCGTTATTCGTGACGCATCAATGACCAATTGATTATATGGCAATGCAATGAAAAAAGCGTGTGGAAAACAGTGTTAATGACAGATTTGAGAAGCACATTTCTTCAATGTTGGCCGCATGGCATTCCTGTGCAGGTGACAATGGTAATTTTTCAAAACGACAAGGATATTTAAACACATGATTATTTGTTTGCTGTGCTCTATGGCCTCTGCTACAGACCTCATCGAAATGACACTTAGATATCTTAGGGTGTACATATCAAGTCTTCCCAAATGGTCTAGCGGATAGGAATCTGCCTTGTCACGCAGGGCGGCCCGGGTTCGATTCCCGTCATGGCAAATTATTTTTGTAGAAAAATAAAATGAGTCCCAACGTGTGCAACAGAACAGTTCGAAATCTCGTTACATTTGCATCGTCATGAACATGACTTATATCAGGCTAGCTAATTTTTTCTTTGTTCATTTTAAGTGTAGAAACAATATTTCGTTTGTGACCATTTTTTTCTGCCGTTTTGACAACAGGCTCATGACTAAAGAACACACGGCTGACTGCTGATTGACGCTTGACTGTAGATTTTCGCTTTGTGTCAAAAGAACTCCCTAACGCACACTTTTTCAAAGTAGGTGAATTCATCAGATCTGTTTGAAACATTGCATTTTATCCATGCATGACGACTACTTAGATACTCGCAGCACAGTTGCCTCATATAAATTGCCCATGAGCGCGGAGCTTGTCTTTGTCACTGTAGCAACTTTGCTCCATCAGCGGGAGAAGGCGCTTCGACGCCCCTGTAAGCACATGTTTCTCTAATTCCTTTGTTTCAGACAAGCCACTGTGACGTCAGACGCCTTTACGCATACAGCTTTGCGATGCTTAGACAGTAATAACATAATTCATGTTTACATTTCTTTAATTTTCGACGCATTGTCGTTATTCGTGACGCATCAATGACCAATTGATTATATGGCAATGCAATGAAAAAAGCGTGTGGAAAACAGTGTTAATGACAGATTTGAGAAGCACATTTCTTCAATGTTGGCCGCATGGCATTCCTGTGCAGGTGACAATGGTAATTTTTCAAAACGACAAGGATATTTAAACACATGATTATTTGTTTGCTGTGCTCTATGGCCTCTGCTACAGACCTCATCGAAATGACACTTAGATATCTTAGGGTATACATATCAAGATTTCCCAAATGGTCTAGCGGATAGGCATCTACCTTGTAACCCATGGTGGCCCGGGTTCGATTCCCGTCATGGCAAATGTTTTTTGTAGAAAAATAAAATGAGTCCCAACGTGTGCAACAGAACAGTTCGAAATCTCGTTACATTTGCATCGTCATGAACATGACTTATATCAGGCTAGCTCATTTTTTCTTTGTTCATTTTAAGTGTAGAAACAATATTTCGTTTGTGACCATTTTTTTCTGCCGTTTTGACAACAGGCTCATGACTAAAGAACACACGGCTGTCTGCTGATTGACGCTTGACTGTAGATTTTCGCTTTGTGTCAAAAGAACTCCCTAACGCACACTTTTTCAAAGTAGGTGAATTCATCAGATCTGTTTGAAACATTGCATTTTATCCATGCACGACGACTACTTAGATACTCCCAGCACAGCTGCCTCATATAAATTGCCCATGAGCGCGGAGCTTGTCTTTGTCACTGTAGCAACTTTGCTCCATCAGCGGGAGAAGGCGGTTCGACGCCCCTGTAAGCACATGTTTCTCTAATTCCTTTGTTTCAGACAAGCCACTGTGACGTCAGACGCCTTTACGCATACAGCTTTGCGATGCTTAGACAGTAATAACATAATTCATGTTTACATTTCTTTAATTTTCGACGCATTGTCGTTATTCGTGACGCATCAATGACCAATTGATTATATGGCAATGCAATGAAAAAAGCGTGTGGAAAACAGTGTTAATGACAGATTTGAGAAGCACATTTCTTCAATGTTGGCCGCATGGCATTCCTGTGCAGGTGACAATGGTAATTTTTCAAAACGACAAGGATATTTAAACACATGATTATTTGTTTGCTGTGCTCTATGGCCTCTGCTACAGACCTCATCGAAATGACACTTAGATATCTTAGGGTATACATATCAAGATTTCCCAAATGGTCTAGCGGATAGGCATCTACCTTGTAACCCATGGCGGCCCGGGTTCGATTCCCGTCATGGCAAATGTTTTTTGTAGAAAAATAAAATGAGTCCCAACGTGTGCAACAGAACAGTTCGAAATCTCGTTACATTTGCATCGTCATGAACATGACTTATATCAGGCTAGCTCATTTTTTCTTTGTTCATTTTAAGTGTAGAAACAATATTTCGTTTGTGAACATTTTTTTCTGCCGTTTTGACAACAGGCTCATGACTAAAGAACACACGGCTGTCTGCTGATTGACGCTTGACTGTAGATTTTCGCTTTGTGTCAAAAGAACTTCCTAACGCACACTTTTTCAAAGTAGGTGAATTTATCAGATCTGTTTGAAACATTGCATTTTATCCATGCACGACGACTACTTAGATACTCGCAGCACAGTTGCCTCATATAAATTGCCCATGAGCGCGGAGCTTGTCTTTGTCACTGTAGCAACTTTGCTCCATCAGCGGGAGAAGGCGGTTCGACGCCCTTGTAAGCACATGTTTCTCTAATTCCTTTGTTTCAGGCAAGCCACTGTGAAGTCATACGCCTTTACGCATACAGCTTTGCGATGCTTAGACAGTAATAACATAATTCATGTTTACATTTCTTTAATTTTCGACGCATTGTCGTTATTCGTGACGCATCAATGACCAATTGATTATATGGCAATGCAATGAAAAAAGCGTGTGGAAAACAGTGTTAATGACAGATTTGAGAAGCACATTTCTTCAATGTTGGCCGCATGGCATTCCTGTGCAGGTGACAATGGTAATTTTTCAAAACGACAAGGATATTTAAACACACGATTATTTGTTTGCTGTGCTCTATGGCCTCTGCTACAGACCTCATCGAAATGACACTTAGATATCTTAGGGTATACATATCAAGTTTTCCCAAATGGTCTAGCGGATAGGCATCTACCTTGTAACCCATGGTGGCCCGGGTTCGATTCCCGTCATGGCAAATGTTTTTTGTAGAAAAATAAAATGAGTCCCAACGTGTGCAACAGAACAGTTCGAAATCTCGTTACATTTGCATCGTCATGAACATGACTTATATCAGGCTAGCTCATTTTTTCTTTGTTCATTTTAAGTGTAGAAACAATATTTCGTTTGTGAACATTTTTTTCTGCCGTTTTGACAACAGGCTCATGACTAAAGAACACACGGCTGTCTGCTGATTGACGCTTGACTGTAGATTTTCGCTTTGTGTCAAAAGAACTCCCTAACGCACACTTTTTCAAAGTAGGTGAATTCATCAGATCTGTTTGAAACATTGCATTTTATCCATGCACGACGACTACTTAGATACTCGCAGCACAGCTGCCTCATATAAATTGCCCATGAGCGCGGAGCTTGTCTTTGTCACTGTAGCAACTTTGCTCCATCAGCGGGAGAAGGTGGTTCGACGCCCCTGTAAGCACATGTTTCTCTAATTCCTTTGTTTCAGACAAGCCACTGTGACGTCAGACGCCTTTACGCATACAGCTTTGCGATGCTTAGACAGTAATAACATAATTCATGTTTACATTTCTTTAATTTTCGACGCATTGTCGTTATTCGTGACGCATCAATGACCAATTGATTATATGGCAATGCAATGAAAAAAGCGTGTGGAAAACAGTGTTAATGACAGATTTGAGAAGCACATTTCTTCAATGTTGGCCGCATGGCATTCCTGTGCAGGTGACAATGGTAATTTTTCAAAACGACAAGGATATTTAAACACATGATTATTTGTTTGCTGTGCTCTATGGCCTCTGCTACAGACCTCATCGAAATGACACTTAGATATCTTAGGGTGTACATATCAAGTCTTCCCAAATGGTCTAGCGGATAGGAATCTGCCTTGTCACGCAGGGCGGCCCGGGTTCGATTCCCGTCATGGCAAATTATTTTTGTAGAAAAATAAAATGAGTCCCAACGTGTGCAACAGAACAGTTCGAAATCTCGTTACATTTGCATCGTCATGAACATGACTTATATCAGGCTAGCTAATTTTTTCTTTGTTCATTTTAAGTGTAGAAACAATATTTCGTTTGTGACCATTTTTTTCTGCCGTTTTGACAACAGGCTCATGACTAAAGAACACACGGCTGTCTGCTGATTGACGCTTGACTGTAGATTTTCGCTTTGTGTCAAAAGAACTCCCTAACGCACACTTTTTCAAAGTAGGTGAATTCATCAGATCTGTTTGAAACATTGCATTTTATCCATGCACGACGACTACTTAGATACTCGCAGCACAGTTGCCTCATATAAATTGCCCATGAGCGCGGAGCTTGTCTTTGTCACTGTAGCAACTTTGCTCCATCAGCGGGAGAAGGCGCTTCGACGCCCCTGTAAGCACATGTTTCTCTAATTCCTTTGTTTCAGACAAGCCACTGTGACGTCAGACGCCTTTACGCATACAGCTTTGCGATGCTTAGACAGTAATAACATAATTCATGTTTACATTTCTTTAATTTTCGACGCATTGTCGTTATTCGTGACGCATCAATGACCAATTGATTATATGGCAATGCAATGAAAAAAGCGTGTGGAAAACAGTGTTAATGACAGATTTGAGAAGCACATTTCTTCAATGTTGGCCGCATGGCATTCCTGTGCAGGTGACAATGGTAATTTTTCAAAACGACAAGGATATTTAAACACATGATTATTTGTTTGCTGTGCTCTATGGCCTCTGCTACAGACCTCATCGAAATGACACTTAGATATCTTAGGGTGTACATATCAAGTCTTCCCAAATGGTCTAGCGGATAGGAATCTGCCTTGTCACGCAGGGCGGCCCGGGTTCGATTCCCGTCATGGCAAATTATTTTTGTAGAAAAATAAAATGAGTCCCAACGTGTGCAACAGAACAGTTCGAAATCTCGTTACATTTGCATCGTCATGAACATGACTTATATCAGGCTAGCTAATTTTTTCTTTGTTCATTTTAAGTGTAGAAACAATATTTCGTTTGTGACCATTTTTTTCTGCCGTTTTGACAACAGGCTCATGACTAAAGAACACACGGCTGTCTGCTGATTGACGCTTGACTGTAGATTTTCGCTTTGTGTCAAAAGAACTCCCTAACGCACACTTTTTCAAAGTAGGTGAATTCATCAGATCTGTTTGAAACATTGCATTTTATCCATGCACGACGACTACTTAGATACTCGCAGCACAGTTGCCTCATATAAATTGCCCATGAGCGCGGAGCTTGTCTTTGTCACTGTAGCAACTTTGCTCCATCAGCGGGAGAAGGCGGTTCGACGCCCCTGTAAGCACATGTTTCTCTAATTCCTTTGTTTCAGACAAGCCACTGTGACGTCAGACGCCTTTACGCATACAGCTTTGCGATGCTTAGACAGTAATAACATAATTCATGTTTACATTTCTTTAATTTTCGACGCATTGTCGTTATTCGTGACGCATCAATGACCAATTGATTATATGGCAATGCAATGAAAAAAGCGTGTGGAAAACAGTGTTAATGACAGATTTGAGAAGCACATTTCTTCAATGTTGGCCGCATGGCATTCCTGTGCAGGTGACAATGGTAATTTTTCAAAACGACAAGGATATTTAAACACATGATTATTTGTTTGCTGTGCTCTTTGGCCTCTGCTACAGACCTCATCGAAATGACACTTAGATATCTTAGGGTGTACATATCAAGTCTTCCCAAATGGTCTAGCGGATAGGAATCTGCCTTGTCACGCAAGGCGGCCCGGGTTCGATTCCCGTCATGGCAAATGATTTTTGTAGAAAAATAAAATGAGTCCCAACGTGTGCAACAGAACAGTTCGAAATCTCGTTACATTTGCATCGTCATGAACATGACTTATATCAGGCTAGCTAATTTTTTCTTTGTTCATTTTAAGTGTAGAAACAATATTTCGTTTGTGAACATTTTTTTCTGCCGTTTTGACAACAGGCTCATTACTAAAGAACACACGGCTGTCTGCTGATTGACGCTTGACTGTAGATTTTCGCTTTGTGTCAAAAGAACTCCCTAACGCACACTTTTTCAAAGTAGGTGAATTCATCAGATCTGTTTGAAACATTGCATTTTATCCATGCACGACGACTACTTAGATACTCGCAGCACAGTTGCCTCATATAAATTGCCCATGAGCGCGGAGCTTGTCTTTGTCACTGTAGCAACTTTGCTCCATCAGCGGGAGAAGGCGGTTCGACGCCCCTGTAAGCACATGTTTCTCTAATTCCTTTGTTTCAGACAAGCCACTGTGACGTCAGACGCCTTTACGCATACAGCTTTGCGATGCTTAGACAGTAATAACATAATTCATGTTTACATTTCTTTAATTTTCGAGGCATTGTCGTTATTCGTGACGCATCAATGACCAATTGATTATATGGCAATGCAATGAAAAAAGCGTGTGGAAAACAGTGTTAATGACAGATTTGAGAAGCACATTTCTTCAATGTTGGCCGCATGGCATTCCTGTGCAGGTGACAATGGTCATTTTTCAAAACGACAAGGATATTTAAACACATGATTATTTGTTTGCTGTGCTCTTTGGCCTCTGCTACAGACCTCATCGAAATGACACTTAGATATCTTAGGGTGTACATATCAAGTCTTCCCAAATGGTCTAGCGGATAGGAATCTGCCTTGTCACGCAAGGCGGCCCGGGTTCGATTCCCGTCATGGCAAATGATTTTTGTAGAAAAATAAAATGAGTCCCAACGTGTGCAACAGAACAGTTCGAAATCTCGTTACATTTGCATCGTCATGAACATGACTTATATCAGGCTAGCTAATTTTTTCTTTGTTCATTTTAAGTGTAGAAACAATATTTCGTTTGTGAACATTTTTTTCTGCCGTTTTGACAACAGGCTCATTACTAAAGAACACACGGCTGTCTGCTGATTGACGCTTGACTGTAGATTTTCGCTTTGTGTCAAAAGAACTCCCTAACGCACACTTTTTCAAAGTAGGTGAATTCATCAGATCTGTTTGAAACATTGCATTTTATCCATGCACGACGACTACTTAGATACTCGCAGCACAGTTGCCTCATATAAATTGCCCATGAGCGCGGAGCTTGTCTTTGTCACTGTAGCAACTTTGCTCCATCAGCGGGAGAAGGCGGTTCGACGCCCCTGTAAGCACATGTTTCTCTAATTCCTTTGTTTCAGACAAGCCACTGTGACATCAGACGCCTTTACGCATACAGCTTTGCGATGCTTAGACAGTAATAACATAATTCATGTTTACATTTCTTTAATTTTCGAGGCATTGTCGTTATTCGTGACGCATCAATGACCAATTGATTATATGGCAATGCAATGAAAAAAGCGTGTGGAAAACAGTGTTAATGACAGATTTGAGAAGCACATTTCTTCAATGTTGGCCGCATGGCATTCCTGTGCAGGTGACAATGGTAATTTTTCAAAACGACAAGGATATTTAAACACATGATTATTTGTTTGCTGTGCTCTTTGGCCTCTGCTACAGACCTCATCGAAATGACACTTAGATATCTTAGGGTGTACATATCAAGTCTTCCCAAATGGTCTAGCGGATAGGAATCTGCCTTGTCACGCAAGGCGGCCCGGGTTCGATTCCCGTCATGGCAAATGATTTTTGTAGAAAAATAAAATGAGTCCCAACGTGTGCAACAGAACAGTGCGAAATCTCGTTACATTTGCATCGTCATGAACATGACTTATATCAGGCTAGCTAATTTTTTCTTTGTTCATTTTAAGTGTAGAAACAATATTTCGTTTGTGAACATTTTTTTCTGCCGTTTTGACAACAGGCTCATTACTAAAGAACACACGGCTGTCTGCTGATTGACGCTTGACTGTAGATTTTCGCTTTGTGTCAAAAGAACTCCCTAACGCACACTTTTTCAAAGTAGGTGAATTCATCAGATCTGTTTGAAACATTGCATTTTATCCATGCACGACGACTACTTAGATACTCGCAGCACAGTTGCCTCATATAAATTGCCCATGAGCGCGGAGCTTGTCTTTGTCACTGTAGCAACTTTGCTCCATCAGCGGGAGAAGGCGGTTCGACGCCCCTGTAAGCACATGTTTCTCTAATTCCTTTGTTTCAGACAAGCCACTGTGACGTCAGACGCCTTTACGCATACAGCTTTGCGATGCTTAGACAGTAATAACATAATTCATGTTTACATTTCTTTAATTTTCGACGCATTGTCGTTATTCGTGACGCATCAATGACCAATTGATTATATGGCAATGCAATGAAAAAAGCGTGTGGAAAACAGTGTTAATGACAGATTTGAGAAGCACATTTCTTCAATGTTGGCCGCATGGCATTCCTGTGCAGGTGACAATGGTAATTTTTCAAAACGGCAAGGATATTTAAACACATGATTATTTGTTTGCTGTGCTCTATGGCCTCTGCTACAGACCTCATCGAAATGACACTTAGATATCTTAGGGTGTACATATCAAGTCTTCCCAAATGGTCTAGCGGATAGGAATCTGCCTTGTCACGCAAGGCGACCCGGGTTCGATTCCCGTCATGGCAAATGATTTTTGTAGAAAAATAAAATGAGTCCCAACGTGTGCAACAGAACAGTTCGAAATCTCGTTACATTTGCATCGTCATGAACATGACTTATATCAGGCTAGCTAATTTTTTCTTTGTTCATTTTAAGTGTAGAAACAATATTTCGTTTGTGAACATTTTTTTCTGCCGTTTTGACAACAGGCTCATTACTAAAGAACACACGGCTGTCTGCTGATTGACGCTTGACTGTAGATTTTCGCTTTGTGTCAAAAGAACTCCCTAACGCACACTTTTTCAAAGTAGGTGAATTCATCAGATCTGTTTGAAACATTGCATTTTATCCATGCACGACGACTACTTAGATACTTGCAGCACAGTTGCCTCATATAAATTGCCCATGAGCGCGGAGCTTGTCTTTGTCACTGTAGCAACTTTGCTCCATCAGCGGGAGAAGGCGGTTCGACGCCCCTGTAAGCACATGTTTCTCTAATTCCTTTGTTTCAGACAAGCCACTGTGACGTCAGACGCCTTTACGCATACAGCTTTGCGATGCTTAGACAGTAATAACATAATTCATGTTTACATTTCTTTAATTTTCGACGCATTGTCGTTATTCGTGACGCATCAATGACCAATTGATTATATGGCAATGCAATGAAAAAAGCGTGTGGAAAACAGTGTTAATGACAGATTTGAGAAGCACATTTCTTCAATGTTGGCCGCATGGCATTCCTGTGCAGGTGACAATGGTAATTTTTCAAAACGACAAGGATATTTAAACACATGATTATTTGTTTGCTGTGCTCTTTGGCCTCTGCTACAGACCTCATCGAAATGACACTTAGATATCTTAGGGTGTACATATCAAGTCTTCCCAAATGGTCTAGCGGATAGGAATCTGCCTTGTCACGCAAGGCGGCCCGGGTTCGATTCCCGTCTTGGCAAATGATTTTTGTAGAAAAATAAAATGAGTCCCAACGTGTGCAACAGAACAGTTCGAAATCTCGTTACATTTGCATCGTCATGAACATGACTTATATCAGGCTAGCTAATTTTTTCTTTGTTCATTTTAAGTGTAGAAACAATATTTCGTTTGTGAACATTTTTTTCTGCCGTTTTGACAACAGGCTCATTACTAAAGAACACACGGCTGTCTGCTGATTGACGCTTGACTGTAGATTTTCGCTTTGTGTCAAAAGAACTCCCTAACGCACACTTTTTCAAAGTAGGTGAATTCATCAGATCTGTTTGAAACATTGCATTTTATCCATGCACGACGACTACTTAGATACTCGCAGCACAGTTGCCTCATATAAATTGCCCATGAGCGCGGAGCTTGTCTTTGTCACTGTAGCAACTTTGCTCCATCAGCGGGAGAAGGCGGTTCGACGCCCCTGTAAGCACATGTTTATCTAATTCCTTTGTTTCAGGCAAGCCACTGTGACGTCAGACGCCTTTACGCATACAGCTTTGCGATGCTTAGACAGTAATAACATAATTCATGTTTACATTTCTTTAATTTTCGACGCATTGTCGTTATTCGTGACGCATCACTGACCAATTGATTATATGGCAATGCAATGAAAAAAGCGTGTGGAAAACAGTGTTAATGACAGATTTGAGAAGCACATTTCTTCAATGTTGGCCGCATGGCATTCCTGTGCAGGTGACAAAGGTAATTTTTCAAAACGACAAGGATATTTAAACACATGATTATTTGTTTGCTGTGCTCTATGGCCTCTGCTACAGACCTCATCGAAATGACACTTAGATATCTTAGGGTGTACATATCAAGTCTTCCCAAATGGTCTAGCGGATAGGAATCTGCCTTGTCACGCAGGGCGGCCCGGGTTCGATTCCCGTCATGGCAAATTATTTTTGTAGAAAAATAAAATGAGTCCCAACGTGTGCAACAGAACAGTTCGAAATCTCGTTACATTTGCATCGTCATGAACATGACTTATATCAGGCTAGCTAATTTTTTCTTTGTTCATTTTAAGTGTAGAAACAATATTTCGTTTGTGACCATTTTTTTCTGCCGTTTTGACAACAGGCTCATGACTAAAGAACACACGGCTGTCTGCTGATTGACGCTTGACTGTAGATTTTCGCTTTGTGTCAAAAGAACTCCCTAACGCACACTTTTTCAAAGTAGGTGAATTCATCAGATCTGTTTGAAACATTGCATTTTATCCATGCACGACGACTACTTAGATACTCGCAGCACAGTTGCCTCATATAAATTGCCCATGAGCGCGGAGCTTGTCTTTGTCACTGTAGCAACTTTGCTCCATCAGCGGGAGAAGGCGGTTCGACGCCCCTGTAAGCACATGTTTCTCTAATTCCTTTGTTTCAGACAAGCCACTGTGACGTCAGACGCCTTTACGCATACAGCTTTGCGATGCTTAGACAGTAATAACATAATTCATGTTTACATTTCTTTAATTTTCGACGCATTGTCGTTATTCGTGACGCATCAATGACCAATTGATTATATGGCAATGCAATGAAAAAAGCGTGTGGAAAACAGTGTTAATGACAGATTTGAGAAGCACATTTCTTCAATGTTGGCCGCATGGCATTCCTGTGCAGGTGACAATGGTAATTTTTCAAAACGACAAGGATATTTAAACACATGATTATTTGTTTGCTGTGCTCTATGGCCTCTGCTACAGACCTCATCGAAATGACACTTAGATATCTTAGGGTGTACATATCAAGTCTTCCCAAATGGTCTAGCGGATAGGAATCTGCCTTGTAACGCAGGGCGGCCCGGGTTCGATTCCCGTCATGGCAAAGGATTTTTGTAGAAAAATAAAATGAGTCCCAACGTGTGCAACAGAACAGTTCGAAATCTCGTTACATTTGCATCGTCATGAACATGACTTATATCAGGCTAGCTAATTTTTTCTATGTTCATTTTAAGTGTAGAAACAATATTTCGTTTGTGAACATTTTTTTCTGCCGTTTTGACAACAGGCTCATGACTAAAGAACACACGGCTGTCTGCTGATTGACGCTTGACTGTAGATTTTCGCTTTGTGTCAAAAGAACTCCCTAACGCACACTTTTTCAAAGTAGGTGAATTCATCAGATCTGTTTGAAACATTGCATTTTATCCATGCACGACGACTACTTAGATACTCGCAGCACAGTTGCCTCATATAAATTGCCCATGAGCGCGGAGCTTGTCTTTGTCACTGTAGCAACTTTGCTCCATCAGCGGGAGAAGGCGGTTCGACGCCCCTGTAAGCACATGTTTCTCTAATTCCTTTGTTTCAGGCAAGCCACTGTGACGTCAGACGCCTTTACGCATACAGCTTTGCGATGCTTAGACAGTAATAACATAATTCATGTTTACATTTCTTTAATTTTCGACGCATTGTCGTTATTCGTGACGCATCAATGACCAATTGATTATATGGCAATGCAATGAAAAAAGCGTGTGGAAAACAGTGTTAATGACAGATTTGAGAAGCACATTTCTTCAATGTTGGCCGCATGGCATTCCTGTGCAGGTGACAAAGGTAATTTTTCAAAACGACAAGGATATTTAAACACATGATTATTTGTTTGCTGTGCTCTATGGCCTCTGCTACAGACCTCATCGAAATGACACTTAGATATCTTAGGGTGTACATATCAAGTCTTCCCAAATGGTCTAGCGGATAGGAATCTGCCTTGTAACGCAGGGCGGCCCGGGTTTTATTCCCGTCATGGCAAAGGATTTTTGTAGAAAAATAAAATGAGTCCCAACGTGTGCAACAGAACAGTTCGAAATCTCGTTACATTTGCATCGTCATGAACATGACTTATATCAGGCTAGCTAATTTTTTCTTTGTTCATTTTAAGTGTAGAAACAATATTTCGTTTGTGAACATTTTTTTCTGCCGTTTTGACAACAGGCTCATGACTAAAGAACACACGGCTGTCTGCTGATTGACGCTTGACTGTAGATTTTCGCTTTGTGTCAAAAGAACTCCCTAACGCACACTTTTTCAAAGTAGGTGAATTCATCAGATCTGTTTGAAACATTGCATTTTATCCATGCACGACGACTACTTAGATACTCGCAGCACAGTTGCCTCATATAAATTGCCCATGAGCGCGGAGCTTGTCTTTGTCACTGTAGCAACTTTGCTCCATCAGCGGGAGAAGGCGGTTCGACGCCCCTGTAAGCACATGTTTCTCTAATTCCTTTGTTTCAGGCAAGCCACTGTGACGTCAGACGCCTTTACGCATACAGCTTTGCGATGCTTAGACAGTAATAACATAATTCATGTTTACATTTCTTTAATTTTCGACGCATTGTCATTATTCGTGACGCATCAATGACCAATTGATTATATGGCAATGCAATGAAAAAAGCGTGTGGAAAACAGTGTTAATGACAGATTTGAGAAGCACATTTCTTCAATGTTGGCCGCATGGCATTCCTGTGCAGGTGACAAAGGTAATTTTTCAAAACGACAAGGATATTTAAACACATGATTATTTGTTTGCTGTGCTCTATGGCCTCTGCTACAGACCTCATCGAAATGACACTTAGATATCTTAGGGTGTACATATCAAGTCTTCCCAAATGGTCTAGCGGATAGGAATCTGCCTTGTAACGCAGGGCGGCCCGGGTTCGATTCCCGTCATGGCAAAGGATTTTTGTAGAAAAATAAAATGAGTCCCAACGTGTGCAACAGAACAGTTCGAAATCTCGTTACATTTGCATCGTCATGAACATGACTTATATCAGGCTAGCTAATTTTTTCTTTGTTCATTTTAAGTGTAGAAACAATATTTCGTTTGTGAACATTTTTTTCTGCCGTTTTGACAACAGGCTCATGACTAAAGAACACACGGCTGTCTGCTGATTGACGCTTGACTGTAGATTTTCGCTTTGTGTCAAAAGAACTCCCTAACGCACACTTTTTCAAAGTAGGTGAATTCATCAGATCTGTTTGAAACATTGCATTTTATCCATGCACGACGACTACTTAGATACTCGCAGCACAGTTGCCTCATATAAATTGCCCATGAGCGCGGAGCTTGTCTTTGTCACTGTAGCAACTTTGCTCCATCAGCGGGAGAAGGCGGTTCGACGCCCCTGTAAGCACATGTTTCTCTAATTCCTTTGTTTCAGGCAAGCCACTGTGACGTCAGACGCCTTTACGCATACAGCTTTGCGATGCTTAGACAGTAATAACATAATTCATGTTTACATTTCTTTAATTTTCGACGCATTGTCATTATTCGTGACGCATCAATGACCAATTGATTATATGGCAATGCAATGAAAAAAGCGTGTGGAAAACAGTGTTAATGACAGATTTGAGAAGCACATTTCTTCAATGTTGGCCGCATGGCATTCCTGTGCAGGTGACAAAGGTAATTTTTCAAAACGACAAGGATATTTAAACACATGATTATTTGTTTGCTGTGCTCTATGGCCTCTGCTACAGACCTCATCGAAATGACACTTAGATATCTTAGGGTGTACATATCAAGTCTTCCCAAATGGTCTAGCGGATAGGAATCTGCCTTGTAACGCAAGGCGGCCTGGGTTCGATTCCCGTCATGGCAAAGGATTTTTGTAGAAAAATAAAATGAGTCCCAACGTGTGCAACAGAACAGTTCGAAATCTCGTTACATTTGCATCGTCATGAACATGACTTATATCAGGCTAGCTCATTTTTTCTTTGTTCATTTTAAGTGTAGAAACAATATTTCGTTTGTGACCATTTTTTTCTGCCGTTTTGACAACAGGCTCATGACTAAAGAACACACGGCTGTCTGCTGATTGACGCTTGACTGTAGATTTTCGCTTTGTGTCAAAAGAACTTCCTAACGCACACTTTTTCAAAGTAGGTGAATTCATCAGATCTGTTTGAAACATTGCATTTTATCCATGCACGACGACTGCTTAGATACTCGCAGCACAGTTGCCCCATATACATTGCCCATGAGCGCGGAGCTTGACTTTGTCACTGTAGCAACTTTGCTCCATCAGCGGGAGAAGGCGCTTCGACGCCCCTGTAAGCACATGTATCTCTGATTCCTTTGTTTCAGGCAAGCCACTGTGACGTCAGACGCCTTTACGCATACAGCTTTGCGATGCTTAGACAGTAATAACATAATTCATGTTTACATTTCTTTAATTTTCGACGCATTGTCGTTATTCGTGACGCATCAATGACCAATTGATTATATGGCAATGCAATGAAAAAAGCGTGTGGAAAACAGTGTTAATGACAGATTTGAGAAGCACATTTCTTCAATGTTGGCCGCATGGCATTCCTGTGCAGGTGACAATGGTAATTTTTCAAAACGACAAGGATATTTAAACACATGATTATTTGTTTGCTGTGCTCTATGGCCTCTGCTACAGACCTCATCGAAATGACACTTAGATATCTTAGGGTGTACATATCAAGTCTTCCCAAATGGTCTAGCGGATAGGAATCTGCCTTGTCACGCAGGGCGGCCCGGGTTCGATTCCCGTCATGGCAAATGATTTTTGTAGAAAAATAAAATGAGTCCCAACGTGTGCAACAGAACAGTTCAAAATCTCGTTACATTTGCATCGTCATGAACATGACTTATATCAGGCTAGCTAATTTTTTCTTTGTTCATTTTAAGTGTAGAAACAATATTTCGTTTGTGACCATTTTTTTCTGCCGTTTTGACAACAGGCTCATGACTAAAGAACACACGGCTGTCTGCTGATTGACGCTTGACTGTAGATTTTCGCTTTGTGTCAAAAGAACTCCCTAACGCACACTTTTTCAAAGTAGGTGAATTCATCAGATCTGTTTGAAACATTGCATTTTATCCATGCACGACGACTACTTAGATACTCGCAGCACAGTTGCCTCATATACATTGCCCATGAGCGCGGAGCTTGTCTTTGTCACTGTAGCAACTTTGCTCCATCAGCGGGAGAAGGCGCTTCGACGCCCCTGTAAGCACATGTTTCTCTGATTCCTTTGTTTCAGGCAAGCCACTGTGACGTCAGACGCCTTTACGCATACAGCTTTGCGATGCTTAGACAGTAATAACATAATTCATGTTTACATTTCTTTAATTTTCGACGCATTGTCGTTATTCGTGACGCATCAATGACCAATTGATTATATGGCAATGCAATGAAAAAAGCGTGTGGAAAACAGTGTTAATGACAGATTTGAGAAGCACATTTCTTCAATGTTGGCCGCATGGCATTCCTGTGCAGGTGACAAAGGTAATTTTTCAAAACGACAAGGATATTTAAACACATGATTATTTGTTTGCTGTGCTCAATGGCCTCTGCTACAGACCTCATCGAAATGACACTTAGATATCTTAGGGTGTACATATCAAGTCTTCCCAAATGGTCTAGCGGATAGGAATCTGCCTTGTAACGCAAGGCGGCCCGGGTTCGATTCCCGTCATGGCAAAGGATTTTTGTAGAAAAATAAAATGAGTCCCAACGTGTGCAACAGAACAGTTCGAAATCTCGTTACATTTGCATCGTCATGAACATGACTTATATCAGGCTAGCTCATTTTTTCTTTGTTCATTTTAAGTGTAGAAACAATATTTCGTTTGTGACCATTTTTTTCTGCCGTTTTGACAACAGGCTCATGACTAAAGAACACACGGCTGTCTGCTGATTGACGCTTGACTGTAGATTTTCGCTTTGTGTCAAAAGAACTTCTAAACGCACACTTTTTCAAAGTTGGTGAATTCATCAGATCTGTTTGAAACATTGCATTTTATCCATGCACGACGACTGCTTAGATACTCGCAGCACAGTTGCCCCATATACATTGCCCATGAGCGCGGAGCTTGTCTTTGTCACTGTAGCAACTTTGCTCCATCAGCGGGAGAAGGCGCTTCGACGCCCCTGTAAGCACGTTTCTCTGATTCCTTTGTTTCAGGCAAGCCACTGTGACGTCAGACGCCTTTACGCATACAGCTTTGCGATGCTTAGACAGTAATAACATAATTCATGTTTACATTTCTTTAATTTTCGACGCATTGTCGTTATTCGTGACGCATCAATGACCAATTGATTATATGGCAATGCAATGAAAAAAGCGTGTGGAAAACAGTGTTAATGACAGATTTGAGAAGCACATTTCTTCAATGTTGGCCGCATGGCATTCCTGTGCAGGTGACAATGGTAATTTTTCAAAACGACAAGGATATTTAAACACATGATTATTTGTTTGCTGTGCTCTATGGCCTCTGCTACAGACCTCATCGAAATGACACTTAGATATCTTAGGGTGTACATATCAAGTCTTCCCAAATGGTCTAGCGGATAGGAATCTGCCTTGTCACGCAGGGCGGCCCGGGTTCGATTCCCGTCATGGCAAATGATTTTTGTAGAAAAATAAAATGAGTCCCAACGTGTGCAACAGAACAGTTCGAAATCTCGTTACATTTGCATCGTCATGAACATGACTTATATCAGGCTAGCTAATTTTTTCTTTGTTCATTTTAAGTGTAGAAACAATATTTCGTTTGTGACCATTTTTTTCTGCCGTTTTCACAACAGGCTCATGACTAAAGAACACACGGCTGTCTGCTGATTGACGCTTGACTGTAGATTTTCGCTTTGTGTCAAAAGAACTCCCTAACGCACACTTTTTCAAAGTAGGTGAATTCATCAGATCTGTTTGAAACATTGCATTTTATCCATGCACGACGACTACTTAGATACTCGCAGCACAGTTGCCTCATATAAATTGCCCATGAGCGCGGAGCTTGTCTTTGTCACTGTAGCAACTTTGCTCCATCAGCGGGAGAAGGCGGTTCGACGCCCCTGTAAGCACATGTTTCTCTAATTCCTTTGTTTCAGGCAAGCCACTGTGACGTCAGACGCCTTTACGCATACAGCTTTGCGATGCTTAGACAGTAATAACATAATTCATGTTTACATTTCTTTAATTTTCGACGCATTGTCGTTATTCGTGACGCATCAATGACCAATTGATTATATGGCAATGCAATGAAAAAAGCGTGTGGAAAACAGTGTTAATGACAGATTTGAGAAGCACATTTCTTCAATGTTGGCCGCATGGCATTCCTGTGCAGGTGACAATGGTAATTTTTCAAAACGACAAGGATATTTAAACACATGATTATTTGTTTGCTGTGCTCTATGGCCTCTGCTACAGACCTCATCGAAATGACACTTAGATATCTTAGGGTGTACATATCAAGTCTTCCCAAATGGTCTAGCGGATAGGAATCTGCCTTGTCACGCAGGGCGGCCCGGGTTCGATTCCCGTCATGGCAAATGATTTTTGTAGAAAAATAAAATGAGTCCCAACGTGTGCAACAGAACAGTTCGAAATCTCGTTACATTTGCATCGTCATGAACATGACTTATATCAGGCTAGCTAATTTTTTCTTTCTTCATTTTAAGTGTAGAAACAATATTTCGTTTGTGAACATTTTTTTTCTGCCGTTTTGACAACAGGCTCATGACTAAAGAACACACGGCTGTCTGCTGATTGACGCTTGACTGTCGATTTTCGCTTTGTGTCAAAAGAACTCCCTAACGCACACTTTTTCAAAGTAGGTGAATTCATCAGATCTGTTTGAAACATTGCATTTTATCCATGCACGACGACTACTTAGATACTCGCAGCACAGTTGCCTCATATAAATTGCCCATGAGCGCGGAGCTTGTCTTTGTCACTGTAGCAACTTTGCTCCATCAGCGGGAGAAGGCGGTTCGACGCCCCTGTAAGCACATGTTTCTCTAATTCCTTTGTTTCAGGCAAGCCACTGTGACGTCAGACGCCTTTACGCATAAAGCTTTGCGATGCTTAGACAGTAATAACATAATTCATGTTTACATTTCTTTAATTTTCGACGCATTGTCGTTATTCGTGACGCATCAATGACCAATTGATTATATGGCAATGCAATGAAAAAAGCGTGTGGAAAACAGTGTTAATGACAGATTTGAGAAGCACATTTCTTCAATGTTGGCCGCATGGCATTCCTGTGCAGGTGACAATGGTAATTTTTCAAAACGACAAGGATATTTAAACACATGATTATTTGTTTGCTGTGCTCTATGGCCTCTGCTACAGACCTCATCGAAATGACACTTAGATATCTTAGGGTGTACTTATCAAGTCTTCCCAAATGGTCTAGCGGATAGGCATCTACCTTGTAACGCAGGGCGGCCCGGGTTCGATTCCCGTCATGGCAAATGTTTTTTGTAGAAAAATAAAATGAGTCCCAACGTGTGCAACAGAACAGTTCGAAATCTCGTTACATTTGCATCGTCATGAACATGACTTATATCAGGCTAGCTAATTTTTTCTTTCTTCATTTTAAGTGTAGAAACAATATTTCGTTTGTGAACATTTTTTTTCTGCCGTTTTGACAACAGGCTCATGACTAAAGAACACACGGCTGTCTGCTGATTGACGCTTGACTGTCGATTTTCGCTTTGTGTCAAAAGAACTCCCTAACGCACACTTTTTCAAAGTAGGTGAATTCATCAGATCTGTTTGAAACATTGCATTTTATCCATGCACGACGACTACTTAGATACTCGCAGCACAGTTGCCTCATATAAATTGCCCATGAGCGCGGAGCTTGTCTTTGTCACTGTAGCAACTTTGCTCCATCAGCGGGAGAAGGCGGTTCGACGCCCCTGTAAGCACATGTTTCTCTAATTCCTTTGTTTCAGGCAAGCCACTGTGACGTCAGACGCCTTTACGCATAAAGCTTTGCGATGCTTAGACAGTAATAACATAATTCATGTTTACATTTCTTTAATTTTCGACGCATTGTCGTTATTCGTGACGCATCAATGACCAATTGATTATATGGCAATGCAATGAAAAAAGCGTGTGGAAAACAGTGTTAATGACAGATTTGAGAAGCACATTTCTTCAATGTTGGCCGCATGGCATTCCTGTGCAGGTGACAATGGTAATTTTTCAAAACGACAAGGATATTTAAACACATGATTATTTGTTTGTTGTGTTCTATGGCCTCTGCTACAGACCTCATCGTAATGACACTTAGATATCTTAGGGTGTACTTATCAAGTCTTCCCAAATGGTCTAGCGGATAGGCATCTACCTTGTAACGCAGGGCGGCCCGGGTTCGATTCCCGTCATGGCAAATGTTTTTTGTAGAAAAATAAAATGAGTCCCAACGTGTGCAACAGAACAGTTCGAAATCTCGTTACATTTGCATCGTCATGAACATGACTTATATCAGGCTAGCTAATTTTTTCTTTGTTCATTTTAAGTGTAGAAACAATATTTCGTTTATGAACATTTTTTTCTGCCGTTTTGACAACAGGCTCATGACTAAAGAACACACGGCTGTCTGCTGATTGACGCTTGACTGTAGATTTTCGCTTTGTGTCAAAAGAACTTCCTAACGCACACTTTTTCAAAGTAGGTGAATTCATCAGATCTGTTTGAAACATTGCATTTTATCCATGCACGACGACTGCTTAGATACTCGCAGCACAGTTGCCCCATATAAATTGCCCATGAGCGTGGAGCTTGTCTTTGTCACTGTAGCAACTTTGCTCCATCAGCGGGAGAATGCGGTTCGACGCCCCTGTAAGCACATGTTTCTCTAATTCCTTTGTTTCAGGCAAGCCACTGTGACGTCAGACGCCTTTACGCATACAGCTTTGCGATGCTTAGACAGTAATAACATAATTCATGTTTACATTTCTTTAATTTTCGACGCATTGTCGTTATTCGTGACGCATCAATGACCAATTGATTATATGGCAATGCAATGAAAAAAGCGTGTGGAAAACAGTGTTAATGACAGATTTGAGAAGCACATTTTTTCAATGTTGGCCGCATGGCATTCCTGTGCAGGTGACAATGGTAATTTTTCAAAACGACAAGGATATTTAAACACATGATTATTTGTTTGCTGTGCTCTATGGCCTCTGCTACAGACCTCATCGAAATGACACTTAGATATCTTAGGGTGTACTTATCAAGTCTTCCCAAATGGTCTAGCGGATAGGCATCTACCTTGTAACGCAGGGCGGCCCGGGTTCGATTCCCGTCATGGCAAATGTTTTTTGTAGAAAAATAAAATGAGTCCCAACGTGTGCAACAGAACAGTTCGAAATCTCGTTACATTTGCATCGTCATGAACATGACTTATATTAGGCTAGCTAATTTTTTCTTTGTTCATTTTAAGTGTAGAAACAATATTTCGTTTGTGAACATTTTTTTCTGCCGTTTTGACAACAGGCTCATGACTAAAGAACACACGGCTGTCTGCTGATTGACGCTTGACTGTAGATTTTCGCTTTGTGTCAAAAGAACTCCCTAACGCACACTTTTTCAAAGTAGGTGAATTCATCAGATCTGTTTGAAACATTGCATTTTATCCATGCACGACGACTACTTAGATACTCGCAGCACAGTTGCCTCATATAAATTGCCCATGAGCGCGGAGCTTGTCTTTGTCACTGTAGCAACTTTGCTCCATCAGCGGGAGAAGGGGGTTCGACGCCCCTGTAAGCACATGTTTCTCTAATTCCTTTGTTTCAGGCAAGCCACTGTGACGTCAGACGCCTTTACGCATACAGCTTTGCGATGCTTAGACAGTAATAACATAATTCATGTTTACATTTCTTTAATTTTCGACGCATTGTCGTTATTCGTGACGCATCAATGACCAATTGATTATATGGCAATGCAATGAAAAAAGCGTGTGGAAAACAGTGTTAATGACAGATTTGAGAAGCACATTTCTTCAATGTTGGCCGCATGGCATTCCTGTGCAGGTGACAATGGTAATTTTTCAAAACGACAAGGATATTTAAACACATGATTATTTGTTTGCTGTGCTCTATGGCCTCTGCTACAGACCTCATCGAAATGACACTTAGATATCTTAGGGTGTACTTATCAAGTCTTCCCAAATGGTCTAGCGGATAGGCATCTACCTTGTAACGCAGGGCGGCCCGGGTTCGATTCCCGTCATGGCAAATGTTTTTTGTAGAAAAATAAAATGAGTCCCAACGTGTGCAACAGAACAGTTCGAAATCTCGTTACATTTGCATCGTCATGAACATGACTTATATCAGGTTAGCTAATTTTTTCTTTGTTCATTTTAAGTGTAGAAACAATATTTCGTTTGTGAACATTTTTTTCTGCCGTTTTGACAACAGGCTCATGACTAAAGAACACACGGCTGTCTGCTGATTGACGCTTGACTGTAGATTTTCGCTTTGTGTCAAAAGAACTTCCTAACGCACACTTTTTCAAAGTAGGTGAATTCATCAGATCTGTTTGAAACATTGCATTTTATCCATGCACGACGACTGCTTAGATACTCGCAGCACAGTTGCCCCATATACATTGCCCATGAGCGCGGAGCTTGTCTTTGTCACTGTAGCAACTTTGCTCCATCAGCGGGAGAAGGCGCTTCGACGCCCCTGTAAGCACATGTTTCTCTGATTCCTTTGTTTCAGGCAAGCCACTGTGACGTCAGACGCCTTTACGCATACAGCTTTGCGATGCTTAGACAGTAATAACATAATTCATGTTTACATTTCTTTAATTTTCAACGCATTGTCGTTATTCGTGACGCATCAATGACCAATTGATTATATGGCAATGCAATGAAAAAAGCGTGTGGAAAACAGAGTTAATGACAGATTTGAGAAGCACATTTCTTCAATGTTGGCCGCATGGCATTCCTGTGCAGGTGACAATGGTAATTTTTCAAAACGACAAGGATATTTCAACACATGATTATTTGTTTGCTGTGCTCTATGGCCTCTGCTACAGACCTCATCGAAATGACACTTAGATATCTTAGGGTGTACATGTCAAGTCTTCCCAAATGGTCTAGCGGATAGGAATCTGCCTTGTAACGCAGGGTGGCCCGGGTTCGATTCCCGTCATGGCAAAGGATTTTTGTAGAAAAATAAAATGAGTCCCAACGTGTGCAACAGAACAGTTCGAAATCTCGTTACATTTGCATCGTCATGAACATGACTTATATCAGGCTAGCTAATTTTTTCTTTGTTCATTTTAAGTGTAGAAACAATATTTCGTTTGTGAACATTTTTTTCTGCCGTTTTGACAACAGGCTCATGACTAAAGAACACACGGCTGTCTGCTGATTGACGCTTGACTGTAGATTTTCGCTTTGTGTCAAAAGAACTCCCTAACGCACACTTTTTCAAAGTAGGTGAATTCATCAGATCTGTTTGAAACATTGCATTTTATCCATGCACGACGACTACTTAGATACTCGCAGCACAGTTGCCTCATATAAATTGCCCATGAGCGCGGAGCTTGTCTTTGTCACTGTAGCAACTTTGCTCCATCAGCGGGAGAAGGCGGTTCGACGCCCCTGAAAACACATGTTTCTCTAATTCCTTTGTTTCAGGCAAGCCACTGTGACGTCAGACGCCTTTACGCATACAGCTTTGCGATGCTTAGACAGTAATAACATAATTCATGTTTACATTTCTTTAATTTTCGACGCATTGTCGTTATTCGTGACGCATCAATGACCAATTGATTATTTGGCAATGCAATGAAAAAAGCGTGTGGAAAACAGTGTTAATGACAGATTTGAGAAGCACATTTCTTCAATGTTGGACGCATGGCATTCCTGTGCAGGTGACAATGGTAATTTTTCAAAACGACAAGAATATTTAAACACATGATTATTTGTTTGCTGTGCTCTATGGCCTCTGCTACAGACCTCATCGAAATGACACTTAGATATCTTAGGGTGTACATATCAAATCTTCCCAAATGGTCTAGCGGATAGGCATCTACCTTGTAACGCAGGGCGGCCCGGGTTCGATTCCCGTCATGGCAAATGTTTTTTGTAGAAAAATAAAATGAGTCCCAACGTGTGCAACAGAACAGTTCGAAATCTCGTTACATTTGCATCGTCATGAACATGACTTATATCAGGCTAGCTAATTTTTTCTTTGTTCATTTTAAGTGTAGAAACAATATTTCGTTTGTGAACATTTTTTTCTGCCGTTTTGACAACAGGCTCATGACTAAAGAACACACGGCTGTCTGCTGATTGACGCTTGACTGTAGATTTTCGCTTTGTGTCAAAAGAACTTCCTAACGCACACTTTTTCAAAGTAGGTGAATTCATCAGATCTGTTTGAAACATTGCATTTTATCCATGCACGACGACTGCTTAAATACTCGCACCACAGTTGCCCCATATAAATTGCCCATGAGCGCGGAGCTTGTCTTTGTCACTGTAGCAACTTTGCTCCATCAGCGGGAGAAGGCGGTTCGACGCCCCTGTAAGCACATGTTTCTCTAATTCCTTTGTTTCAGGCAAGCCACTGTGACGTCAGACGCCTTTACGCATACAGCTTTGCGATGCTTAGACAGTAATAACATAATTCATGTTTACATTTCTTTAATTTTCGACGCATTGTCGTTATTCGTGACGCATCAATGACCAATTGATTATATGGCAATGCAATGAAAAAAGCGTGTGGAAAACAGTGTTAATGACAGATTTGAGAAGCACATTTCTTCAATGTTGGCCGCATGGCATTCCTGTGCAGGTGACAATGGTAATTTTTCAAAACGACAAGGATATTTCAACACATGATTATTTGTTTGCTGTGCTCTATGGCCTCTGCTACAGACCTCATCGAAATGACACTTAGATATCTTAGGGTGTACATATCAAGTCTTCCCAAATGGTCTAGCGGATAGGCATCTACCTTGTAACGCAGGGCGGCCCGGGTTCGATTCCCATCATGGCAAATGTTTTTTGTAGAAAAATAAAATGAGTCCCAACGTGTGCAACAGAACAGTTCGAAATCTCGTTACATTTGCATCGTCATGAACATGACTTATATCAGGCTAGCTAATTTTTTCTTTGTTCATTTTAAGTGTAGAAACAATATTTCGTTTGTGAACATTTTTTTCTGTCGTTTTGACAACAGGCTCATTACTAAAGAACACACGGCTGTCTGCTGATTGACGCTTGACTGTAGATTTTCGCTTTGTGTCAAAAGAACTTCCTAACGCACACTTTTTCAAAGTAGGTGAATTCATCAGATCTGTTTGAAACATTGCATTTTATCCATGCACGACGACTACTTAGATACTCGCAGCACAGTTGCCTCATATAAATTGCCCATGAGCGCGGAGCTTGTCTTTGTCACTGTAGCAACTTTGCTCCATCAGCGGGAGAAGGCGGTTCGACGCCCCTGTAAGCACATGTTTCTCTAATTCCTTTGTTTCAGGCAAGCCACTGTGACGTCAGACGCCTTTACGCATACAGCTTTGCGATGCTTAGACAGTAATAACATAATTCATGTTTACATTTCTTTAATTTTTGACGCATTGTCGTTATTCGTGACGCATCAATGACCAATTGATTATATGGCAATGCAATGAAAAAAGCGTGTGGAAAACAGTGTTAATGACAGATTTGAGAAGCACATTTCTTCAATGTTGGCCGCATGGCATTCCTGTGCAGGTGACAATGGTAATTTTTCAAAACGACAAGGATATTTAAACACATGATTATTTGTTTGCTGTGCTCTATGGCCTCTGCTACAGACCTCATCGAAATGACACTTAGATATCTTAGGGTGTACATATCAAGTCTTCCCAAATGGTCTAGCGGATAGGAATCTGCCTTGTAACGCAGGGCGGCCCGGGTTCGATTCCTGTCTTGGCAAAGGATTTTTGTAGAAAAATAAAATGAGTCCCAACTTGTGCAACAGAACAGTTCGATATCTCGTTACATTTGCATCGTCATGAACATGACTTATATCAGGCTAGCTAATTTTTTCTTTGTTCATTTTAAGTGTAGAAACAATATTTCGTTTGTGAACATTTTTTTCTGCCGTTTTGACAACAGGCTCATTACTGAAGAACACACGACTGTCTGCTGATTGACGCTTGACTGTAGATTTTCGCTTTGTGTCAAAAGAACTCCCTAACGCACACTTTTTCAAAGTAGGTGAATTCATCAGATCTGTTTGAAACATTGCATTTTATCCATGCACGACGACTACTTAGATACTCGCAGCACAGTTGCCTCATATAAATTGCCCATGAGCGCGGAGCTTGTCTTTGTCACTGTAGCAACTTTGCTCCATCAGCGGGAGAAGGCGGTTCGACGCCCCTGTAAGCACATGTTTCTCTAATTCCTTTGTTTCAGGCAAGCCACTGTGACGTCAGACGCCTTTACGCATACAGCTTTGCGATGCTTAGACAGTAATAACATAATTCATGTTTACATTTCTTTAATTTTCGACGCATTGTCGTTATTCGTGACGCATCAATGACCAATTGATTATATGGCAATGCAATGAAAAAAGCGTGTGGAAAACAGTGTTAATGACAGATTTGAGAAGCACATTTCTTCAATGTTGGCCGCAGGGCATTCCTGTGCAGGTGACAATGGTAATTTTTCAAAACGACAAGGATATTTAAACACATGATTATTTGTTTGCTGTGCTCTATGGCCTCTGCTACAGACCTCATCGAAATGACACTTAGATATCTTAGGGTGTACATATCAAGTCTTCCCAAATGGTCTAGCGGATAGGAATCTGCCTTGTCACGCAGGGCGGCCCGGGTTCGATTCCCGTCATGGCAAAGGATTTTTGTAGAAAAATAAAATGAGTCCCAACGTGTGCAACAGAACAGTTCGAAATCTCGTTACATTTGCATCGTCATGAACATGACTTATATCAGGCTAGCTAATTTTTTCTTTGTTCATTTTAAGTGTAGAAACAATATTTCGTTTGTGAACATTTTCTTCTGCCGTTTTGACAACAGGCTCATTACTAAAGAACACACGGCTGTCTGCTGATTGACGCTTGACTGTAGATTTTCGCTTTGTGTCAAAAGAACTCCCTAACGCACACTTTTTCAAAGGAGGTGAATTCATCAGATCTGTTTGAAACATTGCATTTTATCCATGCACGACGACTACTTAGATACTCGCAGCACAGTTGCCTCATATAAATTGCCCATGAGCGCGGAGCTTGTCTTTGTCACTGTAGCAACTTTGCTCCATCAGCGGGAGAAGGCGCTTCGACGCCCCTGTAAGCACATGTTTCTCGAATTCCTTTGTTTCAGGCAAGCCACTGTGACGTCAGACGCCTTTACGCATACAGCTTTGCGATGCTTAGACAGTAATAACATAATTCATGTTTACATTTCTTTAATTTTCGACGCATTGTCGTTATTCGTGACGCATCAATGACCAATTGATTATATGGCAATGCAATGAAAAAAGCGTGTGGAAAACAGTGTTAATGACAGATTTGAGAAGCACATTTCTTCAATGTTGGCCCCATGGCATTCCTGTGCAGGTGACAATGGTAATTTTTCAAAACGACAAGGATATTTAAACACATGATTATTTGTTTGCTGTGCTCTATGGCCTCTGCTACAGACCTCATCGAAATGACACTTAGATATCTTAGGGTGTACATATCAAGTCTTCCCAAATGGTCTAGCGGATAGGCATCTACCTTGTAACGCAGGGCGGCCCGGGTTCGATTCCCGTCATGGCAAATGTTTTTTGTAGAAAAATAAAATGAGTCCCAACGTGTGCAACAGAACAGTTCGAAATCTCGTTACATTTGCATCGTCATGAACATGACTTATATCAGGCTAGCTCATTTTTTCTTTGTTCATTTTAAGTGTAGAAACAATATTTCGTTTGTGACCATTTTTTTCTGCCGTTTTGACAACAGGCTCATGACTAAAGAACACACGGCTGTCTGCTGATTGACGCTTGACTGTAGATTTTCGCTTTGTGTCAAAAGAACTTCCTAACGCACACTTTTTCAAAGTAGGTGAATTCATCAGATCTGTTTGAAACATTGCATTTTATCCATGCACGACGACTGCTTAGATACTCGCAGCACAGTTGCCCCATATAAATTGCCCATGAGCGCGGAGCTTGTCTTTGTCACTGTAGCAACTTTGCTCCATCAGCGGGAGAAGGCGCTTCGACGCCCCTGTAAGCACATGTTTCTCTGATTCCTTTGTTTCAGGCAAGCCACTGTGACGTCAGACGCCTTTACGCATACAGCTTTGCGATGCTTAGACAGTAATAACATAATTCATGTTTACATTTCTTTAATTTTCGACGCATTGTCATTATTCGTGACGCATCAATGACCAATTGATTATATGGCAATGCAATGAAAAAAGCGTGTGGAAAACAGTGTTAATGACAGATTTGAGAAGCAGATTTCTTCAATGTTGGCCGCATGGCATTCCTGTGCAGGTGACAATGGTAATTTTTCAAAACGACAAGGATATTTAAACACATGATTATTTGTTTGCTGTGCTCTATGGCCTCTGCTACAGACCTCATCGAAATGACACTTAGATATCTTAGGGTGTACATATCAAGTCTTCCCAAATGGTCTAGCGGATAGGCATCTACCTTGTAACGCAGGGCGGCCCGGGTTCGATTCCCGTCATGGCAAATGTTTTTTGTAGAAAAATAAAATGAGTCCCAACGTGTGCAACAGAACAGTTCGAAATCTCGTTACATTTGCATCGTCATGAACATGACTTATATCAGGCTAGCTAATTTTTTCTTTGTTCATTTTAAGTGTAGAAACAATATTTCGTTTGTGAACATTTTCTTCTGCCGTTTTGACAACAGGCTCATTACTAAAGAACACACGGCTGTCTGCTGATTGACGCTTGACTGTAGATTTTCGCTTTGTGTCAAAAGAACTCCCTAACGCACACTTTTTCAAAGTAGGTGAATTCATCAGATCTGTTTGAAACATTGCATTTTATCCATGCACGACGACTACTTAGATACTCGCAGCACAGTTGCCCTATATAAATTGCCCATGAGCGCGGAGCTTGTCTTTGTCACTGTAGCAACTTTGCTCCATCAGCGGGAGAATGCGGTTCGACGCCCCTGTAAGCACATGTTTCTCTAATTCCTTTGTTTCAGGCAAGCCACTGTGACGTCAGACGCCTTTACGCATACAGCTTTGCGATGCTTAGACAGTAATAACATAATTCATGTTTACATTTCTTTAATTTTCGACGCATTGTCATTATTCGTGACGCATCAATGACCAATTGATTATATGGCAATGCAATGAAAAAAGCGTGTGGAAAACAGTGTTAATGACAGATTTGAGAAGCACATTTCTTCAATGTTGGCCGCATGGCATTCCTGTGCAGGTGACAATGGTAATTTTTCAAAACGACAAGGATATTTAAACACATGATTATTTGTTTGCTGTGCTCTATGGCCTCTGCTACAGACCTCATCGAAATGACACTTAGATATCTTAGGGTGTACATATCAAGTTTTCCCAAATGGTCTAGCGGATAGGTATCTAACTTGTAACGCAGGGCGGCCCGGGTTCGATTCCCGTCATGGCAAATGTTTTTTGTAGAAAAATAAAATGAGTCCCAACGTGTGCAACAGAACAGTTCGAAATCTCGTTACATTTGCATCGTCATGAACATGACTTATATCAGGCTAGCTCATTTTTTCTTTGTTCATTTTAAGTGTAGAAACAATATTTCGTTTGTGACCATTTTTTTCTGCCGTTTTGACAACAGGCTCATGACTAAAGAACACACGGCTGTCTGCTGATTGACGCTTGACTGTAGATTTTCGCTTTGTGTCAAAAGAACTTCCTAACGCACACTTTTTCAAAGTAGGTGAATTCATCAGATCTGTTTGAAACATTGCATTTTATCCATGCACGACGACTGCTTAGATACTCGCAGCACAGTTGCCCCATATAAATTGCCCATGAGCGCGGAGCTTGTCTTTGTCACTGTAGCAACTTTGCTCCATCAGCGGGAGAAGGCGGTTCGACGCCCCTGTAAGCACATGTTTCTCTAATTCCTTTGTTTCAGGCAAGCCACTGTGACGTCAGACGCCTTTACGCATTCAGCTTTGCGATGCTTAGACAGTAATAACATAATTCATGTTTACATTTCTTTAATTTTCGACGCATTGTCGTTATTCGTGACGCATCAATGACCAATTGATTATATGGCAATGCAATGAAAAAAGCGTGTGGAAAACAGTGTTAATGACAGATTTGAGAAGCACATTTCTTCAATGTTGGCTGCAGGGCATTCCTGTGCAGGTGACAATGGTAATTTTTCAAAACGACAAGGATATTTAAACACATGATTATTTGTTTGCTGTGCTCTATGGCCTCTGCTACAGACCTCATCGAAATGACACTTAGATATCTTAGGGTGTACATGTCAAGTCTTCCCAAATGGTCTAGCGGATAGGAATCTGCCTTGTCACGCAGGGTGGCCCGGGTTCGATTCCCGTCATGGCAAAGGATTTTTGTAGAAAAATAAAATGAGTCCCAACGTGTGCAACAGAACAGTTCGAAATCTCGTTACATTTGCATCGTCATGAACATGACTTATATCAGGCTAGCTAATTTTTTCTTTGTTCATTTTAAGTGTAGAAACAATATTTCGTTTGTGAACATTTTCTTCTGCCGTTTTGACAACAGGCTCATTACTAAAGAACACACGGCTGTCTGCTGATTGACGCTTGACTGTAGATTTTCGCTTTGTGTCAAAAGAACTCCCTAACGCACACTTTTTCAAAGTAGGTGAATTCATCAGATCTGTTTGAAACATTGCATTTTATCCATGCACGACGACTACTTAGATACTCGCAGCACAGTTGCCTCATATAAATTGCCCATGAGCGCGGAGCTTGTCTTTGTCACTGTAGCAACTTTGCTCCATCAGCGGGAGAATGCGGTTCGACGCCCCTGTAAGCACATGTTTCTCTAATTCCTTTGTTTCAGGCAAGCCACTGTGACGTCAGACGCCTTTACGCATACAGCTTTGCGATGCTTAGACAGTAATAACATAATTCATGTTTACATTTCTTTAATTTTCGACGCATTGTCATTATTCGTGACGCATCAATGACCAATTGATTATATGGCAATGCAATGAAAAAAGCGTGTGGAAAACAGTGTTAATGACAGATTTGAGAAGCACATTTCTTCAATGTTGGCCGCATGGCATTCCTGTGCAGGTGACAATGGTAATTTTTCAAAACGACAAGGATATTTAAACACATGATTATTTGTTTGCTGTGCTCTATGGCCTCTGCTACAGACCTCATCGAAATGACACTTAGATATCTTAGGGTGTACATATCAAGTTTTCCCAAATGGTCTAGCGGATAGGTATCTAACTTGTAACGCAGGGCGGCCCGGGTTCGATTCCCGTCATGGCAAATGTTTTTTGTAGAAAAATAAAATGAGTCCCAACGTGTGCAACAGAACAGTTCGAAATCTCGTTACATTTGCATCGTCATGAACATGACTTATATCAGGCTAGCTCATTTTTTCTTTGTTCATTTTAAGTGTAGAAACAATATTTCGTTTGTGACCATTTTTTTCTGCCGTTTTGACAACAGGCTCATGACTAAAGAACACACGGCTGTCTGCTGATTGACGCTTGACTGTAGATTTTCGCTTTGTGTCAAAAGAACTTCCTAACGCACACTTTTTCAAAGTAGGTGAATTCATCAGATCTGTTTGAAACATTGCATTTTATCCATGCACGACGACTGCTTAGATACTCGCAGCACAGTTGCCCCATATAAATTGCCCATGAGCGCGGAGCTTGTCTTTGTCACTGTAGCAACTTTGCTCCATCAGCGGGAGAAGGCGGTTCGACGCCCCTGTAAGCACATGTTTCTCTAATTCCTTTGTTTCAGGCAAGCCACTGTGACGTCAGACGCCTTTACGCATTCAGCTTTGCGATGCTTAGACAGTAATAACATAATTCATGTTTACATTTCTTTAATTTTCGACGCATTGTCGTTATTCGTGACGCATCAATGACCAATTGATTATATGGCAATGCAATGAAAAAAGCGTGTGGAAAACAGTGTTAATGACAGATTTGAGAAGCACATTTCTTCAATGTTGGCTGCAGGGCATTCCTGTGCAGGTGACAATGGTAATTTTTCAAAACGACAAGGATATTTAAACACATGATTATTTGTTTGCTGTGCTCTATGGCCTCTGCTACAGACCTCATCGAAATGACACTTAGATATCTTAGGGTGTACATGTCAAGTCTTCCCAAATGGTCTAGCGGATAGGAATCTGCCTTGTCACGCAGGGTGGCCCGGGTTCGATTCCCGTCATGGCAAAGGATTTTTGTAGAAAAATAAAATGAGTCCCAACGTGTGCAACAGAACAGTTCGAAATCTCGTTACATTTGCATCGTCATGAACATGACTTATATCAGGCTAGCTAATTTTTTCTTTGTTCATTTTAAGTGTAGAAACAATATTTCGTTTGTGAACATTTTTTTCTGCCGTTTTGACAACAGGCTCATTACTAAAGAACACACGACTGTCTGCTGATTGACGCTTGACTGTAGATTTTCGCTTTGTGTCAAAAGAACTTCCTAACGCACACTTTTTCAAAGTAGGTGAATTCATCAGATCTGTTTGAAACATTGCATTTTATCCATGCACGACGACTGCTTAGATACTCGCAGCACAGTTGCCCCATATAAATTGCCCATGAGCGCGGAGCTTGTCTTTGTCACTGTAGCAACTTTGCTCCATCAGCGGGAGAAGGCGGTTCGACGCCCCTGTAAGCACATGTTTCTCTAATTCCTTTGTTTCAGGCAAGCCACTGTGACGTCAGACGCCTTTACGCATACAGCTTTGCGATGCTTAGACAGTAATAACATAATTCATGTTTACATTTCTTTAATTTTCGACGCATTGTCGTTATTCGTGACGCATCAATGACCAATTGATTATATGGCAATGCAATGAAAAAAGCGTGTGGAAAACAGTGTTAATGACAGATTTGAGAAGCACATTTCTTCAATGTTGGCCGCAGGGCATTCCTGTGCAGGTGACAATGGTAATTTTTCAAAACGACAAGGATATTTAAACACATGATTATTTGTTTGCTGTGCTCTATGGCCTCTGCTACAGACCTCATCGAAATGACACTTAGATATCTTAGGGTGTACATATCAAGTCTTCCCAAATGGTCTAGCGGATAGGTATCTAACTTGTAACGCAGGGCGGCCCGGGTTCGATTCCCGTCATGGCAAATGTTTTTTGTAGAAAAATAAAATGAGTCCCAACGTGTGCAACAGAACAGTTCGAAATCTCGTTACATTTGCATCGTCATGAACATGACTTATATCAGGCTAGCTCATTTTTTCTTTGTTCATTTTAAGTGTAGAAACAATATTTCGTTTGTGACCATTTTTTTCTGCCGTTTTGACAACAGGCTCATGACTAAAGAACACACGGCTGTCTGCTGATTGACGCTTGACTGTAGATTTTCGCTTTGTGTCAAAAGAACTTCCTAACGCACACTTTTTCAAAGTAGGTGAATTCATCAGATCTGTTTGAAACATTGCATTTTATCCATGCACGACGACTGCTTAGATACTCGCAGCACAGTTGCCCCATATAAATTGCCCATGAGCGCGGAGCTTGTCTTTGTCACTGTAGCAACTTTGCTCCATCAGCGGGAGAAGGCGGTTCGACGCCCCTGTAAGCACATGTTTCTCTAATTCCTTTGTTTCAGGCAAGCCACTGTGACGTCAGACGCCTTTACGCATTCAGCTTTGCGATGCTTAGACAGTAATAACATAATTCATGTTTACATTTCTTTAATTTTCGACGCATTGTCGTTATTCGTGACGCATCAATGACCAATTGATTATATGGCAATGCAATGAAAAAAGCGTGTGGAAAACAGTGTTAATGACAGATTTGAGAAGCACATTTCTTCAATGTTGGCTGCAGGGCATTCCTGTGCAGGTGACAATGGTAATTTTTCAAAACGACAAGGATATTTAAACACATGATTATTTGTTTGCTGTGCTCTATGGCCTCTGCTACAGACCTCATCGAAATGACACTTAGATATCTTAGGGTGTACATGTCAAGTCTTCCCAAATGGTCTAGCGGATAGGAATCTGCCTTGTCACGCAGGGTGGCCCGGGTTCGATTCCCGTCATGGCAAAGGATTTTTGTAGAAAAATAAAATGAGTCCCAACGTGTGCAACAGAACAGTTCGAAATCTCGTTACATTTGCATCGTCATGAACATGACTTATATCAGGCTAGCTAATTTTTTCTTTGTTCATTTTAAGTGTAGAAACAATATTTCGTTTGTGAACATTTTTTTCTGCCGTTTTGACAACAGGCTCATTACTAAAGAACACACGACTGTCTGCTGATTGACGCTTGACTGTAGATTTTCGCTTTGTGTCAAAAGAACTTCCTAACGCACACTTTTTCAAAGTAGGTGAATTCATCAGATCTGTTTGAAACATTGCATTTTATCCATGCACGACGACTGCTTAGATACTCGCAGCACAGTTGCCCCATATAAATTGCCCATGAGCGCGGAGCTTGTCTTTGTCACTGTAGCAACTTTGCTCCATCAGCGGGAGAAGGCGGTTCGACGCCCCTGTAAGCACATGTTTCTCTAATTCCTTTGTTTCAGGCAAGCCACTGTGACGTCAGACGCCTTTACGCATACAGCTTTGCGATGCTTAGACAGTAATAACATAATTCATGTTTACATTTCTTTAATTTTCGACGCATTGTCGTTATTCGTGACGCATCAATGACCAATTGATTATATGGCAATGCAATGAAAAAAGCGTGTGGAAAACAGTGTTAATGACAGATTTGAGAAGCACATTTCTTCAATGTTGGCCGCAGGGCATTCCTGTGCAGGTGACAATGGTAATTTTTCAAAACGACAAGGATATTTAAACACATGATTATTTGTTTGCTGTGCTCTATGGCCTCTGCTACAGACCTCATCGAAATGACACTTAGATATCTTAGGGTGTACATATCAAGTCTTCCCAAATGGTCTAGCGGATAGGAATCTGCCTTGTCACGCAGGGCGGCCCGGGTTCGATTCCCGTCATGGCAAAGGATTTTTGTAGAAAAATAAAATGAGTCCCAACGTGTGCAACAGAACAGTTCGAAATCTCGTTACATTTGCATCGTCATGAACATGACTTATATCAGGCTAGCTAATTTTTTCTTTGTTCATTTTAAGTGTAGAAACAATATTTCGTTTGTGAACATTTTTTTCTGCCGTTTTGACAACAGGCTCATTACTAAAGAACACACGACTGTCTGCTGATTGACGCTTGACTGTAGATTTTCGCTTTGTGTCAAAAGAACTTCCTAACGCACACTTTTTCAAAGTAGGTGAATTCATCAGATCTGTTTGAAACATTGCATTTTATCCATGCACGACGACTGCTTAGATACTCGCAGCACAGTTGCCCCATATAAATTGCCCATGAGCGCGGAGCTTGTCTTTGTCACTGTAGCAACTTTGCTCCATCAGCGGGAGAAGGTGGTTCGACGCCCCTGTAAGCACATGTTTCTCTAATTCCTTTGTTTCAGGCAAGCCACTGTGACGTCAGACGCCTTTACGCATACAGCTTTGCGATGCTTAGACAGTAATAACATAATTCATGTTTACATTTCTTTAATTTTCGACGCATTGTCGTTATTCGTGACGCATCAATGACCAATTGATTATATGGCAATGCAATGAAAAAAGCGTGTGGAAAACAGTGTTAATGACAGATTTGAGAAGCACATTTCTTCAATGTTGGCTGCAGGGCATTCCTGTGCAGGTGACAATGGTAATTTTTCAAAACGACAAGGATATTTAAACACATGATTATTTGTTTGCTGTGCTCTATGGCCTCTGCTACAGACCTCATCGAAATGACACTTAGATATCTTAGGGTGTACATATCAAGTCTTCCCAAATGGTCTAGCGGATAGGAATCTGCCTTGTCACGCAGGGCGGCCCGGGTTCGATTCCCGTCATGGCAAAGGATTTTTGTAGAAAAATAAAATGAGTCCCAACGTGTGCAACAGAACAGTTCGAAATCTCGTTACATTTGCATCGTCATGAACATGACTTATATCAGGCTAGCTAATTTTTTCTTTGTTCATTTTAAGTGTAGAAACAATATTTCGTTTGTGAACATTTTCTTCTGCCGTTTTGACAACAGGCTCATTACTAAAGAACACACGGCTGTCTGCTGATTGACGCTTGACTGTAGATTTTCGCTTTGTGTCAAAAGAACTCCCTAACGCACACTTTTTCAAAGTAGGTGAATTCATCAGATCTGTTTGAAACATTGCATTTTATCCATGCACGACGACTACTTAGATACTCGCAGCACAGTTGCCTCATATAAATTGCCCATGAGCGCGGAGCTTGTCTTTGTCACTGTAGCAACTTTGCTCCATCAGCGGGAGAATGCGGTTCGACGCCCCTGTAAGCACATGTTTCTCTAATTCCTTTGTTTCAGGCAAGCCACTGTGACGTCAGACGCCTTTACGCATACAGCTTTGCGATGCTTAGACAGTAATAACATAATTCATGTTTACATTTCTTTAATTTTCGACGCATTGTCATTATTCGTGACGCATCAATGACCAATTGATTATATGGCAATGCAATGAAAAAAGCGTGTGGAAAACAGTGTTAATGACAGATTTGAGAAGCACATTTCTTCAATGTTGGCCGCATGGCATTCCTGTGCAGGTGACAATGGTAATTTTTCAAAACGACAAGGATATTTAAACACATGATTATTTGTTTGCTGTGCTCTATGGCCTCTGCTACAGACCTCATCGAAATGACACTTAGATATCTTAGGGTGTACATATCAAGTTTTCCCAAATGGTCTAGCGGATAGGTATCTAACTTGTAACGCAGGGCGGCCCGGGTTCGATTCCCGTCATGGCAAATGTTTTTTGTAGAAAAATAAAATGAGTCCCAACGTGTGCAACAGAACAGTTCGAAATCTCGTTACATTTGCATCGTCATGAACATGACTTATATCAGGCTAGCTCATTTTTTCTTTGTTCATTTTAAGTGTAGAAACAATATTTCGTTTGTGACCATTTTTTTCTGCCGTTTTGACAACAGGCTCATGACTAAAGAACACACGGCTGTCTGCTGATTGACGCTTGACTGTAGATTTTCGCTTTGTGTCAAAAGAACTTCCTAACGCACACTTTTTCAAAGTAGGTGAATTCATCAGATCTGTTTGAAACATTGCATTTTATCCATGCACGACGACTGCTTAGATACTCGCAGCACAGTTGCCCCATATAAATTGCCCATGAGCGCGGAGCTTGTCTTTGTCACTGTAGCAACTTTGCTCCATCAGCGGGAGAAGGCGGTTCGACGCCCCTGTAAGCACATGTTTCTCTAATTCCTTTGTTTCAGGCAAGCCACTGTGACGTCAGACGCCTTTACGCATTCAGCTTTGCGATGCTTAGACAGTAATAACATAATTCATGTTTACATTTCTTTAATTTTCGACGCATTGTCGTTATTCGTGACGCATCAATGACCAATTGATTATATGGCAATGCAATGAAAAAAGCGTGTGGAAAACAGTGTTAATGACAGATTTGAGAAGCACATTTCTTCAATGTTGGCTGCAGGGCATTCCTGTGCAGGTGACAATGGTAATTTTTCAAAACGACAAGGATATTTAAACACATGATTATTTGTTTGCTGTGCTCTATGGCCTCTGCTACAGACCTCATCGAAATGACACTTAGATATCTTAGGGTGTACATGTCAAGTCTTCCCAAATGGTCTAGCGGATAGGAATCTGCCTTGTCACGCAGGGTGGCCCGGGTTCGATTCCCGTCATGGCAAAGGATTTTTGTAGAAAAATAAAATGAGTCCCAACGTGTGCAACAGAACAGTTCGAAATCTCGTTACATTTGCATCGTCATGAACATGACTTATATCAGGCTAGCTAATTTTTTCTTTGTTCATTTTAAGTGTAGAAACAATATTTCGTTTGTGAACATTTTCTTCTGCCGTTTTGACAACAGGCTCATTACTAAAGAACACACGGCTGTCTGCTGATTGACGCTTGACTGTAGATTTTCGCTTTGTGTCAAAAGAACTCCCTAACGCACACTTTTTCAAAGTAGGTGAATTCATCAGATCTGTTTGAAACATTGCATTTTATCCATGCACGACGACTACTTAGATACTCGCAGCACAGTTGCCTCATATAAATTGCCCATGAGCGCGGAGCTTGTCTTTGTCACTGTAGCAACTTTGCTCCATCAGCGGGAGAATGCGGTTCGACGCCCCTGTAAGCACATGTTTCTCTAATTCCTTTGTTTCAGGCAAGCCACTGTGACGTCAGACGCCTTTACGCATACAGCTTTGCGATGCTTAGACAGTAATAACATAATTCATGTTTACATTTCTTTAATTTTCGACGCATTGTCATTATTCGTGACGCATCAATGACCAATTGATTATATGGCAATGCAATGAAAAAAGCGTGTGGAAAACAGTGTTAATGACAGATTTGAGAAGCACATTTCTTCAATGTTGGCCGCATGGCATTCCTGTGCAGGTGACAATGGTAATTTTTCAAAACGACAAGGATATTTAAACACATGATTATTTGTTTGCTGTGCTCTATGGCCTCTGCTACAGACCTCATCGAAATGACACTTAGATATCTTAGGGTGTACATATCAAGTTTTCCCAAATGGTCTAGCGGATAGGTATCTAACTTGTAACGCAGGGCGGCCCGGGTTCGATTCCCGTCATGGCAAATGTTTTTTGTAGAAAAATAAAATGAGTCCCAACGTGTGCAACAGAACAGTTCGAAATCTCGTTACATTTGCATCGTCATGAACATGACTTATATCAGGCTAGCTCATTTTTTCTTTGTTCATTTTAAGTGTAGAAACAATATTTCGTTTGTGACCATTTTTTTCTGCCGTTTTGACAACAGGCTCATGACTAAAGAACACACGGCTGTCTGCTGATTGACGCTTGACTGTAGATTTTCGCTTTGTGTCAAAAGAACTTCCTAACGCACACTTTTTCAAAGTAGGTGAATTCATCAGATCTGTTTGAAACATTGCATTTTATCCATGCACGACGACTGCTTAGATACTCGCAGCACAGTTGCCCCATATAAATTGCCCATGAGCGCGGAGCTTGTCTTTGTCACTGTAGCAACTTTGCTCCATCAGCGGGAGAAGGTGGTTCGACGCCCCTGTAAGCACATGTTTCTCTAATTCCTTTGTTTCAGGCAAGCCACTGTGACGTCAGACGCCTTTACGCATACAGCTTTGCGATGCTTAGACAGTAATAACATAATTCATGTTTACATTTCTTTAATTTTCGACGCATTGTCGTTATTCGTGACGCATCAATGACCAATTGATTATATGGCAATGCAATGAAAAAAGCGTGTGGAAAACAGTGTTAATGACAGATTTGAGAAGCACATTTCTTCAATGTTGGCTGCAGGGCATTCCTGTGCAGGTGACAATGGTAATTTTTCAAAACGACAAGGATATTTAAACACATGATTATTTGTTTGCTGTGCTCTATGGCCTCTGCTACAGACCTCATCGAAATGACACTTAGATATCTTAGGGTGTACATATCAAGTCTTCCCAAATGGTCTAGCGGATAGGAATCTGCCTTGTCACGCAGGGCGGCCCGGGTTCGATTCCCGTCATGGCAAAGGATTTTTGTAGAAAAATAAAATGAGTCCCAACGTGTGCAACAGAACAGTTCGAAATCTCGTTACATTTGCATCGTCATGAACATGACTTATATCAGGCTAGCTAATTTTTTCTTTGTTCATTTTAAGTGTAGAAACAATATTTCGTTTGTGAACATTTTTTTCTGCCGTTTTGACAACAGGCTCATTACTAAAGAACACACGACTGTCTGCTGATTGACGCTTGACTGTAGATTTTCGCTTTGTGTCAAAAGAACTTCCTAACGCACACTTTTTCAAAGTAGGTGAATTCATCAGATCTGTTTGAAACATTGCATTTTATCCATGCACGACGACTGCTTAGATACTCGCAGCACAGTTGCCCCATATAAATTGCCCATGAGCGCGGAGCTTGTCTTTGTCACTGTAGCAACTTTGCTCCATCAGCGGGAGAAGGTGGTTCGACGCCCCTGTAAGCACATGTTTCTCTAATTCCTTTGTTTCAGGCAAGCCACTGTGACGTCAGACGCCTTTACGCATACAGCTTTGCGATGCTTAGACAGTAATAACATAATTCATGTTTACATTTCTTTAATTTTCGACGCATTGTCGTTATTCGTGACGCATCAATGACCAATTGATTATATGGCAATGCAATGAAAAAAGCGTGTGGAAAACAGTGTTAATGACAGATTTGAGAAGCACATTTCTTCAATGTTGGCTGCAGGGCATTCCTGTGCAGGTGACAATGGTAATTTTTCAAAACGACAAGGATATTTAAACACATGATTATTTGTTTGCTGTGCTCTATGGCCTCTGCTACAGACCTCATCGAAATGACACTTAGATATCTTAGGGTGTACATATCAAGTCTTCCCAAATGGTCTAGCGGATAGGAATCTGCCTTGTCACGCAGGGCGGCCCGGGTTCGATTCCCGTCATGGCAAAGGATTTTTGTAGAAAAATAAAATGAGTCCCAACGTGTGCAACAGAACAGTTCGAAATCTCGTTACATTTGCATCGTCATGAACATGACTTATATCAGGCTAGCTAATTTTTTCTTTGTTCATTTTAAGTGTAGAAACAATATTTCGTTTGTGAACATTTTTTTCTGCCGTTTTGACAACAGGCTCATTACTAAAGAACACACGACTGTCTGCTGATTGACGCTTGACTGCAGATTTTCGCTTTGTGTCAAAAGAACTTCCTAACGCACACTTTTTCAAAGTAGGTGAATTCATCAGATCTGTTTGAAACATTGCATTTTATCCATGCACGACGACTGCTTAGATACTCGCAGCACAGTTGCCCCATATAAATTGCCCATGAGCGCGGAGCTTGTCTTTGTCACTGTAGCAACTTTGCTCCATCAGCGGGAGAAGGTGGTTCGACGCCCCTGTAAGCACATGTTTCTCTAATTCCTTTGTTTCAGGCAAGCCACTGTGACGTCAGACGCCTTTACGCATACAGCTTTGCGATGCTTAGACAGTAATAACATAATTCATGTTTACATTTCTTTAATTTTCGACGCATTGTCGTTATTCGTGACGCATCAATGACCAATTGATTATATGGCAATGCAATGAAAAAAGCGTGTGGAAAACAGTGTTAATGACAGATTTGAGAAGCACATTTCTTCAATGTTGGCTGCAGGGCATTCCTGTGCAGGTGACAATGGTAATTTTTCAAAACGACAAGGATATTTAAACACATGATTATTTGTTTGCTGTGCTCTATGGCCTCTGCTACAGACCTCATCGAAATGACACTTAGATATCTTAGGGTGTACATATCAAGTTTTCCCAAATGGTCTAGCGGATAGGTATCTAACTTGTAACGCAGGGCGGCCCGGGTTCGATTCCCGTCATGGCAAATGTTTTTTGTAGAAAAATAAAATGAGTCCCAACGTGTGCAACAGAACAGTTCGAAATCTCGTTACATTTGCATCGTCATGAACATGACTTATATCAGGCTAGCTCATTTTTTCTTTGTTCATTTTAAGTGTAGAAACAATATTTCGTTTGTGACCATTTTTTTCTGCCGTTTTGACAACAGGCTCATGACTAAAGAACACACGGCTGTCTGCTGATTGACGCTTGACTGTAGATTTTCGCTTTGTGTCAAAAGAACTTCCTAACGCACACTTTTTCAAAGTAGGTGAATTCATCAGATCTGTTTGAAACATTGCATTTTATCCATGCACGACGACTGCTTAGATACTCGCAGCACAGTTGCCCCATATAAATTGCCCATGAGCGCGGAGCTTGTCTTTGTCACTGTAGCAACTTTGCTCCATCAGCGGGAGAAGGCGGTTCGACGCCCCTGTAAGCACATGTTTCTCTAATTCCTTTGTTTCAGGCAAGCCACTGTGACGTCAGACGCCTTTACGCATTCAGCTTTGCGATGCTTAGACAGTAATAACATAATTCATGTTTACATTTCTTTAATTTTCGACGCATTGTCGTTATTCGTGACGCATCAATGACCAATTGATTATATGGCAATGCAATGAAAAAAGCGTGTGGAAAACAGTGTTAATGACAGATTTGAGAAGCACATTTCTTCAATGTTGGCTGCAGGGCATTCCTGTGCAGGTGACAATGGTAATTTTTCAAAACGACAAGGATATTTAAACACATGATTATTTGTTTGCTGTGCTCTATGGCCTCTGCTACAGACCTCATCGAAATGACACTTAGATATCTTAGGGTGTACATGTCAAGTCTTCCCAAATGGTCTAGCGGATAGGAATCTGCCTTGTCACGCAGGGTGGCCCGGGTTCGATTCCCGTCATGGCAAAGGATTTTTGTAGAAAAATAAAATGAGTCCCAACGTGTGCAACAGAACAGTTCGAAATCTCGTTACATTTGCATCGTCATGAACATGACTTATATCAGGCTAGCTAATTTTTTCTTTGTTCATTTTAAGTGTAGAAACAATATTTCGTTTGTGAACATTTTTTTCTGCCGTTTTGACAACAGGCTCATTACTAAAGAACACACGACTGTCTGCTGATTGACGCTTGACTGTAGATTTTCGCTTTGTGTCAAAAGAACTTCCTAACGCACACTTTTTCAAAGTAGGTGAATTCATCAGATCTGTTTGAAACATTGCATTTTATCCATGCACGACGACTGCTTAGATACTCGCAGCACAGTTGCCCCATATAAATTGCCCATGAGCGCGGAGCTTGTCTTTGTCACTGTAGCAACTTTGCTCCATCAGCGGGAGAAGGCGGTTCGACGCCCCTGTAAGCACATGTTTCTCTAATTCCTTTGTTTCAGGCAAGCCACTGTGACGTCAGACGCCTTTACGCATACAGCTTTGCGATGCTTAGACAGTAATAACATAATTCATGTTTACATTTCTTTAATTTTCGACGCATTGTCGTTATTCGTGACGCATCAATGACCAATTGATTATATGGCAATGCAATGAAAAAAGCGTGTGGAAAACAGTGTTAATGACAGATTTGAGAAGCACATTTCTTCAATGTTGGCCGCAGGGCATTCCTGTGCAGGTGACAATGGTAATTTTTCAAAACGACAAGGATATTTAAACACATGATTATTTGTTTGCTGTGCTCTATGGCCTCTGCTACAGACCTCATCGAAATGACACTTAGATATCTTAGGGTGTACATATCAAGTCTTCCCAAATGGTCTAGCGGATAGGAATCTGCCTTGTCACGCAGGGCGGCCCGGGTTCGATTCCCGTCATGGCAAAGGATTTTTGTAGAAAAATAAAATGAGTCCCAACGTGTGCAACAGAACAGTTCGAAATCTCGTTACATTTGCATCGTCATGAACATGACTTATATCAGGCTAGCTAATTTTTTCTTTGTTCATTTTAAGTGTAGAAACAATATTTCGTTTGTGAACATTTTTTTCTGCCGTTTTGACAACAGGCTCATTACTAAAGAACACACGACTGTCTGCTGATTGACGCTTGACTGTAGATTTTCGCTTTGTGTCAAAAGAACTTCCTAACGCACACTTTTTCAAAGTAGGTGAATTCATCAGATCTGTTTGAAACATTGCATTTTATCCATGCACGACGACTGCTTAGATACTCGCAGCACAGTTGCCCCATATAAATTGCCCATGAGCGCGGAGCTTGTCTTTGTCACTGTAGCAACTTTGCTCCATCAGCGGGAGAAGGTGGTTCGACGCCCCTGTAAGCACATGTTTCTCTAATTCCTTTGTTTCAGGCAAGCCACTGTGACGTCAGACGCCTTTACGCATACAGCTTTGCGATGCTTAGACAGTAATAACATAATTCATGTTTACATTTCTTTAATTTTCGACGCATTGTCGTTATTCGTGACGCATCAATGACCAATTGATTATATGGCAATGCAATGAAAAAAGCGTGTGGAAAACAGTGTTAATGACAGATTTGAGAAGCACATTTCTTCAATGTTGGCTGCAGGGCATTCCTGTGCAGGTGACAATGGTAATTTTTCAAAACGACAAGGATATTTAAACACATGATTATTTGTTTGCTGTGCTCTATGGCCTCTGCTACAGACCTCATCGAAATGACACTTAGATATCTTAGGGTGTACATATCAAGTCTTCCCAAATGGTCTAGCGGATAGGAATCTGCCTTGTCACGCAGGGCGGCCCTGGTTCGATTCCCGTCATGGCAAAGGATTTTTGTAGAAAAATAAAATGAGTCCCAACGTGTGCAACAGAACAGTTCGAAATCTCGTTACATTGCATCGTCATGAACATGACTTATATCAGGCTAGCTAATTTTTTCTTTGTTCATTTTAAGTGTAGAAACAATATTTCGTTTGTGAACATTTTTTTCTGCCGTTTTGACAACAGGCTCATTACTAAAGAACACACGACTGTCTGCTGATTGACGCTTGACTGTAGATTTTCGCTTTGTGTCAAAAGAACTTCCTAACGCACACTTTTTCAAAGTAGGTGAATTCATCAGATCTGTTTGAAACATTGCATTTTATCCATGCACGACGACTGCTTAGATACTCGCAGCACAGTTGCCCCATATAAATTGCCCATGAGCGCGGAGCTTGTCTTTGTCACTGTAGCAACTTTGCTCCATCAGCGGGAGAAGGTGGTTCGACGCCCCTGTAAGCACATGTTTCTCTAATTCCTTTGTTTCAGGCAAGCCACTGTGACGTCAGACGCCTTTACGCATACAGCTTTGCGATGCTTAGACAGTAATAACATAATTCATGTTTACATTTCTTTAATTTTCGACGCATTGTCGTTATTCGTGACGCATCAATGACCAATTGATTATATGGCAATGCAATGAAAAAAGCGTGTGGAAAACAGTGTTAATGACAGATTTGAGAAGCACATTTCTTCAATGTTGGCTGCAGGGCATTCCTGTGCAGGTGACAATGGTAATTTTTCAAAACGACAAGGATATTTAAACACATGATTATTTGTTTGCTGTGCTCTATGGCCTCTGCTACAGACCTCATCGAAATGACACTTAGATATCTTAGGGTGTACATATCAAGTCTTCCCAAATGGTCTAGCGGATAGGAATCTGCCTTGTCACGCAGGGCGGCCCGGGTTCGATTCCCGTCATGGCAAAGGATTTTTGTAGAAAAATAAAATGAGTCCCAACGTGTGCAACAGAACAGTTCGAAATCTCGTTACATTTGCATCGTCATGAACATGACTTATATCAGGCTAGCTAATTTTTTCTTTGTTCATTTTAAGTGTAGAAACAATATTTCGTTTGTGAACATTTTTTTCTGCCGTTTTGACAACAGGCTCATTACTAAAGAACACACGACTGTCTGCTGATTGACGCTTGACTGCAGATTTTCGCTTTGTGTCAAAAGAACTTCCTAACGCACACTTTTTCAAAGTAGGTGAATTCATCAGATCTGTTTGAAACATTGCATTTTATCCATGCACGACGACTGCTTAGATACTCGCAGCACAGTTGCCCCATATAAATTGCCCATGAGCGCGGAGCTTGTCTTTGTCACTGTAGCAACTTTGCTCCATCAGCGGGAGAAGGTGGTTCGACGCCCCTGTAAGCACATGTTTCTCTAATTCCTTTGTTTCAGGCAAGCCACTGTGACGTCAGACGCCTTTACGCATACAGCTTTGCGATGCTTAGACAGTAATAACATAATTCATGTTTACATTTCTTTAATTTTCGACGCATTGTCGTTATTCGTGACGCATCAATGACCAATTGATTATATGGCAATGCAATGAAAAAAGCGTGTGGAAAACAGTGTTAATGACAGATTTGAGAAGCACATTTCTTCAATGTTGGCTGCAGGGCATTCCTGTGCAGGTGACAATGGTAATTTTTCAAAACGACAAGGATATTTAAACACATGATTATTTGTTTGCTGTGCTCTATGGCCTCTGCTACAGACCTCATCGAAATGACACTTAGATATCTTAGGGTGTACATATCAAGTCTTCCCAAATGGTCTAGCGGATAGGAATCTGCCTTGTCACGCAGGGCGGCCCGGGTTCGATTCCCGTCATGGCAAAGGATTTTTGTAGAAAAATAAAATGAGTCCCAACGTGTGCAACAGAACAGTTCGAAATCTCGTTACATTTGCATCGTCATGAACATGACTTATATCACGCTAGCTAATTTTTTCTTTGTTCATTTTAAGTGTAGAAACAATATTTCGTTTGTGAACATTTTTTTCTGCCGTTTTGACAACAGGCTCATTACTAAAGAACACACGACTGTCTGCTGATTGACGCTTGACTGCAGATTTTCGCTTTGTGTCAAAAGAACTTCCTAACGCACACTTTTTCAAAGTAGGTGAATTCATCAGATCTGTTTGAAACATTGCATTTTATCCATGCACGACGACTGCTTAGATACTCGCAGCACAGTTGCCCCATATAAATTGCCCATGAGCGCGGAGCTTGTCTTTGTCACTGTAGCAACTTTGCTCCATCAGCGGGAGAAGGCGGTTCGACGCCCCTGTAAGCACATGTTTCTCTAATTCCTTTGTTTCAGGCAAGCCACTGTGACGTCAGACGCCTTTACGCATACAGCTTTGCGATGCTTAGACAGTAATAACATAATTCATGTTTACATTTCTTTAATTTTCGACGCATTGTCGTTATTCGTGACGCATCAATGACCAATTGATTATATGGCAATGCAATGAAAAAAGCGTGTGGAAAACAGTGTTAATGACAGATTTGAGAAGCACATTTCTTCAATGTTGGCTGCAGGGCATTCCTGTGCAGGTGACAATGGTAATTTTTCAAAACGACAAGGATATTTAAACACATGATTATTTGTTTGCTGTGCTCTATGGCCTCTGCTACAGACCTCATCGAAATGACACTTAGATATCTTAGGGTGTACATATCAAGTCTTCCCAAATGGTCTAGCGGATAGGAATCTGCCTTGTCACGCAGGGCGGCCCGGGTTCGATTCCCGTCATGGCAAATGATTTTTGTAGAAAAATAAAATGAGTCCCAACGTGTGCAACAGAACAGTTCGAAATCTCGTTACATTTGCATCGTCATGAACATGACTTATATCAGGCTAGCTAATTTTTTCTTTGTTCATTTTAAGTGTAGAAACAATATTTCGTTTGTGAACATTTTTTTCTGCCGTTTTGACAAAAGGCTCATTACTAAAGAACACACGACTGTCTGCTGATTGACGCTTGACTGCAGATTTTCGCTTTGTGTCAAAAGAACTTCCTAACGCACACTTTTTCAAAGTAGGTGAATTCATCAGATCTGTTTGAAACATTGCATTTTATCCATGCACGACGACTGCTTAGATACTCGCAGCACAGTTGCCCCATATAAATTGCCCATGAGCGCGGAGCTTGTCTTTGTCACTGTAGCAACTTTGCTCCATCAGCGGGAGAAGGCGGTTCGACGCCCCTGTAAGCACATGTTTCTCTAATTCCTTTGTTTTAGGCAAGCCACTGTGACGTCAGACGCCTTTACGCATACAGCTTTGCGATGCATAGACAGTAATAACATAATTCATGTTTACATTTCTTTAATTTTCGACGCATTGTCGTTATTCGTGACGCATCAATGACCAATTGATTATATGGCAATGCAATGAAAAAAGCGTGTGGAAAACAGTGTTAATGACAGATTTGAGAAGCACATTTCTTCAATGTTGGCTGCAGGGCATTCCTGTGCAGGTGACAATGGTAATTTTTCAAAACGACAAGGATATTTAAACACATGATTATTTGTTTGCTGTGCTCTATGGCCTCTGCTACAGACCTCATCGAAATGACACTTAGATATCTTAGGGTGTACATATCAAGTCTTCCCAAATGGTCTAGCGGATAGGAATCTGCCTTGTCACGCAGGGCGGCCCGGGTTCGATTCCCGTCATGGCAAAAGATTTTTGTAGAAAAATAAAATGAGTCCCAACGTGTGCAACAGAACAGTTCGAAATCTCGTTACATTTGCATCGTCATGAACATGACTTATATCAGGCTAGCTAATTTTTTCTTTGTTCATTTTAAGTGTAGAAACAATATTTCGTTTGTGAACATTTTTTTCTGCCGTTTTGACAACAGGCTCATTACTAAAGAACACACGACTGTCTGCTGATTGACGCTTGACTGTAGATTTTCGCTTTGTGTCAAAAGAACTTCCTAACGCACACTTTTTCAAAGTAGGTGAATTCATCAGATCTGTTTGAAACATTGCATTTTATCCATGCACGACGACTGCTTAGATACTCGCAGCACAGTTGCCCCATATAAATTGCCCATGAGCGCGGAGCTTGTCTTTGTCACTGTAGCAACTTTGCTCCATCAGCGGGAGAAGGCGGTTCGACGCCCCTGTAAGCACATGTTTCTCTAATTCCTTTGTTTCAGGCAAGCCACTGTGTCGTCAGACGCCTTTACGCATACAGCTTTGCGATGCTTAGACAGTAATAACATAATTCATGTTTACATTTCTTTAATTTTCGACGCATTGTCGTTATTCGTGACGCATCAATGACCAATTGATTATATGGCAATGCAATGAAAAAAGCGTGTGGAAAACAGTGTTAATGACAGATTTGAGAAGCACATTTCTTCAATGTTGGCTGCAGGGCATTCCTGTGCAGGTGACAATGGTAATTTTTCAAAACGACAAGGATATTTAAACACATGATTATTTGTTTGCTGTGCTCTTTGGCCTCTGCTACAGACCTCATCGAAATGACACTTAGATATCTTAGGGTGTACATATGAAGTCTTCCCAAATGGTCTAGCGGATAGGAATCTGCCTTGTCACGCAGGGCGGCCCGGGTTCGATTCCCGTCATGGCAAATTATTTTTGTAGAAAAATAAAATGAGTCCCAACGTGTGCAACAGAACAGTTCGATATCTCGTTACATTTGCATCGTCATGAACATGACTTATATCAGGCTAGCTAATTTTTTCTTTGTTCATTTTAAGTGTAGAAACAATATTTCGTTTGTGAACATTTTTTTCTGCCGTTTTGACAACAGGCTCATTACTAAAGAACACACGACTGTCTGCTGATTGACGCTTGACTGTAGATTTTCGCTTTGTGTCAAAAGAACTTCCTAACGCACACTTTTTCAAAGTAGGTGAATTCATCAGATCTGTTTGAAACATTGCATTTTATCCATGCACGACGACTGCTTAGATACTCGCAGCACAGTTGCCCCATATAAATTGCCCATGAGCGCGGAGCTTGTCTTTGTCACTGTAGCAACTTTGCTCCATCAGCGGGAGAAGGCGGTTCGACGCCCCTGTAAGCACATGTTTCTCTAATTCCTTTGTTTCAGGCAAGCCACTGTGACGTCAGACGCCTTTACGCATACAGCTTTGCGATGCTTAGACAGTAATAACATAATTCATGTTTACATTTCTTTAATTTTCGACGCATTGTCGTTATTCGTGACGCATCAATGACCAATTGATTATATGGCAATGCAATGAAAAAAGCGTGTGGAAAACAGTGTTAATGACAGATTTGAGAAGCACATTTCTTCAATGTTGGCTGCAGGGCATTCCTGTGCAGGTGACAATGGTAATTTTTCAAAACGACAAGGATATTTAAACACATGATTATTTGTTTGCTGTGCTCTATGGCCTCTGCTACAGACCTCATCGAAATGACACTTAGATATCTTAGGGTGTACATATCAAGTCTTCCCAAATGGTCTAGCGGATAGGAATCTGCCTTGTCACGCAGGGCGGCCCGGGTTCGATTCCCGTCATGGCAAAGGATTTTTGTAGAAAAATAAAATGAGTCCCAACGTGTGCAACAGAACAGTTCGAAATCTCGTTACATTTGCATCGTCATGAACATGACTTATATCAGGCTAGCTAATTTTTTCTTTGTTCATTTTAAGTGTAGAAACAATATTTCGTTTGTGAACATTTTTTTCTGCCGTTTTGACAACAGGCTCATTACTAAAGAACACACGACTGTCTGCTGATTGACGCTTGACTGCAGATTTTCGCTTTGTGTCAAAAGAACTTCCTAACGCACACTTTTTCAAAGTAGGTGAATTCATCAGATCTGTTTGAAACATTGCATTTTATCCATGCACGACGACTGCTTAGATACTCGCAGCACAGTTGCCCCATATAAATTGCCCATGAGCGCGGAGCTTGTCTTTGTCACTGTAGCAACTTTGCTCCATCAGCGGGAGAAGGCGGTTCGACGCCCCTGTAAGCACATGTTTCTCTAATTCCTTTGTTTCAGGCAAGCCACTGTGACGTCAGACGCCTTTACGCATACAGCTTTGCGATGCTTAGACAGTAATAACATAATTCATGTTTACATTTCTTTAATTTTCGACGCATTGTCGTTATTCGTGACGCATCAATGACCAATTGATTATATGGCAATGCAATGAAAAAAGCGTGTGGAAAACAGTGTTAATGACAGATTTGAGAAGCACATTTCTTCAATGTTGGCTGCAGGGCATTCCTGTGCAGGTGACAATGGTAATTTTTCAAAACGACAAGGATATTTAAACACATGATTATTTGTTTGCTGTGCTCTATGGCCTCTGCTACAGACCTCATCGAAATGACACTTAGATATCTTAGGGTGTACATATCAAGTCTTCCCAAATGGTCTAGCGGATAGGAATCTGCCTTGTCACGCAGGGCGGCCCGGGTTCGATTCCCGTCATGGCAAATGATTTTTGTAGAAAAATAAAATGAGTCCCAACGTGTGCAACAGAACAGTTCGAAATCTCGTTACATTTGCATCGTCATGAACATGACTTATATCAGGCTAGCTAATTTTTTCTTTGTTCATTTTAAGTGTAGAAACAATATTTCGTTTGTGAACATTTTTTTCTGCCGTTTTGACAACAGGCTCATTACTAAAGAACACACGACTGTCTGCTGATTGACGCTTGACTGCAGATTTTCGCTTTGTGTCAAAAGAACTTCCTAACGCACACTTTTTCAAAGTAGGTGAATTCATCAGATCTGTTTGAAACATTGCATTTTATCCATGCACGACGACTGCTTAGATACTCGCAGCACAGTTGCCCCATATAAATTGCCCATGAGCGCGGAGCTTGTCTTTGTCACTGTAGCAACTTTGCTCCATCAGCGGGAGAAGGCGGTTCGACGCCCCTGTAAGCACATGTTTCTCTAATTCCTTTGTTTCAGGCAAGCCACTGTGACGTCAGACGCCTTTACGCATACAGCTTTGCGATGCTTAGACAGTAATAACATAATTCATGTTTACATTTCTTTAATTTTCGACGCATTGTCGTTATTCGTGACGCATCAATGACCAATTGATTATATGGCAATGCAATGAAAAAAGCGTGTGGAAAACAGTGTTAATGACAGATTTGAGAAGCACATTTCTTCAATGTTGGCTGCAGGGCATTCCTGTGCAGGTGACAATGGTAATTTTTCAAAACGACAAGGATATTTAAACACATGATTATTTGTTTGCTGTGCTCTATGGCCTCTGCTACAGACCTCATCGAAATGACACTTAGATATCTTAGGGTGTACATATCAAGTCTTCCCAAATGGTCTAGCGGATAGGAATCTGCCTTGTCACGCAGGGCGGCCCGGGTTCGATTCCCGTCATGGCAAATGATTTTTGTAGAAAAATAAAATGAGTCCCAACGTGTGCAACAGAACAGTTCGAAATCTCGTTACATTTGCATCGTCATGAACATGACTTATATCAGGCTAGCTAATTTTTTCTTTGTTCATTTTAAGTGTAGAAACAATATTTCGTTTGTGAACATTTTTTTCTGCCGTTTTGACAACAGGCTCATTACTAAAGAACACACGACTGTCTGCTGATTGACGCTTGACTGCAGATTTTCGCTTTGTGTCAAAAGAACTTCCTAACGCACACTTTTTCAAAGTAGGTGAATTCATCAGATCTGTTTGAAACATTGCATTTTATCCATGCACGACGACTGCTTAGATACTCGCAGCACAGTTGCCCCATATAAATTGCCCATGAGCGCGGAGCTTGTCTTTGTCACTGTAGCAACTTTGCTCCATCAGCGGGAGAAGGCGGTTCGACGCCCCTGTAAGCACATGTTTCTCTAATTCCTTTGTTTCAGGCAAGCCACTGTGACGTCAGACGCCTTTACGCATACAGCTTTGCGATGCATAGACAGTAATAACATAATTCATGTTTACATTTCTTTAATTTTCGACGCATTGTCGTTATTCGTGACGCATCAATGACCAATTGATTATATGGCAATGCAATGAAAAAAGCGTGTGGAAAACAGTGTTAATGACAGATTTGAGAAGCACATTTCTTCAATGTTGGCTGCAGGGCATTCCTGTGCAGGTGACAATGGTAATTTTTCAAAACGACAAGGATATTTAAACACATGATTATTTGTTTGCTGTGCTCTATGGCCTCTGCTACAGACCTCATCGAAATGACACTTAGATATCTTAGGGTGTACATATCAAGTCTTCCCAAATGGTCTAGCGGATAGGAATCTGCCTTGTCACGCAGGGCGGCCCGGGTTCGATTCCCGTCATGGCAAAAGATTTTTGTAGAAAAATAAAATGAGTCCCAACGTGTGCAACAGAACAGTTCGAAATCTCGTTACATTTGCATCGTCATGAACATGACTTATATCAGGCTAGCTAATTTTTTCTTTGTTCATTTTAAGTGTAGAAACAATATTTCGTTTGTGAACATTTTTTTCTGCCGTTTTGACAACAGGCTCATTACTAAAGAACACACGACTGTCTGCTGATTGACGCTTGACTGTAGATTTTCGCTTTGTGTCAAAAGAACTTCCTAACGCACACTTTTTCAAAGTAGGTGAATTCATCAGATCTGTTTGAAACATTGCATTTTATCCATGCACGACGACTGCTTAGATACTCGCAGCACAGTTGCCCCATATAAATTGCCCATGAGCGCGGAGCTTGTCTTTGTCACTGTAGCAACTTTGCTCCATCAGCGGGAGAAGGCGGTTCGACGCCCCTGTAAGCACATGTTTCTCTAATTCCTTTGTTTCAGGCAAGCCACTGTGTCGTCAGACGCCTTTACGCATACAGCTTTGCGATGCTTAGACAGTAATAACATAATTCATGTTTACATTTCTTTAATTTTCGACGCATTGTCGTTATTCGTGACGCATCAATGACCAATTGATTATATGGCAATGCAATGAAAAAAGCGTGTGGAAAACAGTGTTAATGACAGATTTGAGAAGCACATTTCTTCAATGTTGGCTGCAGGGCATTCCTGTGCAGGTGACAATGGTAATTTTTCAAAACGACAAGGATATTTAAACACATGATTATTTGTTTGCTGTGCTCTTTGGCCTCTGCTACAGACCTCATCGAAATGACACTTAGATATCTTAGGGTGTACATATGAAGTCTTCCCAAATGGTCTAGCGGATAGGAATCTGCCTTGTCACGCAGGGCGGCCCGGGTTCGATTCCCGTCATGGCAAATTATTTTTGTAGAAAAATAAAATGAGTCCCAACGTGTGCAACAGAACAGTTCGATATCTCGTTACATTTGCATCGTCATGAACATGACTTATATCAGGCTAGCTAATTTTTTCTTTGTTCATTTTAAGTGTAGAAACAATATTTCGTTTGTGAACATTTTTTTCTGCCGTTTTGACAACAGGCTCATTACTAAAGAACACACGACTGTCTGCTGATTGACGCTTGACTGTAGATTTTCGCTTTGTGTCAAAAGAACTTCCTAACGCACACTTTTTCAAAGTAGGTGAATTCATCAGATCTGTTTGAAACATTGCATTTTATCCATGCACGACGACTGCTTAGATACTCGCAGCACAGTTGCCCCATATAAATTGCCCATGAGCGCGGAGCTTGTCTTTGTCACTGTAGCAACTTTGCTCCATCAGCGGGAGAAGGCGGTTCGACGCCCCTGTAAGCACATGTTTCTCTAATTCCTTTGTTTCAGGCAAGCCACTGTGACGTCAGACGCCTTTACGCATACAGCTTTGCGATGCTTAGACAGTAATAACATAATTCATGTTTACATTTCTTTAATTTTCGACGCATTGTCGTTATTCGTGACGCATCAATGACCAATTGATTATATGGCAATGCAATGAAAAAAGCGTGTGGAAAACAGTGTTAATGACAGATTTGAGAAGCACATTTCTTCAATGTTGGCTGCAGGGCATTCCTGTGCAGGTGACAATGGTAATTTTTCAAAACGACAAGGATATTTAAACACATGATTATTTGTTTGCTGTGCTCTATGGCCTCTGCTACAGACCTCATCGAAATGACACTTAGATATCTTAGGGTGTACATATGAAGTCTTCCCAAATGGTCTAGCGGATAGGAATCTGCCTTGTCACGCAGGGTGGCCCGGGTTCGATTCCCGTCATGGCAAATGTTTTTTGTAGAAAAATAAAATGAGTCCCAACGTGTGCAACAGAACAGTTCGATATCTCGTTACATTTGCATCGTCATGAACATGACTTATATCAGGCTAGCTAATTTTTTCTTTGTTCATTTTAAGTGTAGAAACAATATTTCGTTTGTGAACATTTTTTTCTGCCGTTTTGACAACAGGCTCATTACTAAAGAACACACGACTGTCTGCTGATTGACGCTTGACTGTAGATTTTCGCTTTGTGTCAAAAGAACTCCCTAACGCACACTTTTTCAAAGTAGGTGAATTCATCAGATCTGTTTGAAACATTGCATTTTATCCATGCACGACGACTACTTAGATACTCGCAGCACAGTTGCCTCATATAAATTGCCCATGAGCGCGGAGCTTGTCTTTGTCACTGTAGCAACTTTGCTCCATCAGCGGGAGAAGGCGGTTCGACGCCCCTGTAAGCACATGTTTCTCTAATTCCTTTGTTTCAGGCAAGCCACTGTGACGTCAGACGCCTTTACGCATACAGCTTTGCGATGCTTAGACAGTAATAACATAATTCATGTTTACATTTCTTTAATTTTCGACGCATTGTCGTTATTCGTGACGCATCAATGACCAATTGATTATATGGCAATGCAATGAAAAAAGCGTGTGGAAAACAGTGTTAATGACAGATTTGAGAAGCACATTTCTTCAATGTTGGCCGCAGGGCATTCCTGTGCAGGTGACAATGGTAATTTTTCAAAACGACAAGGATATTTAAACACATGATTATTTGTTTGCTGTGCTCTATGGCCTCTGCTACAGACCTCATCGAAATGACACTTAGATATCTTAGGGTGTACATATCAAGTTTTCCCAAATGGTCTAGCGGATAGGCATCTACCTTGTAACGCAGGGCGGCCCGGGTTCGATTCCCGTCGTGGCAAATGTTTTTTGTAGAAAAATAAAATGAGTCCCAACGTGTGCAACAGAACAGTTCGAAATCTCGTTACATTTGCATCGTCATGAACATGACTTATATCAGGCTAGCTCATTTTTTCTTTGTTCATTTTAAGTGTAGAAACAATATTTCGTTTGTGACAATTTTTTTCTGCCGTTTTGACAACAGGCTCATGACTAAAGAACACACGGCTGTCTGCTGATTGACGCTTGACTGTAGATTTTCGCTTTGTGTCAAAAGAACTTCCTAACGCACACTTTTTCAAAGTAGGTGAATTCATCAGATCTGTTTGAAACATTGCATTTTATCCATGCACGACGACTACTTAGATACTCGCAGCACAGTTGCCTCATATGAATTGCCCATGAGCGCGGAGCTTGTCTTTGTCACTGTAGCAACTTTGCTCCATCAGCGGGAGAAGGCGGTTCGACGCCCCTGTAAGCACATGTTTCTCTAATTCCTTTGTTTCAGGCAAGCCACTGTGACGTCAGACGCCTTTACGCATACAGCTTTGCGATGCTTAGTCAGTAATAACATAATTCATGTTTACATTTCTTTAATTTTCGACGCATTGTCGTTATTCGTGACGCATCAATGACCAATTGATTATATGGCAATGCAATGAAAAAAGCGTGTGGAAAACAGTGTTAATGACAGATTTGAGAAGCACATTTCTTCAATGTTGGCCGCATGGCATTCCTGTGCAGGTGACAATGGTAATTTTTCAAAACGACAAGGATATTTAAACACATGATTATTTGTTTGCTGTGCTCTATGGCCTCTGCTACAGACCTCATCGAAATGACACTTAGATATCTTAGGGTGTACATATCAAGTTTTCCCAAATGGTCTAGCGGATAGGCATCTACCTTGTAACGCAGGGCGGCCCGGGTTCGATTCCCGTCATGGCAAATATTTTTTGTAGAAAAATAAAATGAGTCCCAACGTGTGCAACAGAATAGTTCGAAATCTCGTTACATTTGCATCGTCATGAACATGACTTATATCAGGCTAGCTCATTTTTTCTTTGTTCATTTTAAGTGTAGAAACAATATTTCGTTTGTGAACATTTTTTTCTGCCGTTTTGACAACAGGCTCATGACTAAAGAACACACGGCTGTCTGCTGATTGACGCTTGACTGTAGATTTTCGCTTTGTGTCAAAAGAATTCCCTAACGCACACTTTTTCAAAGTAGGTGAATTCATCAGATCTGTTTGAAACATTGAATTTTATCCATGCACGACGACTACTTAGATACTCGCAGCACAGTTACCTCATATAAATTGCCCATGAGCGCGGAGCTTGTCTTTGTCACTGTAGCAACTTTGCTCCATCAGCGGGAGAAGGCGGTTCGACGCCCCTGTAAGCACATGTTTCTCTAATTCCTTTGTTTCAGGCAAGCCACTGTGACGTCAGACGCCTTTACGCATACAGCTTTGCGATGCTTAGACAGTAATAACATAATTCATGTTTACATTTCTTTAATTTTCGTCGCATTGTCGTTATTCGTGACGCATCAATGACCAATTGATTATATGGCAATGCAATGAAAAAAGCGTGTGGAAAACAGTGTTAATGACAGATTTGAGAAGCACATTTCTTCAATGTTGGCCGCATGGCATTCCTGTGCAGGTGACAATGGTAATTTTTCAAAACGACAAGGATATTTAAACACATGATTATTTGTTTGCTGTGCTCTATGGCCTCTGCTACAGACCTCATCGAAATGACACTTAGATATCTTAGGGTGTACATATCAAGTCTTCCCAAATGGTCTAGCGGATAGGAATCTGCCTTGTAACGCAGGGCGGCCCGGGTTCGATTCCCGTCATGGCAAAGGATTTTTGTAGAAAAATAAAATGAGTCCCAACGTGTGCAACAGAATAGTTCGAAATCTCGTTACATTTGCATCGTCATGAACATGACTTATATCAGGCTTGCTCATTTTTTCTTTGTTCATTTTAAGTGTAGAAACAATATTTCGTTTGTGAACATTTTTTTCTGCCGTTTTGACAACAGGCTCATGACTAAAGAACACACGGCTGTCTGCTGATTGACGCTTGACTGTAGATTTTCGCTTTGTGTCAAAAGAATTCCCTAACGCACACTTTTTCAAAGTAGGTGAATTCATCAGATCTGTTTGAAACATTGCATTTTATCCATGCACGACGACTACTTAGATACTCGCAGCACAGTTACCTCATATAAATTGCCCATGAGCGCGGAGCTTGTCTTTGTCACTGTAGCAACTTTGCTCCATCAGCGGGAGAAGGTGGTTCGACGCCCCTGTAAGCACATGTTTCTCTAATTCCTTTGTTTCAGGCAAGCCACTGTGACGTCAGACGCCTTTACGCATACAGCTTTGCGAAGCTTAGACAGTAATAACATAATTCATGTTTACATTTCTTTAATTTTCGTCGCATTGTCGTTATTCGTGACGCATCAATGACCAATTGATTATATGGCAATGCAATGAAAAAAGCGTGTGGAAAACAGTGTTAATGACAGATTTGAGAAGCACATTTCTTCAATGTTGGCCGCATGGCATTCCTGTGCAGGTGACAATGGTAATTTTTCAAAACGACAAGGATATTTAAACACATGATTATTTGTTTGCTGTGCTCTATGGCCTCTGCTACAGACCTCATCGAAATGACACTTAGATATCTTAGGGTGTACATATCAAGTCTTCCCAAATGGTCTAGCGGATAGGAATCTGCCTTGTAACGCAGGGCGGCCCGGGTTCGATTCCCGTCATGGCAAAGGATTTTTGTAGAAAAATAAAATGAGTCCCAACGTGTGCAACAGAACAGTTCGAAATCTCGTTACATTTGCATCGTCATGAACATGACTTATATCAGGCTAGCTCATTTTTTCTTTGTTCATTTTAAGTGTAGAAACAATATTTCGTTTGTGACAATTTTTTTCTGCCGTTTTGACAACAGGCTCATGACTAAAGAACACACGGCTGTCTGCTGATTGACGCTTGACTGTAGATTTTCGCTTTGTGTCAAAAGAACTTCCTAACGCACACTTTTTCAAAGTAGGTGAATTCATCAGATCTGTTTGAAACATTGCATTTTATCCATGCACGACGACTACTTAGATACTCGCAGCACAGTTGCCTCATATGAATTGCCCATGAGCGCGGAGCTTGTCTTTGTCACTGTAGCAACTTTGCTCCATCAGCGGGAGAAGGCGGTTCGACGCCCCTGTAAGCACATGTTTCTCTAATTCCTTTGTTTCAGGCAAGCCACTGTGACGTCAGACGCCTTTACGCATACAGCTTTGCGATGCTTAGACAGTAATAACATAATTCATGTTTACATTTCTTTAATTTTCGTCGCATTGTCGTTATTCGTGACGCATCAATGACCAATTGATTATATGGCAATGCAATGAAAAAAGCGTGTGGAAAACAGTGTTAATGACAGATTTGAGAAGCACATTTCTTCAATGTTGGCCGCATGGCATTCCTGTGCAGGTGACAATGGTAATTTTTCAAAACGACAAGGATATTTAAACACATGATTATTTGTTTGCTGTGCTCTATGGCCTCTGCTACAGACCTCATCGAAATGACACTTAGATATCTTAGGGTGTACATATCAAGTCTTCCCAAATGGTCTAGCGGATAGGAATCTGCCTTGTAACGCAGGGCGGCCCGGGTTCGATTCCCGTCATGGCAAAGGATTTTTGTAGAAAAATAAAATGAGTCCCAACGTGTGCAACAGAACAGTTCGAAATCTCGTTACATTTGCATCGTCATGAACATGACTTATATCAGGCTAGCTAATTTTTTCTTTGTTCATTTTAAGTGTAGAAACAATATTTCGTTTGTGAACATTTTTTTCTGCCGTTTTGACAACAGGCTCATGACTAAAGAACACACGGCTGTCTGCTGATTGACGCTTGACTGTAGATTTTCGCTTTGTGTCAAAAGAACTTCCTAACGCACACTTTTTCAAAGTAGGTGAATTCGTCAGATCTGTTTGAAACATTGCATTTTATCCATGCACGACGACTGCTTAGATACTCGCAGCACAGTTGCCCCATATAAATTGCCCATGAGCGCGGAGCTTGTCTTTGTCACTGTAGCAACTTTGCTCCATCAGCGGGAAAAGGCGGTTCGACGCCCCTGTAAGCACATGTTTCTCTAATTCCTTTGTTTCAGGCAAGCCACTGTGACGTCAGACGCCTTTACGCATACAGCTTTGCGATGCTTAGTCAGTAATAACATAATTCATGTTTACATTTCTTTAATTTTCGACGCATTGTCGTTATTCGTGACGCATCAATGACCAATTGATTATATGGCAATGCAATGAAAAAAGCGTGTGGAAAACAGTGTTAATGACAGATTTGAGAAGCACATTTCTTCAATGTTGGCCGCATGGCATTCCTGTGCAGGTGACAATGGTAATTTTTCAAAACGACAAGGATATTTAAACACATGATTATTTGTTTGCTGTGCTCTATGGCCTCTGCTACAGACCTCATCGAAATGACACTTAGATATCTTAGGGTGTACATATCAAGTTTTCCCAAATGGTCTAGCGGATAGGAATCTGCCTTGTCACGCAGGGCGGCCCGGGTTCGATTCCCGTCATGGCAAATTATTTTTGTAGAAAAATAAAATGAGTCCCAACGTGTGCAACAGAACAGTTCGATATCTCGTTACATTTGCATCGTCATGAACATGACTTATATCAGGCTAACTCATTTTTTCTTTGTTCATTTTAAGTGTAGAAACAATATTTCGTTTGTGAACATTTTTTTCTGCCGTTTTGACAACAGGCTCATTACTAAAGAACACACGACTGTCTGCTGATTGACGCTTGACTGTAGATTTTCGCTTTGTGTCAAAAGAACTTCCTAACGCACACTTTTTCAAAGTAGGTGAATTCATCAGATCTGTTTGAAACATTGCATTTTATCCATGCACGACGACTGCTTAGATACTCGCAGCACAGTTGCCCCATATAAATTGCCCATGAGCGCGGAGCTTGTCTTTGTCACTGTAGCAACTTTGCTCCATCAGCGGGAGAAGGCGGTTCGACGCCCCTGTAAGCACATGTTTCTCTAATTCCTTTGTTTCAGGCAAGCCACTGTGACGTCAGACGCCTTTACGCATACAGCTTTGCGATGCTTAGACAGTAATAACATAATTCATGTTTACATTTCTTTAATTTTCGACGCATTGTCGTTATTCGTGACGCATCAATGACCAATTGATTATATGGCAATGCAATGAAAAAAGCGTGTGGAAAACAGTGTTAATGACAGATTTGAGAAGCACATTTCTTCAATGTTGGCTGCAGGGCATTCCTGTGCAGGTGACAATGGTAATTTTTCAAAACGACAAGGATATTTAAACACATGATTATTTGTTTGCTGTGCTCTATGGCCTCTGCTACAGACCTCATCGAAATGACACTTAGATATCTTAGGGTGTACATATGAAGTCTTCCCAAATGGTCTAGCGGATAGGAATCTGCCTTGTCACGCAGGGTGGCCCGGGTTCGATTCCCGTCATGGCAAATGTTTTTTGTAGAAAAATAAAATGAGTCCCAACGTGTGCAACAGAACAGTTCGATATCTCGTTACATTTGCATCGTCATGAACATGACTTATATCAGGCTAGCTAATTTTTTCTTTGTTCATTTTAAGTGTAGAAACAATATTTCGTTTGTGAACATTTTTTTCTGCCGTTTTGACAACAGGCTCATTACTAAAGAACACACGACTGTCTGCTGATTGACGCTTGACTGTAGATTTTCGCTTTGTGTCAAAAGAACTCCCTAACGCACACTTTTTCAAAGTAGGTGAATTCATCAGATCTGTTTGAAACATTGCATTTTATCCATGCACGACGACTACTTAGATACTCGCAGCACAGTTGCCTCATATAAATTGCCCATGAGCGCGGAGCTTGTCTTTGTCACTGTAGCAACTTTGCTCCATCAGCGGGAGAAGGCGGTTCGACGCCCCTGTAAGCACATGTTTCTCTAATTCCTTTGTTTCAGGCAAGCCACTGTGACGTCAGACGCCTTTACGCATACAGCTTTGCGATGCTTAGACAGTAATAACATAATTCATGTTTACATTTCTTTAATTTTCGACGCATTGTCGTTATTCGTGACGCATCAATGACCAATTGATTATATGGCAATGCAATGAAAAAAGCGTGTGGAAAACAGTGTTAATGACAGATTTGAGAAGCACATTTCTTCAATGTTGGCCGCAGGGCATTCCTGTGCAGGTGACAATGGTAATTTTTCAAAACGACAAGGATATTTAAACACATGATTATTTGTTTGCTGTGCTCTATGGCCTCTGCTACAGACCTCATCGAAATGACACTTAGATATCTTAGGGTGTACATATCAAGTTTTCCCAAATGGTCTAGCGGATAGGCATCTACCTTGTAACGCAGGGCGGCCCGGGTTCGATTCCCGTCGTGGCAAATGTTTTTTGTAGAAAAATAAAATGAGTCCCAACGTGTGCAACAGAACAGTTCGAAATCTCGTTACATTTGCATCGTCATGAACATGACTTATATCAGGCTAGCTCATTTTTTCTTTGTTCATTTTAAGTGTAGAAACAATATTTCGTTTGTGACAATTTTTTTCTGCCGTTTTGACAACAGGCTCATGACTAAAGAACACACGGCTGTCTGCTGATTGACGCTTGACTGTAGATTTTCGCTTTGTGTCAAAAGAACTTCCTAACGCACACTTTTTCAAAGTAGGTGAATTCATCAGATCTGTTTGAAACATTGCATTTTATCCATGCACGACGACTACTTAGATACTCGCAGCACAGTTGCCTCATATGAATTGCCCATGAGCGCGGAGCTTGTCTTTGTCACTGTAGCAACTTTGCTCCATCAGCGGGAGAAGGCGGTTCGACGCCCCTGTAAGCACATGTTTCTCTAATTCCTTTGTTTCAGGCAAGCCACTGTGACGTCAGACGCCTTTACGCATACAGCTTTGCGATGCTTAGTCAGTAATAACATAATTCATGTTTACATTTCTTTAATTTTCGACGCATTGTCGTTATTCGTGACGCATCAATGACCAATTGATTATATGGCAATGCAATGAAAAAAGCGTGTGGAAAACAGTGTTAATGACAGATTTGAGAAGCACATTTCTTCAATGTTGGCCGCATGGCATTCCTGTGCAGGTGACAATGGTAATTTTTCAAAACGACAAGGATATTTAAACACATGATTATTTGTTTGCTGTGCTCTATGGCCTCTGCTACAGACCTCATCGAAATGACACTTAGATATCTTAGGGTGTACATATCAAGTTTTCCCAAATGGTCTAGCGGATAGGCATCTACCTTGTAACGCAGGGCGGCCCGGGTTCGATTCCCGTCATGGCAAATATTTTTTGTAGAAAAATAAAATGAGTCCCAACGTGTGCAACAGAATAGTTCGAAATCTCGTTACATTTGCATCGTCATGAACATGACTTATATCAGGCTAGCTCATTTTTTCTTTGTTCATTTTAAGTGTAGAAACAATATTTCGTTTGTGAACATTTTTTTCTGCCGTTTTGACAACAGGCTCATGACTAAAGAACACACGGCTGTCTGCTGATTGACGCTTGACTGTAGATTTTCGCTTTGTGTCAAAAGAATTCCCTAACGCACACTTTTTCAAAGTAGGTGAATTCATCAGATCTGTTTGAAACATTGAATTTTATCCATGCACGACGACTACTTAGATACTCGCAGCACAGTTACCTCATATAAATTGCCCATGAGCGCGGAGCTTGTCTTTGTCACTGTAGCAACTTTGCTCCATCAGCGGGAGAAGGCGGTTCGACGCCCCTGTAAGCACATGTTTCTCTAATTCCTTTGTTTCAGGCAAGCCACTGTGACGTCAGACGCCTTTACGCATACAGCTTTGCGATGCTTAGACAGTAATAACATAATTCATGTTTACATTTCTTTAATTTTCGTCGCATTGTCGTTATTCGTGACGCATCAATGACCAATTGATTATATGGCAATGCAATGAAAAAAGCGTGTGGAAAACAGTGTTAATGACAGATTTGAGAAGCACATTTCTTCAATGTTGGCCGCATGGCATTCCTGTGCAGGTGACAATGGTAATTTTTCAAAACGACAAGGATATTTAAACACATGATTATTTGTTTGCTGTGCTCTATGGCCTCTGCTACAGACCTCATCGAAATGACACTTAGATATCTTAGGGTGTACATATCAAGTCTTCCCAAATGGTCTAGCGGATAGGAATCTGCCTTGTAACGCAGGGCGGCCCGGGTTCGATTCCCGTCATGGCAAAGGATTTTTGTAGAAAAATAAAATGAGTCCCAACGTGTGCAACAGAATAGTTCGAAATCTCGTTACATTTGCATCGTCATGAACATGACTTATATCAGGCTTGCTAATTTTTTCTTTGTTCATTTTAAGTGTAGAAACAATATTTCGTTTGTGAACATTTTTTTCTGCCGTTTTGACAACAGGCTCATGACTAAAGAACACACGGCTGTCTGCTGATTGACGCTTGACTGTAGATTTTCGCTTTGTTTCAAAAGAATTCCCTAACGCACACTTTTTCAAAGTAGGTGAATTCATCAGATCTGTTTGAAACATTGCATTTTATCCATGCACGACGACTACTTAGATACTCGCAGCACAGTTACCTCATATAAATTGCCCATGAGCGCGGAGCTTGTCTTTGTCACTGTAGCAACTTTGCTCCATCAGCGGGAGAAGGTGGTTCGACGCCCCTGTAAGCACATGTTTCTCTAATTCCTTTGTTTCAGGCAAGCCACTGTGACGTCAGACGCCTTTACGCATACAGCTTTGCGAAGCTTAGACAGTAATAACATAATTCATGTTTACATTTCTTTAATTTTCGTCGCATTGTCGTTATTCGTGACGCATCAATGACCAATTGATTATATGGCAATGCAATGAAAAAAGCGTGTGGAAAACAGTGTTAATGACAGATTTGAGAAGCACATTTCTTCAATGTTGGCCGCATGGCATTCCTGTGCAGGTGACAATGGTAATTTTTCAAAACGACAAGGATATTTAAACACATGATTATTTGTTTGCTGTGCTCTATGGCCTCTGCTACAGACCTCATCGAAATGACACTTAGATATCTTAGGGTGTACATATCAAGTCTTCCCAAATGGTCTAGCGGATAGGAATCTGCCTTGTAACGCAGGGCGGCCCGGGTTCGATTCCCGTCATGGCAAAGGATTTTTGTAGAAAAATAAAATGAGTCCCAACGTGTGCAACAGAACAGTTCGAAATCTCGTTACATTTGCATCGTCATGAACATGACTTATATCAGGCTAGCTCATTTTTTCTTTGTTCATTTTAAGTGTAGAAACAATATTTCGTTTGTGACAATTTTTTTCTGCCGTTTTGACAACAGGCTCATGACTAAAGAACACACGGCTGTCTGCTGATTGACGCTTGACTGTAGATTTTCGCTTTGTGTCAAAAGAACTTCCTAACGCACACTTTTTCAAAGTAGGTGAATTCATCAGATCTGTTTGAAACATTGCATTTTATCCATGCACGACGACTACTTAGATACTCGCAGCACAGTTGCCTCATATGAATTGCCCATGAGCGCGGAGCTTGTCTTTGTCACTGTAGCAACTTTGCTCCATCAGCGGGAGAAGGCGGTTCGACGCCCCTGTAAGCACATGTTTCTCTAATTCCTTTGTTTCAGGCAAGCCACTGTGACGTCAGACGCCTTTACGCATACAGCTTTGCGATGCTTAGACAGTAATAACATAATTCATGTTTACATTTCTTTAATTTTCGTCGCATTGTCGTTATTCGTGACGCATCAATGACCAATTGATTATATGGCAATGCAATGAAAAAAGCGTGTGGAAAACAGTGTTAATGACAGATTTGAGAAGCACATTTCTTCAATGTTGGCCGCATGGCATTCCTGTGCAGGTGACAATGGTAATTTTTCAAAACGACAAGGATATTTAAACACATGATTATTTGTTTGCTGTGCTCTATGGCCTCTGCTACAGACCTCATCGAAATGACACTTAGATATCTTAGGGTGTACATATCAAGTCTTCCCAAATGGTCTAGCGGATAGGAATCTGCCTTGTAACGCAGGGCGGCCCGGGTTCGATTCCCGTCATGGCAAAGGATTTTTGTAGAAAAATAAAATGAGTCCCAACGTGTGCAACAGAACAGTTCGAAATCTCGTTACATTTGCATCGTCATGAACATGACTTATATCAGGCTAGCTAATTTTTTCTTTGTTCATTTTAAGTGTAGAAACAATATTTCGTTTGTGAACATTTTTTTCTGCCGTTTTGACAACAGGCTCATGACTAAAGAACACACGGCTGTCTGCTGATTGACGCTTGACTGTAGATTTTCGCTTTGTGTCAAAAGAACTTCCTAACGCACACTTTTTCAAAGTAGGTGAATTCGTCAGATCTGTTTGAAACATTGCATTTTATCCATGCACGACGACTGCTTAGATACTCGCAGCACAGTTGCCCCATATAAATTGCCCATGAGCGCGGAGCTTGTCTTTGTCACTGTAGCAACTTTGCTCCATCAGCGGGAAAAGGCGGTTCGACGCCCCTGTAAGCACATGTTTCTCTAATTCCTTTGTTTCAGGCAAGCCACTGTGACGTCAGACGCCTTTACGCATACAGCTTTGCGATGCTTAGTCAGTAATAACATAATTCATGTTTACATTTCTTTAATTTTCGACGCATTGTCGTTATTCGTGACGCATCAATGACCAATTGATTATATGGCAATGCAATGAAAAAAGCGTGTGGAAAACAGTGTTAATGACAGATTTGAGAAGCACATTTCTTCAATGTTGGCCGCATGGCATTCCTGTGCAGGTGACAATGGTAATTTTTCAAAACGACAAGGATATTTAAACACATGATTATTTGTTTGCTGTGCTCTATGGCCTCTGCTACAGACCTCATCGAAATGACACTTAGATATCTTAGGGTGTACATATCAAGTTTTCCCAAATGGTCTAGCGGATAGGCATCTACCTTGTAACGCAGGGCGGCCCGGGTTCGATTCCCGTCATGGCAAATATTTTTTGTAGAAAAATAAAATGAGTCCCAACGTGTGCAACAGAATAGTTCGAAATCTCGTTACATTTGCATCGTCATGAACATGACTTATATCAGGCTAACTCATTTTTTCTTTGTTCATTTTAAGTGTAGAAACAATATTTCGTTTGTGAACATTTTTTTCTGCCGTTTTGACAACAGGCTCATGACTAAAGAACACACGGCTGTCTGCTGATTGACGCTTGACTGTAGATTTTCGCTTTGTGTCAAAAGAATTCCCTAACGCACACTTTTTCAAAGTAGGTGAATTCATCAGATCTGTTTGAAACATTGAATTTTATCCATGCACGACGACTACTTAGATACTCGCAGCACAGTTACCTCATATAAATTGCCCATGAGCGCGGAGCTTGTCTTTGTCACTGTAGCAACTTTGCTCCATCAGCGGGAGAAGGCGGTTCGACGCCCCTGTAAGCACATGTTTCTCTAATTCCTTTGTTTCAGGCAAGCCACTGTGACGTCAGACGCCTTTACGCATACAGCTTTGCGATGCTTAGACAGTAATAACATAATTCATGTTTACATTTCTTTAATTTTCGTCGCATTGTCGTTATTCGTGACGCATCAATGACCAATTGATTATATGGCAATGCAATGAAAAAAGCGTGTGGAAAACAGTGTTAATGACAGATTTGAGAAGCACATTTCTTCAATGTTGGCCGCATGGCATTCCTGTGCAGGTGACAATGGTAATTTTTCAAAACGACAAGGATATTTAAACACATGATTATTTGTTTGCTGTGCTCTATGGCCTCTGCTACAGACCTCATCGAAATGACACTTAGATATCTTAGGGTGTACATATCAAGTCTTCCCAAATGGTCTAGCGGATAGGAATCTGCCTTGTAACGCAGGGCGGCCCGGGTTCGATTCCCGTCATGGCAAAGGATTTTTGTAGAAAAATAAAATGAGTCCCAACGTGTGCAACAGAATAGTTCGAAATCTCGTTACATTTGCATCGTCATGAACATGACTTATATCAGGCTTGCTCATTTTTTCTTTGTTCATTTTAAGTGTAGAAACAATATTTCGTTTGTGAACATTTTTTTCTGCCGTTTTGACAACAGGCTCATGACTAAAGAACACACGGCTGTCTGCTGATTGACGCTTGACTGTAGATTTTCGCTTTGTGTCAAAAGAATTCCCTAACGCACACTTTTTCAAAGTAGGTGAATTCATCAGATCTGTTTGAAACATTGCATTTTATCCATGCACGACGACTACTTAGATACTCGCAGCACAGTTACCTCATATAAATTGCCCATGAGCGCGGAGCTTGTCTTTGTCACTGTAGCAACTTTGCTCCATCAGCGGGAGAAGGCGGTTCGACGCCCCTGTAAGCACATGTTTCTCTAATTCCTTTGTTTCAGGCAAGCCACTGTGACGTCAGACGCCTTTACGCATACAGCTTTGCGATGCTTAGACAGTAATAACATAATTCATGTTTACATTTCTTTAATTTTCGTCGCATTGTCGTTATTCGTGACGCATCAATGACCAATTGATTATATGGCAATGCAATGAAAAAAGCGTGTGGAAAACAGTGTTAATGACAGATTTGAGAAGCACATTTCTTCAATGTTGGCCGCATGGCATTCCTGTGCAGGTGACAATGGTAATTTTTCAAAACGACAAGGATATTTAAACACATGATTATTTGTTTGCTGTGCTCTATGGCCTCTGCTACAGACCTCATCGAAATGACACTTAGATATCTTAGGGTGTACATATCAAGTCTTCCCAAATGGTCTAGCGGATAGGAATCTGCCTTGTAACGCAGGGCGGCCCGGGTTCGATTCCCGTCATGGCAAAGGATTTTTGTAGAAAAATAAAATGAGTCCCAACGTGTGCAACAGAACAGTTCGAAATCTCGTTACATTTGCATCGTCATGAACATGACTTATATCAGGCTAGCTAATTTTTTCTTTGTTCATTTTAAGTGTAGAAACAATATTTCGTTTGTGAACATTTTTTTCTGCCGTTTTGACAACAGGCTCATGACTAAAGAACACACGGCTGTCTGCTGATTGACGCTTGACTGTAGATTTTCGCTTTGTGTCAAAAGAACTTCCTAACGCACACTTTTTCAAAGTAGGTGAATTCATCAGATCTGTTTGAAACATTGCATTTTATACATGCACGACGACTGCTTAGATACTCGCAGCACAGTTGCCCCATATAAATTGCCCATGAGCGCGGAGCTTGTCTTTGTCACTGTAGCAACTTTGCTCCATCAGCGGGAAAAGGCGGTTCGACGCCCCTGTAAGCACATGTTTCTCTAATTCCTTTGTTTCAGGCAAGCCACTGTGACGTCAGACGCCTTTACGCATACAGCTTTGCGATGCTTAGTCAGTAATAACATAATTCATGTTTACATTTCTTTAATTTTCGACGCATTGTCGTTATTCGTGACGCATCAATGACCAATTGATTATATGGCAATGCAATGAAAAAAGCGTGTGGAAAACAGTGTTAATGACAGATTTGAGAAGCACATTTCTTCAATGTTGGCCGCATGGCATTCCTGTGCAGGTGACAATGGTAATTTTTCAAAACGACAAGGATATTTAAACACATGATTATTTGTTTGCTGTGCTCTATGGCCTCTGCTACAGACCTCATCGAAATGACACTTAGATATCTTAGGGTGTACATATCAAGTTTTCCCAAATGGTCTAGCGGATAGGCATCTACCTTGTAACGCAGGGCGGCCCGGGTTCGATTCCCGTCATGGCAAATATTTTTTGTAGAAAAATAAAATGAGTCCCAACGTGTGCAACAGAATAGTTCGAAATCTCGTTACATTTGCATCGTCATGAACATGACTTATATCAGGCTTGCTCATTTTTTCTTTGTTAATTTTAAGTGTAGAAACAATATTTCGTTTGTGACCATTTTTTTCTGCCGTTTTGACAACAGGCTCATGACTAAAGAACACACGGCTGTCTGCTGATTGACGCTTGACTGTAGATTTTCGCTTTGTGTCAAAAGAATTCCCTAACGCACACTTTTTCAAAGTAGGTGAATTCATCAGATCTGTTTGAAACATTGAATTTTATCCATGCACGACGACTACTTAGATACTCGCAGCACAGTTACCTCATATAAATTGCCCATGAGCGCGGAGCTTGTCTTTGTCACTGTAGCAACTTTGCTCCATCAGCGGGAGAAGGCGGTTCGACGCCCCTGTAAGCACATGTTTCTCTAATTCCTTTGTTTCAGGCAAGCCACTGTGACGTCAGACGCCTTTACGCATACAGCTTTGCGATGCTTAGACAGTAATAACATAATTCATGTTTACATTTCTTTAATTTTCGTCGCATTGTCGTTATTCGTGACGCATCAATGACCAATTGATTATATGGCAATGCAATGAAAAAAGCGTGTGGAAAACAGTGTTAATGACAGATTTGAGAAGCACATTTCTTCAATGTTGGCCGCATGGCATTCCTGTGCAGGTGACAATGGTAATTTTTCAAAACGACAAGGATATTTAAACACATGATTATTTGTTTGCTGTGCTCTATGGCCTCTGCTACAGACCTCATCGAAATGACACTTAGATATCTTAGGGTGTACATATCAAGTCTTCCCAAATGGTCTAGCGGATAGGAATCTGCCTTGTAACGCAGGGCGGCCCGGGTTCGATTCCCGTCATGGCAAAGGATTTTTGTAGAAAAATAAAATGAGTCCCAACGTGTGCAACAGAATAGTTCGAAATCTCGTTACATTTGCATCGTCATGAACATGACTTATATCAGGCTTGCTCATTTTTTCTTTGTTCATTTTAAGTGTAGAAACAATATTTCGTTTGTGAACATTTTTTTCTGCCGTTTTGACAACAGGCTCATGACTAAAGAACACACGGCTGTCTGCTGATTGACGCTTGACTGTAGATTTTCGCTTTGTGTCAAAAGAATTCCCTAACGCACACTTTTTCAAAGTAGGTGAATTCATCAGATCTGTTTGAAACATTGCATTTTATCCATGCACGACGACTACTTAGATACTCGCAGCACAGTTACCTCATATAAATTGCCCATGAGCGCGGAGCTTGTCTTTGTCACTGTAGCAACTTTGCTCCATCAGCGGGAGAAGGCGGTTCGACGCCCCTGTAAGCACATGTTTCTCTAATTCCTTTGTTTCAGGCAAGCCACTGTGACGTCAGACGCCTTTACGCATACAGCTTTGCGATGCTTAGACAGTAATAACATAATTCATGTTTACATTTCTTTAATTTTCGTCGCATTGTCGTTATTCGTGACGCATCAATGACCAATTGATTATATGGCAATGCAATGAAAAAAGCGTGTGGAAAACAGTGTTAATGACAGATTTGAGAAGCACATTTCTTCAATGTTGGCCGCATGGCATTCCTGTGCAGGTGACAATGGTAATTTTTCAAAACGACAAGGATATTTAAACACATGATTATTTGTTTGCTGTGCTCTATGGCCTCTGCTACAGACCTCATCGAAATGACACTTAGATATCTTAGGGTGTACATATCAAGTCTTCCCAAATGGTCTAGCGGATAGGAATCTGCCTTGTAACGCAGGGCGGCCCGGGTTCGATTCCCGTCATGGCAAAGGATTTTTGTAGAAAAATAAAATGAGTCCCAACGTGTGCAACAGAACAGTTCGAAATCTCGTTACATTTGCATCGTCATGAACATGACTTATATCAGGCTAGCTAATTTTTTCTTTGTTCATTTTAAGTGTAGAAACAATATTTCGTTTGTGAACATTTTTTTCTGCCGTTTTGACAACAGGCTCATGACTAAAGAACACACGGCTGTCTGCTGATTGACGCTTGACTGTAGATTTTCGCTTTGTGTCAAAAGAACTTCCTAACGCACACTTTTTCAAAGTAGGTGAATTCATCAGATCTGTTTGAAACATTGCATTTTATACATGCACGACGACTGCTTAGATACTCGCAGCACAGTTGCCCCATATAAATTGCCCATGAGCGCGGAGCTTGTCTTTGTCACTGTAGCAACTTTGCTCCATCAGCGGGAAAAGGCGGTTCGACGCCCCTGTAAGCACATGTTTCTCTAATTCCTTTGTTTCAGGCAAGCCACTGTGACGTCAGACGCCTTTACGCATACAGCTTTGCGATGCTTAGTCAGTAATAACATAATTCATGTTTACATTTCTTTAATTTTCGACGCATTGTCGTTATTCGTGACGCATCAATGACCAATTGATTATATGGCAATGCAATGAAAAAAGCGTGTGGAAAACAGTGTTAATGACAGATTTGAGAAGCACATTTCTTCAATGTTGGCCGCATGGCATTCCTGTGCAGGTGACAATGGTAATTTTTCAAAACGACAAGGATATTTAAACACATGATTATTTGTTTGCTGTGCTCTATGGCCTCTGCTACAGACCTCATCGAAATGACACTTAGATATCTTAGGGTGTACATATCAAGTTTTCCCAAATGGTCTAGCGGATAGGCATCTACCTTGTAACGCAGGGCGGCCCGGGTTCGATTCCCGTCATGGCAAATATTTTTTGTAGAAAAATAAAATGAGTCCCAACGTGTGCAACAGAATAGTTCGAAATCTCGTTACATTTGCATCGTCATGAACATGACTTATATCAGGCTTGCTCATTTTTTCTTTGTTAATTTTAAGTGTAGAAACAATATTTCGTTTGTGACCATTTTTTTCTGCCGTTTTGACAACAGGCTCATGACTAAAGAACACACGGCTGTCTGCTGATTGACGCTTGACTGTAGATTTTCGCTTTGTGTCAAAAGAACTTCCTAACGCACACTTTTTCAAAGTAGGTGAATTCATCAGATCTGTTTGAAACATTGCATTTTATCCATGCACGACGACTGCTTAGATACTCGCAGCACAGTTGCCCCATATAAATTGCCCATGAGCGCGGAGCTTGTCTTTGTCACTGTAGCAACTTTGCTCCATCAGCGGGAGAAGGCGGTTCGACGCCCCTGTAAGCACATGTTTCTCTAGTTCCTTTGTTTCAGGCAAGCCACTGTGACGTCAGACGCCTTTACGCATACAGCTTTGCGATGCTTAGACAGTAATAACATAATTCATGTTTACATTTCTTTAATTTTCGACGCATTGTCGTTATTCGTGACGCATCAATGACCAATTGATTATATGGCAATGCAATGAAAAAAGCGTGTGGAAAACAGTGTTAATGACAGATTTGAGAAGCACATTTCTTCAATGTTGGCCGCATGGCATTCCTGTGCAGGTGACAATGGTAATTTTTCAAAACGACAAGGATATTTAAACACATGATTATTTGTTTGCTGTGCTCTATGGCCTCTGCTACAGACCTCATCGAAATGACACTTAGATATCTTAGGGTGTACATATCAAGTCTTCCCAAATGGTCTAGCGGATAGGAATCTGCCTTGTAACGCAGGGCGGCCCGGGTTCGATTCCCGTCATGGCAAAGGATTTTTGTAGAAAAATAAAATGAGTCCCAACGTGTGCAACAGAACAGTTCGAAATCTCGTTACATTTGCATCGTCATGAACATGACTTATATCAGGCTAGCTAATTTTTTCTTTGTTCATTTTAAGTGTAGAAACAATATTTCGTTTGTGAACATTTTTTTCTGCCGTTTTGACAACAGGCTCATGACTAAAGAACACACGGCTGTCTGCTGATTGACGCTTGACTGTAGATTTTCGCTTTGTGTCAAAAGAACTTCCTAACGCACACTTTTTCAAAGTAGGTGAATTCATCAGATCTGTTTGAAACATTGCATTTTATCCATGCACGACGACTGCTTAGATACTCGCAGCACAGTTGCCCCATATAAATTGCCCATGAGCGCGGAGCTTGTCTTTGTCACTGAAGCAACTTTGCTCCATCAGCGGGAAAAGGCGGTTCGACGCCCCTGTAAGCACATGTTTCTCTAATTCCTTTGTTTCAGGCAAGCCACTGTGACGTCAGACGCCTTTACGCATACAGCTTTGCGATGCTTAGTCAGTAATAACATAATTCATGTTTACATTTCTTTAATTTTCGACGCATTGTCGTTATTCGTGACGCATCAATGACCAATTGATTATATGGCAATGCAATGAAAAAAGCGTGTGGAAAACAGTGTTAATGACAGATTTGAGAAGCACATTTCTTCAATGTTGGCCGCATGGCATTCCTGTGCAGGTGACAATGGTAATTTTTCAAAACGACAAGGATATTTAAACACATGATTATTTGTTTGCTGTGCTCTATGGCCTCTGCTACAGACCTCATCGAAATGACACTTAGATATCTTAGGGTGTACATATCAAGTTTTCCCAAATGGTCTAGCGGATAGGCATCTACCTTGTAACGCAGGGCGGCCCGGGTTCGATTCCCGTCATGGCAAATGTTTTTTGTAGAAAAATAAAATGAGTCCCAACTTGTGCAACAGAACAGTTCGAAATCTCGTTACATTTGCATCGTCATGAACATGACTTATATCAGGCTAGCTAATTTTTTCTTTGTTCATTTTAAGTGTAGAAACAATATTTCGTTTGTGACCATTTTTTTCTGCCGTTTTGACAACAGGCTCATGACTAAAGAACACACGGCTGTCTGCTGATTGACGCTTGACTGTAGATTTTCGCTTTGTGTCAAAAGAACTTCCTAACGCACACTTTTTCAAAGTAGGTGAATTCATCAGATCTGTTTGAAACATTGCATTTTATCCATGCACGACGACTGCTTAGATACTCGCAGCACAGTTGCCCCATATAAATTGCCCATGAGCGCGGAGCTTGTCTTTGTCACTGTAGCAACTTTGCTCCATCAGCGGGAGAAGGCGGTTCGACGCCCCTGTAAGCACATGTTTCTCTAATTCCTTTGTTTCAGGCAAGCCACTGTGACGTCAGACGCCTTTACGCATACAGCTTTGAGATGCTTAGACAGTAATAACATAATTCATGTTTACATTTCTTTAATTTTCGACGCATTGTCGTTATTCGTGACGCATCAATGACCAATTGATTATATGGCAATGCAATGAAAAAAGCGTGTGGAAAACAGTGTTAATGACAGATTTGAGAAGCACATTTCTTCAATGTTGGCCGAATGGCATTCCTGTGCAGGTGACAATGGTAATTTTTCAAAACGACAAGGATATTTAAACACATGATTATTTGTTTGCTGTGCTCTATGGCCTCTGCTACAGACCTCATCGAAATGACACTTAGATATCTTAGGGTGTACATATCAAGTTTTCCCAAATGGTCTAGCGGATAGGCATCTACCTTGTAACGCAGGGCGGCCCGGGTTCGATTCCCGTCATGGCAAATATTTTTTGTAGAAAAATAAAATGAGTCCCAACGTGTGCAACAGAACAGTTCGAAATCTCGTTACATTTGCATCGTCATGAACATGACTTATATCAGGCTAGCTCATTTTTTCTTTGTTCATTTTAAGTGTAGAAACAATATTTCGTTTGTGACCATTTTTTTCTGCCGTTTTGACAACAGGCTCATGACTAAAGAACACACGGCTGTCTGCTGATTGACGCTTGACTGTAGATTTTCGCTTTGTGTCAAAAGAACTTCCTAACGCACACTTTTTCAAAGTAGGTGAATTCATCAGATCTGTTTGAAACATTGCATTTTATCCATGCACGACGACTGCTTAGATACTCGCAGCACAGTTGACCCATATACATTGCCCATGAGCGCGGAGCTTGTCTTTGTCACTGAAGCAACTTTGCTCCATCAGCGGGAGAAGGCGGTTCGACGCCCCTGTAAGCACATGTTTCTCTAATTCCTTTGTTTCAGGCAAGCCACTGTTACGTCAGACGCCTTTACGCATACAGCTTTGCGATGCTTAGACAGTAATAACATAATTCATGTTTACATTTCTTTAATTTTCGACGCATTGTCGTTATTCGTGACGCATCAATGACCAATTGATTATATGGCAATGCAATGAAAAAAGCGTGTGGAAAACAGTGTTAATGACAGATTTGAGAAGCACATTTCTTCAATGTTGGCCGAATGGCATTCCTGTGCAGGTGACAATGGTAATTTTTCAAAACGACAAGGATATTTAAACACATGATTATTTGTTTGCTGTGCTCTATGGCCTCTGCTACAGACCTCATCGAAATGACACTTAGATATCTTAGGGTGTACATATCAAGTTTTCCCAAATGGTCTAGCGGATAGGCATCTACCTTGTAACGCAGGGCGGCCCGGGTTCGATTCCCGTCATGGCAAATATTTTTTGTAGAAAAATAAAATGAGTCCCAACGTGTGCAACAGAACAGTTCGAAATCTCGTTACATTTGCATCGTCATGAACATGACTTATATCAGGCTAGCTCATTTTTTCTTTGTTCATTTTAAGTGTAGAAACAATATTTCGTTTGTGACCATTTTTTTCTGCCGTTTTGACAACAGGCTCATGACTAAAGAACACACGGCTGTCTGCTGATTGACGCTTGACTGTAGATTTTCGCTTTGTGTCAAAAGAACTTCCTAACGCACACTTTTTCAAAGTAGGTGAATTCATCAGATCTGTTTGAAACATTGCATTTTATCCATGCACGACGACTGCTTAGATACTCGCAGCACAGTTGACCCATATACATTGCCCATGAGCGCGGAGCTTGTCTTTGTCACTGTAGCAACTTTGCTCCATCAGCGGGAGAAGGCGGTTCGACGCCCCTGTAAGCACATGTTTCTCTAATTCCTTTGTTTCAGGCAAGCCACTGTTACGTCAGACGCCTTTACGCATACAGCTTTGCGATGCTTAGACAGTAATAACATAATTCATGTTTACATTTCTTTAATTTTCGACGCATTGTCGTTATTCGTGACGCATCAATGACCAATTGATTATATGGCAATGCAATGAAAAAAGCGTGTGGAAAACAGTGTTAATGACAGATTTGAGAAGCACATTTCTTCAATGTTGGCCGCATGGCATTCCTGTGCAGGTGACAATGGTAATTTTTCAAAACGACAAGGATATTTAAACACATGATTATTTGTTTGCTGTGCTCTATGGCCTCTGCTACAGACCTCATCGAAATGACACTTAGATATCTTAGGGTGTACATATCAAGTTTTCCCAAATGGTCTAGCGGATAGGCATCTACCTTGTAACGCAGGGCGGCCCGGGTTCGATTCCCGTCATGGCAAATGTTTTTTGTAGAAAAATAAAATGAGTCCCAACTTGTGCAACAGAACAGTTCGAAATCTCGTTACATTTGCATCGTCATGAACATGACTTATATCAGGCTAGCTAATTTTTTCTTTGTTAATTTTAAGTGTAGAAACAATATTTCGTTTGTGACCATTTTTTTCTGCCGTTTTGACAACAGGCTCATGACTAAAGAACACACGGCTGTCTGCTGATTGACGCTTGACTGTAGATTTTCGCTTTGTGTCAAAAGAACTTCCTAACGCACACTTTTTCAAAGTAGGTGAATTCATCAGATCTGTTTGAAACATTGCATTTTATCCATGCACGACGACTGCTTAGATACTCGCAGCACAGTTGCCCCATATAAATTGCCCATGAGCGCGGAGCTTGTCTTTGTCACTGTAGCAACTTTGCTCCATCAGCGGGAGAAGGCGGTTCGACGCCCCTGTAAGCACATGTTTCTCTAATTCCTTTGTTTCAGGCAAGCCACTGTGACGTCAGACGCCTTTACGCATACAGCTTTGCGATGCTTAGACAGTAATAACATAATTCATGTTTACATTTCTTTAATTTTCGACGCATTGTCGTTATTCGTGACGCATCAATGACCAATTGATTATATGGCAATGCAATGAAAAAAGCGTGTGGAAAACAGTGTTAATGACAGATTTGAGAAGCACATTTCTTCAATGTTGGCCGAATGGCATTCCTGTGCAGGTGACAATGGTAATTTTTCAAAACGACAAGGATATTTAAACACATGATTATTTGTTTGCTGTGCTCTATGGCCTCTGCTACAGACCTCATCGAAATGACACTTAGATATCTTAGGGTGTACATATCAAGTTTTCCCAAATGGTCTAGCGGATAGGCATCTACCTTGTAACGCAGGGCGGCCCGGGTTCGATTCCCGTCATGGCAAATATTTTTTGTAGAAAAATAAAATGAGTCCCAACGTGTGCAACAGAACAGTTCGAAATCTCGTTACATTTGCATCGTCATGAACATGACTTATATCAGGCTAGCTCATTTTTTCTTTGTTCATTTTAAGTGTAGAAACAATATTTCGTTTGTGACCATTTTTTTCTGCCGTTTTGACAACAGGCTCATGACTAAAGAACACACGGCTGTCTGCTGATTGACGCTTGACTGTAGATTTTCGCTTTGTGTCAAAAGAACTTCCTAACGCACACTTTTTCAAAGTAGGTGAATTCATCAGATCTGTTTGAAACATTGCATTTTATCCATGCACGACGACTGCTTAGATACTCGCAGCACAGTTGACCCATATACATTGCCCATGAGCGCGGAGCTTGTCTTTGTCACTGTAGCAACTTTGCTCCATCAGCGGGAGAAGGCGGTTCGACGCCCCTGTAAGCACATGTTTCTCTAGTTCCTTTGTTTCAGGCAAGCCACTGTGACGTCAGACGCCTTTACGCATACAGCTTTGCGATGCTTAGACAGTAATAACATAATTCATGTTTACATTTCTTTAATTTTCGACGCATTGTCGTTATTCGTGACGCATCAATGACCAATTGATTATATGGCAATGCAATGAAAAAAGCGTGTGGAAAACAGTGTTAATGACAGATTTGAGAAGCACATTTCTTCAATGTTGGCCACATGGCATTCCTGTGCAGGTGACAATGGTAATTTTTTAAAACGACAAGGATATTTAAACACATGATTATTTGTTTGCTGTGCTCTATGGCCTCTGCTACAGACCTCATCGAAATGACACTTAGATATCTTAGGGTGTACATATCAAGTCTTCCCAAATGGTCTAGCGGATAGGAATCTGCCTTGTCACGCAGGGCGGCCCGGGTTCGATTCCCGTCATGGCAAATGTTTTTTGTAGAAAAATAAAATGAGTCCCAACTTGTGCAACAGAACAGTTCGAAATCTCGTTACATTTGCATCGTCATGAACATGACTTATATCAGGCTAGCTCATTTTTTCTTTGTTCATTTTAAGTGTAGAAACAATATTTTGTTTGTGAACATTTTTTTCTGCCGTTTTGACAACAGGCTCATGACTAAAGAACACACGGCTGTCTGCTGATTGACGCTTGACTGTAGATTTTCGCTTTGTGTCAAAAGAACTTCCTAACGCACACTTTTTCAAAGTAGGTGAATTCATCAGATCTGTTTGAAACATTGCATTTTATCCATGCACGACGACTGCTTAGATACTCGCAGCACAGTTGCCCCATATAAATTGCCCATGAGCGCGGAGCTTGTCTTTGTCACTGTAGCAACTTTGCTCCATCAGCGGGAGAAGGCGGTTCGACGCCCCTGTAAGCACATGTTTCTCTAATTCCTTTGTTTCAGGCAAGCCACTGTGACGTCAGACGCCTTTACGCATACAGCTTTGCGATGCTTAGACAGTAATAACATAATTCATGTTTACATTTCTTTAATTTTCGACGCATTGTCGTTATTCGTGACGCATCAATGACCAATTGATTATATGGCAATGCAATGAAAAAAGCGTGTGGAAAACAGTGTTAATGACAGATTTGAGAAGCACATTTCTTCAATGTTGGCCGCATGGCATTCCTGTGCAGGTGACAATGGTAATTTTTCAAAACGACAAGGATATTTAAACACATGATTATTTGTTTGCTGTGCTCTATGGCCTCTGCTACAGACCTCATCGAAATGACACTTAGATATCTTAGGGTGTACATATCAAGTCTTCCCAAATGGTCTAGCGGATAGGAATCTGCCTTGTCACGCAGGGCGGCCCGGGTTCGATTCCCGTCATGGCAAATGTTTTTTGTAGAAAAATAAAATGAGTCCCAACTTGTGCAACAGAACAGTTCGAAATCTCGTTACATTTGCATCGTCATGAACATGACTTATATCAGGCTAGCTCATTTTTTCTTTGTTCATTTTAAGTGTAGAAACAATATTTTGTTTGTGAACATTTTTTTCTGCCGTTTTGACAACAGGCTCATGACTAAAGAACACACGGCTGTCTGCTGATTGACGCTTGACTGTAGATTTTCGCTTTGTGTCAAAAGAACTTCCTAACGCACACTTTTTCAAAGTAGGTGAATTCATCAGATCTGTTTGAAACATTGCATTTTATCCATGCACGACGACTGCTTAGATACTCGCAGCACAGTTGCCCCATATAAATTGCCCATGAGCGCGGAGCTTGTCTTTGTCACTGTAGCAACTTTGCTCCATCAGCGGGAGAAGGCGGTTCGACGCCCCTGTAAGCACATGTTTCTCTAATTCCTTTGTTTCAGGCAAGCCACTGTGACGTCAGACGCCTTTACGCATACAGCTTTGCGATGCTTAGACAGTAATAACATAATTCATGTTTACATTTCTTTAATTTTCGACGCATTGTCGTTATTCGTGACGCATCAATGACCAATTGATTATATGGCAATGCAATGAAAAAAGCGTGTGGAAAACAGTGTTAATGACAGATTTGAGAAGCACATTTCTTCAATGTTGGCCGCATGGCATTCCTGTGCAGGTGACAATGGTAATTTTTCAAAACGACAAGGATATTTAAACACATGATTATTTGTTTGCTGTGCTCTATGGCCTCTGCTACAGACCTCATCGAAATGACACTTAGATATCTTAGGGTGTACATATCAAGTTTTCCCAAATGGTCTAGCGGATAGGCATCTACCTTGTAACGCAGGGCGGCCCGGGTTCGATTCCCGTCATGGCAAATGTTTTTTGTAGAAAAATAAAATGAGTCCCAACGTGTGCAACAGAACAGTTCGAAATCTCGTTACATTTGCATCGTCATGAACATGACTTATATCAGGCTAGCTAATTTTTTCTTTGTTAATTTTAAGTGTAGAAACAATATTTCGTTTGTGACCATTTTTTTCTGCCGTTTTGACAACAGGCTCATGACTAAAGAACACACGGCTGTCTGCTGATTGACGCTTGACTGTAGATTTTCGCTTTGTGTCAAAAGAACTTCCTAACGCACACTTTTTCAAAGATTCAAGATTCAAGATTCAAGATTTCTTTATTTGTCACGTGCATACAAGTATACAGTGAAATGCAAAAGTGACAGTGCCACAGAGTAGTGCAACAACACAATAAGTTTTAAAATACAATAAAATAAAAATAGAAGTACTAAAAAATATACAGTATGGACAGTATAAACAGTATAAACAATATGAACAGTATAGCCAGTAAGCAATATAAATAGCAGATGGATGATTATGTGTGTGCATATGTGTTAGAATGACAGTGCATGTGTGAGTGACTTGAGGGGGGCACTGGTGGGGTCATCGTTGACAATTCTGATGGCATGGGGGAAGAAACTCAGTCTTAGCCTCTCTGTTTTTGCTGCATGACAGCGGAGGCGTTTTCCTGACGGCAGCGGCTGGAACAGTCCATGTTTCGGGTGGTGAGGGTCCTTCATAATCCTGTATGCTCTGGTCCTACACCTCCTGGTGTACAGGACATGGAGAGGGGGGGTTGGAGCTCCCATGGTCTTTTCTGCCAGGCGTACCACCCTTTGCAGAGTTCGCCTGTCCTGGGCCGTGCTGTTACCGTACCAGACGGTGATGTTGCCAGCCAGGATGCTCTCCACAGCTCCAGAGTAGAAGGACTGAAGGATCCTCCGGGAGACTCTGAATTTCCTCAGTTGCCTGAGATGGAACAGGCGCTGCCTTGCCTTTCCCACCAGAGAACTGATGTGGGTAGTCCAGGTCAGGTCTTCTGAGATGTGGACTCCCAGGTATTTAAAACTGCTCACCCTGTCCACAGCAGTCCCTCCGATGTCCAGCGGTGTGTAGGCCCTTAGTTGTTGTGCTCTCCTGAAGTCCACAATCAGCTCTTTTGTCTTGGAGACATTCAGGATGAGACTGTTCTCCTGACACCAGAGTGACAGGTCCGCCACCTCGTCCAGGTAGCCTTTCTCATTGTTATCTGAGATCAGCCCCACCACGACCGTGTCGTCCGCAAACTTGATGATGGAGTTTTCGCTGGACTTAGCCACACAGTCGTGGGTGTACAGGGAGTAGAGGAGGGGACTAAGGACACAGCCCTGGGGGGACCCTGTGCTCAGTGTGAGTGAGCTGGAGGTGTGTCTACCCACCCTGACCACCTGTGGCCTGGCCGTCAGAAAGTCCAGGATCCAGGCACACAGGGGAATGTTCAGTCCTAGACCAATCATCTTATCAGCCAGTCTGGTGGGGACTATGGTGTTGAACGCTGAGCTATAGTCTATAAACAGCATTCTCACATAGCCCCCCTTCTGCCTGTCCAGGTGGGAGAGAGTGGTGTGGAGGACCTGGGAAACTGCATCGTCTGTAGATCTGTTTGGTCTATATGCGAACTGCAGTGGGTCCAGGGTCGGAGGGAGGGAGGAGCAGATGTAATCCTTAATCAGCCTCTCGAAGCACTTCATGACCACTGAGGTTAGAGCCACGGGTCTGTAGTCATTCAAGCAGGCTGGGGAGGTGATCTTGGGCACAGGGACGATAGATGATCTTTTAAAAAAGTAGGTGAATTCATCAGATCTGTTTGAAACATTGCATTTTATCCATGCACGACGACTGCTTAGATACTCGCAGCACAGTTGCCCCATATACATTGCCCATGAGCGCGGAGCTTGTCTTTGTCACTGTAGCAACTTTGCTCCATCAGCGGGAGAAGGCGGTTCGACGCCCATGTAAGCACATGTTTCTCTAATTCCTTTGTTTCAGGCAAGCCACTGTGACGTCAGACGCCTTTACGCATACAGCTTTGCGATGCTTAGACAGTAATAACATAATTCATGTTTACATTTCTTTAATTTTCGACGCATTGTCGTTATTCGTGACGCATCAATGACCAATTGATTATATGGCAATGCAATGAAAAAAGCGTGTGGAAAACAGTGTTAATGACAGATTTGAGAAGCACATTTCTTCAATGTTGGCCGCATGGCATTCCTGTGCAGGTGACAATGGTAATTTTTCAAAACGACAAGGATATTTAAACACATGATTATTTGTTTGCTGTGCTCTATGGCCTCTGCTACAGACCTCATCGAAATGACACTTAGATATCTTAGGGTGTACATATCAAGTCTTCCCAAATGGTCTAGCGGATAGGCATCAACCTTGTAACGCAGGGCGGCCCGGGTTCGATTCCCGTCATGGCAAATGTTTTTTGTAGAAAAATAAAATGAGTCCCAACGTGTGCAACAGAACAGTTCGAAATCTCGTTACATTTGCATCGTCATGAACATGACTTATATCAGGCTAGCTAATTTTTTCTTTGTTCATTTTAAGTGTAGAAACAATATTTCGTTTGTGACCATTTTTTTCTGCCGTTTTGACAACAGGCTCATGACTAAAGAACACACGGCTGTCTGCTGATTGACGCTTGACTGTAGATTTTCGCTTTGTGTCAAAAGAACTTCCTAACGCACACTTTTTCAAAGTAGGTGAATTCATCAGATCTGTTTGAAACATTGCATTTTATCCATGCACGACGACTGCTTAGATACTCGCAGCACAGTTGCCCCATATACATTGCCCATGAGCGCGGAGCTTGTCTTTGTCACTGTAGCAACTTTGCTCCATCAGCGGGAGAAGGCGGTTCGACGCCCCTGTAAGCACATGTTTCTCTAATTCCTTTGTTTCAGGCAAGCCACTGTGACGTCAGACGCCTTTACGCATACAGCTTTGCGATGCTTAGACAGTAATAACATAATTCATGTTTACATTTCTTTAATTTTCGACGCATTGTCGTTATTCGTGACGCATCAATGACCAATTGATTATATGGCAATGCAATGAAAAAAGTGTGTGGAAAACAGTGTTAATGACAGATTTGAGAAGCACATTTCTTCAATGTTGGCCGCATGGCATTCCTGTGCAGGTGACAATGGTAATTTTTCAAAACGACAAGGATATTTAAACACATGATTATTTGTTTGCTGTGTTCTATGGCCTCTGCTACAGACCTCATCGAAATGACACTTAGATATCTTAGGGTGTACATATCAAGTCTTCCCAAATGGTCTAGCGGATAGGCATCTACCTTTTAACGCAGGGCGGCCCGGGTTTTATTCCCGTCATGGCAAATGTTTTTTGTCGAAAAATAAAATGAGTCCCAACGTGTGCAACAGAACAGTTCGAAATCTCGTTACATTTGCATCGTCATGAACATGACTTATATCAGGCTAGCTCATTTTTTCTTTGTTCATTTTAAGTGTAGAAACAATATTTTGTTTGTGAACATTTTTTTTCTGCCGTTTTGACAACAGGCTCATGACTAAAGAACACACGGCTGTCTGCTGATTGACGCTTGACTGTAGATTTTCGCTTTGTGTCAAAAGAACTTCCTAACGCACACTTTTTCAAAGTAGGTGAATTCATCAGATCTGTTTGAAACATTGCATTTTATCCATGCACGACGACTGCTTAGATACTCGCAGCACAGTTGCCCCATATAAATTGCCCATGAGCGCGGAGCTTGTCTTTGTCACTGTAGCAACTTTGCTCCATCAGCGGGAGAAGGCGGTTCGACGCCCCTGTAAGCACATGTTTCTCTAATTCCTTTGTTTCAGGCAAGCCACTGTGACGTCAGACGCCTTTACGCATACAGCTTTGCGATGCTTAGACAGTAATAACATAATTCATGTTTACATTTCTTTAATTTTCGACGCATTGTCGTTATTCGTGACGCATCAATGACCAATTGATTATATGGCAATGCAATGAAAAAAGCGTGTGGAAAACAGTGTTAATGACAGATTTGAGAAGCACATTTCTTCAATGTTGGCCGCATGGCATTCCTGTGCAGGTGACAATGGTAATTTTTCAAAACGACAAGGATATTTAAACACATGATTATTTGTTTGCTGTGCTCTATGGCCTCTGCTACAGACCTCATCGAAATGACACTTAGATATCTTAGGGTGTTAATATCAAGTTTTCCCAAATGGTCTAGCGGATAGGCATCTACCTTGTAACGCAGGGCGGCCCGGGTTCGATTCCCGTCATGGCAAATGTTTTTTGTAGAAAAATAAAATGAGTCCCAACGTGTGCAACAGAACAGTTCGAAATCTCGTTACATTTGCATCGTCATGAACATGACTTATATAAGGCTAGCTCATTTTTTCTTTGTTCATTTTAAGTGTAGAAACAATATTTCGTTTGTGACCATTTTTTTCTGCCGTTTTGACAACAGGCTCATGACTAAAGAACACACGGCTGTCTGCTGATTGACGCTTGACTGTAGATTTTCGCTTTGTGTCAAAAGAACTTCCTAACGCACACTTTTTCAAAGTAGGTGAATTCATCAGATCTGTTTGAAACATTGCATTTTATCCATGCACGACGACTGCTTAGATACTCGCAGCACAGTTGACCCATATACATTGCCCATGAGCGCGGAGCTTGTCTTTGTCACTGTAGCAACTTTGCTCCATCAGCGGGAGAAGGCGGTTCGACGCCCCTGTAAGCACATGTTTCTCTAATTCCTTTGTTTCAGGCAAGCCACTGTTACGTCAGACGCCTTTACGCATACAGCTTTGCGATGCTTAGACAGTAATAACATAATTCATGTTTACATTTCTTTAATTTTCGACGCATTGTCGTTATTCGTGACGCATCAATGACCAATTGATTATATGGCAATGCAATGAAAAAAGCGTGTGGAAAACAGTGTTAATGACAGATTTGAGAAGCACTTTTCTTCAATGTTGGCCGCATGGCATTCCTGTGCAGGTGACAATGGTAATTTTTCAAAACGACAAGGATATTTAAACACATGATTATTTGTTTGCTGTGCTCTATGGCCTCTGCTACAGACCTCATCGAAATGACACTTAGATATCTTAGGGTGTACATATCAAGTCTTCCCAAATGGTCTAGCGGATAGGCATCTACCTTGTAACGCAGGGCGGCCCGGGTTCGATTCCCGTCATGGCAAATGTTTTTTGTAGAAAAATAAAATGAGTCCCAACGTGTGCAACAGAACAGTTCGAAATCTCGTTACATTTGCATCGTCATGAACATGACTTATATCAGGCTAGCTCATTTTTTCTTTGTTCATTTTAAGTGTAGAAACAATATTTCGTTTGTGACCATTTTTTTCTGCCGTTTTGACAACAGGCTCATGACTAAAGAACACACGGCTGTCTGCTGATTGACGCTTGACTGTAGATTTTCGCTTTGTGTCAAAAGAACTTCCTAACGCACACTTTTTCAAAGTAGGTGAATTCATCAGATCTGTTTGAAACATTGCATTTTATCCATGCACGACGACTGCTTAGATACTCGCAGCACAGTTGACCCATATACATTGCCCATGAGCGCGGAGCTTGTCTTTGTCACTGTAGCAACTTTGCTCCATCAGCGGGAGAAGGCGGTTCGACGCCCCTGTAAGCACATGTTTCTCTAATTCCTTTGTTTCAGGCAAGCCACTGTGACGTCAGACGCCTTTACGCGTACAGCTTTGCGATGCTTAGACAGTAATAACATAATTCATGTTTACATTTCTTTAATTTTCGACGCATTGTCGTTATTCGTGACGCATCAATGACCAATTGATTATATGGCAATGCAATGAAAAAAGCGTGTGGAAAACAGTGTTAATGACAGATTTGAGAAGCACATTTCTTCAATGTTGGCCGCATGGCATTCCTGTGCAGGTGACAATGGTAATTTTTCAAAACGACAAGGATATTTAAACACATGATTATTTGTTTGCTGTGTTCCATGGCCTCTGCTACAGACCTCATCGAAATGACACTTAGATATCTTAGGGTGTACATATCAAGTCTTCCCAAATGGTCTAGCGGATAGGCATCTACCTTGTAACGCAGGGCGGCCCGGGTTCGATTCCCGTCATGGCAAAAGTTTTTTGTAGAAAAATAAAATGAGTCCCAACGTGTGCAACAGAACAGTTCGAAATCTCGTTACATTTGCATCGTCATGAACATGACTTATATCAGGCTAGCTCATTTTTTCTTTGTTCATTTTAAGTGTAGAAACAATATTTTGTTTGTGAACATTTTTTTCTGCCGTTTTGACAACAGGCTCATGACTAAAGAACACACGGCTGTCTGCTGATTGACGCTTGACTGTAGATTTTCGCTTTGTGTCAAAAGAACTTCCTAACGCACACTTTTTCAAAGTAGGTGAATTCATCAGATCTGTTTGAAACATTGCATTTTATCCATGCACGACGACTGCTTAGATACTCGCAGCACAGTTGCCCCATATAAATTGCCCATGAGCGCGGAGCTTGTCTTTGTCACTGTAGCAACTTTGCTCCATCAGCGGGAGAAGGCGGTTCGACGCCCCTGTAAGCACATGTTTCTCTAATTCCTTTGTTTCAGGCAAGCCACTGTGACGTCAGACGCCTTTACGCATACAGCTTTGCGATGCTTAGACAGTAATAACATAATTCATGTTTACATTTCTTTAATTTTCGACGCATTGTCGTTATTCGTGACGCATCAATGACCAATTGATTATATGGCAATGCAATGAAAAAAGCGTGTGGAAAACAGTGTTAATGACAGATTTGAGAAGCACATTTCTTCAATGTTGGCCGCATGGCATTCCTGTGCAGGTGACAATGGTAATTTTTCAAAACGACAAGGATATTTAAACACATGATTATTTGTTTGCTGTGCTCTATGGCCTCTGCTACAGACCTCATCGAAATGACACTTAGATATCTTAGGGTGTACATATCAAGTCTTCCCAAATGGTCTAGCGGATAGGCATCTATCTTGTAACGCAGGGCGGCCTGGGTTCGATTCCCGTCATAGCAAATGTTTTTTGTAGAAAAATAAAATGAGTCCCAACGTGTGCAACAGAACAGTTCGAAATCTCGTTACATTTGCATCGTCATGAACATGACTTATATCAGGCTAGCTAATTTTTTCTTTGTTCATTTTAAGTGTAGAAACAATATTTCGTTTGTGAACATTTTTTTCTGCCGTTTTGACAACAGGCTCATGACGAAAGAACACACGGCTGTCTGCTGATTGACGCTTGACTGTAGATTTTCGCTTTGTGTCAAAAGAACTTCCTAACGCACACTTTTTCAAAGTAGGTGAATTCATCAGATCTGTTTGAAACATTGCATTTTATCCATGCACGACGACTGCTTAGATACTCGCAGCACAGTTGCCCCATATAAATTGCCCATGAGCGCGGAGCTTGTCTTTGTCACTGTAGCAACTTTGCTCCATCAGCGGGAGAAGGCGGTTCGACGCCCCTGTAAGCACATGTTTCTCTAATTCCTTTGTTTCAGGCAAGCCACTGTGACGTCAGACGCCTTTACGCATACAGCTTTGCGATGCTTAGACAGTAATAACATAATTCATGTTTACATTTCTTTAATTTTCGACGCATTGTCGTTATTCGTGACGCATCAATGACCAATTGATTATATGGCAATGCAATGAAAAAAGCGTGTGGAAAACAGTGTTAATGACAGATTTGAGAAGCACATTTCTTCAATGTTGGCCGCATGGCATTCCTGTGCAGGTGACAATGGTAATTTTTCAAAACGACAAGGATATTTAAACACATGATTATTTGTTTGCTGTGCTCTATGGCCTCTGCTACAGACCTCATCGAAATGACACTTAGATATCTTAGGGTGTACATATCAAGTCTTCCCAAATGGTCTAGCGGATAGGCATCTATCTTGTAACGCAGGGCGGACTGGGTTCGATTCCCGTCATGGCAAATGTTTTTTGTAGAAAAATAAAATGAGTCCCAACGTGTGCAACAGAACAGTTCGAAATCTCGTTACATTTGCATCGTCATGAACATGACTTATATCAGGCTAGCTCATTTTTTCTTTGTTCATTTTAAGTGTAGAAACAATATTTCGTTTGTGAACATTTTTTTCTGCCGTTTTGACAACAGGCTCATGACTAAAGAACACACGGCTGTCTGCTGATTGACGCTTGACTGTAGATTTTCGCTTTGTGTCAAAAGAACTTCCTAACGCACACTTTTTCAAAGTAGGTGAATTCATCAGATCTGTTTGAAACATTGCATTTTATCCATGCACGACGACTGCTTAGATACTCGCAGCACAGTTGCCCCATATAAATTGCCCATGAGCGCGGAGCTTGTCTTTGTCACTGTAGCAACTTTGCTCCATCAGCGGGAAAAGGCGGTTCGACGCCCCTGTAAGCACATGTTTCTCTAATTCCTTTGTTTCAGGCAAGCCACTGTGACGTCAGACGCCTTTACGCATACAGCTTTGCGATGCTTAGTCAGTAATAACATAATTCATGTTTACATTTCTTTAATTTTCGACGCATTGTCGTTATTCGTGACGCATCAATGACCAATTGATTATATGGCAATGCAATGAAAAAAGCGTGTGGAAAACAGTGTTAATGACAGATTTGAGAAGCACATTTCTTCAATGTTGGCCGCATGGCATTCCTGTGCAGGTGACAATGGTAATTTTTCAAAACGACAAGGATATTTAAACACATGATTATTTGTTTGCTGTGCTCTATGGCCTCTGCTACAGACCTCATCGAAATGACACTTAGATATCTTAGGGTGTACATATCAAGTTTTCCCAAATGGTCTAGCGGATAGGCATCTACCTTGTAACGCAGGGCGGCCCGGGTTCGATTCCCGTCATGGCAAATGTTTTTTGTAGAAAAATAAAATGAGTCCCAACGTGTGCAACAGAACAGTTCGAAATCTCGTTACATTTGCATCGTCATGAACATGACTTATATCAGGCTAGCTCATTTTTTCTTTGTTCATTTTAAGTGTAGAAACAATATTTCGTTTGTGACCATTTTTTTCTGCCGTTTTGACAACAGGCTCATGACTAAAGAACACACGGCTGTCTGCTGATTGACGCTTGACTGTAGATTTTCGCTTTGTGTCAAAAGAACTTCCTAACGCACACTTTTTCAAAGTAGGTGAATTCATCAGATCTGTTTGAAACATTGCATTTTATCCATGCACGACGACTGCTTAGATACTCGCAGCACAGTTGCCCCATATAAATTGCCCATGAGCGCGGAGCTTGTCTTTGTCACTGTAGCAACTTTGCTCCATCAGCGGGAGAAGGCGGTTCGACGCCCCTGTAAGCACATGTTTCTCTAATTCCTTTGTTTCAGGCAAGCCACTGTGACGTCAGACGCCTTTACGCATACAGCTTTGCGATGCTTAGACAGTAATAACATAATTCATGTTTACATTTCTTTAATTTTCGACGCATTGTCGTTATTCGTGACGCATCAATGACCAATTGATTATATGGCAATGCAATGAAAAAAGCGTGTGGAAAACAGTGTTAATGACAGATTTGAGAAGCACATTTCTTCAATGTTGGCCGCATGGCATTCCTGTGCAGGTGACAATGGTAATTTTTCAAAACGACAAGGATATTTAAACACATGATTATTTGTTTGCTGTGCTCTATGGCCTCTGCTACAGACCTCATCGAAATGACACTTAGATATCTTAGGGTGTACATATCAAGTCTTCCCAAATGGTCTAGCGGATAGGCATCTATCTTGTAACGCAGGGCGGACTGGGTTCGATTCCCGTCATGGCAAATGTTTTTTGTAGAAAAATAAAATGAGTCCCAACGTGTGCAACAGAACAGTTCGAAATCTCGTTACATTTGCATCGTCATGAACATGACTTATATCAGGCTAGCTCATTTTTTCTTTGTTCATTTTAAGTGTAGAAACAATATTTTGTTTGTGAACATTTTTTTCTGCCGTTTTGACAACAGGCTCATGACTAAAGAACACACGGCTGTCTGCTGATTGACGCTTGACTGTAGATTTTCGCTTTGTGTCAAAAGAACTTCCTAACGCACACTTTTTCAAAGTAGGTGAATTCATCAGATCTGTTTGAAACATTGCATTTTATCCATGCACGACGACTGCTTAGATACTCGCAGCACAGTTGCCCCATATAAATTGCCCATGAGCGCGGAGCTTGTCTTTGTCACTGTAGCAACTTTGCTCCATCAGCGGGAGAAGGCGGTTCGACGCCCCTGTAAGCACATGTTTCTCTAATTCCTTTGTTTCAGGCAAGCCACTGTGACGTCAGACGCCTTTACGCATACAGCTTTGCGATGCTTAGACAGTAATAACATAATTCATGTTTACATTTCTTTAATTTTCGACGCATTGTCGTTATTCGTGACGCATCAATGACCAATTGATTATATGGCAATGCAATGAAAAAAGCGTGTGGAAAACAGTGTTAATGACAGATTTGAGAAGCACATTTCTTCAATGTTGGCCGCATGGCATTCCTGTGCAGGTGACAATGGTAATTTTTCAAAACGACAAGGATATTTAAACACATGATTATTTGTTTGCTGTGCTCTATGGCCTCTGCTACAGACCTCATCGAAATGACACTTAGATATCTTAGGGTGTACATATCAAGTTTTCCCAAATGGTCTAGCGGATAGGCATCTACCTTGTAACGCAGGGCGGCCCGGGTTCGATTCCCGTCATGGCAAATGTTTTTTGTAGAAAAATAAAATGAGTCCCAACGTGTGCAACAGAACAGTTCGAAATCTCGTTACATTTGCATCGTCATGAACATGACTTATATCAGGCTAGCTCATTTTTTCTTTGTTCATTTTAAGTGTAGAAACAATATTTCGTTTGTGACCATTTTTTTCTGCCGTTTTGACAACAGGCTCATGACTAAAGAACACACGGCTGTCTGCTGATTGACGCTTGACTGTAGATTTTCGCTTTGTGTCAAAAGAACTTCCTAACGCACACTTTTTCAAAGTAGGTGAATTCATCAGATCTGTTTGAAACATTGCATTTTATCCATGCACGACGACTGCTTAGATACTCGCAGTACAGTTGCCCCATATACATTACCCATGTGCGCGGAGCTTGTCTTTGTCACTGTAGCAACTTTGCTCCATCAGCGGGAGAAGGCGGTTCGACGCCCCTGTAAGCACATGTTTCTCTAATTCCTTTGTTTCAGGCAAGCCACTGTGACGTCAGACGCCTTTACGCATACAGCTTTGCGATGCTTAGACAGTAATAACATAATTCATGTTTACATTTCTTTAATTTTCGACGCATTGTCGTTATTCGTGACGCATCAATGACCAATTGATTATATGGCAATGCAATGAAAAAAGCGTGTGGAAAACAGTGTTAATGACAGATTTGAGAAGCACATTTCTTCAATGTTGGCAATTTTTCAAAACGACAAGGAAATTTAAACACATGATTATTTCTTTGCTGTGTTCTATGGCCTCTGCCACAGACCTCATCGAAATGACACTTAGATATCTTAGGGTGTACATATCAAGTCTTCCCAAATGGTCTAGCGGATAGGCATCTACCTTGTAACGCAGGGCGTCCCGGGTTCGATTCCCGTCATGGCAAATGTTTTTTGTAGAAAAATAAAATGAGTCCCAACGTGTGCAACAGAACAGTTCGAAATCTCGTTACATTTGCATCGTCATGAACATGACTTATATCAGGCTAGCTCATTTTTTCTTTGTTCATTTTAAGTGTAGAAACAATATTTTGTTTGTGAACATTTTTTTTCTGCCGTTTTGACAACAGGCTCATGACTAAAGAACAAACGGCTGTCTGCTGATTGACGCTTGACTGTAGATTTTCGCTTTGTGTCAAAAGAACTTCCTAACGCACACTTTTTCAAAGTAGGTGAATTCATCAGATCTGTTTGAAACATTGCATTTTATCCATGCACGACGACTGCTTAGATACTCGCAGCACAGTTGCCCCATATAAATTGCCCATGAGCGCGGAGCTTGTCTTTGTCACTGTAGCAACTTTGCTCCATCAGCGGGAGAAGGCGGTTCGACGCCCCTGTAAGCACATGTTTCTCTAATTCCTTTGTTTCAGGCAAGCCACTGTGACGTCAGACGCCTTTACGCATACAGCTTTGCGATGCTTAGACAGTAATAACATAATTCATGTTTACATTTCTTTAATTTTCGACGCATTGTCGTTATTCGTGAAGCATCAATGACCAATTGATTATATGGCAATGCAATGAAAAAAGCGTGTGGAAAACAGTGTTAATGACAGATTTGAGAAGCACATTTCTTCAATGTTGGCCGCATGGCATTCCTGTGCAGGTGACAATGGTAATTTTTCAAAACGACAAGGATATTTAAACACATGATTATTTGTTTGCTGTGCTCTATGGCCTCTGCTACAGACCTCATCGAAATGACACTTAGATATCTTAGGGTGTACATATCAAGTCTTCCCAAATGGTCTAGCGGATAGGCATCTATCTTGTAACGCAGGGCGGCCCGGGTTCGATTCCCGTCATGGCAAATGTTTTTTGTAGAAAAATAAAATGAGTCCCAACGTGTGCAACAGAACAGTTCGAAATCTCGTTACATTTGCATCGTCATGAACATGACTTATATCAGGCTAGCTCATTTTTTCTTTGTTCATTTTAAGTGTAGAAACAATATTTCGTTTGTGACCATTTTTTTCTGCCGTTTTGACAACAGGCTCATGACTAAAGAACACACGGCTATCTGCTGATTGACGCTTGACTGTAGATTTTCGCTTTGTGTCAAAAGAACTTCCTAACGCACACTTTTTCAAAGTAGGTGAATTCATCAGATCTGTTTGAAACATTGCATTTTATCCATGCACGACGACTGCTTAGATACTCGCAGCACAGTTGCCCCATATACATTGCCCATGAGCGCGGAGCTTGTCTTTGTCACTGTAGCAACTTTGCTCCATCAGCGGGAGAAGGCGGTTCGACGCCCCTGTAAGCACATGTTTCTCTAATTCCTTTGTTTCAGGCAAGCCACTGTGACGTCAGACGCCTTTACGCATACAGCTTTGCGATGCTTAGACAGTAATAACATAATTCATGTTTACATTTCTTTAATTTTCGACGCATTGTCGTTATTCGTGACGCATCAATGACCAATTGATTATATGGCAATGCAATGAAAAAAGCGTGTGGAAAACAGTGTTAATGACAGATTTGAGAAGCACATTTCTTCAATGTTGGCCGCATGGCATTCCTGTGCAGGTGACAATGGTAATTTTTCAAAACGACAAGGATATTTAAACACATGATTATTTGTTTGCTGTGCTCTATGGCCTCTGCTACAGACCTCATCGAAATGACACTTAGATATCTTAGGGTGTACATATCAAGTCTTCCCAAATGGTCTAGCGGATAGGCATCTACCTTGTAACGCAGGGCGGCCCGGGTTCGATTCCCGTCATGGCAAATGTTTTTTGTAGAAAAATAAAATGAGTCCCAACGTGTGCAACAGAACAGTTCGAAATCTCGTTACATTTGCATCGTCATGAACATGACTTATATCAGGCTAGCTCATTTTTTCTTTGTTCATTTTAAGTGTAGAAACAATATTTTGTTTGTGAACATTTTTTTCTGCCGTTTTGACAACAGGCTCATGACTAAAGAACACACGGCTGTCTGCTGATTGACGGTTGACTGTAGATTTTCGCTTTGTGTCAAAAGAACTTCCTAACGCACACTTTTTCAAAGTAGGTGAATTCATCAGATCTGTTTGAAACATTGCATTTTATCCATGCACGACGACTGCTTAGATACTCGCAGCACAGTTGCCCCATATAAATTGCCCATGAGCGCGGAGCTTGTCTTTGTCACTGTAGCAACTTTGCTCCATCAGCGGGAGAAGGCGGTTCGACGCCCCTGTAAGCACATGTTTCTCTAATTCCTTTGTTTCAGGCAAGCCACTGTGACGTCAGACGCCTTTACGCATACAGCTTTGCGATGCTTAGACAGTAATAACATAATTCATGTTTACATTTCTTTAATTTTCGACGCATTGTCGTTATTCGTGACGCATCAATGACCAATTGATTATATGGCAATGCAATGAAAAAAGCGTGTGGAAAACAGTGTTAATGACAGATTTGAGAAGCACATTTCTTCAATGTTGGCCGCATGGCATTCCTGTGCAGGTGACAATGGTAATTTTTCAAAACGACAAGGATATTTAAACAAATGATTATTTGTTTGCTGTGTTCTATGGCCTCTGCTACAGACCTCATCGAAATGACACTTAGATATCTTAGGGTGTACATATCAAGTCTTCCCAAATGGTCTAGCGGATAGGCATCTACCTTGTAACGCAGGGCGGCCCGGGTTCGATTCCCGTCATGGCAAATGTTTTTTGTAGAAAAATAAAATGAGTCCCAACGTGTGCAACAGAACAGTTCGAAATCTCGTTACATTTGCATCGTCATGAACATGACTTATATCAGGCTAGCTCATTTTTTCTTTCTTCATTTTAAGTGTAGAAACAATATTTTGTTTGTGAACATTTTTTTCTGCCGTTTTGACAACAGGCTCATGACTAAAGAACACACGGCTGTCTGCTGATTGACGCTTGACTGTAGATTTTCGCTTTGTGTCAAAAGAACTTCCTAACGCACACTTTTTCAAAGTAGGTGAATTCATCAGATCTGTTTGAAACATTGCATTTTATCCATGCACGACGACTGCTTAGATACTCGCAGCACAGTTGCCCCATATAAATTGCCCATGAGCGCGGAGCTTGTCTTTGTCACTGTAGCAACTTTGCTCCATCAGCGGGAGAAGGCGGTTCGACGCCCCTGTAAGCACATGTTTCTCTAATTCCTTTGTTTCAGGCAAGCCACTGTGACGTCAGACAGCTTTGCGATGCTTAGACAGTAATAACATAATTCATGTTTACATTTCTTTAATTTTCGACGCATTGTCGTTATTCGTGACGCATCAATGACCAATTGATTATATGGCAATGCAATGAAAAAAGCGTGTGGAAAACAGTGTTAATGACAGATTTGAGAAGCACATTTCTTCAATGTTGGCCGCATGGCATTCCTGTGCAGGTGACAATGGTAATTTTTCAAAACGACAAGGATATTTAAACACATGATTATTTGTTTGCTGTGCTCTATGGCCTCTGCTACAGACCTCATCGAAATGACACTTAGATATCTTAGGGTGTACATATCAAGTCTTCCCAAATGGTCTAGCGGATAGGCATCTATCTTGTAACGCAGGGCGGCCCGGGTTCGATTCCCGTCATGGCAAATGTTTTTTGTAGAAAAATAAAATGAGTCCCAACGTGTGCAACAGAACAGTTCGAAATCTCGTTACATTTGCATCGTCATGAACATGACTTATATCAGGCTAGCTAATTTTTTCTTTGTTCATTTTAAGTGTAGAAACAATATTTCGTTTGTGAACATTTTTTTCTGCCGTTTTGACAACAGGCTCATGACGAAAGAACACATGGCTGTCTGCTGATTGACGCTTGACTGTAGATTTTCGCTTTGTGTCAAAAGAACTTCCTAACGCACACTTTTTCAAAGTAGGTGAATTCATCAGATCTGTTTGAAACATTGCATTTTATCCATGCACGACGACTGCTTAGATACTCGCAGCACAGTTGCCCCATATAAATTGCCCATGAGCGCGGAGCTTGTCTTTGTCACTGTAGCAACTTTGCTCCATCAGCGGGAGAAGGGGGTTCGACGCCCCTGTAAACACGTTTCTCTGATTCCTTTGTTTCAGGCAAGCCACTGTGACGTCAGACGCCTTTACGCATACAGCTTTGCGATGCTTAGACAGTAATAACATAATTCATGTTTACATTTCTTTAATTTTCGACGCATTGTCGTTATTCGTGACGCATCAATGACCAATTGATTATATGGCAATGCAATGAAAAAAGCGTGTGGAAAACAGTGTTAATGACAGATTTGAGAAGCACATTTCTTCAATGTTGGCCGCATGGCATTCCTGTGCAGGTGACAATGGTAATTTTTCAAAACGACAAGGATATTTAAACACATGATTATTTGTTTGCTGTGCTCTATGGCCTCTGCTACAGACCACATCGAAATGACACTTAGATATCTTAGGGTGTACATATCAAGTCTTCCCAAATGGTCAAGCGGATAGGCATCTACCTTGTAACGCAGGGCGGCCCGGGTTCGATTCCCGTCATGGCAAATGTTTTTTGTAGAAAAATAAAATGAGTCCCAACGTGTGCAACAGAACAGTTCGAAATCTCGTTACATTTGCATCGTCATGAACATGACTTATATCAGGCTAGCTCATTTTTTCTTTGTTCATTTTAAGTGTAGAAACAATATTTCGTTTGTGACCATTTTTTTCTGCCGTTTTGACAACAGGCTCATTACTAAAGAACACACGGCTGTCTGCTGATTGACGCTTGACTGTAGATTTTCGCTTTGTGTCAAAAGAACTTCCTAACGCACACTTTTTCAAAGTAGGTGAATTCATCAGATCTGTTTGAAACATTGCATTTTATCCATGCACGACGACTGCTTAGATACTCGCAGCACAGTTGCCCCATATACATTGCCCATGAGCGCGGAGCTTGTCTTTGTCACTGTAGCAACTTTGCTCCATCAGTGGGAGAAGGCGGTTCGACGCCCCTGTAAGCACATGTTTCTCTAATTCCTTTGTTTCAGGCAAGCCACTGTGACGTCAGACGCCTTTACGCATACAGCTTTGCGATGCTTAGACAGTAATAACATAATTCATGTTTACATTTCTTTAATTTTCGACGCATTGTCGTTATTCGTGACGCGTCAATGACCAATTGATTATATGGCAATGCAATGAAAAAAGCGTGTGGAAAACAGTGTTAATGACAGATTTGAGAAGCACATTTCTTCAATGTTGGCCGCATGGCATTCCTGTGCAGGTGACAATGGTAATTTTTCAAAACGACAAGGATATTTAAACACATGATTATTTGTTTGCTGTGCTCTATGGCCTCTGCTACAGACCTCATCGAAATGACACTTAGATATCTTAGGGTGTACATATCAAGTTTTCCCAAATGGTCTAGCGGATAGGCATCTACCTTGTAACGCAGAGTGGCCCGGGTTCGATTCCCGTCATGGCAAGTGTTTTTTGTAGAAAAATAAAATGAGTCCCAACGTGTGCAACAGAACAGTTCGAAATCTCGTTACATTTGCATCGTCATGAACATGACTTATATCAGGCTAGCTCATTTTTTCTTTGTTCATTTTAAGTGTAGAAACAATATTTCGTTTGTGAACATTTTTTTCTGCCGTTTTGACAACAGGCTCATGACTAAAGAACACACGGCTGTCTGCTGATTGACGCTTGACTGTAGATTTTCGCTTTGTGTCAAAAGAACTTCCTAACGCACACTTTTTCAAAGTAGGTGAATTCATCAGATCTGTTTGAAACATTGCATTTTATCCATGCACGACAACTGCTTAGATACTCGCAGCACAGTTGCCCCATATACATTGCCCATGAGCGCGGAGCTTGTCTTTGTCACTGTCGCAACTTTGCTCCATCAGCGGGAGAAGGCGCTTCGACGCCCCTGTAAGCACATGTTTCTCTGATTCCTTTGTTTCAGGCAAGCCACTGTGACGTCAGACGCCTTTACGCATACAGCTTTGCGATGCTTAGACAGTAATAACATAATTCATGTTTACATTTCTTTAATTTTCGACGCATTGTCGTTATTCGTGACGCATCAATGACCAATTGATTATATGGCAATGCAATGAAAAAAGCGTGTGGAAAACAGTGTTAATGACAGATTTGAGAAGCACATTTCTTCAATGTTGGCCGCATGGCATTCCTGTGCAGGTGACAATGGTAATTTTTCAAAACGACAAGGATATTTAAACACATGATTATTTGTTTGCTGTGCTCTATGGCCTCTGCTACAGACCTCATCGAAATGACACTTAGATATCTTAGGGTGTACATATCAAGTCTTCCCAAATGGTCTAGCGGATAGGCATCTGCCTTGTCACGCAGGGCGGCCCGGGTTCGATTCCCGTCATGGCAAAGGATTTTTGTAGAAAAATAAAATGAGTCCCAACGTGTGCAACAGAACAGTTCGAAATCTCGTTACATTTGCATCGTCATGAACATGACTTATATCAGGCTAGCTAATTTTTTCTTTGTTCATTTTAAGTGTAGAAACAATATTTCGTTTGTGAACATTTTTTTCTGCCGTTTTGACAACAGGCTCATGACTAAAGAACACACGGCTGTCTGCTGATTGACGCTTGACTGTAGAATTTCGCTTTGTGTCAAAAGAACTTCCTAACGCACACTTTTTCAAAGTAGGTGAATTCATCAGATCTGTTTGAAACATTGCATTTTATCCATGCACGACGACTGCTTAGATACTCGCAGCACAGTTGCCCCATATACATTGCCCAAGAGCGCGGAGCTTGTCTTTGTCACTGTAGCAACTTTGCTCCATCAACGGGAGAAGGCGCTTCGTCGCCCCTGTAAGCACATGTTTCTCTGATTCCTTTGTTTCAGGCAAGCCACTGTGACGTCAGACGCCTTTACGCATACAGCTTTGCGATGCTTAGACAGTAATAACATAATTCATGTTTACATTTCTTTAATTTTCGACGCATTGTCGTTATTCGTGACGCATCAATGACCAATTGATTATATGGCAATGCAATGAAAAAAGCGTGTGGAAAACAGTGTTAATGACAGATTTGAGAAGCACATTTCTTCAATGTTGGCCGCATGGCATTCCTGTGCAGGTGACAATGGTAATTTTTCAAAACGACAAGGACATTCACGACAAGTTTCAACACATGATTATTTGTTTGCTGTGCTCTATGGCCTCTGCTACAGACCTCATCGAAATGACACTTAGATATCTTAGGGTGTACATATCAAGTCTTCCCAAATGGTCTAGCGGATAGGAATCTGCCTTGTCACGCAGGGCGGCCCGGGTTCGATTCCCGTCATGGCAAAGGATTTTTGTAGAAAAATAAAATGAGTCCCAACGTGTGCAACAGAACAGTTCGAAATCTCGTTACATTTGCATCGTCATGAACATGACTTATATCAGGCTAGCTAATTTTTTCTTTGTTCATTTTAAGTGTAGAAACAATATTTCGTTTGTGAACATTTTTTTCTGCCGTTTTGACAACAGGCTCATTACTAAAGAACACACGGCTGTCTGCTGATTGACGCTTGACTGTAGATTTTCGCTTTGTGTCAAAAGAACTACCTAACGCACACTTTTTCAAAGTAGGTGAATTCATCAGATCTGTTTGAAACATTCCATTTTATCCATGCACGACGACTACTTAGATACTCGCAGCACAGTTGCCTCATATAAATTGCCCATGAGCGCGTAGCTTGTCTTTGTCACTGTAGCAACTTTGCTCCATCAGCGGGAGAAGGTGGTTCGACGCCCCTGTAAGCACATGTTTCTCTAATTCCTTTGTTTCAGGCAAGCCACTGTGACGTCAGACGCCTTTACGCATACAGCTTTGCGATGCTTAGACAGTAATAACATAATTCATGTTTACATTTCTTTAATTTTCGACGCATTGTCGTTATTCGTGACGCGTCAATGACCAATTGATTATATGGCAATGCAATGAAAAAAGCGTGTGGAAAACAGTGTTAATGACAGATTTGAGAAGCACATTTCTTCAATGTTGGCCGCATGGCATTCCTGTGCAGGTGACAATGGTAATTTTTCAAAACGACAAGGATATTTAAACACATGATTATTTGTTTGCTGTGCTCTATGGCCTCTGCTACAGACCTCATCGAAATGACACTTAGATATCTTAGGGTGTACATATCAAGTTTTCCCAAATGGTCTAGCGGATAGGCATCTACCTTGTAACGCAGGGTGGCCCGGGTTCGATTCCCGTCATGGCAAGTGTTTTTTGTAGAAAAATAAAATGAGTCCCAACGTGTGCAACAGAACAGTTCGAAATCTCGTTACATTTGCATCGTCATGAACATGACTTATATCAGGCTAGCTCATTTTTTCTTTGTTCATTTTAAGTGTAGAAACAATATTTCGTTTGTGAACATTTTTTTCTGCCGTTTTGACAACAGGCTCATGACTAAAGAACACACGGCTGTCTGCTGATTGACGCTTGACTGTAGATTTTCGCTTTGTGTCAAAAGAACTTCCTAACGCACACTTTTTCAAAGTAGGTGAATTCATCAGATCTGTTTGAAACATTGCATTTTATCCATGCACGACAACTGCTTAGATACTCGCAGCACAGTTGCCCCATATACATTGCCCATGAGCGCGGAGCTTGTCTTTGTCACTGTCGCAACTTTGCTCCATCAGCGGGAGAAGGCGCTTCGACGCCCCTGTAAGCACATGTTTCTCTGATTCCTTTGTTTCAGGCAAGCCACTGTGACGTCAGACGCCTTTACGCATACAGCTTTGCGATGCTTAGACAGTAATAACATAATTCATGTTTACATTTCTTTAATTTTCGACGCATTGTCGTTATTCGTGACGCATCAATGACCAATTGATTATATGGCAATGCAATGAAAAAAGCGTGTGGAAAACAGTGTTAATGACAGATTTGAGAAGCACATTTCTTCAATGTTGGCCGCATGGCATTCCTGTGCAGGTGACAATGGTAATTTTTCAAAACGACAAGGATATTTAAACACATGATTATTTGTTTGCTGTGCTCTATGGCCTCTGCTACAGACCTCATCGAAATGACACTTAGATATCTTAGGGTGTACATATCAAGTCTTCCCAAATGGTCTAGCGGATAGGCATCTGCCTTGTCACGCAGGGCGGCCCGGGTTCGATTCCCGTCATGGCAAAGGATTTTTGTAGAAAAATAAAATGAGTCCCAACGTGTGCAACAGAACAGTTCGAAATCTCGTTACATTTGCATCGTCATGAACATGACTTATATCAGGCTAGCTAATTTTTTCTTTGTTCATTTTAAGTGTAGAAACAATATTTCGTTTGTGAACATTTTTTTCTGCCGTTTTGACAACAGGCTCATGACTAAAGAACACACGGCTGTCTGCTGATTGACGCTTGACTGTAGAATTTCGCTTTGTGTCAAAAGAACTTCCTAACGCACACTTTTTCAAAGTAGGTGAATTCATCAGATCTGTTTGAAACATTGCATTTTATCCATGCACGACGACTGCTTAGATACTCGCAGCACAGTTGCCCCATATACATTGCCCAAGAGCGCGGAGCTTGTCTTTGTCACTGTAGCAACTTTGCTCCATCAACGGGAGAAGGCGCTTCGTCGCCCCTGTAAGCACATGTTTCTCTGATTCCTTTGTTTCAGGCAAGCCACTGTGACGTCAGACGCCTTTACGCATACAGCTTTGCGATGCTTAGACAGTAATAACATAATTCATGTTTACATTTCTTTAATTTTCGACGCATTGTCGTTATTCGTGACGCATCAATGACCAATTGATTATATGGCAATGCAATGAAAAAAGCGTGTGGAAAACAGTGTTAATGACAGATTTGAGAAGCACATTTCTTCAATGTTGGCCGCATGGCATTCCTGTGCAGGTGACAATGGTAATTTTTCAAAACGACAAGGACATTCACGACAAGTTTCAACACATGATTATTTGTTTGCTGTGCTCTATGGCCTCTGCTACAGACCTCATCGAAATGACACTTAGATATCTTAGGGTGTACATATCAAGTCTTCCCAAATGGTCTAGCGGATAGGAATCTGCCTTGTCACGCAGGGCGGCCCGGGTTCGATTCCCGTCATGGCAAGTGTTTTTTGTAGAAAAATAAAATGAGTCCCAACGTGTGCAACAGAACAGTTCGAAATCTCGTTACATTTGCATCGTCATGAACATGACTTATATCAGGCTAGCTCATTTTTTCTTTGTTCATTTTAAGTGTAGAAACAATATTTCGTTTGTGAACATTTTTTTCTGCCGTTTTGACAACAGGCTCATGACTAAAGAACACACGGCTGTCTGCTGATTGACGCTTGACTGTAGATTTTCGCTTTGTGTCAAAAGAACTTCCTAACGCACACTTTTTCAAAGTAGGTGAATTCATCAGATCTGTTTGAAACATTGCATTTTATCCATGCACGACAACTGCTTAGATACTCGCAGCACAGTTGCCCCATATACATTGCCCATGAGCGCGGAGCTTGTCTTTGTCACTGTCGCAACTTTGCTCCATCAGCGGGAGAAGGCGCTTCGACGCCCCTGTAAGCACATGTTTCTCTGATTCCTTTGTTTCAGGCAAGCCACTGTGACGTCAGACGCCTTTACGCATACAGCTTTGCGATGCTTAGACAGTAATAACATAATTCATGTTTACATTTCTTTAATTTTCGACGCATTGTCGTTATTCGTGACGCATCAATGACCAATTGATTATATGGCAATGCAATGAAAAAAGCGTGTGGAAAACAGTGTTAATGACAGATTTGAGAAGCACATTTCTTCAATGTTGGCCGCATGGCATTCCTGTGCAGGTGACAATGGTAATTTTTCAAAACGACAAGGATATTTAAACACATGATTATTTGTTTGCTGTGCTCTATGGCCTCTGCTACAGACCTCATCGAAATGACACTTAGATATCTTAGGGTGTACATATCAAGTCTTCCCAAATGGTCTAGCGGATAGGCATCTGCCTTGTCACGCAGGGCGGCCCGGGTTCGATTCCCGTCATGGCAAAGGATTTTTGTAGAAAAATAAAATGAGTCCCAACGTGTGCAACAGAACAGTTCGAAATCTCGTTACATTTGCATCGTCATGAACATGACTTATATCAGGCTAGCTAATTTTTTCTTTGTTCATTTTAAGTGTAGAAACAATATTTCGTTTGTGAACATTTTTTTCTGCCGTTTTGACAACAGGCTCATGACTAAAGAACACACGGCTGTCTGCTGATTGACGCTTGACTGTAGAATTTCGCTTTGTGTCAAAAGAACTTCCTAACGCACACTTTTTCAAAGTAGGTGAATTCATCAGATCTGTTTGAAACATTGCATTTTATCCATGCACGACGACTGCTTAGATACTCGCAGCACAGTTGCCCCATATACATTGCCCAAGAGCGCGGAGCTTGTCTTTGTCACTGTAGCAACTTTGCTCCATCAACGGGAGAAGGCGCTTCGTCGCCCCTGTAAGCACATGTTTCTCTGATTCCTTTGTTTCAGGCAAGCCACTGTGACGTCAGACGCCTTTACGCATACAGCTTTGCGATGCTTAGACAGTAATAACATAATTCATGTTTACATTTCTTTAATTTTCGACGCATTGTCGTTATTCGTGACGCATCAATGACCAATTGATTATATGGCAATGCAATGAAAAAAGCGTGTGGAAAACAGTGTTAATGACAGATTTGAGAAGCACATTTCTTCAATGTTGGCCGCATGGCATTCCTGTGCAGGTGACAATGGTAATTTTTCAAAACGACAAGGACATTCACGACAAGTTTCAACACATGATTATTTGTTTGCTGTGCTCTATGGCCTCTGCTACAGACCTCATCGAAATGACACTTAGATATCTTAGGGTGTACATATCAAGTCTTCCCAAATGGTCTAGCGGATAGGAATCTGCCTTGTCACGCAGGGCGGCCCGGGTTCGATTCCCGTCATGGCAAAGGATTTTTGTAGAAAAATAAAATGAGTCCCAACGTGTGCAACAGAACAGTTCGAAATCTCGTTACATTTGCATCGTCATGAACATGACTTATATCAGGCTAGCTAATTTTTTCTTTGTTCATTTTAAGTGTAGAAACAATATTTCGTTTGTGAACATTTTTTTCTGCCGTTTTGACAACAGGCTCATTACTAAAGAACACACGGCTGTCTGCTGATTGACGCTTGACTGTAGATTTTCGCTTTGTGTCAAAAGAACTACCTAACGCACACTTTTTCAAAGTAGGTGAATTCATCAGATCTGTTTGAAACATTCCATTTTATCCATGCACGACGACTACTTAGATACTCGCAGCACAGTTGCCTCATATAAATTGCCCATGAGCGCGTAGCTTGTCTTTGTCACTGTAGCAACTTTGCTCCATCAGCGGGAGAAGGTGGTTCGACGCCCCTGTAAGCACATGTTTCTCTAATTCCTTTGTTTCAGGCAAGCCACTGTGACGTCAGACGCCTTTACGCATACAGCTTTGCGATGCTTAGACAGTAATAACATAATTCATGTTTACATTTCTTTAATTTTCGACGCATTGTCGTTATTCGTGACGCGTCAATGACCAATTGATTATATGGCAATGCAATGAAAAAAGCGTGTGGAAAACAGTGTTAATGACAGATTTGAGAAGCACATTTCTTCAATGTTGGCCGCATGGCATTCCTGTGCAGGTGACAATGGTAATTTTTCAAAACGACAAGGATATTTAAACACATGATTATTTGTTTGCTGTGCTCTATGGCCTCTGCTACAGACCTCATCGAAATGACACTTAGATATCTTAGGGTGTACATATCAAGTTTTCCCAAATGGTCTAGCGGATAGGCATCTACCTTGTAACGCAGGGTGGCCCGGGTTCGATTCCCGTCATGGCAAGTGTTTTTTGTAGAAAAATAAAATGAGTCCCAACGTGTGCAACAGAACAGTTCGAAATCTCGTTACATTTGCATCGTCATGAACATGACTTATATCAGGCTAGCTCATTTTTTCTTTGTTCATTTTAAGTGTAGAAACAATATTTCGTTTGTGAACATTTTTTTCTGCCGTTTTGACAACAGGCTCATGACTAAAGAACACACGGCTGTCTGCTGATTGACGCTTGACTGTAGATTTTCGCTTTGTGTCAAAAGAACTTCCTAACGCACACTTTTTCAAAGTAGGTGAATTCATCAGATCTGTTTGAAACATTGCATTTTATCCATGCACGACAACTGCTTAGATACTCGCAGCACAGTTGCCCCATATACATTGCCCATGAGCGCGGAGCTTGTCTTTGTCACTGTCGCAACTTTGCTCCATCAGCGGGAGAAGGCGCTTCGACGCCCCTGTAAGCACATGTTTCTCTGATTCCTTTGTTTCAGGCAAGCCACTGTGACGTCAGACGCCTTTACGCATACAGCTTTGCGATGCTTAGACAGTAATAACATAATTCATGTTTACATTTCTTTAATTTTCGACGCATTGTCGTTATTCGTGACGCATCAATGACCAATTGATTATATGGCAATGCAATGAAAAAAGCGTGTGGAAAACAGTGTTAATGACAGATTTGAGAAGCACATTTCTTCAATGTTGGCCGCATGGCATTCCTGTGCAGGTGACAATGGTAATTTTTCAAAACGACAAGGACATTCACGACAAGTTTCAACACATGATTATTTGTTTGCTGTGCTCTATGGCCTCTGCTACAGACCTCATCGAAATGACACTTAGATATCTTAGGGTGTACATATCAAGTCTTCCCAAATGGTCTAGCGGATAGGAATCTGCCTTGTCACGCAGGGCGGCCCGGGTTCGATTCCCGTCATGGCAAAGGATTTTTGTAGAAAAATAAAATGAGTCCCAACGTGTGCAACAGAACAGTTCGAAATCTCGTTACATTTGCATCGTCATGAACATGACTTATATCAGGCTAGCTAATTTTTTCTTTGTTCATTTTAAGTGTAGAAACAATATTTCGTTTGTGAACATTTTTTTCTGCCGTTTTGACAACAGGCTCATTACTAAAGAACACACGGCTGTCTGCTGATTGACGCTTGACTGTAGATTTTCGCTTTGTGTCAAAAGAACTACCTAACGCACACTTTTTCAAAGTAGGTGAATTCATCAGATCTGTTTGAAACATTCCATTTTATCCATGCACGACGACTACTTAGATACTCGCAGCACAGTTGCCTCATATAAATTGCCCATGAGCGCGTAGCTTGTCTTTGTCACTGTAGCAACTTTGCTCCATCAGCGGGAGAAGGTGGTTCGACGCCCCTGTAAGCACATGTTTCTCTAATTCCTTTGTTTCAGGCAAGCCACTGTGACGTCAGACGCCTTTACGCATACAGCTTTGCGATGCTTAGACAGTAATAACATAATTCATGTTTACATTTCTTTAATTTTCGACGCATTGTCGTTATTCGTGACGCGTCAATGACCAATTGATTATATGGCAATGCAATGAAAAAAGCGTGTGGAAAACAGTGTTAATGACAGATTTGAGAAGCACATTTCTTCAATGTTGGCCGCATGGCATTCCTGTGCAGGTGACAATGGTAATTTTTCAAAACGACAAGGATATTTAAACACATGATTATTTGTTTGCTGTGCTCTATGGCCTCTGCTACAGACCTCATCGAAATGACACTTAGATATCTTAGGGTGTACATATCAAGTTTTCCCAAATGGTCTAGCGGATAGGCATCTACCTTGTAACGCAGGGTGGCCCGGGTTCGATTCCCGTCATGGCAAGTGTTTTTTGTAGAAAAATAAAATGAGTCCCAACGTGTGCAACAGAACAGTTCGAAATCTCGTTACATTTGCATCGTCATGAACATGACTTATATCAGGCTAGCTCATTTTTTCTTTGTTCATTTTAAGTGTAGAAACAATATTTCGTTTGTGAACATTTTTTTCTGCCGTTTTGACAACAGGCTCATGACTAAAGAACACACGGCTGTCTGCTGATTGACGCTTGACTGTAGATTTTCGCTTTGTGTCAAAAGAACTTCCTAACGCACACTTTTTCAAAGTAGGTGAATTCATCAGATCTGTTTGAAACATTGCATTTTATCCATGCACGACAACTGCTTAGATACTCGCAGCACAGTTGCCCCATATACATTGCCCATGAGCGCGGAGCTTGTCTTTGTCACTGTCGCAACTTTGCTCCATCAGCGGGAGAAGGCGCTTCGACGCCCCTGTAAGCACATGTTTCTCTGATTCCTTTGTTTCAGGCAAGCCACTGTGACGTCAGACGCCTTTACGCATACAGCTTTGCGATGCTTAGACAGTAATAACATAATTCATGTTTACATTTCTTTAATTTTCGACGCATTGTCGTTATTCGTGACGCATCAATGACCAATTGATTATATGGCAATGCAATGAAAAAAGCGTGTGGAAAACAGTGTTAATGACAGATTTGAGAAGCACATTTCTTCAATGTTGGCCGCATGGCATTCCTGTGCAGGTGACAATGGTAATTTTTCAAAACGACAAGGATATTTAAACACATGATTATTTGTTTGCTGTGCTCTATGGCCTCTGCTACAGACCTCATCGAAATGACACTTAGATATCTTAGGGTGTACATATCAAGTCTTCCCAAATGGTCTAGCGGATAGGCATCTGCCTTGTCACGCAGGGCGGCCCGGGTTCGATTCCCGTCATGGCAAAGGATTTTTGTAGAAAAATAAAATGAGTCCCAACGTGTGCAACAGAACAGTTCGAAATCTCGTTACATTTGCATCGTCATGAACATGACTTATATCAGGCTAGCTAATTTTTTCTTTGTTCATTTTAAGTGTAGAAACAATATTTCGTTTGTGAACATTTTTTTCTGCCGTTTTGACAACAGGCTCATGACTAAAGAACACACGGCTGTCTGCTGATTGACGCTTGACTGTAGAATTTCGCTTTGTGTCAAAAGAACTTCCTAACGCACACTTTTTCAAAGTAGGTGAATTCATCAGATCTGTTTGAAACATTGCATTTTATCCATGCACGACGACTGCTTAGATACTCGCAGCACAGTTGCCCCATATACATTGCCCAAGAGCGCGGAGCTTGTCTTTGTCACTGTAGCAACTTTGCTCCATCAACGGGAGAAGGCGCTTCGTCGCCCCTGTAAGCACATGTTTCTCTGATTCCTTTGTTTCAGGCAAGCCACTGTGACGTCAGACGCCTTTACGCATACAGCTTTGCGATGCTTAGACAGTAATAACATAATTCATGTTTACATTTCTTTAATTTTCGACGCATTGTCGTTATTCGTGACGCATCAATGACCAATTGATTATATGGCAATGCAATGAAAAAAGCGTGTGGAAAACAGTGTTAATGACAGATTTGAGAAGCACATTTCTTCAATGTTGGCCGCATGGCATTCCTGTGCAGGTGACAATGGTAATTTTTCAAAACGACAAGGACATTCACGACAAGTTTCAACACATGATTATTTGTTTGCTGTGCTCTATGGCCTCTGCTACAGACCTCATCGAAATGACACTTAGATATCTTAGGGTGTACATATCAAGTCTTCCCAAATGGTCTAGCGGATAGGAATCTGCCTTGTCACGCAGGGCGGCCCGGGTTCGATTCCCGTCATGGCAAAGGATTTTTGTAGAAAAATAAAATGAGTCCCAACGTGTGCAACAGAACAGTTCGAAATCTCGTTACATTTGCATCGTCATGAACATGACTTATATCAGGCTAGCTAATTTTTTCTTTGTTCATTTTAAGTGTAGAAACAATATTTCGTTTGTGAACATTTTTTTCTGCCGTTTTGACAACAGGCTCATTACTAAAGAACACACGGCTGTCTGCTGATTGACGCTTGACTGTAGATTTTCGCTTTGTGTCAAAAGAACTACCTAACGCACACTTTTTCAAAGTAGGTGAATTCATCAGATCTGTTTGAAACATTCCATTTTATCCATGCACGACGACTACTTAGATACTCGCAGCACAGTTGCCTCATATAAATTGCCCATGAGCGCGTAGCTTGTCTTTGTCACTGTAGCAACTTTGCTCCATCAGCGGGAGAAGGTGGTTCGACGCCCCTGTAAGCACATGTTTCTCTAATTCCTTTGTTTCAGGCAAGCCACTGTGACGTCAGACGCCTTTACGCATACAGCTTTGCGATGCTTAGACAGTAATAACATAATTCATGTTTACATTTCTTTAATTTTCGACGCATTGTCGTTATTCGTGACGCATCAATGACCAATTGATTATATGGCAATGCAATGAAAAAAGCGTGTGGAAAACAGTGTTAATGACAGATTTGAGAAGCACATTTCTTCAATGTTGGCTGCAGGGCATTCCTGTGCAGGTGACAATGGTAATTTTTCAAAACGACAAGGATATTTAAACACATGATTATTTGTTTGCTGTGCTCTATGGCCTCTGCTACAGACCTCATCGAAATGACACTTAGATATCTTAGGGTGTATATATCAAGTCTTCCCAAATGGTCTAGCGGATAGGCATCTGCCTTGTCACGCAGGGCGGCCCGGGTTCGATTCCCGTCATGGCAAAGGATTTTTGTAGAAAAATAAAATGAGTCCCAACGTGTGCAACAGAACAGTTCGAAATCTCGTTACATTTGCATCGTCATGAACATGACTTATATCAGGCTAGCTAATTTTTTCTTTGTTCATTTTAAGTGTAGAAACAATATTTCGTTTGTGAACATTTTTTTCTGCCGTTTTGACAACAGGCTCATTACTAAAGAACACACGGCTGTCTGCTGATTGACGCTTGACTGTAGACTTTCGCTTTGTGTCAAAAGAACTTCCTAACGCACACTTTTTCAAAGTAGGTGAATTCATCAGATCTGTTTGAAACATTGCATTTTATCCATGCACGACGACTGCTTAGATACTCGCAGCACAGTTGCCCCATATAAATTGCCCATGAGCGCGGAGCTTGTCTTTGTCACTGTAGCAACTTTGCTCCATCAGCGGGAGAAGGCGGTTCGACGCCCCTGTAAGCATATGTTTCTCTAATTCCTTTGTTTCAGGCAAGCCACTGTGACGTCAGACGCCTTTACGCATACAGCTTTGCGATGCTTAGACAGTAATAACATAATTCATGTTTACATTTCTTTAATTTTCGACGCATTGTCGTTATTCGTGACGCATCAATGACCAATTGATTATATGGCAATGCAATGAAAAAAGCGTGTGGAAAACAGTGTTAATGACAGATTTGAGAAGCACATTTCTTCAATGTTGGCTGCAGGGCATTCCTGTGCAGGTGACAATGGTAATTTTTCAAAACGACAAGGATATTTAAACACATGATTATTTGTTTGCTGTGCTCTATGGCCTCTGCTACAGACCTCATCGAAATGACACTTAGATATCTTAGGGTGTACATATCAAGTCTTCCCAAATGGTCTAGCGGATAGGCATCTACCTTGTAACGCAGGGTGGCCCGGGTTCGATTCTCGTCATGGCAAATGTTTTTTGTAGAAAAATAAAATGAGTCCCAACGTGTGCAACAGAACAGTTTGAAATCTCGTTACATTTGCATCGTCATGAACATGACTTATATCAGGCTAGCTAATTTTTTCTTTGTTCATTTTAAGTGTAGAAACAATATTTCGTTTGTGAACATTTTTTTCTGCCGTTTTGACAACAGGCTCATGACTAAAGAGCACACGGCTGTCTGCTGATTGACGCTTGACTGTAGATTTTCGCTTTGTGTCAAAAGAACTCCCTAACGCACACTTTTTCAAAGTAGGTGAATTCATCAGATCTGTTTGAAACATTGCATTTTATCCATGCACGACGACTACTTAGATACTCGCAGCACAGTTGCCTCATATAAATTGCCCGTGAGCGCGGAGCTTGTCTTTGTCACTGTAGCAACTTTGCTCCATCAGCAGGAGAAGGCGGTTCGACGCCCCTGTAAGCACATGTTTCTCTAATTCCTTTGTTTCAGGCAAGCCACTGTGACGTCAGACGCCTTTACGCATACAGCTTTGCGATGCTTAGACAGTAATAACATAATTCATGTTTACATTTCTTTAATTTTCGACGCATTGTCGTTATTCGTGACGCATCAATGACCAATTGATTATATGGCAATGCAATGAAAAAAGCGTGTGGAAAACAGTGTTAATGACAGATTTGAGAAGCACATTTCTTCAATGTTGGCCGCATGGCATTCCTGTGCAGGTGACAATGGTAATTTTTCAAAACCACAAGGATATTTAAACACATGATTATTTGTTTGCTGTGCTCTATGGCCTCTGCTACAGACCTCATCGAAATGACACTTAGATATCTTAGGGTGTACATATCAAGTCTTCCCAAATGGTCTAGCGGATAGGCATCTGCCTTGTCACGCAGGGCGGCCCGGGATCGATTCCCGTCATGGCAAAGGGTTTTTGTAGAAAAATAAAATGAGTCCCAACGTGTGCAACAGAACAGTTCGAAATCTCGTTACATTTGCATCGTCATGAACATGACTTATATCAGGCTAGCTAATTTTTTCTTTGTTCATTTTAAGTGTAGAAACAATATTTCGTTTGTGAACATTTTTTTCTGCCGTTTTGACAACAGGCTCATTACTAAAGAACACACGGCTGTCTGCTGATTGACGCTTGACTGTAGACTTTCGCTTTGTGTCAAAAGAACTTCCTAACGCACACTTTTTCAAAGTAGGTGAATTCATCAGATCTGTTTGAAACATTGCATTTTATCTATGCACGACGACTGCTTAGATACTCGCAGCACAGTTGCCCCATATAAATTGCCCTTGAGCGCGGAGCTTGTCTTTGTCACTGTAGCAACTTTGCTCCATCAGCGGGAGAAGGCGGTTCGACGCCCCTGTAAGCATATGTTTCTCTAATTCCTTTGTTTCAGGCAAGCCACTGTGACGTCAGACGCCTTTACGCATACAGCTTTGCGATGCTTAGACAGTAATAACATAATTCATGTTTACATTTCTTTAATTTTCGACGTATTGTCGTTATTCGTGACGCATCAATGACCAATTGATTATATGGCAATGCAATGAAAAAAGCGTGTGGAAAACAGTGTTAATGACAGATTTGAGAAGCACATTTCTTCAATGTTGGCTGCAGGGCATTCCTGTGCAGGTGACAATGGTAATTTTTCAAAACGACAAGGATATTTAAACACATGATTATTTGTTTGCTGTGCTCTATGGCCTCTGCTACAGACCTCATCGAAATGACACTTAGATATCTTAGGGTGTACATATCAAGTCTTCCCAAATGGTCTAGCGGATAGGCATCTACCTTGTCACGCAGGGCGGCCCGGGTTCGATTCCCGTCATGGCAAAGGATTTTTGTAGAAAAATAAAATGAGTCCCAACGTGTGCAACAGAACAGTTCGAAATCTCGTTACATTTGCATCGTCATGAACATGACTTATATCAGGCTAGCTAATTTTTTCTTTGTTCATTTTAAGTGTAGAAACAATATTTCGTTTGTGAACATTTTTTTCTGCCGTTTTGACAACAGGCTCATTACTAAAGAACACACGGCTGTCTGCTGATTGACGCTTGACTGTAGACTTTCGCTTTGTGTCAAAAGAACTTCCTAACGCACACTTTTTCAAAGTAGGTGAATTCATCAGATCTGTTTGAAACATTGCATTTTATCCATGCACGACGACTGCTTAGATACTCGCAGCACAGTTGCCCCATATAAATTGCCCATGAGCGCGGAGCTTGTCTTTGTCACTGTAGCAACTTTGCTCCATCAGCGGGAGAAGGCGGTTCGACGCCCCTGTAAGCATATGTTTCTCTAATTCCTTTGTTTCAGGCAAGCCACTGTGACGTCAGACGCCTTTACGCATACAGCTTTGCGATGCTTAGACAGTAATAACATAATTCATGTTTACATTTCTTTAATTTTCGACGCATTGTCGTTATTCGTGACGCATCAATGACCAATTGATTATATGGCAATGCAATGAAAAAAGCGTGTGGAAAACAGTGTTAATGACAGATTTGAGAAGCACATTTCTTCAATGTTGGCCGCATGGCATTCCTGTGCAGGTGACAATGGTAATTTTTCAAAACCACAAGGATATTTAAACACATGATTATTTGTTTGCTGTGCTCTATGGCCTCTGCTACAGACCTCATCGAAATGACACTTAGATATCTTAGGGTGTACATATCAAGTCTTCCCAAATGGTCTAGCGGATAGGCATCTACCTTGTCACGCAGGGCGGCCCGGGTTCGATTCCCGTCATGGCAAAGGATTTTTGTAGAAAAATAAAATGAGTCCCAACGTGTGCAACAGAACAGTTCGAAATCTCGTTACATTTGCATCGTCATGAACATGACTTATATCAGGCTAGCTAATTTTTTCTTTGTTCATTTTAAGTGTAGAAACAATATTTCGTTTGTGAACATTTTTTTCTGCCGTTTTGACAACAGGCTCATTACTAAAGAACACACGGCTGTCTGCTGATTGACGCTTGACTGTAGACTTTCGCTTTGTGTCAAAAGAACTTCCTAACGCACACTTTTTCAAAGTAGGTGAATTCATCAGATCTGTTTGAAACATTGCATTTTATCCATGCACGACGACTGCTTAGATACTCGCAGCACAGTTGCCCCATATAAATTGCCCATGAGCGCGGAGCTTGTCTTTGTCACTGTAGCAACTTTGCTCCATCAGCGGGAGAAGGCGGTTCGACGCCCCTGTAAGCATATGTTTCTCTAATTCCTTTGTTTCAGGCAAGCCACTGTGACGTCAGACGCCTTTACGCATACAGCTTTGCGATGCTTAGACAGTAATAACATAATTCATGTTTACATTTCTTTAATTTTCGACGCATTGTCGTTATTCGTGACGCATCAATGACCAATTGATTATATGGCAATGCAATGAAAAAAGCGTGTGGAAAACAGTGTTAATGACAGATTTGAGAAGCACATTTCTTCAATGTTGGCCGCATGGCATTCCTGTGCAGGTGACAATGGTAATTTTTCAAAACCACAAGGATATTTAAACACATGATTATTTGTTTGCTGTGCTCTATGGCCTCTGCTACAGACCTCATCGAAATGACACTTAGATATCTTAGGGTGTACATATCAAGTCTTCCCAAATGGTCTAGCGGATAGGCATCTGCCTTGTCACGCAGGGCGGCCCGGGATCGATTCCCGTCATGGCAAAGGGTTTTTGTAGAAAAATAAAATGAGTCCCAACGTGTGCAACAGAACAGTTCGAAATCTCGTTACATTTGCATCGTCATGAACATGACTTATATCAGGCTAGCTAATTTTTTCTTTGTTCATTTTAAGTGTAGAAACAATATTTCGTTTGTGAACATTTTTTTCTGCCGTTTTGACAACAGGCTCATTACTAAAGAACACACGGCTGTCTGCTGATTGACGCTTGACTGTAGACTTTCGCTTTGTGTCAAAAGAACTTCCTAACGCACACTTTTTCAAAGTAGGTGAATTCATCAGATCTGTTTGAAACATTGCATTTTATCTATGCACGACGACTGCTTAGATACTCGCAGCACAGTTGCCCCATATAAATTGCCCTTGAGCGCGGAGCTTGTCTTTGTCACTGTAGCAACTTTGCTCCATCAGCGGGAGAAGGCGGTTCGACGCCCCTGTAAGCATATGTTTCTCTAATTCCTTTGTTTCAGGCAAGCCACTGTGACGTCAGACGCCTTTACGCATACAGCTTTGCGATGCTTAGACAGTAATAACATAATTCATGTTTACATTTCTTTAATTTTCGACGTATTGTCGTTATTCGTGACGCATCAATGACCAATTGATTATATGGCAATGCAATGAAAAAAGCGTGTGGAAAACAGTGTTAATGACAGATTTGAGAAGCACATTTCTTCAATGTTGGCTGCAGGGCATTCCTGTGCAGGTGACAATGGTAATTTTTCAAAACGACAAGGATATTTAAACACATGATTATTTGTTTGCTGTGCTCTATGGCCTCTGCTACAGACCTCATCGAAATGACACTTAGATATCTTAGGGTGTACATATCAAGTCTTCCCAAATGGTCTAGCGGATAGGCATCTACCTTGTCACGCAGGGCGGCCCGGGTTCGATTCCCGTCATGGCAAAGGATTTTTGTAGAAAAATAAAATGAGTCCCAACGTGTGCAACAGAACAGTTCGAAATCTCGTTACATTTGCATCGTCATGAACATGACTTATATCAGGCTAGCTAATTTTTTCTTTGTTCATTTTAAGTGTAGAAACAATATTTCGTTTGTGAACATTTTTTTCTGCCGTTTTGACAACAGGCTCATTACTAAAGAACACACGGCTGTCTGCTGATTGACGCTTGACTGTAGACTTTCGCTTTGTGTCAAAAGAACTTCCTAACGCACACTTTTTCAAAGTAGGTGAATTCATCAGATCTGTTTGAAACATTGCATTTTATCCATGCACGACGACTGCTTAGATACTCGCAGCACAGTTGCCCCATATAAATTGCCCATGAGCGCGGAGCTTGTCTTTGTCACTGTAGCAACTTTGCTCCATCAGCGGGAGAAGGCGGTTCGACGCCCCTGTAAGCATATGTTTCTCTAATTCCTTTGTTTCAGGCAAGCCACTGTGACGTCAGACGCCTTTACGCATACAGCTTTGCGATGCTTAGACAGTAATAACATAATTCATGTTTACATTTCTTTAATTTTCGACGCATTGTCGTTATTCGTGACGCATCAATGACCAATTGATTATATGGCAATGCAATGAAAAAAGCGTGTGGAAAACAGTGTTAATGACAGATTTGAGAAGCACATTTCTTCAATGTTGGCTGCAGGGCATTCCTGTGCAGGTGACAATGGTAATTTTTCAAAACGACAAGGATATTTAAACACATGATTATTTGTTTGCTGTGCTCTATGGCCTCTGCTACAGACCTCATCGAAATGACACTTAGATATCTTAGGGTGTACATATCAAGTCTTCCCAAATGGTCTAGCGGATAGGCATCTACCTTGTAACGCAGGGTGGCCCGGGTTCGATTCTCGTCATGGCAAATGTTTTTTGTAGAAAAATAAAATGAGTCCCAACGTGTGCAACAGAACAGTTTGAAATCTCGTTACATTTGCATCGTCATGAACATGACTTATATCAGGCTAGCTAATTTTTTCTTTGTTCATTTTAAGTGTAGAAACAATATTTCGTTTGTGAACATTTTTTTCTGCCGTTTTGACAACAGGCTCATGACTAAAGAGCACACGGCTGTCTGCTGATTGACGCTTGACTGTAGATTTTCGCTTTGTGTCAAAAGAACTCCCTAACGCACACTTTTTCAAAGTAGGTGAATTCATCAGATCTGTTTGAAACATTGCATTTTATCCATGCACGACGACTACTTAGATACTCGCAGCACAGTTGCCTCATATAAATTGCCCGTGAGCGCGGAGCTTGTCTTTGTCACTGTAGCAACTTTGCTCCATCAGCAGGAGAAGGCGGTTCGACGCCCCTGTAAGCACATGTTTCTCTAATTCCTTTGTTTCAGGCAAGCCACTGTGACGTCAGACGCCTTTACGCATACAGCTTTGCGATGCTTAGACAGTAATAACATAATTCATGTTTACATTTCTTTAATTTTCGACGCATTGTCGTTATTCGTGACGCATCAATGACCAATTGATTATATGGCAATGCAATGAAAAAAGCGTGTGGAAAACAGTGTTAATGACAGATTTGAGAAGCACATTTCTTCAATGTTGGCCGCATGGCATTCCTGTGCAGGTGACAATGGTAATTTTTCAAAACCACAAGGATATTTAAACACATGATTATTTGTTTGCTGTGCTCTATGGCCTCTGCTACAGACCTCATCGAAATGACACTTAGATATCTTAGGGTGTACATATCAAGTCTTCCCAAATGGTCTAGCGGATAGGCATCTGCCTTGTCACGCAGGGCGGCCCGGGTTCGATTCCCGTCATGGCAAAGGGTTTTTGTAGAAAAATAAAATGAGTCCCAACGTGTGCAACAGAACAGTTCGAAATCTCGTTACATTTGCATCGTCATGAACATGACTTATATCAGGCTAGCTAATTTTTTCTTTGTTCATTTTAAGTGTAGAAACAATATTTCGTTTGTGAACATTTTTTTCTGCCGTTTTGACAACAGGCTCATTACTAAAGAACACACGGCTGTCTGCTGATTGACGCTTGACTGTAGACTTTCGCTTTGTGTCAAAAGAACTTCCTAACGCACACTTTTTCAAAGTAGGTGAATTCATCAGATCTGTTTGAAACATTGCATTTTATCCATGCACGACGACTGCTTAGATACTCGCAGCACAGTTGCCCCATATAAATTGCCCTTGAGCGCGGAGCTTGTCTTTGTCACTGTAGCAACTTTGCTCCATCAGCGGGAGAAGGCGGTTCGACGCCCCTGTAAGCATATGTTTCTCTAATTCCTTTGTTTCAGGCAAGCCACTGTGACGTCAGACGCCTTTACGCATACAGCTTTGCGATGCTTAGACAGTAATAACATAATTCATGTTTACATTTCTTTAATTTTCGACGTATTGTCGTTATTCGTGACGCATCAATGACCAATTGATTATATGGCAATGCAATGAAAAAAGCGTGTGGAAAACAGTGTTAATGACAGATTTGAGAAGCACATTTCTTCAATGTTGGCTGCAGGGCATTCCTGTGCAGGTGACAATGGTAATTTTTCAAAACGACAAGGATATTTAAACACATGATTATTTGTTTGCTGTGCTCTATGGCCTCTGCTACAGACCTCATCGAAATGACACTTAGATATCTTAGGGTGTACATATCAAGTCTTCCCAAATGGTCTAGCGGATAGGCATCTACCTTGTCACGCAGGGCGGCCCGGGTTCGATTCCCGTCATGGCAAAGGATTTTTGTAGAAAAATAAAATGAGTCCCAACGTGTGCAACAGAACAGTTCGAAATCTCGTTACATTTGCATCGTCATGAACATGACTTATATCAGGCTAGCTAATTTTTTCTTTGTTCATTTTAAGTGTAGAAACAATATTTCGTTTGTGAACATTTTTTTCTGCCGTTTTGACAACAGGCTCATTACTAAAGAACACACGGCTGTCTGCTGATTGACGCTTGACTGTAGATTTTCGCTTTGTGTCAAAAGAACTACCTAACGCACACTTTTTCAAAGTAGGTGAATTCATCAGATCTGTTTGAAACATTCCATTTTATCCATGCACGACGACTACTTAGATACTCGCAGCACAGTTGCCTCATATAAATTGCCCATGAGCGCGTAGCTTGTCTTTGTCACTGTAGCAACTTTGCTCCATCAGCGGGAGAAGGTGGTTCGACGCCCCTGTAAGCACATGTTTCTCTAATTCCTTTGTTTCAGGCAAGCCACTGTGACGTCAGACGCCTTTACGCATACAGCTTTGCGATGCTTAGACAGTAATAACATAATTCATGTTTACATTTCTTTAATTTTCGACGTATTGTCGTTATTCGTGACGCATCAATGACCAATTGATTATATGGCAATGCAATGAAAAAAGCGTGTGGAAAACAGTGTTAATGACAGATTTGAGAAGCACATTTCTTCAATGTTGGCTGCAGGGCATTCCTGTGCAGGTGACAATGGTAATTTTTCAAAACGACAAGGATATTTAAACACATGATTATTTGTTTGCTGTGCTCTATGGCCTCTGCTACAGACCTCATCGAAATGACACTTAGATATCTTAGGGTGTACATATCAAGTCTTCCCAAATGGTCTAGCGGATAGGCATCTGCCTTGTCACGCAGGGCGGCCCGGGTTCGATTCCCGTCATGGCAAAGGATTTTTGTAGAAAAATAAAATGAGTCCCAACGTGTGCAACAGAACAGTTCGAAATCTCGTTACATTTGCATCGTCATGAACATGACTTATCTCAGGCTAGCTAATTTTTTCTTTGTTCATTTTAAGTGTAGAAACAATATTTCGTTTGTGAACATTTTTTTCTGTCGTTTTGACAACAGGTTCATTACTAAAGAACACACGGCTGTCTGCTGATTGACGCTTGACTGTAGATTTTCGCTTTGTGTCAAAAGAACTCCCTAACGCACACTTTTTCAAAGTAGGTGAATTCATCAGATCTGTTTGAAACATTGCATTTTATCCATGCACGACGACTACTTAGATACTCGCAGCACAGTTGCCTCATATAAATTGCCCATGAGCGCGGAGCTTGTCTTTGTCACTGTAGCAACTTTGCTCCATCAGCGGGAGAAGGAGGTTCGACGCCCCTGTAAGCACATGTTTCTCTAATTCCTTTGTTTCAGGCAAGCCACTGTGACGTCAGACGCCTTTACGCATACAGCTTTGCGATGCTTAGACAGTAATAACATAATTCATGTTTACATTTCTTTAATTTTCGACGCATTGTCGTTATTCGTGACGCATCAATGACCAATTGATTATATGGCAATGCAATGAAAAAAGCGTGTGGAAAACAGTGTTAATGACAGATTTGAGAAGCACATTTCTTCAATGTTGGCTGCAGGGCATTCCTGTGCAGGTGACAATGGTAATTTTTCAAAACGACAAGGATATTTAAACACATGATTATTTGTTTGCTGTGCTCTATGGCCTCTGCTACAGACCTCATCGAAATGACACTTAGATATCTTAGGGTGTACATATCAAGTCTTCCCAAATGGTCTAGCGGATAGGCATCTGCCTTGTCACGCAGGGCGGCCCGGGTTCGATTCCCGTCATGGCAAAGGATTTTTGTAGAAAAATAAAATGAGTCCCAACGTGTGCAACAGAACAGTTCGAAATCTCGTTACATTTGCATCGTCATGAATATGACTTATATCAGGCTAGCTAATTTTTTCTTTGTTCATTTTAAGTGTAGAAACAATATTTCGTTTGTGAACATTTTTTTCTGCCGTTTTGACAACAGGCTCATTACTAAAGAACACACGGCTGTCTGCTGATTGACGCTTGACTGTAGATTTTCGCTTTGTGTCAAAAGAACTCCCTAACGCACACTTTTTCAAAGTAGGTGAATTCATCAGATCTGTTTGAAACATTGCATTTTATCCATGCACGACGACTACTTAGATACTCGCAGCACAGTTGCCTCATATAAATTGCCCATGAGCGCGGAGCTTGTCTTTGTCACTGTAGCAACTTTGCTCCATCAGCGGGAGAAGGAGGTTCGACGCCCCTGTAAGCACATGTTTCTCTAATTCCTTTGTTTCAGGCAAGCCACTGTGACGTCAGACGCCTTTACGCATACAGCTTTGCGATGCTTAGACAGTAATAACATAATTCATGTTTACATTTCTTTAATTTTCGACGCATTGTCGTTATTCGTGACGCATCAATGACCAATTGATTATATGGCAATGCAATGAAAAAAGCGTGTGGAAAACAGTGTTAATGACAGATTTGAGAAGCACATTTCTTCAATGTTGGCTGCAGGGCATTCCTGTGCAGGTGACAATGGTAATTTTTCAAAACGACAAGGATATTTAAACACATGATTATTTGTTTGCTGTGCTCTATGGCCTCTGCTACAGACCTCATCGAAATGACACTTAGATATCTTAGGGTGTACATATCAAGTCTTCCCAAATGGTCTAGCGGATAGGCATCTGCCTTGTCACGCAGGGCGGCCCGGGTTCGATTCCCGTCATGGCAAAGGATTTTTGTAGAAAAATAAAATGAGTCCCAACGTGTGCAACAGAACAGTTCGAAATCTCGTTACATTTGCATCGTCATGAACATGACTTATATCAGGCTAGCTAATTTTTTCTTTGTTCATTTTAAGTGTAGAAACAATATTTCGTTTGTGAACATTTTTTTCTGCCGTTTTGACAACAGGCTCATTACTAAAGAACACACGGCTGTCTGCTGATTGACGCTTGACTGTAGATTTTCGCTTTGTGTCAAAAGAAGATTCAAGATTCAAGATATTTATTAGTCATATGCACAGTAAACAGACAGTTACACCACACAATGAAAATCTTACTTTGCTAGTCCCCCCTAACACAACAGACTAAACTAAAGAAAAAAAAAACTAGTTCCATATATACATATACAAATTCTATATTGCACCTGGTGGATCACAGTTATAAAGTTATAAAGTGCGCTTATGCATTGTTGCAAATTGCATGAGGTATTTAGTGCAAACAGTAGTAGTGCAAACAGTAGTGAAGTCACAGCAGCAGTCAGAATGTCTGTCGAGTTCACAGTTGATCAGTCAAGTCAAGTAATGCAAGTGATGTGGGGGGGTGGAAGGGGGAGGGCTTTGTGAGGTAGCTTGTTCACAAGCCTGATGGCCTGTGGATAGAAACTGTTTGTCAGTCTGGTGGTCCTAGATTTCAGACTCCTGTAGCGCCTGCCTGATGGTAGGAGAGTGAAGAGTCTGTGCTGGGGGTGTGTGCAGTCCCTGATGATGTTGTGTGTTCTCCTGGTGACCCTGGTGTTGTAAATGTCCTGAAGTGAGGGGAAGGCTGCTTATGAGATATACTGTGCAGTTTTTATCACACGCTGGAGTGCCTTCCTGTCCTGGGCTGTACAGTTTCCATACCAGACTGTGATGGAACTGGTAAGGGTGCTCTCAACTGTACATCTATAGAAGTTGCTGAGAACTTTGGATGGCATGCCAAATTTCTTCAGCCTTCTTAAGAAGTACAGTCGCTGCTGGGATTTCTTAATGTTCTGTTGTGCATTGTGAGACCAGGTAAGATCCTCGCTGATGTAGGTTCCGAGGAATTTGAAGGTTTTCACCCTATCCACCTCTGTCTCATCTATATGCAGTGGTGTGTGCTGCACACTCTTCTTTCGTGGATCAATAATCATCTCCTTGGTCTTGTCTGCGTTCAGGGAGAGATTATTGTCCTGACACCAGGCCACCAGATCCGCCACCTCTCTTCTGTATGCCGCCTCAGCCCCCCCGGTGATCAGTCCAATGACTGTCGTATCATCCGCAAACTTGATGATGCTGGTGTTATCCTGGGAGGCCACGCAGTCATATGTGAAGAGGGTGTACAGCAGGGGGCTCAGCACGCAGCCCTGGGGGGTCCCTGTGCTTGTGGTTCTTGTGCCTGATGTGCGGTTGCCTACTCTGACTGACTGGGGTCTGTCTGATAGGAAGTCCAGCACCCAGTTACAGAGAGCAGGTGTCAGTCCAAGAGTGAGGAGTTTTGCACAGAGTTTGTGTGGGATAACCGTGTTAAATGCTGAACTGTAGTCAATAAAGAGTAGTCTTACATATGTGTCCTTTCCCTCTAAGTGTGTGAGGGTGGTGTGGATGACGGCGTTGACTGCATCGTCGGTGGACCGGTTCTGACGGTACGCAAACTGTAGAGGGTCTAAGGTGTTTGGGATGGTCCTCTTGATGTGCGTCATGACTATCCTCTCAAAGCACTTCATCACTATTGGGGTGAGTGCGACGGGTCGATAGTCATTCAGGCAGGTCACAGTGTTTTTCTTTGGTAGGGGCACGATGGTGGTTGTCTTGAAGCAGGTGGGCACCAAAGCTTGTGCTAGTGACATGTTATAAATATCAGCCAGCACCTCAGCCAGCTCTGATGAGCAGACCCTGAGGGCACGCCCGGAGATGTTGTCTGGGCCAGCTGCCTTCCGTGGGTTTATTCTCCTCAGAGCCGTACACACCTCTGCTGATGTCACAGTGAATGATGAGTCCTGTGTGTGCTCTGTGGTCGAAATCCCTCTCTGTTGGTTGGTGTTGAGGGTATCGAAGCGTGCATAGAACTCGTTCAGCTCATCTGGCAGTGTGAGTTGGCTGGTTGTGGCCCCCCTGCTCCTCTGCCGGTAGCCTGTGATGTGTTGCAGGCCTTGCCACATGCGTCGGGAATCTGCGGTGGAATAGAATCCCTCCAGCTTCAGTCTGTATTGCCTCTTGGCCTCTTTAATGGATCTACGCAGGTCATATCTGGCCTTCTTGTAGTCCTCAGCGTTGCCTGAAGCAAATGCAGTGGAGCGAGCGCATAGCATGGACCGAACTTCGCAGTTAATCCAGGGCTTTTGGTTGGGATATGTCCTGCAGCGTTTTGTGGGCACAATATTTTCAACACATGTACTGATGTAACCAGTTACACTGGAAGCATATTCCTCTAAATCCACAGTAGAGTCATCCCTCAGAGCAGCAGTTTAAAACACATCCCAGTTTGTTCTGTCAAAGCAGTCCTGCAACACCAGTTCAGTTTCCTCAGTCCACACTTTAACATTTTTACTCACTGGGGGGGCTTGCTTGAGGAGTTGTCTGTACGCTGGATAGAGGAACGTTGAGATGTGGTCGGACTGTCCGAAGTGTGGCCGGGGCACAGCTTTGTAGGCTCCTCTCACGTTGCTGTAGACGTGGTCAAGAGTATTTTTCTCCCTCGTCGGAAAGTTCACGTATTGATGGTATTTCGGGAGTACACTCTTAAGGTTGCGGTGGTTGAAATCTCCGACTATGGTGAACACAGCGTCTGGGTGTGCAGTCTCGTGCTTGTTGATGATGTCATGCAGCAGCCCCAGTGCAGTTGTGGAGTCCGCTTGTGGCGGGATGTAAACAGCTAAAATAAACACTGCACTGAACTCCCTTGGTAGATAAAAGGGTCTGCACTTCACCATCAAAAGTTCAATATTAGCCGAGCAGTGTCTTTCAACAACCTGTACATCCGAGCACCATCTATTGTTCACATAGACACAGACGCCACCGCCTCTCGTTTTCCCCGAGGCTAATGTGCGGTCCCCGCGGAAGACAGAATGTGTTTCAAGCTGGATGGTAGAGTCTGGAATGATGTCCGAGAGCCAGGTTTCCGTGAAAATAAGAGCACAACATTCTCTCATCTCACGTTGGGTTGTAATCCTGCCATGTAATCCTGCCAAGAACTCCCTAACGCACACTTTTTCAAAGTAGGTGAATTCATCAGATCTGTTTGAAACATTGCATTTTATCCATGCACGACGACTACTTAGATACTCGCAGCACAGTTGCCTCATATAAATTGCCCATGAGCGCGGAGCTTGTCTTTGTCACTGTAGCAACTTTGCTCCATCAGCGGGAGAAGGCGGTTCGACGCCCCTTGTAAGCACATGTTTCTCTAATTCCTTTGTTTCAGGCAAGCCACTGTGACGTCAGACGCCTTTACGCATACAGCTTTGCGATGCTTAGACAGTAATAACATAATTCATGTTTACATTTCTTTAATTTTCGACGCATTGTCGTTATTCGTGACGCATCAATGACCAATTGATTATATGGCAATGCAATGAAAAAAGCGTGTGGAAAACAGTGTTAATGACAGATTTGAGAAGCACATTTCTTCAATGTTGGCCGCATGGCATTCCTGTGCAGGTGACAATGGTAATTTTTCAAAACGACAAGGATATTTAAACACATGATTATTTGTTTGCTGTGCTCTATGGCCTCTGCTACAGACCTCATCGAAATGACACTTAGATATCTTAGGGTGTACATATCAAGTCTTCCCAAATGGTCTAGCGGATAGGAATCTGCCTTGTCACGCAGGGCGGCCCGGGTTCGATTCCCGTCATGGCAAATGATTTTTGTAGAAAAATAAAATGAGTCCCAACGTGTGCAACAGAACAGTTCGAAATCTCGTTACATTTGCATCGTCATGAACATGACTTATATCAGGCTAGCTAATTTTTTCTTTGTTCATTTTAAGTGTAGAAACAATATTTCGTTTGTGAACATTTTTTTCTGCCGTTTTGACAACAGGCTCATGACAAAAGAACACACGGCTGTCTGCTGATTGACGCTTGACTGTAGATTTTCGCTTTGTGTCAAAAGAACTTCCTAACGCACACTTTTTCAAAGTAGGTGAATTTATCAGATCTGTTTGAAACATTGCATTTTATCCATGCACGACGACTACTTAGATACTCGCAGCACAGTTGCCTCATATAAATTGCCCATGAGCGCGGAGCTTGTCTTTGTCACTGTAGCAACTTTGCTCCATCAGCGGGAGAAGGCGGTTCGACGCCCCTGTAAGCACATGTTTCTCTAATTCCTTTGTTTCAGGCAAGCCACTGTGAAGTCATACGCCTTTACGCATACAGCTTTGCGATGCTTAGACAGTAATAACATAATTCATGTTTACATTTCTTTAATTTTCGACGCATTGTCGTTATTCGTGACGCATCAATGACCAATTGATTATATGGCAATGCAATGAAAAAAGCGTGTGGAAAACAGTGTTAATGACAGATTTGAGAAGCACATTTCTTCAATGTTGGCCGCATGGCATTCCTGTGCAGGTGACAATGGTAATTTTTCAAAACGACAAGGATATTTAAACACACGATTATTTGTTTGCTGTGCTCTATGGCCTCTGCTACAGACCTCATCGAAATGACACTTAGATATCTTAGGGTATACATATCAAGTTTTCCCAAATGGTCTAGCGGATAGGCATCTACCTTGTAACCCATGGTGGCCCGGGTTCGATTCCCGTCATGGCAAATGTTTTTTGTAGAAAAATAAAATGAGTCCCAACGTGTGCAACAGAACAGTTCGAAATCTCGTTACATTTGCATCGTCATGAACATGACTTATATCAGGCTAGCTCATTTTTTCTTTGTTCATTTTAAGTGTAGAAACAATATTTCGTTTGTGAACATTTTTTTCTGCCGTTTTGACAACAGGCTCATGACTAAAGAACACACGGCTGTCTGCTGATTGACGCTTGACTGTAGATTTTCGCTTTGTGTCAAAAGAACTCCCTAACGCACACTTTTTCAAAGTAGGTGAATTCATCAGATCTGTTTGAAACATTGCATTTTATCCATGCACGACGACTACTTAGATACTCGCAGCACAGCTGCCTCATATAAATTGCCCATGAGCGCGGAGCTTGTCTTTGTCACTGTAGCAACTTTGCTCCATCAGCGGGAGAAGGTGGTTCGACGCCCCTGTAAGCACATGTTTCTCCAATTCCTTTGTTTCAGACAAGCCACTGTGACGTCAGACGCCTTTACGCATACAGCTTTGCGATGCTTAGACAGTAATAACATAATTCATGTTTACATTTCTTTAATTTTCGACGCATTGTCGTTATTCGTGACGCATCAATGACCAATTGATTATATGGCAATGCAATGAAAAAAGCGTGTGGAAAACAGTGTTAATGACAGATTTGAGAAGCACATTTCTTCAATGTTGGCCGCATGGCATTCCTGTGCAGGTGACAATGGTAATTTTTCAAAACGACAAGGATATTTAAACACATGATTATTTGTTTGCTGTGCTCTATGGCCTCTGCTACAGACCTCATCGAAATGATACTTAGATATCTTAGGGTGTACATATCAAGTCTTCCCAAATGGTCTAGCGGATAGGAATCTGCCTTGTCACGCAAGGCGGCCCGGGTTCGATTCCCGTCATGGCAAATGATTTTTGTAGAAAAATAAAATGAGTCCCAACGTGTGCAACAGAACAGTTCGAAATCTCGTTACATTTGCATCGTCATGAACATGACTTATATCAGGCTAGCTAATTTTTTCTTTGTTCATTTTAAGTGTAGAAACAATATTTCGTTTGTGAACATTTTTTTCTGCCGTTTTGACAACAGGCTCATGACTAAAGAACACACGGCTGTCTGCTGATTGACGCTTGACTGTAGATTTTCGCTTTGTGTCAAAAGAACTCCCTAACGCACACTTTTTCAAAGTAGGTGAATTCATCAGATCTGTTTGAAACATTGCATTTTATCCATGCACGACGACTACTTAGATACTCGCAGCACAGCTGCCTCATATAAATTGCCCATGAGCGCGGAGCTTGTCTTTGTCACTGTAGCAACTTTGCTCCATCAGCAGGAGAAGGTGGTTCGACGCCCCTGTAAGCACATGTTTCTCTAATTCCTTTGTTTCAGACAAGCCACTGTGACGTCAGACGCCTTTACGCATACAGCTTTGCGATGCTTAGACAGTAATAACATAATTCATGTTTACATTTCTTTAATTTTCGACGCATTGTAGTTATTCGTGACGCATCAATGACCAATTGATTATATGGCAATGCAATGAAAAAAGCGTGTGGAAAACAGTTTTAATGACAGATTTGAGAAGCACATTTCTTCAATGTTGGCCGCATGGCATTCCTGTGCAGGTGACAATGGTAATTTTTCAAAACGACAAGGATATTTAAACACACGATTATTTGTTTGCTGTGCTCTATGGCCTCTGCTACAGACCTCATCGAAATGACACTTAGATATCTTAGGGTATACATATCAAGTTTTCCCAAATGGTCTAGCGGATAGGCATCTACCTTGTAACCCATGGTGGCCCGTGTTCGATTCCCGTCATGGCAAATGTTTTTTGTAGAAAAATAATATGAGTCCCAACGTGTGCAACAGAACAGTTCGAAATCTCGTTACATTTGCATCGTCATGAACATGACTTATATCAGGCTAGCTCATTTTTTCTTTGTTCATTTTAAGTGTAGAAACAATATTTCGTTTGTGAACATTTTTTTCTGCCGTTTTGACAACAGGCTCATGACTAAAGAACACACGGCTGTCTGCTGATTGACGCTTGACTGTAGATTTTCGCTTTGTGTCAAAAGAACTCCCTAACGCACACTTTTTCAAAGTAGGTGAATTCATCAGATCTGTTTGAAACATTGCATTTTATCCATGCACGACGACTACTTAGATACTCGCAGCACAGCTGCCTCATATAAATTGCCCATGAGCGCGGAGCTTGTCTTTGTCACTGTAGCAACTTTGCTCCATCAGCGGGAGAAGGTGGTTCGACGCCCCTGTAAGCACATGTTTCTCTAATTCCTTTGTTTCAGACAAGCCACTGTGACGTCAGACGCCTTTACGCATACAGCTTTGCGATGCTTAGACAGTAATAACATAATTCATGTTTACATTTCTTTAATTTTCGACGCATTGTCGTTATTCGTGACGCATCAATGACCAATTGATTATATGGCAATGCAATGAAAAAAGCGTGTGGAAAACAGTGTTAATGACAGATTTGAGAAGCACATTTCTTCAATGTTGGCCGCATGGCATTCCTGTGCAGGTGACAATGGTAATTTTTCAAAACGACAAGGATATTTAAACACATGATTATTTGTTTGCTGTGCTCTATGGCCTCTGCTACAGACCTCATCGAAATGATACTTAGATATCTTAGGGTGTACATATCAAGTCTTCCCAAATGGTCTAGCGGATAGGAATCTGCCTAGTCACGCAAGGCGGCCCGGGTTCGATTCCCGTCATGGCAAATGATTTTTGTAGAAAAATAAAATGAGTCCCAACGTGTGCAACAGAACAGTTCGAAATCTCGTTACATTTGCATCGTCATGAACATGACTTATATCAGGCTAGCTAATTTTTTCTTTGTTCATTTTAAGTGTAGAAACAATATTTCGTTTGTGAACATTTTTTTCTGCCGTTTTGACAACAGGCTCATTACTAAAGAACACACGGTTGTCTGCTGATTGACGCTTGACTGTAGATTTTCGCTTTGTGTCAAAAGAACTCCCTAACGCACACTTTTTCAAAGTAGGTGAATTCATCAGATCTGTTTGAAACATTGCATTTTATCCATGCACGACGACTACTTAGATACTCGCAGCACAGTTGCCTCATATAAATTGCCCATGAGCGCGGAGCTTGTCTTTGTCACTGTAGCAACTTTGCTCCATCAGCGGGAGAAGGCGGTTCGACGCCCCTGTAAGCACATGTTTCTCTAATTCCTTTGTTTCAGACAAGCCACTGTGACGTCAGACGCCTTTACGCATACAGCTTTGCGATGCTTAGACAGTAATAACATAATTCATGTTTACATTTCTTTAATTTTCGACGCATTGTCGTTATTCGTGACGCATCAATGACCAATTGATTATATGGCAATGCAATGAAAAAAGCGTGTGGAAAACAGTGTTAATGACAGATTTGAGAAGCACATTTCTTCAATGTTGACCGCATGGCATTCCTGTGCAGGTGACAATGGTAATTTTTCAAAACGACAAGGATATTTAAACACATGATTATTTGTTTGCTGTGCTCTATGGCCTCTGTTACAGACCTCATCGAAATGACACTTAGATATCTTAGGGTGTACATATCAAGTCTTCCCAAATGGTCTAGCGGATAGGAATCTGCCTTGTCACGCAGGGCGGCCCGGGTTCGATTCCCGTCATGGCAAATGATTTTTGTAGAAAAATAAAATGAGTCCCAACGTGTGCAACAGAACAGTTCGAAATCTCGTTACATTTGCATCGTCATGAACATGACTTATATCAGGCTAGCTCATTTTTTCTTTGTTCATTTTAAGTGTAGAAACAATATTTCGTTTGTGAACATTTTTTTCTGCCGTTTTGACAACAGGCTCATGACTAAAGAACACACGGCTGTCTGCTGATTGACGCTTGACTGTAGATTTTCGCTTTGTGTCAAAAGAACTCCCTAACGCACACTTTTTCAAAGTAGGTGAATTCATCAGATCTGTTTGAAACATTGCATTTTATCCATGCACGACGACTACTTAGATACTCGCAGCACAGCTGCCTCATATAAATTGCCCATGAGCGCGGAGCTTGTCTTTGTCACTGCAGCAGCTTTGCTCCATCAGCGGGAGAAGGTGGTTCGACGCCCCTGTAAGCACATGTTTCTCTAATTCCTTTGTTTCAGACAAGCCACTGTGACGTCAGACGCCTTTACGCATACAGCTTTGCGATGCTTAGACAGTAATAACATAATTCATGTTTACATTTCTTTAATTTTCGACGCATTGTCGTTATTCGTGACGCATCAATGACCAATTGATTATATGGCAATGCAATGAAAAAAGCGTGTGGAAAACAGTGTTAATGACAGATTTGAGAAGCACATTTCTTCAATGTTGGCCGCATGGCATTCCTGTGCAGGTGACAATGGTAATTTTTCAAAACGACAAGGATATTTAAACACACGATTATTTGTTTGCTGTGCTCTATGGCCTCTGCTACAGACCTCATCGAAATGACACTTAGATATCTTAGGGTATACATATCAAGTTTTCCCAAATGGTCTAGCGGATAGGCATCTACTTTGTAACCCATGGTGGCCCGGGTTCGATTCCCGTCATGGCAAATGTTTTTTGTAGAAAAATAAAATGAGTCCCAACGTGTGCAACAGAACAGTTCGAAATCTCGTTTCATTTGCATCGTCATGAACATGACTTATATCAGGCTAGCTCATTTTTTCTTTGTTCATTTTAAGTGTAGAAACAATATTTCGTTTGTGAACATTTTTTTCTGCCGTTTTGACAACAGGCTCATGACTAAAGAACACACGGCTGTCTGCTGATTGACGCTTGACTGTAGATTTTCGCTTTGTGTCAAAAGAACTCCCTAACGCACACTTTTTCAAAGTAGGTGAATTCATCAGATCTGTTTGAAACATTGCATTTTATCCATGCACGACGACTACTTAGATACTCGCAGCACAGTTGCCTCATATAAATTGCCCATGAGCGCGGAGCTTGTCTTTGTCACTGCAGCAGCTTTGCTCCATCAGCGGGAGAAGGCGGTTCGACGCCCCTGTAAGCACATGTTTCTCTAATTCCTTTGTTTCAGACAAGCCACTGTGACGTCAGACGCCTTTACGCATACAGCTTTGCGATGCTTAGACAGTAATAACATAATTCATGTTTACATTTCTTTAATTTTCGACGCATTGTCGTTATTCGTGACGCATCAATGACCAATTGATTATATGGCAATGCAATGAAAAAAGCGTGTGGAAAACAGTGTTAATGACAGATTTGAGAAGCACATTTCTTCAATGTTGACCGCATGGCATTCCTGTGCAGGTGACAATGGTAATTTTTCAAAACGACAAGGATATTTAAACACATGATTATTTGTTTGCTGTGCTCTATGGCCTCTGCTACAGACCTCATCGAAATGACACTTAGATATCTTAGGGTATACATATCAAGTTTTCCCAAATGGTCTAGCGGATAGGCATCTACTTTGTAACCCATGGTGGCCCGGGTTCGATTCCCGTCATGGCAAATGTTTTTTGTAGAAAAATAAAATGAGTCCCAACGTGTGCAACAGAACAGTTCGAAATCTCGTTTCATTTGCATCGTCATGAACATGACTTATATCAGGCTAGCTCATTTTTTCTTTGTTCATTTTAAGTGTAGAAACAATATTTCGTTTGTGAACATTTTTTTCTGCCGTTTTGACAACAGGCTCATGACTAAAGAACACACGGCTGTCTGCTGATTGACGCTTGACTGTAGATTTTCGCTTTGTGTCAAAAGAACTCCCTAACGCACACTTTTTCAAAGTAGGTGAATTCATCAGATCTGTTTGAAACATTGCATTTTATCCATGCACGACGACTACTTAGATACTCGCAGCACAGCTGCCTCATATAAATTGCCCATGAGCGCGGAGCTTGTCTTTGTCACTGTAGCAACTTTGCTCCATCAGCGGGAGAAGGTGGTTCGACGCCCCTGTAAGCACATGTTTCTCTAATTCCTTTGTTTCAGACAAGCCACTGTGACGTCAGACGCCTTTACGCATACAGCTTTGCGATGCTTAGACAGTAATAACATAATTCATGTTTACATTTCTTTAATTTTCGACGCATTGTCGTTATTCGTGACGCATCAATGACCAATTGATTATATGGCAATGCAATGAAAAAAGCGTGTGGAAAACAGTGTTAATGACAGATTTGAGAAGCACATTTCTTCAATGTTGACCGCATGGCATTCCTGTGCAGGTGACAATGGTAATTTTTCAAAACGACAAGGATATTTAAACACATGATTATTTGTTTGCTGTGCTCTATGGCCTCTGCTACAGACCTCATCGAAATGACACTTAGATATCTTAGGGTATACATATCAAGTTTTCCCAAATGGTCTAGCGGATAGGCATCTACTTTGTAACCCATGGTGGCCCGGGTTCGATTCCCGTCATGGCAAATGTTTTTTGTAGAAAAATAAAATGAGTCCCAACGTGTGCAACAGAACAGTTCGAAATCTCGTTTCATTTGCATCGTCATGAACATGACTTATATCAGGCTAGCTCATTTTTTCTTTGTTCATTTTAAGTGTAGAAACAATATTTCGTTTGTGAACATTTTTTTCTGCCGTTTTGACAACAGGCTCATGACTAAAGAACACACGGCTGTCTGCTGATTGACGCTTGACTGTAGATTTTCGCTTTGTGTCAAAAGAACTCCCTAACGCACACTTTTTCAAAGTAGGTGAATTCATCAGATCTGTTTGAAACATTGCATTTTATCCATGCACGACGACTACTTAGATACTCGCAGCACAGTTGCCTCATATAAATTGCCCATGAGCGCGGAGCTTGTCTTTGTCACTGCAGCAGCTTTGCTCCATCAGCGGGAGAAGGCGGTTCGACGCCCCTGTAAGCACATGTTTCTCTAATTCCTTTGTTTCAGACAAGCCACTGTGACGTCAGACGCCTTTACGCATACAGCTTTGCGATGCTTAGACAGTAATAACATAATTCATGTTTACATTTCTTTAATTTTCGACGCATTGTCGTTATTCGTGACGCATCAATGACCAATTGATTATATGGCAATGCAATGAAAAAAGCGTGTGGAAAACAGTGTTAATGACAGATTTGAGAAGCACATTTCTTCAATGTTGACCGCATGGCATTCCTGTGCAGGTGACAATGGTAATTTTTCAAAACGACAAGGATATTTAAACACATGATTATTTGTTTGCTGTGCTCTATGGCCTCTGCTACAGACCTCATCGAAATGACACTTAGATATCTTAGGGTGTACATATCAAGTCTTCCCAAATGGTCTAGCGGATAGGAATCTGCCTTGTCACGCAGGGCGGCCCGGGTTCGATTCCCGTCATGGCAAATGATTTTTGTAGAAAAATAAAATGAGTCCCAACGTGTGCAACAGAACAGTTCGAAATCTCGTTACATTTGCATCGTCATGAACATGACTTATATCAGGCTAGCTAATTTTTTCTTTGTTCATTTTAAGTGTAGAAACAATATTTCGTTTGTGAACATTTTTTTCTGCCGTTTTGACAACAGGCTCATTACTAAAGAACACACGGCTGTCTGCTGATTGACGCTTGACTGTAGATTTTCGCTTTGTGTCAAAAGAACTCCCTAACGCACACTTTTTCAAAGTAGGTGAATTCATCAGATCTGTTTGAAACATTGCATTTTATCCATGCACGACGACTACTTAGATACTCGCAGCACAGTTGCCTCATATAAATTGCCCATGAGCGAGGAGCTTGTCTTTGTCACTGTAGCAACTTTGCTCCATCAGCGGGAGAAGGCGGTTCGACGCCCCTGTAAGCACATGTTTCTCTAATTCCTTTGTTTCAGACAAGCCACTGTGACGTCAGACGCCTTTACGCATACAGCTTTGCGATGCTTAGACAGTAATAACATAATTCATGTTTACATTTCTTTAATTTTCGACGCATTGTCGTTATTCGTGACGCATCAATGACCAATTGATTATATGGCAATGCAATGAAAAAAGCGTGTGGAAAACAGTGTTAATGACAGATTTGAGAAGCACATTTCTTCAATGTTGGCCGCATGGCATTCCTGTGCAGGTGACAATGGTAATTTTTCAAAACGACAAGGATATTTAAACACATGATTATTTGTTTGCTGTGCTCTATGGCCTCTGCTACAGACCTCATCGAAATGACACTTAGATATCTTAGGGTGTACATATCAAGTCTTCCCAAATGGTCTAGCGGATAGGAATCTGCCTTGTAACGCAGGGTGGCCTGGGTTCGATTCCCGTCATGGCAAAGGATTTTTGTAGAAAAATAAAATGAGTCCCAACGTGTGCAACAGAACAGTTCGAAATCTCGTTACATTTGCATCGTCATGAACATGACTTATATCAGGCTAGCTAATTTTTTCTTTGTTCATTTTAAGTGTAGAAACAATATTTCGTTTGTGAACATTTTTTTCTGCCGTTTTGACAACAGGCTCATGACTAAAGAACACACGGCTGTCTGCTGATTGACGCTTGACTGTAGATTTTCGCTTTGTGTCAAAAGAACTCCCTAACGCACACTTTTTCAAAGTAGGTGAATTCATCAGATCTGTTTGAAACATTGCATTTTATCCATGCACGACGACTACTTAGATACTCGCAGCACAGTTGCCTCATATAAATTGCCCATGAGCGCGGAGCTTGTCTTTGTCACTGTAGCAACTTTGCTCCATCAGCGGGAGAAGGCGGTTCGACGCCCCTGTAAGCACATGTTTCTCTAATTCATTTGTTTCAGGCAAGCCACTGTGACGTCAGACGCCTTTACGCATACAGCTTTGCGATGCTTAGACAGTAATAACATAATTCATGTTTACATTTCTTTAATTTTCGACGCATTGTCGTTATTCGTGACGCATCAATGACCAATTGATTATATGGCAATGCAATGAAAAAAGCGTGTGGAAAACAGTGTTAATGACAGATTTGAGAAGCACATTTCTTCAATGTTGGCCGCATGGCATTCCTGTGCAGGTGACAATGGTAATTTTTCAAAACGACAAGGATATTTAAACACATGATTATTTGTTTGCTGTGCTCTATGGCCTCTGCTACAGACCTCATCGAAATGACACTTAGATATCTTAGGGTGTACATATCAAGTCTTCCCAAATGGTCTAGCGGATAGGAATCTGCCTTGTAACGCAGGGTGGCCCGGGTTCGATTCCCGTCATGGCAAAGGATTTTTGTAGAAAAATAAAATGAGTCCCAACGTGTGCAACAGAACAGTTCGAAATCTCGTTACATTTGCATCGTCATGAACATGACTTATATCAGGCTAGCTAATTTTTTCTTTGTTCATTTTAAGTGTAGAAACAATATTTCGTTTGTGAACATTTTTTTCTGCCGTTTTGACAACAGGCTCATGACTAAAGAACACACGGCTGTCTGCTGATTGACGCTTGACTGTAGATTTTCGCTTTGTGTCAAAAGAACTCTCTAACGCACACTTTTTCAAAGTAGGTGAATTCATCAGATCTGTTTGAAACATTGCATTTTATCCATGCACGACGACTACTTAGATACTCGCAGCACAGTTGCCTCATATAAATTGCCCATGAGCGCGGAGCTTGTCTTTGTCACTGTAGCAACTTTGCTCCATCAGCGGGAGAAGGCGGTTCGACGCCCCTGTAAGCACATGTTTCTCTAATTCCTTTGTTTCAGGCAAGCCACTGTGACGTCAGACGCCTTTACGCATACAGCTTTGCGATGCTTAGACAGTAATAACATAATTCATGTTTACATTTCTTTAATTTTCGACGCATTGTCGTTATTCGTGACGCATCAATGACCAATTGATTATATGGCAATGCAATGAAAAAAGCGTGTGGAAAACAGTGTTAATGACAGATTTGAGAAGCACATTTCTTCAATGTTGGCCGCATGGCATTCCTGTGCAGGTGACAAAGGTAATTTTTCAAAACGACAAGGATATTTAAACACATGATTATTTGTTTGCTGTGCTCTATGGCCTCTGCTACAGACCTCATCGAAATGACACTTAGATATCTTAGGGTGTACATATCAAGTCTTCCCAAATGGTCTAGCGGATAGGAATCTGCCTTGTAACGCAAGGCGGCCCGGGTTCGATTCCCGTCATGGCAAAGGATTTTTGTAGAAAAATAAAATGAGTCCCAACGTGTGCAACAGAACAGTTCGAAATCTCGTTACATTTGCATCGTCATGAACATGACTTATATCAGGCTAGCTCATTTTTTCTTTGTTCATTTTAAGTGTAGAAACAATATTTCGTTTGTGACCATTTTTTTCTGCCGTTTTGACAACAGGCTCATGACTAAAGAACACACGGCTGTCTGCTGATTGACGCTTGACTGTAGATTTTCGCTTTGTGTCAAAAGAACTTCCTAACGCACACTTTTTCAAAGTAGGTGAATTCATCAGAACTGTTTGAAACATTGCATTTTATCCATGCACGACGACTGCTTAGATACTCGCAGCACAGTTGCCCCATATACATTGCCCATGAGCGCGGAGCTTGTCTTTGTCACTGTAGCAACTTTGCTCCATCAGCGGGAGAAGGCGCTTCGACGCCCCTGTAAGCACATGTTTCTCTGATTCCTTTCTTTCAGGCAAGCCACTGTGACGTCAGACGCCTTTACGCATACAGCTTTGCGATGCTTAGACAGTAATAACATAATTCATGTTTACATTTCTTTAATTTTCGACGCATTGTCGTTATTCGTGACGCATCAATGACCAATTGATTATATGGCAATGCAATGAAAAAAGCGTGTGGAAAACAGTGTTAATGACAGATTTGAGAAGCACATTTCTTCAATGTTGGCCGCATGGCATTCCTGTGCAGGTGACAATGGTAATTTTTCAAAACGACAAGGATATTTAAACACATGATTATTTGTTTGCTGTGCTCTATGGCCTCTGCTACAGACCTCATCGAAATGACACTTAGATATCTTAGGGTGTACATATCAAGTCTTCCCAAATGGTCTAGCGGATAGGAATCTGCCTTGTCACGCAGGGCGGCCCGGGTTCGATTCCCGTCATGGCAAATGATTTTTGTAGAAAAATAAAATGAGTCCCAACGTGTGCAACAGAACAGTTCGAAATCTCGTTACATTTGCATCGTCATGAACATGACTTATATCAGGCTAGCAAATTTTTTCTTTGTTCATTTTAAGTGTAGAAACAATATTTCGTTTGTGACCATTTTTTTCTGCCGTTTTGACAACAGGCTCATGACTAAAGAACACACGGCTGTCTGCTGATTGACGCTTGACTGTAGATTTTCGCTTTGTGTCAAAAGAACTCCCTAACGCACACTTTTTCAAAGTAGGTGAATTCATCAGATCTGTTTGAAACATTGCATTTTATCCATGCACGACGACTACTTAGATACTCGCAGCACAGTTGCCTCATATAAATTGCCCATGAGAGCGGAGCTTGTCTTTGTCACTGCAGCAGCTTTGCTCCATCAGCGGGAGAAGGCGGTTCGACGCCCCTGTAAGCACATGTTTCTCTAATTCCTTTGTTTCAGGCAAGCCACTGTGACGTCAGACGCCTTTACGCATACAGCTTTGCGATGCTTAGACAGTAATAACATAATTCATGTTTACATTTCTTTAATTTTCGACGCATTGTCGTTATTCGTGACGCATCAATGACCAATTGATTATATGGCAATGCAATGAAAAAAGCGTGTGGAAAACAGTGTTAATGACAGATTTGAGAAGCACATTTCTTCAATGTTGGCCGCATGGCATTCCTGTGCAGGTGACAATGGTAATTTTTCAAAACGACAAGGATATTTAAACACATGATTATTTGTTTGCTGTGCTCTATGGCCTCTGCTACAGACCTCATCGAAATGACACTTAGATATCTTAGGGTGTACATATCAAGTCTTCCCAAATGGTCTAGCGGATAGGAATCTGCCTTGTCACGCAGGGCGGCCCGGGTTCGATTCCCGTCATGGCAAATGATTTTTGTAGAAAAATAAAATGAGTCCCAACGTGTGCAACAGAACAGTTCGAAATCTCGTTACATTTGCATCGTCATGAACATGACTTATATCAGGCTAGCAAATTTTTTCTTTGTTCATTTTAAGTGTAGAAACAATATTTCGTTTGTGACCATTTTTTTCTGCCGTTTTGACAACAGGCTCATGACTAAAGAACACACGGCTGTCTGCTGATTGACGCTTGACTGTAGATTTTCGCTTTGTGTCAAAAGAACTCCCTAACGCACACTTTTTCAAAGTAGGTGAATTCATCAGATCTGTTTGAAACATTGCATTTTATCCATGCACGACGACTACTTAGATACTCGCAGCACAGTTGCCTCATATAAATTGCCCATGAGAGCGGAGCTTGTCTTTGTCACTGCAGCAGCTTTGCTCCATCAGCGGGAGAAGGCGGTTCGACGCCCCTGTAAGCACATGTTTCTCTAATTCCTTTGTTTCAGGCAAGCCACTGTGACGTCAGACGCCTTTACGCATACAGCTTTGCGATGCTTAGACAGTAATAACATAATTCATGTTTACATTTCTTTAATTTTCGACGCATTGTCGTTATTCGTGACGCATCAATGACCAATTGATTATATGGCAATGCAATGAAAAAAGCGTGTGGAAAACAGTGTTAATGACAGATTTGAGAAGCACATTTCTTCAATGTTGGCCGCATGGCATTCCTGTGCAGGTGACAATGGTAATTTTTCAAAACGACAAGGATATTTAAACACATGATTATTTGTTTGCTGTGCTCTATGGCCTCTGCTACAGACCTCATCGAAATGACACTTAGATATCTTAGGGTGTACATATCAAGTCTTCCCAAATGGTCTAGCGGATAGGAATCTGCCTTGTAACGCAAGGCGGCCCGGGTTCGATTCCCGTCATGGCAAAGGATTTTTGTAGAAAAATAAAATGAGTCCCAACGTGTGCAACAGAACAGTTCGAAATCTCGTTACATTTGCATCGTCATGAACATGACTTATATCAGGCTAGCTCATTTTTTCTTTGTTCATTTTAAGTGTAGAAACAATATTTCGTTTGTGACCATTTTTTTCTGCCGTTTTGACAACAGGCTCATGACTAAAGAACACACGGCTGTCTGCTGATTGACGCTTGACTGTAGATTTTCGCTTTGTGTCAAAAGAACTTCCTAACGCACACTTTTTCAAAGTAGGTGAATTCATCAGAACTGTTTGAAACATTGCATTTTATCCATGCACGACGACTGCTTAGATACTCGCAGCACAGTTGCCCCATATACATTGCCCATGAGCGCGGAGCTTGTCTTTGTCACTGTAGCAACTTTGCTCCATCAGCGGGAGAAGGCGCTTCGACGCCCCTGTAAGCACATGTTTCTCTGATTCCTTTCTTTCAGGCAAGCCACTGTGACGTCAGACGCCTTTACGCATACAGCTTTGCGATGCTTAGACAGTAATAACATAATTCATGTTTACATTTCTTTAATTTTCGACGCATTGTCGTTATTCGTGACGCATCAATGACCAATTGATTATATGGCAATGCAATGAAAAAAGCGTGTGGAAAACAGTGTTAATGACAGATTTGAGAAGCACATTTCTTCAATGTTGGCCGCATGGCATTCCTGTGCAGGTGACAATGGTAATTTTTCAAAACGACAAGGATATTTAAACACATGATTATTTGTTTGCTGTGCTCTATGGCCTCTGCTACAGACCTCATCGAAATGACACTTAGATATCTTAGGGTGTACATATCAAGTCTTCCCAAATGGTCTAGCGGATAGGAATCTGCCTTGTCACGCAGGGCGGCCCGGGTTCGATTCCCGTCATGGCAAATGATTTTTGTAGAAAAATAAAATGAGTCCCAACGTGTGCAACAGAACAGTTCGAAATCTCGTTACATTTGCATCGTCATGAACATGACTTATATCAGGCTAGCAAATTTTTTCTTTGTTCATTTTAAGTGTAGAAACAATATTTCGTTTGTGACCATTTTTTTCTGCCGTTTTGACAACAGGCTCATGACTAAAGAACACACGGCTGTCTGCTGATTGACGCTTGACTGTAGATTTTCGCTTTGTGTCAAAAGAACTCCCTAACGCACACTTTTTCAAAGTAGGTGAATTCATCAGATCTGTTTGAAACATTGCATTTTATCCATGCACGACGACTACTTAGATACTCGCAGCACAGTTGCCTCATATAAATTGCCCATGAGAGCGGAGCTTGTCTTTGTCACTGCAGCAGCTTTGCTCCATCAGCGGGAGAAGGCGGTTCGACGCCCCTGTAAGCACATGTTTCTCTAATTCCTTTGTTTCAGGCAAGCCACTGTGACGTCAGACGCCTTTACGCATACAGCTTTGCGATGCTTAGACAGTAATAACATAATTCATGTTTACATTTCTTTAATTTTCGACGCATTGTCGTTATTCGTGACGCATCAATGACCAATTGATTATATGGCAATGCAATGAAAAAAGCGTGTGGAAAACAGTGTTAATGACAGATTTGAGAAGCACATTTCTTCAATGTTGGCCGCATGGCATTCCTGTGCAGGTGACAATGGTAATTTTTCAAAACGACAAGGATATTTAAACACATGATTATTTGTTTGCTGTGCTCTATGGCCTCTGCTACAGACCTCATCGAAATGACACTTAGATATCTTAGGGTGTACATATCAAGTCTTCCCAAATGGTCTAGCGGATAGGAATCTGCCTTGTCACGCAGGGCGGCCCGGGTTCGATTCCCGTCATGGCAAATGATTTTTGTAGAAAAATAAAATGAGTCCCAACGTGTGCAACAGAACAGTTCGAAATCTCGTTACATTTGCATCGTCATGAACATGACTTATATCAGGCTAGCAAATTTTTTCTTTGTTCATTTTAAGTGTAGAAACAATATTTCGTTTGTGACCATTTTTTTCTGCCGTTTTGACAACAGGCTCATGACTAAAGAACACACGGCTGTCTGCTGATTGACGCTTGACTGTAGATTTTCGCTTTGTGTCAAAAGAACTCCCTAACGCACACTTTTTCAAAGTAGGTGAATTCATCAGATCTGTTTGAAACATTGCATTTTATCCATGCACGACGACTACTTAGATACTCGCAGCACAGTTGCCTCATATAAATTGCCCATGAGAGCGGAGCTTGTCTTTGTCACTGCAGCAGCTTTGCTCCATCAGCGGGAGAAGGCGGTTCGACGCCCCTGTAAGCACATGTTTCTCTAATTCCTTTGTTTCAGGCAAGCCACTGTGACGTCAGACGCCTTTACGCATACAGCTTTGCGATGCTTAGACAGTAATAACATAATTCATGTTTACATTTCTTTAATTTTCGACGCATTGTCGTTATTCGTGACGCATCAATGACCAATTGATTATATGGCAATGCAATGAAAAAAGCGTGTGGAAAACAGTGTTAATGACAGATTTGAGAAGCACATTTCTTCAATGTTGGCCGCATGGCATTCCTGTGCAGGTGACAATGGTAATTTTTCAAAACGACAAGGATATTTAAACACATGATTATTTGTTTGCTGTGCTCTATGGCCTCTGCTACAGACCTCATCGAAATGACACTTAGATATCTTAGGGTGTACATATCAAGTCTTCCCAAATGGTCTAGCGGATAGGAATCTGCCTTGTAACGCAAGGCGGCCCGGGTTCGATTCCCGTCATGGCAAAGGATTTTTGTAGAAAAATAAAATGAGTCCCAACGTGTGCAACAGAACAGTTCGAAATCTCGTTACATTTGCATCGTCATGAACATGACTTATATCAGGCTAGCTCATTTTTTCTTTGTTCATTTTAAGTGTAGAAACAATATTTCGTTTGTGACCATTTTTTTCTGCCGTTTTGACAACAGGCTCATGACTAAAGAACACACGGCTGTCTGCTGATTGACGCTTGACTGTAGATTTTCGCTTTGTGTCAAAAGAACTTCCTAACGCACACTTTTTCAAAGTAGGTGAATTCATCAGAACTGTTTGAAACATTGCATTTTATCCATGCACGACGACTGCTTAGATACTCGCAGCACAGTTGCCCCATATACATTGCCCATGAGCGCGGAGCTTGTCTTTGTCACTGTAGCAACTTTGCTCCATCAGCGGGAGAAGGCGCTTCGACGCCCCTGTAAGCACATGTTTCTCTGATTCCTTTCTTTCAGGCAAGCCACTGTGACGTCAGACGCCTTTACGCATACAGCTTTGCGATGCTTAGACAGTAATAACATAATTCATGTTTACATTTCTTTAATTTTCGACGCATTGTCGTTATTCGTGACGCATCAATGACCAATTGATTATATGGCAATGCAATGAAAAAAGCGTGTGGAAAACAGTGTTAATGACAGATTTGAGAAGCACATTTCTTCAATGTTGGCCGCATGGCATTCCTGTGCAGGTGACAATGGTAATTTTTCAAAACGACAAGGATATTTAAACACATGATTATTTGTTTGCTGTGCTCTATGGCCTCTGCTACAGACCTCATCGAAATGACACTTAGATATCTTAGGGTGTACATATCAAGTCTTCCCAAATGGTCTAGCGGATAGGAATCTGCCTTGTCACGCAGGGCGGCCCGGGTTCGATTCCCGTCATGGCAAATGATTTTTGTAGAAAAATAAAATGAGTCCCAACGTGTGCAACAGAACAGTTCGAAATCTCGTTACATTTGCATCGTCATGAACATGACTTATATCAGGCTAGCAAATTTTTTCTTTGTTCATTTTAAGTGTAGAAACAATATTTCGTTTGTGACCATTTTTTTCTGCCGTTTTGACAACAGGCTCATGACTAAAGAACACACGGCTGTCTGCTGATTGACGCTTGACTGTAGATTTTCGCTTTGTGTCAAAAGAACTCCCTAACGCACACTTTTTCAAAGTAGGTGAATTCATCAGATCTGTTTGAAACATTGCATTTTATCCATGCACGACGACTACTTAGATACTCGCAGCACAGTTGCCTCATATAAATTGCCCATGAGAGCGGAGCTTGTCTTTGTCACTGCAGCAGCTTTGCTCCATCAGCGGGAGAAGGCGGTTCGACGCCCCTGTAAGCACATGTTTCTCTAATTCCTTTGTTTCAGGCAAGCCACTGTGACGTCAGACGCCTTTACGCATACAGCTTTGCGATGCTTAGACAGTAATAACATAATTCATGTTTACATTTCTTTAATTTTCGACGCATTGTCGTTATTCGTGACGCATCAATGACCAATTGATTATATGGCAATGCAATGAAAAAAGCGTGTGGAAAACAGTGTTAATGACAGATTTGAGAAGCACATTTCTTCAATGTTGGCCGCATGGCATTCCTGTGCAGGTGACAATGGTAATTTTTCAAAACGACAAGGATATTTAAACACATGATTATTTGTTTGCTGTGCTCTATGGCCTCTGCTACAGACCTCATCGAAATGACACTTAGATATCTTAGGGTGTACATATCAAGTCTTCCCAAATGGTCTAGCGGATAGGAATCTGCCTTGTCACGCAGGGCGGCCCGGGTTCGATTCCCGTCATGGCAAATGATTTTTGTAGAAAAATAAAATGAGTCCCAACGTGTGCAACAGAACAGTTCGAAATCTCGTTACATTTGCATCGTCATGAACATGACTTATATCAGGCTAGCAAATTTTTTCTTTGTTCATTTTAAGTGTAGAAACAATATTTCGTTTGTGACCATTTTTTTCTGCCGTTTTGACAACAGGCTCATGACTAAAGAACACACGGCTGTCTGCTGATTGACGCTTGACTGTAGATTTTCGCTTTGTGTCAAAAGAACTCCCTAACGCACACTTTTTCAAAGTAGGTGAATTCATCAGATCTGTTTGAAACATTGCATTTTATCCATGCACGACGACTACTTAGATACTCGCAGCACAGTTGCCTCATATAAATTGCCCATGAGAGCGGAGCTTGTCTTTGTCACTGCAGCAGCTTTGCTCCATCAGCGGGAGAAGGCGGTTCGACGCCCCTGTAAGCACATGTTTCTCTAATTCCTTTGTTTCAGGCAAGCCACTGTGACGTCAGACGCCTTTACGCATACAGCTTTGCGATGCTTAGACAGTAATAACATAATTCATGTTTACATTTCTTTAATTTTCGACGCATTGTCGTTATTCGTGACGCATCAATGACCAATTGATTATATGGCAATGCAATGAAAAAAGCGTGTGGAAAACAGTGTTAATGACAGATTTGAGAAGCACATTTCTTCAATGTTGGCCGCATGGCATTCCTGTGCAGGTGACAATGGTAATTTTTCAAAACGACAAGGATATTTAAACACATGATTATTTGTTTGCTGTGCTCTATGGCCTCTGCTACAGACCTCATCGAAATGACACTTAGATATCTTAGGGTGTACATATCAAGTCTTCCCAAATGGTCTAGTGGATAGGAATCTGCCTTGTAACGCAAGGCGGCCCGGGTTCGATTCCCGTCATGGCAAAGGATTTTTGTAGAAAAATAAAATGAGTCCCAACGTGTGCAACAGAACAGTTCGAAATCTCGTTACATTTGCATCGTCATGAACATGACTTATATCAGGCTAGCTCATTTTTTCTTTGTTCATTTTAAGTGTAGAAACAATATTTCGTTTGTGACCATTTTTTTCTGCCGTTTTGACAACAGGCTCATGACTAAAGAACACACGGCTGTCTGCTGATTGACGCTTGACTGTAGATTTTCGCTTTGTGTCAAAAGAACTTCCTAACGCACACTTTTTCAAAGTAGGTGAATTCATCAGAACTGTTTGAAACATTGCATTTTATCCATGCACGACGACTGCTTAGATACTCGCAGCACAGTTGCCCCATATACATTGCCCATGAGCGCGGAGCTTGTCTTTGTCACTGTAGCAACTTTGCTCCATCAGCGGGAGAAGGCGCTTCGACGCCCCTGTAAGCACATGTTTCTCTGATTCCTTTCTTTCAGGCAAGCCACTGTGACGTCAGACGCCTTTACGCATACAGCTTTGCGATGCTTAGACAGTAATAACATAATTCATGTTTACATTTCTTTAATTTTCGACGCATTGTCGTTATTCGTGACGCATCAATGACCAATTGATTATATGGCAATGCAATGAAAAAAGCGTGTGGAAAACAGTGTTAATGACAGATTTGAGAAGCACATTTCTTCAATGTTGGCCGCATGGCATTCCTGTGCAGGTGACAATGGTAATTTTTCAAAACGACAAGGATATTTAAACACATGATTATTTGTTTGCTGTGCTCTATGGCCTCTGCTACAGACCTCATCGAAATGACACTTAGATATCTTAGGGTGTACATATCAAGTCTTCCCAAATGGTCTAGCGGATAGGAATCTGCCTTGTCACGCAGGGCGGCCCGGGTTCGATTCCCGTCATGGCAAATGATTTTTGTAGAAAAATAAAATGAGTCCCAACGTGTGCAACAGAACAGTTCGAAATCTCGTTACATTTGCATCGTCATGAACATGACTTATATCAGGCTAGCAAATTTTTTCTTTGTTCATTTTAAGTGTAGAAACAATATTTCGTTTGTGACCATTTTTTTCTGCCGTTTTGACAACAGGCTCATGACTAAAGAACACACGGCTGTCTGCTGATTGACGCTTGACTGTAGATTTTCGCTTTGTGTCAAAAGAACTCCCTAACGCACACTTTTTCAAAGTAGGTGAATTCATCAGATCTGTTTGAAACATTGCATTTTATCCATGCACGACGACTACTTAGATACTCGCAGCACAGTTGCGTCATATAAATTGCCCATGAGCGCGGAGCTTGTCTTTGTCACTGTAGCAACTTTGCTCCATCAGCGGGAGAAGGCGGTTCGACGCCCCTGTAAGCACATGTTTCTCTAATTCCTTTGTTTCAGGCAAGCCACTGTGACGTCAGACGCCTTTACGCATACAGCTTTGCGATGCTTAGACAGTAATAACATAATTCATGTTTACATTTCTTTAATTTTCGACGCATTGTCGTTATTCGTGACGCATCAATGACCAATTGATTATATGGCAATGCAATGAAAAAAGCGTGTGGAAAACAGTGTTAATGACAGATTTGAGAAGCACATTTCTTCAATGTTGGCCGCATGGCATTCCTGTGCAGGTGACAAAGGTAATTTTTCAAAACGACAAGGATATTTAAACACATGATTATTTGTTTGCTGTGCTCTATGGCCTCTGCTACAGACCTCATCGAAATGACACTTAGATATCTTAGGGTGTACATATCAAGTCTTCCCAAATGGTCTAGCGGATAGGAATCTGCCTTGTAACGCAAGGCGGCCCGGGTTCGATTCCCGTCATGGCAAAGGATTTTTGTAGAAAAATAAAATGAGTCCCAACGTGTGCAACAGAACAGTTCGAAATCTCGTTACATTTGCATCGTCATGAACATGACTTATATCAGGCTAGCTCATTTTTTCTTTGTTCATTTTAAGTGTAGAAACAATATTTCGTTTGTGACCATTTTTTTCTGCCGTTTTGACAACAGGCTCATGACTAAAGAACACACGGCTGTCTGCTGATTGACGCTTGACTGTAGATTTTCGCTTTGTGTCAAAAGAACTTCCTAACGCACACTTTTTCAAAGTAGGTGAATTCATCAGAACTGTTTGAAACATTGCATTTTATCCATGCACGACGACTGCTTAGATACTCGCAGCACAGTTGCCCCATATACATTGCCCATGAGCGCGGAGCTTGTCTTTGTCACTGTAGCAACTTTGCTCCATCAGCGGGAGAAGGCGCTTCGACGCCCCTGTAAGCACATGTTTCTCTGATTCCTTTCTTTCAGGCAAGCCACTGTGACGTCAGACGCCTTTACGCATACAGCTTTGCGATGCTTAGACAGTAATAACATAATTCATGTTTACATTTCTTTAATTTTCGACGCATTGTCGTTATTCGTGACGCATCAATGACCAATTGATTATATGGCAATGCAATGAAAAAAGCGTGTGGAAAACAGTGTTAATGACAGATTTGAGAAGCACATTTCTTCAATGTTGGCCGCATGGCATTCCTGTGCAGGTGACAATGGTAATTTTTCAAAACGACAAGGATATTTAAACACATGATTATTTGTTTGCTGTGCTCTATGGCCTCTGCTACAGACCTCATCGAAATGACACTTAGATATCTTAGGGTGTACATATGAAGTCTTCCCAATTGGTCTAGCGGATAGGCATCTACCTTGTAACGCAGGGCGGCCCGGGTTCGATTCCCGTCATGGCAAATGTTTTTTGTAGAAAAATAAAATGAGTCCCAACGTGTGCAACAGAACAGTTCGAAATCTCGTTACATTTGCATCGTCATGAACATGACTTATATCAGGCTAGCTAATTTTTTCTTTGTTCATTTTAAGTGTAGAAACAATATTTCGTTTGTGAACATTTTTTTCTGCCGTTTTGACAACAGGCTCATGACTAAAGAACACACGGCTGTCTGCTGATTGACGCTTGACTGTAGATTTTCGCTTTGTGTCAAAAGAACTCCCTAACGCACACTTTTTCAAAGTAGGTGAATTCATCAGATCTGTTTGAAACATTGCATTTTATCCATGCACGACGACTACTTAGATACTCGCAGCACAGTTGCCTCATATAAATTGCCCATGAGCGCGGAGCTTGTCTTTGTCACTGTAGCAACTTTGCTCCATCAGCGGGAGAAGGCGGTTCGACGCCCCTGTAAGCACATGTTTCTCTAATTCCTTTGTTTCAGGCAAGCCACTGTGACGTCAGACGCCTTTACGCATACAGCTTTGCGATGCTTAGACAGTAATAACATAATTCATGTTTACATTTCTTTAATTTTCGACGCATTGTCGTTATTCGTGACGCATCAATGACCAATTGATTATATGGCAATGCAATGAAAAAAGCGTGTGGAAAACAGTGTTAATGACAGATTTGAGAAGCACATTTCTTCAATGTTGGCCGCATGGCATTCCTGTGCAGGTGACAAAGGTAATTTTTCAAAACGACAAGGATATTTAAACACATGATTATTTGTTTGCTGTGCTCTATGGCCTCTGCTACAGACCTCATCGAAATGACACTTAGATATCTTAGGGTGTACATATCAAGTCTTCCCAAATGGTCTAGCGGATAGGAATCTGCCTTGTCACGCAGGGCGGCCCGGGTTCGATTCCCGTCATGGCAAATGATTTTTGTAGAAAAATAAAATGAGTCCCAACGTGTGCAACAGAACAGTTCGAAATCTCGTTACATTTGCATCGTCATGAACATGACTTATATCAGGCTAGCTCATTTTTTCTTTGTTCATTTTAAGTGTAGAAACAATATTTCGTTTGTGACCATTTTTTTCTGCCGTTTTGACAACAGGCTCATGACTAAAGAACACACGGCTGTCTGCTGATTGACGCTTGACTGTAGATTTTCGCTTTGTGTCAAAAGAACTCCCTAACGCACACTTTTTCAAAGTAGGTGAATTCATCAGATCTGTTTGAAACATTGCATTTTATCCATGCACGACGACTACTTAGATACTCGCAGCACAGTTGCCTCATATAAATTGCCCATGAGCGCGGAGCTTGTCTTTGTCACTGCAGCAGCTTTGCTCCATCAGCGGGAGAAGGCGGTTCGACGCCCCTGTAAGCACATGTTTCTCTAATTCCTTTGTTTCAGGCAAGCCACTGTGACGTCAGACGCCTTTACGCATACAGCTTTGCGATGCTTAGACAGTAATAACATAATTCATGTTTACATTTCTTTAATTTTCGACGCATTGTCGTTATTCGTGACGCATCAATGACCAATTGATTATATGGCAATGCAATGAAAAAAGCGTGTGGAAAACAGTGTTAATGACAGATTTGAGAAGCACATTTCTTCAATGTTGGCCGCATGGCATTCCTGTGCAGGTGACAATGGTAATTTTTCAAAACGACAAGGATATTTAAACACATGATTATTTGTTTGCTGTGCTCTATGGCCTCTGCTACAGACCTCATCGAAATGACACTTAGATATCTTAGGGTGTACATATCAAGTCTTCCCAAATGGTCTAGCGGATAGGAATCTGCCTTGTCACGCAGGGCGGCCCGGGTTCGATTCCCGTCATGGCAAATGATTTTTGTAGAAAAATAAAATGAGTCCCAACGTGTGCAACAGAACAGTTCGAAATCTCGTTACATTTGCATCGTCATGAACATGACTTATATCAGGCTAGCTAATTTTTTCTTTGTTCATTTTAAGTGTAGAAACAATATTTCGTTTGTGAACATTTTTTTCTGCCGTTTTGACAACAGGCTCATTACTAAAGAACACACGGCTGTCTGCTGATTGACGCTTGACTGTAGATTTTCGCTTTGTGTCAAAAGAACTCCCTAACGCACACTTTTTCAAAGTAGGTGAATTCATCAGATCTGTTTGAAACATTGCATTTTATCCATGCACGACGACTACTTAGATACTCGCAGCACAGTTGCCTCATATAAATTGCCCATGAGCGCGGAGCTTGTCTTTGTCACTGTAGCAACTTTGCTCCATCAGCGGGAGAAGGCGGTTCGACGCCCCTGTAAGCACATGTTTCTCTAATTCCTTTGTTTCAGGCAAGCCACTGTGACGTCAGACGCCTTTACGCATACAGCTTTGCGATGCTTAGACAGTAATGACATAATTCATGTTTACATTTCTTTAATTTTCGACGCATTGTCGTTATTCGTGACGCATCAATGACCAATTGATTATATGGCAATGCAATGAAAAAAGCGTGTGGAAAACAGTGTTAATGACAGATTTGAGAAGCACATTTCTTCAATGTTGGCCGCATGGCATTCCTGTGCAGGTGACAATGGTAATTTTTCAAAACGACAAGGATATTTAAACACATGATTATTTGTTTGCTGTGCTCTATGGCCTCTGCTACAGACCTCATCGAAATGACACTTAGATATCTTAGGGTGTACATATCAAGTTTTCCCAAATGGTCTAGCGGATAGGCATCTACCTTGTAACGCAGGGCGGCCCGGGTTCGATTCCCGTCATGGCAAATGATTTTTGTAGAAAAATAAAATGAGTCCCAACGTGTGCAACAGAACAGTTCGAAATCTCGTTACATTTGCATCGTCATGAACATGACTTATATCAGGGTAGCTAATTTTTTCTTTGTTCATTTTAAGTGTAGAAACAATATTTCGTTTATGAACATTTTTTTCTGCCGTTTTGACAACAGGCTCATTACTAAAGAACACACGGCTGTCTGCTGATTGACGCTTGACTGTAGATTTTCGCTTTGTGTCAAAAGAACTCCCTAACGCACACTTTTTCAAAGTAGGTGAATTCATCAGATCTGTTTGAAACATTGCATTTTATCCATGCACGACGACTACTTAGATACTCGCAGCACAGTTGCCTCATATAAATTGCCCATGAGCGCGGAGCTTGTCTTTGTCACTGTAGCAACTTTGCTCCATCAGCGGGAGAAGGCGGTTCGACGCCCCTGTAAGCACATGTTTCTCTAATTCCTTTGTTTCAGGCAAGCCACTGTGACGTCAGACGCCTTTACGCATACAGCTTTGCGATGCTTAGACAGTAATAACATAATTCATGTTTACATTTCTTTAATTTTCGACGCATTGTCGTTATTCGTGACGCATCAATGACCAATTGATTATATGGCAATGCAATGAAAAAAGCGTGTGGAAAACAGTGTTAATGACAGATTTGAGAAGCACATTTCTTCAATGTTGGCCGCATGGCATTCCTGTGCAGGTGACAATGGTAATTTTTCAAAACGACAAGGATATTTAAACACATGATTATTTGTTTGCTGTGCTCTATGGCCTCTGCTACAGACCTCATCGAAATGACACTTAGATATCTTAGGGTGTACATATCAAGTCTTCCCAAATGGTCTAGCGGATAGGAATCTGCCTTGTCACGCAGGGCGGCCCGGGTTCGATTCCCTTCATGGCAAATGATTTTTGTAGAAAAATAAAATGAGTCCCAACGTGTGCAACAGAACAGTTCGAAATCTCGTTACATTTGCATCGTCATGAACATGACTTATATCAGGCTAGCTCATTTTTTCTTTGTTCATTTTAAGTGTAGAAACAATATTTCGTTTGTGAACATTTTTTTCTGCCGTTTTGACAACAGGCTCATGACTAAAGAACACACGGCTGTCTGCTGATTGACGCTTGACTGTCGATTTTCGCTTTGTGTCAAAAGAACTCCCTAACGCACACTTTTTCAAAGTAGGTGAATTCATCAGATCTGTTTGAAACATTGCATTTTATCCATGCACGACGACTACTTAGATACTCGCAGCACAGTTGCCTCATATAAATTGCCCATGAGCGCGGAGCTTGTCTTTGTCACTGTAGCAACTTTGCTCCATCAGCGGGAGAAGGCGGTTCGACGCCCCTGTAAGCACATGTTTCTCTAATTCCTTTGTTTCAGGCAAGCCACTGTGACGTCAGACGCCTTTACGCATACAGCTTTGCGATGCTTAGACAGTAATAACATAATTCATGTTTACATTTCTTTAATTTTCGACGCATTGTCGTTATTCGTGACGCATCAATGACCAATTGATTATATGGCAATGCAATGAAAAAAGCGTGTGGAAAACAGTGTTAATGACAGATTTGAGAAGCACATTTCTTCAATGTTGGCCGCATGGCATTCCTGTGCAGGTGACAATGGTAATTTTTCAAAACGACAAGGATATTTAAACACATGATTATTTGTTTGCTGTGCTCTATGGCCTCTGCTACAGACCTCATCGAAATGACACTTAGATATCTTAGGGTGTACATATCAAGTCTTCCCAAATGGTCTAGCGGATAGGCATCTACCTTGTAACGCAGGGCGGCCCTGGTTCGATTCTCGTCATGGCAAATGTTTTTTGTAGAAAAATAAAATGAGTCCCAACGTGTGCAACAGAACAGTTCGAAATCTCGTTACATTTGCATCGTCATGAACATGACTTATATCAGGCTAGCTCATTTTTTCTTTGTTCATTTTAAGTGTAGAAACAATATTTCGTTTGTGACCATTTTTTTCTGCCGTTTTGACAACAGGCTCATGACTAAAGAACACACGGCTGTCTGCTGATTGACGCTTGACTGTAGATTTTCGCTTTGTGTCAAAAGAACTTCCTAACGCACACTTTTTCAAAGTAGGTGAATTCATCAGATCTGTTTGAAACATTGCATTTTATCCATGCACGACGACTGCTTAGATACTCGCAGCACAGTTGCCCCATATAAATTGCCCATGAGCGTGGAGCTTGTCTTTGTCACTGTAGCAACTTTGCTCCATCAGCGGGAGAATGCGGTTCGACGCCCCTGTAAGCACATGTTTCTCTAATTCCTTTGTTTCAGGCAAGCCACTGTGACGTCAGACGCCTTTACGCATACAGCTTTGCGATGCTTAGACAGTAATAACATAATTCATGTTTACATTTCTTTAATTTTCGACGCATTGTCTTTATTCGTGATGCATCAATGACCAATTGATTATATGGCAATGCAATGAAAAAAGCGTGTGGAAAACAGTGTTAATGACAGATTTGAGAAGCACATTTCTTCAATGTTGTCCGCATGGCATTCCTGTGCAGGTGACAATGGTAATTTTTCAAAACGACAAGGATATTTAAACACATGATTATTTGTTTGCTGTGCTCTATGGCCTCTGCTACAGACCTCATCGAAATGACACTTAGATATCTTAGGGTGTACATATCAAGTCTTCCCAAATGGTCTAGCGGATAGGCATCTACCTTGTAACGCAGGGCGGCCCTGGTTCGATTCTCGTCATGGCAAATGTTTTTTGTAGAAAAATAAAATGAGTCCCAACGTGTGCAACAGAACAGTTCGAAATCTCGTTACATTTGCATCGTCATGAACATGACTTATATCAGGCTAGCTCATTTTTTCTTTGTTCATTTTAAGTGTAGAAACAATATTTCGTTTGTGACCATTTTTTTCTGCCGTTTTGACAACAGGCTCATGACTAAAGAACACACGGCTGTCTGCTGATTGACGCTTGACTGTAGATTTTCGCTTTGTGTCAAAAGAACTTCCTAACGCACACTTTTTCAAAGTAGGTGAATTCATCAGATCTGTTTGAAACATTGCATTTTATCCATCCACGACGACTGCTTAGATACTCGCAGCACAGTTGCCCCATATACATTGCCCATGAGCGCGGAGCTTGTCTTTGTCACTGTCGCAACTTTGCTCCATCAGCGGGAGAAGGCGCTTCGACGCCCCTGTAAGCACATGTTTCTCTGATTCCTTTGTTTCAGGCAAGCCACTGTGACGTCAGACGCCTTTACGCATACAGCTTTGCGATGCTTAGACAGTAATAACATAATTCATGTTTACATTTCTTTAATTTTCGACGCATTGTCGTTATTCGTGACGCATCAATGACCAATTGATTATATGGCAATGCAATGAAAAAAGCGTGTGGAAAACAGTGTTAATGACAGATTTGAGAAGCACATTTCTTCAATGTTGGCCGCATGGCATTCCTGTGCAGGTGACAATGGTAATTTTTCAAAACGACAAGGATATTTAAACACATGTTTATTTGTTTGCTGTGCTCTATGGCCTCTGCTACAGACCTCATCGAAATGACACTTAGATATCTTAGGGTGTACATATCAAGTTTTCCCAAATGGTCTAGCGGATAGGCATCTACCTTGTAACGCAGGGCGGCCCGGGTTCGATTCCCGTCATGGCAAGTGTTTTTTGTAGAAAAATAAAATGAGTCCCAACGTGTGCAACAGAACAGTTCGAAATCTCGTTACATTTGCATCGTCATGAACATGACTTATATCAGGCTAGCTCATTTTTTCTTTGTTCATTTTAAGTGTAGAAACAATATTTCGTTTGTGACCATTTTTTTCTGCCGTTTTGACAACAGGCTCATGACTAAAGAACACACGGCTGTCTGCTGATTGACGCTTGACTGTAGATTTTCGCTTTGTGTCAAAAGAACTTCCTAACGCACACTTTTTCAAAGTAGGTGAATTCATCAGATCTGTTTGAAACATTGCATTTTATACATCCACGACGACTGCTTAGATACTCGCAGCACAGTTGCCCCATATACATTGCCCATGAGCGCGGTGCTTGTCTTTGTCACTGTCGCAACTTTGCTCCATTAGCGGGAGAAGGCGCTTCGACGCCCCTGTAAGCACATGTTTCTCTGATTGCTGTGCTCTATGGCCTCTGCTACAGACCTCATCGAAATGACACTTAGATATCTTAGGGTGTACATATCAAGTCTTCCCAAATGGTCTAGCGGATAGGCATCTACCTTGTAACGCAGGGCGGCCCTGGTTCGATTCTCGTCATGGCAAATGTTTTTTGTAGAAAAATAAAATGAGTCCCAACGTGTGCAACAGAACAGTTCGAAATCTCGTTACATTTGCATCGTCATGAACATGACTTATATCAGGCTAGCTCATTTTTTCTTTGTTCATTTTAAGTGTAGAAACAATATTTCGTTTGTGACCATTTTTTTCTGCCGTTTTGACAACAGGCTCATGACTAAAGAACACACGGCTGTCTGCTGATTGACGCTTGACTGTAGATTTTCGCTTTGTGTCAAAAGAACTTCCTAACGCACACTTTTTCAAAGTAGGTGAATTCATCAGATCTGTTTGAAACATTGCATTTTATCCATCCACGACGACTGCTTAGATACTCGCAGCACAGTTGCCCCATATACATTGCCCATGAGCGCGGAGCTTGTCTTTGTCACTGTCGCAACTTTGCTCCATCAGCGGGAGAAGGCGCTTCGACGCCCCTGTAAGCACATGTTTCTCTGATTCCTTTGTTTCAGGCAAGCCACTGTGACGTCAGACGCCTTTACGCATACAGCTTTGCGATGCTTAGACAGTAATAACATAATTCATGTTTACATTTCTTTAATTTTCGACGCATTGTCGTTATTCGTGACGCATCAATGACCAATTGATTATATGGCAATGCAATGAAAAAAGCGTGTGGAAAACAGTGTTAATGACAGATTTGAGAAGCACATTTCTTCAATGTTGGCCGCATGGCATTCCTGTGCAGGTGACAATGGTAATTTTTCAAAACGACAAGGATATTTAAACACATGATTATTTGTTTGCTGTGCTCTATGGCCTCTGCTACAGACCTCATCGAAATGACACTTAGATATCTTAGGGTGTACATATCAAGTCTTCCCAAATGGTCTAGCGGATAGGAATCTGCCTTGTAACGCAGGGTGGCCCGGGTTCGATTCCCGTCATGGCAAATGATTTTTGTAGAAAAATAAAATGAGTCCCAACGTGTGCAACAGAACAGTTCGAAATCTCGTTACATTTGCATCGTCATGAACATGACTTATATCAGGCTAGCTAATTTTTTCTTTGTTCATTTTAAGTGTAGAAACAATATTTCGTTTGTGAACATTTTTTTCTGCCGTTTTGACAACAGGCTCATGACTAAAGAACACACGGCTGTCTGCTGATTGACGCTTGACTGTAGATTTTCGCTTTGTGTCAAAAGAACTCTCTAACGCACACTTTTTCAAAGTAGGTGAATTCATCAGATCTGTTTGAAACATTGCATTTTATCCATGCACGACGACTACTTAGATACTCGCAGCACAGTTGCGTCATATAAATTGCCCATGAGCGCGGAGCTTGTCTTTGTCACTGTAGCAACTTTGCTCCATCAGCGGGAGAAGGCGGTTCGACGCCCCTGTAAGCACATGTTTCTCTAATTCCTTTGTTTCAGGCAAGCCACTGTGACGTCAGACGCCTTTACGCATACAGCTTTGCGATGCTTAGACAGTAATAACATAATTCATGTTTACATTTCTTTAATTTTCGACGCATTGTCGTTATTCGTGACGCATCAATGACCAATTGATTATATGGCAATGCAATGAAAAAAGCGTGTGGAAAACAGTGTTAATGACAGATTTGAGAAGCACATTTCTTCAATGTTGGCCGCATGGCATTCCTGTGCAGGTGACAAAGGTAATTTTTCAAAACGACAAGGATATTTAAACACATGATTATTTGTTTGCTGTGCTCTATGGCCTCTGCTACAGACCTCATCGAAATGACACTTAGATATCTTAGGGTGTACATATCAAGTCTTCCCAAATGGTCTAGCGGATAGGAATCTGCCTTGTAACGCAAGGCGGCCCGGGTTCGATTCCCGTCATGGCAAAGGATTTTTGTAGAAAAATAAAATGAGTCCCAACGTGTGCAACAGAACAGTTCGAAATCTCGTTACATTTGCATCGTCATGAACATGACTTATATCAGGCTAGCTCATTTTTTCTTTGTTCATTTTAAGTGTAGAAACAATATTTCGTTTGTGACCATTTTTTTCTGCCGTTTTGACAACAGGCTCATGACTAAAGAACACACGGCTGTCTGCTGATTGACGCTTGACTGTAGATTTTCGCTTTGTGTCAAAAGAACTTCCTAACGCACACTTTTTCAAAGTAGGTGAATTCATCAGAACTGTTTGAAACATTGCATTTTATCCAAGCACGACGACTGCTTAGATACTCGCAGCACAGTTGCCCCATATACATTGCCCATGAGCGCGGAGCTTGTCTTTGTCACTGTAGCAACTTTGCTCCATCAGCGGGAGAAGGCGCTTCGACGCCCCTGTAAGCACATGTTTCTCTGATTCCTTTCTTTCAGGCAAGCCACTGTGACGTCAGACGCCTTTACGCATACAGCTTTGCGATGCTTAGACAGTAATAACATAATTCATGTTTACATTTCTTTAATTTTCGACGCATTGTCGTTATTCGTGACGCATCAATGACCAATTGATTATATGGCAATGCAATGAAAAAAGCGTGTGGAAAACAGTGTTAATGACAGATTTGAGAAGCACATTTCTTCAATGTTGGCCGCATGGCATTCCTGTGCAGGTGACAATGGTAATTTTTCAAAACGACAAGGATATTTAAACACATGATTATTTGTTTGCTGTGCTCTATGGCCTCTGCTACAGACCTCATCGAAATGACACTTAGATATCTTAGGGTGTACATATGAAGTCTTCCCAATTGGTCTAGCGGATAGGCATCTACCTTGTAACGCAGGGCGGCCCGGGTTCGATTCCCGTCATGGCAAATGTTTTTTGTAGAAAAATAAAATGAGTCCCAACGTGTGCAACAGAACAGTTCGAAATCTCGTTACATTTGCATCGTCATGAACATGACTTATATCAGGCTAGCTAATTTTTTCTTTGTTCATTTTAAGTGTAGAAACAATATTTCGTTTGTGAACATTTTTTTCTGCCGTTTTGACAACAGGCTCATGACTAAAGAACACACGGCTGTCTGCTGATTGACGCTTGACTGTAGATTTTCGCTTTGTGTCAAAAGAACTCCCTAACGCACACTTTTTCAAAGTAGGTGAATTCATCAGATCTGTTTGAAACATTGCATTTTATCCATGCACGACGACTACTTAGATACTCGCAGCACAGTTGCCTCATATAAATTGCCCATGAGCGCGGAGCTTGTCTTTGTCACTGTAGCAACTTTGCTCCATCAGCGGGAGAAGGCGGTTCGACGCCCCTGTAAGCACATGTTTCTCTAATTCCTTTGTTTCAGGCAAGCCACTGTGACGTCAGACGCCTTTACGCATACAGCTTTGCGATGCTTAGACAGTAATAACATAATTCATGTTTACATTTCTTTAATTTTCGACGCATTGTCGTTATTCGTGACGCATCAATGACCAATTGATTATATGGCAATGCAATGAAAAAAGCGTGTGGAAAACAGTGTTAATGACAGATTTGAGAAGCACATTTCTTCAATGTTGGCCGCATGGCATTCCTGTGCAGGTGACAATGGTAATTTTTCAAAACGACAAGGATATTTAAACACATGATTATTTGTTTGCTGTGCTCTATGGCCTCTGCTACAGACCTCATCGAAATGACACTTAGATATCTTAGGGTGTACATATCAAGTCTTCCCAAATGGTCTAGCGGATAGGAATCTGCCTTGTCACGCAGGGCGGCCCGGGTTCGATTCCCGTCATGGCAAATGATTTTTGTAGAAAAATAAAATGAGTCCCAACGTGTGCAACAGAACAGTTCGAAATCTCGTTACATTTGCATCGTCATGAACATGACTTATATCAGGCTAGCTAATTTTTTCTTTGTTCATTTTAAGTGTAGAAACAATATTTCGTTTGTGAAAAAAAAATTCTGCCGTTTTGACAACAGGTTCATTACTAAAGAACACACGGCTGTCTGCTGATTGACGCTTGACTGTAGATTTTCGCTTTGTGTCAAAAGAACTCCCTAACGCACACTTTTTCAAAGTAGGTGAATTCATCAGATCTGTTTGAAACATTGCATTTTATCCATGCACGACGACTACTTAGATACTCGCAGCACAGTTGCCTCATATAAATTGCCCATGAGCGCGGAGCTTGTCTTTGTCACTGTAGCAACTTTGCTCCATCAGCGGGAGAAGGCGGTTCGACGCCCCTGTAAGCACATGTTTCTCTAATTCCTTTGTTTCAGGCACGCCACTGTGACGTCAGACGCCTTTACGCATACAGCTTTGCGATGCTTAGACAGTAATAACATAATTCATGTTTACATTTCTTTAATTTTCGACGCATTGTCGTTATTCGTGACGCATCAATGACCAATTGATTATATGGCAATGCAATGAAAAAAGCGTGTGGAAAACAGTGTTAATGACAGATTTGAGAAGCACATTTCTTCAATGTTGGCCGCATGGCATTCCTGTGCAGGTGACAATGGTAATTTTTCAAAACGACAAGGATATTTAAACACATGATTATTTGTTTGCTGTGCTCTATGGCCTCTGCTACAGACCTCATCGAAATGACACTTAGATATCTTAGGGTGTACATATCAAGTCTTCCCAAATGGTCTAGCGGATAGGAATCTGCCTTGTCACGCAGGGCGGCCCGGGTTCGATTCCCGTCATGGCAAATGATCTTTGTAGAAAAATAAAATGAGTCCCAACGTGTGCAACAGAACAGTTCGAAATCTCGTTACATTTGCATCGTCATGAACATGACTTATATCAGGCTAGCTAATTTTTTCTTTGTTCATTTTAAGTGTAGAAACAATATTTCGTTTGTGAACATTTTTTTCTGCCGTTTTGACAACAGGCTCATGACTAAAGAACACACGGCTGTCTGCTGATTGACGCTTGACTGTAGATTTTCGCTTTGTGTCAAAAGAACTTCCTAACGCACACTTTTTCAAAGTAGGTGAATTCATCAGATCTGTTTGAAACATTGCATTTTATCCATGCACGACGACTGCTTAGATACTCGCAGCACAGTTGCCCCATATAAATTGCCCATGAGCGCGGAGCTTGTCTTTGTCACTGTAGCAACTTTGCTCCATCAGCGGGAGAAGGCGGTTCGACGCCCCTGTAAGCACATGTTTCTCTAATTCCTTTGTTTCAGGCAAGCCACTGTGACGTCAGACGCCTTTACGCATACAGCTTTGCGATGCTTAGACAGTAATAACATAATTCATGTTTACATTTCTTTAATTTTCGACGCATTGTCGTTATTCGTGACGCATCAATGACCAATTGATTATATGGCAATGCAATGAAAAAAGCGTGTGGAAAACAGTGTTAATGACAGATTTGAGAAGCACATTTCTTCAATGTTGGCTGCAGGGCATTCCTGTGCAGGTGACAATGGTAATTTTTCAAAACGACAAGGATATTTAAACACATGATTATTTGTTTGCTGTGCTCTATGGCCTCTGCTACAGACCTCATCGAAATGACACTTAGATATCTTAGGGTGTACATATCAAGTCTTCCCAAATGGTCTAGCGGATAGGAATCTGCCTTGTCACGCAGGGCGGCCCGGGTTCGATTCCCTTCATGGCAAATGATTTTTGTAGAAAAATAAAATGAGTCCCAACGTGTGCAACAGAACAGTTCGAAATCTCGTTACATTTGCATCGTCATGAACATGACTTATATCAGGCTAGCTCATTTTTTCTTTGTTCATTTTAAGTGTAGAAACAATATTTCGTTTGTGAACATTTTTTTCTGCCGTTTTGACAACAGGCTCATGACTAAAGAACACACGGCTGTCTGCTGATTGACGCTTGACTGTCGATTTTCGCTTTGTGTCAAAAGAACTCCCTAACGCACACTTTTTCAAAGTAGGTGAATTCATCAGATCTGTTTGAAACATTGCATTTTATCCATGCACGACGACTACTTAGATACTCGCAGCACAGTTGCCTCATATAAATTGCCCATGAGCGCGGAGCTTGTCTTTGTCACTGTAGCAACTTTGCTCCATCAGCGGGAGAAGGCGGTTCGACGCCCCTGTAAGCACATGTTTCTCTAATTCCTTTGTTTCAGGCAAGCCACTGTGACGTCAGACGCCTTTACGCATACAGCTTTGCGATGCTTAGACAGTAATAACATAATTCATGTTTACATTTCTTTAATTTTCGACGCATTGTCGTTATTCGTGACGCATCAATGACCAATTGATTATATGGCAATGCAATGAAAAAAGCGTGTGGAAAACAGTGTTAATGACAGATTTGAGAAGCACATTTCTTCAATGTTGGCCGCATGGCATTCCTGTGCAGGTGACAATGGTAATTTTTCAAAACGACAAGGATATTTAAACACATGATTATTTGTTTGCTGTGCTCTATGGCCTCTGCTACAGACCTCATCGAAATGACACTTAGATATCTTAGGGTGTACATATCAAGTCTTCCCAAATGGTCTAGCGGATAGGCATCTACCTTGTAACGCAGGGCGGCCCTGGTTCGATTCTCGTCATGGCAAATGTTTTTTGTAGAAAAATAAAATGAGTCCCAACGTGTGCAACAGAACAGTTCGAAATCTCGTTACATTTGCATCGTCATGAACATGACTTATATCAGGCTAGCTCATTTTTTCTTTGTTCATTTTAAGTGTAGAAACAATATTTCGTTTGTGACCATTTTTTTCTGCCGTTTTGACAACAGGCTCATGACTAAAGAACACACGGCTGTCTGCTGATTGACGCTTGACTGTAGATTTTCGCTTTGTGTCAAAAGAACTTCCTAACGCACACTTTTTCAAAGTAGGTGAATTCATCAGATCTGTTTGAAACATTGCATTTTATCCATGCACGACGACTGCTTAGATACTCGCAGCACAGTTGCCCCATATAAATTGCCCATGAGCGTGGAGCTTGTCTTTGTCACTGTAGCAACTTTGCTCCATCAGCGGGAGAATGCGGTTCGACGCCCCTGTAAGCACATGTTTCTCTAATTCCTTTGTTTCAGGCAAGCCACTGTGACGTCAGACGCCTTTACGCATACAGCTTTGCGATGCTTAGACAGTAATAACATAATTCATGTTTACATTTCTTTAATTTTCGACGCATTGTCTTTATTCGTGACGCATCAATGACCAATTGATTATATGGCAATGCAATGAAAAAAGCGTGTGGAAAACAGTGTTAATGACAGATTTGAGAAGCACATTTCTTCAATGTTGGCCGCATGGCATTCCTGTGCAGGTGACAATGGTAATTTTTCAAAACGACAAGGATATTTAAACACATGATTATTTGTTTGCTGTGCTCTATGGCCTCTGCTACAGACCTCATCGAAATGACACTTAGATATCTTAGGGTGTACATATCAAGTCTTCCCAAATGGTCTAGCGGATAGGAATCTGCCTTGTCACGCAGGGCGGCCCGGGTTCGATTCCCTTCATGGCAAATGATTTTTGTAGAAAAATAAAATGAGTCCCAACGTGTGCAACAGAACAGTTCGAAATCTCGTTACATTTGCATCGTCATGAACATGACTTATATCAGGCTAGCTCATTTTTTCTTTGTTCATTTTAAGTGTAGAAACAATATTTCGTTTGTGAACATTTTTTTCTGCCGTTTTGACAACAGGCTCATGACTAAAGAACACACGGCTGTCTGCTGATTGACGCTTGACTGTCGATTTTCGCTTTGTGTCAAAAGAACTCCCTAACGCACACTTTTTCAAAGTAGGTGAATTCATCAGATCTGTTTGAAACATTGCATTTTATCCATGCACGACGACTACTTAGATACTCGCAGCACAGTTGCCTCATATAAATTGCCCATGAGCGCGGAGCTTGTCTTTGTCACTGTAGCAACTTTGCTCCATCAGCGGGAGAAGGCGGTTCGACGCCCCTGTAAGCACATGTTTCTCTAATTCCTTTGTTTCAGGCAAGCCACTGTGACGTCAGACGCCTTTACGCATACAGCTTTGCGATGCTTAGACAGTAATAACATAATTCATGTTTACATTTCTTTAATTTTCGACGCATTGTCGTTATTCGTGACGCATCAATGACCAATTGATTATATGGCAATGCAATGAAAAAAGCGTGTGGAAAACAGTGTTAATGACAGATTTGAGAAGCACATTTCTTCAATGTTGGCCGCATGGCATTCCTGTGCAGGTGACAATGGTAATTTTTCAAAACGACAAGGATATTTAAACACATGATTATTTGTTTGCTGTGCTCTATGGCCTCTGCTACAGACCTCATCGAAATGACACTTAGATATCTTAGGGTGTACATATCAAGTCTTCCCAAATGGTCTAGCGGATAGGCATCTACCTTGTAACGCAGGGCGGCCCTGGTTCGATTCTCGTCATGGCAAATGTTTTTTGTAGAAAAATAAAATGAGTCCCAACGTGTGCAACAGAACAGTTCGAAATCTCGTTACATTTGCATCGTCATGAACATGACTTATATCAGGCTAGCTCATTTTTTCTTTGTTCATTTTAAGTGTAGAAACAATATTTCGTTTGTGACCATTTTTTTCTGCCGTTTTGACAACAGGCTCATGACTAAAGAACACACGGCTGTCTGCTGATTGACGCTTGACTGTAGATTTTCGCTTTGTGTCAAAAGAACTTCCTAACGCACACTTTTTCAAAGTAGGTGAATTCATCAGATCTGTTTGAAACATTGCATTTTATCCATGCACGACGACTGCTTAGATACTCGCAGCACAGTTGCCCCATATAAATTGCCCATGAGCGTGGAGCTTGTCTTTGTCACTGTAGCAACTTTGCTCCATCAGCGGGAGAATGCGGTTCGACGCCCCTGTAAGCACATGTTTCTCTAATTCCTTTGTTTCAGGCAAGCCACTGTGACGTCAGACGCCTTTACGCATACAGCTTTGCGATGCTTAGACAGTAATAATATAATTCATGTTTACATTTCTTTAATTTTCGACGCATTGTCTTTATTCGTGATGCATCAATGACCAATTGATTATATGGCAATGCAATGAAAAAAGCGTGTGGAAAACAGTGTTAATGACAGATTTGAGAAGCACATTTCTTCAATGTTGTCCGCATGGCATTCCTGTGCAGGTGACAATGGTAATTTTTCAAAACGACAAGGATATTTAAACACATGATTATTTGTTTGCTGTGCTCTATGGCCTCTGCTACAGACCTCATCGAAATGACACTTAGATATCTTAGGGTGTACATATCAAGTCTTCCCAAATGGTCTAGCGGATAGGCATCTACCTTGTAACGCAGGGCGGCCCTGGTTCGATTCTCGTCATGGCAAATGTTTTTTGTAGAAAAATAAAATGAGTCCCAACGTGTGCAACAGAACAGTTCGAAATCTCGTTACATTTGCATCGTCATGAACATGACTTATATCAGGCTAGCTCATTTTTTCTTTGTTCATTTTAAGTGTAGAAACAATATTTCGTTTGTGACCATTTTTTTCTGCCGTTTTGACAACAGGCTCATGACTAAAGAACACACGGCTGTCTGCTGATTGACGCTTGACTGTAGATTTTCGCTTTGTGTCAAAAGAACTTCCTAACGCACACTTTTTCAAAGTAGGTGAATTCATCAGATCTGTTTGAAACATTGCATTTTATCCATCCACGACGACTGCTTAGATACTCGCAGCACAGTTGCCCCATATACATTGCCCATGAGCGCGGAGCTTGTCTTTGTCACTGTAGCAACTTTGCTCCATCAGCGGGAGAAGGCGGTTCGACGCCCCTGTAAGCACATGTTTCTCTAATTCCTTTGTTTCAGGCAAGCCACTGTGACGTCAGACGCCTTTACGCATACAGCTTTGCGATGCTTAGACAGTAATAACATAATTCATGTTTACATTTCTTTAATTTTCGACGCATTGTCGTTATTCGTGACGCATCAATGACCAATTGATTATATGGCAATGCAATGAAAAAAGCGTGTGGAAAACAGTGTTAATGACAGATTTGAGAAGCACATTTCTTCAATGTTGGCCGCATGGCATTCCTGTGCAGGTGACAATGGTAATTTTTCAAAACGACAAGGATATTTAAACACATGATTATTTGTTTGCTGTGCTCTATGGCCTCTGCTACAGACCTCATCGAAATGACACTTAGATATCTTAGGGTGTACATATCAAGTCTTCCCAAATGGTCTAGCGGATAGGCATCTACCTTGTAACGCAGGGCGGCCCTGGTTCGATTCTCGTCATGGCAAATGTTTTTTGTAGAAAAATAAAATGAGTCCCAACGTGTGCAACAGAACAGTTCGAAATCTCGTTACATTTGCATCGTCATGAACATGACTTATATCAGGCTAGCTCATTTTTTCTTTGTTCATTTTAAGTGTAGAAACAATATTTCGTTTGTGACCATTTTTTTCTGCCGTTTTGACAACAGGCTCATGACTAAAGAACACACGGCTGTCTGCTGATTGACGCTTGACTGTAGATTTTCGCTTTGTGTCAAAAGAACTTCCTAACGCACACTTTTTCAAAGTAGGTGAATTCATCAGATCTGTTTGAAACATTGCATTTTATCCATGCACGACGACTGCTTAGATACTCGCAGCACAGTTGCCCCATATAAATTGCCCATGAGCGTGGAGCTTGTCTTTGTCACTGTAGCAACTTTGCTCCATCAGCGGGAGAATGCGGTTCGACGCCCCTGTAAGCACATGTTTCTCTAATTCCTTTGTTTCAGGCAAGCCACTGTGACGTCAGACGCCTTTACGCATACAGCTTTGCGATGCTTAGACAGTAATAACATAATTCATGTTTACATTTCTTTAATTTTCGACGCATTGTCTTTATTCGTGATGCATCAATGACCAATTGATTATATGGCAATGCAATGAAAAAAGCGTGTGGAAAACAGTGTTAATGACAGATTTGAGAAGCACATTTCTTCAATGTTGTCCGCATGGCATTCCTGTGCAGGTGACAATGGTAATTTTTCAAAACGACAAGGATATTTAAACACATGATTATTTGTTTGCTGTGCTCTATGGCCTCTGCTACAGACCTCATCGAAATGACACTTAGATATCTTAGGGTGTACATATCAAGTCTTCCCAAATGGTCTAGCGGATAGGCATCTACCTTGTAACGCAGGGCGGCCCTGGTTCGATTCTCGTCATGGCAAATGTTTTTTGTAGAAAAATAAAATGAGTCCCAACGTGTGCAACAGAACAGTTCGAAATCTCGTTACATTTGCATCGTCATGAACATGACTTATATCAGGCTAGCTCATTTTTTCTTTGTTCATTTTAAGTGTAGAAACAATATTTCGTTTGTGACCATTTTTTTCTGCCGTTTTGACAACAGGCTCATGACTAAAGAACACACGGCTGTCTGCTGATTGACGCTTGACTGTAGATTTTCGCTTTGTGTCAAAAGAACTTCCTAACGCACACTTTTTCAAAGTAGGTGAATTCATCAGATCTGTTTGAAACATTGCATTTTATCCATCCACGACGACTGCTTAGATACTCGCAGCACAGTTGCCCCATATACATTGCCCATGAGCGCGGAGCTTGTCTTTGTCACTGTCGCAACTTTGCTCCATCAGCGGGAGAAGGCGCTTCGACGCCCCTGTAAGCACATGTTTCTCTGATTCCTTTGTTTCAGGCAAGCCACTGTGACGTCAGACGCCTTTACGCATACAGCTTTGCGATGCTTAGACAGTAATAACATAATTCATGTTTACATTTCTTTAATTTTCGACGCATTGTCGTTATTCGTGACGCATCAATGACCAATTGATTATATGGCAATGCAATGAAAAAAGCGTGTGGAAAACAGTGTTAATGACAGATTTGAGAAGCACATTTCTTCAATGTTGGCCGCATGGCATTCCTGTGCAGGTGACAATGGTAATTTTTCAAAACGACAAGGATATTTAAACACATGTTTATTTGTTTGCTGTGCTCTATGGCCTCTGCTACAGACCTCATCGAAATGACACTTAGATATCTTAGGGTGTACATATCAAGTTTTCCCAAATGGTCTAGCGGATAGGCATCTACCTTGTAACGCAGGGCGGCCCGGGTTCGATTCCCGTCATGGCAAGTGTTTTTTGTAGATAAATAAAATGAGTCCCAACGTGTGCAACAGAACAGTTCGAAATCTCGTTACATTTGCATCGTCATGAACATGACTTATATCAGGCTAGCTCATTTTTTCTTTGTTCATTTTAAGTGTAGAAACAATATTTCGTTTGTGACCATTTTTTTCTGCCGTTTTGACAACAGGCTCATGACTAAAGAACACACGGCTGTCTGCTGATTGACGCTTGACTGTAGATTTTCGCTTTGTGTCAAAAGAACTTCCTAACGCACACTTTTTCAAAGTAGGTGAATTCATCAGATCTGTTTGAAACATTGCATTTTATACATCCACGACGACTGCTTAGATACTCGCAGCACAGTTGCCCCATATACATTGCCCATGAGCGCGGTGCTTGTCTTTGTCACTGTCGCAACTTTGCTCCATCAGCGTGAGAAGGCGCTTCGACGCCCCTGTAAGCACATGTTTCTCTGATTGCTGTGCTCTATGGCCTCTGCTACAGACCTCATCGAAATGACACTTAGATATCTTAGGGTGTACATATCAAGTCTTCCCAAATGGTCTAGCGGATAGGCATCTACCTTGTAACGCAGGGCGGCCCTGGTTCGATTCTCGTCATGGCAAATGTTTTTTGTAGAAAAATAAAATGAGTCCCAACGTGTGCAACAGAACAGTTCGAAATCTCGTTACATTTGCATCGTCATGAACATGACTTATATCAGGCTAGCTCATTTTTTCTTTGTTCATTTTAAGTGTAGAAACAATATTTCGTTTGTGACCATTTTTTTCTGCCGTTTTGACAACAGGCTCATGACTAAAGAACACACGGCTGTCTGCTGATTGACGCTTGACTGTAGATTTTCGCTTTGTGTCAAAAGAACTTCCTAACGCACACTTTTTCAAAGTAGGTGAATTCATCAGATCTGTTTGAAACATTGCATTTTATCCATCCACGACGACTGCTTAGATACTCGCAGCACAGTTGCCCCATATACATTGCCCATGAGCGCGGAGCTTGTCTTTGTCACTGTCGCAACTTTGCTCCATCAGCGGGAGAAGGCGCTTCGACGCCCCTGTAAGCACATGTTTCTCTGATTCCTTTGTTTCAGGCAAGCCACTGTGACGTCAGACGCCTTTACGCATACAGCTTTGCGATGCTTAGACAGTAATAACATAATTCATGTTTACATTTCTTTAATTTTCGACGCATTGTCGTTATTCGTGACGCATCAATGACCAATTGATTATATGGCAATGCAATGAAAAAAGCGTGTGGAAAACAGTGTTAATGACAGATTTGAGAAGCACATTTCTTCAATGTTGGCCGCATGGCATTCCTGTGCAGGTGACAATGGTAATTTTTCAAAACGACAAGGATATTTAAACACATGATTATTTGTTTGCTGTGCTCTATGGCCTCTGCTACAGACCTCATCGAAATGACACTTAGATATCTTAGGGTGTACATATCAAGTCTTCCCAAATGGTCTAGCGGATAGGAATCTGCCTTGTAACGCAGGGTGGCCCGGGTTCGATTCCCGTCATGGCAAATGATTTTTGTAGAAAAATAAAATGAGTCCCAACGTGTGCAACAGAACAGTTCGAAATCTCGTTACATTTGCATCGTCATGAACATGACTTATATCAGGCTAGCTAATTTTTTCTTTGTTCATTTTAAGTGTAGAAACAATATTTCGTTTGTGAACATTTTTTTCTGCCGTTTTGACAACAGGCTCATGACTAAAGAACACACGGCTGTCTGCTGATTGACGCTTGACTGTAGATTTTCGCTTTGTGTCAAAAGAACTCTCTAACGCACACTTTTTCAAAGTAGGTGAATTCATCAGATCTGTTTGAAACATTGCATTTTATCCATGCACGACGACTACTTAGATACTCGCAGCACAGTTGCGTCATATAAATTGCCCATGAGCGCGGAGCTTGTCTTTGTCACTGTAGCAACTTTGCTCCATCAGCGGGAGAAGGCGGTTCGACGCCCCTGTAAGCACATGTTTCTCTAATTCCTTTGTTTCAGGCAAGCCACTGTGACGTCAGACGCCTTTACGCATACAGCTTTGCGATGCTTAGACAGTAATAACATAATTCATGTTTACATTTCTTTAATTTTCGACGCATTGTCGTTATTCGTGACGCATCAATGACCAATTGATTATATGGCAATGCAATGAAAAAAGCGTGTGGAAAACAGTGTTAATGACAGATTTGAGAAGCACATTTCTTCAATGTTGGCCGCATGGCATTCCTGTGCAGGTGACAAAGGTAATTTTTCAAAACGACAAGGATATTTAAACACATGATTATTTGTTTGCTGTGCTCTATGGCCTCTGCTACAGACCTCATCGAAATGACACTTAGATATCTTAGGGTGTACATATCAAGTCTTCCCAAATGGTCTAGCGGATAGGAATCTGCCTTGTAACGCAAGGCGGCCCGGGTTCGATTCCCGTCATGGCAAAGGATTTTTGTAGAAAAATAAAATGAGTCCCAACGTGTGCAACAGAACAGTTCGAAATCTCGTTACATTTGCATCGTCATGAACATGACTTATATCAGGCTAGCTCATTTTTTCTTTGTTCATTTTAAGTGTAGAAACAATATTTCGTTTGTGACCATTTTTTTCTGCCGTTTTGACAACAGGCTCATGACTAAAGAACACACGGCTGTCTGCTGATTGACGCTTGACTGTAGATTTTCGCTTTGTGTCAAAAGAACTTCCTAACGCACACTTTTTCAAAGTAGGTGAATTCATCAGAACTGTTTGAAACATTGCATTTTATCCAAGCACGACGACTGCTTAGATACTCGCAGCACAGTTGCCCCATATACATTGCCCATGAGCGCGGAGCTTGTCTTTGTCACTGTAGCAACTTTGCTCCATCAGCGGGAGAAGGCGCTTCGACGCCCCTGTAAGCACATGTTTCTCTGATTCCTTTCTTTCAGGCAAGCCACTGTGACGTCAGACGCCTTTACGCATACAGCTTTGCGATGCTTAGACAGTAATAACATAATTCATGTTTACATTTCTTTAATTTTCGACGCATTGTCGTTATTCGTGACGCATCAATGACCAATTGATTATATGGCAATGCAATGAAAAAAGCGTGTGGAAAACAGTGTTAATGACAGATTTGAGAAGCACATTTCTTCAATGTTGGCCGCATGGCATTCCTGTGCAGGTGACAATGGTAATTTTTCAAAACGACAAGGATATTTAAACACATGATTATTTGTTTGCTGTGCTCTATGGCCTCTGCTACAGACCTCATCGAAATGACACTTAGATATCTTAGGGTGTACATATGAAGTCTTCCCAATTGGTCTAGCGGATAGGCATCTACCTTGTAACGCAGGGCGGCCCGGGTTCGATTCCCGTCATGGCAAATGTTTTTTGTAGAAAAATAAAATGAGTCCCAACGTGTGCAACAGAACAGTTCGAAATCTCGTTACATTTGCATCGTCATGAACATGACTTATATCAGGCTAGCTAATTTTTTCTTTGTTCATTTTAAGTGTAGAAACAATATTTCGTTTGTGAACATTTTTTTCTGCCGTTTTGACAACAGGCTCATGACTAAAGAACACACGGCTGTCTGCTGATTGACGCTTGACTGTAGATTTTCGCTTTGTGTCAAAAGAACTCCCTAACGCACACTTTTTCAAAGTAGGTGAATTCATCAGATCTGTTTGAAACATTGCATTTTATCCATGCACGACGACTACTTAGATACTCGCAGCACAGTTGCCTCATATAAATTGCCCATGAGCGCGGAGCTTGTCTTTGTCACTGTAGCAACTTTGCTCCATCAGCGGGAGAAGGCGGTTCGACGCCCCTGTAAGCACATGTTTCTCTAATTCCTTTGTTTCAGGCAAGCCACTCTGACGTCAGACGCCTTTACGCATACAGCTTTGCGATGCTTAGACAGTAATAACATAATTCATGTTTACATTTCTTTAATTTTCGACGCATTGTCGTTATTCGTGACGCATCAATGACCAATTGATTATATGGCAATGCAATGAAAAAAGCGTGTGGAAAACAGTGTTAATGACAGATTTGAGAAGCACATTTCTTCAATGTTGGCCGCATGGCATTCCTGTGCAGGTGACAAAGGTAATTTTTCAAAACGACAAGGATATTTAAACACATGATTATTTGTTTGCTGTGCTCTATGGCCTCTGCTACAGACCTCATCGAAATGACACTTAGATATCTTAGGGTGTACATATCAAGTCTTCCCAAATGGTCTAGCGGAAAGGAATCTGCCTTGTCACGCAGGGCGGCCCGGGTTCGATTCCCGTCATGGCAAATGATTTTTGTAGAAAAATAAAATGAGTCCCAACGTGTGCAACAGAACAGTTCGAAATCTCGTTACATTTGCATCGTCATGAACATGACTTATATCAGGCTAGCTAATTTTTTCTTTGTTCATTTTAAGTGTAGAAACAATATTTCGTTTGTGAAAAAAAAATTCTGCCGTTTTGACAACAGGTTCATTACTAAAGAACACACGGCTGTCTGCTGATTGACGCTTGACTGTAGATTTTCGCTTTGTGTCAAAAGAACTCCCTAACGCACACTTTTTCAAAGTAGGTGAATTCATCAGATCTGTTTGAAACATTGCATTTTATCCATGCACGACGACTACTTAGATACTCGCAGCACAGTTGCCTCATATAAATTGCCCATGAGCGCGGAGCTTGTCTTTGTCACTGTAGCAACTTTGCTCCATCAGCGGGAGAAGGCGGTTCGACGCCCCTGTAAGCACATGTTTCTCTAATTCCTTTGTTTCAGGCACGCCACTGTGAGGTCAGACGCCTTTACGCATACAGCTTTGCGATGCTTAGACAGTAATAACATAATTCATGTTTACATTTCTTTAATTTTCGACGCATTGTCGTTATTCGTGACGCATCAATGACCAATTGATTATATGGCAATGCAATGAAAAAAGCGTGTGGAAAACAGTGTTAATGACAGATTTGAGAAGCACATTTCTTCAATGTTGGCCGCATGGCATTCCTGTGCAGGTGACAATGGTAATTTTTCAAAACGACAAGGATATTTAAACACATGATTATTTGTTTGATGTGCTCTATGGCCTCTGCTACAGACCTCATCGAAATGACACTTAGATATCTTAGGGTGTACATATCAATTCTTCCCAAATGGTCTAGCGGATAGGAATCTGCCTTGTAAGGCAGGGCGGCCCGGGTTCGATTCCCGTCATGGCAAAGGATTTTTGTAGAAAAATAAAATGAGTCCCAACGTGTGCAACAGAACAGTTCGAAATCTCGTTACATTTGCATCGTCATGAACATGACTTATATCAGGCTAGCTAATTTTTTCTTTGTTCATTTTAAGTGTAGAAACAATATTTCGTTTGTGAACATTTTTTTCTGCCGTTTTGACAACAGGCTCATGACTAAAGAACACACGGCTGTCTGCTGATTGACGCTTGACTGTAGATTTTCGCTTTGTGTCAAAAGAACTCCCGAACGCACACTTTTTTAAAGTAGGTGAATTCATCAGATCTGTTTGAAACATTGCATTTTATCCATGCACGACGACTACTTAGATACTCGCAGCACAGTTGCCTCATATAAATTGCCCATGAGCGCGGAGCTTGTCTTTGTCACTGTAGCAACTTTGCTCCATCAGCGGGAGAAGGCGGTTCGACGCCCTTGTAAGCACATGTTTCTCTAATTCCTTTGTTTCAGGCAAGCCACTGTGACGTCAGACGCCTTTACGCATACAGCTTTGCGATGCTTAGACAGTAATAACATAATTCATGTTTACATTTCTTTAATTTTCGACGCATTGTCGTTATTCGTGACGCATCAATGACCAATTGATTATATGGCAATGCAATGAAAAAAGCGTGTGGAAAACAGTGTTAATGACAGATTTGAGAAGCACATTTCTTCAATGTTGGCCGCAGGGCATTCCTGTGCAGGTGACAATGGTAATTTTTCAAAACGACAAGGATATTTAAACACATGATTATTTGTTTGCTGTGCTCTATGGCCTCTGCTACAGACCTCATCGAAATGACACTTAGATATCTTAGGGTGTACCTATCAAGTCTTCCCAAATGGTCTAGCGGATAGGCATCTACCTTGTAACGCAGGGAGGCCCGGGTTCGATTCCCGTCATGGCAAATGTTTTTTGTAGAAAAATAAAATGAGTCCCAACGTGTGCAACAGAACAGTTCGAAATCTCGTTACATTTGCATCGTCATGAACATGACTTATATCAGGCTAGCTCATTTTTTCTTTGTTCATTTTAAGTGTAGAAACAATATTTCGTTTGTGACCATTTTTTTCTGCCGTTTTGACAAGAGGCTCATGACTAAAGAACACACGGCTGTCTGCTGATTGACGCTTGACTGTAGATTTTCGCTTTGTGTCAAAAGAACTTCCTAACGCACACTTTTTCAAAGTAGGTGAATTCATCAGATCTGTTTGAAACATTGCATTTTATCCATGCACGACGACTGCTTAGATACTCGCAGCACAGTTGCCCCATATACATTGCCCATGAGCGCGGAGCTTGTCTTTGTCACTGTCGCATCTTTGCTCCATCAGCGGGAGAAGGCGCTTCGACGCCCCTGTAAGCACATGTTTCTCTGATTCCTTTGTTTCAGGCAAGCCACTGTGACGTCAGACGCCTTTACGCATACAGCTTTGCGATGCTTAGACAGTAATAACATAATTCATGTTTACATTTCTTTAATTTTCGACGCATTGTCGTTATTCGTGACGCATCAATGACCAATTGATTATATGGCAATGCAATGAAAAAAGCGTGTGGAAAACAGTGTTAATGACAGATTTGAGAAGCACATTTCTTCAATGTTGGCCGCATGGCATTCCTGTGCAGGTGACAATGGTAATTTTTCAAAACGACAAGGATATTTAAACACATGATTATTTGTTTGATGTGCTCTATGGCCTCTGCTACAGACCTCATCGAAATGACACTTAGATATCTTAGGGTGTACATATCAAGTTTTCCCAAATGGTCTAGCGGATAGGCATCTACCTTGTAACGCAGGGCGGCTCGGGTTCGATTCCCGTCATGGCAAGTGTTTTTTGTAGAAAAATAAAATGAGTCCCAACGTGTGCAACAGAACAGTTCGAAATCTCGTTACATTTGCATCGTCATGAACATGACTTATATCAGGCTAGCTAATTTTTTCTTTGTTCATTTTAAGTGTAGAAACAATATTTCGTTTGTGACCATTTTTTTCTGCCGTTTTGACAACAGGCTCATGACTAAAGAACACACGGCTGTCTGCTGATTGACGCTTGACTGTAGAATTTCGCTTTGTGTCAAAAGAACTTCCTAACGCACACTTTTTCAAAGTAGGTGAATTCATCAGATCTGTTTGAAACATTGCATTTTATCCATGCACGACGACTGCTTAGATATTCGCAGCACAGTTGCCCCATATACATTGCCCATGAGCGCGGAGCTTGTCTTTGTCACTGTCGCAACTTTCCTCCATCAGCGGGAGAAGTCGCTTCGACGCCCCTATAAGCACATGTTTCTCTAATTCCTTTGTTTCAGGCAAGCCACTGTGACGTCAGACGCCTTTACGCATACAGCTTTGCGATGCTTAGACAGTAATAACATAATTCATGTTTACATTTCTTTAATTTTCGACGCATTGTCGTTATTCGTGACGCATCAATGACCAATTGATTATATGGCAATGCAATGAAAAAAGCGTGTGGAAAACAGTGTTAATGACAGATTTGAGAAGCACATTTCTTCAATGTTGGCCGCATGGCATTCCTGTGCAGGTGACAATGGTAATTTTTCAAAACGACAAGGATATTTAAACACATGATTATTTGTTTGCTGTGCTCTATGGCCTCTGCTACAGACCTCATCGAAATGACACTTAGATATCTTAGGGTGTACATATCAAGTCTTCCCAAATGGTCTAGCGGATAGGAATCTGCCTTGTCACGCAGGGCGGCCCGGGTTCGATTCCCGTCATGGCAAATGATTTTTGTAGAAAAATAAAATGAGTCCCAACGTGTGCAACAGAACAGTTCGAAATCTCGTTACATTTGCATCGTCATGAACATGACTTATATCAGGCTAGCTAATTTTTTCTTTGTTCATTTTAAGTGTAGAAACAATATTTCGTTTGTGAAAAAAAAATTCTGCCGTTTTGACAACAGGTTCATTACTAAAGAACACACGGCTGTCTGCTGATTGACGCTTGACTGTAGATTTTCGCTTTGTGTCAAAAGAACTCCCTAACGCACACTTTTTCAAAGTAGGTGAATTCATCAGATCTGTTTGAAACATTGCATTTTATCCATGCACGACGACTACTTAGATACTCGCAGCACAGTTGCCTCATATAAATTGCCCATGAGCGCGGAGCTTGTCTTTGTCACTGTAGCAACTTTGCTCCATCAGCGGGAGAAGGCGGTTCGACGCCCCTGTAAGCACATGTTTCTCTAATTCCTTTGTTTCAGGCACGCCACTGTGACGTCAGACGCCTTTACGCATACAGCTTTGCGATGCTTAGACAGTAATAACATAATTCATGTTTACATTTCTTTAATTTTCGACGCATTGTCGTTATTCGTGACGCATCAATGACCAATTGATTATATGGCAATGCAATGAAAAAAGCGTGTGGAAAACAGTGTTAATGACAGATTTGAGAAGCACATTTCTTCAATGTTGGCCGCATGGCATTCCTGTGCAGGTGACAATGGTAATTTTTCAAAACGACAAGGATATTTAAACACATGATTATTTGTTTGCTGTGCTCTATGGCCTCTGCTACAGACCTCATCGAAATGACACTTAGATATCTTAGGGTGTACATATCAAGTCTTCCCAAATGGTCTAGCGGATAGGAATCTGCCTTGTCACGCAGGGCGGCCCGGGTTCGATTCCCGTCATGGCAAATGATCTTTGTAGAAAAATAAAATGAGTCCCAACGTGTGCAACAGAACAGTTCGAAATCTCGTTACATTTGCATCGTCATGAACATGACTTATATCAGGCTAGCTAATTTTTTCTTTGTTCATTTTAAGTGTAGAAACAATATTTCGTTTGTGAACATTTTTTTCTGCCGTTTTGACAACAGGCTCATGACTAAAGAACACACGGCTGTCTGCTGATTGACGCTTGACTGTAGATTTTCGCTTTGTGTCAAAAGAACTTCCTAACGCACACTTTTTCAAAGTAGGTGAATTCATCAGATCTGTTTGAAACATTGCATTTTATCCATGCACGACGACTGCTTAGATACTCGCAGCACAGTTGCCCCATATAAATTGCCCATGAGCGCGGAGCTTGTCTTTGTCACTGTAGCAACTTTGCTCCATCAGCGGGAGAAGGCGGTTCGACGCCCCTGTAAGCACATGTTTCTCTAATTCCTTTGTTTCAGGCAAGCCACTGTGACGTCAGACGCCTTTACGCATACAGCTTTGCGATGCTTAGACAGTAATAACATAATTCATGTTTACATTTCTTTAATTTTCGACGCATTGTCGTTATTCGTGACGCATCAATGACCAATTGATTATATGGCAATGCAATGAAAAAAGCGTGTGGAAAACAGTGTTAATGACAGATTTGAGAAGCACATTTCTTCAATGTTGGCTGCAGGGCATTCCTGTGCAGGTGACAATGGTAATTTTTCAAAACGACAAGGATATTTAAACACATGATTATTTGTTTGCTGTGCTCTATGGCCTCTGCTACAGACCTCATCGAAATGACACTTAGATATCTTAGGGTGTACATATCAAGTCTTCCCAAATGGTCTAGCGGATAGGCATCTGCCTTGTCACGCAGGGCGGCCCGGGTTCGATTCCCGTCATGGCAAAGGATTTTTGTAGAAAAATAAAATGAGTCCCAACGTGTGCAACAGAACAGTTCGAAATCTCGTTACATTTGCATCGTCATGAACATGACTTATATCAGGCTAGCTAATTTTTTCTTTGTTCATTTTAAGTGTAGAAACAATATTTCGTTTGTGAACATTTTTTTCTGCCGTTTTGACAACAGGCTCATTACTAAAGAACACACGGCTGTCTGCTGATTGACGCTTGACTGTAGATTTTCGCTTTGTGTCAAAAGAACTCCCTAACGCACACTTTTTCAAAGTAGGTGAATTCATCAGATCTGTTTGAAACATTGCATTTTATCCATGCACGACGACTACTTAGATACTCGCAGCACAGTTGCCTCATATAAATTGCCCATGAGCGCGGAGCTTGTCTTTGTCACTGTAGCAACTTTGCTCCATCAGCGGGAGAAGGAGGTTCGACGCCCCTGTAAGCACATGTTTCTCTAATTCCTTTGTTTCAGGCAAGCCACTGTGACGTCAGACGCCTTTACGCATACAGCTTTGCGATGCTTAGACAGTAATAACATAATTCATGTTTACATTTCTTTAATTTTCGACGCATTGTCGTTATTCGTGACGCATCAATGACCAATTGATTATATGGCAATGCAATGAAAAAAGCGTGTGGAAAACAGTGTTAATGACAGATTTGAGAAGCACATTTCTTCAATGTTGGCCGCATGGCATTCCTGTGCAGGTGACAATGGTAATTTTTCAAAACGACAAGGATATTTAAACACATGATTATTTGTTTGCTGTGCTCTATGGCCTCTGCTACAGACCTCATCGAAATGACACTTAGATATCTTAGTGTGTACATATCAAGTCTTCCCAAATGGTCTAGCGGATAGGCATCTGCCTTGTCACGCAGGGAGGCCCCGGTTCGATTCCCGTCATGGCAAAGGATTTTTGTAGAAAAATAAAATGAGTCCCAACGTGTGCAACAGAACAGTTCGAAATCTCGTTACATTTGCATCGTCATGAACATGACTTATATCAGGCTAACAAATTTTTTCTTTGTTCATTTTAAGTGTAGAAACAAAATTTCGTTTGTGAACATTTTTTTCTGCCGTTTTGACAACAGGCTCATTACTAAAGAACACACGGCTGTCTGCTGATTGACGCTTGACTGTAGATTTTCGCTTTGTGTCAAAAGAACTCCCTAACGCACACTTTTTCAAAGTAGGTGAATTCATCAGATCTGTTTGAAACATTGCATTTTATCCATGCACGACGACTACTTAGATACTCGCAGCACAGTTGCCTCATATAAATTGCCCATGAGCGCGGAGCTTGTCTTTGTCACTGTAGCAACTTTGCTCCATCAGCGGGAGAAGGAGGTTCGACGCCCCTGTAAGCACATGTTTCTCTAATTCCTTTGTTTCAGGCAAGCCACTGTGACGTCAGACGCCTTTACGCATACAGCTTTGCGATGCTTAGACAGTAATAACATAATTCATGTTTACATTTCTTTAATTTTCGACGCATTGTCGTTATTCGTGACGCATCAATGACCAATTGATTATATGGCAATGCAATGAAAAAAAGCGTGTGGAAAACAGTGTTAATGACAGATTTGAGAAGCACATTTCTTCAATGTTGGCTGCAGGGCATTCCTGTGCAGGTGACAATGGTAATTTTTCAAAACGACAAGGATATTTAAACACATGATTATTTGTTTGCTGTGCTCTATGGCCTCTGCTACAGACCTCATCGAAATGACACTTAGATATCTTAGGGTGTACATATCAAGTCTTCCCAAATGGTCTAGCGGATAGGCATCTACCTTGTAACGCAGGGCGGCCCGGGTTCGATTCTCGTCATGGCAAATGTTTTTTGTAGAAAAATAAAATGAGTCCCAACGTGTGCAACAGAACAGTTTGAAATCTCGTTACATTTGCATCGTCATGAACATGACTTATATCAGGCTAGCTAATTTTTTCTTTGTTCATTTTAAGTGTAGAAACAATATTTCGTTTGTGAACATTTTTTTCTGCCGTTTTGACAACAGGCTCATGACTAAAGAACACACGGCTGTCTGCTGATTGACGCTTGACTGTAGATTTTCGCTTTGTGTCAAAAGAACTCCCTAACGCACACTTTTTCAAAGTAGGTGAATTCATCAGATCTGTTTGAAACATTGCATTTTATCCATGCACGACGACTACTTAGATACTCGCAGCACAGTTGCCTCATATAAATTGCCCATGAGCGCGGAGCTTGTCTTTGTCACTGTAGCAACTTTGCTCCATCAGCGGGAGAAGGAGGTTCGACGCCCCTGTAAGCACATGTTTCTCTAATTCCTTTGTTTCAGGCAAGCCACTGTGACGTCAGACGCCTTTACGCATACAGCTTTGCGATGCTTAGACAGTAATAACATAATTCATGTTTACATTTCTTTAATTTTCGACGCATTGTCGTTATTCGTGACGCATCAATGACCAATTGATTATATGGCAATGCAATGAAAAAAGCGTGTGGAAAACAGTGTTAATGACAGATTTGAGAAGCACATTTCTTCAATGTTGGCCGCATGGCATTCCTGTGCAGGTGACAATGGTAATTTTTCAAAACGACAAGGATATTTAAACACATGATTATTTGTTTGCTGTGCTCTATGGCCTCTGCTACAGACCTCATCGAAATGACACTTAGATATCTTAGTGTGTACATATCAAGTCTTCCCAAATGGTCTAGCGGATAGGCATCTGCCTTGTCACGCAGGGAGGCCCCGGTTCGATTCCCGTCATGGCAAAGGATTTTTGTAGAAAAATAAAATGAGTCCCAACGTGTGCAACAGAACAGTTCGAAATCTCGTTACATTTGCATCGTCATGAACATGACTTATATCAGGCTAACAAATTTTTTCTTTGTTCATTTTAAGTGTAGAAACAAAATTTCGTTTGTGAACATTTTTTTCTGCCGTTTTGACAACAGGCTCATTACTAAAGAACACACGGCTGTCTGCTGATTGACGCTTGACTGTAGATTTTCGCTTTGTGTCAAAAGAACTCCCTAACGCACACTTTTTCAAAGTAGGTGAATTCATCAGATCTGTTTGAAACATTGCATTTTATCCATGCACGACGACTACTTAGATACTCGCAGCACAGTTGCCTCATATAAATTGCCCATGAGCGCGGAGCTTGTCTTTGTCACTGTAGCAACTTTGCTCCATCAGCGGGAGAAGGAGGTTCGACGCCCCTGTAAGCACATGTTTCTCTAATTCCTTTGTTTCAGGCAAGCCACTGTGACGTCAGACGCCTTTACGCATACAGCTTTGCGATGCTTAGACAGTAATAACATAATTCATGTTTACATTTCTTTAATTTTCGACGCATTGTCGTTATTCGTGACGCATCAATGACCAATTGATTATATGGCAATGCAATGAAAAAAAGCGTGTGGAAAACAGTGTTAATGACAGATTTGAGAAGCACATTTCTTCAATGTTGGCTGCAGGGCATTCCTGTGCAGGTGACAATGGTAATTTTTCAAAACGACAAGGATATTTAAACACATGATTATTTGTTTGCTGTGCTCTATGGCCTCTGCTACAGACCTCATCGAAATGACACTTAGATATCTTAGGGTGTACATATCAAGTCTTCCCAAATGGTCTAGCGGATAGGCATCTACCTTGTAACGCAGGGCGGCCCGGGTTCGATTCTCGTCATGGCAAATGTTTTTTGTAGAAAAATAAAATGAGTCCCAACGTGTGCAACAGAACAGTTTGAAATCTCGTTACATTTGCATCGTCATGAACATGACTTATATCAGGCTAGCTAATTTTTTCTTTGTTCATTTTAAGTGTAGAAACAATATTTCGTTTGTGAACATTTTTTTCTGCCGTTTTGACAACAGGCTCATGACTAAAGAACACACGGCTGTCTGCTGATTGACGCTTGACTGTAGATTTTCGCTTTGTGTCAAAAGAACTCCCTAACGCACACTTTTTCAAAGTAGGTGAATTCATCAGATCTGTTTGAAACATTGCATTTTATCCATGCACGACGACTACTTAGATACTCGCAGCACAGTTGCCTCATATAAATTGCCCGTGAGCGCGGAGCTTGTCTTTGTCACTGTAGCAACTTTGCTCCATCAGCGGGAGAAGGCGGTTCGACGCCCCTGTAAGCACATGTTTCTCTAATTCCTTTGTTTCAGGCAAGCCACTGTGACGTCAGACGCCTTTACGCATACAGCTTTGCGATGCTTAGACAGTAATAACATAATTCATGTTTACATTTCTTTAATTTTCGACGCATTGTCGTTATTCGTGACGCATCAATGACCAATTGATTATATGGCAATGCAATGAAAAAAGCGTGTGGAAAACAGTGTTAATGACAGATTTGAGAAGCACATTTCTTCAATGTTGGCCGCATGGCATTCCTGTGCAGGTGACAATGGTAATTTTTCAAAACCACAAGGATATTTAAACACATGATTATTTGTTTGCTGTGCTCTATGGCCTCTGCTACAGACGTCATCGAAATGACACTTAGGTATCTTAGGGTGTACATATCAAGTCTTTCCAAATGGTCTAGCGGATAGGCATCTGCCTTGTCACGCAGGGCGGCCCGGGTTCGATTCCCGTCATGGCAAAGGATTTTTGTAGAAAAATAAAATGAGTCCCAACGTGTGCAACAGAACAGTTCGAAATCTCGTTACATTTGCATCGTCATGAACATGACTTATATCAGGCTAGCTAATTTTTTCTTTGTTCATTTTAAGTGTAGAAACAATATTTCGTTTGTGAACATTTTTTTCTGCCGTTTTGACAACAGGCTCATTACTAAAGAACACACGGCTGTCTGCTGATTGACGCTTGACTGTAGACTTTCGCTTTGTGTCAAAAGAACTTCCTAACGCACACTTTTTCAAAGTAGGTGAATTCATCAGATCTGTTTGAAACATTGCATTTTATCCATGCACGACGACTGCTTAGATACTCGCAGCACAGTTGCCCCATATAAATTGCCCATGAGCGCGGAGCTTGTCTTTGTCACTGTAGCAACTTTGCTCCATCAGCGGGAGAAGGCGGTTCGACGCCCCTGTAAGCACATGTTTCTCTAATTCCTTTGTTTCAGACAAGCCACTGTGACGTCAGACGCCTTTACGCATACAGCTTTGCGATGCTTAGACAGTAATAACATAATTCATGTTTACATTTCTTTAATTTTCGACGCATTGTCGTTATTCGTGACGCATCAATGACCAATTGATTATATGGCAATGCAATGAAAAAAGCGTGTGGAAAACAGTGTTAATGACAGATTTGAGAAGCACATTTCTTCAATGTTGGCCGCAGGGCATTCCTGTGCAGGTGACAATGGTAATTTTTCAAAACGACAAGGATATTTAAACACTTGATTATTTGTTTGCTGTGCTCTATGGCCTCTGCTACAGACCTCATCGAAATGACACTTAGATATCTTAGGGTGTACATATCAAGTCTTCCCAAATGGTCTAGCGGATAGGAATCTGCCTTGTCACGCAGGGCGGCCCGGGTTCGATTCCCGTCATGGCAAAGGATTTTTGTAGAAAAATAAAATGAGTCCCAACGTGTGCAACAGAACAGTTCGAAATCTCGTTACATTTGCATCGTCATGAACATGACTTATATCAGGCTAGCTAATTTTTTCTTTGTTCATTTTAAGTGTAGAAACAATATTTCGTTTGTGAACATTTTTTTCTGCCGTTTTGACAACAGGCTCATGACTAAAGAACACACGGCTATCTGCTGATTGACGCTTGACTGTAGATTTTCGCTTTGTGTCAAAAGAACTCCCTAACGCACACTTTTTCAAAGTAGGTGAATTCATCAGATCTGTTTGAAACATTGCATTTTATCCATGCACGACGACTACTTAGATACTCGCAGCACAGTTGCCTCATATAAATTGCCCATGAGCGCGGAGCTTGTCTTTGTCACTGTAGCAACTTTGCTCCATCAGCGGGAGAAGGTGGTTCGACGCCCCTGTAAGCACATGTTTCTCTAATTCCTTTGTTTCAGGCAAGCCACTGTGACGTCAGACGCCTTTACGCATACAGCTTTGCGATGCTTAGACAGTAATAACATAATTCATGTTTACATTTCTTTAATTTTCGACGCATTGTCGTTATTCGTGACGCATCAATGACCAATTGATTATATGGCAATGCAATGAAAAAAGCGTGTGGAAAACAGTGTTAATGACAGATTTGAGAAGCACATTTCTTCAATGTTGGCTGCAGGGCATTCCTGTGCAGGTGACAATGGTAATTTTTCAAAACGACAAGGATATTTAAACACATGATTATTTGTTTGCTGTGCTCTATGGCCTCTGCTACAGACCTCATCGAAATGACACTTAGATATCTTAGGGTGTACATATCAAGTCTTCCCAAATGGTCTAGCGGATAGGCATCTGCCTTGTCACGCAGGGCGGCCCGGGTTCGATTCCCGTCATGGCAAAGGATTTTTGTAGAAAAATAAAATGAGTCCCAACGTGTGCAACAGAACAGTTCGAAATCTCGTTACATTTGCATCGTCATGAACATGACTTATATCAGGCTAGCTAATTTTTTCTTTGTTCATTTTAAGTGTAGAAACAATATTTCGTTTGTGAACATTTTTTTCTGCCGTTTTGACAACAGGCTCATTACTAAAGAACACACGGCTGTCTGCTGATTGACGCTTGACTGTAGACTTTCGCTTTGTGTCAAAAGAACTTCCTAACGCACACTTTTTCAAAGTAGGTGAATTCATCAGATCTGTTTGAAACATTGCATTTTATCCATGCACGACGACTACTTAGATACTCGCAGCACAGTTGCCTCATATAAATTGCCCATGAGCGCGGAGCTTGTCTTTGTCACTGTAGCAACTTTGCTCCATCAGCGGGAGAAGGCGGTTCGACGCCCCTGTAAGCACATGTTTCTCTAATTCCTTTGTTTCAGGCAAGCCACTGTGACGTCAGACGCCTTTACGCATACAGCTTTGCGATGCTTAGACAGTAATAACATAATTCATGTTTACATTTCTTTAATTTTCGACGCATTGTCGTTATTCGTGACGCATCAATGACCAATTGATTATATGGCAATGCAATGAAAAAAGCGTGTGGAAAACAGTGTTAATGACAGATTTGAGAAGCACATTTCTTCAATGTTGGCCGCATGGCATTCCTGTGCAGGTGACAATGGTAATTTTTCAAAACGACAAGGATATTTAAACACATGATTATTTGTTTGCTGTGCTCTATGGCCTCTGCTACAGACCTCATCGAAATGACACTTAGATATCTTAGGGTGTACATATCAAGTCTTCCCAAATGGTCTAGCGGATAGGAATCTGCCTTGTAACGTAGGGCGGCCCGTGTTCGATTCCCGTCATGGCCAAGGATTTTTGTAGAAAAATAAAATGAGTCCCAACGTGTGCAACAGAACAGTTCGAAATCTCGTTACATTTGCATCGTCATGAACATGACTTATATCAGGCTAGCTAATTTTGTCTTTGTTCATTTTAAGTGTAGAAACAATATTTCGTTTGTGAACATTTTTTTCTGCCGTTTTGACAACAGGCTCATGACTAAAGAACACACGGCTGTCTGCTGATTGACGCTTGACTGTAGATTTTCGCTTTGTGTCAAAAGAACTTCCTAACGCACACTTTTTCAAAGTAGGTGAATTCATCAGATCTGTTTGAAACATTGCATTTTATCCATGCACGACGACTACTTAGATACTCGCAGCACAGTTGCCTCATATAAATTGCCCATGAGCGCGGAGCTTGTCTTTGTCACTGTAGCAACTTTGCTCCATCAGCGGGAGAAGGCGGTTCGACGCCCCTGTAAGCACATGTTTCTCTAATTCCTTTGTTTCAGGCAAGCCACTGTGACGTCAGACGCCTTTACGCATACAGCTTTGCGATGCTTAGACAGTAATAACATAATTCATGTTTACATTTCTTTAATTTTCGACGCATTGTCGTTATTCGTGACGCATCAATGACCAATTGATTATATGGCAATGCAATGAAAAAAGTGTGTGGAAAACAGTGTTAATGACAGATTTGAGAAGCACATTTCTTCAATGTTGGCCGCATGGCATTCCTGTGCAGGTGACAATGGTAATTTTTCAAAACGACAAGGATATTTAAACACATGATTATTTGTTTGCTGTGCTCTATGGCCTCTGCTACAGACCTCATCGAAATGACACTTAGATATCTTAGGGTGTACATATCAAGTCTTCCCAAATGGTCTAGCGGATAGGAATCTGCCTTGTAACGTAGGGCGGCCCGTGTTCGATTCCCGTCATGGCCAAGGATTTTTGTAGAAAAATAAAATGAGTCCCAACGTGTGCAACAGAACAGTTCGAAATCTCGTTACATTTGCATCGTCATGAACATGACTTATATCAGGCTAGCTAATTTTGTCTTTGTTCATTTTAAGTGTAGAAACAATATTTCGTTTGTGAACATTTTTTTCTTCCGTTTTGACAACAGGCTCATGACTAAAGAACACACGGCTGTCTGCTGATTGACGCTTGACTGTAGATTTTCGCTTTGTGTCAAAAGAACTTCCTAACGCACACTTTTTCAAAGTAGGTGAATTCATCAGATCTGTTTGAAACATTGCATTTTATCCATGCACGACGACTACTTAGATACTCGCAGCACAGTTGCCTCATATAAATTGCCCATGAGCGCGGAGCTTGTCTTTGTCACTGTAGCAACTTTGCTCCATCAGCGGGAGAAGGCGGTTCGACGCCCCTGTAAGCACATGTTTCTCTAATTCCTTTGTTTCAGGCAAGCCACTGTGACGTCAGACGCCTTTACGCATACAGCTTTGCGATGCTTAGACAGTAATAACATAATTCATGTTTACATTTCTTTAATTTTCGACGCATTGTCGTTATTCGTGACGCATCAATGACCAATTGATTATATGGCAATGCAATGAAAAAAGCGTGTGGAAAACAGTGTTAATGACAGATTTGAGAAGCACATTTCTTCAATGTTGGCCGCATGGCATTCCTGTGCAGGTGACAATGGTAATTTTTCAAAACGACAAGGATATTTAAACACATGATTATTTGTTTGCTGTGCTCTATGGCCTCTGCTAAGGACCTCATCGAAATGACACTTAGATATCTTAGGGTGTACATATCAAGTCTTCCCAAATGGTCTAGCGGATAGGAATCTGCCTTGTAACGTAGGGCGGCCCGTGTTCGATTCCCGTCATGGCCAAGGATTTTTGTAGAAAAATAAAATGAGTCCCAACGTGTGCAACAGAACAGTTCGAAATCTCGTTACATTTGCATCGTCATGAACATGACTTATATCAGGCTAGCTAATTTTGTCTTTGTTCATTTTAAGTGTAGAAACAATATTTCGTTTGTGAACATTTTTTTCTTCCGTTTTGACAACAGGCTCATGACTAAAGAACACACGGCTGTCTGCTGATTGACGCTTGACTGTAGATTTTCGCTTTGTGTCAAAAGAACTTCCTAACGCACACTTTTTCAAAGTAGGTGAATTCATCAGATCTGTTTGAAACATTGCATTTTATCCATGCACAACGACTACTTAGATACTCGCAGCACAGTTGCCTCATATAAATTGCCCATGAGCGCGGAGCTTGTCTTTGTCACTGTAGCAACTTTGCTCCATCAGCGGGAGAAGGAGGTTCGACGCCCCTGTAAGCACATGTTTCTCTAATTCCTTTGTTTCAGGCAAGCCACTGTGACGTCAGACGCCTTTACGCATACAGCTTTGCGATGCTTAGACAGTAATAACATAATTCATGTTTACATTTCTTTAATTTTCGACGCATTGTCGTTATTCGTGACGCATCAATGACCAATTGATTATATGGCAATGCAATGAAAAAAGCGTGTGGAAAACAGTGTTAATGACAGATTTGAGAAGCACATTTCTTCAATGTTGGCCGCATGGCATTCCTGTGCAGGTGACAATGGTAATTTTTCAAAACGACAAGGATATTTAAACACATGATTATTTGTTTGCTGTGCTCTATGGCCTCTGCTACAGACCTCATCGAAATGACACTTAGATATCTTAGGGTGTACATATCAAGTCTTCCCAAATGGTCTAGCGGATAGGAATCTGCCTTGTAACGTAGGGCGGCCCGTGTTCGATTCCCGTCATGGCAAAGGATTTTTGTAGAAAAATAAAATGAGTCCCAACGTGTGCAACAGAACAGTTCGAAATCTCGTTACATTTGCATCGTCATGAACATGACTTATATCAGGCTAGCTAATTTTGTCTTTGTTCATTTTAAGTGTAGAAACAATATTTCGTTTGTGAACATTTTTTTCTGCCGTTTTGACAACAGGCTCATGACTAAAGAACACACGGCTGTCTGCTGATTGACGCTTGACTGTAGATTTTCGCTTTGTGTCAAAAGAACTTCCTAACGCACACTTTTTCAAAGTAGGTGAATTCATCAGATCTGTTTGAAACATTGCATTTTATCCATGCACAACGACTACTTAGATACTCGCAGCACAGTTGCCTCATATAAATTGCCCATGAGCGCGGAGCTTGTCTTTGTCACTGTAGCAACTTTGCTCCATCAGCGGGAGAAGGAGGTTCGACGCCCCTGTAAGCACATGTTTCTCTAATTCCTTTGTTTCAGGCAAGCCACTGTGACGTCAGACGCCTTTACGCATACAGCTTTGCGATGCTTAGACAGTAATAACATAATTCATGTTTACATTTCTTTAATTTTCGACGCATTGTCGTTATTCGTGACGCATCAATGACCAATTGATTATATGCCAATGCAATGAAAAAAGCGTGTGGAAAACAGTGTTAATGACAGATTTGAGAAGCACATTTCTTCAATGTTGGCCGCATGGCATTCCTGTGCAGGTGACAATGGTAATTTTTCAAAACGACAAGGATATTTAAACACATGATTATTTGTTTGCTGTGCTCTATGGCCTCTGCTACAGACCTCATCGAAATGACACTTAGATATCTTAGGGTGTACATATCAAGTCTTCCCAAATGGTCTAGCGGATAGGAATCTGCCTTGTCACGCAGGGCGGCCCGGGTTCGATTCCCGTCATGGCAAAGGATTTTTGTAGAAAAATAAAATGAGTCCCAACGTGTGCAACAGAACAGTTCGAAATCTCGTTACATTTGCATCGTCATGAACATGACTTATATCAGGCTAGCTAATTTTTTCTTTGTTCATTTTAAGTGTAGAAACAATATTTCGTTTGTGAACATTTTTTTCTGCCGTTTTGACAACAGGCTCATGACTAAAGAACACACGGCTGTCTGCTGATTGACGCTTGACTGTAGATTTTCGCTTTGTGTCAAAAGAACTTCCTAACGCACACTTTTTCAAAGTAGGTGAATTCATCAGATCTGTTTGAAACATTGCATTTCATCCATGCACGACGACTGCTTAGATACTCGCAGCACAGTTGCCCCATATAAATTGCCCATGAGCGAGGAGCTTGTCTTTGTCACTGTAGCAACTTTGCTCCATCAGCGGGAGAAGGCGGTTCGACGCCCCTGTAAGCACATGTTTCTCTAATTTCTTTGTTTCAGGCAAGCCACTGTGACGTCAGACGCCTTTACGCATACAGCTTTGCGATGCTTAGACAGTAATAACATAATTCATGTTTACATTTCTTTAATTTTCGACGCATTGTCGTTATTCGTGACGCATCAATGACCAATTGATTATATGGCAATGCAATGAAAAAAGCGTGTGGAAAACAGTGTTAATGACAGATTTGAGAAGCACATTTCTTCAATGTTGGCCGCATGGCATTCCTGTGCAGGTGACAATGGTAATTTTTCAAAACGACAAGGATATTTCAACACATGATTATTTGTTTGCTGTGCTCTATGGCCTCTGCTACAGACCTCATCGAAATGACACTTAGATATCTTAGGGTGTACATATCAAGTCTTCCCAAATGGTCTAGCGGATAGGCATCTACCTTGTAACGCAGGGCGGCCCGGGTTCGATTCCCGTCATGGCAAATGTTTTTTGTAGAAAAATAAAATGAGTCCCAACGTGTGCAACAGAACAGTTCGAAATCTCGTTACATTTGCATCGTCATGAACATGACTTATATCAGGCTAGCTAATTTTTTCTTTGTTCATTTTAAGTGTAGAAACAATATTTCGTTTGTGAACATTTTTTTCTGCCGTTTTGACAACAGGCTCATGACTAAAGAACACACGGCTGTCTGCTGATTGACGCTTGACTGTAGATTTTCGCTTTGTGTCAAAAGAACTCCCTAACGCACACTTTTTCAATGTAGGTGAATTCATCAGATCTGTTTGAAACATTGCATTTTATCCATGCACGACGACTACTTAGATACTCGCAGCACAGTTGCCTCATATAAATTGCCCATGAGCGCGGAGCTTGTCTTTGTCACTGTAGCAACTTTGCTCCATCAGCGGGAGAAGGCGGTTCGACGCCCCTGTAAGCACATGTTTCTCTAATTCCTTTGTTTCAGGCAAGCCACTGTGACGTCAGACGCCTTTACGCATACAGCTTTGCGATGCTTAGACAGTAATAACATAATTCATGTTTACATTTCTTTAATTTTCGACGCATTGTCGTTATTCGTGACGCATCAATGACCAATTGATTATATGGCAATGCAATGAAAAAAGCGTGTGGAAAACAGTGTTAATGACAGATTTGAGAAGCACATTTCTTCAATGTTGGCCGCATGGCATTCCTGTGCAGGTGACAATGGTAATTTTTCAAAACGACAAGGATATTTAAACACATGATTATTTGTTTGCTGTGCTCTATGGCCTCTGCTACAGACCTCATCGAAATGACACTTAGATATCTTAGGGTGTACATATCAAGTCTTCCCAAATGGTCTAGCGGATAGGCATCTACATTGTAACGCAGGGTGTCCCGGGTTCGATTCCCGTCATGGCAAATGTTTTTTGTAGAAAAATAAAATGAGTCCCAACGTGTGCAACAGAACAGTTCGAAATCTCGTTACATTTGCATCGTCATGAACATGACTTATATCAGGCTAGCTAATTTTTTCTTTGTTCATTTTAAGTGTAGAAACAATATTTCGTTTGTGAACATTTTTTTCTGCCGTTTTGACAACAGGCTCATGACTAAAGAACACACGGCTGTCTGCTGATTGACGCTTGACTGTAGATTTTCGCTTTGTGTCAACAGAACTTCCTAACGCACACTTTTTCAAAGTAGGTGAATTCATCAGATCTGTTTGAAACATTGCATTTTATCCATGCACGACGACTACTTAGATACTCGCAGCACAGTTGCCTCATATAAATTGCCCATGAGCGCGGAGCTTGTCTTTGTCACTGTAGCAACTTTGCTCCATCAGCGGGAGAAGGCGGTTCGACGCCCCTGTAAGCACATGTTTCTCTAATTCCTTTGTTTCAGGCAAGCCACTGTGACGTCAGACGCCTTTACGCATACAGCTTTGCGATGCTTAGACAGTAATAACATAATTCATGTTTACATTTCTTTAATTTTCGACGCATTGTCGTTATTCGTGACGCATCAATGACCAATTGATTATATGGCAATGCAATGAAAAAAGCGTGTGGAAAACAGTGTTAATGACAGATTTGAGAATCACATTTCTTCAATGTTGGCCGCATGGTATTCCTGTGCAGGTGACAATGGTAATTTTTCAAAACGACAAGGATATTTAAACACATGATTATTTGTTTGCTGTGCTCTATGGCCTCTGCTACAGACCTCATCGAAATGACACTTAGATATCTTAGGGTGTACATATCAAGTCTTCCCAAATGGTCTAGCGGATAGGAATCTGCCTTGTAACGCAGGGCGGCCCGTGTTCGATTCCCGTCATGGCAAAGGATTTTTGTAGAAAAATAAAATGAGTCCCAACGTGTGCAACAGAACAGTTCGAAATCTCGTTACATTTGCATCGTCATGAACATGACTTATATCAGGCTAGCTAATTTTTTCTTTGTTCATTTTAAGTGTAGAAACAATATTTCGTTTGTGAACATTTTTTTCTGCCGTTTTGACAACAGGCTCATGACTAAAGAACACACGGCTGTCTGCTGATTGACGCTTGACTGTAGATTTTCGCTTTGTGTCAAAAGAACTCCCTAACGCACACTTTTTCAATGTAGGTGAATTCATCAGATCTGTTTGAAACATTGCATTTTATCCATGCACGACGACTACTTAGATACTCGCAGCACAGTTGCCTCATATAAATTGCCCATGAGCGCGGAGCTTGTCTTTGTCACTGTAGCAACTTTGCTCCATCAGCGGGAGAAGGCGGTTCGACGCCCCTGTAAGCACATGTTTCTCTAATTCCTTTGTTTCAGGCAAGCCACTGTGACGTCAGACGCCTTTACGCATACAGCTTTGCGATGCTTAGACAGTAATAACATAATTCATGTTTACATTTCTTTAATTTTCGACGCATTGTCGTTATTCGTGACGCATCAATGACCAATTGATTATATGGCAATGCAATGAAAAAAGCGTGTGGAAAACAGTGTTAATGACAGATTTGAGAAGCACATTTCTTCAATGTTGGCCGCATGGCATTCCTGTGCAGGTGACAATGGTAATTTTTCAAAACGACAAGGATATTTAAACACATGATTATTTGTTTGCTGTGCTCTATGGCCTCTGCTACAGACCTCATCGAAATGACACTTAGATATCTTAGGGTGTACATATCAAGTCTTCCCAAATGGTCTAGCGGATAGGAATCTGCCTTGTAACGTAGGGCGGCCCGTGTTCGATTCCCGTCATGGCCAAGGATTTTTGTAGAAAAATAAAATGAGTCCCAACGTGTGCAACAGAACAGTTCGAAATCTCGTTACATTTGCATCGTCATGAACATGACTTATATCAGGCTAGCTAATTTTTTCTTTGTTCATTTTAAGTGTAGAAACAATATTTCGTTTGTGAACATTTTTTTCTGCCGTTTTGACAACAGGCTCATGACTAAAGAACACACGGCTGTCTGCTGATTGACGCTTGACTGTAGATTTTCGCTTTGTGTCAAAAGAACTTCCTAACGCACACTTTTTCAAAGTAGGTGAATTCATCAGATCTGTTTGAAACATTGCATTTTATCCATGCACGACGACTACTTAGATACTCGCAGCACAGTTGCCTCATATAAATTGCCCATGAGCGCGGAGCTTGTCTTTGTCACTGTAGCAACTTTGCTCCATCAGCGGGAGAAGGCGGTTCGACGCCCCTGTAAGCACATGTTTCTCTAATTCCTTTGTTTCAGGCAAGCCACTGTGACGTCAGACGCCTTTACGCATACAGCTTTGCGATGCTTAGACAGTAATAACATAATTCATGTTTACATTTCTTTAATTTTCGACGCATTGTCGTTATTCGTGACGCATCAATGACCAATTGATTATATGGCAATGCAATGAAAAAAGCGTGTGGAAAACAGTGTTAATGACAGATTTGAGAAGCACATTTCTTCAATGTTGGCCGCATGGCATTCCTGTGCAGGTGACAATGGTAATTTTTCAAAACGACAAGGATATTTAAACACATGATTATTTGTTTGCTGTGCTCTATGGCCTCTGCTACAGACCTCATCGAAATGACACTTAGATATCTTAGGGTGTACATATCAAGTCTTCCCAAATGGTCTAGCGGATAGGAATCTGCCTTGTAACGTAGGGCGGCCCGTGTTCGATTCCCGTCATGGCCAAGGATTTTTGTAGAAAAATAAAATGAGTCCCAACGTGTGCAACAGAACAGTTCGAAATCTCGTTACATTTGCATCGTCATGAACATGACTTATATCAGGCTAGCTAATTTTGTCTTTGTTCATTTTAAGTGTAGAAACAATATTTCGTTTGTGAACATTTTTTTCTTCCGTTTTGACAACAGGCTCATGACTAAAGAACACACGGCTGTCTGCTGATTGACGCTTGACTGTAGATTTTCGCTTTGTGTCAAAAGAACTCCCTAACGCACACTTTTTCAAAGTAGGTGAATTCATCAGATCTGTTTGAAACATTGCATTTTATCCATGCACGACGACTACTTAGATACTCGCAGCACAGTTGCCTCATATAAATTGCCCATGAGCGCGGAGCTTGTCTTTGTCACTGTAGCAACTTTGCTCCATCAGCGGGAGAAGGCGGTTCGACGCCCCTGTAAGCACATGTTTCTCTAATTCCTTTGTTTCAGGCAAGCCACTGTGACGTCAGACGCCTTTACGCATACAGCTTTGCGATGCTTAGACAGTAATAACATAATTCATGTTTACATTTCTTTAATTTTCGACGCATTGTCGTTATTCGTGACGCATCAATGACCAATTGATTATATGGCAATGCAATGAAAAAAGCGTGTGGAAAACAGTGTTAATGACAGATTTGAGAAGCACATTTCTTCAATGTTGGCCGCATGGCATTCCTGTGCAGGTGACAATGGTAATTTTTCAAAACGACAAGGATATTTAAACACATGATTATTTGTTTGCTGTGCTCTATGGCCTCTGCTACAGACCTCATCGAAATGACACTTAGATATCTTAGGGTGTACATATCAAGTCTTCCCAAATGGTCTAGCGGATAGGAATCTGCCTTGTAACGTAGGGCGGCCCGTGTTCGATTCCCGTCATGGCCAAGGATTTTTGTAGAAAAATAAAATGAGTCCCAACGTGTGCAACAGAACAGTTCGAAATCTCGTTACATTTGCATCGTCATGAACATGACTTATATCAGGCTAGCTAATTTTGTCTTTGTTCATTTTAAGTGTAGAAACAATATTTCGTTTGTGAACATTTTTTTCTTCCGTTTTGACAACAGGCTCATGACTAAAGAACACACGGCTGTCTGCTGATTGACGCTTGACTGTAGATTTTCGCTTTGTGTCAAAAGAACTCCCTAACGCACACTTTTTCAAAGTAGGTGAATTCATCAGATCTGTTTGAAACATTGCATTTTATCCATGCACGACGACTACTTAGATACTCGCAGCACAGTTGCCTCATATAAATTGCCCATGAGCGCGGAGCTTGTCTTTGTCACTGTAGCAACTTTGCTCCATCAGCGGGAGAAGGCGGTTCGACGCCCCTGTAAGCACATGTTTCTCTAATTCCTTTGTTTCAGGCAAGCCACTGTGACGTCAGACGCCTTTACGCATACAGCTTTGCGATGCTTAGACAGTAATAACATAATTCATGTTTACATTTCTTTAATTTTCGACGCATTGTCGTTATTCGTGACGCCTCAATGACCAATTGATTATATGGCAATGCAATGAAAAAAGCGTGTGGAAAACAGTGTTAATGACAGATTTGAGAAGCACATTTCTTCAATGTTGGCCGCATGGCATTCCTGTGCAGGTGACAATGGTAATTTTTCAAAACGACAAGGATATTTAAACACATGATTATTTGTTTGCTGTGCTCTATGGCCTCTGCTACAGACCTCATCGAAATGACACTTAGATATCTTAGGGTGTACATATCAAGTCTTCCCAAATGGTCTAGCGGATAGGAATCTGCCTTGTCACGCAGGGCGGCCCGGGTTCGATTCCCGTCATGGCAAATGATTTTTGTAGAAAAATAAAATGAGTCCCAACGTGTGCAACAGAACAGTTCGATATCTCGTTACATTTGCATCGTCATGAACATGACTTATATCAGGCTAGCTAATTTTGTCTTTGTTCATTTTAAGTGTAGAAACAATATTTCGTTTGTGAACATTTTTTTCTGCCGTTTTGACAACAGGCTCATGACTAAAGAACACACGGCTGTCTGCTGATTGACGCTTGACTGTAGATTTTCGCTTTGTGTCAAAAGAACTTCCTAACGCACACTTTTTCAAAGTAGGTGAATTCATCAGATCTGTTTGAAACATTGCATTTTATCCATGCACGACGACTACTTAGATACTCGCAGCACAGTTGCCTCATATAAATTGCCCATGAGCGCGGAGCTTGTCTTTGTCACTGTAGCAACTTTGCTCCATCAGCGGGAGAAGGCGGTTCAACGCCCCTGTAAGCACATGTTTCTCTAATTCCTTTGTTTCAGGCAAGCCACTGTGACGTCAGACGCCTTTACGCATACAGCTTTGCGATGCTTAGACAGTAATAACATAATTCATGTTTACATTTCTTTAATTTTCGACGCATTGTCGTTATTCGTGACGCATCAATGACCAATTGATTATATGGCAATGCAATGAAAAAAGCGTGTGGAAAACACTGTTAATGACAGATTTGAGAAGCACATTTCTTCAATGTTGGCCGCATGGCATTCCTGTGCAGGTGACAATGGTAATTTTTCAAAACGACAAGGATATTTAAACACATGATTATTTGTTTGCTGTGCTCTATGGCCTCTGCTACAGACCTCATCGAAATGACACTTAGATATCTTAGGGTGTACATATCAAGTCTTCCCAAATGGTCTAGCGGATAGGAATCTGCCTTGTCACGCAGGGCGGCCCGGGTTCGATTCCCGTCATGGCAAATGATTTTTGTAGAAAAATAAAATGAGTCCCAACGTGTGCAACAGAACAGTTCGAAATCTCGTTACATTTGCATCGTCATGAACATGACTTATATCAGGCTAGCTCATTTTTTCTTTGTTCATTTTAAGTGTAGAAACAATATTTCGTTTGTGAACATTTTTTTCTGCCGTTTTGACAACAGGCTCATTACTAAAGAACACACGGCTGTCTGCTGATTGACGCTTGACTGTAGATTTTCGCTTTGTGTCAAAAGAACTCCCTAACGCACACTTTTTCAAAGTAGGTGAATTCATCAGATCTGTTTGAAACATTGCATTTTATCCATGCACGACGACTACTTAGATACTCGCAGCACAGTTGCCTCATATAAATTGCCCATGAGCGCGGAGCTTGTCTTTGTCACTGTAGCAACTTTGCTCCATCAGCGGGAGAAGGCGGTTCGACGCCCCTGTAAGCACATGTTTCTCTAATTCCTTTGTTTCAGGCAAGCCACTGTGACGTCAGACGCCTTTACGCATACAGCTTTGCGATGCTTAGACAATAATAACATAATTCATGTTTACATTTCTTTAATTTTCGACGCATTGTCGTTATTCGTGACGCATCAATGACCAATTGATTATATGGCAATGCAATGAAAAAAGCGTGTGGAAAACAGTGTTAATGACAGATTTGAGAAGCACATTTCTTCAATGTTGGCCGCATGGCATTCCTGTGCAGGTGACAATGGTAATTTTTCAAAACGACAAGGATATTTAAACACATGATTATTTGTTTGCTGTGCTCTATGGCCTCTGCTACAGACCTCATCGAAATGACACTTAGATATCTTAGGGTGTACATATCAAGTCTTCCCAAATGGTCTAGCGGATAGGAATCTGCCTTGTAACGTAGGGCGGCCCGTGTTCGATTCCCGTCATGGCCAAGGATTTTTGTAGAAAAATAAAATGAGTCCCAACGTGTGCAACAGAACAGTTCGAAATCTCGTTACATTTGCATCGTCATGAACATGACTTATATCAGGCTAGCTAATTTTGTCTTTGTTCATTTTAAGTGTAGAAACAATATTTCGTTTGTGAACATTTTTTTCTTCCGTTTTGACAACAGGCTCATGACTAAAGAACACACGGCTGTCTGCTGATTGACGCTTGACTGTAGATTTTCGCTTTGTGTCAAAAGAACTCCCTAACGCACACTTTTTCAAAGTAGGTGAATTCATCAGATCTGTTTGAAACATTGCATTTTATCCATGCACGACGACTACTTAGATACTCGCAGCACAGTTGCCTCATATAAATTGCCCATGAGCGCGGAGCTTGTCTTTGTCACTGTAGCAACTTTGCTCCATCAGCGGGAGAAGGCGGTTCGACGCCCCTGTAAGCACATGTTTCTCTAATTCCTTTGTTTCAGGCAAGCCACTGTGACGTCAGACGCCTTTACGCATACAGCTTTGCGATGCTTAGACAGTAATAACATAATTCATGTTTACATTTCTTTAATTTTCGACGCATTGTCGTTATTCGTGACGCATCAATGACCAATTGATTATATGGCAATGCAATGAAAAAAGCGTGTGGAAAACAGTGTTAATGACAGATTTGAGAAGCACATTTCTTCAATGTTGGCCGCATGGCATTCCTGTGCAGGTGACAATGGTAATTTTTCAAAACGACAAGGATATTTAAACACATGATTATTTGTTTGCTGTGCTCTATGGCCTCTGCTACAGACCTCATCGAAATGACACTTAGATATCTTAGGGTGTACATATCAAGTCTTCCCAAATGGTCTAGCGGATAGGAATCTGCCTTGTAACGTAGGGCGGCCCGTGTTCGATTCCCGTCATGGCCAAGGATTTTTGTAGAAAAATAAAATGAGTCCCAACGTGTGCAACAGAACAGTTCGAAATCTCGTTACATTTGCATCGTCATGAACATGACTTATATCAGGCTAGCTAATTTTGTCTTTGTTCATTTTAAGTGTAGAAACAATATTTCGTTTGTGAACATTTTTTTCTTCCGTTTTGACAACAGGCTCATGACTAAAGAACACACGGCTGTCTGCTGATTGACGCTTGACTGTAGATTTTCGCTTTGTGTCAAAAGAACTCCCTAACGCACACTTTTTCAAAGTAGGTGAATTCATCAGATCTGTTTGAAACATTGCATTTTATCCATGCACGACGACTACTTAGATACTCGCAGCACAGTTGCCTCATATAAATTGCCCATGAGCGCGGAGCTTGTCTTTGTCACTGTAGCAACTTTGCTCCATCAGCGGGAGAAGGCGGTTCGACGCCCCTGTAAGCACATGTTTCTCTAATTCCTTTGTTTCAGGCAAGCCACTGTGACGTCAGACGCCTTTACGCATACAGCTTTGCGATGCTTAGACAGTAATAACATAATTCATGTTTACATTTCTTTAATTTTCGACGCATTGTCGTTATTCGTGACGCCTCAATGACCAATTGATTATATGGCAATGCAATGAAAAAAGCGTGTGGAAAACAGTGTTAATGACAGATTTGAGAAGCACATTTCTTCAATGTTGGCCGCATGGCATTCCTGTGCAGGTGACAATGGTAATTTTTCAAAACGACAAGGATATTTAAACACATGATTATTTGTTTGCTGTGCTCTATGGCCTCTGCTACAGACCTCATCGAAATGACACTTAGATATCTTAGGGTGTACATATCAAGTCTTCCCAAATGGTCTAGCGGATAGGAATCTGCCTTGTCACGCAGGGCGGCCCGGGTTCGATTCCCGTCATGGCAAATGATTTTTGGAGAAAAATAAAATGAGTCCCAACGTGTGCAACAGAACAGTTCGATATCTCGTTACATTTGCATCGTCATGAACATGACTTATATCAGGCTAGCTAATTTTGTCTTTGTTCATTTTAAGTGTAGAAACAATATTTCGTTTGTGAACATTTTTTTCTGCCGTTTTGACAACAGGCTCATTACTAAAGAACACACGGCTGTCTGCTGATTGACGCTTGACTGTAGATTTTCGCTTTGTGTCAAAAGAACTCCCTAACGCACACTTTTTCAAAGTAGGTGAATTCATCAGATCTGTTTGAAACATTGCATTTTATCCATGCACGACGACTACTTAGATACTCGCAGCACAGTTGCCTCATATAAATTGCCCATGAGCGCGGAGCTTGTCTTTGTCACTGTAGCAACTTTGCTCCATCAGCGGGAGAAGGCGGTTCGACGCCCCTGTAAGCACATGTTTCTCTAATTCCTTTGTTTCAGGCAAGCCACTGTGACGTCAGACGCCTTTACGCATACAGCTTTGCGATGCTTAGACAATAATAACATAATTCATGTTTACATTTCTTTAATTTTCGACGCATTGTCGTTATTCGTGACGCATCAATGACCAATTGATTATATGGCAATGCAATGAAAAAAGCGTGTGGAAAACAGTGTTAATGACAGATTTGAGAAGCACATTTCTTCAATGTTGGCCGCATGGCATTCCTGTGCAGGTGACAATGGTAATTTTTCAAAACGACAAGGATATTTAAACACATGATTATTTGTTTGCTGTGCTCTATGGCCTCTGCTACAGACCTCATCGAAATGACACTTAGATATCTTAGGGTGTACATATCAAGTCTTCCCAAATGGTCTAGCGGATAGGCATCTACCTTGTAACGCAGGGTGTCCCGGGTTCGATTCCCGTCATGGCAAATGTTTTTTGTAGAAAAATAAAATGAGTCCCAACGTGTGCAACAGAACAGTTCGAAATCTCGTTACATTTGCATCGTCATGAACATGACTTATATCAGGCTAGCTCATTTTTTCTTTGTTCATTTTAAGTGTAGAAACAATATTTCGTTTGTGAACATTTTTTTCTGCCGTTTTGACAACAGGCTCATGACTAAAGAACACACGGCTGTCTGCTGATTGACGCTTGACTGTAGATTTTCGCTTTGTGTCAAAAGAACTTCCTAACGCACACTTTTTCAAAGTAGGTGAATTCATCAGATCTGTTTGAAACATTGCATTTTATCCATGCACGACGACTACTTAGATACTCGCAGCACAGTTGCTTCATATAAATTGCCCATGAGCGCGGAGCTTGTCTTTGTCACTGTAGCAACTTTGCTCCATCAGCGGGAGAAGGCGGTTCGACGCCCCTGTAAGCACATGTTTCTCTAATTCCTTTGTTTCAGGCAAGCCACTGTGACGTCAGACGCCTTTACGCATACAGCTTTGCGATGCTTAGACAGTAATAACATAATTCATGTTTACATTTCTTTAATTTTCGACGCATTGTCGTTATTCGTGACGCATCAATGACCAATTGATTATATGGCAATGCAATGAAAAAAGCGTGTGGAAAACAGTGTTAATGACAGATTTGAGAATCACATTTCTTCAATGTTGGCCGCATGGCATTCCTGTGCAGGTGACAATGGTAATTTTTCAAAACGACAAGGATATTTAAACACATGATTATTTGTTTGCTGTGCTCTATGGCCTCTGCTACAGACCTCATCGAAATGACACTTAGATATCTTAGGGTGTACATATCAAGTCTTCCCAAATGGTCTAGCGGATAGGAATCTGCCTTGTCACGCAGGGCGGCCCGGGTTCGATTCCCGTCATGGCAAATGATTTTTGTAGAAAAATAAAATGAGTCCCAACGTGTGCAACAGAACAGTTCGAAATCTCGTTACATTTGCATCGTCATGAACATGACTTATATCAGGCTAGCTAATTTTGTCTTTGTTCATTTTAAGTGTAGAAACAATATTTCGTTTGTGAACATTTTTTTCTGCCGTTTTGACAACAGGCTCATGACTAAAGAACACACGGCTGTCTGCTGATTGACGCTTGACTGTAGATTTTCGCTTTGTGTCAAAAGAACTTCCTAACGCACACTTTTTCAAAGTAGGTGAATTCATCAGATCTGTTTGAAACATTGCATTTTATCCATGCACGACGACTACTTAGATACTCGCAGCACAGTTGCCTCATATAAATTGCCCATGAGCGAGGAGCTTGTCTTTGTCACTGTAGCAACTTTGCTCCATCAGCGGGAGAAGGCGGTTCGACGCCCCTGTAAGCACATGTTTCTCTAATTCCTTTGTTTCAGGCAAGCCACTGTGACGTCAGACGCCTTTACGCATACAGCTTTGCGATGCTTAGACAGTAATAACATAATTCATGTTTACATTTCTTTAATTTTCGACGCATTGTCGTTATTCGTGACGCATCAATGACCAATTGATTATATGGCAATGCAATGAAAAAAGCGTGTGGAAAACAGTGTTAATGACAGATTTGAGAAGCACATTTCTTCAATGTTGGCCGCATGGCATTCCTGTGCAGGTGACAATGGTAATTTTTCAAAACGACAAGGATATTTAAACACATGATTATTTGTTTGCTGTGCTCTATGGCCTCTGCTACAGACCTCATCGAAATGACACTTAGATATCTTAGGGTGTACATATCAAGTTTTCCCAAATGGTCTAGCGGATAGGCATCTACCTTGTAACGCAGGGCGGCCCGGGTTCGATTCCCGTCATGGCAAATGATTTTTGTAGAAAAATAAAATGAGTCCCAACGTGTGCAACAGAACAGTTCGAAATCTCGTTACATTTGCATCGTCATGAACATGACTTATATCAGGCTAGCTCATTTTTTCTTTGTTCATTTTAAGTGTAGAAACAATATTTCGATTGTGACCATTTTTTTCTGCCGTTTTGACAACAGGCTCATGACTGAAGAACACACGGCTGTCTGCTGATTGACGCTTGACTGTAGATTTTCGCTTTGTGTCAAAAGGACTCCCTTAACGCACACTTTTTCAAAGTAGGTGAATTCATCAGATCTGTTTGAAACATTGCATTTTATCCATGCACGACGACTGCTTAGATACTCGCAGCACAGTTGCCCCATATAAATTGCCCATGAGCGCGGAGCTTGTCTTTGTCACTGTAGCAACTTTGCTCCATCAGGGAGACAAGCCGGTTCGACGCCCCTGTAAGCACATGTTTCTCTAATTCCTTTGTTTCAGGCAAGCCACTGTGACGTCAGACGCCTTTGCGCATACAGCTTTGCGATGCTTAGACAGTAATAACATAATTCATGTTTACATTTCTTTAATTTTCGACGCATTGTCGTTATTCGTGACGCATCAATGACCAATTGATTATATGGCAATGCAATGAAAAAAGCGTGTGGAAAACAGTGTTAATGACAGATTTGAGAAGCACATTTCTTCAATGTTGGCCGCATGGCATTCCTGCGCAGGTGACAATGGTAATTTTTCAAAACGACAAGGATATTTAAACACATGATTATTTGTTTGCTGTGCTCTATGGCCTCTGCTACAGACCTCATCGAAATGACACTTAGATATCTTAGGGTGTACATATCAAGTCTTCCCAAATGGTCTAGCGGATAGGAATCTTCGTTGTCACGCAGGGCGGCCCGGGTTCGATTCCCGTCATGGCAAATGTTTTTTGTAGAAAAATAAAATGAGTCCCAACGTGTGCAACAGAACAGTTCGAAATCTCGTTACATTTGCATCGTCATGAACATGACTTATATCAGGCTAGCTCATTTTTTCTTTGTTCATTTTAAGTGTAGAAACAATATTTCGTTTGTGAACATTTTTTTCTGCCGTTTTGACAACAGGCTCATGACTAAAGAACACACGGCTGTCTGCTGATTGACGCTTGACTGTAGATTTTCGCTTTGTGTCAAAAGAACTCCCTAACGCACACTTTTTCAAAGTAGGTGAATTCATCAGATCTGTTTGAAACATTGCATTTTATCCATGCACGACGACTGCTTAGATACTCGCAGCACAGTTGCCCCATATAAATTGCCCATGAGCGCGGAGCTTGTCTTTGTCACTGTAGCAACTTTGCTCCATCAGGGAGACAAGCCGGTTCGACGCCCCTGTAAGCACATGTTTCTCGAATTCCTTTGTTTCAGGCAAGCCACTGTGACGTCAGACGCCTTTACGCATACAGCTTTGCGATGCTTAGACAGTAATAACATAATTCATGTTTACATTTCTTTAATTTTCGACGCATTGTCGTTATTCGTGACGCATCAATGACCAATTGATTATATGGCAATGCAATGAAAAAAGCGTGTGGAAAACAGTGTTAATGACAGATTTGAGAAGCACATTTCTTCAATGTTTGGCCGCAGGGCATTCCTGTGCAGGTGACAATGGTAATTTTTCAAAACGACAAGGATATTTAAACACATGATTATTTGTTTGCTGTGCTCTATGGCCTCTGCTACAGACCTCATCGAAATGACACTTAGATATCTTAGGGTGTACATATCAAGTCTTCCCAAATGGTCTAGCGGATAGGAATCTGCCTTGTCACGCAGGGCGGCCCGGGTTCGATTCCCGTCATGGCAAAGGATTTTTGTAGAAAAATAAAATGAGTCCCAACGTGTGCAACAGAACAGTTCGATATCTCGTTACATTTGCATCGTCATGAACATGACTTATATCAGGCTAGCTAATTTTTTCTTTGTTCATTTTAAGTGTAGAAACAATATTTCGTTTGTGAACATTTTTTTCTGCCGTTTTGACAACAGGCTCATTACTAAAGAACACACGACTGTCTGCTGATTGACGCTTGACTGTAGATTTTCGCTTTGTGTCAAAAGAACTCCCTAACGCACACTTTTTCAAAGTAGGTGAATTCATCAGATCTGTTTGAAACATTGCATTTTATCCATGCACGACGACTACTTAGATACTCGCAGCACAGTTGCCTCATATAAATTGCCCATGAGCGCGGAGCTTGTCTTTGTCACTGTAGCAACTTTGCTCCATCAGCGGGAGAAGGCGGTTCGACGCCCCTGTAAGCACATGTTTCTCTAATTCCTTTGTTTCAGGCAAGCCACTGTGACGTCAGACGCCTTTACGCATACAGCTTTGCGATGCTTAGACAGTAATAACATAATTCATGTTTACATTTCTTTAATTTTCGACGCATTGTCGTTATTCGTGACGCATCAATGACCAATTGATTATATGGCAATGCAATGAAAAAAGCGTGTGGAAAAGAGTGTTAATGACAGATTTGAGAAGCACATTTCTTCAATGTTGGCCGCAGGGCATTCCTGTGCAGGTGACAATGGTAATTTTTCAAAACGACAAGGATATTTAAACACATGATTATTTGTTTGCTGTGCTCTATGGCCTCTGCTACAGACCTCATCGAAATGACACTTAGATATCTTAGGGTGTACATATCAAGTTTTCCCAAATGGTCTAGCGGATAGGCATCTACCTTGTAACGCAGGGCGGCCCGGGTTCGATTCCCGTCATGGCAAATGATTTTTGTAGAAAAATAAAATGAGTCCCAACGTGTGCAACAGAACAGTTCGAAATCTCGTTACATTTGCATCGTCATGAACATGACTTATATCAGGCTAGCTCATTTTTTCTTTGTTCATTTTAAGTGTAGAAACAATATTTCGATTGTGACCATTTTTTTCTGCCGTTTTGACAACAGGCTCATGACTGAAGAACACACGGCTGTCTGCTGATTGACGCTTGACTGTAGATTTTCGCTTTGTGTCAAAAGGACTCCCTTAACGCACACTTTTTCAAAGTAGGTGAATTCATCAGATCTGTTTGAAACATTGCATTTTATCCATGCACGACGACTGCTTAGATACTCGCAGCACAGTTGCCCCATATAAATTGCCCATGAGCGCGGAGCTTGTCTTTGTCACTGTAGCAACTTTGCTCCATCAGGGAGACAAGCCGGTTCGACGCCCCTGTAAGCACATGTTTCTCTAATTCCTTTGTTTCAGGCAAGCCACTGTGACGTCAGACGCCTTTGCGCATACAGCTTTGCGATGCTTAGACAGTAATAACATAATTCATGTTTACATTTCTTTAATTTTCGACGCATTGTCGTTATTCGTGACGCATCAATGACCAATTGATTATATGGCAATGCAATGAAAAAAGCGTGTGGAAAACAGTGTTAATGACAGATTTGAGAAGCACATTTCTTCAATGTTGGCCGCATGGCATTCCTGCGCAGGTGACAATGGTAATTTTTCAAAACGACAAGGATATTTAAACACATGATTATTTGTTTGCTGTGCTCTATGGCCTCTGCTACAGACCTCATCGAAATGACACTTAGATATCTTAGGGTGTACATATCAAGTCTTCCCAAATGGTCTAGCGGATAGGAATCTTCGTTGTCACGCAGGGCGGCCCGGGTTCGATTCCCGTCATGGCAAATGTTTTTTGTAGAAAAATAAAATGAGTCCCAACGTGTGCAACAGAACAGTTCGAAATCTCGTTACATTTGCATCGTCATGAACATGACTTATATCAGGCTAGCTCATTTTTTCTTTGTTCATTTTAAGTGTAGAAACAATATTTCGTTTGTGAACATTTTTTTCTGCCGTTTTGACAACAGGCTCATGACTAAAGAACACACGGCTGTCTGCTGATTGACGCTTGACTGTAGATTTTCGCTTTGTGTCAAAAGAACTCCCTAACGCACACTTTTTCAAAGTAGGTGAATTCATCAGATCTGTTTGAAACATTGCATTTTATCCATGCACGACGACTGCTTAGATACTCGCAGCACAGTTGCCCCATATAAATTGCCCATGAGCGCGGAGCTTGTCTTTGTCACTGTAGCAACTTTGCTCCATCAGGGAGACAAGCCGGTTCGACGCCCCTGTAAGCACATGTTTCTCGAATTCCTTTGTTTCAGGCAAGCCACTGTGACGTCAGACGCCTTTACGCATACAGCTTTGCGATGCTTAGACAGTAATAACATAATTCATGTTTACATTTCTTTAATTTTCGACGCATTGTCGTTATTCGTGACGCATCAATGACCAATTGATTATATGGCAATGCAATGAAAAAAGCGTGTGGAAAACAGTGTTAATGACAGATTTGAGAAGCACATTTCTTCAATGTTTGGCCGCAGGGCATTCCTGTGCAGGTGACAATGGTAATTTTTCAAAACGACAAGGATATTTAAACACATGATTATTTGTTTGCTGTGCTCTATGGCCTCTGCTACAGACCTCATCGAAATGACACTTAGATATCTTAGGGTGTACATATCAAGTCTTCCCAAATGGTCTAGCGGATAGGAATCTGCCTTGTCACGCAGGGCGGCCCGGGTTCGATTCCCGTCATGGCAAAGGATTTTTGTAGAAAAATAAAATGAGTCCCAACGTGTGCAACAGAACAGTTCGATATCTCGTTACATTTGCATCGTCATGAACATGACTTATATCAGGCTAGCTAATTTTTTCTTTGTTCATTTTAAGTGTAGAAACAATATTTCGTTTGTGAACATTTTTTTCTGCCGTTTTGACAACAGGCTCATTACTAAAGAACACACGACTGTCTGCTGATTGACGCTTGACTGTAGATTTTCGCTTTGTGTCAAAAGAACTCCCTAACGCACACTTTTTCAAAGTAGGTGAATTCATCAGATCTGTTTGAAACATTGCATTTTATCCATGCACGACGACTACTTAGATACTCGCAGCACAGTTGCCTCATATAAATTGCCCATGAGCGCGGAGCTTGTCTTTGTCACTGTAGCAACTTTGCTCCATCAGCGGGAGAAGGCGGTTCGACGCCCCTGTAAGCACATGTTTCTCTAATTCCTTTGTTTCAGGCAAGCCACTGTGACGTCAGACGCCTTTACGCATACAGCTTTGCGATGCTTAGACAGTAATAACATAATTCATGTTTACATTTCTTTAATTTTCGACGCATTGTCATTATTCGTGACGCATCAATGACCAATTGATTATATGGCAATGCAATGAAAAAAGCGTGTGGAAAACAGTGTTAATGACAGATTTGAGAAGCACATTTTTTCAATGTTGGCCGCAGGGCATTCCTGTGCAGGTGACAATGGTAATTTTTCAAAACGACAAGGATATTTAAACACATGATTATTTGTTTGCTGTGCTCTATGGCCTCTGCTACAGACCTCATCGAAATGACACTTAGATATCTTAGGGTGTACATATCATGTCTTCCCAAATGGTCTAGCTGATAGTAATCTGCCTTGTCACGCAGGGCGGCCCGGGTTCAATTCCCGTCATGGCAAAGGATTTTTGTAGAAAAATAAAATGAGTCCCAACGTGTGCAACAGAACAGTTCGATATCTCGTTACATTTGCATCGTCATGAACATGACTTATATCAGGCTAGCTAATTTTTTCTTTGTTCATTTTAAGTGTAGAAACAATATTTCGTTTGTGAACATTTTTTTCTGCCGTTTTGACAACAGGCTCATTACTAAAGAACACACGACTGTCTGCTGATTGACGCTTGACTGTAGATTTTCGCTTTGTGTCAAAAGAACTCCCTAACGCACACTTTTTCAAAGTAGGTGAATTCATCAGATCTGTTTGAAACATTGCATTTTATCCATGCACGACGACTACTTAGATACTCGCAGCACAGTTGCCTCATATAAATTGCCCATGAGCGCGGAGCTTGTCTTTGTCACTGTAGCAACTTTGCTCCATCAGCGGGAGAAGGCGGTTCGACGCCCCTGTAAGCACATGTTTCTCTAATTCCTTTGTTTCAGGCAAGCCACTGTGACTTCAGACGCCTTTACGCATACAGCTTTGCGATGCTTAGACAGTAATAACATAATTCATGTTTACATTTCTTTAATTTTCGACGCATTGTCGTTATTCGTGACGCATCAATGACCAATTGATTATATGGCAATGCAATGAAAAAAGCGTGTGGAAAACAGTGTTAATGACAGATTTGAGAAGCACATTTCTTCAATGTTGGCCGCAGGGCATTCCTGTGCAGGTGACAATGGTAATTTTTCAAAACGACAAGGATATTTAAACACATGATTATTTGTTTGCTGTGCTCTATGGCCTCTGCTACAGACCTCATCGAAATGACACTTAGATATCTTAGGGTGTACATATCAAGTCTTCCCAAATGGTCTAGCGGATAGGAATCTGCCTTGTCACGCAGGGCGGCCAGGGTTCGATTCCCGTCATGGCAAAGGATTTTTGTAGAAAAATAAAATGAGTCCCAACGTGTGCAACAGAACAGTTCGAAATCTCGTTACATTTGCATCGTCATGAACATGACTTATATCAGGCTAGCTAATTTTTTCTTTGTTCATTTTAAGTGTAGAAACAATATTTCGTTTGTGAACATTTTCTTCTGCCGTTTTGACAACAGGCTCATGACTAAAGAACACACGGCTGTCTGCTGATTGACGCTTGACTGTAGATTTTCGCTTTGTGTCAAAAGAACTTCCTAACGCACACTTTTTCAAAGTAGGTGAATTCATCAGATCTGTTTGAAACATTGCATTTTATCCATGCACGACGACTGCTTAGATACTCGCAGCACAGTTGCCCCATATAAATTGCCCATGAGCGCGGAGCTTGTCTTTGTCACTGTAGCAACTTTGCTCCATCAGCGGGAGAATGCGGTTCGACGCCCCTGTAAGCACATGTTTCTCTAATTCCTTTGTTTCAGGCAAGCCACTGTGACGTCAGACGCCTTTACGCATACAGCTTTGCGATGCTTAGACAGTAATAACATAATTCATGTTTACATTTCTTTAATTTTCGACGCATTGTCGTTATTCGTGACGCATCAATGACCAATTGATTATATGGCAATGCAATGAAAAAAGCGTGTGGAAAACAGTGTTAATGACAGATTTGAGAAGCACATTTCTTCAATGTTGGCCCCATGGCATTCCTGTGCAGGTGACAATGGTAATTTTTCAAAACGACAAGGATATTTAAACACATGATTATTTGTTTGCTGTGATCTATGGCCTCTGCTACAGACCTCATCGAAATGACACTTAGATATCTTAGGGTGTACATATCAAGTTTTCCCAAATGGTCTAGCGGATAGGCATCTACCTTGTAACGCAGGGCGGCCCGGGTTCGATTCCCGTCATGGCAAATGTTTTTTGTAGAAAAATAAAATGAGTCCCAACGTGTGCAACAGAACAGTTCGAAATCTCGTTACATTTGCATCGTCATGAACATGACTTATATCAGGCTAGCTCATTTTTTCTTTGTTCATTTTAAGTGTAGAAACAATATTTCGTTTGTGACCATTTTTTTCTGCCGTTTTGACAACAGGCTCATGACTAAAGAACACACGGCTGTCTGCTGATTGACGCTTGACTGTAGATTTTCGCTTTGTGTCAAAAGAACTTCCTAACGCACACTTTTTCAAAGTAGGTGAATTCATCAGATCTGTTTGAAACATTGCATTTTATCCATGCACGACGACTGCTTAGATACTCGCAGCACAGTTGCCCCATATAAATTGCCCATGAGCGCGGAGCTTGTCTTTGTCACTGTAGCAACTTTGCTCCATCAGCGGGAGAAGGAGCTTCGACGCCCCTGTAAGCACATGTTTCTCTGATTCCTTTGTTTCAGGCAAGCCACTGTGACGTCAGACGCCTTTACGCATACAGCTTTGCGATGCTTAGACAGTAATAACATAATTCATGTTTACATTTCTTTAATTTTCGACGCATTGTCATTATTCGTGACGCATCAATGACCAATTGATTATATGGCAATGCAATGAAAAAAGCGTGTGGAAAACAGTGTTAATGACAGATTTGAGAAGCACATTTCTTCAATGTTGGCCGCAGGGCATTCCTGTGCAGGTGACAATGGTAATTTTTCAAAACGACAAGGATATTTAAACACATGATTATTTGTTTGCTGTGCTCTATGGCCTCTGCTACAGACCTCATCGAAATGACACTTAGATATCTTAGGGTGTACATATCAAGTCTTCCCAAATGGTCTAGCGGATAGGCATCTACCTTGTAACGCAGGGCGGCCCGGGTTCGATTCCCGTCATGGCAAATGTTTTTTGTAGAAAAATAAAATGAGTCCCAACGTGTGCAACAGAACAGTTCGAAATCTCGTTACATTTGCATCGTCATGAACATGACTTATATCAGGCTAGCTCATTTTTTCTTTGTTCATTTTAAGTGTAGAAACAATATTTCGTTTGTGACCATTTTTTTCTGCCGTTTTGACAACAGGCTCATGACTAAAGAACACACGGCTGTCTGCTGATTGACGCTTGACTGTAGATTTTCGCTTTGTGTCAAAAGAACTTCCTAACGCACACTTTTTCAAAGTAGGTGAATTCATCAGATCTGTTTGAAACATTGCATTTTATCCATGCACGACGACTGCTTAGATACTCGCAGCACAGTTGCCCCATATAAATTGCCCATGAGCGCGGAGCTTGTCTTTGTCACTGTAGCAACTTTGCTCCATCAGCGGGAGAAGGAGCTTCGACGCCCCTGTAAGCACATGTTTCTCTGATTCCTTTGTTTCAGGCAAGCCACTGTGACGTCAGACGCCTTTACGCATACAGCTTTGCGATGCTTAGACAGTAATAACATAATTCATGTTTACATTTCTTTAATTTTCGACGCATTGTCATTATTCGTGACGCATCAATGACCAATTGATTATATGGCAATGCAATGAAAAAAGCGTGTGGAAAACAGTGTTAATGACAGATTTGAGAAGCACATTTCTTCAATGTTGGCCGCAGGGCATTCCTGTGCAGGTGACAATGGTAATTTTTCAAAACGACAAGGATATTTAAACACATGATTATTTGTTTGCTGTGCTCTATGGCCTCTGCTACAGACCTCATCGAAATGACACTTAGATATCTTAGGGTGTACATATCAAGTCTTCCCAAATGGTCTAGCGGATAGGCATCTACCTTGTAACGCAGGGCGGCCCGGGTTCGATTCCCGTCATGGCAAATGTTTTTTGTAGAAAAATAAAATGAGTCCCAACGTGTGCAACAGAACAGTTCGAAATCTCGTTACATTTGCATCGTCATGAACATGACTTATATCAGGCTAGCTAATTTTTTCTTTGTTCATTTTAAGTGTAGAAACAATATTTCGTTTGTGAACATTTTCTTCTGCCGTTTTGACAACAGGCTCATTACTAAAGAACACACGGCTGTCTGCTGATTGACGCTTGACTGTAGATTTTCGCTTTGTGTCAAAAGAACTCCCTAACGCACACTTTTTCAAAGTAGGTGAATTCATCAGATCTGTTTGAAACATTGCATTTTATCCATGCACGACGACTACTTAGATACTCGCAGCACAGTTGCCTCATATAAATTGCCCATGAGCGCGGAGCTTGTCTTTGTCACTGTAGCAACTTTGCTCCATCAGCGGGAGAATGCGGTTCGACGCCCCTGTAAGCACATGTTTCTCTAATTCCTTTGTTTCAGGCAAGCCACTGTGACGTCAGACGCCTTTACGCATACAGCTTTGCGATGCTTAGACAGTAATAACATAATTCATGTTTACATTTCTTTAATTTTCGACGCATTGTCGTTATTCGTGACGCATCAATGACCAATTGATTATATGGCAATGCAATGAAAAAAGCGTGTGGAAAACAGTGTTAATGACAGATTTGAGAAGCACATTTCTTCAATGTTGGCCGCATGGCATTCCTGTGCAGGTGACAATGGTAATTTTTCAAAACGACAAGGATATTTAAACACATGATTATTTGTTTGCTGTGCTCTATGGCCTCTGCTACAGACCTCATCGAAATGACACTTAGATATCTTAGGGTGTACATATCAAGTCTTCCCAAATGGTCTAGCGGATAGGCATCTACCTTGTAACGCAGGGCGGCCCGGGTTCGATTCCCGTCATGGCAAATGTTTTTTGTAGAAAAATAAAATGAGTCCCAACGTGTGCAACAGAACAGTTCGAAATCTCGTTACATTTGCATCGTCATGAACATGACTTATATCAGGCTAGCTAATTTTTTCTTTGTTCATTTTAAGTGTAGAAACAATATTTCGTTTGTGAACATTTTTTTCTGCCGTTTTGACAACAGGCTCATTACTAAAGAACACACGGCTGTCTGCTGATTGACGCTTGACTGTAGATTTTCGCTTTGTGTCAAAAGAACTCCCTAACGCACACTTTTTCAAAGTAGGTGAATTCATCAGATCTGTTTGAAACATTGCATTTTATCCATGCACGACGACTACTTAGATACTCGCAGCACAGTTGCCTCATATAAATTGCCCATGAGCGCGGAGCTTGTCTTTGTCACTGTAGCAACTTTGCTCCATCAGCGGGAGAAGGCGGTTCGACGCCCCTGTAAGCACATGTTTCTCTAATTCCTTTGTTTCAGGCAAGCCACTGTGACGTCAGACGCCTTTACGCATACAGCTTTGCGATGCTTAGACAGTAATAACATAATTCATGTTTACATTTCTTTAATTTTCGACGCATTGTCGTTATTCGTGACGCATCAATGACCAATTGATTATATGGCAATGCAATGAAAAAAGCGTGTGGAAAACAGTGTTAATGACAGATTTGAGAAGCACATTTCTTCAATGTTGGCCGCATGGCATTCCTGTGCAGGTGACAATGGTAATTTTTCAAAACGACAAGGATATTTAAACACATGATTATTTGTTTGCTGTGCTCTATGGCCTCTGCTACAGACCTCATCGAAATGACACTTAGATATCTTAGGGTGTACATATCAAGTCTTCCCAAATGGTCTAGCGGATAGGCATCTACCTTGTAACGCAGGGCGGCCCGGGTTCGATTCCCGTCATGGCAAATGTTTTTTGTAGAAAAATAAAATGAGTCCCAACGTGTGCAACAGAACAGTTCGAAATCTCGTTACATTTGCATCGTCATGAACATGACTTATATCAGGCTAGCTAATTTTTTCTTTGTTCATTTTAAGTGTAGAAACAATATTTCGTTTGTGAACATTTTTTTCTGCCGTTTTGACAACAGGCTCATTACTAAAGAACACACGGCTGTCTGCTGATTGACGCTTGACTGTAGATTTTCGCTTTGTGTCAAAAGAACTCCCTAACGCACACTTTTTCAAAGTAGGTGAATTCATCAGATCTGTTTGAAACATTGCATTTTATCCATGCACGACGACTACTTAGATACTCGCAGCACAGTTGCCTCATATAAATTGCCCATGAGCGCGGAGCTTGTCTTTGTCACTGTAGCAACTTTGCTCCATCAGCGGGAGAATGCGGTTCGACGCCCCTGTAAGCACATGTTTCTCTAATTCCTTTGTTTCAGGCAAGCCACTGTGACGTCAGACGCCTTTACGCATACAGCTTTGCGATGCTTAGACAGTAATAACATAATTCATGTTTACATTTCTTTAATTTTCGACGCATTGTCGTTATTCGTGACGCATCAATGACCAATTGATTATATGGCAATGCAATGAAAAAAGCGTGTGGAAAACAGTGTTAATGACAGATTTGAGAAGCACATTTCTTCAATGTTGGCCGCATGGCATTCCTGTGCAGGTGACAATGGTAATTTTTCAAAACGACAAGGATATTTAAACACATGATTATTTGTTTGCTGTGCTCTATGGCCTCTGCTACAGACCTCATCGAAATGACACTTAGATATCTTAGGGTGTACATATCAAGTCTTCCCAAATGGTCTAGCGGATAGGCATCTACCTTGTAACGCAGGGCGGCCCGGGTTCGATTCCCGTCATGGCAAATGTTTTTTGTAGAAAAATAAAATGAGTCCCAACGTGTGCAACAGAACAGTTCGAAATCTCGTTACATTTGCATCGTCATGAACATGACTTATATCAGGCTAGCTAATTTTTTCTTTGTTCATTTTAAGTGTAGAAACAATATTTCGTTTGTGAACATTTTTTTCTGCCGTTTTGACAACAGGCTCATTACTAAAGAACACACGGCTGTCTGCTGATTGACGCTTGACTGTAGATTTTCGCTTTGTGTCAAAAGAACTCCCTAACGCACACTTTTTCAAAGTAGGTGAATTCATCAGATCTGTTTGAAACATTGCATTTTATCCATGCACGACGACTACTTAGATACTCGCAGCACAGTTGCCTCATATAAATTGCCCATGAGCGCGGAGCTTGTCTTTGTCACTGTAGCAACTTTGCTCCATCAGCGGGAGAAGGCGGTTCGACGCCCCTGTAAGCACATGTTTCTCTAATTCCTTTGTTTCAGGCAAGCCACTGTGACGTCAGACGCCTTTACGCATACAGCTTTGCGATGCTTAGACAGTAATAACATAATTCATGTTTACATTTCTTTAATTTTCGACGCATTGTCGTTATTCGTGACGCATCAATGACCAATTGATTATATGGCAATGCAATGAAAAAAGCGTGTGGAAAACAGTGTTAATGACAGATTTGAGAAGCACATTTCTTCAATGTTGGCCGCAGGGCATTCCTGTGCAGGTGACAATGGTAATTTTTCAAAACGACAAGGATATTTAAACACATGATTATTTGTTTGCTGTGCTCTATGGCCTCTGCTACAGACCTCATCGAAATGACACTTAGATATCTTAGGGTGTACATATCAAGTCTTCCCAAATGGTCTAGCGGATAGGAATCTGCCTTGTCACGCAGGGCGGCCCGGGTTCGATTCCCGTCATGGCAAAGGATTTTTGTAGAAAAATAAAATGAGTCCCAACGTGTGCAACAGAACAGTTCGAAATCTCGTTACATTTGCATCGCCATGAACATGACTTATATCAGGCTAGCTAATTTTTTCTTTGTTCATTTTAAGTGTAGAAACAATATTTCGTTTGTGAACATTTTCTTCTGCCGTTTTGACAACAGTCTCATTACTAAAGAACACACGGCTGTCTGCTGATTGACGCTTGACTGTAGATTTTCGCTTTGTGTCAAAAGAACTCCCTAACGCACACTTTTTCAAAGTAGGTGAATTCATCAGATCTGTTTGAAACATTGCATTTTATCCATGCACGACGACTACTTAGATACTCGCAGCACAGTTGCCTCATATAAATTGCCCATGAGCGCGGAGCTTGTCTTTGTCACTGTAGCAACTTTGCTCCATCAGCGGGAGAAGGCGCTTCGACGCCCCTGTAAGCACATGTTTCTCTAATTCCTTTGTTTCAGGCAAGCCACTGTGACGTCAGACGCCTTTACGCATACAGCTTTGCGATGCTTAGACAGTAATAACATAATTCATGTTTACATTTCTTTAATTTTCGACGCATTGTCGTTATTCGTGACGCATCAATGACCAATTGATTATATGGCAATGCAATGAAAAAAGCGTGTGGAAAACAGTGTTAATGACAGATTTGAGAAGCACATTTCTTCAATGTTGGCCCCATGGCATTCCTGTGCAGGTGACAATGGTAATTTTTCAAAACGACAAGGATATTTAAACACATGATTATTTGTTTGCTGTGCTCTATGGCCTCTGCTACAGACCTCATCGAAATGACACTTAGATATCTTAGGGTGTACATATCAAGTTTTCCCAAATGGTCTAGGGTGTACATATCAAGTTTTCCCAAATGGTCTAGCGGATAGGCATCTACCTTGTAACGCAGGGCGGCCCGGGTTCGATTCCCGTCATGGCAAATATTTTTTGTAGAAAAATAAAATGAGTCCCAACGTGTGCAACAGAACAGTTCGAAATCTCGTTACATTTGCATCGTCATGAACATGACTTATATCAGGCTAGCTCATTTTTTCTTTGTTCATTTTAAGTGTAGAAACAATATTTCGTTTGTGACCATTTTTTTCTGCCGTTTTGACAACAGGCTCATGACTAAAGAACACACGGCTGTCTGCTGATTGACGCTTGACTGTAGATTTTCGCTTTGTGTCAAAAGAACTTCCTAACGCACACTTTTTCAAAGTAGGTGAATTCATCAGATCTGTTTGAAACATTGCATTTTATCCATGCACGACGACTGCTTAGATACTCGCAGCACAGTTGCCCCATATAAATTGCCCATGAGCGCGGAGCTTGTCTTTGTCACTGTAGCAACTTTGCTCCATCAGCGGGAGAAGGCGCTTCGACGCCCCTGTAAGCACATGTTTCTCTGATTCCTTTGTTTCAGGCAAGCCATGGTGACGTCAGACGCCTTTACGCATACAGCTTTGCGATGCTTAGACAGTAATAACATAATTCATGTTTACATTTCTTTAATTTTCGACGCATTGTCATTATTCGTGACGCATCAATGACCAATTGATTATATGGCAATGCAATGAAAAAAGCGTGTGGAAAACAGTGTTAATGACAGATTTGAGAAGCACATTTCTTCAATGTTGGCCGCATGGCATTCCTGTGCAGGTGACAATGGTAATTTTTCAAAACGACAAGGATATTTAAACACATGATTATTTGTTTGCTGTGCTCTATGGCCTCTGCTACAGACCTCATCGAAATGACACTTAGATATCTTAGGGTGTACATATCAAGTCTTCCCAAATGGTCTAGCGGATAGGCATCTACCTTGTAACGCAGGGCGGCCCGGTTTCGATTCCCGTCATGGCAAATGTTTTTTGTAGAAAAATAAAATGAGTCCCAACGTGTGCAACAGAACAGTTCGAAATCTCGTTACATTTGCATCGTCATGAACATGACTTATATCAGGCTAGCTCATTTTTTCTTTGTTCATTTTAAGTGTAGAAACAATATTTCGTTTGTGACCATTTTTTTCTGCCGTTTTGACAACAGGCTCATGACTAAAGAACACACGGCTGTCTGCTGATTGACGCTTGACTGTAGATTTTCGCTTTGTGTCAAAAGAACTTCCTAACGCACACTTTTTCAAAGTAGGTGAATTCATCAGATCTGTTTGAAACATTGCATTTTATCCATGCACGACGACTGCTTAGATACTCGCAGCACAGTTGCCCCATATAAATTGCCCATGAGCGCGGAGCTTGTCTTTGTCACTGTAGCAACTTTGCTCCATCAGCGGGAGAAGGCGCTTCGACGCCCCTGTAAGCACATGTTTCTCTGATTCCTTTGTTTCAGGCAAGCCACTGTGACGTCAGACGCCTTTACGCATACAGCTTTGCGATGCTTAGACAGTAATAACATAATTCATGTTTACATTTCTTTAATTTTCGACGCATTGTCATTATTCGTGACGCATCAATGACCAATTGATTATATGGCAATGCAATGAAAAAAGCGTGTGGAAAACAGTGTTAATGACAGATTTGAGAAGCACATTTCTTCAATGTTGGCCGCATGGCATTCCTGTGCAGGTGACAATGGTAATTTTTCAAAACGACAAGGATATTTAAACACATGATTATTTGTTTGCTGTGCTCTATGGCCTCTGCTACAGACCTCATCGAAATGACACTTAGATATCTTAGGGTGTACATATCAAGTCTTCCCAAATGGTCTAGCGGATAGGCATCTACCTTGTAACGCAGGGCGGCCCGGTTTCGATTCCCGTCATGGCAAATGTTTTTTGTAGAAAAATAAAATGAGTCCCAACGTGTGCAACAGAACAGTTCGAAATCTCGTTACATTTGCATCGTCATGAACATGACTTATATCAGGCTAGCTAATTTTTTCTTTGTTCATTTTAAGTGTAGAAACAATATTTCGTTTGTGAACATTTTTTTCTGCCGTTTTGACAACAGGCTCATTACTAAAGAACACACGGCTGTCTGCTGATTGACGCTTGACTGTAGATTTTCGCTTTGTGTCAAAAGAACTCCCTAATGCACACTTTTTCAAAGTAGGTGAATTCATCAGATCTGTTTGAAACATTGCATTTTATCCATGCACGACGACTACTTAGATACTCGCAGCACAGTTGCCTCATATAAATTGCCCATGAGCGCGGAGCTTGTCTTTGTCACTGTAGCAACTTTGCTCCATCAGCGGGAGAAGGCGGTTCGACGCCCCTGTAAGCACATGTTTCTCTAATTCCTTTGTTTCAGGCAAGCCACTGTGACGTCAGACGCCTTTACGCATACAGCTTTGCGATGCTTAGACAGTAATAACATAATTCATGTTTACATTTCTTTAATTTTCGACGCATTGTCGTTATTCGTGACGCATCAATGACCAATTGATTATATGGCAATGCAATGAAAAAAGCGTGTGGAAAACAGTGTTAATGACAGATTTGAGAAGCACATTTCTTCAATGTTGGCCGCATGGCATTCCTGTGCAGGTGACAATGGTAATTTTTCAAAACGACAAGGATATTTAAACACATGATTATTTGTTTGCTGTGCTCTATGGCCTCTGCTACAGACCTCATCGAAATGACACTTAGATATCTTAGGGTGTACATATCAAGTCTTCCCAAATGGTCTAGCGGATAGGCATCTACCTTGTAACGCAGGGCGGCCCGGGTTCGATTCCCGTCATGGCAAATGTTTTTTGTAGAAAAATAAAATGAGTCCCAACGTGTGCAACAGAACAGTTCGAAATCTCGTTACATTTGCATCGTCATGAACATGACTTATATCAGGCTAGCTAATTTTTTCTTTGTTCATTTTAAGTGTAGAAACAATATTTCGTTTGTGAACATTTTCTTCTGCCGTTTTGACAACAGGCTCATTACTAAAGAACACACGGCTGTCTGCTGATTGACGCTTGACTGTAGATTTTCGCTTTGTGTCAAAAGAACTCCCTAACGCACACTTTTTCAAAGTAGGTGAATTCATCAGATCTGTTTGAAACATTGCATTTTATCCATGCACGACGACTACTTAGATACTCGCAGCACAGTTGCCTCATATAAATTGCCCATGAGCGCGGAGCTTGTCTTTGTCACTGTAACAACTTTGCTCCATCAGCGGGAGAAGGCGCTTCGACGCCCCTGTAAGCACATGTTTCTCTGATTCCTTTGTTTCAGGCAAGCCACTGTGACGTCAGACGCCTTTACGCATACAGCTTTGCGATGCTTAGACAGTAATAACATAATTCATGTTTACATTTCTTTAATTTTCGACGCATTGTCGTTATTCGTGACGCATCAATGACCAATTGATTATATGGCAATGCAATGAAAAAAGCGTGTGGAAAACAGTGTTAATGACAGATTTGAGAAGCACATTTCTTCAATGTTGGCCCCATGGCATTCCTGTGCAGGTGACAATGGTAATTTTTCAAAACGACAAGGATATTTAAACACATGATTATTTGTTTGCTGTGCTCTATGGCCTCTGCTACAGACCTCATCGAAATGACACTTAGATATCTTAGGGTGTACATATCAAGTTTTCCCAAATGGTCTAGCGGATAGGCATCTAACTTGTAACGCAGGGCGGCCCGGGTTCGATTCCCGTCATGGCAAATGTTTTTTGTAGAAAAATAAAATGAGTCCCAACGTGTGCAACAGAACAGTTCGAAATCTCGTTACATTTGCATCGTCATGAACATGACTTATATCAGGCTAGCTCATTTTTTCTTTGTTCATTTTAAGTGTAGAAACAATATTTCGTTTGTGACCATTTTTTTCTGCCGTTTTGACAACAGGCTCATGACTAAAGAACACACGGCTGTCTGCTGATTGACGCTTGACTGTAGATTTTCGCTTTGTGTCAAAAGAACTTCCTAACGCACACTTTTTCAAAGTAGGTGAATTCATCAGATCTGTTTGAAACATTGCATTTTATCCATGCACGACGACTACTTAGATACTCGCAGCACAGTTGCCTCATATAAATTGCCCATGAGCGCGGAGCTTGTCTTTGTCACTGTAGCAACTTTGCTCCATCAGCGGGAGAAGGCGGTTCGACGCCCCTGTAAGCACATGTTTCTCTAATTCCTTTGTTTCAGGCAAGCCACTGTGACGTCAGACGCCTTTACGCATACAGCTTTGCGATGCTTAGACAGTAATAACATAATTCATGTTTACATTTCTTTAATTTTCGACGCATTGTCGTTATTCGTGACGCATCAATGACCAATTGATTATATGGCAATGCAATTAAAAAAGCGTGTGGAAAACAGTGTTAATGACAGATTTGAGAAGCACATTTCTTCAATGTTGGCCCCATGGCATTCCTGTGCAGGTGACAATGGTAATTTTTCAAAACGACAAGGATATTTAAACACATGATTATTTGTTTGCTGTGCTCTATGGCCTCTGCTACAGACCTCATCGAAATGACACTTAGATATCTTAGGGTGTACATATCAAGTTTTCCCAAATGGTCTAGCGGATAGGCATCTAACTTGTAACGCAGGGCGGCCCGGGTTCGATTCCCGTCATGGCAAATGTTTTTTGTAGAAAAATAAAATGAGTCCCAACGTGTGCAACAGAACAGTTCGAAATCTCGTTACATTTGCATCGTCATGAACATGACTTATATCAGGCTAGCTAATTTTTTCTTTGTTCATTTTAAGTGTAGAAACAATATTTCGTTTGTGAACATTTTCTTCTGCCGTTTTGACAACAGGCTCATTACTAAAGAACACACGGCTGTCTGCTGATTGACGCTTGACTGTAGATTTTCGCTTTGTGTCAAAAGAACTCCCTAACGCACACTTTTTCAAAGTAGGTGAATTCATCAGATCTGTTTGAAACATTGCATTTTATCCATGCACGACGACTACTTAGATACTCGCAGCACAGTTGCCTCATATAAATTGCCCATGAGCGCGGAGCTTGTCTTTGTCACTGTAGCAACTTTGCTCCATCAGCGGGAGAAGGCGCTTCGACGCCCCTGTAAGCACATGTTTCTCTGATTCCTTTGTTTCAGGCAAGCCACTGTGACGTCAGACGCCTTTACGCATACAGCTTTGCGATGCTTAGACAGTAATAACATAATTCATGTTTACATTTCTTTAATTTTCGACGCATTGTCGTTATTCGTGACGCATCAATGACCAATTGATTATATGGCAATGCAATGAAAAAAGCGTGTGGAAAACAGTGTTAATGACAGATTTGAGAAGCACATTTCTTCAATGTTGGCCCCATGGCATTCCTGTGCAGGTGACAATGGTAATTTTTCAAAACGACAAGGATATTTAAACACATGATTATTTGTTTGCTGTGCTCTATGGCCTCTCCTACAGACCTCATCGAAATGACACTTAGATATCTTAGGGTGTACATATCAAGTCTTCCCAAATGGTCTAGCGGATAGGCATCTACCTTGTAACGCAGGGCGGCCCGGGTTCGATTCCCGTCATGGCAAATGTTTTTTGTAGAAAAATAAAATGAGTCCCAACGTGTGCAACAGAACAGTTCGAAATCTCGTTACATTTGCATCGTCATGAACATGACTTATATCAGGCTAGCTAATTTTTTCTTTGTTCATTTTAAGTGTAGAAACAATATTTCGTTTGTGAACATTTTCTTCTGCCGTTTTGACAATAGGCTCATTACTAAAGAACACACGGCTGTCTGCTGATTGACGCTTGACTGTAGATTTTCGCTTTGTGTCAAAAGAACTCCCTAACGCACACTTTTTCAAAGTAGGTGAATTCATCAGATCTGTTTGAAACATTGCATTTTATCCATGCACGACGACTACTTAGATACTCGCAGCACAGTTGCCTCATATAAATTGCCCATGAGCGCGGAGCTTGTCTTTGTCACTGTAGCAACTTTGCTCCATCAGCGGGAGAAGGCGCTTCGACGCCCCTGTAAGCACATGTTTCTCTGATTCCTTTGTTTCAGGCAAGCCACTGTGACGTCAGACGCCTTTACGCATACAGCTTTGCGATGCTTAGACAGTAATAACATAATTCATGTTTACATTTCTTTAATTTTCGACGCATTGTCATTATTCGTGACGCATCAATGACCAATTGATTATATGGCAATGCAATGAAAAAAGCGTGTGGAAAACAGTGTTAATGACAGATTTGAGAAGCACATTTCTTCAATGTTGGCCGCATGGCATTCCTGTGCAGGTGACAATGGTAATTTTTCAAAACGACAAGGATATTTAAACACATGATTATTTGTTTGCTGTGCTCTATGGCCTCTGCTACAGACCTCATCGAAATGACACTTAGATATCTTAGGGTGTACATATCAAGTCTTCCCAAATGGTCTAGCGGATAGGCATCTACCTTGTAACGCAGGGCGGCCCGGGTTCGATTCCCGTCATGGCAAATGTTTTTTGTAGAAAAATAAAATGAGTCCCAACGTGTGCAACAGAACAGTTCGAAATCTCGTTACATTTGCATCGTCATGAACATGACTTATATCAGGCTAGCTAATTTTTTCTTTGTTCATTTTAAGTGTAGAAACAATATTTCGTTTGTGACCATTTTCTTCTGCCGTTTTGACAACAGGCTCATTACTAAAGAAAAAACGGCTGTCTGCTGATTGACGCTTGACTGTAGATTTTCGCTTTGTGTCAAAAGAACTCCCTAACGCACACTTTTTCAAAGTAGGTGAATTCATCAGATCTGTTTGAAACATTGCATTTTATCCATGCACGACGACTACTTAGATACTCGCAGCACAGTTGCCTCATATAAATTGCCCATGAGCGCGGAGCTTGTCTTTGTCACTGTAGCAACTTTGCTCCATCAGCGGGAGAAGGCACTTCGACGCCCCTGTAAGCACATGTTTCTCGAATTCCTTTGTTTCAGGCAAGCCACTGTGACGTCAGACGCCTTTACGCATACAGCTTTGCGATGCTTAGACAGTAATAACATAATTCATGTTTACATTTCTTTAATTTTCGACGCATTGTCGTTATTCGTGACGCATCAATGACCAATTGATTATATGGCAATGCAATGAAAAAAGCGTGTGGAAAACAGTGTTAATGACAGATTTGAGAAGCACATTTCTTCAATGTTGGCCCCATGGCATTCCTGTGCAGGTGACAATGGTAATTTTTCAAAACGACAAGGATATTTAAACACATGATTATTTGTTTGCTGTGCTCTATGGCCTCTGCTACAGACCTCATCGAAATGACACTTAGATATCTTAGGGTGTACATATCAAGTTTTCCCAAATGGTCTAGCGGATAGGCATCTAACTTGTAACGCAGGGCGGCCAGGGTTCGATTCCCGTCATGGCAAATGTTTTTTGTAGAAAAATAAAATGAGTCCCAACGTGTGCAACAGAACAGTTCGAAATCTCGTTACATTTGCATCGTCATGAACATGACTTATATCAGGCTAGCTCATTTTTTCTTTGTTCATTTTAAGTGTAGAAACAATATTTCGTTTGTGACCATTTTTTTCTGCCGTTTTGACAACAGGCTCATGACTAAAGAACACACGGCTGTCTGCTGATTGACGCTTGACTGTAGATTTTCGCTTTGTGTCAAAAGAACTTCCTAACGCACACTTTTTCAAAGTAGGTGAATTCATCAGATCTGTTTGAAACATTGCATTTTATCCATGCACGACGACTGCTTAGATACTCGCAGCACAGTTGCCCCATATAAATTGCCCATGAGCGCGGAGCTTGTCTTTGTCACTGTAGCAACTTTGCTCCATCAGCGGGAGAAGGCGCTTCGACGCCCCTGTAAGCACATGTTTCTCTGATTCCTTTGTTTCAGGCAAGCCACTGTGACGTCAGACGCCTTTACGCATACAGCTTTGCGATGCTTAGACAGTAATAACATAATTCATGTTTACATTTCTTTAATTTTCGACGCATTGTCATTATTCGTGACGCATCAATGACCAATTGATTATATGGCAATGCAATGAAAAAAGCGTGTGGAAAACAGTGTTAATGACAGATTTGAGAAGCACATTTCTTCAATGTTGGCCGCATGGCATTCCTGTGCAGGTGACAATGGTAATTTTTCAAAACGACAAGGATATTTAAACACATGATTATTTGTTTGCTGTGCTCTATGGCCTCTGCTACAGACCTCATCGAAATGACACTTAGATATCTTAGGGTGTACATATCAAGTCTTCCCAAATGGTCTAGCGGATAGGCATCTACCTTGTCACGCAGGGCGGCCCGGGTTCGATTCCCGTCATGGCAAAGGATTTTTGTAGAAAAATAAAATGAGTCCCAACGTGTGCAACAGAACAGTTCGAAATCTCGTTACATTTGCATCGTCATGAACATGACTTATATCAGGCTAGCTAATTTTTTCTTTGTTCATTTTAAGTGTAGAAACAATATTTCGTTTGTGAACATTTTCTTCTGCCGTTTTGACAACAGTCTCATTACTAAAGAACACACGGCTGTCTGCTGATTGACGCTTGACTGTAGATTTTCGCTTTGTGTCAAAAGAACTCCCTAACGCACACTTTTTCAAAGTAGGTGAATTCATCAGATCTGTTTGAAACATTGCATTTTATCCATGCACGACGACTACTTAGATACTCGCAGCACAGTTGCCTCATATAAATTGCCCATGAGCGCGGAGCTTGTCTTTGTCACTGTAGCAACTTTGCTCCATCAGCGGGAGAAGGCGCTTCGACGCCCCTGTAAGCACATGTTTCTCTAATTCCTTTGTTTCAGGCAAGCCACTGTGACGTCAGACGCCTTTACGCATACAGCTTTGCGATGCTTAGACAGTAATAACATAATTCATGTTTACATTTCTTTAATTTTCGACGCATTGTCGTTATTCGTGACGCATCAATGACCAATTGATTATATGGCAATGCAATGAAAAAAGCGTGTGGAAAACAGTGTTAATGACAGATTTGAGAAGCACATTTCTTCAATGTTGGCCCCATGGCATTCCTGTGCAGGTGACAATGGTAATTTTTCAAAACGACAAGGATATTTAAACACATGATTATTTGTTTGCTGTGCTCTATGGCCTCTGCTACAGACCTCATCGAAATGACACTTAGATATCTTAGGGTGTACATATCAAGTTTTCCCAAATGGTCTAGCGGATAGGCATCTACCTTGTCACGCAGGGCGGCCCGGGTTCGATTCCCGTCATGGCAAAGGATTTTTGTAGAAAAATAAAATGAGTCCCAACGTGTGCAACAGAACAGTTCGAAATCTCGTTACATTTGCATCGTCATGAACATGACTTATATCAGGCTAGCTAATTTTTTCTTTGTTCATTTTAAGTGTAGAAACAATATTTCGTTTGTGAACATTTTCTTCTGCCGTTTTGACAACAGTCTCATTACTAAAGAACACACGGCTGTCTGCTGATTGACGCTTGACTGTAGATTTTCGCTTTGTGTCAAAAGAACTCCCTAACGCACACTTTTTCAAAGTAGGTGAATTCATCAGATCTGTTTGAAACATTGCATTTTATCCATGCACGACGACTACTTAGATACTCGCAGCACAGTTGCCTCATATAAATTGCCCATGAGCGCGGAGCTTGTCTTTGTCACTGTAGCAACTTTGCTCCATCAGCGGGAGAAGGCGCTTCGACGCCCCTGTAAGCACATGTTTCTCTAATTCCTTTGTTTCAGGCAAGCCACTGTGACGTCAGACGCCTTTACGCATACAGCTTTGCGATGCTTAGACAGTAATAACATAATTCATGTTTACATTTCTTTAATTTTCGACGCATTGTCGTTATTCGTGACGCATCAATGACCAATTGATTATATGGCAATGCAATGAAAAAAGCGTGTGGAAAACAGTGTTAATGACAGATTTGAGAAGCACATTTCTTCAATGTTGGCCCCATGGCATTCCTGTGCAGGTGACAATGGTAATTTTTCAAAACGACAAGGATATTTAAACACATGATTATTTGTTTGCTGTGCTCTATGGCCTCTCCTACAGACCTCATCGAAATGACACTTAGATATCTTAGGGTGTACATATCAAGTCTTCCCAAATGGTCTAGCGGATAGGCATCTACCTTGTAACGCAGGGCGGCCCGGGTTCGATTCCCGTCATGGCAAATGTTTTTTGTAGAAAAATAAAATGAGTCCCAACGTGTGCAACAGAACAGTTCGAAATCTCGTTACATTTGCATCGTCATGAACATGACTTATATCAGGCTAGCTAATTTTTTCTTTGTTCATTTTAAGTGTAGAAACAATATTTCGTTTGTGAACATTTTCTTCTGCCGTTTTGACAATAGGCTCATTACTAAAGAACACACGGCTGTCTGCTGATTGACGCTTGACTGTAGATTTTCGCTTTGTGTCAAAAGAACTCCCTAACGCACACTTTTTCAAAGTAGGTGAATTCATCAGATCTGTTTGAAACATTGCATTTTATCCATGCACGACGACTACTTAGATACTCGCAGCACAGTTGCCTCATATAAATTGCCCATGAGCGCGGAGCTTGTCTTTGTCACTGTAGCAACTTTGCTCCATCAGCGGGAGAAGGCGCTTCGACGCCCCTGTAAGCACATGTTTCTCTGATTCCTTTGTTTCAGGCAAGCCACTGTGACGTCAGACGCCTTTACGCATACAGCTTTGCGATGCTTAGACAGTAATAACATAATTCATGTTTACATTTCTTTAATTTTCGACGCATTGTCATTATTCGTGACGCATCAATGACCAATTGATTATATGGCAATGCAATGAAAAAAGCGTGTGGAAAACAGTGTTAATGACAGATTTGAGAAGCACATTTCTTCAATGTTGGCCGCATGGCATTCCTGTGCAGGTGACAATGGTAATTTTTCAAAACGACAAGGATATTTAAACACATGATTATTTGTTTGCTGTGCTCTATGGCCTCTGCTACAGACCTCATCGAAATGACACTTAGATATCTTAGGGTGTACATATCAAGTCTTCCCAAATGGTCTAGCGGATAGGCATCTACCTTGTAACGCAGGGCGGCCCGGGTTCGATTCCCGTCATGGCAAATGTTTTTTGTAGAAAAATAAAATGAGTCCCAACGTGTGCAACAGAACAGTTCGAAATCTCGTTACATTTGCATCGTCATGAACATGACTTATATCAGGCTAGCTAATTTTTTCTTTGTTCATTTTAAGTGTAGAAACAATATTTCGTTTGTGACCATTTTCTTCTGCCGTTTTGACAACAGGCTCATTACTAAAGAAAAAACGGCTGTCTGCTGATTGACGCTTGACTGTAGATTTTCGCTTTGTGTCAAAAGAACTCCCTAACGCACACTTTTTCAAAGTAGGTGAATTCATCAGATCTGTTTGAAACATTGCATTTTATCCATGCACGACGACTACTTAGATACTCGCAGCACAGTTGCCTCATATAAATTGCCCATGAGCGCGGAGCTTGTCTTTGTCACTGTAGCAACTTTGCTCCATCAGCGGGAGAAGGCACTTCGACGCCCCTGTAAGCACATGTTTCTCGAATTCCTTTGTTTCAGGCAAGCCACTGTGACGTCAGACGCCTTTACGCATACAGCTTTGCGATGCTTAGACAGTAATAACATAATTCATGTTTACATTTCTTTAATTTTCGACGCATTGTCGTTATTCGTGACGCATCAATGACCAATTGATTATATGGCAATGCAATGAAAAAAGCGTGTGGAAAACAGTGTTAATGACAGATTTGAGAAGCACATTTCTTCAATGTTGGCCCCATGGCATTCCTGTGCAGGTGACAATGGTAATTTTTCAAAACGACAAGGATATTTAAACACATGATTATTTGTTTGCTGTGCTCTATGGCCTCTGCTACAGACCTCATCGAAATGACACTTAGATATCTTAGGGTGTACATATCAAGTTTTCCCAAATGGTCTAGCGGATAGGCATCTAACTTGTAACGCAGGGCGGCCAGGGTTCGATTCCCGTCATGGCAAATGTTTTTTGTAGAAAAATAAAATGAGTCCCAACGTGTGCAACAGAACAGTTCGAAATCTCGTTACATTTGCATCGTCATGAACATGACTTATATCAGGCTAGCTCATTTTTTCTTTGTTCATTTTAAGTGTAGAAACAATATTTCGTTTGTGACCATTTTTTTCTGCCGTTTTGACAACAGGCTCATGACTAAAGAACACACGGCTGTCTGCTGATTGACGCTTGACTGTAGATTTTCGCTTTGTGTCAAAAGAACTTCCTAACGCACACTTTTTCAAAGTAGGTGAATTCATCAGATCTGTTTGAAACATTGCATTTTATCCATGCACGACGACTGCTTAGATACTCGCAGCACAGTTGCCCCATATAAATTGCCCATGAGCGCGGAGCTTGTCTTTGTCACTGTAGCAACTTTGCTCCATCAGCGGGAGAAGGCGCTTCGACGCCCCTGTAAGCACATGTTTCTCTGATTCCTTTGTTTCAGGCAAGCCACTGTGACGTCAGACGCCTTTACGCATACAGCTTTGCGATGCTTAGACAGTAATAACATAATTCATGTTTACATTTCTTTAATTTTCGACGCATTGTCATTATTCGTGACGCATCAATGACCAATTGATTATATGGCAATGCAATGAAAAAAGCGTGTGGAAAACAGTGTTAATGACAGATTTGAGAAGCACATTTCTTCAATGTTGGCCGCATGGCATTCCTGTGCAGGTGACAATGGTAATTTTTCAAAACGACAAGGATATTTAAACACATGATTATTTGTTTGCTGTGCTCTATGGCCTCTGCTACAGACCTCATCGAAATGACACTTAGATATCTTAGGGTGTACATATCAAGTCTTCCCAAATGGTCTAGCGGATAGGCATCTACCTTGTCACGCAGGGCGGCCCGGGTTCGATTCCCGTCATGGCAAAGGATTTTTGTAGAAAAATAAAATGAGTCCCAACGTGTGCAACAGAACAGTTCGAAATCTCGTTACATTTGCATCGTCATGAACATGACTTATATCAGGCTAGCTAATTTTTTCTTTGTTCATTTTAAGTGTAGAAACAATATTTCGTTTGTGAACATTTTCTTCTGCCGTTTTGACAACAGTCTCATTACTAAAGAACACACGGCTGTCTGCTGATTGACGCTTGACTGTAGATTTTCGCTTTGTGTCAAAAGAACTCCCTAACGCACACTTTTTCAAAGTAGGTGAATTCATCAGATCTGTTTGAAACATTGCATTTTATCCATGCACGACGACTACTTAGATACTCGCAGCACAGTTGCCTCATATAAATTGCCCATGAGCGCGGAGCTTGTCTTTGTCACTGTAGCAACTTTGCTCCATCAGCGGGAGAAGGCGCTTCGACGCCCCTGTAAGCACATGTTTCTCTAATTCCTTTGTTTCAGGCAAGCCACTGTGACGTCAGACGCCTTTACGCATACAGCTTTGCGATGCTTAGACAGTAATAACATAATTCATGTTTACATTTCTTTAATTTTCGACGCATTGTCGTTATTCGTGACGCATCAATGACCAATTGATTATATGGCAATGCAATGAAAAAAGCGTGTGGAAAACAGTGTTAATGACAGATTTGAGAAGCACATTTCTTCAATGTTGGCCCCATGGCATTCCTGTGCAGGTGACAATGGTAATTTTTCAAAACGACAAGGATATTTAAACACATGATTATTTGTTTGCTGTGCTCTATGGCCTCTGCTACAGACCTCATCGAAATGACACTTAGATATCTTAGGGTGTACATATCAAGTTTTCCCAAATGGTCTAGCGGATAGGCATCTACCTTGTCACGCAGGGCGGCCCGGGTTCGATTCCCGTCATGGCAAAGGATTTTTGTAGAAAAATAAAATGAGTCCCAACGTGTGCAACAGAACAGTTCGAAATCTCGTTACATTTGCATCGTCATGAACATGACTTATATCAGGCTAGCTAATTTTTTCTTTGTTCATTTTAAGTGTAGAAACAATATTTCGTTTGTGAACATTTTCTTCTGCCGTTTTGACAACAGTCTCATTACTAAAGAACACACGGCTGTCTGCTGATTGACGCTTGACTGTAGATTTTCGCTTTGTGTCAAAAGAACTCCCTAACGCACACTTTTTCAAAGTAGGTGAATTCATCAGATCTGTTTGAAACATTGCATTTTATCCATGCACGACGACTACTTAGATACTCGCAGCACAGTTGCCTCATATAAATTGCCCATGAGCGCGGAGCTTGTCTTTGTCACTGTAGCAACTTTGCTCCATCAGCGGGAGAAGGCGCTTCGACGCCCCTGTAAGCACATGTTTCTCTAATTCCTTTGTTTCAGGCAAGCCACTGTGACGTCAGACGCCTTTACGCATACAGCTTTGCGATGCTTAGACAGTAATAACATAATTCATGTTTACATTTCTTTAATTTTCGACGCATTGTCGTTATTCGTGACGCATCAATGACCAATTGATTATATGGCAATGCAATGAAAAAAGCGTGTGGAAAACAGTGTTAATGACAGATTTGAGAAGCACATTTCTTCAATGTTGGCCCCATGGCATTCCTGTGCAGGTGACAATGGTAATTTTTCAAAACGACAAGGATATTTAAACACATGATTATTTGTTTGCTGTGCTCTATGGCCTCTGCTACAGACCTCATCGAAATGACACTTAGATATCTTAGGGTGTACATATCAAGTTTTCCCAAATGGTCTAGGGTGTACATATCAAGTTTTCCCAAATGGTCTAGCGGATAGGCATCTACCTTGTAACGCAGGGCGGCCCGGGTTCGATTCCCGTCATGGCAAATATTTTTTGTAGAAAAATATAATGAGTCCCAACGTGTGCAACAGAACAGTTCGAAATCTCGTTACATTTGCATCGTCATGAACATGACTTATATCAGGCTAGCTCATTTTTTCTTTGTTCATTTTAAGTGTAGAAACAATATTTCGTTTGTGACCATTTTTTTCTGCCGTTTTGACAACAGGCTCATGACTAAAGAACACACGGCTGTCTGCTGATTGACGCTTGACTGTAGATTTTCGCTTTGTGTCAAAAGAACTTCCTAACGCACACTTTTTCAAAGTAGGTGAATTCATCAGATCTGTTTGAAACATTGCATTTTATCCATGCACGACGACTGCTTAGATACTCGCAGCACAGTTGCCCCATATAAATTGCCCATGAGCGCGGAGCTTGTCTTTGTCACTGTAGCAACTTTGCTCCATCAGCGGGAGAAGGCGCTTCGACGCCCCTGTAAGCACATGTTTCTCTGATTCCTTTGTTTCAGGCAAGCCACTGTGACGTCAGACGCCTTTACGCATACAGCTTTGCGATGCTTAGACAGTAATAACATAATTCATGTTTACATTTCTTTAATTTTCGACGCATTGTCATTATTCGTGACGCATCAATGACCAATTGATTATATGGCAATGCAATGAAAAAAGCGTGTGGAAAACAGTGTTAATGACAGATTTGAGAAGCACATTTCTTCAATGTTGGCCGCATGGCATTCCTGTGCAGGTGACAATGGTAATTTTTCAAAACGACAAGGATATTTAAACACATGATTATTTGTTTGCTGTGCTCTATGGCCTCTGCTACAGACCTCATCGAAATGACACTTAGATATCTTAGGGTGTACATATCAAGTCTTCCCAAATGGTCTAGCGGATAGGCATCTACCTTGTAACGCAGGGCGGCCCGGTTTCGATTCCCGTCATGGCAAATGTTTTTTGTAGAAAAATAAAATGAGTCCCAACGTGTGCAACAGAACAGTTCGAAATCTCGTTACATTTGCATCGTCATGAACATGACTTATATCAGGCTAGCTCATTTTTTCTTTGTTCATTTTAAGTGTAGAAACAATATTTCGTTTGTGACCATTTTTTTCTGCCGTTTTGACAACAGGCTCATGACTAAAGAACACACGGCTGTCTGCTGATTGACGCTTGACTGTAGATTTTCGCTTTGTGTCAAAAGAACTTCCTAACGCACACTTTTTCAAAGTAGGTGAATTCATCAGATCTGTTTGAAACATTGCATTTTATCCATGCACGACGACTGCTTAGATACTCGCAGCACAGTTGCCCCATATAAATTGCCCATGAGCGCGGAGCTTGTCTTTGTCACTGTAGCAACTTTGCTCCATCAGCGGGAGAAGGCGCTTCGACGCCCCTGTAAGCACATGTTTCTCTGATTCCTTTGTTTCAGGCAAGCCACTGTGACGTCAGACGCCTTTACGCATACAGCTTTGCGATGCTTAGACAGTAATAACATAATTCATGTTTACATTTCTTTAATTTTCGACGCATTGTCATTATTCGTGACGCATCAATGACCAATTGATTATATGGCAATGCAATGAAAAAAGCGTGTGGAAAACAGTGTTAATGACAGATTTGAGAAGCACATTTCTTCAATGTTGGCCGCATGGCATTCCTGTGCAGGTGACAATGGTAATTTTTCAAAACGACAAGGATATTTAAACACATGATTATTTGTTTGCTGTGCTCTATGGCCTCTGCTACAGACCTCATCGAAATGACACTTAGATATCTTAGGGTGTACATATCAAGTCTTCCCAAATGGTCTAGCGGATAGGCATCTACCTTGTAACGCAGGGCGGCCCGGTTTCGATTCCCGTCATGGCAAATGTTTTTTGTAGAAAAATAAAATGAGTCCCAACGTGTGCAACAGAACAGTTCGAAATCTCGTTACATTTGCATCGTCATGAACATGACTTATATCAGGCTAGCTAATTTTTTCTTTGTTCATTTTAAGTGTAGAAACAATATTTCGTTTGTGAACATTTTTTTCTGCCGTTTTGACAACAGGCTCATTACTAAAGAACACACGGCTGTCTGCTGATTGACGCTTGACTGTAGATTTTCGCTTTGTGTCAAAAGAACTCCCTAATGCACACTTTTTCAAAGTAGGTGAATTCATCAGATCTGTTTGAAACATTGCATTTTATCCATGCACGACGACTACTTAGATACTCGCAGCACAGTTGCCTCATATAAATTGCCCATGAGCGCGGAGCTTGTCTTTGTCACTGTAGCAACTTTGCTCCATCAGCGGGAGAAGGCGGTTCGACGCCCCTGTAAGCACATGTTTCTCTAATTCCTTTGTTTCAGGCAAGCCACTGTGACGTCAGACGCCTTTACGCATACAGCTTTGCGATGCTTAGACAGTAATAACATAATTCATGTTTACATTTCTTTAATTTTCGACGCATTGTCATTATTCGTGACGCATCAATGACCAATTGATTATATGGCAATGCAATGAAAAAAGCGTGTGGAAAACAGTGTTAATGACAGATTTGAGAAGCACATTTCTTCAATGTTGGCCGCATGGCATTCCTGTGCAGGTGACAATGGTAATTTTTCAAAACGACAAGGATATTTAAACACATGATTATTTGTTTGCTGTGCTCTATGGCCTCTGCTACAGACCTCATCGAAATGACACTTAGATATCTTAGGGTGTACATATCAAGTCTTCCCAAATGGTCTAGCGGATAGGCATCTACCTTGTAACGCAGGGCGGCCCGGTTTCGATTCCCGTCATGGCAAATGTTTTTTGTAGAAAAATAAAATGAGTCCCAACGTGTGCAACAGAACAGTTCGAAATCTCGTTACATTTGCATCGTCATGAACATGACTTATATCAGGCTAGCTCATTTTTTCTTTGTTCATTTTAAGTGTAGAAACAATATTTCGTTTGTGACCATTTTTTTCTGCCGTTTTGACAACAGGCTCATGACTAAAGAACACACGGCTGTCTGCTGATTGACGCTTGACTGTAGATTTTCGCTTTGTGTCAAAAGAACTTCCTAACGCACACTTTTTCAAAGTAGGTGAATTCATCAGATCTGTTTGAAACATTGCATTTTATCCATGCACGACGACTGCTTAGATACTCGCAGCACAGTTGCCCCATATAAATTGCCCATGAGCGCGGAGCTTGTCTTTGTCACTGTAGCAACTTTGCTCCATCAGCGGGAGAAGGCGCTTCGACGCCCCTGTAAGCACATGTTTCTCTGATTCCTTTGTTTCAGGCAAGCCACTGTGACGTCAGACGCCTTTACGCATACAGCTTTGCGATGCTTAGACAGTAATAACATAATTCATGTTTACATTTCTTTAATTTTCGACGCATTGTCATTATTCGTGACGCATCAATGACCAATTGATTATATGGCAATGCAATGAAAAAAGCGTGTGGAAAACAGTGTTAATGACAGATTTGAGAAGCACATTTCTTCAATGTTGGCCGCATGGCATTCCTGTGCAGGTGACAATGGTAATTTTTCAAAACGACAAGGATATTTAAACACATGATTATTTGTTTGCTGTGCTCTATGGCCTCTGCTACAGACCTCATCGAAATGACACTTAGATATCTTAGGGTGTACATATCAAGTCTTCCCAAATGGTCTAGCGGATAGGCATCTACCTTGTAACGCAGGGCGGCCCGGTTTCGATTCCCGTCATGGCAAATGTTTTTTGTAGAAAAATAAAATGAGTCCCAACGTGTGCAACAGAACAGTTCGAAATCTCGTTACATTTGCATCGTCATGAACATGACTTATATCAGGCTAGCTAATTTTTTCTTTGTTCATTTTAAGTGTAGAAACAATATTTCGTTTGTGAACATTTTTTTCTGCCGTTTTGACAACAGGCTCATTACTAAAGAACACACGGCTGTCTGCTGATTGACGCTTGACTGTAGATTTTCGCTTTGTGTCAAAAGAACTCCCTAATGCACACTTTTTCAAAGTAGGTGAATTCATCAGATCTGTTTGAAACATTGCATTTTATCCATGCACGACGACTACTTAGATACTCGCAGCACAGTTGCCTCATATAAATTGCCCATGAGCGCGGAGCTTGTCTTTGTCACTGTAGCAACTTTGCTCCATCAGCGGGAGAAGGCGGTTCGACGCCCCTGTAAACACATGTTTCTCTAATTCCTTTGTTTCAGGCAAGCCACTGTGACGTCAGACGCCTTTACGCATACAGCTTTGCGATGCTTAGACAGTAATAACATAATTCATGTTTACATTTCTTTAATTTTCGACGCATTGTCGTTATTCGTGACGCATCAATGACCAATTGATTATATGGCAATGCAATGAAAAAAGCGTGTGGAAAACAGTGTTAATGACAGATTTGAGAAGCACATTTCTTCAATGTTGGCCGCATGGCATTCCTGTGCAGGTGACAATGGTAATTTTTCAAAACGACAAGGATATTTAAACACATGATTATTTGTTTGCTGTGCTCTATGGCCTCTGCTACAGACCTCATCGAAATGACACTTAGATATCTTAGGGTGTACATATCAAGTCTTCCCAAATGGTCTAGCGGATAGGCATCTACCTTGTAACGCAGGGCGGCCCGGGTTCGATTCCCGTCATGGCAAATGTTTTTTGTAGAAAAATAAAATGAGTCCCAACGTGTGCAACAGAACAGTTCGAAATCTCGTTACATTTGCATCGTCATGAACATGACTTATATCAGGCTAGCTAATTTTTTCTTTGTTCATTTTAAGTGTAGAAACAATATTTCGTTTGTGAACATTTTCTTCTGCCGTTTTGACAACAGGCTCATTACTAAAGAACACACGGCTGTCTGCTGATTGACGCTTGACTGTAGATTTTCGCTTTGTGTCAAAAGAACTCCCTAACGCACACTTTTTCAAAGTAGGTGAATTCATCAGATCTGTTTGAAACATTGCATTTTATCCATGCACGACGACTACTTAGATACTCGCAGCACAGTTGCCTCATATAAATTGCCCATGAGCGCGGAGCTTGTCTTTGTCACTGTAGCAACTTTGCTCCATCAGCGGGAGAAGGCGCTTCGACGCCCCTGTAAGCACATGTTTCTCTGATTCCTTTGTTTCAGGCAAGCCACTGTGACGTCAGACGCCTTTACGCATACAGCTTTGCGATGCTTAGACAGTAATAACATAATTCATGTTTACATTTCTTTAATTTTCGACGCATTGTCGTTATTCGTGACGCATCAATGACCAATTGATTATATGGCAATGCAATGAAAAAAGCGTGTGGAAAACAGTGTTAATGACAGATTTGAGAAGCACATTTCTTCAATGTTGGCCCCATGGCATTCCTGTGCAGGTGACAATGGTAATTTTTCAAAACGACAAGGATATTTAAACACATGATTATTTGTTTGCTGTGCTCTATGGCCTCTGCTACAGACCTCATCGAAATGACACTTAGATATCTTAGGGTGTACATATCAAGTTTTCCCAAATGGTCTAGCGGATAGGCATCTAACTTGTAACGCAGGGCGGCCCGGGTTCGATTCCCGTCATGGCAAATGTTTTTTGTAGAAAAATAAAATGAGTCCCAACGTGTGCAACAGAACAGTTCGAAATCTCGTTACATTTGCATCGTCATGAACATGACTTATATCAGGCTAGCTCATTTTTTCTTTGTTCATTTTAAGTGTAGAAACAATATTTCGTTTGTGACCATTTTTTTCTGCCGTTTTGACAACAGGCTCATGACTAAAGAACACACGGCTGTCTGCTGATTGACGCTTGACTGTAGATTTTCGCTTTGTGTCAAAAGAACTTCCTAACGCACACTTTTTCAAAGTAGGTGAATTCATCAGATCTGTTTGAAACATTGCATTTTATCCATGCACGACGACTACTTAGATACTCGCAGCACAGTTGCCTCATATAAATTGCCCATGAGCGCGGAGCTTGTCTTTGTCACTGTAGCAACTTTGCTCCATCAGCGGGAGAAGGCGGTTCGACGCCCCTGTAAGCACATGTTTCTCTAATTCCTTTGTTTCAGGCAAGCCACTGTGACGTCAGACGCCTTTACGCATACAGCTTTGCGATGCTTAGACAGTAATAACATAATTCATGTTTACATTTCTTTAATTTTCGACGCATTGTCGTTATTCGTGACGCATCAATGACCAATTGATTATATGGCAATGCAATGAAAAAAGCGTGTGGAAAACAGTGTTAATGACAGATTTGAGAAGCACATTTCTTCAATGTTGGCCCCATGGCATTCCTGTGCAGGTGACAATGGTAATTTTTCAAAACGACAAGGATATTTAAACACATGATTATTTGTTTGCTGTGCTCTATGGCCTCTGCTACAGACCTCATCGAAATGACACTTAGATATCTTAGGGTGTACATATCAAGTTTTCCCAAATGGTCTAGCGGATAGGCATCTAACTTGTAACGCAGGGCGGCCCGGGTTCGATTCCCGTCATGGCAAATGTTTTTTGTAGAAAAATAAAATGAGTCCCAACGTGTGCAACAGAACAGTTCGAAATCTCGTTACATTTGCATCGTCATGAACATGACTTATATCAGGCTAGCTAATTTTTTCTTTGTTCATTTTAAGTGTAGAAACAATATTTCGTTTGTGAACATTTTCTTCTGCCGTTTTGACAACAGGCTCATTACTAAAGAACACACGGCTGTCTGCTGATTGACGCTTGACTGTAGATTTTCGCTTTGTGTCAAAAGAACTCCATAACGCACACTTTTTCAAAGTAGGTGAATTCATCAGATCTGTTTGAAACATTGCATTTTATCCATGCACGACGACTACTTAGATACTCGCAGCACAGTTGCCTCATATAAATTGCCCATGAGCGCGGAGCTTGTCTTTGTCACTGTAGCAACTTTGCTCCATCAGCGGGAGAAGGCGCTTCGACGCCCCTGTAAGCACATGTTTCTCTGATTCCTTTGTTTCAGGCAAGCCACTGTGACGTCAGACGCCTTTACGCATACAGCTTTGCGATGCTTAGACAGTAATAACATAATTCATGTTTACATTTCTTTAATTTTCGACGCATTGTCATTATTCGTGACGCATCAATGACCAATTGATTATATGGCAATGCAATGAAAAAAGCGTGTGGAAAACAGTGTTAATGACAGATTTGAGAAGCACATTTCTTCAATGTTGGCCGCATGGCATTCCTGTGCAGGTGACAATGGTAATTTTTCAAAACGACAAGGATATTTAAACACATGATTATTTGTTTGCTGTGCTCTATGGCCTCTGCTACAGACCTCATCGAAATGACACTTAGATATCTTAGGGTGTACATATCAAGTTTTCCCAAATGGTCTAGGGTGTACATATCAAGTTTTCCCAAATGGTCTAGCGGATAGGCATCTACCTTGTAACGCAGGGCGGCCCGGGTTCGATTCCCGTCATGGCAAATATTTTTTGTAGAAAAATAAAATGAGTCCCAACGTGTGCAACAGAACAGTTCGAAATCTCGTTACATTTGCATCGTCATGAACATGACTTATATCAGGCTAGCTCATTTTTTCTTTGTTTATTTTAAGTGTAGAAACAATATTTCGTTTGTGACCATTTTTTTCTGCCGTTTTGACAACAGGCTCATGACTAAAGAACACACGGCTGTCTGCTGATTGACGCTTGACTGTAGATTTTCGCTTTGTGTCAAAAGAACTTCCTAACGCACACTTTTTCAAAGTAGGTGAATTCATCAGATCTGTTTGAAACATTGCATTTTATCCATGCACGACGACTGCTTAGATACTCGCAGCACAGTTGCCCCATATAAATTGCCCATGAGCGCGGAGCTTGTCTTTGTCACTGTAGCAACTTTGCTCCATCAGCGGGAGAAGGCGCTTCGACGCCCCTGTAAGCACATGTTTCTCTGATTCCTTTGTTTCAGGCAAGCCACTGTGACGTCAGACGCCTTTACGCATACAGCTTTGCGATGCTTAGACAGTAATAACATAATTCATGTTTACATTTCTTTAATTTTCGACGCATTGTCATTATTCGTGACGCATCAATGACCAATTGATTATATGGCAATGCAATGAAAAAAGCGTGTGGAAAACAGTGTTAATGACAGATTTGAGAAGCACATTTCTTCAATGTTGGCCGCATGGCATTCCTGTGCAGGTGACAATGGTAATTTTTCAAAACGACAAGGATATTTAAACACATGATTATTTGTTTGCTGTGCTCTATGGCCTCTGCTACAGACCTCATCGAAATGACACTTAGATATCTTAGGGTGTACATATCAAGTCTTCCCAAATGGTCTAGCGGATAGGCATCTACCTTGTAACGCAGGGCGGCCCGGTTTCGATTCCCGTCATGGCAAATGTTTTTTGTAGAAAAATAAAATGAGTCCCAACGTGTGCAACAGAACAGTTCGAAATCTCGTTACATTTGCATCGTCATGAACATGACTTATATCAGGCTAGCTAATTTTTTCTTTGTTCATTTTAAGTGTAGAAACAATATTTCGTTTGTGAACATTTTTTTCTGCCGTTTTGACAACAGGCTCATTACTAAAGAACACACGGCTGTCTGCTGATTGACGCTTGACTGTAGATTTTCGCTTTGTGTCAAAAGAACTCCCTAATGCACACTTTTTCAAAGTAGTTGAATTCATCAGATCTGTTTGAAACATTGCATTTTATCCATGCACGACGACTACTTAGATACTCGCAGCACAGTTGCCTCATATAAATTGCCCATGAGCGCGGAGCTTGTCTTTGTCACTGTAGCAACTTTGCTCCATCAGCGGGAGAAGGCGGTTCGACGCCCCTGTAAGCACATGTTTCTCTAATTCCTTTGTTTCAGGCAAGCCACTGTGACGTCAGACGCCTTTACGCATACAGCTTTGCGATGCTTAGACAGTAATAACATAATTCATGTTTACATTTCTTTAATTTTCGACGCATTGTCGTTATTCGTGACGCATCAATGACCAATTGATTATATGGCAATGCAATGAAAAAAGCGTGTGGAAAACAGTGTTAATGACAGATTTGAGAAGCACATTTCTTCAATGTTGGCCGCATGGCATTCCTGTGCAGGTGACAATGGTAATTTTTCAAAACGACAAGGATATTTAAACACATGATTATTTGTTTGCTGTGCTCTATGGCCTCTGCTACAGACCTCATCGAAATGACACTTAGATATCTTAGGGTGTACATATCAAGTCTTCCCAAATGGTCTAGCGGATAGGCATCTACCTTGTAACGCAGGGCGGCCCGGGTTCGATTCCCGTCATGGCAAATGTTTTTTGTAGAAAAATAAAATGAGTCCCAACGTGTGCAACAGAACAGTTCGAAATCTCGTTACATTTGCATCGTCATGAACATGACTTATATCAGGCTAGCTAATTTTTTCTTTGTTCATTTTAAGTGTAGAAACAATATTTCGTTTGTGAACATTTTCTTCTGCCGTTTTGACAACAGGCTCATTACTAAAGAACACACGGCTGTCTGCTGATTGACGCTTGACTGTAGATTTTCGCTTTGTGTCAAAAGAACTCCCTAACGCACACTTTTTCAAAGTAGGTGAATTCATCAGATCTGTTTGAAACATTGCATTTTATCCATGCACGACGAGTACTTAGATACTCGCAGCACAGTTGCCTCATATAAATTGCCCATGAGCGCGGAGCTTGTCTTTGTCACTGTAGCAACTTTGCTCCATCAGCGGGAGAAGGCGGTTCGACGCCCCTGTAAGCACATGTTTCTCTAATTCCTTTGTTTAAGGCAAGCCACTGTGACGTCAGACGCCTTTACGCATACAGCTTTGCGATGCTTAGACAGTAATAACATAATTCATGTTTACATTTCTTTAATTTTCGACGCATTGTCGTTATTCGTGACGCATCAATGACCAATTGATTATATGGCAATGCAATGAAAAAAGCGTGTGGAAAACAGTGTTAATGACAGATTTGAGAAGCACATTTCTTCAATGTTGGCCCCATGGCATTCCTGTGCAGGTGACAATGGTAATTTTTCAAAACGACAAGGATATTTAAACACATGATTATTTGTTTGCTGTGCTCTATGGCCTCTGCTACAGACCTCATCGAAATGACACTTAGATATCTTAGGGTGTACATATCAAGTTTTCCCAAATGGTCTAGCGGATAGGCATCTAACTTGTAACGCAGGGCGGCCCGGGTTCGATTCCCGTCATGGCAAATGTTTTTTGTAGAAAAATAAAATGAGTCCCAACGTGTGCAACAGAACAGTTCGAAATCTCGTTACATTTGCATCGTCATGAACATGACTTATATCAGGCTAGCTAATTTTTTCTTTGTTCATTTTAAGTGTAGAAACAATATTTCGTTTGTGAACATTTTCTTCTGCCGTTTTGACAACAGGCTCATTACTAAAGAACACACGGCTGTCTGCTGATTGACGCTTGACTGTAGATTTTCGCTTTGTGTCAAAAGAACTCCCTAACGCACACTTTTTCAAAGTAGGTGAATTCATCAGATCTGTTTGAAACATTGCATTTTATCCATGCACGACGACTACTTAGATACTCGCAGCACAGTTGCCTCATATAAATTGCCCATGAGCGCGGAGCTTGTCTTTGTCACTGTAGCAACTTTGCTCCATCAGCGGGAGAAGGCGCTTCGACGCCCCTGTAAGCACATGTTTCTCGAATTCCTTTGTTTCAGGCAAGCCACTGTGACGTCAGACGCCTTTACGCATACAGCTTTGCGATGCTTAGACAGTAATAACATAATTCATGTTTACATTTCTTTAATTTTCGACGCATTGTCGTTATTCGTGACGCATCAATGACCAATTGATTATATGGCAATGCAATGAAAAAAGCGTGTGGAAAACAGTGTTAATGACAGATTTGAGAAGCACATTTCTTCAATGTTGGCCCCATGGCATTCCTGTGCAGGTGACAATGGTAATTTTTCAAAACGACAAGGATATTTAAACACATGATTATTTGTTTGCTGTGCTCTATGGCCTCTGCTACAGACCTCATCGAAATGACACTTAGATATCTTAGGGTGTACATATCAAGTCTTCCCAAATGGTCTAGCGGATAGGCATCTACCTTGTAACGCAGGGCGGCCCGGGTTCGATTCCCGTCATGGCAAATGTTTTTTGTAGAAAAATAAAATGAGTCCCAACGTGTGCAACAGAACAGTTCGAAATCTCGTTACATTTGCATCGTCATGAACATGACTTATATCAGGCTAGCTAATTTTTTCTTTGTTCATTTTAAGTGTAGAAACAATATTTCGTTTGTGAACATTTTCTTCTGCCGTTTTGACAACAGGCTCATTACTAAAGAACACACGGCTGTCTGCTGATTGACGCTTGACTGTAGATTTTCGCTTTGTGTCAAAAGAACTCCCTAACGCACACTTTTTCAAAGTAGGTGAATTCATCAGATCTGTTTGAAACATTGCATTTTATCCATGCACGACGACTACTTAGATACTCGCAGCACAGTTGCCTCATATAAATTGCCCATGAGCGCGGAGCTTGTCTTTGTCACTGTAGCAACTTTGCTCCATCAGCGGGAGAAGGCGCTTCGACGCCCCTGTAAGCACATGTTTCTCTGATTCCTTTGTTTCAGGCAAGCCACTGTGACGTCAGACGCCTTTACGCATACAGCTTTGCGATGCTTAGACAGTAATAACATAATTCATGTTTACATTTCTTTAATTTTCGACGCATTGTCATTATTCGTGACGCATCAATGACCAATTGATTATATGGCAATGCAATGAAAAAAGCGTGTGGAAAACAGTGTTAATGACAGATTTGAGAAGCACATTTCTTCAATGTTGGCCGCATGGCATTCCTGTGCAGGTGACAATGGTAATTTTTCAAAACGACAAGGATATTTAAACACATGATTATTTGTTTGCTGTGCTCTATGGCCTCTGCTACAGACCTCATCGAAATGACACTTAGATATCTTAGGGTGTACATATCAAGTTTTCCCAAATGGTCTAGCGGATAGGCATCTAACTTGTAACGCAGGGCGGCCCGGGTTCGATTCCCGTCATGGCAAATGTTTTTTGTAGAAAAATAAAATGAGTCCCAACGTGTGCAACAGAACAGTTCGAAATCTCGTTACATTTGCATCGTCATGAACATGACTTATATCAGGCTAGCTAATTTTTTCTTTGTTCATTTTAAGTGTAGAAACAATATTTCGTTTGTGAACATTTTCTTCTGCCGTTTTGACAACAGGCTCATTACTAAAGAACACACGGCTGTCTGCTGATTGACGCTTGACTGTAGATTTTCGCTTTGTGTCAAAAGAACTCCCTAACGCACACTTTTTCAAAGTAGGTGAATTCATCAGATCTGTTTGAAACATTGCATTTTATCCATGCACGACGACTACTTAGATACTCGCAGCACAGTTGCCTCATATAAATTGCCCATGAGCGCGGAGCTTGTCTTTGTCACTGTAGCAACTTTGCTCCATCAGCGGGAGAAGGCGCTTCGACGCCCCTGTAAGCACATGTTTCTCGAATTCCTTTGTTTCAGGCAAGCCACTGTGACGTCAGACGCCTTTACGCATACAGCTTTGCGATGCTTAGACAGTAATAACATAATTCATGTTTACATTTCTTTAATTTTCGACGCATTGTCGTTATTCGTGACGCATCAATGACCAATTGATTATATGGCAATGCAATGAAAAAAGCGTGTGGAAAACAGTGTTAATGACAGATTTGAGAAGCACATTTCTTCAATGTTGGCCCCATGGCATTCCTGTGCAGGTGACAATGGTAATTTTTCAAAACGACAAGGATATTTAAACACATGATTATTTGTTTGCTGTGCTTTATGGCCTCTGCTACAGACCTCATCGAAATGACACTTAGATATCTTAGGGTGTACATATCAAGTCTTCCCAAATGGTCTAGCGGATAGGCATCTACCTTGTAACGCAGGGCGGCCCGGGTTCGATTCCCGTCATGGCAAATGTTTTTTGTAGAAAAATAAAATGAGTCCCAACGTGTGCAACAGAACAGTTCGAAATCTCGTTACATTTGCATCGTCATGAACATGACTTATATCAGGCTAGCTAATTTTTTCTTTGTTCATTTTAAGTGTAGAAACAATATTTCGTTTGTGAACATTTTCTTCTGCCGTTTTGACAACAGGCTCATTACTAAAGAACACACGGCTGTCTGCTGATTGACGCTTGACTGTAGATTTTCGCTTTGTGTCAAAAGAACTCCCTAACGCACACTTTTTCAAAGTAGGTGAATTCATCAGATCTGTTTGAAACATTGCATTTTATCCATGCACGACGACTACTTAGATACTCGCAGCACAGTTGCCTCATATAAATTGCCCATGAGCGCGGAGCTTGTCTTTGTCACTGTAGCAACTTTGCTCCATCAGCGGGAGAAGGCACTTCGACGCCCCTGTAAGCACATGTTTCTCGAATTCCTTTGTTTCAGGCAAGCCACTGTGACGTCAGACGCCTTTACGCATACAGCTTTGCGATGCTTAGACAGTAATAAAATAATTCATGTTTACATTTCTTTAATTTTCGACGCATTGTCGTTATTCGTGACGCATCAATGACCAATTGATTATATGGCAATGCAATGAAAAAAGCGTGTGGAAAACAGTGTTAATGACAGATTTGAGAAGCACATTTCTTCAATGTTGGCCCCATGGCATTCCTGTGCAGGTGACAATGGTAATTTTTCAAAACGACAAGGATATTTAAACACATGATTATTTGTTTGCTGTGCTCTATGGCCTCTGCTACAGACCTCATCGAAATGACACTTAGATATCTTAGGGTGTACATATCAAGTTTTCCCAAATGGTCTAGCGGATAGGCATCTAACTTGTAACGCAGGGCGGCCCGGGTTCGATTCCCGTCATGGCAAATGTTTTTTGTAGAAAAATAAAATGAGTCCCAACGTGTGCAACAGAACAGTTCGAAATCTCGTTACATTTGCATCGTCATGAACATGACTTATATCAGGCTAGCTCATTTTTTCTTTGTTCATTTTAAGTGTAGAAACAATATTTCGTTTGTGACCATTTTTTTCTGCCGTTTTGACAACAGGCTCATGACTAAAGAACACACGGCTGTCTGCTGATTGACGCTTGACTGTAGATTTTCGCTTTGTGTCAAAAGAACTTCCTAACGCACACTTTTTCAAAGTAGGTGAATTCATCAGATCTGTTTGAAACATTGCATTTTATCCATGCACGACGACTGCTTAGATACTCGCAGCACAGTTGCCCCATATAAATTGCCCATGAGCGCGGAGCTTGTCTTTGTCACTGTAGCAACTTTGCTCCATCAGCGGGAGAAGGCGCTTCGACGCCCCTGTAAGCACATGTTTCTCTGATTCCTTTGTTTCAGACAAGCCACTGTGACGTCAGACGCCTTTACGCATACAGCTTTGCGATGCTTAGACAGTAATAACATAATTCATGTTTACATTTCTTTAATTTTCGACGCATTGTCGTTATTCGTGACGCATCAATGACCAATTGATTATATGGCAATGCAATGAAAAAAGCGTGTGGAAAACAGTGTTAATGACAGATTTGAGAAGCACATTTCTTCAATGTTGGCCGCATGGCATTCCTGTGCAGGTGACAATGGTAATTTTTCAAAACGACAAGGATATTTAAACACATGATTATTTGTTTGCTGTGCTCTATGGCCTCTGCTACAGACCTCATCGAAATGACACTTAGATATCTTAGGGTGTACATATCAAGTCTTCCCAAATGGTCTAGCGGATAGGCATCTACCTTGTAACGCAGGGCGGCCCGGGTTCGATTCCCGTCATGGCAAATGTTTTTTGTAGAAAAATAAAATGAGTCCCAACGTGTGCAACAGAACAGTTCGAAATCTCGTTACATTTGCATCGTCATGAACATGACTTATATCAGGCTAGCTAATTTTTTCTTTGTTCATTTTAAGTGTAGAAACAATATTTCGTTTGTGAACATTTTTTTCTGCCGTTTTGACAACAGGCTCATTACTAAAGAACACACAGCTGTCTGCTGATTGACGCTTGACTGTAGATTTTCGCTTTGTGTCAAAAGAACTCCCTAATGCACACTTTTTCAAAGTAGGTGAATTCATCAGATCTGTTTGAAACATTGCATTTTATCCATGCACGACGACTACTTAGATACTCGCAGCACAGTTGCCTCATATAAATTGCCCATGAGCGCGGAGCTTGTCTTTGTCACTGTAGCAACTTTGCTCCATCAGCGGGAGAAGGCGGTTCGACGCCCCTGTAAGCACATGTTTCTCTAATTCCTTTGTTTCAGGCAAGCCACTGTGACGTCAGACGCCTTTACGCATACAGCTTTGCGATGCTTAGACAGTAATAACATAATTCATGTTTACATTTCTTTAATTTTCGACGCATTGTCGTTATTCGTGACGCATCAATGACCAATTGATTATATGGCAATGCAATGAAAAAAGCGTGTGGAAAACAGTGTTAATGACAGATTTGAGAAGCACATTTCTTCAATGTTGGCCGCATGGCATTCCTGTGCAGGTGACAATGGTAATTTTTCAAAACGACAAGGATATTTAAACACATGATTATTTGTTTGCTGTGCTCTATGGCCTCTGCTACAGACCTCATCGAAATGACACTTAGATATCTTAGGGTGTACATATCAAGTCTTCCCAAATGGTCTAGCGGATAGGCATCTACCTTGTAACGCAGGGCGGCCCGGGTTCGATTCCCGTCATGGCAAATGTTTTTTGTAGAAAAATAAAATGAGTCCCAACGTGTGCAACAGAACAGTTCGAAATCTCGTTACATTTGCATCGTCATGAACATGACTTATATCAGGCTAGCTAATTTTTTCTTTGTTCATTTTAAGTGTAGAAACAATATTTCGTTTGTGAACATTTTCTTCTGCCGTTTTGACAACAGGCTCATTACTAAAGAACACACGGCTGTCTGCTGATTGACGCTTGACTGTAGATTTTCGCTTTGTGTCAAAAGAACTCCCTAACGCACACTTTTTCAAAGTAGGTGAATTCATCAGATCTGTTTGAAACATTGCATTTTATCCATGCACGACGACTACTTAGATACTCGCAGCACAGTTGCCTCATATAAATTGCCCATGAGCGCGGAGCTTGTCTTTGTCACTGTAGCAACTTTGCTCCATCAGCGGGAGAAGGCGCTTCGACGCCCCTGTAAGCACATGTTTCTCTGATTCCTTTGTTTCAGGCAAGCCACTGTGACGTCAGACGCCTTTACGCATACAGCTTTGCGATGCTTAGACAGTAATAACATAATTCATGTTTACATTTCTTTAATTTTCGACGCATTGTCATTATTCGTGACGCATCAATGACCAATTGATTATATGGCAATGCAATGAAAAAAGCGTGTGGAAAACAGTGTTAATGACAGATTTGAGAAGCACATTTCTTCAATGTTGGCCGCATGGCATTCCTGTGCAGGTGACAATGGTAATTTTTCAAAACGACAAGGATATTTAAACACATGATTATTTGTTTGCTGTGCTCTATGGCCTCTGCTACAGACCTCATCGAAATGACACTTAGATATCTTAGGGTGTACATATCAAGTCTTCCCAAATGGTCTAGCGGATAGGCATCTACCTTGTAACGCAGGGCGGCCCGGGTTCGATTCCCGTCATGGCAAATGTTTTTTGTAGAAAAATAAAATGAGTCCCAACGTGTGCAACAGAACAGTTCGAAATCTCGTTACATTTGCATCGTCATGAACATGACTTATATCAGGCTAGCTAATTTTTTCTTTGTTCATTTTAAGTGTAGAAACAATATTTCGTTTGTGAACATTTTCTTCTGCCGTTTTGACAACAGGCTCATTACTAAAGAACACACGGCTGTCTGCTGATTGACGCTTGACTGTAGATTTTCGCTTTGTGTCAAAAGAACTCCCTAACGCACACTTTTTCAAAGTAGGTGAATTCATCAGATCTGTTTGAAACATTGCATTTTATCCATGCACGACGACTACTTAGATACTCGCAGCACAGTTGCCTCATATAAATTGCCCATGAGCGCGGAGCTTGTCTTTGTCACTGTAGCAACTTTGCTCCATCAGCGGGAGAAGGCACTTCGACGCCCCTGTAAGCACATGTTTCTCGAATTCCTTTGTTTCAGGCAAGCCACTGTGACGTCAGACGCCTTTACGCATACAGCTTTGCGATGCTTAGACAGTAATAAAATAATTCATGTTTACATTTCTTTAATTTTCGACGCATTGTCGTTATTCGTGACGCATCAATGACCAATTGATTATATGGCAATGCAATGAAAAAAGCGTGTGGAAAACAGTGTTAATGACAGATTTGAGAAGCACATTTCTTCAATGTTGGCCCCATGGCATTCCTGTGCAGGTGACAATGGTAATTTTTCAAAACGACAAGGATATTTAAACACATGATTATTTGTTTGCTGTGCTCTATGGCCTCTGCTACAGACCTCATCGAAATGACACTTAGATATCTTAGGGTGTACATATCAAGTTTTCCCAAATGGTCTAGCGGATAGGCATCTAACTTGTAACGCAGGGCGGCCCGGGTTCGATTCCCGTCATGGCAAATGTTTTTTGTAGAAAAATAAAATGAGTCCCAACGTGTGCAACAGAACAGTTCGAAATCTCGTTACATTTGCATCGTCATGAACATGACTTATATCAGGCTAGCTCATTTTTTCTTTGTTCATTTTAAGTGTAGAAACAATATTTCGTTTGTGACCATTTTTTTCTGCCGTTTTGACAACAGGCTCATGACTAAAGAACACACGGCTGTCTGCTGATTGACGCTTGACTGTAGATTTTCGCTTTGTGTCAAAAGAACTTCCTAACGCACACTTTTTCAAAGTAGGTGAATTCATCAGATCTGTTTGAAACATTGCATTTTATCCATGCACGACGACTGCTTAGATACTCGCAGCACAGTTGCCCCATATAAATTGCCCATGAGCGCGGAGCTTGTCTTTGTCACTGTAGCAACTTTGCTCCATCAGCGGGAGAAGGCGCTTCGACGCCCCTGTAAGCACATGTTTCTCTGATTCCTTTGTTTCAGACAAGCCACTGTGACGTCAGACGCCTTTACGCATACAGCTTTGCGATGCTTAGACAGTAATAACATAATTCATGTTTACATTTCTTTAATTTTCGACGCATTGTCGTTATTCGTGACGCATCAATGACCAATTGATTATATGGCAATGCAATGAAAAAAGCGTGTGGAAAACAGTGTTAATGACAGATTTGAGAAGCACATTTCTTCAATGTTGGCCGCATGGCATTCCTGTGCAGGTGACAATGGTAATTTTTCAAAACGACAAGGATATTTAAACACATGATTATTTGTTTGCTGTGCTCTATGGCCTCTGCTACAGACCTCATCGAAATGACACTTAGATATCTTAGGGTGTACATATCAAGTCTTCCCAAATGGTCTAGCGGATAGGCATCTACCTTGTAACGCAGGGCGGCCCGGGTTCGATTCCCGTCATGGCAAATGTTTTTTGTAGAAAAATAAAATGAGTCCCAACGTGTGCAACAGAACAGTTCGAAATCTCGTTACATTTGCATCGTCATGAACATGACTTATATCAGGCTAGCTAATTTTTTCTTTGTTCATTTTAAGTGTAGAAACAATATTTCGTTTGTGAACATTTTTTTCTGCCGTTTTGACAACAGGCTCATTACTAAAGAACACACAGCTGTCTGCTGATTGACGCTTGACTGTAGATTTTCGCTTTGTGTCAAAAGAACTCCCTAATGCACACTTTTTCAAAGTAGGTGAATTCATCAGATCTGTTTGAAACATTGCATTTTATCCATGCACGACGACTACTTAGATACTCGCAGCACAGTTGCCTCATATAAATTGCCCATGAGCGCGGAGCTTGTCTTTGTCACTGTAGCAACTTTGCTCCATCAGCGGGAGAAGGCGGTTCGACGCCCCTGTAAGCACATGTTTCTCTAATTCCTTTGTTTCAGGCAAGCCACTGTGACGTCAGACGCCTTTACGCATACAGCTTTGCGATGCTTAGACAGTAATAACATAATTCATGTTTACATTTCTTTAATTTTCGACGCATTGTCGTTATTCGTGACGCATCAATGACCAATTGATTATATGGCAATGCAATGAAAAAAGCGTGTGGAAAACAGTGTTAATGACAGATTTGAGAAGCACATTTCTTCAATGTTGGCCGCATGGCATTCCTGTGCAGGTGACAATGGTAATTTTTCAAAACGACAAGGATATTTAAACACATGATTATTTGTTTGCTGTGCTCTATGGCCTCTGCTACAGACCTCATCGAAATGACACTTAGATATCTTAGGGTGTACATATCAAGTCTTCCCAAATGGTCTAGCGGATAGGCATCTACCTTGTAACGCAGGGCGGCCCGGGTTCGATTCCCGTCATGGCAAAGGATTTTTGTAGAAAAATAAAATGAGTCCCAACGTGTGCAACAGAACAGTTCGAAATCTCGTTACATTTGCATCGTCATGAACATGACTTATATCAGGCTAGCTAATTTTTTCTTTGTTCATTTTAAGTGTAGAAACAATATTTCGTTTGTGAACATTTTCTTCTGCCGTTTTGACAACAGGCTCATTACTAAAGAACACACGGCTGTCTGCTGATTGACGCTTGACTGTAGATTTTCGCTTTGTGTCAAAAGAACTCCCTAACGCACACTTTTTCAAAGTAGGTGAATTCATCAGATCTGTTTGAAACATTGCATTTTATCCATGCACGACGACTACTTAGATACTCGCAGCACAGTTGCCTCATATAAATTGCCCATGAGCGCGGAGCTTGTCTTTGTCACTGTAACAACTTTGCTCCATCAGCGGGAGAATGCGGTTCGACGCCCCTGTAAGCACATGTTTCTCTAATTCCTTTGTTTCAGGCAAGCCACTGTGACGTCAGACGCCTTTACGCATACAGCTTTGCGATGCTTAGACAGTAATAACATAATTCATGTTTACATTTCTTTAATTTTCGACGCATTGTCGTTATTCGTGACGCATCAATGACCAATTGATTATATGGCAATGCAATGAAAAAAGCGTGTGGAAAACAGTGTTAATGACAGATTTGAGAAGCACATTTCTTCAATGTTGGCCGCATGGCATTCCTGTGCAGGTGACAATGGTAATTTTTCAAAACGACAAGGATATTTCAACACATGATTATTTGTTTGCTGTGCTCTATGGCCTCTGCTACAGACCTCATCGAAATGACACTTAGATATCTTAGGGTGTACATATCAAGTTTTCCCAAATGGTCTAGCGGATAGGCATCTACCTTGTAACGCAGGGAGGCCTGGGTTCGATTCCCGTCATGGCAAAGGATTTTTGTAGAAAAATAAAATGAGTCCCAACGTGTGCAACAGAACAGTTCGAAATCTCGTTACATTTGCATCGTCATGAACATGACTTATATCAGGCTAGCTAATTTTTTCTTTGTTCATTTTAAGTGTAGAAACAATATTTCGTTTGTGACCATTTTTTTCTGCCGTTTTGACAACAGGCTCATGACTAAAGAACACACGGCTGTCTGCTGATTGACGCTTGACTGTAGATTTTCGCTTTGTGTCAAAAGAACTTCCTAACGCACACTTTTTCAAAGTAGGTGAATTCATCAGATCTGTTTGAAACATTGCATTTTATCCATGCAAGACGACTGCTTAGATACTCGCAGCACAGTTGCCCCATATAAATTGCCCATGAGCGCGGAGCTTGTCTTTGTCACTGTAGCAACTTTGCTCCATCAGCGGGAGAAGGCGGTTCGACGCCCCTGTAAGCACATGTTTCTCTAATTCCTTTGTTTCAGGCAAGCCACTGTGACGTCAGACGCCTTTACGCATACAGCTTTGCGATGCTTAGACAGTAATAACATAATTCATGTTTACATTTCTTTAATTTTCGACGCATTGTCGTTATTCGTGACGCATCAATGACCAATTGATTATATGGCAATGCAATGAAAAAAGCGTGTGGAAAACAGTGTTAATGACAGATTTGAGAAGCACATTTCTTCAATGTTGGCCGCATGGCATTCCTGTGCAGGTGACAATGGTAATTTTTCAAAACGACAAGGATATTTAAACACATGATTATTTGTTTGCTGTGCTCTATGGCCTCTGCTACAGACCTCATCGAAATGACACTTAGATATCTTAGGGTGTACATATCAAGTCTTCCCAAATGGTCTAGCGGATAGGCATCTACCTTGTAACGCAGGGCGGCCCGGGTTCGATTCCCGTCATGGCAAATGTTTTTTGTAGAAAAATAAAATGAGTCCCAACGTGTGCAACAGAACAGTTCGAAATCTCGTTACATTTGCATCGTCATGAACATGACTTATATCAGGCTAGCTAATTTTTTCTTTGTTCATTTTAAGTGTAGAAACAATATTTCGTTTGTGAACATTTTCTTCTGCCGTTTTGACAACAGGCTCATTACTAAAGAACACACGGCTGTCTGCTGATTGACGCTTGACTGTAGATTTTCGCTTTGTGTCAAAAGAACTCCCTAACGCACACTTTTTCAAAGTAGGTGAATTCATCAGATCTGTTTGAAACATTGCATTTTATCCATGCACGACGACTACTTAGATACTCGCAGCACAGTTGCCTCATATAAATTGCCCATGAGCGCGGAGCTTGTCTTTGTCACTGTAACAACTTTGCTCCATCAGCGGGAGAATGCGGTTCGACGCCCCTGTAAGCACATGTTTCTCTAATTCCTTTGTTTCAGGCAAGCCACTGTGACGTCAGACGCCTTTACGCATACAGCTTTGCGATGCTTAGACAGTAATAACATAATTCATGTTTACATTTCTTTAATTTTCGACGCATTGTCGTTATTCGTGACGCATCAATGACCAATTGATTATATGGCAATGCAATGAAAAAAGCGTGTGGAAAACAGTGTTAATGACAGATTTGAGAAGCACATTTCTTCAATGTTGGCCGCATGGCATTCCTGTGCAGGTGACAATGGTAATTTTTCAAAAAGACAAGGATATTTCAACACATGATTATTTGTTTGCTGTGCTCTATGGCCTCTGCTACAGACCTCATCGAAATGACACTTAGATATCTTAGGGTGTACATATCACGTTTTCCCAAATGGTCTAGCGGATAGGCATCTACCTTGTAACGCAGGGAGGCCCGGGTTCGATTCCCGTCATGGCAAAGGATTTTTGTAGAAAAATAAAATGAGTCCCAACGTGTGCAACAGAACAGTTCGAAATCTCGTTACATTTGCATCGTCATGAACATGACTTATATCAGGCTAGCTAATTTTTTCTTTGTTCATTTTAAGTGTAGAAACAATATTTCGTTTGTGACCATTTTTTTCTGCCGTTTTGACAACAGGCTCATGACTAAAGAACACACGGCTGTCTGCTGATTGACGCTTGACTGTAGATTTTCGCTTTGTGTCAAAAGAACTTCCTAACGCACACTTTTTCAAAGTAGGTGAATTCATCAGATCTGTTTGAAACATTGCATTTTATCCATGCAAGACGACTGCTTAGATACTCGCAGCACAGTTGCCCCATATAAATTGCCCATGAGCGCGGAGCTTGTCTTTGTCACTGTAGCAACTTTGCTCCATCAGCGGGAGAAGGCGGTTCGACGCCCCTGTAAGCACATGTTTCTCTAATTCCTTTGTTTCAGGCAAGCCACTGTGACGTCAGACGCCTTTACGCATACAGCTTTGCGATGCTTAGACAGTAATAACATAATTCATGTTTACATTTCTTTAATTTTCGACGCATTGTCGTTATTCGTGACGCATCAATGACCAATTGATTATATGGCAATGCAATGAAAAAAGCTTGTGGAAAACAGTGTTAATGACAGATTTGAGAAGCACATTTCTTCAATGTTGGCCGCATGGCATTCCTGTGCAGGTGACAATGGTAATTTTTCAAAACGACAAGGATATTTCAACACATGATTATTTGTTTGCTGTGCTCTATGGCCTCTGCTACAGACCTCATCGAAATGACACTTAGATATCTTAGGGTGTACATATCAAGTCTTCCCAAATGGTCTAGCGGATAGGCATCTACCTTGTAACGCAGGGCGGCCCGGGTTCGTTTCCCGTCATGGCAAATGTTTTTTGTAGAAAAATAAAATGAGTCCCAACGTGTGCAACAGAACAGTTCGAAATCTCGTTACATTTGCATCGTCATGAACATGACTTATATCAGGCTAGCTAATTTTTTCTTTGTTCATTTTAAGTGTAGAAACAATATTTCGTTTGTGAACATTTTCTTCTGCCGTTTTGACAACAGGCTCATTACTAAAGAACACACGGCTGTCTGCTGATTGACGCTTGACTGTAGATTTTCGCTTTGTGTCAAAAGAACTCCCTAACGCACACTTTTTCAAAGTAGGTGAATTCATCAGATCTGTTTGAAACATTGCATTTTATCCATGCACGACGACTGCTTAGATACTCGCAGCACAGTTGGCCCATATAAATTGCCCATGAGCGCGGAGCTTGTCTTTGTCACTGTAGCAACTTTGCTCCATCAGCGGGAGAAGGCGGTTCGACGCCCCTGTAAGCACATGTTTCTCTAATTCCTTTGTTTCAGGCAAGCCACTGTGACGTCAGACGCCTTTACGCATACAGCTTTGCGATGCTTAGACAGTAATAACATAATTCATGTTTACATTTCTTTAATTTTCGACGCATTGTCGTTATTCGTGACGCATCAATGACCAATTGATTATATGGCAATGCAATGAAAAAAGCGTGTGGAAAACAGTGTTAATGACAGATTTGAGAAGCACATTTCTTCAATGTTGGCCGCATGGCATTCCTGTGCAGGTGACAATGGTAATTTTTCAAAACGACAAGGATATTTCAACACATGATTATTTGTTTGCTGTGCTCTATGGCCTCTGCTACAGACCTCATCGAAATGACACTTAGATATCTTAGGGTGTACATATCAAGTCTTCCCAAATGGTCTAGCGGATAGGAATCTGCCTTGTAACGCAGGGCGGCCCGGGTTCGATTCCCGTCTTGGCAAAGGATTTTTGTAGAAAAATAAAATGAGTCCCAACGTGTGCAACAGAACAGTTCGAAATCTCGTTACATTTGCATCGTCATGAACATGACTTATATCAGGCTAGCTAATTTTTTCTTTGTTCATTTTAAGTGTAGAAACAATATTTCGTTTGTGAACATTTTTTTCTGCCGTTTTGACAACAGGCTCATTACCAAAGAACACACGGCTGTCTGCTGATTGACGCGTGACTGTAGATTTTCGCTTTGTGTCAAAAGAACTCCCTAACGCACACTTTTTCAAAGTAGGTGAATTCATCAGATCTGTTTGAAACATTGCATTTTATCCATGCACGACGACTACTTAGATACTCGCAGCACAGTTGCCCCATATAAATTGCCCATGAGCGCGGAGCTTGTCTTTGTCACTGTAGCAACTTTGCTCCATCAGCGGGAGAAGGCGGTTCGACGCCCCTGTAAGCACATGTTTCTCTAATTCCTTTGTTTCAGGCAAGCCACTGTGACGTCAGACGCCTTTACGCATACAGCTTTGCGATGCTTAGACAGTAATAACATAATTCATGTTTACATTTCTTTAATTTTCGACGCATTGTCGTTATTCGTGACGCATCAATGACCAATTGATTATATGGCAATGCAATGAAAAAAGCGTGTGGAAAACAGTGTTAATGACAGATTTGAGAAGCACATTTCTTCAATGTTGGCCGCATGGCATTCCTGTGCAGGTGACAATGGTAATTTTTCAAAACGACAAGGATATTTCAACACATGATTATTTGTTTGCTGTGCTCTATGGCCTCTGCTATAGACCTCATCGAAATGACACTTAGATATCTTAGGGTGTACATATCAAGTCTTCCCAAATGGTCTAGCGGATAGGAATCTGCCTTGTAACGCAGGGCGGCCCGGGTTCGATTCCCGTCTTGGCAAAGGATTTTTGTAGAAAAATAAAATGAGTCCCAACGTGTGCAACAGAACAGTTCGAAATCTCGTTACATTTGCATCGTCATGAACATGACTTATATCAGGCTAGCTAATTTTTTCTTTGTTCATTTTAAGTGTAGAAACAATATTTCGTTTGTGAACATTTTTTTCTGCCGTTTTGACAACAGGCTCATTACCAAAGAACACACGGCTGTCTGCTGATTGACGCGTGACTGTAGATTTTCGCTTTGTGTCAAAAGAACTCCCTAACGCACACTTTTTCAAAGTAGGTGAATTCATCAGATCTGTTTGAAACATTGCATTTTATCCATGCACGACGACTACTTAGATACTCGCAGCACAGTTGCCCCATATAAATTGCCCATGAGCGCGGAGCTTGTCTTTGTCACTGTAGCAACTTTGCTCCATCAGCGGGAGAAGGCGGTTCGACGCCCCTGTAAGCACATGTTTCTCTAATTCCTTTGTTTCAGGCAAGCCACTGTGACGTCAGACGCCTTTACGCATACAGCTTTGCGATGCTTAGACAGTAATAACATAATTCATGTTTACATTTCTTTAATTTTCGACGCATTGTCGTTATTCGTGACGCATCAATGACCAATTGATTATATGGCAATGCAATGAAAAAAGCGTGTGGAAAACAGTGTTAATGACAGATTTGAGAAGCACATTTCTTCAATGTTGGCCGCATGGCATTCCTGTGCAGGTGACAATGGTAATTTTTCAAAACGACAAGGATATTTAAACACATGATTATTTGTTTGCTGTGCTCTATGGCCTCTGCTACAGACCTCATCGAAATGACACTTAGATATCTTAGGGTGTACATATCAAGTCTTCCCAAATGGTCTAGCGGATAGGAATCTGCCTTGTCACGCAGGGCGGCCCGGGTTCGATTCCCGTCATGGCAAAGGATTTTTGTAGAAAAATAAAATGAGTCCCAACGTGTGCAACAGAACAGTTCGAAATCTCGTTACATTTGCATCGTCATGAACATGACTTATATCAGGCTAGCTAATTTTTTCTTTGTTCATTTTAAGTGTAGAAACAATATTTCGTTTGTGAACATTTTTTTCTGCCGTTTTGACAACAGGCTCATTACTAAAGAACACACGACTGTCTGCTGATTGACGCTTGACTGTAGATTTTCGCTTTGTGTCAAAAGAACTCCCTAACGCACACTTTTTCAAAGTAGGTGAATTCATCAGATCTGTTTGAAACATTGCATTTTATCCATGCACGACGACTACTTAGATACTCGCAGCACAGTTGCCTCATATAAATTGCCCATGAGCGCGGAGCTTGTCTTTGTCACTGTAGCAACTTTGCTCCATCAGCGGGAGAAGGCGGTTCGACGCCCCTGTAAGCACATGTTTCTCTAATTCCTTTGTTTCAGGCAAGCCACTGTGACGTCAGACGCCTTTACGCATACAGCTTTGCGATGCTTAGACAGTAATAACATAATTCATGTTTACATTTCTTTAATTTTCGACGCATTGTCGTTATTCGTGACGCATCAATGACCAATTGATTATATGGCAATGCAATGAAAAAAGCGTGTGGAAAACAGTGTTAATGACAGATTTGAGAAGCACATTTCTTCAATGTTGGCCGCAGGGCATTCCTGTGCAGGTGACAATGGTAATTTTTCAAAACGACAAGGATATTTAAACACATGATTATTTGTTTGCTGTGCTCTATGGCCTCTGGTACAGACCTCATCGAAATGACACTTAGATATCTTAGGGTGTACATATGAAGTCTTCCCAAATGGTCTAGCGGATAGGAATCTGCCTTGTCACGCAGGGCGGCCCGGGTTCGATTCCCGTCATGGCAAATGTTTTTTGTAGAAAAATAAAATGAGTCCCAACGTGTGCAACAGAACAGTTCGATATCTCGTTACATTTGCATCGTCATGAACATGACTTATATCAGGCTAGCTAATTTTTTCTTTGTTCATTTTAAGTGTAGAAACAATATTTCGTTTGTGAACATTTTTTTCTGCCGTTTTGACAACAGGCTCATTACTAAAGAACACACGACTGTCTGCTGATTGACGCTTGACTGTAGATTTTCGCTTTGTGTCAAAAGAACTCCCTAACGCACACTTTTTCAAAGTAGGTGAATTCATCAGATCTGTTTGAAACATTGCATTTTATCCATGCACGACGACTACTTAGATACTCGCAGCACAGTTGCCTCATATAAATTGCCCATGAGCGCGGAGCTTGTCTTTGTCACTGTAGCAACTTTGCTCCATCAGCGGGAGAAGGCGGTTCGACGCCCCTGTAAGCACATGTTTCTCTAATTCCTTTGTTTCAGGCAAGCCACTGTGACGTCAGACGCCTTTACGCATACAGCTTTGCGATGCTTAGACAGTAATAACATAAATCATGTTTACATTTCTTTAATTTTCGACGCATTGTCGTTATTCGTGACGCATCAATGACCAATTGATTATATGGCAATGCAATGAAAAAAGCGTGTGGAAAACAGTGTTAATGACAGATTTGAGAAGCACATTTCTTCAATGTTGGCCGCAGGGCATTCCTGTGCAGGTGACAATGGTAATTTTTCAAAACGACAAGGATATTTAAACACATGATTATTTGTTTGCTGTGCTCTATGGCCTCTGCTACAGACCTCATCGAAATGACACTTAGATATCTTAGGGTGTACATATCAAGTCTTCCCAAATGGTCTAGCGGATAGGAATCTGCCTTGTCACGCAGGGCGGCCCGGGTTCGATTCCCGTCATGGCAAAGGATTTTTGTAGAAAAATAAAATGAGTCCCAACGTGTGCAACAGAACAGTTCGAAATCTCGTTACATTTGCATCGTCATGAACATGACTTATATCAGGCTAGCTAATTTTTTCTTTGTTCATTTTAAGTGTAGAAACAATATTTCGTTTGTGAACATTTTTTTCTGCCGTTTTGACAACAGGCTCATTACTAAAGAACACACGACTGTCTGCTGATTGACGCTTGACTGTAGATTTTCGCTTTGTGTCAAAAGAACTTCCTAACGCACACTTTTTCAAAGTAGGTGAATTCATCAGATCTGTTTGAAACATTGCATTTTATCCATGCACGACGACTGCTTAGATACTCGCAGCACAGTTGCCCCATATAAATTGCCCATGAGCGCGGAGCTTGTCTTTGTCACTGTAGCAACTTTGCTCCATCAGCGGGAGAAGGCGGTTCGACGCCACTGTAAGCACATGTTTCTCTAATTCCTTTGTTTCAGGCAAGCCACTGTGACGTCAGACGCCTTTACGCATACAGCTTTGCGATGCTTAGACAGTAATAACATAATTCATGTTTACATTTCTTTAATTTTCGACGCATTGTCGTTATTCGTGACGCATCAATGACCAATTGATTATATGGCAATGCAATGAAAAAAGCGTGTGGAAAACAGTGTTAATGACAGATTTGAGAAGCACATTTCTTCAATGTTGGCTGCAGGGCATTCCTGTGCAGGTGACAATGGTAATTTTTCAAAACGACAAGGATATTTAAACACATGATTATTTGTTTGCTGTGCTCTATGGCCTCTGCTACAGACCTCATCGAAATGACACTTAGATATCTTAGGGTGTACATATCAAGTCTTCCCAAATGGTCTAGCGGATAGGAATCTGCCTTGTCACGCAGGGCGGCCCGGGTTCGATTCCCGTCATGGCAAAGGATTTTTGTCGAAAAATAAAATGAGTCCCAACGTGTGCAACAGAACAGTTCGAAATCTCGTTACATTTGCATCGTCATGAACATGACTTATATCAGGCTAGCTAATTTTTTCTTTGTTCATTTTAAGTGTAGAAACAATATTTCGTTTGTGAACATTTTTTTCTGCCGTTTTGACAACAGGCTCATTACTAAAGAACACACGACTGTCTGCTGATTGACGCTTGACTGTAGATTTTCGCTTTGTGTCAAAAGAACTCCCTAACGCACACTTTTTCAAAGTAGGTGAATTCATCAGATCTGTTTGAAACATTGCATTTTATCCATGCACGACGACTACTTAGATACTCGCAGCACAGTTGCCTCATATAAATTGCCCATGAGCGCGGAGCTTGTCTTTGTCACTGTAGCAACTTTGCTCCATCAGCGGGAGAAGGCGGTTCGACGCCCCTGTAAGCACATGTTTCTCTAATTCCTTTGTTTCAGGCAAGCCACTGTGACGTCAGACGCCTTTACGCATACAGCTTTGCGATGCTTAGACAGTAATAACATAAATCATGTTTACATTTCTTTAATTTTCGACGCATTGTCGTTATTCGTGACGCATCAATGACCAATTGATTATATGGCAATGCAATGAAAAAAGCGTGTGGAAAACAGTGTTAATGACAGATTTGAGAAGCACATTTCTTCAATGTTGGCCGCAGGGCATTCCTGTGCAGGTGACAATGGTAATTTTTCAAAACGACAAGGATATTTAAACACATGATTATTTGTTTGCTGTGCTCTATGGCCTCTGCTACAGACCTCATCGAAATGACACTTAGATATCTTAGGGTGTACATATCAAGTCTTCCCAAATGGTCTAGCGGATAGGAATCTGCCTTGTCACGCAGGGCGGCCCGGGTTCGATTCCCGTCATGGCAAAGGATTTTTGTAGAAAAATAAAATGAGTCCCAACGTGTGCAACAGAACAGTTCGAAATCTCGTTACATTTGCATCGTCATGAACATGACTTATATCAGGCTAGCTAATTTTTTCTTTGTTCATTTTAAGTGTAGAAACAATATTTCGTTTGTGAACATTTTTTTCTGCCGTTTTGACAACAGGCTCATTACTAAAGAACACACGACTGTCTGCTGATTGACGCTTGACTGTAGATTTTCGCTTTGTGTCAAAAGAACTTCCTAACGCACACTTTTTCAAAGTAGGTGAATTCATCAGATCTGTTTGAAACATTGCATTTTATCCATGCACGACGACTGCTTAGATACTCGCAGCACAGTTGCCCCATATAAATTGCCCATGAGCGCGGAGCTTGTCTTTGTCACTGTAGCAACTTTGCTCCATCAGCGGGAGAAGGCGGTTCGACGCCACTGTAAGCACATGTTTCTCTAATTCCTTTGTTTCAGGCAAGCCACTGTGACGTCAGACGCCTTTACGCATACAGCTTTGCGATGCTTAGACAGTAATAACATAATTCATGTTTACATTTCTTTAATTTTCGACGCATTGTCGTTATTCGTGACGCATCAATGACCAATTGATTATATGGCAATGCAATGAAAAAAGCGTGTGGAAAACAGTGTTAATGACAGATTTGAGAAGCACATTTCTTCAATGTTGGCTGCAGGGCATTCCTGTGCAGGTGACAATGGTAATTTTTCAAAACGACAAGGATATTTAAACACATGATTATTTGTTTGCTGTGCTCTATGGCCTCTGCTACAGACCTCATCGAAATGACACTTAGATATCTTAGGGTGTACATATCAAGTCTTCCCAAATGGTCTAGCGGATAGGAATCTGCCTTGTCACGCAGGGCGGCCCGGGTTCGATTCCCGTCATGGCAAAGGATTTTTGTCGAAAAATAAAATGAGTCCCAACGTGTGCAACAGAACAGTTCGAAATCTCGTTACATTTGCATCGTCATGAACATGACTTATATCAGGCTAGCTAATTTTTTCTTTGTTCATTTTAAGTGTAGAAACAATATTTCGTTTGTGAACATTTTTTTCTGCCGTTTTGACAACAGGCTCATTACTAAAGAACACACGACTGTCTGCTGATTGACGCTTGACTGTAGATTTTCGCTTTGTGTCAAAAGAACTCCCTAACGCACACTTTTTCAAAGTAGGTGAATTCATCAGATCTGTTTGAAACATTGCATTTTATCCATGCACGACGACTACTTAGATACTCGCAGCACAGTTGCCTCATATAAATTGCCCATGAGCGCGGAGCTTGTCTTTGTCACTGTAGCAACTTTGCTCCATCAGCGGGAGAAGGCGGTTCGACGCCCCTGTAAGCACATGTTTCTCTAATTCCTTTGTTTCAGGCAAGCCACTGTGACGTCAGACGCCTTTACGCATACAGCTTTGCGATGCTTAGACAGTAATAACATAATTCATGTTTACATTTCTTTAATTTTCGACGCATTGTCGTTATTCGTGACGCATCAATAACCAATTGATTATATGGCAATGCAATGAAAAAAGCGTGTGGAAAACAGTGTTAATGACAGATTTGAGAAGCACATTTCTTCAATGTTGGCCGCAGGGCATTCCTGTGCAGGTGACAATGGTAATTTTTCAAAACGACAAGGATATTTAAACACATGATTATTTGTTTGCTGTGCTCTATGGCCTCTGCTACAGACCTCATCGAAATGACACTTAGATATCTTACGGTGTACGTATGAAGTCTTCCCAAATGGTCTAGCGGATAGGAATCTGCCTTGTCACGCAGGGCGGCCCGGGTTCGATTCCCGTCATGGCAAATGTTTTTTGTAGAAAAATAAAATGAGTCCCAACGTGTGCAACAGAACAGTTCGATATCTCGTTACATTTGCATCGTCATGAACATGACTTATATCAGGCTAGCTAATTTTTTCTTTGTTCATTTTAAGTGTAGAAACAATATTTCGTTTGTGAACATTTTTTTCTGCCGTTTTGACAACAGGCTCATTACTAAAGAACACACGACTGTCTGCTGATTGACGCTTGACTGTAGATTTTCGCTTTGTGTCAAAAGAACTCCCTAACGCACACTTTTTCAAAGTAGGTGAATTCATCAGATCTGTTTGAAACATTGCATTTTATCCATGCACGACGACTACTTAGATACTCGCAGCACAGTTGCCTCATATAAATTGCCCATGAGCGCGGAGCTTGTCTTTGTCACTGTAGCAACTTTGCTCCATCAGCGGGAGAAGGCGGTTCGACGCCCCTGTAAGCACATGTTTCTCTAATTCCTTTGTTTCAGGCAAGCCACTGTGACGTCAGACGCCTTTACGCATACAGCTTTGCGATGCTTAGACAGTAATAACATAATTCATGTTTACATTTCTTTAATTTTCGACGCATTGTCGTTATTCGTGACGCATCAATGACCAATTGATTATATGGCAATGCAATGAAAAAAGCGTGTGGAAAACAGTGTTAATGACAGATTTGAGAAGCACATTTCTTCAATGTTGGCCGCAGGGCATTCCTGTGCAGGTGACAATGGTAATTTTTCAAAACGACAAGGATATTTAAACACATGATTATTTGTTTGCTGTGCTCTATGGCCTCTGCTACAGACCTCATCGAAATGACACTTAGATATCTTAGGGTGTACATATCAAGTCTTCCCAAATGGTCTAGCGGATAGGCATCTACCTTGTAACGCAGGGCGGCCCTGGTTCGATTCTCGTCATGGCAAATGTTTTTTGTAGAAAAATAAAATGAGTCCCAACGTGTGCAACAGAACAGTTCGAAATCTCGTTACATTTGCATCGTCATGAACATGACTTATATCAGGCTAGCTCATTTTTTCTTTGTTCATTTTAAGTGTAGAAACAATATTTCGTTTGTGACCATTTTTTTCTGCCGTTTTGACAACAGGCTCATGACTAAAGAACACACGGCTGTCTGCTGATTGACGCTTGACTGTAGATTTTCGCTTTGTGTCAAAAGAACTTCCTAACGCACACTTTTTCAAAGTAGGTGAATTCATCAGATCTGTTTGAAACATTGCATTTTATCCATCCACGACGACTGCTTAGATACTCGCAGCACAGTTGCCCCATATACATTGCCCATGAGCGCGGAGCTTGTCTTTGTCACTGTCGCAACTTTGCTCCATCAGCGGGAGAAGGCGCTTCGACGCCCCTGTAAGCACATGTTTCTCTGATTGCTGTGCTCTATGGCCTCTGCTACAGACCTCATCGAAATGACACTTAGATATCTTAGGGTGTACATATCAAGTCTTCCCAAATGGTCTAGCGGATAGGCATCTACCTTGTAACGCAGGGCGGCCCGGTTTCGATTCCCGTCATGGCAAATGTTTTTTGTAGAAAAATAAAATGAGTCCCAACGTGTGCAACAGAACAGTTCGAAATCTCGTTACATTTGCATCGTCATGAACATGACTTATATCAGGCTAGCTAATTTTTTCTTTGTTCATTTTAAGTGTAGAAACAATATTTCGTTTGTGAACATTTTTTTCTGCCGTTTTGACAACAGGCTCATTACTAAAGAACACACGGCTGTCTGCTGATTGACGCTTGACTGTAGATTTTCGCTTTGTGTCAAAAGAACTCCCTAACGCACACTTTTTCAAAGTAGGTGAATTCATCAGATCTGTTTGAAACATTGCATTTTATCCATGCACGACGACTACTTAGATACTCGCAGCACAGTTGCCTCATATAAATTGCCCATGAGCGCGGAGCTTGTCTTTGTCACTGTAGCAACTTTGCTCCATCAGCGGGAGAAGGCGGTTCGACGCCCCTGTAAGCACATGTTTCTCGAATTCCTTTGTTTCAGGCAAGCCACTGTGACGTCAGACGCCTTTACGCATACAGCTTTGCGATGCTTAGACAGTAATAACATAATTCATGTTTACATTTCTTTAATTTTCGACGCATTGTCGTTATTCGTGACGCATCAATGACCAATTGATTATATGGCAATGCAATGAAAAAAGCGTGTGGAAAACAGTGTTAATGACAGATTTGAGAAGCACATTTCTTCAATGTTGGCCGCAGGGCATTCCTGTGCAGGTGACAATGGTAATTTTTCAAAACGACAAGGATATTTAAACACATGATTATTTGTTTGCTGTGCTCTATGGCCTCTGCTACAGACCTCATCGAAATGACACTTAGATATCTTAGGGTGTACATATCAAGTCTTCCCAAATGGTCTAGCGGATAGGAATCTGCCTTGTCACGCAGGGCGGCCCGGGTTCGATTCCCGTCATGGCAAAGGATTTTTGTAGAAAAATAAAATGAGTCCCAACGTGTGCAACAGAACAGTTCGAAATCTCGTTACATTTGCATCGTCATGAACATGACTTATATCAGGCTAGCTAATTTTTTCTTTGTTCATTTTAAGTGTAGAAACAATATTTCGTTTGTGAACATTTTCTTCTGCCGTTTTGACAACAGGCTCATTACTAAAGAACACACGGCTGTCTGCTGATTGACGCTTGACTGTAGATTTTCGCTTTGTGTCAAAAGAACTCCCTAACGCACACTTTTTCAAAGTAGGTGAATTCATCAGATCTGTTTGAAACATTGCATTTTATCCATGCACGACGACTACTTAGATACTCGCAGCACAGTTGCCTCATATAAATTGCCCATGAGCGCGGAGCTTGTCTTTGTCACTGTAGCAACTTTGCTCCATCAGCGGGAGAAGGCGGTTCGACGCCCCTGTAAGCACATGTTTCTCTAATTCCTTTGTTTCAGGCAAGCCACTGTGACGTCAGACGCCTTTACGCATACAGCTTTGCGATGCTTAGACAGTAATAACATAATTCATGTTTACATTTCTTTAATTTTCGACGCATTGTCGTTATTCGTGACGCATCAATGACCAATTGATTATATGGCAATGCAATGAAAAAAGCGTGTGGAAAACAGTGTTAATGACAGATTTGAGAAGCACATTTCTTCAATGTTGGCCGCAGGGCATTCCTGTGCAGGTGACAATGGTAATTTTTCAAAACGACAAGGATATTTAAACACATGATTATTTGTTTGCTGTGCTCTATGGCCTCTGCTACAGACCTCATCGAAATGACACTTAGATATCTTAGGGTGTACATATCAAGTCTTCCCAAATGGTCTAGCGGATAGGAATCTACCTTGTCACGCAGGGCGGCCCGGGTTCGATTCCCGTCATGGCAAAGGATTTTTGTAGAAAAATAAAATGAGTCCCAACGTGTGCAACAGAACAGTTCGAAATCTCGTTACATTTGCATCGTCATGAACATGACTTATATCAGGCTAGCTAATTTTTTCTTTGTTCATTTTAAGTGTAGAAACAATATTTCGTTTGTGAACATTTTTTTCTGCCGTTTTGACAACAGGCTCATTACTAAAGAACACACGACTGTCTGCTGATTGACGCTTGACTGTAGATTTTCGCTTTGTGTCAAAAGAACTTCCTAACGCACACTTTTTCAAAGTAGGTGAATTCATCAGATCTGTTTGAAACATTGCATTTTATCCATGCACGACGACTGCTTAGATACTCGCAGCATAGTTGCCCCATATAAATTGCCCATGAGCGCGGAGCTTGTCTTTGTCACTGTAGCAACTTTGCTCCATCAGCGGGAGAAGGCGGTTCGACGCCACTGTAAGCACATGTTTCTCTAATTCCTTTGTTTCAGGCAAGCCACTGTGACGTCAGACGCCTTTACGCATACAGCTTTGCGATGCTTAGACAGTAATAACATAATTCATGTTTACATTTCTTTAATTTTCGACGCATTGTCGTTATTCGTGACGCATCAATGACCAATTGATTATATGGCAATGCAATGAAAAAAGCGTGTGGAAAACAGTGTTAATGACAGATTTGAGAAGCACATTTCTTCAATGTTGGCTGCAGGGCATTCCTGTGCAGGTGACAATGGTAATTTTTCAAAACGACAAGGATATTTAAACACATGATTATTTGTTTGCTGTGCTCTATGGCCTCTGCTACAGACCTCATCGAAATGACACTTAGATATCTTAGGGTGTACATATCAAGTCTTCCCAAATGGTCTAGCGGATAGGAATCTGCCTTGTCACGCAGGGCGGCCCGGGTTCGATTCCCGTCATGGCAAAGGATTTTTGTAGAAAAATAAAATGAGTCCCAACGTGTGCAACAGAACAGTTCGAAATCTCGTTACATTTGCATCGTCATGAACATGACTTATATCAGGCTAGCTCATTTTTTCTTTGTTCATTTTAAGTGTAGAAACAATATTTCGTTTGTGAACATTTTTTTCTGCCGTTTTGACAACAGGCTCATTACTAAAGAACACACGACTGTCTGCTGATTGACGCTTGACTGTAGATTTTCGCTTTGTGTCAAAAGAACTTCCTAACGCACACTTTTTCAAAGTAGGTGAATTCATCAGATCTGTTTGAAACATTGCATTTTATCCATGCACGACGACTGCTTAGATACTCGCAGCACAGTTGCCCCATATAAATTGCCCATGAGCGCGGAGCTTGTCTTTGTCACTGTAGCAACTTTGCTCCATCAGCGGGAGAAGGCGGTTCGACGCCACTGTAAGCACATGTTTCTCTAATTCCTTTGTTTCAGGCAAGCCACTGTGACGTCAGACGCCTTTACGCATACAACTTTGCGATGCTTAGACAGTAATAACATAATTCATGTTTACATTTCTTTAATTTTCGACGCATTGTCGTTATTCGTGACGCATCAATGACCAATTGATTATATGGCAATGCAATGAAAAAAGCGTGTGGAAAACAGTGTTAATGACAGATTTGAGAAGCACATTTCTTCAATGTTGGCTGCAGGGCATTCCTGTGCCGGTGACAATGGTAATTTTTCAAAACGACAAGGATATTTAAACACATGATTATTTGTTTGCTGTGCTCTATGGCCTCTGCTACAGACCTCATCGAAATGACACTTAGATATCTTAGGGTGTACATATCAAGTCTTCCCAAATGGTCTAGCGGATAGGAATCTGCCTTGTCACGCAGGGCGGCCCGGGTTCGATTCCCGTCATGGCAAAGGATTTTTGTAGAAAAATAAAATGAGTCCCAACGTGTGCAACAGAACAGTTCGAAATCTCGTTACATTTGCATCGTCATGAACATGACTTATATCAGGCTAGCTAATTTTTTCTTTGTTCATTTTAAGTGTAGAAACAATATTTCGTTTGTGAACATTTTTTTCTGCCGTTTTGACAACAGGCTCATTACTAAAGAACACACGACTGTCTGCTGATTGACGCTTGACTGTAGATTTTCGCTTTGTGTCAAATGAACTTCCTAACGCACACTTTTTCAAAGTAGGTGAATTCATCAGATCTGTTTGAAACATTGCATTTTATCCATGCACGACGACTGCTTAGATACTCGCAGCACAGTTGCCCCATATAAATTGCCCATGAGCGCGGAGCTTGTCTTTGTCACTGTAGCAACTTTGCTCCATCAGCGGGAGAAGGCGGTTCGACGCCCCTGTAAGCACATGTTTCTCTAATTCCTTTGTTTCAGGCAAGCCACTGTGACGTCAGACGCCTTTACGCATACAGCTTTGCGATGCTTAGACAGTAATAACATAATTCATGTTTACATTTCTTTAATTTTCGACGCATTGTCGTTATTCGTGACGCATCAATGACCAATTGATTATATGGCAATGCAATGAAAAAAGCGTGTGGAAAACAGTGTTAATGACAGATTTGAGAAGCACATTTCTTCAATGTTGGCCGCATGGCATTCCTGTGCAGGTGACAATGGTAATTTTTCAAAACGACAAGGATATTTAAACACATGATTATTTGTTTGCTGTGCTCTCTGGCCTCTGCTACAGACCTCATCGAAATGACACTTAGATATCTTAGGGTGTACATATCAAGTCTTCCCAAATGGTCTAGCGGATAGGAATCTGCCTTGTAACGCAGGGCGGCCGGGGTTCGATTCCCGTCATGGCAAAGGATTTTTGTAGAAAAATAAAATGAGTCCCAACGTGTGCAACAGAACAGTTCGAAATCTCGTTACATTTGCATCGTCATGAACATGACTTATATCAGGCTAGCTCATTTTTTCTTTGTTCATTTTAAGTGTAGAAACAATATTTCGTTTGTGACCATTTTTTTCTGCCGTTTTGACAACAGGCTCATGACTAAAGAACACACGGCTGTCTGCTGATTGACGCTTGACTGTAGATTTTCGCTTTGTGTCAAAAGAACTTCCTAACGCACACTTTTTCAAAGTAGGTGAATTCATCAGATCTGTTTGAAACATTGCATTTTATCCATGCACGACGACTGCTTAGATACTCGCAGCACAGTTGCCCCATATACATTGCCCATGAGCGCGGAGCTTGTCTTTGTCACTGTAGCAACTTTGCTCCATCAGCGGGAGAAGGCGCTTCGACGCCCCTGTAAGCACATGTTTCTCTGATTCCTTTGTTTCAGGCAAGCCACTGTGACGTCAGACGCTTTTACGCATACAGCTTTGCGATGCTTAGACAGTAATAACATAATTCATGTTTACATTTCTTTAATTTTCGACTCATTGTCGTTATTCGTGACGCATCAATGACCAATTGATTATATGGCAATGCAATGAAAAAAGCGTGTGGAAAACAGTGTTAATGACAGATTTGAGAAGCACATTTCTTCAATGTTGGCCGCATGGCATTCCTGTGCAGGTGACAATGGTAATTTTTCAAAACGACAAGGATATTTAAACACATGATTATTTGTTTGCTGTGCTCTATGGCCTCTGCTACAGACCTCATCGAAATGACACTTAGATATCTTAGGGTGTACATATCAAGTCTTCCCAAATGGTCTAGCGGATAGGCATCTACCTTGTAACGCAGGGCGGCCCGGGTTCGATTCCCGTCATGGCAAATGTTTTTTTTAGAAAAATAAAATGAGTCCCAACGTGTGCAACAGAACAGTTCGAAATCTCTTTACATTTGCATCGTCATGAACATGACTTATATCAGGCTAGCTAATTTTTTCTTTGTTCATTTTAAGTGTAGAAACAATATTTCGTTTGTGACCATTTTTTTCTGCCGTTTTGATAACAGGCTCATGACTAAAAAACACACGGCTGTCTGCTGATTGACGCTTGACTGTAGATTTTCGCTTTGTGTCAAAAGAACTTCCTAACGCACACTTTTTCAAAGTAGGTGAATTCATCAGATCTGTTTGAAACATTGCATTTTATCCATGCACGACGACTGCTTAGATACTCGCAGCACAGTTGCCCCATATACATTGCCCATGAGCGCGGAGCTTGTCTTTGTCACTGTAGCAACTTTGCTCCATCAGCGGGAGAAGGCGCTTCGACGCCCCTGTAAGCACATGTTTCTCTGATTCCTTTGTTTCAGGCAAGCCACTGTGACGTCAGACGCTTTTACGCATACAGCTTTGCGATGCTTAGACAGTAATAACATAATTCATGTTTACATTTCTTTAATTTTCGACTCATTGTCGTTATTCGTGACGCATCAATGACCAATTGATTATATGGCAATGCAATGAAAAAAGCGTGTGGAAAACAGTGTTAATGACAGATTTGAGAAGCACATTTCTTCAATGTTGGCCGCATGGCATTCCTGTGCAGGTGACAATGGTAATTTTTCAAAACGACAAGGATATTTAAACACATGATTATTTGTTTGCTGTGCTCTATGGCCTCTGCTACAGACCTCATCGAAATGACACTTAGATATCTTAGGGTGTACATATCAAGTCTTCCCAAATGGTCTAGCGGATAGGCATCTACCTTGTAACGCAGGGCGGCCCGGGTTCGATTCCCGTCATGGCAAATGTTTTTTTTAGAAAAATAAAATGAGTCCCAACGTGTGCAACAGAACAGTTCGAAATCTCTTTACATTTGCATCGTCATGAACATGACTTATATCAGGCTAGCTAATTTTTTCTTTGTTCATTTTAAGTGTAGAAACAATATTTCGTTTGTGACCATTTTTTTCTGCCGTTTTGATAACAGGCTCATGACTAAAAAACACACGGCTGTCTGCTGATTGACGCTTGACTGTAGATTTTCGCTTTGTGTCAAAAGAACTTCCTAACGCACACTTTTTCAAAGTAGGTGAATTCATCAGATCTGTTTGAAACATTGCATTTTATCCATGCACGACGACTGCTTAGATACTCGCAGCACAGTTGCCCCATATACATTGCCCATGAGCGCGGAGCTTGTCTTTGTCACTGTAGCAACTTTGCTCCATCAGCGGGAGAAGGCGCTTCGACGCCCCTGTAAGCACATGTTTCTCTGATTCCTTTGTTTCAGGCAAGCCACTGTGACGTCAGACGCCTTTACGCATACAGCTTTGCGATGCTTAAACAGTAATAATATAATTCATGTTTACATTTCTTTAATTTTCGACGCATTGTCGTTATTTGTGACGCATCAATGACCAATTGATTATATGGCAATGCAATGAAAAAAGCGTGTGGAAAACAGTGTTAATGACAGATTTGAGAAGCACATTTCTTCAATGTTGGCCGCATGGCATTCCTGTGCAGGTGACAATGGTAATTTTTCAAAACGACAAGGATATTTAAACACATGATTATTTGTTTGCTGTGCTCTATGGCCTCTGCTACAGACCTCATCGAAATGACACTTAGATATCTTAGGGTGTACATATCAAGTCTTCCCAAATGGTCTAGCGGATAGGCATCTACCTTGTAACGCAGGGCGGCCCGGGTTCGATTCCCGTCATGGCAAATGTTTTTTGTAGAAAAATAAAATGAGTCCCAACGTGTGCAACAGAACAGTTCGAAATCTCGTTACATTTGCATCGTCATGAACATGACTTATATCAGGCTAGCTCATTTTTTCTTTGTTCATTTTAAGTGTAGAAACAATATTTCGTTTGTGACCATTTTTTTCTGCCGTTTTGACAACAGGCTCATGACTAAAGAACACACGGCTGTCTGCTGATTGACGCTTGACTGTAGATTTTCGCTTTGTGTCAAAAGAACTTCCTAACGCACACTTTTTCAAAGTAGGTGAATTCATCAGATCTGTTTGAAACATTGCATTTTATCCATGCACGACGACTGCTTAGATACTCGCAGCACAGTTGCCCCATATACATTGCCCATGAGCGCGGAGCTTGTCTTTGTCACTGTAGCAACTTTGCTCCATCAGCGGGAGAAGGCGGTTCGACGCCCCTGTAAGCACATGTTTCTCTGATTCCTTTGTTTCAGGCAAGCCACTGTGACGTCAGACGCCTTTACGCATACAGCTTTGCGATGCTTAGACAGTAATAACATAATTCATGTTTACATTTCTTTAATTTTCGACGCATTGTCGTTATTCGTGACGCATCAATGACCAATTGATTATATGGCAATGCAATGAAAAAAGCGTGTGGAAAACAGTGTTAATGACAGATTTGAGAAGCACATTTCTTCAATGTTGGCCGCATGGCATTCCTGTGCAGGTGACAATGGTAATTTTTCAAAACGACAAGGATATTTAAACACATGATTATTTGTTTGCTGTGCTCTATGGCCTCTGCTACAGACCTCATCGAAATGACACTTAGATATCTTAGGGTGTACATATCAAGTCTTCCCAAATGGTCTAGCGGATAGGCATCTACCTTGTAACGCAGGGCGGCCCGGGTTCGATTCCCGTCTTGGCAAATGTTTTTTTTAGAAAAATAAAATGAGTCCCAACGTGTGCAACAGAACAGTTCGAAATCTCTTTACATTTGCATCGTCATGAACATGACTTATATCAGGCTAGCTAATTTTTTCTTTGTTCATTTTAAGTGTAGAAACAATATTTCGTTTGTGACCATTTTTTTCTGCCGTTTTGATAACAGGCTCATGACTAAAGAACACACGGCTGTCTGCTGATTGACGCTTGACTGTAGATTTTCGCTTTGTGTCAAAAGAACTTCCTAACGCACACTTTTTCAAAGTAGGTGAATTCATCAGATCTGTTTGAAACATTGCATTTTATCCATGCACGACGACTGCTTAGATACTCGCAGCACAGTTGCCCCATATACATTGCCCATGAGCGCGGAGCTTGTCTTTGTCACTGTAGCAACTTTGCTCCATCAGCGGGAGAAGGCGCTTCGACGCCCCTGTAAGCACATGTTTCTCTGATTCCTTTGTTTCAGGCAAGCCACTGTGACGTCAGACGCCTTTACGCATACAGCTTTGCGATGCTTAGACAGTAATAACATAATTCATGTTTACATTTCTTTAATTTTCGACGCATTGTCGTTATTTGTGACGCATCAATGACCAATTGATTATATGGCAATGCAATGAAAAAAGCGTGTGGAAAACAGTGTTAATGACAGATTTGAGAAGCACATTTCTTCAATGTTGGCCGCATGGCATTCCTGTGCAGGTGACAATGGTAATTTTTCAAAACGACAAGGATATTTAAACACATGATTATTTGTTTGCTGTGCTCTATGGCCTCTGCTACAGACCTCATCGAAATGACACTTAGATATCTTAGGGTGTACATATCAAGTCTTCCCAAATGGTCTAGCGGATAGGAATCTGCCTTGTAACGCAGGGCGGCCGGGGTTCGATTCCCGTCATGGCAAAGGATTTTTGTAGAAAAATAAAATGAGTCCCAACGTGTGCAACAGAACAGTTCGAAATCTCGTTACATTTGCATCGTCATGAACATGACTTATATCAGGCTAGCTCATTTTTTCTTTGTTCATTTTAAGTGTAGAAACAATATTTCGTTTGTGACCATTTTTTTCTGCCGTTTTGACAACAGGCTCATGACTAAAGAACACACGGCTGTCTGCTGATTGACGCTTGACTGTAGATTTTCGCTTTGTGTCAAAAGAACTTCCTAACGCACACTTTTTCAAAGTAGGTGAATTCATCAGATCTGTTTGAAACATTGCATTTTATCCATGCACGACGACTGCTTAGATACTCGCAGCACAGTTGACCCATATACATTGCCCATGAGCGCGGAGCTTGTCTTTGTCACTGTAGCAACTTTGCTCCATCAGCGGGAGAAGGCGCTTCGACGCCCCTGTAAGCACATGTTTCTCTGATTCCTTTGTTTCAGGCAAGCCACTGTGACGTCAGACGCTTTTACGCATACAGCTTTGCGATGCTTAGACAGTAATAACATAATTCATGTTTACATTTCTTTAATTTTCGACGCATTGTCGTTATTCGTGACGCATCAATGACCAATTGATTATATGGCAATGCAATGAAAAAAGCGTGTGGAAAACAGTGTTAATGACAGATTTGAGAAGCACATTTCTTCAATGTTGGCCGCATGGCATTCCTGTGCAGGTGACAATGGTAATTTTTCAAAACGACAAGGATATTTAAACACATGATTATTTGTTTGCTGTGCTCTATGGCCTCTGCTACAGACCTCATCGAAATGACACTTAGATATCTTAGGGTGTACATATCAAGTCTTCCCAAATGGTCTAGCGGATAGGCATCTACCTTGTAACGCAGGGGGGCCCGGGTTCGATTCCCGTCATGGCAAATGTTTTTTTTAGAAAAATAAAATGAGTCCCAACGTGTGCAACAGAACAGTTCGAAATCTCTTTACATTTGCATCGTCATGAACATGACTTATATCAGGCTAGCTAATTTTTTCTTTGTTCATTTTAAGTGTAGAAACAATATTTCGTTTGTGACCATTTTTTTCTGCCGTTTTGATAACAGGCTCATGACTAAAGAACACACGGCTGTCTGCTGATTGACGCTTGACTGTAGATTTTCGCTTTGTGTCAAAAGAACTTCCTAACGCACACTTTTTCAAAGTAGGTGAATTCATCAGATCTGTTTGAAACATTGCATTTTATCCATGCACGACGACTGCTTAGATACTCGCAGCACAGTTGCCCCATATACATTGCCCATGAGCGCGGAGCTTGTCTTTGTCACTGTAGCAACTTTGCTCCATCAGCGGGAGAAGGCGCTTCGACGCCCCTGTAAGCACATGTTTCTCTGATTCCTTTGTTTCAGGCAAGCCACTGTGACGTCAGACGCCTTTACGCATACAGCTTTGCGATGCTTAGACAGTAATAACATAATTCATGTTTACATTTCTTTAATTTTCGACGCATTGTCGTTATTTGTGACGCATCAATGACCAATTGATTATATGGCAATGCAATGAAAAAAGCGTGTGGAAAACAGTGTTAATGACAGATTTGAGAAGCACATTTCTTCAATGTTGGCCGCATGGCATTCCTGTGCAGGTGACAATGGTAATTTTTCAAAACGACAAGGATATTTAAACACATGATTATTTGTTTGCTGTGCTCTATGGCCTCTGCTACAGACCTCATCGAAATGACACTTAGATATCTTAGGGTGTACATATCAAGTCTTCCCAAATGGTCTAGCGGATAGGCATCTACCTTGTAACGCAGGGCGGCCCGGGTTCGATTCCCGTCATGGCAAATGTTTTTTGTAGAAAAATAAAATGAGTCCCAACGTGTGCAACAGAACAGTTCGAAATCTCGTTACATTTGCATCGTCATGAACATGACTTATATCAGGCTAGCTCATTTTTTCTTTGTTCATTTTAAGTGTAGAAACAATATTTCGTTTGTGACCATTTTTTTCTGCCGTTTTGACAACAGGCTCATGACTAAAGAACACACGGCTGTCTGCTGATTGACGCTTGACTGTAGATTTTCGCTTTGTGTCAAAAGAACTTCCTAACGCACACTTTTTCAAAGTAGGTGAATTCATCAGATCTGTTTGAAACATTGCATTTTATCCATGCACGACGACTGCTTAGATACTCGCAGCACAGTCGACCCATATACATTGCCCATGAGCGCGGAGCTTGTCTTTGTCACTGTAGCAACTTTGCTCCATCAGCGGGAGAAGGCGCTTCGACGCCCCTGTAAGCACATGTTTCTCTGATTCCTTTGTTTCAGGCAAGCCACTGTGACGTCAGACGCTTTTACGCATACAGCTTTGCGATGCTTAGACAGTAATAACATAATTCATGTTTACATTTCTTTAATTTTCGACGCATTGTCGTTATTCGTGACGCATCAATGACCAATTGATTATATGGCAATGCAATGAAAAAAGCGTGTGGAAAACAGTGTTAATGACAGATTTGAGAAGCACATTTCTTCAATGTTGGCCGCATGGCATTCCTGTGCAGGTGACAATGGTAATTTTTCAAAACGACAAGGATATTTAAACACATGATTATTTGTTTGCTGTGCTCTATGGCCTCTGCTACAGACCTCATCGAAATGACACTTAGATATCTTAGGGTGTACATATCAAGTCTTCCCAAATGGTCTAGCGGATAGGCATCTACCTTGTAACGCAGGGCGGCCCGGGTTCGATTCCCGTCTTGGCAAATGTTTTTTTTAGAAAAATAAAATGAGTCCCAACGTGTGCAACAGAACAGTTCGAAATCTCTTTACATTTGCATCGTCATGAACATGACTTATATCAGGCTAGCTAATTTTTTCTTTGTTCATTTTAAGTGTAGAAACAATATTTCGTTTGTGACCATTTTTTTCTGCCGTTTTGATAACAGGCTCATGACTAAAGAACACACGGCTGTCTGCTGATTGACGCTTGACTGTAGATTTTCGCTTTGTGTCAAAAGAACTTCCTAACGCACACTTTTTCAAAGTAGGTGAATTCATCAGATCTGTTTGAAACATTGCATTTTATCCATGCACGACGACTGCTTAGATACTCGCAGCACAGTTGCCCCATATACATTGCCCATGAGCGCGGAGCTTGTCTTTGTCACTGTAGCAACTTTGCTCCATCAGCGGGAGAAGGCGCTTCGACGCCCCTGTAAGCACATGTTTCTCTGATTCCTTTGTTTCAGGCAAGCCACTGTGACGTCAGACGCCTTTACGCATACAGCTTTGCGATGCTTAGACAGTAATAACATAATTCATGTTTACATTTCTTTAATTTTCGACGCATTGTCGTTATTTGTGACGCATCAATGACCAATTGATTATATGGCAATGCAATGAAAAAAGCGTGTGGAAAACAGTGTTAATGACAGATTTGAGAAGCACATTTCTTCAATGTTGGCCGCATGGCATTCCTGTGCAGGTGACAATGGTAATTTTTCAAAACGACAAGGATATTTAAACACATGATTATTTGTTTGCTGTGCTCTATGGCCTCTCCTACAGACCTCATCGAAATGACACTTAGATATCTTAGGGTGTACATATCAAGTCTTCCCAAATGGTCTAGCGGATAGGCATCTACCTTGTAACGCAGGGCGGCCCGGGTTCGATTCCCGTCATGGCAAATGTTTTTTGTAGAAAAATAAAATGAGTCCCAACGTGTGCAACAGAACAGTTCGAAATCTCGTTACATTTGCATCGTCATGAACATGACTTATATCAGGCTAGCTCATTTTTTCTTTGTTCATTTTAAGTGTAGAAACAATATTTCGTTTGTGAACATTTTTTTCTGCCGTTTTGACAACAGGCTCATGACTAAAGAACACACGGCTGTCTGCTGATTGACGCTTGACTGTAGATTTTCGCTTTGTGTCAAAAGAACTTCCTAACGCACACTTTTTCAAAGTAGGTGAATTCATCAGATCTGTTTGAAACATTGCATTTTATCCATGCACGACGACTGCTTAGATACTCGCAGCACAGTTGCCCCATATACATTGCCCATGAGCGCGGAGCTTGTCTTTGTCACTGTAGCAACTTTGCTCCATCAGCGGGAGAAGGCGGTTCGACGCCCCTGTAAGCACATGTTTCTCTGATTCCTTTGTTTCAGGCAAGCCACTGTGACGTCAGACGCCTTTACGCATACAGCTTTGCGATGCTTAGACAGTAATAACATAATTCATGTTTACATTTCTTTAATTTTCGACGCATTGTCGTTATTCGTGACGCATCAATGACCAATTGATTATATGGCAATGCAATGAAAAAAGCGTGTGGAAAACAGTGTTAATGACAGATTTGAGAAGCACATTTCTTCAATGTTGGCCGCATGGCATTCCTGTGCAGGTGACAATGGTAATTTTTCAAAACGACAAGGATATTTAAACACATGATTATTTGTTTGCTGTGCTCTATGGCCTCTGCTACAGACCTCATCGAAATGACACTTAGATATCTTAGGGTGTACATATCAAGTCTTCCCAAATGGTCTAGCGGATAGGCATCTACCTTGTAACGCAGGGTGGCCCGGGTTTGATTCCCGTCATGGCAATTTTTTTTGTAGAAAAATAAAATGAGTCCCAACGTGTGCAACAGAACAGTTCGAAATCTCGTTACATTTGCATCGTCATGAACATGACTTATATCAGGCTAGCTCATTTTTTCTTTGTTCATTTTAAGTGTAGAAACAACATTTCGTTTGTGACCATTTTTTTCTGCCGTTTTGACAACAGGCTCATGACTAAAGAACACACGGCTGTCTCCTGATTGACGCTTGACTGTAGATTTTCGCTTTGTGTCAAAAGAACTTCCTAACGCACACTTTTTCAAAGTAGGTGAATTCATCAGATCTGTTTGAAACATTGCATTTTATCCATGCACGACGACTGCTTAGATACTCGCAGCACAGTTGCCCCATATAAATTGCCCATGAGCGCGGAGCTTGTCTTTGTCACTGTAGCAACTTTGCTCCATCAGCGGGAGAAGGCGGTTCGACGCCCCTGTAAGCACATGATTCTCTAATTCCTTTGTTTCAGGCAAGCCACTGTGACGTCAGACCCCTTTACGCATACAGCTTTGCGATGCTTAGACAGTAATAACATAATTCATGTTTACATTTCTTTAATTTTCGACGCATTGTCGTTATTCGTGACGCATCAATGACCAATTGATTATATGGCAATGCAATGAAAAAAGCGTGTGGAAAACAGTGTTAATGACAGATTTGAGAAGCACATTTCTTCAATGTTGGCCGCATGGCATTCCTGTGCAGGTGACAATGGTAATTTTTCAAAACGACAAGGATATTTAAACACATGATTATTTGTTTGCTGTGCTCTATGGCCTCTGCTACAGACCTCATCGAAATGACACTTAGATATCTTAGGGTGTACATATCAAGTCTTCCCAAATGGTCTAGCGGATAGGAATCTGCCTTGTCACGCAGGGCGGCCCGGGTTCGATTCCCGTCATGGCAAATAATTTTTGTAGAAAAATAAAATGAGTCCCAACGTGTGCAACAGAACAGTTCGAAATCTCGTTACATTTGCATCGTCATGAACATGACTTATATCAGGCTAGCTAATTTTTTCTTTGTTCATTTTAAGTGTAGAAACAATATTTCGTTTGTGAACATTTTTTTCTGCCGTTTTGACAACAGGCTCATGACTAAAGAACACACGGCTGTCTGCTGATTGACGCTTGACTGTAGATTTTCGCTTTGTGTCAAAAGAACTTCCTAACGCACACTTTTTCAAAGTAGGTGAATTCATCAGATCTGTTTGAAACATTGCATTTTATCCATGCACGACGACTGCTTAGATACTCGCAGCACAGTTGCCCCATATACATTGCCCATGAGCGCGGAGCTTGTCTTTGTCACTGTAGCAACTTTGCTCCATCAGCGGGAGAAGGCGGTTCGACGCCCCTGTAAGCACATGTTTCTCTGATTCCTTTGTTTCAGGCAAGCCACTGTGACGTCAGACGCCTTTACGCATACAGCTTTGCGATGCTTAGACAGTAATAACATAATTCATGTTTACATTTCTTTAATTTTCGACGCATTGTCGTTATTCGTGACGCATCAATGACCAATTGATTATATGGCAATGCAATGAAAAAAGCGTGTGGAAAACAGTGTTAATGACAGATTTGAGAAGCACATTTCTTCAATGTTGGCCGCATGGCATTCCTGTGCAGGTGACAATGGTAATTTTTCAAAACGACAAGGATATTTAAACACATGATTATTTGTTTGCTGTGCTCTATGGCCTCTGCTACAGACCTCATCGAAATGACACTTAGATATCTTAGGGTGTACATATCAAGTCTTCCCAAATGGTCTAGCGGATAGGCATCTACCTTGTAACGCAGGGTGGCCCGGGTTTGATTCCCGTCATGGCAATTTTTTTTGTAGAAAAATAAAATGAGTCCCAACGTGTGCAACAGAACAGTTCGAAATCTCGTTACATTTGCATCGTCATGAACATGACTTATATCAGGCTAGCTCATTTTTTCTTTGTTCATTTTAAGTGTAGAAACAACATTTCGTTTGTGACCATTTTTTTCTGCCGTTTTGACAACAGGCTCATGACTAAAGAACACACGGCTGTCTCCTGATTGACGCTTGACTGTAGATTTTCGCTTTGTGTCAAAAGAACTTCCTAACGCACACTTTTTCAAAGTAGGTGAATTCATCAGATCTGTTTGAAACATTGCATTTTATCCATGCACGACGACTGCTTAGATACTCGCAGCACAGTTGCCCCATATAAATTGCCCATGAGCGCGGAGCTTGTCTTTGTCACTGTAGCAACTTTGCTCCATCAGCGGGAGAAGGCGGTTCGACGCCCCTGTAAGCACATGATTCTCTAATTCCTTTGTTTCAGGCAAGCCACTGTGACGTCAGACCCCTTTACGCATACAGCTTTGCGATGCTTAGACAGTAATAACATAATTCATGTTTACATTTCTTTAATTTTCGACGCATTGTCGTTATTCGTGACGCATCAATGACCAATTGATTATATGGCAATGCAATGAAAAAAGCGTGTGGAAAACAGTGTTAATGACAGATTTGAGAAGCACATTTCTTCAATGTTGGCCGCATGGCATTCCTGTGCAGGTGACAATGGTAATTTTTCAAAACGACAAGGATATTTAAACACATGATTATTTGTTTGCTGTGCTCTATGGCCTCTGCTACAGACCTCATCGAAATGACACTTAGATATCTTAGGGTGTACATATCAAGTCTTCCCAAATGGTCTAGCGGATAGGAATCTGCCTTGTCACGCAGGGCGGCCCGGGTTCGATTCCCGTCATGGCAAATAATTTTTGTAGAAAAATAAAATGAGTCCCAACGTGTGCAACAGAACAGTTCGAAATCTCGTTACATTTGCATCGTCATGAACATGACTTATATCAGGCTAGCTAATTTTTTCTTTGTTCATTTTAAGTGTAGAAACAATATTTCGTTTGTGACCATTTTTTTCTGCCGTTTTGACAACAGGCTCATGACTAAAGAACACACGGCTATCTGCTGATTGACGCTTGACTGTAGATTTTCGCTTTGTGTCAAAAGAACTTCCTAACGCACACTTTTTCAAAGTAGGTGAATTCATCAGATCTGTTTGAAACATTGCATTTTATCCATGCACGACGACTGCTTAGATACTCGCAGCACAGTTGCCCCATATACATTGCCCATGAGCGCGGAGCTTGTCTTTGTCACTGTAGCAACTTTGCTCCATCAGCGGGAGAAGGCGCTTCGACGCCCCTGTAAGCACATGTTTCTCTGATTCCTTTGTTTCAGGCAAGCCACTGTGACGTCAGACGCCTTTACGCATACAGCTTTGCGATGCTTAGACAGTAATAACATAATTCATGTTTACATTTCTTTAATTTTCGACGCATTGTCGTTATTTGTGACGCATCAATGACCAATTGATTATATGGCAATGCAATGAAAAAAGCGTGTGGAAAACAGTGTTAATGACAGATTTGAGAAGCACATTTCTTCAATGTTGGCCGCATGGCATTCCTGTGCAGGTGACAATGGTAATTTTTCAAAACGACAAGGATATTTAAACACATGATTATTTGTTTGCTGTGCTCTATGGCCTCTGCTACAGACCTCATCGAAATGACACTTAGATATCTTAGGGTGTACATATCAAGTCTTCCCAAATGGTCTAGCGGATAGGAATCTGCCTTGTCACGCAGGGCGGCCCGGGTTCGATTCCCGTCATGGCAAATGATTTTTGTAGAAAAATAAAATGAGTCCCAACGTGTGCAACAGAACAGTTCGAAATCTCGTTACATTTGCATCGTCATGAACATGACTTATATCAGGCTAGCTAATTTTTTCTTTGTTCATTTTAAGTGTAGAAACAATATTTCGTTTGTGACCATTTTTTTCTGCCGTTTTGACAACAGGCTCATGACTAAAGAACACACGGCTATCTGCTGATTGACGCTTGACTGTAGATTTTCGCTTTGTGTCAAAAGAACTTCCTAACGCACACTTTTTCAAAGTAGGTGAATTCATCAGATCTGTTTGAAACATTGCATTTTATCCATGTACGACGACTGCTTAGATACTCGCAGCACAGTTGCCCCATATAAATTGCCCATGAGCGCGGAGCTTGTCTTTGTCACTGTAGCAACTTTGCTCCATCAGCGGGAGAAGGCGGTTCGACGCCCCTGTAAGCACATGTTTCTCTAATTCCTTTGTTTCAGGCAAGCCACTGTGACGTCAGACGCCTTTACGCATACAGCTTTGCGATGCTTAGACAGTAATAACATAATTCATGTTTACATTTCTTTAATTTTCGACGCATTGTCGTTATTCGTGACGCATCAATGACCAATTGATTATATGGCAATGCAATGAAAAAAGCGTGTGGAAAACAGTGTTAATGACAGATTTGAGAAGCACATTTCTTCAATGTTGGCCGCATGGCATTCCTGTGCAGGTGACAATGGTAATTTTTCAAAACGACAAGGATATTTAAACACATGATTATTTGTTTGCTGTGTTCTATGGCCTCTGCTACAGACCTCATCGAAATGACACTTAGATATCTTAGGGTGTACATATCAAGTCTTCCCAAATGGTCTAGCGGATAGGCATCTACCTTATAACGCAGGGCGGCCCGGGTTCGATTCCCGTCATGGCAAATGTTTTTTGTAGAAAAATAAAATGAGTCCCAACGTGTGCAACAGAACAGTTCGAAATCTCGTTACATTTGCATCGTCATGAACATGACTTATATCAGGCTAGCTCATTTTTTCTTTGTTCATTTTAAGTGTAGAAACAATATTTTGTTTGTGAACATTTTTTTCTGCCGTTTTGACAACAGGCTCATGACTAAAGAACACACGGCTGTCTGCTGATTGACGCTTGACTGTAGATTTTCGCTTTGTGTCAAAAGAACTTCCTAACGCACACTTTTTCAAAGTAGGTGAATTCATCAGATCTGTTTGAAACATTGCATTTTATCCATGCACGACGACTGCTTAGATACTCGCAGCACAGTTGCCCCATATAAATTGCCCATGAGCGCGGAGCTTGTCTTTGTCACTGTAGCAACTTTGCTCCATCAGCGGGAGAAGGCGGTTCGACGCCCCTGTAAGCACATGTTTCTCTAATTCCTTTGTTTCAGGCAAGCCACTGTGACGTCAGACGCCTTTACGCATACAGCTTTGCGATGCTTAGACAGTAATAACATAATTCATGTTTACATTTCTTTAATTTTCGACGCATTGTCGTTATTCGTGACGCATCAATGACCAATTGATTATATGGCAATGCAATGAAAAAAGCGTGTGGAAAACAGTGTTAATGACAGATTTGAGAAGCACATTTCTTCAATGTTGGCCGCATGGCATTCCTGTGCAGGTGACAATGGTAATTTTTCAAAACGACAAGGATATTTAAACACATGATTATTTGTTTGCTGTGCTCTATGGCCTCTGCTACAGACCTCATCGAAATGACACTTAGATATCTTAGGGTGTACATATCAAGTCTTCCCAAATGGTCTAGCGGATAGGCATCTATCTTGTAACGCAGGGCGGCCCGGGTTCGATTCCCGTCATGGCAAATATTTTTTGTAGAAAAATAAAATGAGTCCCAACGTGTGCAACAGAACAGTTCGAAATCTCGTTACATTTGCATCGTCATGAACATGACTTATATCAGGCTAGCTAATTTTTTCTTTGTTCATTTTAAGTGTAGAAACAATATTTCGTTTGTGAACATTTTTTTCTGTCGTTTTGACAACAGGCTCATGACGAAAGAACACACGGCTGTCTGCTGATTGACGCTTGACTGTAGATTTTCGCTTTGTGTCAAAAGAACTTCCTAACGCACACTTTTTCAAAGTAGGTGAATTCATCAGATCTGTTTGAAACATTGCATTTTATCCATGCACGACGACTGCTTAGATACTCGCAGCACAGTTGCCCCATATAAATTGCCCATGAGCGCGGAGCTTGTCTTTGTCACTGTAGCAATTTTGCTCCATCAGCGGGAGAAGGCGGTTCGACGCCCCTGTAAACACATGTTTCTCTGATTCCTTTGTTTCAGGCAAGCCACTGTGACGTCAGACGCCTTTACGCATACAGCTTTGCGATGCTTAGACAGTAATAACATAATTCATGTTTACATTTCTTTAATTTTCGACGCATTGTCGTTATTCGTGACGCATCAATGACCAATTGATTATATGGCAATGCAATGAAAAAAGCGTGTGGAAAACAGTGTTAATGACAGATTTGAGAAGCACATTTCTTCAATGTTGGCCGCATGGCATTCCTGTGCAGGTGACAATGGTAATTTTTCAAAACGACAAGGATATTTAAACACATGATTATTTGTTTGCTGTGTTCTATGGCCTCTGCTACAGACCTCATCGAAATGACACTTAGATATCTTAGGGTGTACATATCAAGTCTTCCCAAATGGTCTAGCGGATAGGCATCTACCTTGTAACGCAGGGCGGCCCGGGTTCGATTCCCGTCATGGCAAATGTTTTTTGTAGAAAAATAAAATGAGTCCCAACGTGTGCAACAGAACAGTTCGAAATCTCGTTACATTTGCATCGTCATGAACATGACTTATATCAGGCTAGCTCATTTTTTCTTTGTTCATTTTAAGTGTAGAAACAATATTTTGTTTGTGAACATTTTTTTCTGCCGTTTTGACAACAGGCTCATGACTAAAGAACACACGGCTGTCTGCTGATTGACGCTTGACTGTAGATTTTCGCTTTGTGTCAAAAGAACTTCCTAACGCACACTTTTTCAAAGTAGGTGAATTCATCAGATCTGTTTGAAACATTGCATTTTATCCATGCACGACGACTGCTTAGATACTCGCAGCACAGTTGCCCCATATAAATTGCCCATGAGCGCGGAGCTTGTCTTTGTCACTGTAGCAACTTTGCTCCATCAGCGGGAGAAGGCGGTTCGACGCCCCTGTAAGCACATGTTTCTCTAATTCCTTTGTTTCAGGCAAGCCACTATGACGTCAGACGCCTTTACGCATACAGCTTTGCGATGCTTATACAGTAATAACATAATTCATGTTTACATTTCTTTAATTTTCGACGCATTGTCGTTATTCGTGACGCATCAATGACCAATTGATTATATGGCAATGCAATGAAAAAAGCGTGTGGAAAACAGTGTTAATGACAGATTTGAGAAGCACATTTCTTCAATGTTGGCCGCATGGCATTCCTGTGCAGGTGACAATGGTAATTTTTCAAAACGACAAGGATATTTAAACACATGATTATTTGTTTGCTGTGCTCTATGGCCTCTGCTACAGACCTCATCGAAATGACACTTAGATATCTTAGGGTGTACATATCAAGTCTTCCCAAATGGTCTAGCGGATAGGCATCTATCTTGTAACGCAGGGCGGCCCGGGTTCGATTCCCGTCATGGCAAATGTTTTTTGTAGAAAAATAAAATGAGTCCCAACGTGTGCAACAGAACAGTTCGAAATCTCGTTACATTTGCATCGTCATGAACATGACTTATATCAGGCTAGCTAATTTTTTCTTTGTTCATTTTAAGTGTAGAAACAATATTTCGTTTGTGAACATTTTTTTCTGCCGTTTTGACAACAGGCTCATGACTAAAGAACACACGGCTGTCTGCTGATTGACGCTTGACTGTAGATTTTCGCTTTGTGTCAAAAGAACTTCCTAACGCACACTTTTTCAAAGTAGGTGAATTCATCAGATCTGTTTGAAACATTGCATTTTATCCATGCACGACAACTGCTTAGATACTCGCAGCACAGTTGCCCCATATAAATTGCCCATGAGCGCGGAGCTTGTCTTTGTCACTGTAGCAACTTTGCTCCATCAGCGGGAGAAGGCGGTTCGACGCCCCTGTAAGCACATGTTTCTCTAATTCCTTTGTTTCAGGCAAGCCACTGTGACGTCAGACGCCTTTACGCATACAGCTTTGCGATGCTTAGACAGTAATAACATAATTCATGTTTACATTTCTTTAATTTTCAACGCATTGTCGTTATTCGTGACGCATCAATGACCAATTGATTATATGGCAATGCAATGAAAAAAGCGTGTGGAAAACAGTGTTAATGACAGATTTGAGAAGCACATTTCTTCAATGTTGGCCGCATGGCATTCCTGTGCAGGTGAAAATGGTAATTTTTCAAAACGACAAGGATATTTAAACACATGATTATTTGTTTGCTGTGCTCTATGGCCTCTGCTACAGACCTCATCGAAATGACACTTAGATATCTTAGGTTGTACATATCAAGTTTTCCCAAATGGTCTAGCGGATAGGCATCTACCTTGTAACGCAGGGCGGCCCGGGTTCGATTCCCGTCATGGCAAATGTTTTTTGTAGAAAAATAAAATGAGTCCCAACGTGTGCAACAGAACAGTTCGAAATCTCGTTACATTTGCATCGTCATGAACATGACTTATATCAGGCTAGCTCATTTTTTCTTTGTTCATTTTAAGTGTAGAAACAATATTTCGTTTGTGAAAAAAAATTTCTGCCGTTTTGACAACAGGCTCATGACTAAAGAACACACGGCTGTCTGCTGATTGACGCTTGACTGTAGATTTTCGCTTTGTGTCAAAAGAACTCCCTAACGCACACTTTTTCAAAGTAGGTGAATTCATCAGATCTGTTTGAAACATTGCATTTTATCCATGCACGACGACTGCTTAGATACTCGCAGCACAGTTGCCTCATATAAATTGCCCATGAGCGCGGAGCTTGTCTTTGTCACTGTAGCAACTTTGCTCCATCAGCGGGAGAAGGCGGTTCGACGCCCCTGTAAGCACATGTTTCTCTAATTCCTTTGTTTCAGGCAAGCCACTGTGACGTCAGACGCCTTTACGCATACAGCTTTGCGATGCTTAGACAGTAATAACATAATTCATGTTTACATTTCTTTAATTTTCGACGCATTGTTGTTATTCGTGACGCATCAATGACCAATTGATTATATGGCAATGCAATGAAAAAAGCGTGTGGAAAACAGTGTTAATGACAGATTTGAGAAGCACATTTCTTCAATGTTGGCCGCATGGCATTCCTGTGCAGGTGACAATGGTAATTTTTCAAAACGACAAGGATATTTAAACACATGATTATTTGTTTGCTGTGCTCTATGGCCTCTGCTACAGACCTCATCGAAATGACACTTAGATATCTTAGGGTGTACATATCAAGTCTTCCCAAATGGTCTAGCGGATAGGCATCTACCTTGTAACGCAGGGCGGCCTGTGTTCGATTCTCGTCATGGCAAATGTTTTTTGTAGAAAAATAAAATGAGTCCCAACGTGTGCAACAGAACAGTTCGAAATCTCGTTACATTTGCATCGTCATGAACATGACTTATATCAGGCTAGCTCATTTTTTCTTTGTTCATTTTAAGTGTAGAAACAATATTTCGTTTGTGACCATTTTTTTCTGCCGTTTTGACAACAGGCTCATGACGAAAGAACACACGGCTGTCTGCTGATTGACGCTTGACTGTAGATTTTCGCTTTGTGTCAAAAGAACTTCCTAACGCACACTTTTTCAAAGTAGGTGAATTCATCAGATCTGTTTGAAACATTGCATTTTATCCATGCACGACGACTGCTTAGATACTCGCAGCACAGTTGTCCCATATACATTGCCCATGAGCGCGGAGCTTGTCTTTGTCACTGTCGCAACTTTGCTCCATCAGCGGGAGAAGGCGCTTCGACGCCCCTGTAAGCACATGTTTCTCTGATTCCTTTGTTTCAGGCAAGCCACTGTGACGTCAGACGCCTTTACGCATACAGCTTTGCGATGCTTAGACAGTAATAACATAATTCATGTTTACATTTCTTTAATTTTCGACGCATTGTCGTTATTCGTGACGCATCAATGACCAATTGATTATATGGCAATGCAATGAAAAAAGCGTGTGGAAAACAGTGTTAATGACAGATTTGAGAAGCACATTTCTTCAATGTTGGCCGCATGGCATTCCTGTGCAGGTGACAATGGTAATTTTTCAAAACGACAAGGATATTTAAACACATGATTATTTGTTTGCTGTGCTCTATGGCCTCTGCTACAGACCTCATCGAAATGACACTTAGATATCTTAGGGTGTACATATCAAGTCTTCCCAAATGGTCTAGCGGATAGGCATCTACCTTGTAACGCAGGGCGGCCCGGGTTCGATTCCCGTCATGGCAAATGTTTTTTGTAGAAAAATAAAATGAGTCCCAACGTGTGCAACAGAACAGTTCGAAATCTCGTTACATTTGCATCGTCATGAACATGACTTATATCAGGCTAGCTCATTTTTTCTTTGTTCATTTTAAGTGTAGAAACAATATTTCGTTTGTGACCATTTTTTTCTGCCGTTTTGACAACAGGCTCATGACGAAAGAACACACGGCTGTCTGCTGATTGACGCTTGACTGTAGATTTTCGCTTTGTGTCAAAAGAACTTCCTAACGCACACTTTTTCAAAGTAGGTGAATTCATCAGATCTGTTTGAAACATTGCATTTTATCCATGCACGACGACTGCTTAGATACTCGCAGCACAGTTGTCCCATATACATTGCCCGTGAGCGCGGAGCTTGTCTTTGTCACTGTCGCAACTTTGCTCCATCAGCGGGAGAAGGCGCTTCGACGCCCCTGTAAGCACATGTTTCTCTGATTCCTTTGTTTCAGGCAAGCCACTGTGACGTCAGACGCCTTTACGCATACAGCTTTGCGATGCTTAGACAGTAATAACATAATTCATGTTTACATTTCTTTAATTTTCGACGCATTGTTGTTATTCGTGACGCATCAATGACCAATTGATTATATGGCAATGCAATGAAAAAAGCGTGTGGAAAACAGTGTTAATGACAGATTTGAGAAGCACATTTCTTCAATGTTGGCCGCATGGCATTCCTGTGCAGGTGACAATGGTAATTTTTCAAAACGACAAGGATATTTAAACACATGATTATTTGTTTGCTGTGCTCTATGGCCTCTGCTACAGACCTCATCGAAATGACACTTAGATATCTTAGGGTGTACATATCAAGTCTTCCCAAATGGTCTAGCGGATAGGCATCTACCTTGTAACGCAGGGCGGCCCGGGTTCGATTCTCGTCATGGCAAATGTTTTTTGTAGAAAAATAAAATGAGTCCCAACGTGTGCAACAGAACAGTTCGAAATCTCGTTACATTTGCATCGTCATGAACATGACTTATATCAGGCTAGCTCATTTTTTCTTTGTTCATTTTAAGTGTAGAAACAATATTTCGTTTGTGACCATTTTTTTCTGCCGTTTTGACAACAGGCTCATGACTAAAGAACACACGGCTGTCTGCTGATTGACGCTTGACTGTAGATTTTCGCTTTGTGTCAAAAGAACTTCCTAACGCACACTTTTTCAAAGTAGGTGAATTCATCAGATCAGTTTGAAACATTGCATTTTATCCATCCACGACGACTGCTTAGATACTCGCAGCACAGTTGCCCCATATACATTGCCCATGAGCGCGGAGCTTGTCTTTGTCACTGTCGCAACTTTGCTCCATCAGCGGGAGAAGGCGCTTCGACGCCCCTGTAAGCACATGTTTCTCTGATTCCTTTGTTTCAGGCAAGCCACTGTGACGTCAGACGCCTTTACGCATACAGCTTTGCGATGCTTAGACAGTAATAACATAATTCATGTTTACATTTCTTTAATTTTCGACGCATTGTCGTTATTCGTGACGCATCAATGACCAATTGATTATATGGCAATGCAATGAAAAAAGCGTGTGGAAAACAGTGTTAATGACAGATTTGAGAAGCACATTTCTTCAATGTTGGCCGCATGGCATTCCTGTGCAGGTGACAATGGTAACTTTTCAAAACGACAAGGATATTTAAACACATGATTATTTGTTTGCTGTGCTCTATGGCCTCTGCTACAGACCTCATCGAAATGACACTTAGATATCTTAGGGTGTACATATCAAGTCTTCCCAAATGGTCTAGCGGATAGGCATCTACCTTGTAACGCAGGGCGGACCGGGTTCGATTCCCGTCATGGCAAATGTTTTTTGTAGAAAAATAAAATGAGTCCCAACGTGTGCAACAGAACAGTTCGAAATCTCGTTACATTTGCATCGTCATGAACATGACTTATATCAGGCTAGCTAATTTTTTCTTTGTTCATTTTAAGTGTAGAAACAATATTTCGTTTGTGAACATTTTCTTCTGCCGTTTTGACAACAGGCTCATTACTAAAGAACACACGGCTGTCTGCTGATTGACGCTTGACTGTAGATTTTCGCTTTGTGTCAAAAGAACTCCCTAACGCACACTTTTTCAAAGTAGGTGAATTCATCAGATCTGTTTGAAACATTGCATTTTATCCATGCACGACGACTACTTAGATACTCGCAGCACAGTTGCCTCATATAAATTGCCCATGAGCGCGGAGCTTGTCTTTGTCACTGTAGCAACTTTGCTCCATCAGCGGGAGAAGGCGCTTCGACGCCCCTGTAAGCACATGTTTCTCTGATTCCTTTGTTTCAGGCAAGCCACTGTGACGTCAGACGCCTTTACGCATACAGCTTTGCGATGCTTAGACAGTAATAACATAATTCATGTTTACATTTCTTTAATTTTCGACGCATTGTCATTATTCGTGACGCATCAATGACCAACTGATTATATGGCAATGCAATGAAAAAAGCGTGTGGAAAACAGTGTTAATGACAGATTTGAGAAGCACATTTCTTCAATGTTGGCCGCATGGCATTCCTGTGCAGGTGACAATGGTAATTTTTCAAAACGACAAGGATATTTAAACACATGATTATTTGTTTGCTGTGCTCTATGGCCTCTGCTACAGACCTCATCGAAATGACACTTAGATATCTTAGGGTGTACATATCAAGTCTTCCCAAATGGTCTAGCGGATAGGCATCTATCTTGTAACGCAGGGCGGCCCGGGTTCGATTCCCGTCATGGCAAATGTTTTTTGTAGAAAAATAAAATGAGTCCCAACGTGTGCAACAGAACAGTTCGAAATCTCGTTACATTTGCATCGTCATGAACATGACTTATATCAGGCTAGCTAATTTTTTCTTTGTTCATTTTAAGTGTAGAAACAATATTTCGTTTGTGAACATTTTCTTCTGCCGTTTTGACAACAGGCTCATTACTAAAGAACACACGGCTGTCTGCTGATTGACGCTTGACTGTAGATTTTCGCTTTGTGTCAAAAGAACTCCCTAACGCACACTTTTTCAAAGTAGGTGAATTCATCAGATCTGTTTGAAACATTGCATTTTATCCATGCACGACGACTACTTAGATACTCGCAGCACAGTTGCCTCATATAAATTGCCCATGAGCGCGGAGCTTGTCTTTGTCACTGTAGCAACTTTGCTCCATCAGCGGGAGAAGGCGCTTCGACGCCCCTGTAAGCACATGTTTCTCGAATTCCTTTGTTTCAGGCAAGCCACTGTGACGTCAGACGCCTTTACGCATACAGCTTTGCGATGCTTAGACAGTAATAACATAATTCATGTTTACATTTCTTTAATTTTCGACGCATTGTCGTTATTCGTGACGCATCAATGACCAATTGATTATATGGCAATGCAATGAAAAAAGCGTGTGGAAAACAGTGTTAATGACAGATTTGAGAAGCACATTTCTTCAATGTTGGCCGCAGGGCATTCCTGTGCAGGTGACAATGGTAATTTTTCAAAACGACAAGGATATTTAAACACATGATTATTTGTTTGCTGTGCTCTATGGCCTCTGCTACAGACCTCATCGAAATGACACTTAGATATCTTAGGGTGTACATATCAAGTCTTCCCAAATGGTCTAGCGGATAGGCATCTACCTTGTAACGCAGGGCGGCCCGGTTTCGATTCCCGTCATGGCAAATGTTTTTTGTAGAAAAATAAAATGAGTCCCAACGTGTGCAACAGAACAGTTCGAAATCTCGTTACATTTGCATCGTCATGAACATGACTTATATCAGGCTAGCTAATTTTTTCTTTGTTCATTTTAAGTGTAGAAACAATATTTCGTTTGTGAACATTTTTTTCTGCCGTTTTGACAACAGGCTCATTACTAAAGAACACACGGCTGTCTGCTGATTGACGCTTGACTGTAGATTTTCGCTTTGTGTCAAAAGAACTCCCTAACGCACACTTTTTCAAAGTAGGTGAATTCATCAGATCTGTTTGAAACATTGCATTTTATCCATGCACGACGACTACTTAGATACTCGCAGCACAGTTGCCTCATATAAATTGCCCATGAGCGCGGAGCTTGTCTTTGTCACTGTAGCAACTTTGCTCCATCAGCGGGAGAAGGCGGTTCGACGCCCCTGTAAGCACATGTTTCTCGAATTCCTTTGTTTCAGGCAAGCCACTGTGACGTCAGACGCCTTTACGCATACAGCTTTGCGATGCTTAGACAGTAATAACATAATTCATGTTTACATTTCTTTAATTTTCGACGCATTGTCGTTATTCGTGACGCATCAATGACCAATTGATTATATGGCAATGCAATGAAAAAAGCGTGTGGAAAACAGTGTTAATGACAGATTTGAGAAGCACATTTCTTCAATGTTGGCCGCAGGGCATTCCTGTGCAGGTGACAATGGTAATTTTTCAAAACGACAAGGATATTTAAACACATGATTATTTGTTTGCTGTGCTCTATGGCCTCTGCTACAGACCTCATCGAAATGACACTTAGATATCTTAGGGTGTACATATCAAGTCTTCCCAAATGGTCTAGCGGATAGGAATCTGCCTTGTCACGCAGGGCGGCCCGGGTTCGATTCCCGTCATGGCAAAGGATTTTTGTAGAAAAATAAAATGAGTCCCAACGTGTGCAACAGAACAGTTCGAAATCTCGTTACATTTGCATCGTCATGAACATGACTTATATCAGGCTAGCTAATTTTTTCTTTGTTCATTTTAAGTGTAGAAACAATATTTCGTTTGTGAACATTTTCTTCTGCCGTTTTGACAACAGGCTCATTACTAAAGAACACACGGCTGTCTGCTGATTGACGCTTGACTGTAGATTTTCGCTTTGTGTCAAAAGAACTCCCTAACGCACACTTTTTCAAAGTAGGTGAATTCATCAGATCTGTTTGAAACATTGCATTTTATCCATGCACGACGACTACTTAGATACTCGCAGCACAGTTGCCTCATATAAATTGCCCATGAGCGCGGAGCTTGTCTTTGTCACTGTAGCAACTTTGCTCCATCAGCGGGAGAAGGCGCTTCGACGCCCCTGTAAGCACATGTTTCTCTAATTCCTTTGTTTCAGGCAAGCCACTGTGACGTCAGACGCCTTTACGCATACAGCTTTGCGATGCTTAGACAGTAATAACATAATTCATGTTTACATTTCTTTAATTTTCGACGCATTGTCGTTATTCGTGACGCATCAATGACCAATTGATTATATGGCAATGCAATGAAAAAAGCGTGTGGAAAACAGTGTTAATGACAGATTTGAGAAGCACATTTCTTCAATGTTGGCCCCATGGCATTCCTGTGCAGGTGACAATGGTAATTTTTCAAAACGACAAGGATATTTAAACACATGATTATTTGTTTGCTGTGCTCTATGGCCTCTGCTACAGACCTCATCGAAATGACACTTAGATATCTTAGGGTGTACATATCAAGTCTTCCCAAATGGTCTAGCGGATAGGAATCTGCCTTGTCACGCAGGGCGGCCCGGGTTCGATTCCCGTCATGGCAAAGGATTTTTGTAGAAAAATAAAATGAGTCCCAACGTGTGCAACAGAACAGTTCGATATCTCGTTACATTTGCATCGTCATGAACATGACTTATATCAGGCTAGCTAATTTTTTCTTTGTTCATTTTAAGTGTAGAAACAATATTTCGTTTGTGAACATTTTTTTCTGCCGTTTTGACAACAGGCTCATTACTAAAGAACACACGACTGTCTGCTGATTGACGCTTGACTGTAGATTTTCGCTTTGTGTCAAAAGAACTCCCTAACGCACACTTTTTCAAAGTAGGTGAATTCATCAGATCTGTTTGAAACATTGCATTTTATCCATGCACGACGACTACTTAGATACTCGCAGCACAGTTGCCTCATATAAATTGCCCATGAGCGCGGAGCTTGTCTTTGTCACTGTAGCAACTTTGCTCCATCAGCGGGAGAAGGCGGTTCGACGCCCCTGTAAGCACATGTTTCTCGAATTCCTTTGTTTCAGGCAAGCCACTGTGACGTCAGACGCCTTTACGCATACAGCTTTGCGATGCTTAGACAGTAATAACATAATTCATGTTTACATTTCTTTAATTTTCGACGCATTGTCGTTATTCGTGACGCATCAATGACCAATTGATTATATGGCAATGCAATGAAAAAAGCGTGTGGAAAACAGTGTTAATGACAGATTTGAGAAGCACATTTCTTCAATGTTGGCCGCAGGGCATTCCTGTGCAGGTGACAATGGTAATTTTTCAAAACGACAAGGATATTTAAACACATGATTATTTGTTTGCTGTGCTCTATGGCCTCTGCTACAGACCTCATCGAAATGACACTTAGATATCTTAGGGTGTACATATCATGTTTTCCCAAATGGTCTAGCGGATAGGCATCTACCTTGTAACGCAGGGCGGCCCGGGTTCGATTCCCGTCATGGCAAATGTTTTTTGTAGAAAAATAAAATGAGTCCCAACGTGTGCAACAGAACAGTTCGAAATCTCGTTACATTTGCATCGTCATGAACATGACTTATATCAGGCTAGCTCATTTTTTCTTTGTTCATTTTAAGTGTAGAAACAATATTTCGTTTGTGACCATTTTTTTCTGCCGTTTTGACAACAGGCTCATGACTAAAGAACACACGGCTGTCTGCTGATTGACGCTTGACTGTAGATTTTTTTTTAGATTAGATTAGATTAGATTCAACTTTATTGTCATTGTGCAGAGTACAAGTACAGAGACAACGAAATGCAGTTAGCGTCTAACCAGAAGTGCAAAATAGCAGAAAGTGCAATGAACAGTATTTACAGGTAGTGCAATATATGATCAGTAGTAGTGCAGTATAATATAGCAGTGCAGTATAGCAGTATATGAGTACAGTAGCATTATAGCAGAATAAATAGTTACAGTATGAACAGTGTAGCAGCATATGAGCTGTATGGGTAATGCAGTCTAGCAGTATATATGTATTAACAGTAGCATGAGGTAGATAGCAGAATAAATATAAATATGAATATGGAATGCCGTATAAACAGTATAAACAGGTATGTACAGTATGTGCAGTAGTATTAAAGAAAATATAAGGATATGTGCATTATGTGCAGTATGAACAGTATGGACAGGTATGTACAGAAGAGCAGTGGTATGAGTAAGAGCAGGGGAGGGGAGGGGAGTAATAGTGCAATAGTGCAATTGTCCGGGGGGGGGGGGGTTGCAGGGGTAGTAGGTTGTCAGGTCGGTGCAGTGTTCGAGTTCAGTAGGGTGACAGCCGCAGGGAAGAAGCTGCCTCTGAACCTACTGGTTCGGGTGCGGAGAGACCTGTAGCGCCTCCCGGAGGGGAGTGGGGTGAAAAGTCTATGGTTGGGGTGAGAGATGTCCTTGACGATGCTGCGTGCCTTACGCAAGCATCGTTTGCCCTGGACAGCCTCGATGGAGGGGAGTGAGGAACCGGTGATGCGTTGGGCAGTTTTCACCACCCTCTGCAGTGCTTTCCGGTCCGATGCCGAGCAGTTGCCATACCATACTGTGACACAGTAGGTAAGGATACTCTCGATGGTGCAGTGGTAGAAATTCACCAGGATCTGAGGAGACAGATGGACCTTCTTTAGTCTCCTCAGGAAGAAGAGACGCTGGTGAGCCTTCTTTATCAGGGTGGAGGTGTTGAGGGTCCAGGAGAGGTCCTCAGAGATGTGGACACCCAGAAACTTGAAGCTGGTGACTCGCTCCACCTCAGTCTCGTTGATGAGGATGGGGGTGTGTGCGCCAGCTTTAGACTTCCTGAAGTCCACAATGAGTTCTTTGGTCTTCTTGGTGTTGAGAGCCAGGTTATTGTCGTTGCACCACACTGTTAGGTGCTGTACCTCCTCCCTGTAGGCCGACTCATCGTTGTTGCTGATGAGACCGATCACCGTTGTGTCGTCTGCAAACTTAACAATGGTGTTTGAGCCATGTACAGGTGTGCAGTCGTAGGTGAAGAGGGAGTAAAGGAGGGGGCTCAGCACACAGCCTTGTGGAACGCCGGTGTTCAGGATGAGGGTTGAGGAGGTGTGGTTGTGAAGCCTAACAGACTGCGGCCTGTTGGTCAGGAAGTCTAGAATCCAGTTGCAGAGGGAGGGGTTGATGCCCAGTTGCCTGAGTTTGGAGATCAGTTTGGAGGGGATGATGGTGTTGAATGCTGAGCTGAAGTCAATAAACAGCATTCTCACATAAGAGTTAGTCTTGTCGAGGTGGGACAGGGCGGAGTGAAGTGCCGTCGAAATGGCATCCTCTGTACTCCTGTTCTGCCGGTAGGCGAATTGAAAGGGGTCCAGTGTGGGTGGTAGGCAGGTCTTGAGTTGGGCTAAGACCAGCCTCTCGAAGCACTTCATGATGATGGGCGTGAGTGCCACTGGTCGGAAGTCATTTAAGCTCGTTGCAGTGGAGTGTTTTGGCACCGGCACGATGGAGGTGGTTTTGAAGCACGCGGGGACAGCTGCTTGGGCTAGGGACAGGTTGAATATGTCAGTCCAAACCTTAGTCAGCTGCACAGCGCAGGCCCTGAGGACGCGTCCGGGAATCCCATCAGGACCAGCAGCCTTGCGTGCGTTAGTCCTGCTCAGTGCCGCACACACGTCGGTGGGAGATAGAGTGAGGGGCTGGTGATCCGCAGGGAGCACAGCCTTGATGGCCACCTCCTTGTTGTCCCTGTCAAAGCGGCCGTAGAAGTGGTTCAGCTCATCAGGGAGGGAGGCGTCAACGGAGAGGGGTGAGGTGTTAGTTGTTTTGTAGTCTGTGATGGCCTGGATGCCCTGCCACATGCGTCGGGGGTCAGAGTTGTTTCTGAAGTGATCCTCTATCCTCAGCTTGTGGTTGTGCTTGGCCTTTTTGATGCCCCTCTGCAGATTAGCCCTGGATGAGCTATAGGCCCGAGCATCCCCTGATCTGAAGGCAATGTCGGGTGCCTTCAGCAGGAGTCGGACCTCACTGTTCATCCATGGCTTCTGATTAGGGAAAGTGGTGATCCGCTTGAGTGTGGTGACACTGCTGATGTTGGAATTGATGTAGTCCAAAACAGATGAGGCATATGAATCAATGTCCGTGTGGGAGTCGTGGGTGGCCTGAGTGGCAAACACACCCCAGTCAGTGTTTCCAAAACGCTGCTGGAGCGCTGAGTCAGCTCCCTCTGGCCAGACCTTGACTGTCCTCACTGTAGGTTTCACTCGTTTGATGAGTGCTGAGTACTTGGGCAGTAGGAACAATGAGAGGTGGTCTGATTGACCTAGGTGGGGGAGGGGAACGGCTTTGTACGCCTCAGCCATGCTGGTGTATACTTGGTCCAATGTCCTGTCTCCTCTGGTGGGGCATGAGACATTTCGGTGGAATTTGGGCAGTACAGTCTTTAGGTTGGAGTGATTGAAGTCACCCGCGACAATGAAGGCTGCCTCGGGATGCAGAGTCTGTTGTTTGCTAATGGCAGCATGCAGTTCTTTCATAGCAATCTTAGCATTAGCATCCGGGGGGATATAGGCTGCCGTGATAACAGTAGACGTGAACTCTCTGGGCAGATAGAAAGGTCTACACTTAACCATGAGAAACTCCAGGTTAGCTGAGCAGTGACTCTCGGTGATGGTAGTGTCCGTGCACCACGTCTTGTTAACATAAATGCACAAACCTCCACCTCTGGTCTTACCGGAGTCGCCTGCTGTTCTGTCTGCTCGGAGAACGCAGCGCCCTGCTAGCTCGATAGCGTTGTCGGGAACCTCGCTGTTGAGCCAGGTTTCAGTGAAAACCATGATGTTACAGTCCATAATCCATTTGTGGGTGGTGATCCGCAGCCGCAGTTCATCCATCTTGTTTGCCAGGGAACGAACATTAGCAAGGAAAAGGCTAGGTAGTGAGAGTCGGTGTGGGGTTAGCTTTAGCCTAGCTCTCAGCCCACCTCGGCTCCCTCGCCTGTGTTTTCTTTTCCGAGCCGGTCTGGGGCCTCTTCCGGTCGGTGTAGCGGAGTTAGCTGGACCCGCTGTTTTGCTAATCTCGGGTATATCGGGTATATCGTCGATAAAGATGACTGGAGTGCCGGAACCGATGTCCAGAAGTTCTTGTCGGCTGTACGATATGTACGCTAAACTGTTTTTAGCGAGAATACTTAAGATAAACAAGCAAATAACTACTAGTTCGCAAATTCTGGAGAGACACTGAGCGTCGCGATGCATGCGCGCCGCCATCTTGGTCAAGATTTTCGCTTTGTGTCAAAAGAACTTCCTAACGCACACTTTTTCAAAGTAGGTGAATTCATCAGATCTGTTTGAAACATTGCATTTTATCCATGCACGACGACTGCTTAGATACTCGCAGCACAGTTGCCCCATATAAATTGCCCATGAGCGCGGAGCTTGTCTTTGTCACTGTAGCAACTTTGCTCCATCAGCGGGAGAAGGCGCTTCGACGCCCCTGTAAGCACATGTTTCTCTGATTCCTTTGTTTCAGGCAAGCCACTGTGACGTCAGACGCCTTTACGCATACAGCTTTGCGATGCTTAGACAGTAATAACATAATTCATGTTTACATTTCTTTAATTTTCGACGCATTGTCATTATTCGTGACGCATCAATGACCAATTGATTATATGGCAATGCAATGAAAAAAGCGTGTGGAAAACAGTGTTAATGACAGATTTGAGAAGCACATTTCTTCAATGTTGGCCGCATGGCATTCCTGTGCAGGTGACAATGGTAATTTTTCAAAACGACAAGGATATTTAAACACATGATTATTTGTTTGCTGTGCTCTATGGCCTCTGCTACAGACCTCATCGAAATGACACTTAGATATCTTAGGGTGTACATATCAAGTCTTCCCAAATGGTCTAGCGGATAGGCATCTACCTTGTAACGCAGGGCGGCCCGGTTTCGATTCCCGTCATGGCAAATGTTTTTTGTAGAAAAATAAAATGAGTCCCAACGTGTGCAACAGAACAGTTCGAAATCTCGTTACATTTGCATCGTCATGAACATGACTTATATCAGGCTAGCTAATTTTTTCTTTGTTCATTTTAAGTGTAGAAACAATATTTCGTTTGTGAACATTTTCTTCTGCCGTTTTGACAACAGGCTCATTACTAAAGAACACACGGCTGTCTGCTGATTGACGCTTGACTGTAGATTTTCGCTTTGTGTCAAAAGAACTCCCTAACGCACACTTTTTCAAAGTAGGTGAATTCATCAGATCTGTTTGAAACATTGCATTTTATCCATGCACGACGACTACTTAGATACTCGCAGCACAGTTGCCTCATATAAATTGCCCATGAGCGCGGAGCTTGTCTTTGTCACTGTAGCAACTTTGCTCCATCAGCGGGAGAAGGCGCTTCGACGCCCCTGGAAGCACATGTTTCTCGAATTCCTTTGTTTCAGGCAAGCCACTGTGACGTCAGACGCCTTTACGCATACAGCTTTGCGATGCTTAGACAGTAATAACATAATTCATGTTTACATTTCTTTAATTTTCGACGCATTGTCGTTATTCGTGACGCATCAATGACCAATTGATTATATGGCAATGCAATGAAAAAAGCGTGTGGAAAACAGTGTTAATGACAGATTTGAGAAGCACATTTCTTCAATGTTGGCCCCATGGCATTCCTGTGCAGGTGACAATGGTAATTTTTCAAAACGACAAGGATATTTAAACACATGATTATTTGTTTGCTGTGCTCTATGGCCTCTGCTACAGACCTCATCGAAATGACACTTAGATATCTTAGGGTGTACATATCAAGTTTTCCCAAATTGTCTAGCGGATAGGCATCTAACTTGTAACGCAGGGCGGCCCGGGTTCGATTCCCGTCATGGCAAATGTTTTTTGTAGAAAAATAAAATGAGTCCCAACGTGTGCAACAGAACAGTTCGAAATCTCGTTACATTTGCATCGTCATGAACATGACTTATATCAGGCTAGCTCATTTTTTCTTTGTTCATTTTAAGTGTAGAAACAATATTTCGTTTGTGACCATTTTTTTCTGCCGTTTTGACAACAGGCTCATGACTAAAGAACACACGGCTGTCTGCTGATTGACGCTTGACTGTAGATTTTCGCTTTGTGTCAAAAGAACTTCCTAACGCACACTTTTTCAAAGTAGGTGAATTCATCAGATCTGTTTGAAACATTGCATTTTATCCATGCACGACGACTGCTTAGATACTCGCAGCACAGTTGCCCCATATAAATTGCCCATGAGCGCGGAGCTTGTCTTTGTCACTGTAGCAACTTTGCTCCATCAGCGGGAGAAGGCGCTTCGACGCCCCTGTAAGCACATGTTTCTCTGATTCCTTTGTTTCAGGCAAGCCACTGTGACGTCAGACGCCTTTACGCATACAGCTTTGCGATGCTTAGACAGTAATAACATAATTCATGTTTACATTTCTTTAATTTTCGACGCATTGTCGTTATTCGTGACGCATCAATGACCAATTGATTATATGGCAATGCAATGAAAAAAGCGTGTGGAAAACAGTGTTAATGACAGATTTGAGAAGCACATTTCTTCAATGTTGGCCCCATGGCATTCCTGTGCAGGTGACAATGGTAATTTTTCAAAACGACAAGGATATTTAAACACATGATTATTTGTTTGCTGTGCTCTATGGCCTCTGCTACAGACCTCATCGAAATGACACTTAGATATCTTAGGGTGTACATATCAAGTTTTCCCAAATTGTCTAGCGGATAGGCATCTAACTTGTAACGCAGGGCGGCCCGGGTTCGATTCCCGTCATGGCAAATGTTTTTTGTAGAAAAATAAAATGAGTCCCAACGTGTGCAACAGAACAGTTCGAAATCTCGTTACATTTGCATCGTCATGAACATGACTTATATCAGGCTAGCTCATTTTTTCTTTGTTCATTTTAAGTGTAGAAACAATATTTCGTTTGTGACCATTTTTTTCTGCCGTTTTGACAACAGGCTCATGACTAAAGAACACACGGCTGTCTGCTGATTGACGCTTGACTGTAGATTTTCGCTTTGTGTCAAAAGAACTTCCTAACGCACACTTTTTCAAAGTAGGTGAATTCATCAGATCTGTTTGAAACATTGCATTTTATCCATGCACGACGACTGCTTAGATACTCGCAGCACAGTTGCCCCATATAAATTGCCCATGAGCGCGGAGCTTGTCTTTGTCACTGTAGCAACTTTGCTCCATCAGCGGGAGAAGGCGCTTCGACGCCCCTGTAAGCACATGTTTCTCTGATTCCTTTGTTTCAGGCAAGCCACTGTGACGTCAGACGCCTTTACGCATACAGCTTTGCGATGCTTAGACAGTAATAACATAATTCATGTTTACATTTCTTTAATTTTCGACGCATTGTCGTTATTCGTGACGCATCAATGACCAATTGATTATATGGCAATGCAATGAAAAAAGCGTGTGGAAAACAGTGTTAATGACAGATTTGAGAAGCACATTTCTTCAATGTTGGCCCCATGGCATTCCTGTGCAGGTGACAATGGTAATTTTTCAAAACGACAAGGATATTTAAACACATGATTATTTGTTTGCTGTGCTCTATGGCCTCTGCTACAGACCTCATCGAAATGACACTTAGATATCTTAGGGTGTACATATCAAGTTTTCCCAAATGGTCTAGCGGATAGGCATCTAACTTGTAACGCAGGGCGGCCCGGGTTCGATTCCCGTCATGGCAAATGTTTTTTGTAGAAAAATAAAATGAGTCCCAACGTGTGCAACAGAACAGTTCGAAATCTCGTTACATTTGCATCGTCATGAACATGACTTATATCAGGCTAGCTAATTTTTTCTTTGTTCATTTTAAGTGTAGAAACAATATTTCGTTTGTGAACATTTTCTTCTGCCGTTTTGACAACAGGCTCATTACTAAAGAACACACGGCTGTCTGCTGATTGACGCTTGACTGTAGATTTTCGCTTTGTGTCAAAAGAACTCCCTAACGCACACTTTTTCAAAGTAGGTGAATTCATCAGATCTGTTTGAAACATTGCATTTTATCCATGCACGACGACTACTTAGATACTCGCAGCACAGTTGCCTCATATAAATTGCCCATGAGCGCGGAGCTTGTCTTTGTCACTGTAGCAACTTTGCTCCATCAGCGGGAGAAGGCGCTTCGACGCCCCTGTAAGCACATGTTTCTCGAATTCCTTTGTTTCAGGCAAGCCACTGTGACGTCAGACGCCTTTACGCATACAGCTTTGCGATGCTTAGACAGTAATAACATAATTCATGTTTACATTTCTTTAATTTTCGACGCATTGTCGTTATTCGTGACGCATCAATGACCAATTGATTATATGGCAATGCAATGAAAAAAGCGTGTGGAAAACAGTGTTAATGACAGATTTGAGAAGCACATTTCTTCAATGTTGGCCGCATGGCATTCCAGTGCAGGTGACAATGGTAATTTTTCAAAACGACAAGGATATTTAAACACATGATTATTTGTTTGCTGTGCTCTATGGCCTCTGCTACAGACCTCATCGAAATGACACTTAGATATCTTAGGGTGTACATATCAAGTTTTCCCAAATGGTCTAGCGGATAGGCATCTAACTTGTAACGCAGGGCGGCCCGGGTTCGATTCCCGTCATGGCAAATGTTTTTTGTAGAAAAATAAAATGAGTCCCAACGTGTGCAACAGAACAGTTCGAAATCTCGTTACATTTGCATCGTCATGAACATGACTTATATCAGGCTAGCTAATTTTTTCTTTGTTCATTTTAAGTGTAGAAACAATATTTCGTTTGTGAACATTTTCTTCTGCCGTTTTGACAACAGGCTCATGACTAAAGAACACACGGCTGTCTGCTGATTGACGCTTGACTGTAGATTTTCGCTTTGTGTCAAAAGAACTTCCTAACGCACACTTTTTCAAAGTAGGTGAATTCATCAGATCTGTTTGAAACATTGCATTTTATCCATGCACGACGACTACTTAGATACTCGCAGCACAGTTGCCTCATATAAATTGCCCATGAGCGCGGAGCTTGTCTTTGTCACTGTAGCAACTTTGCTCCATCAGCGGGAGAAGGCGGTTCGACGCCCCTGTAAGCACATGTTTCTCTAATTCCTTTGTTTCAGGCAAGCCACTGTGACGTCAGACGCCTTTACGCATACAGCTTTGCGATGCTTAGACAGTAATAACATAATTCATGTTTACATTTCTTTAATTTTCGACGCATTGTCGTTATTCGTGACGCATCAATGACCAATTGATTATATGGCAATGCAATGAAAAAAGCGTGTGGAAAACAGTGTTAATGACAGATTTGAGAAGCACATTTCTTCAATGTTGGCCGCATGGCATTCCTGTGCAGGTGACAATGGTAATTTTTCAAAACGACAAGGATATTTAAACACATGATTATTTGTTTGCTGTGCTCTATGGCCTCTGCTACAGACCTCATCGAAATGACACTTAGATATCTTAGGGTGTACATATCAAGTCTTCCTAAATGGTCTAGCGGATAGGCATCTACCTTGTAACGCAGGGCGGCCCGGGTTCGATTCCCGTCTTGGCAAAGGATTTTTGTAGAAAAATAAAATGAGTCCCAACGTGTGCAACAGAACAGTTCGAAATCTCGTTACATTTGCATCGTCATGAACATGACTTATATCAGGCTAGCTAATTTTTTCTTTGTTCATTTTAAGTGTAGAAACAATATTTCGTTTGTGACCATTTTTTTCTGCCGTTTTGACAACAGGCTCATGACTAAAGAACACACGGCTGTCTGCTGATTGACGCTTGACTGTAGATTTTCGCTTTGTGTCAAAAGAACTTCCTAACGCACACTTTTTCAAAGTAGGTGAATTCATCAGATCTGTTTGAAACATTGCATTTTATCCATGCAAGACGACTGCTTAGATACTCGCAGCACAGTTGCCCCATATAAATTGCCCATGAGCGCGGAGCTTGTCTTTGTCACTGTAGCAACTTTGCTCCATCAGCGGGAGAAGGCGGTTCGACGCCCCTGTAAGCACATGTTTCTCGAATTCCTTTGTTTCAGGCAAGCCACTGTGACGTCAGACGCCTTTACGCATACAGCTTTGCGATGCTTAGACAGTAATAACATAATTCATGTTTACATTTCTTTAATTTTCGACGCATTGTCGTTATTCGTGACGCATCAATGACCAATTGATTATATGGCAATGCAATGAAAAAAGCGTGTGGAAAACAGTGTTAATGACAGATTTGAGAAGCACATTTCTTCAATGTTGGCCGCAGGGCATTCCTGTGCAGGTGACAATGGTAATTTTTCAAAACGACAAGGATATTTAAACACATGATTATTTGTTTGCTGTGCTCTATGGCCTCTGCTACAGACCTCATCGAAATGACACTTAGATATCTTAGGGTGTACATATGAAGTCTTCCCAAATGGTCTAGCGGATAGGAATCTGCCTTGTCACGCAGGGCGGCCCGGGTTCGATTCCCGTCATGGCAAATGTTTTTTGTAGAAAAATAAAATGAGTCCCAACGTGTGCAACAGAACAGTTCGATATCTCGTTACATTTGCATCGTCATGAACATGACTTATATCAGGCTAGCTAATTTTTTCTTTGTTCATTTTAAGTGTAGAAACAATATTTCGTTTGTGAACATTTTTTTCTGCCGTTTTGACAACAGGCTCATTACTAAAGAACACACGACTGTCTGCTGATTGACGCTTGACTGTAGATTTTCGCTTTGTGTCAAAAGAACTCCCTAACGCACACTTTTTCAAAGTAGGTGAATTCATCAGATCTGTTTGAAACATTGCATTTTATCCATGCACGACGACTACTTAGATACTCGCAGCACAGTTGCCTCATATAAATTGCCCATGAGCGCGGAGCTTGTCTTTGTCACTGTAGCAACTTTGCTCCATCAGCGGGAGAAGGCGGTTCGACGCCCCTGTAAGCACATGTTTCTCTAATTCCTTTGTTTCAGGCAAGCCACTGTGACGTCAGACGCCTTTACGCATACAGCTTTGCGATGCTTAGACAGTAATAACATAATTCATGTTTACATTTCTTTAATTTTCGACGCATTGTCGTTATTCGTGACGCATCAATGACCAATTGATTATATGGCAATGCAATGAAAAAAGCGTGTGGAAAACAGTGTTAATGACAGATTTGAGAAGCACATTTCTTCAATGTTGGCCGCAGGGCATTCCTGTGCAGGTGACAATGGTCATTTTTCAAAACGACAAGGATATTTAAACACATGATTATTTGTTTGCTGTGCTCTATGGCCTCTGCTACAGACCTCATCGAAATGACACTTAGATATCTTAGGGTGTACATATCAAGTCTTCCCAAATGGTCTAGCGGATAGGCATCTACCTTGTAACGCAGGGCGGCCCGGGTTCGATTCCCGTCATGGCAAATGTTTTTTGTAGAAAAATAAAATGAGTCCCAACGTGTGCAACAGAACAGTTCGAAATCTCGTTACATTTGCATCGTCATGAACATGACTTATATCAGGCTAGCTAATTTTTTCTTTGTTCATTTTAAGTGTAGAAACAATATTTCGTTTGTGAACATTTTCTTCTGCCGTTTTGACAACAGGCTCATTACTAAAGAACACACGGCTGTCTGCTGATTGACGCTTGACTGTAGATTTTCGCTTTGTGTCAAAAGAACTCCCTAACGCACACTTTTTCAAAGTAGGTGAATTCATCAGATCTGTTTGAAACATTGCATTTTATCCATGCACGACGACTACTTAGATACTCGCAGCACAGTTGCGTCATAGAAATTGCCCATGAGCGCGGAGCTTGTCTTTGTCACTGTAGCAACTTTGCTCCATCAGCGGGAGAATGCGGTTCGACGCCCCTGTAAGCACATGTTTCTCTAATTCCTTTGTTTCAGGCAAGCCACTGTGACGTCAGACGCCTTTACGCATACAGCTTTGCGATGCTTAGACAGTAATAACATAATTCATGTTTACATTTCTTTAATTTTCGACGCATTGTCGTTATTCGTGACGCATCAATGACCAATTGATTATATGGCAATGCAATGAAAAAAGCGTGTGGAAAACAGTGTTAATGACAGATTTGAGAAGCACATTTCTTCAATGTTGGCCGCATGGCATTCCTGTGCAGGTGACAATGGTAATTTTTCAAAACGACAAGGATATTTAAACACATGATTATTTGTTTGCTGTGCTCTATGGCCTCTGCTACAGACCTCATCGAAATGACACTTAGATATCTTAGGGTGTACATATCAAGTCTTCCCAAATGGTCTAGCGGATAGGAATCTGCCTTGTAACGCAGGGCGGCCCGGGTTCGATTCCCGTCTTGGCAAAGGATTTTTGTAGAAAAATAAAATGAGTCCCAACGTGTGCAACAGAACAGTTCGAAATCTCGTTACATTTGCATCGTCATGAACATGACTTATATCAGGCTAGCTAATTTTTTCTTTGTTCATTTTAAGTGTAGAAACAATATTTCGTTTGTGAACATTTTTTTCTGCCGTTTTGACAACAGGCTCATGACTAAAGAACACACGGCTGTCTGCTGATTGACGCTTGACTGTAGATTTTCGCTTTGTGTCAAAAGAAATCCCTAACGCACACTTTTTCAAAGTAGGTGAATTCATCAGATCTGTTTGAAACATTGCATTTTATCCATGCACGACGACTACTTAGATACTCGCAGCACAGTTGCCTCATATAAATTGCCCATGAGCGCGGAGCTTGTCTTTGTCACTGTAGCAACTTTGCTCCATCAGCGGGAGAAGGCGGTTCGACGCCCCTGTGAGCACATGTTTCTCTAATTCCTTTGTTTCAGGCAAGCCACTGTGACGTCAGACGCCTTTACGCATACAGCTTTGCGATGCTTAGACAGTAATAACATAATTCATGTTTACATTTCTTTAATTTTCGACGCATTGTCGTTATTCGTGACACATCAATGACCAATTGATTATATGGCAATGCAATGAAAAAAGCGTGTGGAAAACAGTGTTAATGACAGATTTGAGAAGCACATTTCTTCAATGTTGGCCGCAGGGCATTCCTGTGCAGGTGACAATGGTAATTTTTCAAAATGACAAGGATATTTAAACACATGATTATTTGTTTGCTGTGCTCTATGGCCTCTGCTACAGACCTAATCGAAATGACACTTAGATATCTTAGGGTGTACATATCAAGTCTTCCCAAATGGTCTAGCGGATAGGAATCTGCCTTGTCACGCAGGGCGGCCCGGGTTCGATTCCCGTCATGGCAAAGGATTTTTGTAGAAAAATAAAATGAGTCCCAACGTGTGCAACAGAACAGTTCGAAATCTCGTTACATTTGCATCGTCATGAACATGACTTATATCAGGCTAGCTAATTTTTTCTTTGTTCATTTTAAGTGTAGAAACAATATTTCGTTTGTGAACATTTTCTTCTGCCGTTTTGACAACAGGCTCATTACTAAAGAACACACGGCTGTCTGCTGATTGACGCTTGACTGTAGATTTTCGCTTTGTGTCAAAAGAACTCCCTAACGCACACTTTTTCAAAGTAGGTGAATTCATCAGATCTGTTTGAAACATTGCATTTTATCCATGCACGACGACTACTTAGATACTCGCAGCACAGTTGCCTCATATAAATTGCCCATGAGCGCGGAGCTTGTCTTTGTCACTGTAGCAACTTTGCTCCATCAGCGGGAGAATGCGGTTCGACGCCCCTGTAAGCACATGTTTCTCTAATTCCTTTGTTTCAGGCAAGCCACTGTGACGTCAGACGCCTTTACGCATACAGCTTTGCGATGCTTAGACAGTAATAACATAATTCATGTTTACATTTCTTTAATTTTCGACGCATTGTCGTTATTCGTGACGCATCAATGACCAATTGATTATATGGCAATGCAATGAAAAAAGCGTGTGGAAAACAGTGTTAATGACAGATTTGAGAAGCACATTTCTTCAATGTTGGCCGCATGGCATTCCTGTGCAGGTGACAATGGTAATTTTTCAAAACGACAAGGATATTTAAACACATGATTATTTGTTTGCTGTGCTCTATGGCCTCTGCTACAGACCTCATCGAAATGACACTTAGATATCTTAGGGTGTACATATCAAGTCTTCCCAAATGGTCTAGCGGATAGGAATCTGCCTTGTAACGCAGGGCGGCCCGGGTTCGATTCCCGTCTTGGCAAAGGATTTTTGTAGAAAAATAAAATGAGTCCCAACGTGTGCAACAGAACAGTTCGAAATCTCGTTACATTTGCATCGTCATGAACATGACTTATATCAGGCTAGCTAATTTTTTCTTTGTTCATTTTAAGTGTAGAAACAATATTTCGTTTGTGAACATTTTTTTCTGCCGTTTTGACAACAGGCTCATGACTAAAGAACACACGGCTGTCTGCTGATTGACGCTTGACTGTAGATTTTCGCTTTGTGTCAAAAGAAATCCCTAACGCACACTTTTTCAAAGTAGGTGAATTCATCAGATCTGTTTGAAACATTGCATTTTATCCATGCACGACGACTACTTAGATACTCGCAGCACAGTTGCCTCATATAAATTGCCCATGAGCGCGGAGCTTGTCTTTGTCACTGTAGCAACTTTGCTCCATCAGCGGGAGAAGGCGGTTCGACGCCCCTGTGAGCACATGTTTCTCTAATTCATTTGTTTCAGGCAAGCCACTGTGACGTCAGACGCCTTTACGCATACAGCTTTGCGATGCTTAGACAGTAATAACATAATTCATGTTTACATTTCTTTAATTTTCGACGCATTGTCGTTATTCGTGACACATCAATGACCAATTGATTATATGGCAATGCAATGAAAAAAGCGTGTGGAAAACAGTGTTAATGACAGATTTGAGAAGCACATTTCTTCAATGTTGGCCGCAGGGCATTCCTGTGCAGGTGACAATGGTAATTTTTCAAAATGACAAGGATATTTAAACACATGATTATTTGTTTGCTGTGCTCTATGGCCTCTGCTACAGACCTCATCGAAATGACACTTAGATATCTTAGGGTGTACATATGAAGTCTTCCCAAATGGTCTAGCGGATAGGAATCTGCCTTGTCACGCAGGGCGGCCCGGGTTCGATTCCCGTCATGGCAAATGTTTTTTGTAGAAAAATAAAATGAGTCCCAACGTGTGCAACAGAACAGTTCGATATCTCGTTACATTTGCATCGTCATGAACATGACTTATATCAGGCTAGCTAATTTTTTCTTTGTTCATTTTAAGTGTAGAAACAATATTTCGTTTGTGAACATTTTTTTCTGCCGTTTTGACAACAGGCTCATTACTAAAGAACACACGACTGTCTGCTGATTGACGCTTGACTGTAGATTTTCGCTTTGTGTCAAAAGAACTCCCTAACGCACACTTTTTCAAAGTAGGTGAATTCATCAGATCTGTTTGAAACATTGCATTTTATCCATGCACGACGACTACTTAGATACTCGCAGCACAGTTGCCTCATATAAATTGCCCATGAGCGCGGAGCTTGTCTTTGTCACTGTAGCAACTTTGCTCCATCAGCGGGAGAAGGCGGTTCGACGCCCCTGTAAGCACATGTTTCTCTAATTCCTTTGTTTCAGGCAAGCCACTGTGACGTCAGACGCCTTTACGCATACAGCTTTGCGATGCTTAGACAGTAATAACATAATTCATGTTTACATTTCTTTAATTTTCGACGCATTGTCGTTATTCGTGACGCATCAATGACCAATTGATTATATGGCAATGCAATGAAAAAAGCGTGTGGAAAACAGTGTTAATGACAGATTTGAGAAGCACATTTCTTCAATGTTGGCCGCAGGGCATTCCTGTGCAGGTGACAATGGTAATTTTTCAAAACGACAAGGATATTTAAACACATGATTATTTGTTTGCTGTGCTCTATGGCCTCTGCTACAGACCTCATCGAAATGACACTTAGATATCTTAGGGTGTACATATCAAGTCTTCCCAAATGGTCTAGCGGATAGGAATCTGCCTTGTCACGCAGGGCGGCCCGGGTTCGATTCCCGTCATGGCAAAGGATTTTTGTAGAAAAATAAAATGAGTCCCAACGTGTGCAACAGAACAGTTCGAAATCTCGTTACATTTGCATCGTCATGAACATGACTTATATCAGGCTAGCTAATTTTTTCTTTGTTCATTTTAAGTGTAGAAACAATATTTCGTTTGTGAACATTTTTTTCTGCCGTTTTGACAACAGGCTCATTACTAAAGAACACACGACTGTCTGCTGATTGACGCTTGACTGTAGATTTTCGCTTTGTGTCAAAAGAACTTCCTAACGCACACTTTTTCAAAGTAGGTGAATTCATCAGATCTGTTTGAAACATTGCATTTTATCCATGCACGACGACTGCTTAGATACTCGCAGCACAGTTGCCCCATATAAATTGCCCATGAGCGCGGAGCTTGTCTTTGTCACTGTAGCAACTTTGCTCCATCAGCGGGAGAAGGCGGTTCGACGCCCCTGTAAGCACATGTTTCTCTAATTCCTTTGTTTCAGGCAAGCCACTGTGACGTCAGACGCCTTTACGCATACAGCTTTGCGATGCTTAGACAGTAATAACATAATTCATGTTTACATTTCTTTAATTTTCGACGCATTGTCGTTATTCGTGACGCATCAATGACCAATTGATTATATGGCAATGCAATGAAAAAAGCGTGTGGAAAACAGTGTTAATGACAGATTTGAGAAGCACATTTCTTCAATGTTGGCCGCATGGCATTCCTGTGCAGGTGACAATGGTAATTTTTCAAAACGACAAGGATATTTCAACACATGATTATTTGTTAGCTGTGCTCTATGGCCTCTGCTACAGACCTCATCGAAATGACACTTAGATATCTTAGGGTGTACATATCAAGTCTTCCCAAATGGTCTAGCGGATAGGCATCTACCTTGTAACGCAGGGCGGCCCGGGTTCGATTCCCGTCATGGCAAATGTTTTTTGTAGAAAAATAAAATGAGTCCCAACGTGTGCAACAGAACAGTTCGAAATCTCGTTACATTTGCATCGTCATGAACATGACTTATATCAGGCTAGCTAATTTTTTCTTTGTTCATTTTAAGTGTAGAAACAATATTTCGTTTGTGAACATTTTCTTCTGCCGTTTTGACAACAGGCTCATTACTAAAGAACACACGGCTGTCTGCTGATTGACGCTTGACTGTAGATTTTCGCTTTGTGTCAAAAGAACTCCCTAACGCACACTTTTTCAAAGTAGGTGAATTCATCAGATCTGTTTGAAACATTGCATTTTATCCATGCACGACGACTACTTAGATACTCGCAGCACAGTTGCCTCATATAAATTGCCCATGAGCGCGGAGCTTGTCTTTGTCACTGTAGCAACTTTGCTCCATCAGCGGGAGAAGGCGGTTCGACGCCCCTGTGAGCACATGTTTCTCTAATTCCTTTGTTTCAGGCAAGCCACTGTGACGTCAGACGCCTTTACGCATACAGCTTTGCGATGCTTAGACAGTAATAACATAATTCATGTTTACATTTCTTTAATTTTCGACGCATTGTCGTTATTCGTGACACATCAATGACCAATTGATTATATGGCAATGCAATGAAAAAAGCGTGTGGAAAACAGTGTTAATGACAGATTTGAGAAGCACATTTCTTCAATGTTGGCCGCAGGGCATTCCTGTGCAGGTGACAATGGTAATTTTTCAAAATGACAAGGATATTTAAACACATGATTATTTGTTTGCTGTGCTCTATGGCCTCTGCTACAGACGTAATCGAAATGACACTTAGATATCTTAGGGTGTACATATCAAGTCTTCCCAAATGGTCTAGCGGATAGGAATCTGCCTTGTCACGCAGGGCGGCCCGGGTTCGATTCCCGTCATGGCAAAGGATTTTTGTAGAAAAATAAAATGAGTCCCAACGTGTGCAACAGAACAGTTCGAAATCTCGTTACATTTGCATCGTCATGAACATGACTTATATCAGGCTAGCTAATTTTTTCTTTGTTCATTTTAAGTGTAGAAACAATATTTCGTTTGTGAACATTTTTTTCTGCCGTTTTGACAACAGGCTCATTACTAAAGAACACACGACTGTCTGCTGATTGACGCTTGACTGTAGATTTTCGCTTTGTGTCAAAAGAACTCCTTAACGCACACTTTTTCAAACTAGGTGAATTCATCAGATCTGTTTGAAACATTGCATTTTCTCCATGCACGACGACTACTTAGATACTTGCAGCACAGTTGCCTCATATAAATTGCCCATGAGCGCGGAGCTTGTCTTTGTCACTGTAGCAACTTTGCTCCATCAGCGGGAGAAGGCGGTTCGACGCCCCTGTAAGCACATGTTTCTCTAATTCCTTTGTTTCAGGCAAGCCACTGTGACGTCAGACGCCTTTACGCATACAGCTTTGCGATGCTTAGACAGTAATAACATAATTCATGTTTACATTTCTTTAATTTTCGACGCATTGTCGTTATTCGTGACGCATCAATGACCAATTGATTATATGGCAATGCAATGAAAAAAGCGTGTGGAAAACAGTGTTAATGACAGATTTGAGAAGCACATTTCTTCAATGTTGGCCGCAGGGCATTCCTGTGCAGGTGACAATGGTAATTTTTCAAAACGACAAGGATATTTAAACACATGATTATTTGTTTGCTGTGCTCTATGGCCTCTGCTACAGACCTCATCGAAATGACACTTAGATATCTTAGGGTGTACATATGAAGTCTTCCCAAATGGTCTAGCGGATAGGAATCTGCCTTGTCACGCAGGGCGGCCCGGGTTCGATTCCCGTCATGGCAAATGTTTTTTGTAGAAAAATAAAATGAGTCCCAACGTGTGCAACAGAACAGTTCGATATCTCGTTACATTTGCATCGTCATGAACATGACTTATATCAGGCTAGCTAATTTTTTCTTTGTTCATTTTAAGTGTAGAAACAATATTTCGTTTGTGAACATTTTTTTCTGCCGTTTTGACAACAGGCTCATTACTAAAGAACACACGACTGTCTGCTGATTGACGCTTGACTGTAGATTTTCGCTTTGTGTCAAAAGAACTCCCTAACGCACACTTTTTCAAAGTAGGTGAATTCATCAGATCTGTTTGAAACATTGCATTTTATCCATGCACGACGACTACTTAGATACTCGCAGCACAGTTGCCTCATATAATTAACTCCATGGCGCCCCCCGTGGCAGACGTGTTTGTTTGTCCCGCTCTCGAATGCCGGCGTTTTCTTTTGTTTTGTGTGTTTTTTGTTTTATCTACAGTGCACACATGCCATGCACTGCTGACATACAACAGACAGGCATTGCTGGACATCGACAACTCACACAGTCTTCCTGTTTTTACTGGTTTTATACCACCGGAGCTACAACTCATTGTACGTTCCCGCAGCCACCACCACCACCCCCGGGAAGGCCCCGGAGCACCGAGCTGGAGTGAGCTAGCTGACCCCAGGAGAGCGCTTCGGAGACGGCGACGCAAGCGGGGCAAGAGAGGAGGCCTCCATGCTAGGCTAAAGGCTCGCGCTAGCCGACCACCGCTACCCAGCCTCTTGCTAGCTAACGTGCGGTCTCTGGAAAACAAGCTGGACGAACTAAGAGCCAGGACTACAACACAACGGGAAATAAGAGAGTGCAGTGCTCTAATTTTCACCGAGACCTGGCTTTCAGACAAAGTCCCAGAATGCGCCGTTCAGCTACAGACTCACTCCGTTCACCGAGGAGACAGGACTGCAGCCTCCGGTAAGACCAAAGGGGGAGGTGTGTGTGTGTTTATCAACAACTCGTGGTGTGGCGACATACAGACCGTTCACAAGCACTGTTCGCCAGATGTGGAGTTTTTGCTGCTGAAATGCCGTCCCTACTATCTACCGAGGGAATTTACTGCTGTGTTTTTGGCCGCTGTTTACATCCCCCCGCGAGCTAACTCCACGGCAGCGCTCAGCAAACTCCACGAAGCTATCAGCGCGTTAGAAACTGCTCATCCTGATGCTGTTTTTATCGCCGCCGGCGACTTTAACCAGTGCAATTTACGGACTGTATTTCCCAAATACTACCAACATGTGGATATTCCCACCCGTGAGAAGAATACACTGGATCATGTTTACAGCAGTATACGCAGTGCATACAAGGCTGCACCCCGCCCCCACTTTGGACATTCTGACCACATCTCGTTGTTCCTGTATCCAGCCTACAGACAAAGACTGAAACAGACAAACCCTGTCACTAAACAAATCAAACTCTGGACCCCAGAGACTGAGAGCACCCTGCAGGACTGTTTTGCTCAGACAGACTGGGATGTGTTTAAAGCTGCAGCCACGCTGGAGGACTCTTCTGTCAGCATACAGGACTATGCTGAGTATGTGACTGGGTACATTAGCACTTGTGTTGACAACATCGTGCCCACCATACAAGTCAAGAAGTTTCCCAACCAGAAGCCCTGGATAAACAGTCAGGTACGCCACATGCTGCGTGCTCGCTCTCTTGCATTTAGATCAGGCAATGAGATGGAGTACAAAGCTGCGAAGTATGGACTGAAAAAAGCCATTACAGCGGCCAAGAGGCAGTACAGAGAGAAGCTGGACGGCTTCTACTCCACTGCTGACTCCGGGCGGATGTGGCAAGGCCTGCAGCACATCACAGACTACAGGACCACCACCAACACCATCAGCTCCACAGACAGCCTGCCGGACGACCTTAACATCTTCTACACCCGCTTTGAGACCTCCAGCCACAGCACAGAGAGGAGGCACACAGACACCGGGACCACCCGACCCCCCTCCCCTCCACTAACCATCTCATCAGGCCAGGTAAACAAAGCCCTGAGGAAGATCAACCCCCGCAAGGCAGCAGGACCAGACAACATCCCTGGGCGGGCTCTCAGAGCATGTGCTAACGAGCTGGCTGATGTTCTCACCTCCATCTTCAACCTTTCCCTCAGTCACAGCACTGTTCCCTCCTGCTTCAAGACCACAACCATCGTCCCCCTTCCCAAGAAGAGCCAACCTGCCTGCCTGAATGATTACAGGCCAGTAGCACTCACTCCAATCATTATGAAGTGTTTTGAGAGAGTGGTACTGGCACACATTAAGAGCAGCATGCCGGACACCCTAGACCCCCTGCAGTATGCCTACCGGCCCAACAGGTCCACCTCAGACGCTATCGCTGCTGTCCTCCACTATTCCCTCTCCCACCTGGAAAACAAAGACTCCTACATCAGGACGCTCTTTGTAGACTACAGCTCTGCTTTTAATACAGTCATCCCCCACAGACTCATCCACAAAATGTCCACACTTGGCCTGCACCCCACCCTCTGTGACTGGCTCCTAGACTTTTTGACTGGCAGGCCCCAGTCTGTCAGGATTGGCAATAGGACTTCAGCCAGCATTATTACAAATGTTGGCACCCCACAGGGATGCGTCCTCAGCCCCATTCTCTACACCCTGTTCACCCACGACTGTGTCGCCTCCCACAAGGACAACATCATCCTAAAGTTTGCAGACGACACCGCAGTGATAGGATGCATCACTGGCGGGGACGAAGCAGCTTACAGGAGGGAGGTGGCCAGTCTGGTAACATGGTGCGAGGACAACAACCTCACCCTCAATACGGACAAGACGAAGGAGATGATAGTGGACATGAGGAAGAAGAGGGGACCTCATCGGCCACTGTACATCCGGGAACTTGAAGTAGAGAGGGTGAGCAGTTTCAAATACCTGGGCGTCCACATCAGCGAGGACCTCACCTGGACACTTAACACCACTCAGCTGGTTAAGAAGGCCCAACAGCGGCTGTACTTTCTGAGGAGGCTGAGGAAGTTTGGCATGTCGCCCAAGATCCTCAGCAACTTCTACAGCTGCATTGTTGAGAGCATCCTAACTAGCTGTATCACTGTGTGGTATGGCAGCACTACTGCTATGGACCGCAGACGCCTGCAGAGAGTGGTGAAGACTGCTGAGAAAATCACCAGGACTCCACTGCCCTCTCTGCAGAGCATCTACCACCGCAGAGTCCACAGGAGAGCCGCCTCCATCCTCAAGGACCCCACCCACCCCCAGCTCGGACTGTTCACACTTCTACCCTCAGGCCGGAGGTACAGAAGTGTTAAATGCAGGACCACCCGACTGAAGAACTCCTTCTTTCCCACTGCCATCAGACTCCTAAACAACCCATAGGAGATTAATATAACCGTACTACCTCAATAACTGAACTTTCCAGTTTGCATAATTGCACTGCTACATTTGCACTGTTTTATTATTATTATTGCTGCTATTTTATTTTATGCCTTAAATTTTGCTGTCTTGTACATTTGTTTAGTATATATTGTATATTCTTTAGTATTGTATATTTTACATTGGTTGGCATTCTGCGGACAGCAAAGCAAGAATTTCGTTGTACAGTGAAACATGTTTTCTGCTGTGCATATGATAATAAACACTTTGAATCTTGAATCTTGAATAAATTGCCCATGAGCGCGGAGCTTGTCTTTGTCACTGTAGCAACTTTGCTCCATCAGCGGGAGAAGGCGGTTCGACGCCCCTGTAAGCACATGTTTCTCTAATTCCTTTGTTTCAGGCAAGCCACTGTGACGTCAGACGCCTTTACGCATACAGCTTTGCGATGCTTAGACAGTAATAACATAATTCATGTTTACATTTCTTTAATTTTCGACGCATTGTCGTTATTCGTGACGCATCAATGACCAATTGATTATATGGCAATGCAATGAAAAAAGCGTGTGGAAAACAGTGTTAATGACAGATTTGAGAAGCACATTTCTTCAATGTTGGCCGCAGGGCATTCCTGTGCAGGTGACAATGGTAATTTTTCAAAACGACAAGGATATTTAAACACATGATTATTTGTTTGCTGTGCTCTATGGCCTCTGCTACAGACCTCATCGAAATGACACTTAGATATCTTAGGGTGTACATATCAAGTCTTCCCAAATGGTCTAGCGGATAGGAATCTGCCTTGTCACGCAGGGCGGCCCGGGTTCGATTCCCGTCATGGCAAAGGATTTTTGTAGAAAAATAAAATGAGTCCCAACGTGTGCAACAGAACAGTTCGAAATCTCGTTACATTTGCATCGTCATGAACATGACTTATATCAGGCTAGCTAATTTTTTCTTTGTTCATTTTAAGTGTAGAAACAATATTTCGTTTGTGAACATTTTTTTCTGCCGTTTTGACAACAGGCTCATTACTAAAGAACACACGACTGTCTGCTGATTGACGCTTGACTGTAGATTTTCGCTTTGTGTCAAAAGAACTTCCTAACGCACACTTTTTCAAAGTAGGTGAATTCATCAGATCTGTTTGAAACATTGCATTTTATCCATGCACGACGACTGCTTAGATACTCGCAGCACAGTTGCCCCATATAAATTGCCCATGAGCGCGGAGCTTGTCTTTGTCACTGTAGCAACTTTGCTCCATCAGCGGGAGAATGCGGTTCGACGCCCCTGTAAGCACATGTTTCTCTAATTCCTTTGTTTCAGGCAAGCCACTGTGACGTCAGACGCCTTTACGCATACAGCTTTGCGATGCTTAGACAGTAATAACATAATTCATGTTTACATTTCTTTAATTTTCGACGCATTGTCGTTATTCGTGACGCATCAATGACCAATTGATTATATGGCAATGCAATGAAAAAAGCGTGTGGAAAACAGTGTTAATGACAGATTTGAGAAGCACATTTCTTCAATGTTGGCCGCATGGCATTCCTGTGCAGGTGACAATGGTAATTTTTCAAAACGACAAGGATATTTAAACACATGATTATTTGTTTGCTGTGCTCTATGGCCTCTGCTACAGACCTCATCGAAATGACACTTAGATATCTTAGGGTGTACATATCAAGTCTTCCCAAATGGTCTAGCGGATAGGAATCTGCCTTGTAACGCAGGGCGGCCCGGGTTCGATTCCCGTCTTGGCAAAGGATTTTTGTAGAAAAATAAAATGAGTCCCAACGTGTGCAACAGAACAGTTCGAAATCTCGTTACATTTGCATCGTCATGAACATGACTTATATCAGGCTAGCTAATTTTTTCTTTGTTCATTTTAAGTGTAGAAACAATATTTCGTTTGTGAACATTTTTTTCTGCCGTTTTGACAACAGGCTCATGACTAAAGAACACACGGCTGTCTGCTGATTGACGCTTGACTGTAGATTTTCGCTTTGTGTCAAAAGAACTCCCTAACGCACACTTTTTCAAAGTAGGTGAATTCATCAGATCTGTTTGAAACATTGCATTTTATCCATGCACGACGACTACTTAGATACTCGCAGCACAGTTGCCTCATATAAATTGCCCATGAGCGCGGAGCTTGTCTTTGTCACTGTAGCAACTTTGCTCCATCAGCGGGAGAAGGCGGTTCGACGCCCCTGTGAGCACATGTTTCTCTAATTCATTTGTTTCAGGCAAGCCACTGTGACGTCAGACGCCTTTACGCATACAGCTTTGCGATGCTTAGACAGTAATAACATAATTCATGTTTACATTTCTTTAATTTTCGACGCATTGTCGTTATTCGTGACACATCAATGACCAATTGATTATATGGCAATGCAATGAAAAAAGCGTGTGGAAAACAGTGTTAATGACAGATTTGAGAAGCACATTTCTTCAATGTTGGCCGCAGGGCATTCCTGTGCAGGTGACAATGGTAATTTTTCAAAATGACAAGGATATTTAAACACATGATTATTTGTTTGCTGTGCTCTATGGCCTCTGCTACAGACCTCATCGAAATGACACTTAGATATCTTAGGGTGTACATATGAAGTCTTCCCAAATGGTCTAGCGGATAGGAATCTGCCTTGTCACGCAGGGCGGCCCGGGTTCGATTCCCGTCATGGCAAATGTTTTTTGTAGAAAAATAAAATGAGTCCCAACGTGTGCAACAGAACAGTTCGATATCTCGTTACATTTGCATCGTCATGAACATGACTTATATCAGGCTAGCTAATTTTTTCTTTGTTCATTTTAAGTGTAGAAACAATATTTCGTTTGTGAACATTTTTTTCTGCCGTTTTGACAACAGGCTCATTACTAAAGAACACACGACTGTCTGCTGATTGACGCTTGACTGTAGATTTTCGCTTTGTGTCAAAAGAACTCCCTAACGCACACTTTTTCAAAGTAGGTGAATTCATCAGATCTGTTTGAAACATTGCATTTTATCCATGCACGACGACTACTTAGATACTCGCAGCACAGTTGCCTCATATAAATTGCCCATGAGCGCGGAGCTTGTCTTTGTCACTGTAGCAACTTTGCTCCATCAGCGGGAGAAGGCGGTTCGACGCCCCTGTAAGCACATGTTTCTCTAATTCCTTTGTTTCAGGCAAGCCACTGTGACGTCAGACGCCTTTACGCATACAGCTTTGCGATGCTTAGACAGTAATAACATAATTCATGTTTACATTTCTTTAATTTTCGACGCATTGTCGTTATTCGTGACGCATCAATGACCAATTGATTATATGGCAATGCAATGAAAAAAGCGTGTGGAAAACAGTGTTAATGACAGATTTGAGAAGCACATTTCTTCAATGTTGGCCGCAGGGCATTCCTGTGCAGGTGACAATGGTAATTTTTCAAAACGACAAGGATATTTAAACACATGATTATTTGTTTGCTGTGCTCTATGGCCTCTGCTACAGACCTCATCGAAATGACACTTAGATATCTTAGGGTGTACATATCAAGTCTTCCCAAATGGTCTAGCGGATAGGAATCTGCCTTGTCACGCAGGGCGGCCCGGGTTCGATTCCCGTCATGGCAAAGGATTTTTGTAGAAAAATAAAATGAGTCCCAACGTGTGCAACAGAACAGTTCGAAATCTCGTTACATTTGCATCGTCATGAACATGACTTATATCAGGCTAGCTAATTTTTTCTTTGTTCATTTTAAGTGTAGAAACAATATTTCGTTTGTGAACATTTTTTTCTGCCGTTTTGACAACAGGCTCATTACTAAAGAACACACGACTGTCTGCTGATTGACGCTTGACTGTAGATTTTCGCTTTGTGTCAAAAGAACTTCCTAACGCACACTTTTTCAAAGTAGGTGAATTCATCAGATCTGTTTGAAACATTGCATTTTATCCATGCACGACGACTGCTTAGATACTCGCAGCACAGTTGCCCCATATAAATTGCCCATGAGCGCGGAGCTTGTCTTTGTCACTGTAGCAACTTTGCTCCATCAGCGGGAGAAGGCGGTTCGACGCCCCTGTAAGCACATGTTTCTCTAATTCCTTTGTTTCAGGCAAGCCACTGTGACGTCAGACGCCTTTACGCATACAGCTTTGCGATGCTTAGACAGTAATAACATAATTCATGTTTACATTTCTTTAATTTTCGACGCATTGTCGTTATTCGTGACGCATCAATGACCAATTGATTATATGGCAATGCAATGAAAAAAGCGTGTGGAAAACAGTGTTAATGACAGATTTGAGAAGCACATTTCTTCAATGTTGGCCGCATGGCATTCCTGTGCAGGTGACAATGGTAATTTTTCAAAACGACAAGGATATTTCAACACATGATTATTTGTTAGCTGTGCTCTATGGCCTCTGCTACAGACCTCATCGAAATGACACTTAGATATCTTAGGGTGTACATATCAAGTCTTCCCAAATGGTCTAGCGGATAGGCATCTACCTTGTAACGCAGGGCGGCCCGGGTTCGATTCCCGTCATGGCAAATGTTTTTTGTAGAAAAATAAAATGAGTCCCAACGTGTGCAACAGAACAGTTCGAAATCTCGTTACATTTGCATCGTCATGAACATGACTTATATCAGGCTAGCTAATTTTTTCTTTGTTCATTTTAAGTGTAGAAACAATATTTCGTTTGTGAACATTTTCTTCTGCCGTTTTGACAACAGGCTCATTACTAAAGAACACACGGCTGTCTGCTGATTGACGCTTGACTGTAGATTTTCGCTTTGTGTCAAAAGAACTCCCTAACGCACACTTTTTCAAAGTAGGTGAATTCATCAGATCTGTTTGAAACATTGCATTTTATCCATGCACGACGACTACTTAGATACTCGCAGCACAGTTGCCTCATATAAATTGCCCATGAGCGCGGAGCTTGTCTTTGTCACTGTAGCAACTTTGCTCCATCAGCGGGAGAAGGCGGTTCGACGCCCCTGTGAGCACATGTTTCTCTAATTCCTTTGTTTCAGGCAAGCCACTGTGACGTCAGACGCCTTTACGCATACAGCTTTGCGATGCTTAGACAGTAATAACATAATTCATGTTTACATTTCTTTAATTTTCGACGCATTGTCGTTATTCGTGACACATCAATGACCAATTGATTATATGGCAATGCAATGAAAAAAGCGTGTGGAAAACAGTGTTAATGACAGATTTGAGAAGCACATTTCTTCAATGTTGGCCGCAGGGCATTCCTGTGCAGGTGACAATGGTAATTTTTCAAAATGACAAGGATATTTAAACACATGATTATTTGTTTGCTGTGCTCTATGGCCTCTGCTACAGACGTAATCGAAATGACACTTAGATATCTTAGGGTGTACATATCAAGTCTTCCCAAATGGTCTAGCGGATAGGAATCTGCCTTGTCACGCAGGGCGGCCCGGGTTCGATTCCCGTCATGGCAAAGGATTTTTGTAGAAAAATAAAATGAGTCCCAACGTGTGCAACAGAACAGTTCGAAATCTCGTTACATTTGCATCGTCATGAACATGACTTATATCAGGCTAGCTAATTTTTTCTTTGTTCATTTTAAGTGTAGAAACAATATTTCGTTTGTGAACATTTTTTTCTGCCGTTTTGACAACAGGCTCATTACTAAAGAACACACGACTGTCTGCTGATTGACGCTTGACTGTAGATTTTCGCTTTGTGTCAAAAGAACTCCTTAACGCACACTTTTTCAAACTAGGTGAATTCATCAGATCTGTTTGAAACATTGCATTTTCTCCATGCACGACGACTACTTAGATACTTGCAGCACAGTTGCCTCATATAAATTGCCCATGAGCGCGGAGCTTGTCTTTGTCACTGTAGCAACTTTGCTCCATCAGCGGGAGAAGGCGGTTCGACGCCCCTGTAAGCACATGTTTCTCTAATTCCTTTGTTTCAGGCAAGCCACTGTGACGTCAGACGCCTTTACGCATACAGCTTTGCGATGCTTAGACAGTAATAACATAATTCATGTTTACATTTCTTTAATTTTCGACGCATTGTCGTTATTCGTGACGCATCAATGACCAATTGATTATATGGCAATGCAATGAAAAAAGCGTGTGGAAAACAGTGTTAATGACAGATTTGAGAAGCACATTTCTTCAATGTTGGCCGCAGGGCATTCCTGTGCAGGTGACAATGGTAATTTTTCAAAACGACAAGGATATTTAAACACATGATTATTTGTTTGCTGTGCTCTATGGCCTCTGCTACAGACCTCATCGAAATGACACTTAGATATCTTAGGGTGTACATATGAAGTCTTCCCAAATGGTCTAGCGGATAGGAATCTGCCTTGTCACGCAGGGCGGCCCGGGTTCGATTCCCGTCATGGCAAATGTTTTTTGTAGAAAAATAAAATGAGTCCCAACGTGTGCAACAGAACAGTTCGATATCTCGTTACATTTGCATCGTCATGAACATGACTTATATCAGGCTAGCTAATTTTTTCTTTGTTCATTTTAAGTGTAGAAACAATATTTCGTTTGTGAACATTTTTTTCTGCCGTTTTGACAACAGGCTCATTACTAAAGAACACACGACTGTCTGCTGATTGACGCTTGACTGTAGATTTTCGCTTTGTGTCAAAAGAACTCCCTAACGCACACTTTTTCAAAGTAGGTGAATTCATCAGATCTGTTTGAAACATTGCATTTTATCCATGCACGACGACTACTTAGATACTCGCAGCACAGTTGCCTCATATAATTAACTCCATGGCGCCCCCCGTGGCAGACGTGTTTGTTTGTCCCGCTCTCGAATGCCGGCGTTTTCTTTTGTTTTGTGTGTTTTTTGTTTTATCTACAGTGCACACATGCCATGCACTGCTGACATACAACAGACAGGCATTGCTGGACATCGACAACTCACACAGTCTTCCTGTTTTTACTGGTTTTATACCACCGGAGCTACAACTCATTGTACGTTCCCGCAGCCACCACCACCACCCCCGGGAAGGCCCCGGAGCACCGAGCTGGAGTGAGCTAGCTGACCCCAGGAGAGCGCTTCGGAGACGGCGACGCAAGCGGGGCAAGAGAGGAGGCCTCCATGCTAGGCTAAAGGCTCGCGCTAGCCGACCACCGCTACCCAGCCTCTTGCTAGCTAACGTGCGGTCTCTGGAAAACAAGCTGGACGAACTAAGAGCCAGGACTACAACACAACGGGAAATAAGAGAGTGCAGTGCTCTAATTTTCACCGAGACCTGGCTTTCAGACAAAGTCCCAGAATGCGCCGTTCAGCTACAGACTCACTCCGTTCACCGAGGAGACAGGACTGCAGCCTCCGGTAAGACCAAAGGGGGAGGTGTGTGTGTGTTTATCAACAACTCGTGGTGTGGCGACATACAGACCGTTCACAAGCACTGTTCGCCAGATGTGGAGTTTTTGCTGCTGAAATGCCGTCCCTACTATCTACCGAGGGAATTTACTGCTGTGTTTTTGGCCGCTGTTTACATCCCCCCGCGAGCTAACTCCACGGCAGCGCTCAGCAAACTCCACGAAGCTATCAGCGCGTTAGAAACTGCTCATCCTGATGCTGTTTTTATCGCCGCCGGCGACTTTAACCAGTGCAATTTACGGACTGTATTTCCCAAATACTACCAACATGTGGATATTCCCACCCGTGAGAAGAATACACTGGATCATGTTTACAGCAGTATACGCAGTGCATACAAGGCTGCACCCCGCCCCCACTTTGGACATTCTGACCACATCTCGTTGTTCCTGTATCCAGCCTACAGACAAAGACTGAAACAGACAAACCCTGTCACTAAACAAATCAAACTCTGGACCCCAGAGACTGAGAGCACCCTGCAGGACTGTTTTGCTCAGACAGACTGGGATGTGTTTAAAGCTGCAGCCACGCTGGAGGACTCTTCTGTCAGCATACAGGACTATGCTGAGTATGTGACTGGGTACATTAGCACTTGTGTTGACAACATCGTGCCCACCATACAAGTCAAGAAGTTTCCCAACCAGAAGCCCTGGATAAACAGTCAGGTACGCCACATGCTGCGTGCTCGCTCTCTTGCATTTAGATCAGGCAATGAGATGGAGTACAAAGCTGCGAAGTATGGACTGAAAAAAGCCATTACAGCGGCCAAGAGGCAGTACAGAGAGAAGCTGGACGGCTTCTACTCCACTGCTGACTCCGGGCGGATGTGGCAAGGCCTGCAGCACATCACAGACTACAGGACCACCACCAACACCATCAGCTCCACAGACAGCCTGCCGGACGACCTTAACATCTTCTACACCCGCTTTGAGACCTCCAGCCACAGCACAGAGAGGAGGCACACAGACACCGGGACCACCCGACCCCCCTCCCCTCCACTAACCATCTCATCAGGCCAGGTAAACAAAGCCCTGAGGAAGATCAACCCCCGCAAGGCAGCAGGACCAGACAACATCCCTGGGCGGGCTCTCAGAGCATGTGCTAACGAGCTGGCTGATGTTCTCACCTCCATCTTCAACCTTTCCCTCAGTCACAGCACTGTTCCCTCCTGCTTCAAGACCACAACCATCGTCCCCCTTCCCAAGAAGAGCCAACCTGCCTGCCTGAATGATTACAGGCCAGTAGCACTCACTCCAATCATTATGAAGTGTTTTGAGAGAGTGGTACTGGCACACATTAAGAGCAGCATGCCGGACACCCTAGACCCCCTGCAGTATGCCTACCGGCCCAACAGGTCCACCTCAGACGCTATCGCTGCTGTCCTCCACTATTCCCTCTCCCACCTGGAAAACAAAGACTCCTACATCAGGACGCTCTTTGTAGACTACAGCTCTGCTTTTAATACAGTCATCCCCCACAGACTCATCCACAAAATGTCCACACTTGGCCTGCACCCCACCCTCTGTGACTGGCTCCTAGACTTTTTGACTGGCAGGCCCCAGTCTGTCAGGATTGGCAATAGGACTTCAGCCAGCATTATTACAAATGTTGGCACCCCACAGGGATGCGTCCTCAGCCCCATTCTCTACACCCTGTTCACCCACGACTGTGTCGCCTCCCACAAGGACAACATCATCCTAAAGTTTGCAGACGACACCGCAGTGATAGGATGCATCACTGGCGGGGACGAAGCAGCTTACAGGAGGGAGGTGGCCAGTCTGGTAACATGGTGCGAGGACAACAACCTCACCCTCAATACGGACAAGACGAAGGAGATGATAGTGGACATGAGGAAGAAGAGGGGACCTCATCGGCCACTGTACATCCGGGAACTTGAAGTAGAGAGGGTGAGCAGTTTCAAATACCTGGGCGTCCACATCAGCGAGGACCTCACCTGGACACTTAACACCACTCAGCTGGTTAAGAAGGCCCAACAGCGGCTGTACTTTCTGAGGAGGCTGAGGAAGTTTGGCATGTCGCCCAAGATCCTCAGCAACTTCTACAGCTGCATTGTTGAGAGCATCCTAACTAGCTGTATCACTGTGTGGTATGGCAGCACTACTGCTATGGACCGCAGACGCCTGCAGAGAGTGGTGAAGACTGCTGAGAAAATCACCAGGACTCCACTGCCCTCTCTGCAGAGCATCTACCACCGCAGAGTCCACAGGAGAGCCGCCTCCATCCTCAAGGACCCCACCCACCCCCAGCTCGGACTGTTCACACTTCTACCCTCAGGCCGGAGGTACAGAAGTGTTAAATGCAGGACCACCCGACTGAAGAACTCCTTCTTTCCCACTGCCATCAGACTCCTAAACAACCCATAGGAGATTAATATAACCGTACTACCTCAATAACTGAACTTTCCAGTTTGCATAATTGCACTGCTACATTTGCACTGTTTTATTATTATTATTGCTGCTATTTTATTTTATGCCTTAAATTTTGCTGTCTTGTACATTTGTTTAGTATATATTGTATATTCTTTAGTATTGTATATTTTACATTGGTTGGCATTCTGCGGACAGCAAAGCAAGAATTTCGTTGTACAGTGAAACATGTTTTCTGCTGTGCATATGATAATAAACACTTTGAATCTTGAATCTTGAATAAATTGCCCATGAGCGCGGAGCTTGTCTTTGTCACTGTAGCAACTTTGCTCCATCAGCGGGAGAAGGCGGTTCGACGCCCCTGTAAGCACATGTTTCTCTAATTCCTTTGTTTCAGGCAAGCCACTGTGACGTCAGACGCCTTTACGCATACAGCTTTGCGATGCTTAGACAGTAATAACATAATTCATGTTTACATTTCTTTAATTTTCGACGCATTGTCGTTATTCGTGACGCATCAATGACCAATTGATTATATGGCAATGCAATGAAAAAAGCGTGTGGAAAACAGTGTTAATGACAGATTTGAGAAGCACATTTCTTCAATGTTGGCCGCAGGGCATTCCTGTGCAGGTGACAATGGTAATTTTTCAAAACGACAAGGATATTTAAACACATGATTATTTGTTTGCTGTGCTCTATGGCCTCTGCTACAGACCTCATCGAAATGACACTTAGATATCTTAGGGTGTACATATCAAGTCTTCCCAAATGGTCTAGCGGATAGGAATCTGCCTTGTCACGCAGGGCGGCCCGGGTTCGATTCCCGTCATGGCAAAGGATTTTTGTAGAAAAATAAAATGAGTCCCAACGTGTGCAACAGAACAGTTCGAAATCTCGTTACATTTGCATCGTCATGAACATGACTTATATCAGGCTAGCTAATTTTTTCTTTGTTCATTTTAAGTGTAGAAACAATATTTCGTTTGTGAACATTTTTTTCTGCCGTTTTGACAACAGGCTCATTACTAAAGAACACACGACTGTCTGCTGATTGACGCTTGACTGTAGATTTTCGCTTTGTGTCAAAAGAACTTCCTAACGCACACTTTTTCAAAGTAGGTGAATTCATCAGATCTGTTTGAAACATTGCATTTTATCCATGCACGACGACTGCTTAGATACTCGCAGCACAGTTGCCCCATATAAATTGCCCATGAGCGCGGAGCTTGTCTTTGTCACTGTAGCAACTTTGCTCCATCAGCGGGAGAATGCGGTTCGACGCCCCTGTAAGCACATGTTTCTCTAATTCCTTTGTTTCAGGCAAGCCACTGTGACGTCAGACGCCTTTACGCATACAGCTTTGCGATGCTTAGACAGTAATAACATAATTCATGTTTACATTTCTTTAATTTTCGACGCATTGTCGTTATTCGTGACGCATCAATGACCAATTGATTATATGGCAATGCAATGAAAAAAGCGTGTGGAAAACAGTGTTAATGACAGATTTGAGAAGCACATTTCTTCAATGTTGGCCGCATGGCATTCCTGTGCAGGTGACAATGGTAATTTTTCAAAACGACAAGGATATTTAAACACATGATTATTTGTTTGCTGTGCTCTATGGCCTCTGCTACAGACCTCATCGAAATGACACTTAGATATCTTAGGGTGTACATATCAAGTCTTCCCAAATGGTCTAGCGGATAGGAATCTGCCTTGTAACGCAGGGCGGCCCGGGTTCGATTCCCGTCTTGGCAAAGGATTTTTGTAGAAAAATAAAATGAGTCCCAACGTGTGCAACAGAACAGTTCGAAATCTCGTTACATTTGCATCGTCATGAACATGACTTATATCAGGCTAGCTAATTTTTTCTTTGTTCATTTTAAGTGTAGAAACAATATTTCGTTTGTGAACATTTTTTTCTGCCGTTTTGACAACAGGCTCATGACTAAAGAACACACGGCTGTCTGCTGATTGACGCTTGACTGTAGATTTTCGCTTTGTGTCAAAAGAACTCCCTAACGCACACTTTTTCAAAGTAGGTGAATTCATCAGATCTGTTTGAAACATTGCATTTTATCCATGCACGACGACTACTTAGATACTCGCAGCACAGTTGCCTCATATAAATTGCCCATGAGCGCGGAGCTTGTCTTTGTCACTGTAGCAACTTTGCTCCATCAGCGGGAGAAGGCGGTTCGACGCCCCTGTGAGCACATGTTTCTCTAATTCCTTTGTTTCAGGCAAGCCACTGTGACGTCAGACGCCTTTACGCATACAGCTTTGCGATGCTTAGACAGTAATAACATAATTCATGTTTACATTTCTTTAATTTTCGACGCATTGTCGTTATTCGTGACACATCAATGACCAATTGATTATATGGCAATGCAATGAAAAAAGCGTGTGGAAAACAGTGTTAATGACAGATTTGAGAAGCACATTTCTTCAATGTTGGCCGCAGGGCATTCCTGTGCAGGTGACAATGGTAATCTTTCAAAATGACAAGGATATTTAAACACATGATTATTTGTTTGCTGTGCTCTATGGCCTCTGCTACAGACCTCATCGAAATGACACTTAGATATCTTAGGGTGTACATATCAAGTCTTCCCAAATGGTCTAGCGGATAGGAATCTGCCTTGTCACGCAGGGCGGCCCGGGTTCGATTCCCGTCATGGCAAAGGATTTTTGTAGAAAAATAAAATGAGTCCCAACGTGTGCAACAGAACAGTTCGAAATCTCGTTACATTTGCATCGTCATGAACATGACTTATATCAGGCTAGCTAATTTTTTCTTTGTTCATTTTAAGTGTAGAAACAATATTTCGTTTGTGAACATTTTTTTCTGCCGTTTTGACAACAGGCTCATTACTAAAGAACACACGACTGTCTGCTGATTGACGCTTGACTGTAGATTTTCGCTTTGTGTCAAAAGAACTCCCTAACGCACACTTTTTCAAAGTAGGTGAATTCATCAGATCTGTTTGAAACATTGCATTTTATCCATGCACGACGACTACTTAGATACTCGCAGCACAGTTGCCTCATATAAATTGCCCATGAGCGCGGAGCTTGTCTTTGTCACTGTAGCAACTTTGCTCCATCAGCGGGAGAAGGCGGTTCGACGCCCCTGTAAGCACATGTTTCTCTAATTCCTTTGTTTCAGGCAAGCCACTGTGACGTCAGACGCCTTTACGCATACAGCTTTGCGATGCTTAGACAGTAATAACATAATTCATGTTTACATTTCTTTAATTTTCGACGCATTGTCGTTATTCGTGACGCATCAATGACCAATTGATTATATGGCAATGCAATGAAAAAAGCGTGTGGAAAACAGTGTTAATGACAGATTTGAGAAGCACATTTCTTCAATTGTGGCCGCATGGCATTCCTGTGCAGGTGACAATGGTAACTTTTCAAAACGACAAGGATATTTAAACACATGATTATTTGTTTGCTGTGCTCTTTGGCCTCTGCTACAGACCTCATCGAAATGACACTTAGATATCTTAGGGTGTACATATCAAGTTTTCCCAAATGGTCTTGCGGATAGGCATCTACCTTGTAACGCAGGGCGGCCCGGGTTCGATTCCCGTCATGGCAAATGTTTTTGTAGAAAAATAAAATGAGTCCCAACGTGTGCAACAGAACAGTTCGAAATCTCGTTACATTTGCATCGTCATGAACATGACTTATATCAGGCTAGCTCATTTTTTCTTTGTTCATTTTAAGTGTAGAAACAATATTTCGTTTGTGACCATTTTTTTCTGCCGTTTTGACAACAGGCTCATGACTAAAGAACACACGGCTGTCTGCTGATTGACGCTTGACTGTAGATTTTCGCTTTGTGTCAAAAGAACTCCCTAACGCACACTTTTTCAAAGTAGGTGAATTCATCAGATCTGTTTGAAACATTGCATTTTATCCATGCACGACGACTACTTAGATACTCGCAGCACAGTTGCCTCATATAAATTGCCCATGAGCGCGGAGCTTGTCTTTGTCACTGTAGCAACTTTGCTCCATCAGCGGGAGAAGGCGGTTCGACGCCCCTGTAAGCACATGTTTCTCTAATTCCTTTGTTTCAGGCAAGCCACTGTGACGTCAGACGCCTTTACGCATACAGCTTTGCGATGCTTAGACAGTAATAACATAATTCATGTTTACATTTCTTTAATTTTCGACGCATTGTCGTTATTCGTGACGCATCAATGACCAATTGATTATATGTCAATGCAATGAAAAAAGCGTGTGGAAAACAGTGTTAATGACAGATTTGAGAAGCACATTTCTTCAATGTTGGCCGCATGGCATTCCTGTGCAGGTGACAATGGTAATTTTTCAAAACGACAAGGATATTTAAACACATGATTATTTGTTTGCTGTGCTCTATGGCCTCTGCTACAGACCTCATCGAAATGACACTTAGATATCTTAGGGTGTACATATCAAGTCTTCCCAAATGGTCTACCGGATAGGCATCTACCTTGTAACGCAGGGCGGCCCGGGTTCGATTCCCGTTATGGCAAATGTTTTTTGTAGAAAAATAAAATGAGTCCCAACGTGTGCAACAGAACAGTTCGAAATCTCGTTACATTTGCATCGTCATGAACATGACTTATATCAGGCTAGCTCATTTTTTCTTTGTTCATTTTAAGTGTAGAAACAATATTTCGTTTGTGAACATTTTTTTCTGCCGTTTTGACAACAGGCTCATGACTAAAGAACACACGGCTGTCTGCTGATTGACGCTTGACTGTAGATTTTCGCTTTGTGTCAAAAGAACTTCCTAACGCACACTTTTTCAAAGTAGGTGAATTCATCAGATCTGTTTGAAACATTGCATTTTATCCATGCACGACGACTGCTTAGATACTCGCAGCACATCTGCCCCATATACATTGCCCATGAGCGCGGAGCTTGTCTTTGTCACTGTAGCAACTTTGCTCCATCAGCGGGAGAAGGCGGTTCGACGCCCCTGTAAGCACATGTTTCTCTGATTCCTTTGTTTCAGGCAAGCCACTGTGACGTCAGACGCCTTTACGCATACAGCTTTGCGATGCTTAGACAGTAATAACATAATTCATGTTTACATTTCTTTAATTTTCGACGCATTGTCGTTATTCGTGACGCATCAATGACCAATTGATTATATGGCAATGCAATGAAAAAAGCGTGTGGAAAACAGTGTTAATGACAGATTTGAGAAGCACATTTCTTCAATGTTGGCCGCATGGCATTCCTGTGCAGGTGACAATGGTAATTTTTCAAAACGACAAGGATATTTAAACACATGATTATTTGTTTGCTGTGCTCTATGGCCTCTGCTACAGACCTCATCGAAATGACACTTAGATATCTTAGGGTGTACATATCAAGTCTTCCCAAATGGTCTAGCGGATAGGCATCTACCTTGTAACGCAGGGCGGCCCGGGTTCGATTCCCGTCATGGCAATTTTTTTTGTAGAAAAATAAAATGAGTCCCAACGTGTGCAACAGAACAGTTCGAAATCTCGTTACATTTGCATCGTCATGAACATGACTTATATCAGGCTAGCTCATTTTTTCTTTGTTCATTTTAAGTGTAGAAACAACATTTTGTTTGTGACCATTTTTTTCTGCCGTTTTGACAACAGGCTCATGACTAAAGAACACACGGCTGTCTCCTGATTGACGCTTGACTGTAGATTTTCGCTTTGTGTCAAAAGAACTTCCGAACGCACACTTTTTCAAAGTAGGTGAATTCATCAGATCTGTTTGAAACATTGCATTTTATCCATGCACGACGACTGCTTAGATACTCGCAGCACAGTTGCCCCATATAAATTGCCCATGAGCGCGGAGCTTGTCTTTGTCACTGTAGCAACTTTGCTCCATCAGCGGAAGAAGGCGGTTCGACGCCCCTGTAAGCACATGATTCTCTAATTCCTTTGTTTCAGGCAAGCCACTGTGACGTCAGACCCCTTTACGCATACAGCTTTGCGATGCTTAGACAGTAATCACATAATTCATGTTTACATTTCTTTAATTTTCGACGCATTGTCGTTATTCGTGACGCATCAATGACCAATTGATTATATGGCAATGCAATGAAAAAAGCGTGTGGAAAACAGTGTTAATGACAGATTTGAGAAGCACATTTCTTCAATGTTGGCCGCATGGCATTCCTGTGCAGGTGACAATGGTAATTTTTCAAAACGACAAGGATATTTCAACACATGATTATTTGTTTGCTGTGCTCTATGGCCTCTGCTACAGACCTCATCGAAATGACACTTAGATATCTTAGGGTGTACATATCAAGTCTTCCCAAATGGTCTAGCGGATAGGCATCTACCTTGTAACGCAGGGCGGCCCGGGTTCGATTCCCGTCATGGCAAATGTTTTTTGTAGAAAAATAAAATGAGTCCCAACGTGTGCAACAGAACAGTTCGAAATCTCGTTACATTTGCATCGTCATGAACATGACTTATATCAGGCTAGCTCATTTTTTCTTTGTTCATTTTAAGTGTAGAAACAATATTTCGTTTGTGAACATTTTTTTCTGCCGTTTTGACAACAGGCTCATGACTAAAGAACACACGGCTGTCTGCTGATTGACGCTTGACTGTAGATTTTCGCTTTGTGTCAAAAGAACTTCCTAACGCACACTTTTTCAAAGTAGGTGAATTCATCAGATCTGTTTGAAACATTGCATTTTATCCATGCACGACGACTGCTTAGATACTCGCAGCACAGTTGCCCCATATAAATTGCCCATGAGCGCGGAGCTTGTCTTTGTCACTGTAGCAACTTTGCTCCATCAGCGGGAGAAGGCGCTTCGACGCCCCTGTAAGCACATGTTTCTCTGATTCCTTTGTTTCAGGCAAGCCACTGTGACGTCAGACGCTTTTACGCATACAGCTTTGCGATGCTTAGACAGTAATAACATAATTCATGTTTACATTTCTTTAATTTTCGACGCATTGTCGTTATTCGTGACGCATCAATGACCAATTGATTATATGGCAATGCAATGAAAAAAGCGTGTGGAAAACAGTGTTAATGACAGATTTGAGAAGCACATTTCTTCAATGTTGGCCGCATGGCATTCCTGTGCAGGTGACAATGGTAATTTTTCAAAACGACAAGGATATTTAAACACATGATTATTTGTTTGCTGTGCTCTATGGCCTCTGCTACAGACCTCATCGAAATGACACTTAGATATCTTAGGGTGTACATATCAAGTCTTCCCAAATGGTCTAGCGGATAGGCATCTACCTTGTAACGCAGGGCGGCACGGGTTCGATTCCCGTCATGGCAAATGTTTTTTGTAGACAAATAAAATGAGTCCCAACGTGTGCAACAGAACAGTTCGAAATCTCGTTACATTTGCATCGTCATGAACATGACTTATATCAGGCTAGCTCATTTTTTCTTTGTTCATTTTAAGTGTAGAAACAATATTTCGTTTGTGAACATTTTTTTCTGCCGTTTTGACAACAGGCTCATGACTAAAGAACACACGGCTGTCTGCTGATTGACGCTTGACTGTAGATTTTCGCTTTGTGTCAAAAGAACTTCCTAACGCACACTTTTTCAAAGTAGGTGAATTCATCAGATCTGTTTGAAACATTGCATTTTATCCATGCACGACGACTGCTTAGATACTCGCAGCACAGTTGCCCCATATACATTGCCCATGAGCGCGGAGCTTGTCTTTGTCACTGTAGCAACTTTGCTCCATCAGCGGGAGAAGGCGGTTCGACGCCCCTGTAAGCACATGTTTCTCTGATTCCTTTGTTTCAGGCAAGCCACTGTGACGTCAGACGCCTTTACGCATACAGCTTTGCGATGCTTAGACAGTAATAACATAATTCATGTTTACATTTCTTTAATTTTCGACGCATTGTCGTTATTCGTGACGCATCAATGACCAATTGATTATATGGCAATGCAATGAAAATAGCGTGTGGAAAACAGTGTTAATGACAGATTTGAGAAGCACATTTCTTCAATGTTGGCCGTATGGCATTCCTGTGCAGGTGACAATGGTAATTTTTCAAAACGACAAGGATATTTAAACACATGATTATTTGTTTGCTGTGCTCTATGGCCTCTGCTACAGACCTCATCGAAATGACACTTAGATATCTTAGGGTGTACATATCAAGTCTTCCCAAATGGTCTAGCGGATAGGCATCTACCTTGTAACGCAGGGCGGCCCGGGTTCGATTCCCGTCATGGCAAATGTTTTTTGTAGAAAAATAAAATGAGTCCCAACGTGTGCAACAGAACAGTTCGAAATCTCGTTACATTTGCATCGTCATGAACATGACTTATATCAGGCTAGCTCATTTTTTCTTTGTTCATTTTAAGTGTAGAAACAATATTTCGTTTGTGAACATTTTTTTCTGCCGTTTTGACAACAGGCTCATGACTAAAGAACACACGGCTGTCTGCTGATTGACGCTTGACTGTAGATTTTCGCTTTGTGTCAAAAGAACTTCCTAACGCACACTTTTTCAAAGTAGGTGAATTCATCAGATCTGTTTGAAACATTGCATTTTATCCATGCACGACGACTGCTTAGATACTCGCAGCACAGTTGCCCCATATACATTGCCCATGAGCGCGGAGCTTGTCTTTGTCACTGTAGCAACTTTGCTCCATCAGCGGGAGAAGGCGGTTCGACGCCCCTGTAAGCACATGTTTCTCTGATTCCTTTGTTTCAGGCAAGCCACTGTGACGTCAGACGCCTTTACGCATACAGCTTTGCGATGCTTAGACAGTAATAACATAATTCATGTTTACATTTCTTTAATTTTCGACGCATTGTCGTTATTCGTGACGCATCAATGACCAATTGATTATATGGCAATGCAATGAAAATAGCGTGTGGAAAACAGTGTTAATGACAGATTTGAGAAGCACATTTCTTCAATGTTGGCCGTATGGCATTCCTGTGCAGGTGACAATGGTAATTTTTCAAAACGACAAGGATATTTAAACACATGATTATTTGTTTGCTGTGCTCTATGGCCTCTGCTACAGACCTCATCGAAATGACACTTAGATATCTTAGGGTGTACATATCAAGTCTTCCCAAATGGTCTAGCGGATAGGCATCTACCTTGTAACGCAGGGCGGCCCGGGTTCGATTCCCGTCATGGCAATTTTTTTTGTAGAAAAATAAAATGAGTCCCAACGTGTGCAACAGAACAGTTCGAAATCTCGTTACATTTGCATCGTCATGAACATGACTTATATCAGGCTAGCTCATTTTTTCTTTGTTCATTTTAAGTGTAGAAACAACATTTCGTTTGTGACCATTTTTTTCTGCCGTTTTGACAACAGGCTCATGACTAAAGAACACACGGCTGTCTCCTGATTGACGCTTGACTGTAGATTTTCGCTTTGTGTCAAAAGAACTTCCTAACGCACACTTTTTCAAAGTAGGTGAATTCATCAGATCTGTTTGAAACATTGCATTTTATCCATGCACGACGACTGCTTAGATACTCGCAGCACAGTTGCCCCATATAAATTGCCCATGAGCGCGGAGCTTGTCTTTGTCACTGTAGCAACTTTGCTCCATCAGCGGGAGAAGGCGGTTCGACGCCCCTGTAAGCACATGATTCTCTAATTCCTTTGTTTCAGGCAAGCCACTGTGACGTCAGACCCCTTTACGCATACAGCTTTGCGATGCTTAGACAGTAATAACATAATTCATGTTTACATTTCTTTAATTTTCGACGCATTGTCGTTATTCGTGACGCATCAATGACCAATTGATTATATGGCAATGCAATGAAAAAAGCGTGTGGAAAACAGTGTTAATGACAGATTTGAGAAGCACATTTCTTCAATGTTGGCCGCATGGCATTCCTGTGCAGGTGACAATGGTAATTTTTCAAAACGACAAGGATATTTAAACACATGATTATTTGTTTGCTGTGCTCTATGGCCTCTGCTACAGACCTCATCGAAATGACACTTAGATATCTTAGGGTGTACATATCAAGTCTTCCCAAATGGTCTAGCGGATAGGAATCTGCCTTGTCACGCAGGGCGGCCCGGGTTCGTTTCCCGTCATGGCAAATGATTTTTGTAGAAAAATAAAATGAGTCCCAACGTGTGCAACAGAACAGTTCGAAATCTCGTTACATTTGCATCGTCATGAACATGACTTATATCAGGCTAGCTAATTTTTTCTTTGTTCATTTTAAGTGTAGAAACAATATTTCGTTTGTGACCATTTTTTTCTGCCGTTTTGACAACAGGCTCATGACTAAAGAACACACGGCTATCTGCTGATTGACGCTTGACTGTAGATTTTCGCTTTGTGTCAAAAGAACTTCCTAACGCACACTTTTTCAAAGTAGGTGAATTCATCAGATCTGTTTGAAACATTGCATTTTATCCATGCACGACGACTGCTTAGATACTCGCAGCACAGTTGCCCCATATACATTGCCCATGAGCGCGGAGCTTGTCTTTGTCACTGTAGCAACTTTGCTCCATCAGCGGGAGAAGGCGCTTCGACGCCCCTGTAAGCACATGTTTCTCTGATTCCTTTGTTTCAGGCAAGCCACTGTGACGTCAGACGCCTTTACGCATACAGCTTTGCGATGCTTAGACAGTAATAACATAATTCATGTTTACATTTCTTTAATTTTCGACGCATTGTCGTTATTCGTGACGCATCAATGACCAATTGATTATATGGCAATGCAATGAAAAAAGCGTGTGGAAAACAGTGTTAATGACAGATTTGAAAAGCACATTTCTTCAATGTTGGCCGCATGGCATTCCTGTGCAGGTGACAATGGTAATTTTTCAAAACGACAAGGATATTTAAACACATGATTATTTGTTTGCTGTGCTCTATGGCCTCTGCTACAGACCTCATCGAAATGACACTTAGATATCTTAGGGTGTACATATCAAGTCTTCCCAAATGGTCTAGCGGATAGGCATCTACCTTGTAACGCAGGGCGGCCCGGGTTCGATTCCCGTCATGGCAAATGTTTTTTGTAGAAAAATTAAATGAGTCCCAACGTGTGCAACAGAACAGTTCGAAATCTCGTTACATTTGCATCGTCATGAACATGACTTATATCAGGCTAGCTCATTTTTTCTTTGTTCATTTTAAGTGTAGAAACAATATTTCGTTTGTGACCATTTTTTTCTGCCGTTTTGACAACAGGCTCATGACTAAAGAACACACGGCTATCTGCTGATTGACGCTTGACTGTAGATTTTCGCTTTGTGTCAAAAGAACTTCCTAACGCACACTTTTTCAAAGTAGGTGAATTCATCAGATCTGTTTGAAACATTGCATTTTATCCATGCACGACGACTGCTTAGATACTCGCAGCACAGTTGCCCCATATACATTGCCCATGAGCGCGGAGCTTGTCTTTGTCACTGTAGCAACTTTGCTCCATCAGCGGGAGAAGGCGCTTCGACGCCCCTGTAAGCACATGTTTCTCTGATTCCTTTGTTTCAGGCAAGCCACTGTGACGTCAGACGCCTTTACGCATACAGCTTTGCGATGCTTAGACAGTAATAACATAATTCATGTTTACATTTCTTTAATTTTCGACGCATTGTCGTTATTCGTGACGCATCAATGACCAATTGATTATATGGCAATGCAATGAAAAAAGCGTGTGGAAAACAGTGTTAATGACAGATTTGAGAAGCACATTTCTTCAATGTTGGCCGCATGGCATTCCTGTGCAGGTGACAATGGTAATTTTTCAAAACGACAAGGATATTTAAACACATGATTATTTGTTTGCTGTGTTCTATGGCCTCTGCTACAGACCTCATCGAAATGACACTTAGATATCTTAGGGTGTACATATCAAGTCTTCCCAAATGGTCTAGCGGATAGGCATCTACCTTGTAACGCAGGGCGGCCCGGGTTCGATTCCCGTCATGGCAAATGTTTTTTGTAGAAAAATTAAATGAGTCCCAACGTGTGCAACAGAACAGTTCGAAATCTCGTTACATTTGCATCGTCATGAACATGACTTATATCAGGCTAGCTCATTTTTTCTTTGTTCATTTTAAGTGTAGAAACAATATTTCGTTTGTGACCATTTTTTTCTGCCGTTTTGACAACAGGCTCATGACTAAAGAACACACGGCTATCTGCTGATTGACGCTTGACTGTAGATTTTCGCTTTGTGTCAAAAGAACTTCCTAACGCACACTTTTTCAAAGTAGGTGAATTCATCAGATCTGTTTGAAACATTGCATTTTATCCATGCACGACGACTGCTTAGATACTCGCAGCACAGTTGCCCCATATACATTGCCCATGAGCGCGGAGCTTGTCTTTGTCACTGTAGCAACTTTTCTCCATCAGCGGGAGAAGGCGGTTCGACGCCCCTGTAAGCACATGTTTCTCTAATTCCTTTGTTTCAGGCAAGCCACTGTGACGTCAGACGCCTTTACGCATACAGCTTTGCGATGCTTAGACAGTAATAACATAATTCATGTTTACATTTCTTTAATTTTCGACGCATTGTCGTTATTCGTGACGCATCAATGACCAATTGATTATATGGCAATGCAATGAAAAAAGCGTGTGGAAAACAGTGTTAATGACAGATTTGAAAAGCACATTTCTTCAATGTTGGCCGCATGGCATTCCTGTGCAGGTGACAATGGTAATTTTTCAAAACGACAAGGATATTTAAACACATGATTATTTGTTTGCTGTGTTCTATGGCCTCTGCTACAGACCTCATCGAAATGACACTTAGATATCTTAGGGTGTACATATCAAGTCTTCCCAAATGGTCTAGCGGATAGGCATCTACCTTGTAACGCAGGGCGGCCCGGGTTCGATTCCCGTCATGGCAAATGTTTTTTGTAGAAAAATAAAATGAGTCCCAACGTGTGCAACAGAACAGTTCGAAATCTCGTTACATTTGCATCGTCATGAACATGACTTATATCAGGCTAGCTCATTTTTTCTTTGTTCATTTTAAGTGTAGAAACAATATTTTGTTTGTGAAAATTTTTTTCTGCCGTTTTGACAACAGGCTCATGACTAAAGAACACACGGCTGTCTGCTGATTGACGCTTGACTGTAGATTTTCGCTTTGTGTCAAAAGAACTTCCTAACGCACACTTTTTCAAAGTAGGTGAATTCATCAGATCTGTTTGAAACATTGCATTTTATCCATGCACGACGACTGCTTAGATACTCGCAGCACAGTTGCCCCATATAAATTGCCCATGAGCGCGGAGCTTGTCTTTGTCACTGTAGCAACTTTGCTCCATCAGCGGGAGAAGGCGGTTCGACGCCCCTGTAAGCACATGTTTCTCTAATTCCTTTGTTTCAGGCAAGCCACTGTGACGTCAGACGCCTTTACGCATACAGCTTTGCGATGCTTAGACAGTAATAACATAATTCATGTTTACATTTCTTTAATTTTCGACGCATTGTCGTTATTCGTGACGCATCAATGACCAATTGATTATATGGCAATGCAATGAAAAAAGCGTGTGGAAAACAGTGTTAATGACAGATTTGAGAAGCACATTTCTTCAATGTTGGCCGCATGGCATTCCTGTGCAGGTGACAATGGTAATTTTTCAAAACGACAAGGATATTTAAACACATGATTATTTGTTTGCTGTGTTCTATGGCCTCTGCTACAGACCTCATCGAAATGACACTTAGATATCTTAGGGTGTACATATCAAGTCTTCCCAAATGGTCTAGCGGATAGGCATCTACCTTGTAACGCAGGGCGGCCCGGGTTCGATTCCCGTCATGGCAAATGTTTTTTGTAGAAAAATAAAATGAGTCCCAACGTGTGCAACAGAACAGTTCGAAATCTCGTTACATTTGCATCGTCATGAACATGACTTATATCAGGCTAGCTCATTTTTTCTTTGTTCATTTTAAGTGTAGAAACAATATTTCGTTTGTGAACATTTTTTTCTGCCGTTTTGACAACAGGCTCATGACTAAAGAACACACGGCTATCTGCTGATTGACGCTTGACTGTAGATTTTCGCTTTGTGTCAAAAGAACTTCCTAACGCACACTTTTTCAAAGTAGGTGAATTCATCAGATCTGTTTGAAACATTGCATTTTATCCATGCACGACGACTGCTTAGATACTCGCAGCACAGTTGCCCCATATACATTGCCCATGAGCGCGGAGCTTGTCTTTGTCACTGTAGCAACTTTGCTCCATCAGCGGGAGAAGGCGCTTCGACGCCCCTGTAAGCACATGTTTCTCTGATTCCTTTGTTTCAGGCAAGCCACTGTGACGTCAGACGCCTTTACGCATACAGCTTTGCGATGCTTAGACAGTAATAACATAATTCATGTTTACATTTCTTTAATTTTCGACGCATTGTCGTTATTCGTGACGCATCAATGACCAATTGATTATATGGCAATGCAATGAAAAAAGCGTGTGGAAAACAGTGTTAATGACAGATTTGAGAAGCACATTTCTTCAATGTTGGCCGCATGGCATTCCTGTGCAGGTGACAATGGTAATTTTTCAAAACGACAAGGATATTTAAACACATGATTATTTGTTTGCTGTGTTCTATGGCCTCTGCTACAGACCTCATCGAAATGACACTTAGATATCTTAGGGTGTACATATCAAGTCTTCCCAAATGGTCTAGCGGATAGGCATCTACCTTGTAACGCAGGGCGGCCCGGGTTCGATTCCCGTCATGGCAAATGTTTTTTGTAGAAAAATTAAATGAGTCCCAACGTGTGCAACAGAACAGTTCGAAATCTCGTTACATTTGCATCGTCATGAACATGACTTATATCAGGCTAGCTCATTTTTTCTTTGTTCATTTTAAGTGTAGAAACAATATTTCGTTTGTGACCATTTTTTTCTGCCGTTTTGACAACAGGCTCATGACTAAAGAACACACGGCTATCTGCTGATTGACGCTTGACTGTAGATTTTCGCTTTGTGTCAAAAGAACTTCCTAACGCACACTTTTTCAAAGTAGGTGAATTCATCAGATCTGTTTGAAACATTGCATTTTATCCATGCACGACGACTGCTTAGATACTCGCAGCACAGTTGCCCCATATACATTGCCCATGAGCGCGGAGCTTGTCTTTGTCACTGTAGCAACTTTGCTCCATCAGCGGGAGAAGGCGGTTCGACGCCCCTGTAAGCACATGTTTCTCTAATTCCTTTGTTTCAGGCAAGCCACTGTGACGTCAGACGCCTTTACGCATACAGCTTTGCGATGCTTAGACAGTAATAACATAATTCATGTTTACATTTCTTTAATTTTCGACGCATTGTCGTTATTCGTGACGCATCAATGACCAATTGATTATATGGCAATGCAATGAAAAAAGCGTGTGGAAAACAGTGTTAATGACAGATTTGAAAAGCACATTTCTTCAATGTTGGCCGCATGGCATTCCTGTGCAGGTGACAATGGTAATTTTTCAAAACGACAAGGATATTTAAACACATGATTATTTGTTTGCTGTGTTCTATGGCCTCTGCTACAGACCTCATCGAAATGACACTTAGATATCTTAGGGTGTACATATCAAGTCTTCCCAAATGGTCTAGCGGATAGGCATCTACCTTGTAACGCAGGGCGGCCCGGGTTCGATTCCCGTCATGGCAAATGTTTTTTGTAGAAAAATAAAATGAGTCCCAACGTGTGCAACAGAACAGTTCGAAATCTCGTTACATTTGCATCGTCATGAACATGACTTATATCAGGCTAGCTCATTTTTTCTTTGTTCATTTTAAGTGTAGAAACAATATTTTGTTTGTGAACATTTTTTTCTGCCGTTTTGACAACAGGCTCATGACTAAAGAACACACGGCTGTCTGCTGATTGACGCTTGACTGTAGATTTTCGCTTTGTGTCAAAAGAACTTCCTAACGCACACTTTTTCAAAGTAGGTGAATTCATCAGATCTGTTTGAAACATTGCATTTTATCCATGCACGACGACTGCTTAGATACTCGCAGCACAGTTGCCCCATATAAATTGCCCATGAGCGCGGAGCTTGTCTTTGTCACTGTAGCAACTTTGCTCCATCAGCGGGAGAAGGCGGTTCGACGCCCCTGTAAGCACATGTTTCTCTAATTCCTTTGTTTCAGGCAAGCCACTGTGACGTCAGACGCCTTTACGCATACAGCTTTGCGATGCTTAGACAGTAATAACATAATTCATGTTTACATTTCTTTAATTTTCGACGCATTGTCGTTATTCGTGACGCATCAATGACCAATTGATTATATGGCAATGCAATGAAAAAAGCGTGTGGAAAACAGTGTTAATGACAGATTTGAGAAGCACATTTCTTCAATGTTGGCCGCATGGCATTCCTGTGCAGGTGACAATGGTAATTTTTCAAAACGACAAGGATATTTAAACACATGATTATTTGTTTGCTGTGCTCTATGGCCTCTGCTACAGACCTCATCGAAATGACACTTAGATATCTTAGGGTGTACATATCAAGTCTTCCCAAATGGTCTAGCGGATAGGCATCTATCTTGTAACGCAGGGCGGCCCGGGTTCGATTCCCGTCATGGCAAATGTTTTTTGTAGAAAAATAAAATGAGTCCCAACGTGTGCAACAGAACAGTTCGAAATCTCGTTACATTTGCATCGTCATGAACATGACTTATATCAGGCTAGCTAATTTTTTCTTTGTTCATTTTAAGTGTAGAAACAATATTTCGTTTGTGAACATTTTTTTCTGCCGTTTTGACAACAGGCTCATGACGAAAGAACACACGGCTGTCTGCTGATTGACGCTTGACTGTAGATTTTCGCTTTGTGTCAAAAGAACTTCCTAACGCACACTTTTTCAAAGTAGGTGAATTCATCAGATCTGTTTGAAACATTGCATTTTATCCATGCACGACGACTGCTTAGATACTCGCAGCACAGTTGCCCCATATGAATTGCCCATGAGCGCGGAGCTTGTCTTTGTCACTGTAGCAACTTTGCTCCATCAGCGGGAGAAGGCGGTTCGACGCCCCTGTAAACACATGTTTCTCTGATTCCTTTGTTTCAGGCAAGCCACTGTGACGTCAGACGCCTTTACGCATACAGCTTTGCGATGCTTAGACAGTAATAACATAATTCATGTTTACATTTCTTTAATTTTCGACGCATTGTCGTTATTCGTGACGCATCAATGACCAATTGATTATATGGCAATGCAATGAAAAAAGCGTGTGGAAAACAGTGTTAATGACAGATTTGAGAAGCACATTTCTTCAATGTTGGCCGCATGGCATTCCTGTGCAGGTGACAATGGTAATTTTTCAAAACGACAAGGATATTTAAACACATGATTATTTGTTTGCTGTGCTCTATGGCCTCTGCTACAGACCTCATCGAAATGACACTTAGATATCTTAGGGTGTACATATCAAGTCTTCCCAAATGGTCTAGCGGATAGGCATCTATCTTGTAACGCAGGGCGGCCCGTGTTCGATTCCCGTCATGGCAAATGTTTTTTGTAGAAAAATAAAATGAGTCCCAACGTGTGCAACAGAACAGTTCGAAATCTCGTTACATTTGCATCGTCATGAACATGACTTATATCAGGCTAGCTAATTTTTTCTTTGTTCATTTTAAGTGTAGAAACAATATTTCGTTTGTGAACATTTTTTTCTGCCGTTTTGACAACAGGCTCATGACGAAAGAACACACGGCTGTCTGCTGATTGACGCTTGACTGTAGATTTTCGCTTTGTGTCAAAAGAACTTCCTAACGCACACTTTTTCAAAGTAGGTGAATTCATCAGATCTGTTTGAAACATTGCATTTTATCCATGCACGACGACTGCTTAGATACTCGCAGCACAGTTGCCCCATATGAATTGCCCATGAGCGCGGAGCTTGTCTTTGTCACTGTAGCAACTTTGCTCCATCAGCGGGAGAAGGCGGTTCGACGCCCCTGTAAACACATGTTTCTCTGATTCCTTTGTTTCAGGCAAGCCACTGTGACGTCAGACGCCTTTACGCATACAGCTTTGCGATGCTTAGACAGTAATAACATAATTCATGTTTACATTTCTTTAATTTTCGACGCATTGTCGTTATTCGTGACGCATCAATGACCAATTGATTATATGGCAATGCAATGAAAAAAGCGTGTGGAAAACAGTGTTAATGACAGATTTGAGAAGCACATTTCTTCAATGTTGGCCGCATGGCATTCCTGTGCAGGTGACAATGGTAATTTTTCAAAACGACAAGGATATTTAAACACATGATTATTTGTTTGCTGTGTTCTATGGCCTCTGCTACAGACCTCATCGAAATGACACTTAGATATCTTAGGGTGTACATATCAAGTCTTCCCAAATGTTCTAGCGGATAGGCATCTACCTTGTAACGCAGGGCGGCCCGGGTTCGATTCCCGTCATGGCAAATATTTTTTGTAGAAAAATAAAATGAGTCCCAACGTGTGCAACAGAACAGTTCGAAATCTCGTTACATTTGCATCGTCATGAACATGACTTATATCAGGCTAGCTCATTTTTTCTTTGTTCATTTTAAGTGTAGAAACAATATTTCGTTTGTGACCATTTTTTTCTGCCGTTTTGACAACAGGCTCATGACTAAAGAACACACGGCTATCTGCTGATTGACGCTTGACTGTAGATTTTCGCTTTGTGTCAAAAGAACTTCCTAACGCACACTTTTTCAAAGTAGGTGAATTCATCAGATCTGTTTGAAACATTGCATTTTATCCATGCACGACGACTGCTTAGATACTCGCAGCACAGTTGCCCCATATACATTGCCCATGAGCGCGGAGCTTGTCTTTGTCACTGTAGCAACTTTGCTCCATCAGCGGGAGAAGGCGGTTCGACGCCCCTGTAAGCACATGTTTCTCTAATTCCTTTGTTTCAGGCAAGCCACTGTGACGTCAGACGCCTTTACGCATACAGCTTTGCGATGCTTAGACAGTAATAACATAATTCATGTTTACATTTCTTTAATTTTCGACGCATTGTCGTTATTCGTGACGCATCAATGACCAATTGATTATATGGCAATGCAATGAAAAAAGCGTGTGGAAAACAGTGTTAATGACAGATTTGAAAAGCACATTTCTTCAATGTTGGCCGCATGGCATTCCTGTGCAGGTGACAATGGTAATTTTTCAAAACGACAAGGATATTTAAACACATGATTATTTGTTTGCTGTGTTCTATGGCCTCTGCTACAGACCTCATCGAAATGACACTTAGATATCTTAGGGTGTACATATCAAGTCTTCCCAAATGGTCTAGCGGATAGGCATCTACCTTGTAACGCAGGGTGGCCCGGGTTCGATTCCCGTCATGGCAAATGTTTTTTGTAGAAAAATAAAATGAGTCCCAACGTGTGCAACAGAACAGTTCGAAATCTCGTTACATTTGCATCGTCATGAACATGACTTATATCAGGCTAGCTCATTTTTTCTTTGTTCATTTTAAGTGTAGAAACAATATTTTGTTTGTGAACATTTTTTTCTGCCGTTTTGACAACAGGCTCATGACTAAAGAACACACGGCTGTCTGCTGATTGACGCTTGACTGTAGATTTTCGCTTTGTGTCAAAAGAACTTCCTAACGCACACTTTTTCAAAGTAGGTGAATTCATCAGATCTGTTTGAAACATTGCATTTTATCCATGCACGACGACTGCTTAGATACTCGCAGCACAGTTGCCCCATATAAATTGCCCATGAGCGCGGAGCTTGTCTTTGTCACTGTAGCAACTTTGCTCCATCAGCGGGAGAAGGCGGTTCGACGCCCCTGTAAGCACATGTTTCTCTAATTCCTTTGTTTCAGGCAAGCCACTGTGACGTCAGACGCCTTTACGCATACAGCTTTGCGATGCTTAGACAGTAATAACATAATTCATGTTTACATTTCTTTAATTTTCGACGCATTGTCGTTATTCGTGACGCATCAATGACCAATTGATTATATGGCAATGCAATGAAAAAAGCGTGTGGAAAACAGTGTTAATGACAGATTTGAGAAGCACATTTCTTCAATGTTGGCCGCATGGCATTCCTGTGCAGGTGACAATGGTAATTTTTCAAAACGACAAGGATATTTAAACACATGATTATTTGTTTGCTGTGCTCTATGGCCTCTGCTACAGACCTCATCGAAATGACACTTAGATATCTTAGGGTGTACATATCAAGTCTTCCCAAATGGTCTAGCGGATAGGCATCTATCTTGTAACGCAGGGCGGCCCGGGTTCGATTCCCGTCATGGCAAATGTTTTTTGTAGAAAAATAAAATGAGTCCCAACGTGTGCAACAGAACAGTTCGAAATCTCGTTACATTTGCATCGTCATGAACATGACTTATATCAGGCTAGCTAATTTTTTCTTTGTTCATTTTAAGTGTAGAAACAATATTTCGTTTGTGAACATTTTTTTCTGCCGTTTTGACAACAGGCTCATGACGAAAGAACACACGGCTGTCTGCTGATTGACGCTTGACTGTAGATTTTCGCTTTGTGTCAAAAGAACTTCCTAACGCACACTTTTTCAAAGTAGGTGAATTCATCAGATCTGTTTGAAACATTGCATTTTATCCATGCACGACGACTGCTTAGATACTCGCAGCACAGTTGCCCCATATGAATTGCCCATGAGCGCGGAGCTTGTCTTTGTCACTGTAGCAACTTTGCTCCATCAGCGGGAGAAGGCGGTTCGACGCCCCTGTAAACACATGTTTCTCTGATTCCTTTGTTTCAGGCAAGCCACTGTGACGTCAGACGCCTTTACGCATACAGCTTTGCGATGCTTAGACAGTAATAACATAATTCATGTTTACATTTCTTTAATTTTCGACGCATTGTCGTTATTCGTGACGCATCAATGACCAATTGATTATATGGCAATGCAATGAAAAAAGCGTGTGGAAAACAGTGTTAATGACAGATTTGAGAAGCACATTTCTTCAATGTTGGCCGCATGGCATTCCTGTGCAGGTGACAATGGTAATTTTTCAAAACGACAAGGATATTTAAACACATGATTATTTGTTTGCTGTGTTCTATGGCCTCTGCTACAGACCTCATCGAAATGACACTTAGATATCTTAGGGTGTACATATCAAGTCTTCCCAAATGTTCTAGCGGATAGGCATCTACCTTGTAACGCAGGGCGGCCCGGGTTCGATTCCCGTCATGGCAAATGTTTTTTGTAGAAAAATAAAATGAGTCCCAACGTGTGCAACAGAACAGTTCGAAATCTCGTTACATTTGCATCGTCATGAACATGACTTATATCAGGCTAGCTCATTTTTTCTTTGTTCATTTTAAGTGTAGAAACAATATTTCGTTTGTGACCATTTTTTTCTGCCGTTTTGACAACAGGCTCATGACTAAAGAACACACGGCTATCTGCTGATTGACGCTTGACTGTAGATTTTCGCTTTGTGTCAAAAGAACTTCCTAACGCACACTTTTTCAAAGTAGGTGAATTCATCAGATCTGTTTGAAACATTGCATTTTATCCATGCACGACGACTGCTTAGATACTCGCAGCACAGTTGCCCCATATACATTGCCCATGAGCGCGGAGCTTGTCTTTGTCACTGTAGCAACTTTGCTCCATCAGCGGGAGAAGGCGGTTCGACGCCCCTGTAAGCACATGTTTCTCTAATTCCTTTGTTTCAGGCAAGCCACTGTGACGTCAGACGCCTTTACGCATACAGCTTTGCGATGCTTAGACAGTAATAACATAATTCATGTTTACATTTCTTTAATTTTCGACGCATTGTCGTTATTCGTGACGCATCAATGACCAATTGATTATATGGCAATGCAATGAAAAAAGCGTGTGGAAAACAGTGTTAATGACAGATTTGAAAAGCACATTTCTTCAATGTTGGCCGCATGGCATTCCTGTGCAGGTGACAATGGTAATTTTTCAAAACGACAAGGATATTTAAACACATGATTATTTGTTTGCTGTGTTCTATGGCCTCTGCTACAGACCTCATCGAAATGACACTTAGATATCTTAGGGTGTACATATCAAGTCTTCCCAAATGGTCTAGCGGATAGGCATCTACCTTGTAACGCAGGGTGGCCCGGGTTCGATTCCCGTCATGGCAAATGTTTTTTGTAGAAAAATAAAATGAGTCCCAACGTGTGCAACAGAACAGTTCGAAATCTCGTTACATTTGCATCGTCATGAACATGACTTATATCAGGCTAGCTCATTTTTTCTTTGTTCATTTTAAGTGTAGAAACAATATTTTGTTTGTGAACATTTTTTTCTGCCGTTTTGACAACAGGCTCATGACTAAAGAACACACGGCTGTCTGCTGATTGACGCTTGACTGTAGATTTTCGCTTTGTGTCAAAAGAACTTCCTAACGCACACTTTTTCAAAGTAGGTGAATTCATCAGATCTGTTTGAAACATTGCATTTTATCCATGCACGACGACTGCTTAGATACTCGCAGCACAGTTGCCCCATATAAATTGCCCATGAGCGCGGAGCTTGTCTTTGTCACTGTAGCAACTTTGCTCCATCAGCGGGAGAAGGCGGTTCGACGCCCCTGTAAGCACATGTTTCTCTAATTCCTTTGTTTCAGGCAAGCCACTGTGACGTCAGACGCCTTTACGCATACAGCTTTGCGATGCTTAGACAGTAATAACATAATTCATGTTTACATTTCTTTAATTTTCGACGCATTGTCGTTATTCGTGACGCATCAATGACCAATTGATTATATGGCAATGCAATGAAAAAAGCGTGTGGAAAACAGTGTTAATGACAGATTTGAGAAGCACATTTCTTCAATGTTGGCCGCATGGCATTCCTGTGCAGGTGACAATGGTAATTTTTCAAAAAGACAAGGATATTTAAACACATGATTATTTGTTTGCTGTGCTCTATGGCCTCTGCTACAGACCTCATCGAAATGACACTTAGATATCTTAGGGTGTACATATCAAGTCTTCCCAAATGGTCTAGCGGATAGGCATCTATCTTGTAACGCAGGGCGGCCCGGGATCGATTCCCGTCATGGCAAATGTTTTTTGTAGAAAAATAAAATGAGTCCCAAGGTGTGCAACAGAACAGTTCGAAATCTCGTTACATTTGCATCGTCATGAACATGACTTATATCAGGCTAGCTCATTTTTTCTTTGTTCATTTTAAGTGTAGAAACAATATTTCGTTTGTGACCATTTTTTTCTGCCGTTTTGACAACAGGCTCATGACTAAAGAACACACGGCTGTCTGCTGATTGACGCTTGACTGTAGATTTTCGCTTTGTGTCAAAAGAACTTCCTAACGCACACTTTTTCAAAGTAGGTGAATTCATCAGATCTGTTTGAAACATTGCATTTTATCCATGCACGACGACTGCTTAGATACTCGCAGCACAGTTGTCCCATATACATTGCCCATGAGCGCGGAGCTTGTCTTTGTCACTGTCGCAACTTTGCTCCATCAGCGGGAGAAGGCGCTTCGACGCCCCTGTAAGCACATGTTTCTCTGATTCCTTTGTTTCAGGCAAGCCACTGTGACGTCAGACGCCTTTACGCATACAGCTTTGCGATGCTTAGACAGTAATAACATAATTCATGTTTACATTTCTTTAATTTTCGACGCATTGTCGTTATTCGTGACGCATCAATGACCAATTGATTATATGGCAATGCAATGAAAAAAGCGTGTGGAAAACAGTGTTAATGACAGATTTGAGAAGCACATTTCTTCAATGTTGGCCGCATGGCATTCCTGTGCAGGTGACAATGGTAATTTTTCAAAACGACAAGGATATTTAAACACATGATTATTTGTTTGCTGTGCTCTATGGCCTCTGCTACAGACCTCATCGAAATTACACTTAGATATCTTAGGGTGTACATATCAAGTTTTCCCAAATGGTCTAGCGGATAGGCATCTACCTTGTAACCCATGGTGGCCCGGGTTCGATTCCCGTCATGGCAAATGTTTTTTGTAGAAAAATAAAATGAGTCCCAACGTGTGCAACAGAACAGTTCGAAATCTCGTTACATTTGCATCGTCATGAACATGACTTATATCAGGCTAGCTCATTTTTTCTTTGTTCATTTTAAGTGTAGAAACAATATTTCGTTTGTGAAAAAAAATTTCTGCCGTTTTGACAACAGGCTCATGACTAAAGAACACACGGCTGTCTGCTGATTGACGCTTGACTGTAGATTTTCGCTTTGTGTCAAAAGAACTCCCTAACGCACACTTTTTCAAAGTAGGTGAATTCATCAGATCTGTTTGAAACATTGCATTTTATCCATGCACGACGACTGCTTAGATACTCGCAGCACAGTTGCCTCATATAAATTGCCCATGAGCGCGGAGCTTGTCCTTGTCACTGTAGCAACTTTGCTCCATCAGCGGGAGAAGGCGGTTCGACGCCCCTGTAAGCACATGTTTCTCTAATTCCTTTGTTTCAGGCAAGCCACTGTGACGTCAGACGCCTTTACGCATACAGCTTTGCGATGCTTAGACAGTAATAACATAATTCATGTTTACATTTCTTTAATTTTCGACGCATTGTCGTTATTCGTGACGCATCAATGACCAATTGATTATATGGCAATGCAATGAAAAAAGCGTGTGGAAAACAGTGTTAATGACAGATTTGAGAAGCACATTTCTTCAATGTTGGCCGCATGGCATTCCTATGCAGGTGACAATGGTAATTTTTCAAAACGACAAGGATATTTAAACACATGATTATTTGTTTGCTGTGCTCTATGGCCTCTGCTACAGACCTCATCGAAATGACACTTAGATATCTTAGGGTATACATATCAAGTTTTCCCAAATGGTCTAGCGGATAGGCATCTACCTTGTAACCCATGGTGGCCCGGGTTCGATTCCCGTCATGGCAAGTGTTTTTTGTAGAAAAATAAAATGAGTCCCAACGTGTGCAACAGAACAGTTCGAAATCTCGTTACATTTGCATCGTCATGAACATGACTTATATCAGGCTAGCTCATTTTTTCTTTGTTCATTTTAAGTGTAGAAACAATATTTCGTTTGTGACCATTTTTTTCTGCCGTTTTGACAACAGGCTCATGACTAAAGAACACACGGCTGTCTGCTGATTGACGCTTGACTGTAGATTGTCGCTTTGTGTCAAAAGAACTTCCTAACGCACACTTTTTCAAAGTAGGTGAATTCATCAGATCTGTTTGAAACATTGCATTTTATCCATGCACGACGACTGCTTAGATACTCGCAGCACAGTTGCCCCATATACATTGCCCATGAGCGTGGAGCTTGTCTTTGTCACTGTAGCAACTTTGCTCCATCAGCGGGAGAAGGCGCTTCGACGCCCCTGTAAGCACATGTTTCTCTGATTCCTTTGTTTCAGGCAAGCCACTGTGACGTCAGACTCCTTTACGCATACAGCTTTGCGATGCTTAGACAGTAATAACATAATTCATGTTTACATTTCTTTAATTTTCGACGCATTGTCGTTATTCGTGACGCATCAATGACCAATTGATTATATGGCAATGCAATGAAAAAAGCGTGTGGAAAACAGTGTTAATGACAGATTTGAGAAGCACATTTCTTCAATGTTGGCCGCATGGCATTCCTGTGCAGGTGACAATGGTAATTTTTCAAAACGACAAGGATATTTAAACACATGATTATTTGTTTGCTGTGCTCTATGGCCTCTGCTACAGACCTCATCGAAATGACACTTAGATATCTTAGGGTGTACATATCAAGTCTTCCCAAATGGTCTAGCGGATAGGCATCTACCTTGTAACGCAGGGCGGCCCGGGTTCGATTCACGTCATGGCAAATGTTTTTTGTAGAAAAATAAAATGAGTCCCAACGTGTGCAACAGAACAGTTCGAAATCTCGTTACATTTGCATCGTCATGAACATGACTTATATCAGGCTAGCTCATTTTTTCTTTGTTCATTTTAAGTGTAGAAACAATATTTCGTTTGTGACCATTTTTTTCTGCCGTTTTGACAACAGGCTCATGACTAAAGAACACACGGCTGTCTGCTGATTGACGCTTGACTGTAGATTTTCGCTTTGTGTCAAAAGAACTTCCTAACGCACACTTTTTCAAAGTAGGTGAATTCATCAGATCTGTTTGAAACATTGCATTTTATCCATCCACGACGACTGCTTAGATACTCGCAGCACAGTTGCCCCATATACATTGCCCATGAGCGCGGAGCTTGTCTTTGTCACTGTCGCAACTTTGCTCCATCAGCGGGAGAAGGCGCTTCGACGCCCCTGTAAGCACATGTTTCTCTGATTCCTTTGTTTCAGGCAAGCCACTGTGACGTCAGACGCCTTTACGCATACAGCTTTGCGATGCTTTGACAGTAATAACATAATTCATGTTTACATTTCTTTAATTTTCGACGCATTGTCGTTATTCGTGACGCATCAATGACCAATTGATTATATGGCAATGCAATGAAAAAAGTGTGTGGAAAACAGTGTTAATGACAGATTTGAGAAGCACATTTCTTCAATGTTGGCCGCATGGCATTCCTGTGCAGGTGACAATGGTAATTTTTCAAAACGACAAGGATATTTAAACACATGATTATTTGTTTGCTGTGCTCTATGGCCTCTGCTACAGACCTCATCGAAATGACACTTAGATATCTTAGGGTGTACATATCAAGTCTTCCCAAATGGTCTAGCGGATAGGCATCTACCTTGTAACGCAGGGCGGCCCGGGTTCGATTCTCGTCATGGCAAATGTTTTTTGTAGAAAAATAAAATGAGTCCCAACGTGTGCAACAGAACAGTTCGAAATCTCGTTACATTTGCATCGTCATGAACATGACTTATATCAGGCTAGCTCATTTTTTCTTTGTTCATTTTAAGTGTAGAAACAATATTTCGTTTGTGACCATTTTTTTCTGCCGTTTTGACAACAGGCTCATGACTAAAGAACACACGGCTGTCTGCTGATTGACGCTTGACTGTAGATTTTCGCTTTGTGTCAAAAGAACTTCCTAACGCACACTTTTTCAAAGTAGGTGAATTCATCAGATCTGTTTGAAACATTGCATTTTATCCATGCACGACGACTGCTTAGATACTCGCAGCACAGTTGCCCCATATAAATTGCCCATGAGCGCGGAGCTTGTCTTTGTCACTGTAGCAACTTTGCTCCATCAGCGGGAGAATGCGGTTCGACGCCCCTGTAAGCACATGTTTCTCTAATTCCTTTGTTTCAGGCAAGCCACTGTGACGTCAGACGCCTTTACGCATACAGCTTTGCGATGCTTAGACAGTAATAACATAATTCATGTTTACATTTCTTTAATTTTCGACGCATTGTCGTTATTCGTGACGCATCAATGACCAATTGATTATATGGCAATGCAATGAAAAAAGCGTGTGGAAAACAATGTTAATGACAGATTTGAGAAGCACATTTCTTCAATGTTGGCCGCATGGCATTCCTATGCAGGTGACAATGGTAATTTTTCAAAACGACAAGGATATTTAAACACATGATTATTTGTTTGCTGTGCTCTATGGCCTCTGCTACAGACCTCATCGAAATGACACTTAGATATCTTAGGGTATACATATCAAGTTTTCCCAAATGGTCTAGCGGATAGGCATCTACCTTGTAACCCATGGTGGCCCGGGTTCGATTCCCGTCATGGCAAATGTTTTTTGTAGAAAAATAAAATGAGTCCCAACGTGTGCAACAGAACAGTTCGAAATCTCGTTACATTTGCATCGTCATGAACATGACTTATATCAGGCTAGCTCATTTTTTCTTTATTCATTTTAAGTGTAGAAACAATATTTCGTTTGTGAAAAAAAATTTCTGCCGTTTTGACAACAGGCTCATGACTAAAGAACACACGGCTGTCTGCTGATTGACGCTTGACTGTAGATTTTCGCTTTGTGTCAAAAGAACTCCCTAACGCACACTTTTTCAAAGTAGGTGAATTCATCAGATCTGTTTGAAACATTGCATTTTATCCATGCACGACGACTGCTTAGATACTCGCAGCACAGTTGCCTCATATAAATTGCCCATGAGCGCGGAGCTTGTCTTTGTCACTGTAGCAACTTTGCTCCATCAGCGGGAGAAGGCGGTTCGACGCCCCTGTAAGCACATGTTTCTCTAATTCCTTTGTTTCAGGCACGCCACTGTGACGTCAGACGCCTTTACGCATACAGCTTTGCGATGCTTAGACAGTAATAACATAATTCATGTTTACATTTCTTTAATTTTCGACGCATTGTCGTTATTCGTGACGCATCAATGACCAATTGATTATATGGCAATGCAATGAAAAAAGCGTGTGGAAAACAGTGTTAATGACAGATTTGAGAAGCACATTTCTTCAATGTTGGCCGCATGGCATTCCTGTGCAGGTGACAATGGTAATTTTTCAAAACGACAAGGATATTTAAACACATGATTATTTGTTTGCTGTGCTCTATGGCCTCTGCTACAGACCTCATCGAAATGACACTTAGATATCTTAGGGTGTACATATCAAGTCTTCCCAAATGGTCTAGCGGATAGGCATCTACCTTGTAACGCAGGGCGGCCCGTGTTCGATTCTCGTCATGGCAAATGTTTTTTGTAGAAAAATAAAATGAGTCCCAACGTGTGCAACAGAACAGTTCGAAATCTCGTTACATTTGCATCGTCATGAACATGACTTATATCAGGCTAGCTCATTTTTTCTTTGTTCATTTTAAGTGTGGAAACAATATTTCGTTTGTGACCATTTTTTTCTGCCGTTTTGACAACAGGCTCATGACGAAAGAACACACGGCTGTCTGCTGATTGACGCTTGACTGTAGATTTTCGCTTTGTGTCAAAAGAACTTCCTAACGCACACTTTTTCAAAGTAGGTGAATTCATCAGATCTGTTTGAAACATTGCATTTTATCCATGCACGACGACTGCTTAGATACTCGCAGCACAGTTGTCCCATATACATTGCCCATGAGCGCGGAGCTTGTCTTTGTCACTGTCGCAACTTTGCTCCATCAGCGGGAGAAGGCGCTTCGACGCCCCTGTAAGCACATGTTTCTCTGATTCCTTTGTTTCAGGCAAGCCACTGTGACGTCAGACGCCTTTACGCATACAGCTTTGCGATGCTTAGACAGTAATAACATAATTCATGTTTACATTTCTTTAATTTTCGACGCATTGTCGTTATTCGTGACGCATCAATGACCAATTGATTATATGGCAATGCAATGAAAAAAGCGTGTGGAAAACAGTGTTAATGACAGATTTGAGAAGCACATTTCTTCAATGTTGGCCGCATGGCATTCCTGTGCAGGTGACAATGGTAATTTTTCAAAACGACAAGGATATTTAAACACATGATTATTTGTTTGCTGTGCTCTATGGCCTCTGCTACAGACCTCATCGAAATGACACTTAGATATCTTAGGGTGTACATATCAAGTCTTCCCAAATGGTCTAGCGGATAGGCATCTACCTTGTAACGCAGGGCGGCCCGGGTTCGATTCCCGTCATGGCAAATGTTTTTTGTAGAAAAATAAAATGAGTCCCAACGTGTGCAACAGAACAGTTCGAAATCTCGTTACATTTGCATCGTCATGAACATGACTTATATCAGGCTAGCTCATTTTTTCTTTGTTCATTTTAAGTGTAGAAACAATATTTCGTTTGTGACCATTTTTTTCTGCCGTTTTGACAACAGGCTCATGACTAAAGAACACACGGCTGTCTGCTGATTGACGCTTGACTGTAGATTTTCGCTTTGTGTCAAAAGAACTTCCTAACGCACACTTTTTCAAAGTAGGTGAATTCATCAGATCTGTTTGAAACATTGCATTTTATCCATGCACGACGACTGCTTAGATACTCGCAGCACAGTTGCCCCATATAAATTGCCCATGAGCGCGGAGCTTGTCTTTGTCACTGTAGCAACTTTGCTCCATCAGCGGGAGAAGGCGGTTCGACGCCCCTGTAAGCACATGTTTCTCTAATTCCTTTGTTTCAGGCACGCCACTGTGACGTCAGACGCCTTTACGCATACAGCTTTGCGATGCTTAGACAGTAATAACATAATTCATGTTTACATTTCTTTAATTTTCGACGCATTGTCGTTATTCGTGACGCATCAATGACCAATTGATTATATGGCAATGCAATGAAAAAAGCGTGTGGAAAACAGTGTTAATGACAGATTTGAGAAGCACATTTCTTCAATGTTGGCCGCATGGCATTCCTGTGCAGGTGACAATGGTAATTTTTCAAAACGACAAGGATATTTAAACACATGATTATTTGTTTGCTGTGCTCTATGGCCTCTGCTACAGACCTCATCGAAATGACACTTAGATATCTTAGGGTGTACATATCAAGTCTTCCCAAATGGTCTAGCGGATAGGCATCTACCTTGTAACGCAGGGCGGCCCGTGTTCGATTCTCGTCATGGCAAATGTTTTTTGTAGAAAAATAAAATGAGTCCCAACGTGTGCAACAGAACAGTTCGAAATCTCGTTACATTTGCATCGTCATGAACATGACTTATATCAGGCTAGCTCATTTTTTCTTTGTTCATTTTAAGTGTGGAAACAATATTTCGTTTGTGACCATTTTTTTCTGCCGTTTTGACAACAGGCTCATGACGAAAGAACACACGGCTGTCTGCTGATTGACGCTTGACTGTAGATTTTCGCTTTGTGTCAAAAGAACTTCCTAACGCACACTTTTTCAAAGTAGGTGAATTCATCAGATCTGTTTGAAACATTGCATTTTATCCATGCACGACGACTGCTTAGATACTCGCAGCACAGTTGTCCCATATACATTGCCCATGAGCGCGGAGCTTGTCTTTGTCACTGTCGCAACTTTGCTCCATCAGCGGGAGAAGGCGCTTCGACGCCCCTGTAAGCACATGTTTCTCTGATTCCTTTGTTTCAGGCAAGCCACTGTGACGTCAGACGCCTTTACGCATACAGCTTTGCGATGCTTAGACAGTAATAACATAATTCATGTTTACATTTCTTTAATTTTCGACGCATTGTCGTTATTCGTGACGCATCAATGACCAATTGATTATATGGCAATGCAATGAAAAAAGCGTGTGGAAAACAGTGTTAATGACAGATTTGAGAAGCACATTTCTTCAATGTTGGCCGCATGGCATTCCTGTGCAGGTGACAATGGTAATTTTTCAAAACGACAAGGATATTTAAACACATGATTATTTGTTTGCTGTGCTCTATGGCCTCTGCTACAGACCTCATCGAAATGACACTTAGATATCTTAGGGTGTACATATCAAGTCTTCCCAAATGGTCTAGCGGATAGGCATCTACCTTGTAACGCAGGGCGGCCCGGGTTCGATTCCCGTCATGGCAAATGTTTTTTGTAGAAAAATAAAATGAGTCCCAACGTGTGCAACAGAACAGTTCGAAATCTCGTTACATTTGCATCGTCATGAACATGACTTATATCAGGCTAGCTCATTTTTTCTTTGTTCATTTTAAGTGTAGAAACAATATTTCGTTTGTGACCATTTTTTTCTGCCGTTTTGACAACAGGCTCATGACTAAAGAACACACGGCTGTCTGCTGATTGACGCTTGACTGTAGATTTTCGCTTTGTGTCAAAAGAACTTCCTAACGCACACTTTTTCAAAGTAGGTGAATTCATCAGATCTGTTTGAAACATTGCATTTTATCCATGCACGACGACTGCTTAGATACTCGCAGCACAGTTGCCCCATATAAATTGCCCATGAGCGCGGAGCTTGTCTTTGTCACTGTAGCAACTTTGCTCCATCAGCGGGAGAATGCGGTTCGACGCCCCTGTAAGCACATGTTTCTCTAATTCCTTTGTTTCAGGCAAGCCACTGTGACGTCAGACGCCTTTACGCATACAGCTTTGCGATGCTTAGACAGTAATAACATAATTCATGTTTACATTTCTTTAATTTTCGACGCATTGTCGTTATTCGTGACGCATCAATGACCAATTGATTATATGGCAATGCAATGAAAAAAGCGTGTGGAAAACAGTGTTAATGACAGATTTGAGAAGCACATTTCTTCAATGTTGGCCGCATGGCATTCCTGTGCAGGTGACAATGGTAATTTTTCAAAACGACAAGGATATTTAAACACATGATTATTTGTTTGCTGTGCTCTATGGCCTCTGCTACAGACCTCATCGAAATGACACTTAGATATCTTAGGGTGTACATATCAAGTCTTCCCAAATGGTCTAGCGGATAGGCATCTACCTTGTAACGCAGGGCGGCCCGTGTTCGATTCTCGTCATGGCAAATGTTTTTTGTAGAAAAATAAAATGAGTCCCAACGTGTGCAACAGAACAGTTCGAAATCTCGTTACATTTGCATCGTCATGAACATGACTTATATCAGGCTAGCTCATTTTTTCTTTGTTCATTTTAAGTGTAGAAACAATATTTCGTTTGTGACCATTTTTTTCTGCCGTTTTGACAACAGGCTCATGACGAAAGAACACACGGCTGTCTGCTGATTGACGCTTGACTGTAGATTTTCGCTTTGTGTCAAAAGAACTTCCTAACGCACACTTTTTCAAAGTAGGTGAATTCATCAGATCTGTTTGAAACATTGCATTTTATCCATGCACGACGACTGCTTAGATACTCGCAGCACAGTTGTCCCATATACATTGCCCATGAGCGCGGAGCTTGTCTTTGTCACTGTCGCAACTTTGCTCCATCAGCGGGAGAAGGCGCTTCGACGCCCCTGTAAGCACATGTTTCTCTGATTCCTTTGTTTCAGGCAAGCCACTGTGACGTCAGACGCCTTTACGCATACAGCTTTGCGATGCTTAGACAGTAATAACATAATTCATGTTTACATTTCTTTAATTTTCGACGCATTGTCGTTATTCGTGACGCATCAATGACCAATTGATTATATGGCAATGCAATGAAAAAAGCGTGTGGAAAACAGTGTTAATGACAGATTTGAGAAGCACATTTCTTCAATGTTGGCCGCATGGCATTCCTGTGCAGGTGACAATGGTAATTTTTCAAAACGACAAGGATATTTAAACACATGATTATTTGTTTGCTGTGCTCTATGGCCTCTGCTACAGACCTCATCGAAATGACACTTAGATATCTTAGGGTGTACATATCAAGTCTTCCCAAATGGTCTAGCGGATAGGCATCTACCTTGTAACGCAGGGCGGCCCGGGTTCGATTCTCGTCATGGCAAATGTTTTTTGTAGAAAAATAAAATGAGTCCCAACGTGTGCAACAGAACAGTTCGAAATCTCGTTACATTTGCATCGTCATGAACATGACTTATATCAGGCTAGCTCATTTTTTCTTTGTTCATTTTAAGTGTAGAAACAATATTTCGTTTGTGACCATTTTTTTCTGCCGTTTTGACAACAGGCTCATGACTAAAGAACACACGGCTGTCTGCTGATTGACGCTTGACTGTAGATTTTCGCTTTGTGTCAAAAGAACTTCCTAACGCACACTTTTTCAAAGTAGGTGAATTCATCAGATCTGTTTGAAACATTGCATTTTATCCATCCACGACGACTGCTTAGATACTCGCAGCACAGTTGCCCCATATACATTGCCCATGAGCGCGGAGCTTGTCTTTGTCACTGTCGCAACTTTGCTCCATCAGCGGGAGAAGGCGCTTCGACGCCCCTGTAAGCACATGTTTCTCTGATTGCTGTGCTCTATGGCCTCTGCTACAGACCTCATCGAAATGACACTTAGATATCTTAGGGTGTACATATCAAGTCTTCCCAAATGGTCTAGCGGATAGGCATCTACCTTGTAACGCAGGGCGGCCCTGGTTCGATTCTCGTCATGGCAAATGTTTTTTGTAGAAAAATAAAATGAGTCCCAATGTGTGCAACAGAACAGTTCGAAATCTCGTTACATTTGCATCGTCATGAACATGACTTATATCAGGCTAGCTCATTTTTTCTTTGTTCATTTTAAGTGTAGAAACAATATTTCGTTTGTGACCATTTTTTTCTGCCGTTTTGACAACAGGCTCATGACTAAAGAACACACGGCTGTCTGCTGATTGACGCTTGACTGTAGATTTTCGCTTTGTGTCAAAAGAACTTCCTAACGCACACTTTTTCAAAGTAGGTGAATTCATCAGATCTGTTTGAAACATTGCATTTTATCCATCCACGACGACTGCTTAGATACTCGCAGCACAGTTGCCCCATATACATTGCCCATGAGCGCGGAGCTTGTCTTTGTCACTGTCGCAACTTTGCTCCATCAGCGGGAGAAGGCGCTTCGACGCCCCTGTAAGCACATGTTTCTCTGATTCCTTTGTTTCAGGCAAGCCACTGTGACGTCAGACGCCTTTACGCATACAGCTTTGCGATGCTTAGACAGTAATAACATAATTCATGTTTACATTTCTTTAATTTTCGACGCATTGTCGTTATTCGTGACGCATCAATGACCAATTGATTATATGGCAATGCAATGAAAAAAGCGTGTGGAAAACAGTGTTAATGACAGATTTGAGAAGCACATTTCTTCAATGTTGGCCGCATGGCATTCCTGTGCAGGTGACAATGGTAATTTTTCAAAACCACAAGGATATTTAAACACATGATTATTTGTTTGCTGTGCTCTATGGCCTCTGCTACAGACCTCATCGAAATGACACTTAGATATCTTAGGGTGTACATATCAAGTTTTCCCAAATGGTCTAGCGGATAGGCATCTACCTTGTAACGCAGGGCGGCCCGGGTTCGATTCCTGTCATGGCAAATGTTTTTTGTAGAAAAATAAAATGAGTCCCAACGTGTGCAACAGAACAGTTCGAAATCTCGTTACATTTGCATCGTCATGAACATGACTTATATCAGGCTAGCTCATTTTTTCTTTGTTCATTTTAAGTGTAGAAACAATATTTCGTTTGTGACCATTTTTTTCTGCCGTTTTGACAACAGGCTCATGACTAAAGAACACACGGCTGTCTGCTGATTGACGCTTGACTGTAGATTTTCGCTTTGTGTCAAAAGAACTTCCTAACGCACACTTTTTCAAAGTAGGTGAATTCATCAGATCTGTTTGAAACATTGCATTTTATCCATGCACGACGACTGCTTAGATACTCGCAGCACAGTTGCCCCATATACATTGCCCATGAGCGCGGAGCTTGTCTTTGTCACTGTAGCAACTTTGCTCCATCAGCGGGAGAAGGCGCTTCGACGCCCCTGTAAGCACATGTTTCTCTGATTCCTTTGTTTCAGGCAAGCCACTGTGACGTCAGACGCCTTTACGCATACAGCTTTGCGATGCTTAGACAGTAATAACATAATTCATGTTTACATTTCTTTAATTTTCGACGCATTGTCGTTATTCGTGACGCATCAATGACCAATTGATTATATGGCAATGCAATGAAAAAAGCGTGTGGAAAACAGTGTTAATGACAGATTTGAGAAGCACATTTCTTCAATGTTGGCCGCATGGCATTCCTGTGCAGGTGACAATGGTAATTTTTCAAAACGACAAGGATATTTAAACACATGATTATTTGTTTGCTGTGTTCTATGGCCTCTGCTACAGACCTCATCGAAATGACACTTAGATATCTTAGGGTGTACATATCAAGTCTTCCCAAATGGTCTAGCGGATAGGCATCTACCTTGTAACGCAGGGCGGCCCGGGTTCGATTCCCGTCATGGCAAATGTTTTTTGTAGAAAAATAAAATGAGTCCCAACGTGTGCAACAGAACAGTTCGAAATCTCGTTACATTTGCATCGTCATGAACATGACTTATATCAGGCTAGCTCATTTTTTCTTTGTTCATTTTAAGTGTAGAAACAATATTTCGTTTGTGACCATTTTTTTCTGCCGTTTTGACAACAGGCTCATGACTAAAGAACACACGGCTATCTGCTGATTGACGCTTGACTGTAGATTTTCGCTTTGTGTCAAAAGAACTTCCTAACGCACACTTTTTCAAAGTAGGTGAATTCATCAGATCTGTTTGAAACATTGCATTTTATCCATGCACGACGACTGCTTAGATACTCGCAGCACAGTTGCCCCATATACATTGCCCATGAGCGCGGAGCTTGTCTTTGTCACTGTAGCAACTTTGCTCCATCAGCGGGAGAAGGCGGTTCGACGCCCCTGTAAGCACATGTTTCTCTAATTCCTTTGTTTCAGGCAAGCCACTGTGACGTCAGACGCCTTTACGCATACAGCTTTGCGATGCTTAGACAGTAATAACATAATTCATGTTTACATTTCTTTAATTTTCGACGCATTGTCGTTATTCGTGACGCATCAATGACCAATTGATTATATGGCAATGCAATGAAAAAAGCGTGTGGAAAACAGTGTTAATGACAGATTTGAAAAGCACATTTCTTCAATGTTGGCCGCATGGCATTCCTGTGCAGGTGACAATGGTAATTTTTCAAAACGACAAGGATATTTAAACACATGATTAAATGTTTGCTGTGTTCTATGGCCTCTGCTACAGACCTCATCGAAATGACACTTAGATATCTTAGGGTGTACATATCAAGTCTTCCCAAATGGTCTAGCGGATAGGCATCTACCTTGTAACGCAGGGCGGCCCGGGTTCGATTCCCGTCATGGCAAATGTTTTTTGTAGAAAAATAAAATGAGTCCCAACGTGTGCAACAGAACAGTTCGAAATCTCGTTACATTTGCATCGTCATGAACATGACTTATATCAGGCTAGCTCATTTTTTCTTTGTTCATTTTAAGTGTAGAAACAATATTTTGTTTGTGAACATTTTTTTCTGCCGTTTTGACAACAGGCTCATGACTAAAGAACACACGGCTGTCTGCTGATTGACGCTTGACTGTAGATTTTCGCTTTGTGTCAAAAGAACTTCCTAACGCACACTTTTTCAAAGTAGGTGAATTCATCAGATCTGTTTGAAACATTGCATTTTATCCATGCACGACGACTGCTTAGATACTCGCAGCACAGTTGTCCCATATACATTGCCCATGAGCGCGGAGCTTGTCTTTGTCACTGTCGCAACTTTGCTCCATCAGCGGGAGAAGGCGCTTCGACGCCCCTGTAAGCACATGTTTCTCTGATTCCTTTGTTTCAGGCAAGCCACTGTGACGTCAGACGCCTTTACGCATACAGCTTTGCGATGCTTAGACAGTAATAACATAATTCATGTTTACATTTCTTTAATTTTCGACGCATTGTCGTTATTCGTGACGCATCAATGACCAATTGATTATATGGCAATGCAATGAAAAAAGCGTGTGGAAAACAGTGTTAATGACAGATTTGAGAAGCACATTTCTTCAATGTTGGCCGCATGGCATTCCTGTGCAGGTGACAATGGTAATTTTTCAAAACGACAAGGATATTTAAACACATGATTATTTGTTTGCTGTGCTCTATGGCCTCTGCTACAGACCTCATCGAAATGACACTTAGATATCTTAGGGTGTACACATCAAGTCTTCCCAAATGGTCTAGCGGATAGGCATCTACCTTGTAACGCAGGGCGGCCCGGGTTCGATTCTCGTCATGGCAAATGTTTTTTGTAGAAAAATAAAATGAGTCCCAACGTGTGCAACAGAACAGTTCGAAATCTCGTTACATTTGCATCGTCATGAACATGACTTATATCAGGCTAGCTCATTTTTTCTTTGTTCATTTTAAGTGTAGAAACAATATTTCGTTTGTGACCATTTTTTTCTGCCGTTTTGACAACAGGCTCATGACTAAAGAACACACGGCTGTCTGCTGATTGACGCTTGACTGTAGATTTTCGCTTTGTGTCAAAAGAACTTCCTAACGCACACTTTTTCAAAGTAGGTGAATTCATCAGATCTGTTTGAAACATTGCATTTTATCCATGCACGACGACTGCTTAGATACTCGCAGCACAGTTGCCCCATATACATTGCCCATGAGCGTGGAGCTTGTCTTTGTCACTGTAGCAACTTTGCTCCATCAGCGGGAGAAGGCGCTTCGACGCCCCTGTAAGCACATGTTTCTCTGATTCCTTTGTTTCAGGCAAGCCACTGTGACGTCAGACTCCTTTACGCATACAGCTTTGCGATGCTTAGACAGTAATAACATAATTCATGTTTACATTTCTTTAATTTTCGACGCATTGTCGTTATTCGTGACGCATCAATGACCAATTGATTATATGGCAATGCAATGAAAAAAGCGTGTGGAAAACAGTGTTAATGACAGATTTGAGAAGCACATTTCTTCAATGTTGGCCGCATGGCATTCCTGTGCAGGTGACAATGGTAATTTTTCAAAACGACAAGGATATTTAAACACATGATTATTTGTTTGCTGTGCTCTATGGCCTCTGCTACAGACCTCATCGAAATGACACTTAGATATCTTAGGGTGTACATATCAAGTTTTCCCAAATGGTCTAGCGGATAGGCATCTACCTTGTAACGCAGGGCGGCCCGGGTTCGATTCCCGTCATGGCAAGTGTTTTTTGTAGAAAAATAAAATGAGTCCCAACGTGTGCAACAGAACAGTTCGAAATCTCGTTACATTTGCATCGTCATGAACATGACTTATATCAGGCTAGCTCATTTTTTCTTTGTTCATTTTAAGTGTAGAAACAATATTTCGTTTGTGACCATTTTTTTCTGCCGTTTTGACAACAGGCTCATGACTAAAGAACACACGGCTGTCTGCTGATTGACGCTTGACTGTAGATTTTCGCTTTGTGTCAAAAGAACTTCCTAACGCACACTTTTTCAAAGTAGGTGAATTCATCAGATCTGTTTGAAACATTGCATTTTATCCATGCACGACGACTGCTTAGATACTCGCAGCACAGTTGCCCCATATACATTGCCCATGAGCGTGGAGCTTGTCTTTGTCACTGTAGCAACTTTGCTCCATCAGCGGGAGAAGGCGCTTCGACGCCCCTGTAAGCACATGTTTCTCTGATTCCTTTGTTTCAGGCAAGCCACTGTGACGTCAGACTCCTTTACGCATACAGCTTTGCGATGCTTAGACAGTAATAACATAATTCATGTTTACATTTCTTTAATTTTCGACGCATTGTCGTTATTCGTGACGCATCAATGACCAATTGATTATATGGCAATGCAATGAAAAAAGCGTGTGGAAAACAGTGTTAATGACAGATTTGAGAAGCACATTTCTTCAATGTTGGCCGCATGGCATTCCTGTGCAGGTGACAATGGTAATTTTTCAAAACGACAAGGATATTTAAACACATGATTATTTGTTTGCTGTGCTCTATGGCCTCTGCTACAGACCTCATCGAAATGACACTTAGATATCTTAGGGTGTACATATCAAGTCTTCCCAAATGGTCTAGCGGATAGGCATCTACCTTGTAACGCAGGGCGGCCCGGGTTCGATTCTCGTCATGGCAAATGTTTTTTGTAGAAAAATAAAATGAGTCCCAACGTGTGCAACAGAACAGTTCGAAATCTCGTTACATTTGCATCGTCATGAACATGACTTATATCAGGCTAGCTCATTTTTTCTTTGTTCATTTTAAGTGTAGAAACAATATTTCGTTTGTGACCATTTTTTTCTGCCGTTTTGACAACAGGCTCATGACTAAAGAACACACGGCTGTCTGCTGATTGACGCTTGACTGTAGATTTTCGCTTTGTGTCAAAAGAACTTCCTAACGCACACTTTTTCAAAGTAGGTGAATTCATCAGATCTGTTTGAAACATTGCATTTTATCCATCCACGACGACTGCTTAGATACTCGCAGCACAGTTGCCCCATATACATTGCCCATGAGCGCGGAGCTTGTCTTTGTCACTGTCGCAACTTTGCTCCATCAGCGGGAGAAGGCGCTTCGACGCCCCTGTAAGCACATGTTTCTCTGATTGCTGTGCTCTATGGCCTCTGCTACAGACCTCATCGAAATGACACTTAGATATCTTAGGGTGTACATATCAAGTCTTCCCAAATGGTCTAGCGGATAGGCATCTACCTTGTAACGCAGGGCGGCCCTGGTTCGATTCTCGTCATGGCAAATGTTTTTTGTAGAAAAATAAAATGAGTCCCAATGTGTGCAACAGAACAGTTCGAAATCTCGTTACATTTGCATCGTCATGAACATGACTTATATCAGGCTAGCTCATTTTTTCTTTGTTCATTTTAAGTGTAGAAACAATATTTCGTTTGTGACCATTTTTTTCTGCCGTTTTGACAACAGGCTCATGACTAAAGAACACACGGCTGTCTGCTGATTGACGCTTGACTGTAGATTTTCGCTTTGTGTCAAAAGAACTTCCTAACGCACACTTTTTCAAAGTAGGTGAATTCATCAGATCTGTTTGAAACATTGCATTTTATCCATCCACGACGACTGCTTAGATACTCGCAGCACAGTTGCCCCATATACATTGCCCATGAGCGCGGAGCTTGTCTTTGTCACTGTCGCAACTTTGCTCCATCAGCGGGAGAAGGCGCTTCGACGCCCCTGTAAGCACATGTTTCTCTGATTCCTTTGTTTCAGGCAAGCCACTGTGACGTCAGACGCCTTTACGCATACAGCTTTGCGATGCTTAGACAGTAATAACATAATTCATGTTTACATTTCTTTAATTTTCGACGCATTGTCGTTATTCGTGACGCATCAATGACCAATTGATTATATGGCAATGCAATGAAAAAAGCGTGTGGAAAACAGTGTTAATGACAGATTTGAGAAGCACATTTCTTCAATGTTGGCCGCATGGCATTCCTGTGCAGGTGACAATGGTAATTTTTCAAAACGACAAGGATATTTAAACACATGATTATTTGTTTGCTGTGCTCTATGGCCTCTGCTACAGACCTCATCGAAATGACACTTAGATATCTTAGGGTGTACATATCAAGTTTTCCCAAATGGTCTAGCGGATAGGCATCTACCTTGTAACGCAGGGCGGCCCGGGTTCGATTCCCGTCATGGCAAGTGTTTTTTGTAGAAAAATAAAATGAGTCCCAACGTGTGCAACAGAACAGTTCGAAATCTCGTTACATTTGCATCGTCATGAACATGACTTATATCAGGCTAGCTCATTTTTTCTTTGTTCATTTTAAGTGTAGAAACAATATTTCGTTTGTGAACATTTTCTTCTGCCGTTTTGACAACAGGCTCATTACTAAAGAACACACGGCTGTCTGCTGATTGACGCTTGACTGTAGATTTTCGCTTTGTGTCAAAAGAACTTCCTAACGCACACTTTTTCAAAGTAGGTGAATTCATCAGATCTGTTTGAAACATTGCATTTTATCCATCCACGACGACTGCTTAGATACTCGCAGCACAGTTGCCCCATATACATTGCCCATGAGCGCGGAGCTTGTCTTTGTCACTGTCGCAACTTTGCTCCATCAGCGGGAGAAGGCGCTTCGACGCCCCTGTAAGCACATGTTTCTCTGATTCCTTTGTTTCAGGCAAGCCACTGTGACGTCAGACGCCTTTACGCATACAGCTTTGCGATGCTTAGACAGTAATAACATAATTCATGTTTACATTTCTTTAATTTTCGACGCATTGTCGTTATTCGTGACGCATCAATGACCAATTGATTATATGGCAATGCAATGAAAAAAGCGTGTGGAAAACAGTGTTAATGACAGATTTGAGAAGCACATTTCTTCAATGTTGGCCGCATGGCATTCCTGTGCAGGTGACAATGGTAATTTTTCAAAACCACAAGGATATTTAAACACATGATTATTTGTTTGCTGTGCTCTATGGCCTCTGCTACAGACCTCATCGAAATGACACTTAGATATCTTAGGGTGTACATATCAAGTTTTCCCAAATGGTCTAGCGGATAGGCATCTACCTTGTAACGCAGGGCGGCCCGGGTTCGATTCCTGTCATGGCAAATGTTTTTTGTAGAAAAATAAAATGAGTCCCAACGTGTGCAACAGAACAGTTCGAAATCTCGTTACATTTGCATCGTCATGAACATGACTTATATCAGGCTAGCTCATTTTTTCTTTGTTCATTTTAAGTGTAGAAACAATATTTCGTTTGTGACCATTTTTTTCTGCCGTTTTGACAACAGGCTCATGACTAAAGAACACACGGCTGTCTGCTGATTGACGCTTGACTGTAGATTTTCGCTTTGTGTCAAAAGAACTTCCTAACGCACACTTTTTCAAAGTAGGTGAATTCATCAGATCTGTTTGAAACATTGCATTTTATCCATGCACGACGACTGCTTAGATACTCGCAGCACAGTTGCCCCATATACATTGCCCATGAGCGCGGAGCTTGTCTTTGTCACTGTAGCAACTTTGCTCCATCAGCGGGAGAAGGCGCTTCGACGCCCCTGTAAGCACATGTTTCTCTGATTCCTTTGTTTCAGGCAAGCCACTGTGACGTCAGACGCCTTTACGCATACAGCTTTGCGATGCTTAGACAGTAATAACATAATTCATGTTTACATTTCTTTAATTTTCGACGTATTGTCGTTATTCGTGACGCATCAATGACCAATTGATTATATGGCAATGCAATGAAAAAAGCGTGTGGAAAACAGTGTTAATGACAGATTTGAGAAGCACATTTCTTCAATGTTGGCCGCATGGCATTCCTGTGCAGGTGACAATGGTAATTTTTATAAACGACAAGGATATTTAAACACATGATTATTTGTTTGCTGTGCTCTATGGCCTCTGCTACAGACCTCATCGAAATGACACTTAGATATCTTAGGGTGTACATATCAAGTCTTCCCAAATGGTCTAGCGGATAGGAATCTGCCTTGTCACGCAGGGCGGCCCGGGTTCGATTCCCGTCATGGCAAATGATTTTTGTAGAAAAATAAAATGAGTCCCAACGTGTGCAACAGAACAGTTCGAAATCTCGTTACATTTGCATCGTCATGAACATGACTTATATCAGGCTAGCTCATTTTTTCTTTGTTCATTTTAAGTGTAGAAACAATATTTCGTTTGTGAACATTTTTTTCTGCCGTTTTGACAACAGGCTCATTACTAAAGAACACACGGCTGTCTGCTGATTGACGCTTGACTGTAGATTTTCGCTTTGTGTCAAAAGAACTCCCTAACGCACACTTTTTCAAAGTAGGTGAATTCATCAGATCTGTTTGAAACATTGCATTTTATCCATGCACGACGACTACTTAGATACTCGCAGCACAGTTGCCTCATATAAATTGCCCATGAGCGCGGAGCTTGTCTTTGTCACTGTAGCAACTTTGCTCCATCAGCGGGAGAAGGCGGAGCGACGCCCCTGTAAGCACATGTTTCTCTAATTCCTTTGTTTCAGGCACGCCACTGTGACGTCAGACGCCTTTACGCATACAGCTTTGCGATGCTTAGACAGTAATAACATAATTCATGTTTACATTTCTTTAATTTTCGACGCATTGTCGTTATTCGTGACGCATCAATGACCAATTGATTATATGGCAATGCAATGAAAAAAGCGTGTGGAAAACAGTGTTAATGACAGATTTGAGAAGCACATTTCTTCAATGTTGGCCGCATGGCATTCCTGTGCAGGTGACAATGGTAATTTTTCAAAACGACAAGGATATTTAAACACATGATTATTTGTTTGCTGTGCTCTATGGCCTCTGCTACAGACCTCATCGAAATGACACTTAGATATCTTAGGGTGTACATATCAAGTTTTCCCAAATGGTCTAGCGGATAGGCATCTACCTTGTAACGCAGGGCTGCCCGGGTTCGATTCCCGTCATGGCAAGTGTTTTTTGTAGAAAAATAAAATGAGTCCCAACGTGTGCAACAGAACAGTTCGAAATCTCGTTACATTTGCATCGTCATGAACATGACTTATATCAGGCTAGCTCATTTTTTCTTTGTTCATTTTAAGTGTAGAAACAATATTTCGTTTGTGAACATTTTTTTCTGCCGTTTTGACAACAGGCTCATGACTAAAGAACACACGGCTGTCTGCTGATTGACGCTTGACTGTAGATTTTCGCTTTGTGTCAAAAGAACTTCCTAACGCACACTTTTTCAAAGTAGGTGAATTCATCAGATCTGTTTGAAACATTGCATTTTATCCATGCACGACGACTGCTTAGATACTCGCAGCACAGTTGCCCCATATACATTGCCCATGAGCGCGGAGCTTGTCTTTGTCACTGTCGCAACTTTGCTCCATCAGCGGGAGAAGGCGCTTCGACGCCCCTGTAAGCACATGTTTCTCTGATTCCTTTGTTTCAGGCAAGCCACTGTGACGTCAGACGCCTTTACGCATACAGCTTTGCAATGCTTAGACAGTAATAACATAATTCATGTTTACATTTCTTTAATTTTCGACGCATTGTCGTTATTCGTGACGCATCAATGACCAATTGATTATATGGCAATGCAATGAAAAAAGCGTGTGGAAAACAGTGTTAATGACAGATTTGAGAAGCACATTTCTTCAATGTTGGCCGCATGGCATTCCTGTGCAGGTGACAATGGTAATTTTTCAAAACGACAAGGATATTTAAACACATGATTATTTGTTTGCTGTGCTCTATGGCCTCTGCTACAGACCTCATCGAAATGACACTTAGATATCTTAGGGTGTACATATCAAGTTTTCCCAAATGGTCTAGCGGATAGGCATCTACCTTGTAACGCAGGGCGGCCCGGGTTCGATTCCCGTCATGGCAAGTGTTTTTTGTAGAAAAATAAAATGAGTCCCAACGTGTGCAACAGAACAGTTCGAAATCTCGTTACATTTGCATCGTCATGAACATGACTTATATCAGGCTAGCTAATTTTTTCTTTGTTCATTTTAAGTGTAGAAACAATATTTCGTTTGTGACCATTTTTTTCTGCCGTTTTGACAACAGGCTCATGACTAAAGAACACACGGCTGTCTGCTGATTGACGCTTGACTGTAGATTTTCGCTTTGTGTCAAAAGAACTTCCTAACGCACACTTTTTCAAAGTAGGTGAATTCATCAGATCTGTTTGAAACATTGCATTTTATCCATGCACGACGACTGCTTAGATATTCGCAGCACAGTTGCCCCATATACATTGCCCATGAGCGCGGAGCTTGTCTTTGTCACTGTCGCAACTTTGCTCCATCAGCGGGAGAAGTCGCTTCGACGCCCCTGTAAGCACATGTTTCTCTAATTCCTTTGTTTCAGGCAAGCCACTGTGACGTCAGACGCCTTTACGCATACAGCTTTGCGATGCTTAGACAGTAATAACATAATTCATGTTTACATTTCTTTAATTTTCGACGCATTGTCGTTATTCGTGACGCATCAATGACCAATTGATTATATGGCAATGCAATGAAAAAAGCGTGTGGAAAACAGTGTTAATGACAGATTTGAGAAGCACATTTCTTCAATGTTGGCCGCATGGCATTCCTGTGCAGGTGACAATGGTAATTTTTCAAAACGACAAGGACATTCACGACAAGTTTCAACACATGATTATTTGTTTGCTGTGCTCTATGGCCTCTGCTACAGACCTCATCGAAATGACACTTAGATATCTTAGGGTGTACATATCAAGTCTTCCCAAATGGTCTAGCGGATAGGAATCTGCCTTGTCACGCAGGGCGGCCCGGGTTCGATTCCCGTCATGGCAGATGATTTTTGTAGAAAAATAAAATGAGTCCCAACGTGTGCAACAGAACAGTTCGAAATCTCGTTACATTTGCATCGTCATGAACATGACTTATATCAGGCTAGCTAATTTTTTCTTTGTTCATTTTAAGTGTAGAAACAATATTTCGTTTGTGAACATTTTTTTCTGCCGTTTTGACAACAGGCTCATGACTAAAGAACACACGGCTGTCTGCTGATTGACGCTTGACTGTAGATTTTCGCTTTGTGTCAAAAGAACTTCCTAACGCACACTTTTTCAAAGTAGGTGAATTCATCAGATCTGTTTGAAACATTGCATTTTATCCATGCACGACGACTGCTTAGATACTCGAAGCACAGTTGCCCCATATAAATTGCCCATGAGCGCGGAGCTTGTCTTTGTCACTGTAGCAACTTTGCTCCATCAGCGGGAGAAGGCGCTTCGACGCCCCTGTAAGCACATGTTTCTCTGATTCCTTTGTTTCAGGCAAGCCACTGTGACGTCAGACGCCTTTACGCATACAGCTTTGCGATGCTTAGACAGTAATAACATAATTAATGTTTACATTTCTTTAATTTTCGACGCATTGTCGTTATTCGTGACGCATCAATGACCAATTGATTATATGGCAATGCAATGAAAAAAGCGTGTGGAAAACAGTGTTAATGACAGATTTGAGAAGCACATTTCTTCAATGTTGGCCGCATGGCATTCCTGTGCAGGTGACAATGGTAATTTTTCAAAACGACAAGGATATTTAAACACATGATTATTTGTTTGATGTGCTCTATGGCCTCTGCTACAGACCTCATCGAAATGACACTTAGATATCTTAGGGTGTACATATCAATTCTTCCCAAATGGTCTATCGGATAGGAATCTGCCTTGTAACGCAGGGCGGCCCGGGTTCGATTCCCGTCATGGCAAAGGATTTTTGTAGAAAAATAAAATGAGTCCCAACGTGTGCAACAGAACAGTTCGAAATCTCGTTACATTTGCATCGTCATGAACATGACTTATATCAGGCTAGCTAATTTTTTCTTTGTTCATTTTAAGTGTAGAAACAATATTTCGTTTGTGAACATTTTTTTCTGCCGTTTTGACAACAGGCTCATGACTAAAGAACACACGGCTGTCTGCTGATTGACGCTTGACTGTAGATTTTCGCTTTGTGTCAAAAGAACTCCCGAACGCACACTTTTTTAAAGTAGGTGAATTCATCAGATCTGTTTGAAACATTGCATTTTATCCATGCACGACGACTACTTAGATACTCGCAGCACAGTTGCCTCATATAAATTGCCCATGAGCGCGGAGCTTGTCTTTGTCACTGTAGCAACTTTGCTCCATCAGCGGGAGAAGGCGGTTCGACGCCCTTGTAAGCACATGTTTCTCTAATTCCTTTGTTTCAGGCAAGCCACTGTGACGTCAGACGCCTTTACGCATACAGCTTTGCGATGCTTAGACAGTAATAACATAATTCATGTTTACATTTCTTTAATTTTCGACGCATTGTCGTTATTCGTGACGCATCAATGACCAATTGATTATATGGCAATGCAATGAAAAAAGCGTGTGGAAAACAGTGATAATGACAGATTTGAGAAGCACATTTCTTCAATGTTGGCCGCAGGGCATTCCTGTGCAGGTGACAATGGTAATTTTTCAAAACGACAAGGATATTTAAACACATGATTATTTGTTTGCTGTGCTCTATGGCCTCTGCTACAGACCTCATCGAAATGACACTTAGATATCTTAGGGTGTACCTATCAAGTCTTCCCAAATGGTCTAGCGGATAGGCATCTACCTTGTAACGCAGGGCGGCCCGGGTTCGATTCCCGTCATGGCAAATGTTTTTTGTAGAAAAATAAAATGAGTCCCAACGTGTGCAACAGAACAGTTCGAAATCTCGTTACATTTGCATCGTCATGAACATGACTTATATCAGGCTAGCTCATTTTTTCTTTGTTCATTTTAAGTGTAGAAACAATATTTCGTTTGTGACCATTTTTTTCTGCCGTTTTGACAAGAGGCTCATGACTAAAGAACACACGGCTGTCTGCTGATTGACGCTTGACTGTAGATTTTCGCTTTGTGTCAAAAGAACTTCCTAACGCACACTTTTTCAAAGTAGGTGAATTCATCAGATCTGTTTGAAACATTGCATTTTATCCATGCACGACGACTGCTTAGATACTCGCAGCACAGTTGCCCCATATACATTGCCCATGAGCGCGGAGCTTGTCTTTGTCACTGTCGCAACTTTGCTCCATCAGCGGGAGAAGGCGCTTCGACGCCCCTGTAAGCACATGTTTCTCTGATTCCTTTGTTTCAGGCAAGCCACTGTGACGTCAGACGCCTTTACGCATACAGCTTTGCGATGCTTAGACAGTAATAACATAATTCATGTTTACATTTCTTTAATTTTCGACGCATTGTCGTTATTCGTGACGCATCAATGACCAATTGATTATATGGCAATGCAATGAAAAAAGCGTGTGGAAAACAGTGTTAATGACAGATTTGAGAAGCACATTTCTTCAATGTTGGCCGCATGGCATTCCTGTGCAGGTGACAATGGTAATTTTTCAAAACGACAAGGATATTTAAACACATGATTATTTGTTTGCTGTGCTCTATGGCCTCTGCTACAGACCTCATCGAAATGACACTTAGATATCTTAGGGTGTACATATCAAGTTTTCCCAAATGGTCTAGCGGATAGGCATCTACCTTGTAACGCAGGGCGTCCCGGGTTCGATTCCCGTCATGGCAAGTGTTTTTTGTAGAAAAATAAAATGAGTCCCAACGTGTGCAACAGAACAGTTCGAAATCTCGTTACATTTGCATCGTCATGAACATGACTTATATCAGGCTAGCTAATTTTTTCTTTGTTCATTTTAAGTGTAGAAACAATATTTCGTTTGTGAACATTTTTTTCTGCCGTTTTGACAACAGGCTCATGACTAAAGAACACACGGCTGTCTGCTGATTGACGCTTGACTGTAGATTTTCGCTTTGTGTCAAAAGAACTTCCTAACGCACACTTTTTCAAAGTAGGTGAATTCATCAGATCTGTTTGAAACATTGCATTTTATCCATGCACGACGACTGCTTAGATACTCGCAGCACAGTTGCCCCATATACATTGCCCATGAGCGCGGAGCTTGTCTTTGTCACTGTCGCAACTTTCCTCCATCAGCGGGAGAAGTCGCTTCGACGCCCCTGTAAGCACATGTTTCTCTAATTCCTTTGTTTCAGGCAAGCCACTGTGACGTCAGACGCCTTTACGCATACAGCTTTGCGATGCTTAGACAGTAATAACATAATTCATGTTTACATTTCTTTAATTTTCGACGCATTGTCGTTATTCGTGACGCATCAATGACCAATTGATTATATGGCAATGCAATGAAAAAAGCGTGTGGAAAACAGTGTTAATGACAGATTTGAGAAGCACATTTCTTCAATGTTGGCCGCATGGCATTCCTGTGCAGGTGACAATGGTAATTTTTCAAAACGACAAGGATATTTAAACACATGATTATTTGTTTGCTGTGCTCTATGGCGTCTGCTACAGACCTCATCGAAATGACACTTAGATATCTTAGGGTGTACATATCAAGTCTTCCCAAATGGTCTAGCGGATAGGAATCTGCCTTGTCACGCAGGGCGGCCCGGGTTCGATTCCCGTCATGGCAAATGATTTTTGTAGAAAAATAAAATGAGTCCCAACGTGTGCAACAGAACAGTTCGAAATCTCGTTACATTTGCATCGTCATGAACATGACTTATATCAGGCTAGCTAATTTTTTCTTTGTTCATTTTAAGTGTAGAAACAATATTTCGTTTGTGAAAAAAAATTTCTGCCGTTTTGACAACAGGTTCATTACTAAAGAACACACGGCTGTCTGCTGATTGACGCTTGACTGTAGATTTTCGCTTTGTGTCAAAAGAACTCCCTAACGCACACTTTTTCAAAGTAGGTGAATTCATCAGATCTGTTTGAAACATTGCATTTTATCCATGCACGACGACTACTTAGATACTCGCAGCACAGTTGCCTCATATAAATTGCCCATGAGCGCGGAGCTTGTCTTTGTCACTGTAGCAACTTTGCTCCATCAGCGGGAGAAGGCGGTTCGACGCCCCTGTAGGCACATGTTTCTCTAATTCCTTTGTTTCAGGCACGCCACTGTGAGGTCAGACGCCTTTACGCATACAGCTTTGCGATGCTTAGACAGTAATAACATAATTCATGTTTACATTTCTTTAATTTTCGACGCATTGTCGTTATTCGTGACGCATCAATGACCAATTGATTATATGGCAATGCAATGAAAAAAGCGTGTGGAAAACAGTGTTAATGACAGATTTGAGAAGCACATTTCTTCAATGTTGGCCGCATGGCATTCCTGTGCAGGTGACAATGGTAATTTTTCAAAACGACAAGGACATTCACGACAAGTTTCAACACATGATTATTTGTTTGCTGTGCTCTCTGGCCTCTGCTACAGACCTCATCGAAATGACACTTAGATATCTTAGGGTGTACATATCAAGTCTTCCCAAATGGTCTAGCGGATAGGAATCTGCCTTGTCACGCAGGGCGGCCCGGGTTCGATTCCCGTCATGGCAAATGATTTTTGTAGAAAAATAAAATGAGTCCCAACGTGTGCAACAGAACAGTTCGAAATCTCGTTACATTTGCATCGTCATGAACATGACTTATATCAGGCTAGCTAATTTTTTCTTTGTTCATTTTAAGTGTAGAAACAATATTTCGTTTGTGAACATTTTTTTCTGCCGTTTTGACAACAGGCTCATGACTAAAGAACACACGGCTGTCTGCTGATTGACGCTTGACTGTAGATTTTCGCTTTGTGTCAAAAGAACTTCCTAACGCACACTTTTTCAAAGTAGGTGAATTCATCAGATCTGTTTGAAACATTGCATTTTATCCATGCACGACGACTGCTTAGATACTCGAAGCACAGTTGCCCCATATAAATTGCCCATGAGCGCGGAGCTTGTCTTTGTCACTGTAGCAACTTTGCTCCATCAGCGGGAGAAGGCGCTTCGACGCCCCTGTAAGCACATGTTTCTCTGATTCCTTTGTTTCAGGCAAGCCACTGTGACGTCAGACGCCTTTACGCATACAGCTTTGCGATGCTTAGACAGTAATAACATAATTAATGTTTACATTTCTTTAATTTTCGACGCATTGTCGTTATTCGTGACGCATCAATGACCAATTGATTATATGGCAATGCAATGAAAAAAGCGTGTGGAAAACAGTGTTAATGACAGATTTGAGAAGCACATTTCTTCAATGTTGGCCGCATGGCATTCCTGTGCAGGTGACAATGGTAATTTTTCAAAACGACAAGGATATTTAAACACATGATTATTTGTTTGATGTGCTCTATGGCCTCTGCTACAGACCTCATCGAAATGACACTTAGATATCTTAGGGTGTACATATCAATTCTTCCCAAATGGTCTAGCGGATAGGAATCTGCCTTGTAACGCAGGGCGGCCCGGGTTCGATTCCCGTCATGGCAAAGGATTTTTGTAGAAAAATAAAATGAGTCCCAACGTGTGCAACAGAACAGTTCGAAATCTCGTTACATTTGCATCGTCATGAACATGACTTATATCAGGCTAGCTAATTTTTTCTTTGTTCATTTTAAGTGTAGAAACAATATTTCGTTTGTGAACATTTTTTTCTGCCGTTTTGACAACAGGCTCATGACTAAAGAACACACGGCTGTCTGCTGATTGACGCTTGACTGTAGATTTTCGCTTTGTGTCAAAAGAACTCCCGAACGCACACTTTTTTAAAGTAGGTGAATTCATCAGATCTGTTTGAAACATTGCATTTTATCCATGCACGACGACTACTTAGATACTCGCAGCACAGTTGCCTCATATAAATTGCCCATGAGCGCGGAGCTTGTCTTTGTCACTGTAGCAACTTTGCTCCATCAGCGGGAGAAGGCGGTTCGACGCCCTTGTAAGCACATGTTTCTCTAATTCCTTTGTTTCAGGCAAGCCACTGTGACGTCAGACGCCTTTACGCATACAGCTTTGCGATGCTTAGACAGTAATAACATAATTCATGTTTACATTTCTTTAATTTTCGACGCATTGTCGTTATTCATGACGCATCAATGACCAATTGATTATATGGCAATGCAATGAAAAAAGCGTGTGGAAAACAGTGTTAATGACAGATTTGAGAAGCACATTTCTTCAATGTTGGCCGCAGGGCATTCCTGTGCAGGTGACAATGGTAATTTTTCAAACGACAAGGATATTTAAACACATGATTATTTGTTTGCTGTGCTCTATGGCCTCTGCTACAGACCTCATCGAAATGACACTTAGATATCTTAGGGTGTACCTATCAAGTCTTCCCAAATGGTCTAGCGGATAGGCATCTACCTTGTAACGCAGGGCGGCCCGGGTTCGATTCCCGTCATGGCAAATGTTTTTTGTAGAAAAATAAAATGAGTCCCAACGTGTGCAACAGAACAGTTCGAAATCTCGTTACATTTGCATCGTCATGAACATGACTTATATCAGGCTAGCTCATTTTTTCTTTGTTCATTTTAAGTGTAGAAACAATATTTCGTTTGTGACCATTTTTTTCTGCCGTTTTGACAAGAGGCTCATGACTAAAGAACACACGGCTGTCTGCTGATTGACGCTTGACTGTAGATTTTCGCTTTGTGTCAAAAGAACTCCCTAACGCACACTTTTTCAAAGTAGGTGAATTCATCAGATCTGTTTGAAACATTGCATTTTATCCATGCACGACGACTACTTAGATACTCGCAGCACAGTTGCCTCATATAAATTGCCCATGAGCGCGGAGCTTGTCTTTGTCACTGTAGCAACTTTGCTCCATCAGCGGGAGAAGGCGGTTCGACGCCCCTGTAAGCACATGTTTCTCTAATTCCTTTGTTTCAGGCACGCCACTGTGAGGTCAGACGCCTTTACGCATACAGCTTTGCGATGCTTAGACAGTAATAACATAATTCATGTTTACATTTCTTTAATTTTCGACGCATTGTCGTTATTCGTGACGCATCAATGACCAATTGATTATATGGCAATGCAATGAAAAAAGCGTGTGGAAAACAGTGTTAATGACAGATTTGAGAAGCACATTTCTTCAATGTTGGCCGCATGGCATTCCTGTGCAGGTGACAATGGTAATTTTTCGAAACGACAAGGATATTTCAACACATGATTATTTGTTTGCTGTGCTCTATGGCCTCTGCTACAGACCTCATCGAAATGACACTTAGATATCTTAGGGTGTACATATCAAGTCTTCCCAAATGGTCTAGCGGATAGGCATCTACTTTGTAACGCAGGGCGGCCCGGGTTCGATTCCCGTCATGGCAAAGGATTTTTGTAGAAAAATAAAATGAGTCCCAACGTGTGCAACAGAACAGTTCGAAATCTCGTTACATTTGCATCGTCATGAACATGACTTATATCAGGCTAGCTAATTTTTTCTTTGTTCATTTTAAGTGTAGAAACAATATTTCGTTTGTGAACATTTTTTTCTGCCGTTTTGACAACAGGCTCATGACTAAAGAACACACGGCTGTCTGCTGATTGACGCTTGACTGTAGATTTTCGCTTTGTGTCAAAAGAACTCCCGAACGCACACTTTTTTAAAGTAGGTGAATTCATCAGATCTGTTTGAAACATTGCATTTTATCCATGCACGACGACTACTTAGATACTCGCAGCACAGTTGCCTCATATAAATTGCCCATGAGCGCGGAGCTTGTCTTTGTCACTGTAGCAACTTTGCTCCATCAGCGGGAGAAGGCGGTTCGACGCCCTTGTAAGCACATGTTTCTCTAATTCCTTTGTTTCAGGCAAGCCACTGTGACGTCAGACGCCTTTACGCATACAGCTTTGCGATGCTTAGACAGTAATAACATAATTCATGTTTACATTTCTTTAATTTTCGACGCATTGTCGTTATTCGTGACGCATCAATGACCAATTGATTATATGGCAATGCAATGAAAAAAGCGTGTGGAAAACAGTGTTAATGACAGATTTGAGAAGCACATTTCTTCAATGTTGGCCGCAGGGCATTCCTGTGCAGGTGACAATGGTAATTTTTCAAAACGACAAGGATATTTAAACACATGATTATTTGTTTGCTGTGCTCTATGGCCTCTGCTACAGACCTCATCGAAATGACACTTAGATATCTTAGGGTGTACCTATCAAGTCTTCCCAAATGGTCTAGCGGATAGGCATCTACCTTGTAACGCAGGGCGGCCCGGGTTCGATTCCCGTCATGGCAAATGTTTTTTGTAGAAAAATAAAATGAGTCCCAACGTGTGCAACAGAACAGTTCGAAATCTCGTTACATTTGCATCGTCATGAACATGACTTATATCAGGCTAGCTCATTTTTTCTTTGTTCATTTTAAGTGTAGAAACAATATTTCGTTTGTGACCATTTTTTTCTGCCGTTTTGACAAGAGGCTCATGACTAAAGAACACACGGCTGTCTGCTGATTGACGCTTGACTGTAGATTTTCGCTTTGTGTCAAAAGAACTCCCTAACGCACACTTTTTCAAAGTAGGTGAATTCATCAGATCTGTTTGAAACATTGCATTTTATCCATGCACGACGACTACTTAGATACTCGCAGCACAGTTGCCTCATATAAATTGCCCATGAGCGCGGAGCTTGTCTTTGTCACTGTAGCAACTTTGCTCCATCAGCGGGAGAAGGCGGTTCGACGCCCCTGTAAGCACATGTTTCTCTAATTCCTTTGTTTCAGGCACGCCACTGTGAGGTCAGACGCCTTTACGCATACAGCTTTGCGATGCTTAGACAGTAATAACATAATTCATGTTTACATTTCTTTAATTTTCGACGCATTGTCGTTATTCGTGACGCATCAATGACCAATTGATTATATGGCAATGCAATGAAAAAAGCGTGTGGAAAACAGTGTTAATGACAGATTTGAGAAGCACATTTCTTCAATGTTGGCCGCATGGCATTCCTGTGCAGGTGACAATGGTAATTTTTCGAAACGACAAGGATATTTCAACACATGATTATTTGTTTGCTGTGCTCTATGGCCTCTGCTACAGACCTCATCGAAATGACACTTAGATATCTTAGGGTGTACATATCAAGTCTTCCCAAATGGTCTAGCGGATAGGCATCTACTTTGTAACGCAGGGCGGCCCGGGTTCGATTCCCGTCATGGCAAAGGATTTTTGTAGAAAAATAAAATGAGTCCCAACGTGTGCAACAGAACAGTTCGAAATCTCGTTACATTTGCATCGTCATGAACATGACTTATATCAGGCTAGCTAATTTTTTCTTTGTTCATTTTAAGTGTAGAAACAATATTTCGTTTGTGAACATTTTTTTCTGCCGTTTTGACAACAGGCTCATGACTAAAGAACACACGGCTGTCTGCTGATTGACGCTTGACTGTAGATTTTCGCTTTGTGTCAAAAGAACTCCCGAACGCACACTTTTTTAAAGTAGGTGAATTCATCAGATCTGTTTGAAACATTGCATTTTATCCATGCACGACGACTACTTAGATACTCGCAGCACAGTTGCCTCATATAAATTGCCCATGAGCGCGGAGCTTGTCTTTGTCACTGTAGCAACTTTGCTCCATCAGCGGGAGAAGGCGGTTCGACGCCCTTGTAAGCACATGTTTCTCTAATTCCTTTGTTTCAGGCAAGCCACTGTGACGTCAGACGCCTTTACGCATACAGCTTTGCGATGCTTAGACAGTAATAACATAATTCATGTTTACATTTCTTTAATTTTCGACGCATTGTCGTTATTCGTGACGCATCAATGACCAATTGATTATATGGCAATGCAATGAAAAAAGCGTGTGGAAAACAGTGTTAATGACAGATTTGAGAAGCACATTTCTTCAATGTTGGCCGCAGGGCATTCCTGTGCAGGTGACAATGGTAATTTTTCAAAACGACAAGGATATTTAAACACATGATTATTTGTTTGCTGTGCTCTATGGCCTCTGCTACAGACCTCATCGAAATGACACTTAGATATCTTAGGGTGTACCTATCAAGTCTTCCCAAATGGTCTAGCGGATAGGCATCTACCTTGTAACGCAGGGCGGCCCGTGTTCGATTCCCGTCATGGCAAATGTTTTTTGTAGAAAAATAAAATGAGTCCCAACGTGTGCAACAGAACAGTTCGAAATCTCGTTACATTTGCATCGTCATGAACATGACTTATATCAGGCTAGCTCATTTTTTCTTTGTTCATTTTAAGTGTAGAAACAATATTTCGTTTGTGACCATTTTTTTCTGCCGTTTTGACAACAGGCTCATGACTAAAGAACACACGGCTGTCTGCTGATTGACGCTTGACTGTAGATTTTCGCTTTGTGTCAAAAGAACTTCCTAACGCACACTTTTTCAAAGTAGGTGAATTCATCAGATCTGTTTGAAACATTGCATTTTATCCATGCACGACGACTGCTTAGATACTCGAAGCACAGTTGCCCCATATAAATTGCCCATGAGCGCGGAGCTTGTCTTTGTCATTGTAGCAACTTTGCTCCATCAGCGGGAGAAGGCGCTTCGACGCCCCTGTAAGCACATGTTTCTCTGATTCCTTTGTTTCAGGCAAGCCACTGTGACGTCAGACGCCTTTACGCATACAGCTTTGCGATGCTTAGACAGTAATAACATAATTAATGTTTACATTTCTTTAATTTTCGACGCATTGTCGTTATTCGTGACGCATCAATGACCAATTGATTATATGGCAATGCAATGAAAAAAGCGTGTGGAAAACAGTGTTAATGACAGATTTGAGAAGCACATTTCTTCAATGTTGGCCGCATGGCATTCCTGTGCAGGTGACAATGGTAATTTTTCAAAACGACAAGGATATTTAAACACATGATTATTTGTTTGATGTGCTCTATGGCCTCTGCTACAGACCTCATCGAAATGACACTTAGATATCTTAGGGTGTACATATTAATTCTTCCCAAATGGTCTAGCGGATAGGAATCTGCCTTGTAACGCAGGGCGGCCCGGGTTCGATTCCCGTCATGGCAAAGGATTTTTGTAGAAAAATAAAATGAGTCCCAACGTGTGCAACAGAACAGTTCGAAATCTCGTTACATTTGCATCGTCATGAACATGACTTATATCAGGCTAGCTAATTTTTTCTTTGTTCATTTTAAGTGTAGAAACAATATTTCGTTTGTGAACATTTTTTTCTGCCGTTTTGACAACAGGCTCATGACTAAAGAACACACGGCTGTCTGCTGATTGACGCTTGACTGTAGATTTTCGCTTTGTGTCAAAAGAACTCCCGAACGCACACTTTTTTAAAGTAGGTGAATTCATCAGATCTGTTTGAAACATTGCATTTTATCCATGCACGACGACTTCTTAGATACTCGCAGCACAGTTGCCTCATATAAATTGCCCATGAGCGCGGAGCTTGTCTTTGTCACTGTAGCAACTTTGCTCCATCAGCGGGAGAAGGCGGTTCGACGCCCTTGTAAGCACATGTTTCTCTAATTCCTTTGTTTCAGGCAAGCCACTGTGACGTCAGACGCCTTTACGCATACAGCTTTGCGATGCTTAGACAGTAATAACATAATTCATGTTTACATTTCTTTAATTTTCGACGCATTGTCGTTATTCGTGACGCATCAATGACCAATTGATTATATGGCAATGCAATGAAAAAAGCGTGTGGAAAACAGTGTTAATGACAGATTTGAGAAGCACATTTCTTCAATGTTGGCCGCAGGGCATTCCTGTGCAGGTGACAATGGTAATTTTTCAAAACGACAAGGATATTTAAACACATGATTATTTGTTTGCTGTGCTCTATGGCCTCTGCTACAGACCTCATCGAAATGACACTTAGATATCTTAGGGTGTACATATCAAGTCTTCCCAAATGGTCTAGCGGATAGGCATCTACTTTGTAACGCAGGGCGGCCCGGGTTCGATTCCCGTCATGGCAAATGTTTTTTGTAGAAAAATAAAATGAGTCCCAACGTGTGCAACAGAACAGTTCGAAATGTCGTTACATTTGCATCGTCATGAACATGACTTATATCAGGCTAGCTCATTTTTTCTTTGTTCATTTTAAGTGTAGAAACAATATTTCGTTTGTGAACATTTTTTTCTGCCGTTTTGACAACAGGCTCATGACTAAAGAACACACGGCTGTCTGCTGATTGACGCTTGACTGTAGATTTTCGCTTTGTGTCAAAAGAACTTCCTAACGCACACTTTTTCAAAGTAGGTGAATTCATCAGATCTGTTTGAAACATTGCATTTTATCCATGCACGACGACTGCTTAGATACTCGCAGCACAGTTGCCTCATATAAATTGCCCATGAGCGCGGAGCTTGTCTTTGTCACTGTAGCAACTTTGCTCCATCAGCGGGAGAAGGCGGTTCGACGCCCCTGTAAGCACATGTTTCTCTAATTCCTTTGTTTCAGGCAAGCCACTGTGACGTCAGACGCCTTTACGCATACAGCTTTGCGATGCTTAGACAGTAATAACATAATTCATGTTTACATTTCTTTAATTTTCGACGCATTGTCGTTATTCGTGACGCATCAATGACCAATTGATTATATGGCAATGCAATGAAAAAAGCGTGTGGAAAACAGTGTTAATGACAGATTTGAGAAGCACATTTCTTCAATGTTGGCTGCAGGGCATTCCTGTGCAGGTGACAATGGTAATTTTTCAAAACGACAAGGATATTTAAACACATGATTATTTGTTTGCTGTGCTCTATGGCCTCTGCTACAGACCTCATCGAAATGACACTTGGATATCTTAGGGTGTACATATCAAGTCTTCCCAAATGGTCTAGCGGATAGGCATCTGCCTTGTCACGCAGGGCGGCCCGGGTTCGATTCCCGTCATGGCAAAGGATTTTTGTAGAAAAATAAAATGAGTCCCAACGTGTGCAACAGAACAGTTCGAAATCTCGTTACATTTGCATCGTCATGAACATGACTTATATCAGGCTAGCTAATTTTTTCTTTGTTCATTTTAAGTGTAGAAACAATATTTCGTTTGTGAACATTTTTTTCTGCCGTTTTGACAACAGGCTCATTACTAAAGAACACACGGCTGTCTGCTGATTGACGCTTGACTGTAGATTTTCGCTTTGTGTCAAAAGAACTCCCTAACGCACACTTTTTCAAAGTAGGTGAATTCATCAGATCTGTTTGAAACATTGCATTTTATCCATGCACGACGACTACTTAGATACTCGCAGCACAGTTGCCTCATATAAATTGCCCATGAGCGCGGAGCTTGTCTTTGTCACTGTAGCAACTTTGCTCCATCAGCGGGACAAGGAGGTTCGACGCCCCTGTAAGCACATGTTTCTCTAATTCCTTTGTTTCAGGCAAGCCACTGTGACGTCAGACGCCTTTACGCATACAGCTTTGCGATGCTTAGACAGTAATAACATAATTCATGTTTACATTTCTTTAATTTTCGACGCTTTGTCGTTATTCGTGACGCATCAATGACCAATTGATTATATGGCAATGCAATGAAAAAAGCGTGTGGAAAACAGTGTTAATGACAGATTTGAGAAGCACATTTCTTCAATGTTGGCCGCATGGCATTCCTGTGCAGGTGACAATGGTAATTTTTCAAAACGACAAGGATATTTAAACACATGATTATTTGTTTGCTGTGCTCTATGGCCTCTGCTACAGACCTCATCGAAATGACACTTAGATATCTTAGGGGGTACATATCAAGTCTTCCCAAATGGTCTAGCGGATAGGCATCTGCCTTGTCACGCAGGGAGGCCCGGGTTCGATTCCCGTCATGGCAAAGGATTTTTGTAGAAAAATAAAATGAGTCCCAACGTGTGCAACAGAACAGTTCGAAATCTCGTTACATTTGCATCGTCATGAACATGACTTATATCAGGCTAGCTAATTTTTTCTTTGTTCATTTTAAGTGTAGAAACAATATTTCGTTTGTGAACATTTTTTTCTGCCGTTTTGACAACAGGCTCATTACTAAAGAACACACGGCTGTCTGCTGATTGACGCTTGACTGTAGATTTTCGCTTTGTGTCAAAAGAACTCCCTAACGCACACTTTTTCAAAGTAGGTGAATTCATCAGATCTGTTTGAAACATTGCATTTTATCCATGCACGACGACTACTTAGATACTCGCAGCACAGTTGCCTCATATAAATTGCCCATGAGCGCGGAGCTTGTCTTTGTCACTGTAGCAACTTTGCTCCATCAGCGGGACAAGGAGGTTCGACGCCCCTGTAAGCACATGTTTCTCTAATTCCTTTGTTTCAGGCAAGCCACTGTGACGTCAGACGCCTTTACGCATACAGCTTTGCGATGCTTAGACAGTAATAACATAATTCATGTTTACATTTCTTTAATTTTCGACGCATTGTCGTTATTCGTGACGCATCAATGACCAATTGATTATATGGCAATGCAATGAAAAAAGCGTGTGGAAAACAGTGTTAATGACAGATTTGAGAAGCACATTTCTTCAATGTTGGCCGCATGGCATTCCTGTGCAGGTGACAATGGTAATTTTTCAAAACGACAAGGATATTTAAACACATGATTATTTGTTTGCTGTGCTCTATGGCCTCTGCTACAGACCTCATCGAAATGACACTTAGATATCTTAGGGTGTACATATCAAGTCTTCCCAAATGGTCTAGCGGATAGGCATCTGCCTTGTCACGCAGGGAGGCCCGGGTTCGATTCCCGTCATGGCAAAGGATTTTTGTAGAAAAATAAAATGAGTCCCAACGTGTGCAACAGAACAGTTCGAAATCTCGTTACATTTGCATCGTCATGAACATGACTTATATCAGGCTAGCTAATTTTTTCTTTGTTCATCTTAAGTGTAGAAACAAAATTTCGTTTGTGAACATTTTTTTCTGCCGTTTTGACAACAGGCTCATTACTAAAGAACACACGGCTGTCTGCTGATTGACGCTTGACCGTAGATTTTCGCTTTGTGTCAAAAGAACTCCCTAACGCACACTTTTTCAAAGGAGGTGAATTCATCAGATCTGTTTGAAACATTGCATTTTATCCATGCACGACGACTACTTAGATACTCGCAGCACAGTTGCCTCATATAAATTGCCCATGAGCGCGGAGCTTGTCTTTGTCACTGTAGCAACTTTGCTCCATCAGCGGGAGAAGGAGGTTCGACGCCCCTGTAAGCACATGTTTCTCTAATTCCTTTGTTTCAGGCAAGCCACTGTGACGTCAGACGCCTTTACGCATACAGCTTTGCGATGCTTAGACAGTAATAACATAATTCATGTTTACATTTCTTTAATTTTCGACGCATTGTCGTTATTCGTGACGCATCAATGACCAATTGATTATATGGCAATGCAATGAAAAAAGCGTGTGGAAAACAGTGTTAATGACAGATTTGAGAAGCACATTTCTTCAATGTTGGCTGCAGGGCATTCCTGTGCAGGTGACAATGGTAATTTTTCAAAACGACAAGGATATTTAAACACATGATTATTTGTTTGCTGTGCTCTATGGCCTCTGCTACAGACCTCATCGAAATGACACTTTGATATCTTAGGGTGTACATATCAAGTCTTCCCAAATGGTCTAGCGGATAGGCATCTACCTTGTAACGCAGGGCGGCCCGGGTTCGATTCTTGTCATGGCAAATGTTTCTTGTAGAAAAATAAAATGAGTCCCAACGTGTGCAACAGAACAGTTTGAAATCTCGTTACATTTGCATCGTCATGAACATGACTTATATCAGGCTAGCTAATTTTTTCTTTGTTCATTTTAAGTGTAGAAACAATATTTCGTTTGTGAACATTTTTTTCTGCCGTTTTGACAACAGGCTCATTACTAAAGAACACACGGCTGTCTGCTGATTGACGCTTGACTGTAGACTTTCGCTTTGTGTCAAAAGAACTTCCTAACGCACACTTTTTCAAAGTAGGTGAATTCATCAGATCTGTTTGAAACATTGCATTTTATCCATGCACGACGACTGCTTAGATACTCGCAGCACAGTTGCCCCATATAAATTGCCCATGAGCGCGGAGCTTGTCTTTGTCACTGTAGCAACTTTGCTCCATCAGCGGGAGAATGCGGTTCGACGCCCCTGTAAGCACATGTTTCTCTAATTCCTTTGTTTCAGGCAAGCCACTGTGACGTCAGACGCCTTTACGCATACAGCTTTGCGATGCTTAGACAGTAATAACATAATTCATGTTTACATTTCTTTAATTTTCGACGCATTGTCGTTATTCGTGACGCATCAATGACCAATTGATTATATGGCAATGCAATGAAAAAAGCGTGTGGAAAACAGTGTTAATGACAGATTTGAGAAGCACATTTCTTCAATGTTGGCCGCAGGGCATTCCTGTGCAGGTGACAATGGTAATTTTTCAAAACGACAAGGATATTTAAACACATGATTATTTGTTTGCTGTGCTCTATGGCCTCTGCTACAGACCTCATCAAAATGACACTTAGATATCTTAGGGTGTACATATCAAGTCTTCCCAAATGGTCTAGCGGATAGGAATCTGCCTTGTCACGCAGGACGGCCCGGGTTCGATTCCCGTCATGGCAAAGGATTTTTGTAGAAAAATAAAATGAGTCCCAACGTGTGCAACAGAACAGTTCGAAATCTCGTTACATTTGCATCGTCATGAACATGACTTATATCAGGCTAGCTCATTTTTTCTTTGTTCATTTTAAGTGTAGAAACAATATTTTGTTTGTGAACATTTTTTTCTGCCGTTTTGACAACAGGCTCATGACTAAAGAACACACGGCTGTCTGCTGATTGACGCTTGACTGTAGATTTTCGCTTTGTGTCAAAAGAACTTCCTAACGCACACTTTTTCAAAGTAGGTGAATTCATCAGATCTGTTTGAAACATTGCATTTTATCCATGCACGACGACTGCTTAGATACTCGCAGCACAGTTGCCCCATATAAATTGCCCATGAGCGCGGAGCTTGTCTTTGTCACTGTAGCAACTTTGCTCCATCAGCGGGAGAAGGCGGTTCGACGCCCCTGTAAGCACATGTTTCTCTAATTCCTTTGTTTCAGGCAAGCCACTGTGACGTCAGACGCCTTTACGCATACAGCTTTGCGATGCTTAGACAGTAATAACATAATTCATGTTTACATTTCTTTAATTTTCGACGCATTGTCGTTATTCGTGACGCATCAATGACCAATTGATTATATGGCAATGCAATGAAAAAAGCGTGTGGAAAACAGTGTTAATGACAGATTTGAGAAGCACATTTCTTCAATGTTGGCCGCATGGCATTCCTGTGCAGGTGACAATGGTAATTTTTCAAAACGACAAGGATATTTAAACACATGATTATTTGTTTGCTGTGCTCTATGGCCTCTGCTACAGACCTCATCGAAATGACACTTAGATATCTTAGGGTGTACATATCAAGTCTTCCCAAATGGTCTAGCGGATAGGTATCTATCTTGTAACGCAGGGCGGCCCGGGATCGATTCCCGTCATGGCAAATGTTTTTTGTAGAAAAATAAAATGAGTCCCAACGTGTGCAACAGAACAGTTCGAAATCTCGTTACATTTGCATCGTCATGAACATGACTTATATCAGGCTAGCTCATTTTTTCTTTGTTCATTTTAAGTGTAGAAACAATATTTCGTTTGTGAACATTTTTTTCTGCCGTTTTGACAACAGGCTCATTACTAAAGAACACACGGCTGTCTGCTGATTGACGCTTGACTGTAGATTTTCGCTTTGTGTCAAAAGAACTCCCTAACGCACACTTTTTCAAAGTAGGTGAATTCATCAGATCTGTTTGAAACATTGCATTTTATCCATGCACGACGACTACTTAGATACTCGCAGCACAGTTGCCTCATATAAATTGCCCATGAGCGCGGAGCTTGTCTTTGTCACTGTAGCAACTTTGCTCCATCAGCGGGACAAGGAGGTTCGACGCCCCTGTAAGCACATGTTTCTCTAATTCCTTTGTTTCAGGCAAGCCACTGTGACGTCAGACGCCTTTACGCATACAGCTTTGCGATGCTTAGACAGTAATAACATAATTCATGTTTACATTTCTTTAATTTTCAACGCATTGTCGTTATTCGTGACGCATCAATGACCAATTGATTATATGGCAATGCAATGAAAAAAGCGTGTGGAAAACAGTGTTAATGACAGATTTGAGAAGCCCATTTTTTCAATGTTGGCCGCATGGCATTCCTGTGCAGGTGACAATGGTAATTTTTCAAAACGACAAGGATATTTAAACACATGATTATTTGTTTGCTGTGCTCTATGGCCTCTGCTACAGACCTCATCGAAATGACACTTAGATATCTTAGGGTGTACATATCAAGTCTTCCCAAATGGTCTAGCGGATAGGCATCTGCCTTGTCACGCAGGGAGGCCCGGGTTCGATTCCCGTCATGGCAAAGGATTTTTGTAGAAAAATAAAATGAGTCCCAACGTGTGCAACAGAACAGTTCGAAATCTCGTTACATTTGCATCGTCATGAACATGACTTATATCAGGCTAGCTAATTTTTTCTTTGTTCATTTTAAGTGTAGAAACAAAATTTCGTTTGTGAACATTTTTTTCTGCCGTTTTGACAACAGGCTCATTACTAAAGAACACACGGCTGACTGCTGATTGACGCTTGACTGTAGATTTTCGCTTTGTGTCAAAAGAACTCCCTAACGCACACTTTTTCAAAGGAGGTGAATTCATCAGATCTGTTTGAAACATTGCATTTTATCCATGCACGACGACTACTTAGATACTCGCAGCACAGTTGCCTCATATAAATTGCCCATGAGCGCGGAGCTTGTCTTTGTCACTGTAGCAACTTTGCTCCATCAGCGGGAGAAGGAGGTTCGACGCCCCTGTAAGCACATGTTTCTCTAATTCCTTTGTTTCAGGCAAGCCACTGTGACGTCAGACGCCTTTACGCATACAGCTTTGCGATGCTTAGACAGTAATAACATAATTCATGTTTACATTTCTTTAATTTTCGACGCATTGTCGTTATTCGTGACGCATCAATGACCAATTGATTATATGGCAATGCAATGAAAAAAGCGTGTGGAAAACAGTGTTAATGACAGATTTGAGAAGCACATTTCTTCAATGTTGGCTGCAGGGCATTCCTGTGCAGGTGACAATGGTAATTTTTCAAAACGACAAGGATATTTAAACACATGATTATTTGTTTGCTGTGCTCTATGGCCTCTGCTACAGACCTCATCGAAATGACACTTTGATATCTTAGGGTGTACATATCAAGTCTTCCCAAATGGTCTAGCGGATAGGCATCTACCTTGTAACGCAGGGCGGCCCGGGTTCGATTCTTGTCATGGCAAATGTTTTTTGTAGAAAAATAAAATGAGTCCCAACGTGTGCAACAGAACAGTTTGAAATCTCGTTACATTTGCATCGTCATGAACATGACTTATATCAGGCTAGCTAATTTTTTCTTTGTTCATTTTAAGTGTAGAAACAATATTTCGTTTGTGAACATTTTTTTCTGCCGTTTTGACAACAGGCTCATGACTAAAGAACACACGGCTGTCTGCTGATTGACGCTTGACTGTAGATTTTCGCTTTGTGTCAAAAGAACTCCCTAACGCACACTTTTTCAAAGTAGGTGAATTCATCAGATCTGTTTGAAACATTGCATTTTATCCATGCACGACGACTACTTAGATACTCGCAGCACAGTTGCCTCATATAAATTGCCCGTGAGCGCGGAGCTTGTCTTTGTCACTGTAGCAACTTTGCTCCATCAGCGGGAGAAGGCGGTTCGACGCCCCTGTAAGCACATGTTTCTCTAATTCCTTTGTTTCAGGCAAGCCACTGTGACGTCAGACGCCTTTACGCATACAGCTTTGCGATGCTTAGACAGTAATAACATAATTCATGTTTACATTTCTTTAATTTTCGACGCATTGTCGTTATTCGTGACGCATCAATGACCAATTGATTATATGGCAATGCAATGAAAAAAGCGTGTGGAAAACAGTGTTAATGACAGATTTGAGAAACACATTTCTTCAATGTTGGCCGCATGGCATTCCTGTGCAGGTGACAATGGTAATTTTTCAAAACCACAAGGATATTTAAACACATGATTATTTGTTTGCTGTGCTCTATGGCCTCTGCTACAGACCTCATCGAAATGACACTTAGATATCTTAGGGTGTACATATCAAGTCTTCCCAAATGGTCTAGCGGATAGGCATCTGCCTTGTCACGCAGGGCGGCCCGGGTTCGATTCCCGTCATGGCAAAGGATTTTTGTAGAAAAATAAAATGAGTCCCAACGTGTGCAACAGAACAGTTCGAAATCTCGTTACATTTGCATCGTCATGAACATGACTTATATCAGGCTAGCTAATTTTTTCTTTGTTCATTTTAAGTGTAGAAACAATATTTCGTTTGTGAACATTTTTTTCTGCCGTTTTGACAACAGGCTCATTACTAAAGAACACACGGCTGTCTGCTGATTGACGCTTGACTGTAGACTTTCGCTTTGTGTCAAAAGAACTTCCTAACGCACACTTTTTCAAAGTAGGTGAATTCATCAGATCTGTTTGAAACATTGCATTTTATCCATGCACGACGACTGCTTAGATACTCGCAGCACAGTTGCCCCATATAAATTGCCCATGAGCGCGGAGCTTGTCTTTGTCACTGTAGCAACTTTGCTCCATCAGCGGGAGAATGCGGTTCGACGCCCCTGTAAGCACATGTTTCTCTAATTCCTTTGTTTCAGGCAAGCCACTGTGACGTCAGACGCCTTTACGCATACAGCTTTGCGATGCTTAGACAGTAATAACATAATTCATGTTTACATTTCTTTAATTTTCGACGCATTGTCGTTATTCGTGACGCATCAATGACCAATTGATTATATGGCAATGCAATGAAAAAAGCGTGTGGAAAACAGTGTTAATGACAGATTTGAGAAGCACATTTCTTCAATGTTGGCCGCATGGCATTCCTGTGCAGGTGACAATGGTAATTTTTCAAAACGACAAGGATATTTAAACACATGATTATTTGTTTGCTGTGCTCTATGGCCTCTGCTACAGACCTCATCGAAATGACACTTAGATATCTTAGGGTGTACATATCAAGTCTTCCCAAATGGTCTAGCGGATAGGCATCTATCTTGTAACGCAGGGCGGCCCGGGATCGATTCCCGTCATGGCAACTGTTTTTTGTAGAAAAATAAAATGAGTCCCAACGTGTGCAACAGAACAGTTCGAAATCTCGTTACATTTGCATCGTCATGAACATGACTTATATCAGGCTAGCTCATTTTTTCTTTGTTCATTTTAAGTGTAGAAACAATATTTCGTTTGTGAACATTTTTTTCTGCCGTTTTGACAACAGGCTCATGACTAAAGAACACACGGCTGTCTGCTGATTGACGCTTGACTGTAGATTTTCGCTTTGTGTCAAAAGAACTTCCTAACGCACACTTTTTCAAAGTAGGTGAATTCATCAGATCTGTTTGAAACATTGCATTTTATCCATGCACGACGACTGCTTAGATACTCGCAGCACAGTTGACCCATATACATTGCCCATGAGCGCGGAGCTTGTCTTTGTCACTGTAGCAACTTTGCTCCATCAGCGGGAGAAGGCGCTTCGACGCCCCTGTAAGCACATGTTTCTCTGATTCCTTTGTTTCAGGCAAGCCACTGTGACGTCAGACGCCTTTACGCATACAGCTTTGCGATGCTTAGACAGTAATAACATAATTCATGTTTACATTTCTTTAATTTTCGACGCATTGTCGTTATTCGTGACGCATCAATGACCAATTGATTATATGGCAATGCAATGAAAAAAGCGTGTGGAAAACAGTGTTAATGACAGATTTGAGAAGCACATTTCTTCAATGTTGGCCGCATGGCATTCCTGTGCAGGTGACAATGGTAATTTTTCAAAACGACAAGGATATTTAAACACATGATTATTTGTTTGCTGTGCTCTATGGCCTCTGCTACAGACCTCATCGAAATGACACTTAGATATCTTAGGGTGTACATATCAAGTTTTCCCAAATGGTCTAGCGGATAGGCATCTACCTTGTAACGCAGGGCGGCCCGGGTTCGATTCCCGTCATGGCAAGTGTTTTTTGTAGAAAAATAAAATGAGTCCCAACGTGTGCAACAGAACAGTTCGAAATCTCGTTACATTTGCATCGTCATGAACATGACTTATATCAGGCTAGCTCATTTTTTCTTTGTTCATTTTAAGTGTAGAAACAATATTTCGTTTGTGACCATTTTTTTCTGCCGTTTTGACAACAGGCTCATGACTAAAGAACACACGGCTGTCTGCTGATTGACGCTTGACTGTAGATTTTCGCTTTGTGACAAAAGAACTTCCTAACGCACACTTTTTCAAAGTAGGTGAATTCATCAGATCTGTTTGAAACATTGCATTTTATCCATGCACGACGACTGCTTAGATACTCGCAGCACAGTTGCCCCATATACATTGCCCATGAGCGCGGAGCTTGTCTTTGTCACTGTAGCAACTTTTCTCCATCAGCGGGAGAAGGCGCTTCGACGCCCCTGTAAGCACATGTTTCTCTGATTCCTTTGTTTCAGGCAAGCCACTGTGACGTCAGACTCCTTTAGGCATACAGCTTTGCGATGCTTAGACAGTAATAACATAATTCATGTTTACATTTCTTTAATTTTCGACGCATTGTCGTTATTCGTGACGCATCAATGACCAATTGATTATATGGCAATGCAATGAAAAAAGCGTGTGGAAAACAGTGTTAATGACAGATTTGAGAAGCACATTTCTTCAATGTTGGCCGCATGGCATTCCTGTGCAGGTGACAATGGTAATTTTTCAAAACGACAAGGATATTTAAACACATGATTATTTGTTTGCTGTGCTCTATGGCCTCTGCTACAGACCTCATCGAAATGACACTTAGATATCTTAGGGTGTACATATCAAGTCTTCCCAAATGGTCTAGCGGATAGGCATCTACCTTGTAACGCAGGGCGGCCCGGGTTCGATTCTCGTCATGGCAAATGTTTTTTGTAGAAAAATAAAATGAGTCCCAACGTGTGCAACAGAACAGTTCGAAATCTCGTTACATTTGCATCGTCATGAACATGACTTATATCAGGCTAGCTCATTTTTTCTTTGTTCATTTTAAGTGTAGAAACAATATTTCGTTTGTGACCATTTTTTTCTGCCGTTTTGACAACAGGCTCATGACTAAAGAACACACGGCTGTCTGCTGATTGACGCTTGACTGTAGATTTTCGCTTTGTGTCAAAAGAACTTCCTAACGCACACTTTTTCAAAGTAGGTGAATTCATCAGATCTGTTTGAAACATTGCATTTTATCCATCCACGACGACTGCTTAGATACTCGCAGCACAGTTGCCCCATATACATTGCCCATGAGCGCGGAGCTTGTCTTTGTCACTGTCGCAACTTTGCTCCATCAGCGGGAGAAGGCGCTTCGACGCCCCTGTAAGCACATGTTTCTCTGATTGCTGTGCTCTATGGCCTCTGCTACAGACCTCATCGAAATGACACTTAGATATCTTAGGGTGTACATATCAAGTCTTCCCAAATGGTCTAGCGGATAGGCATCTACCTTGTAACGCAGGGCGGCCCTGGTTCGATTCTCGTCATGGCAAATGTTTTTTGTAGAAAAATAAAATGAGTCCCAACGTGTGCAACAGAACAGTTCGAAATCTCGTTACATTTGCATCGTCATGAACATGACTTATATCAGGCTAGCTCATTTTTTCTTTGTTAATTTTAAGTGTAGAAACAATATTTCGTTTGTGACCATTTTTTTCTGCCGTTTTGACAACAGGCTCATGACTAAAGAACACACGGCTGTCTGCTGATTGACGCTTGACTGTAGATTTTCGCTTTGTGTCAAAAGAACTTCCTAACGCACACTTTTTCAAAGTAGGTGAATTCATCAGATCTGTTTGAAACATTGCATTTTATCCATCCACGACGACTGCTTAGATACTCGCAGCACAGTTGCCCCATATACATTGCCCATGAGCGCGGAGCTTGTCTTTGTCACTGTCGCAACTTTGCTCCATCAGCGGGAGAAGGCGCTTCGACGCCCCTGTAAGCACATGTTTCTCTGATTCCTTTGTTTCAGGCAAGCCACTGTGACGTCAGACGCCTTTACGCATACAGCTTTGCGATGCTTAGACAGTAATAACATAATTCATGTTTACATTTCTTTAATTTTCGACGCATTGTCGTTATTCGTGACGCATCAATGACCAATTGATTATATGGCAATGCAATGAAAAAAGCGTGTGGAAAACAGTGTTAATGACAGATTTGAGAAGCACATTTCTTCAATGTTGGCCGCATGGCATTCCTGTGCAGGTGACAATGGTAATTTTTCAAAACCACAAGGATATTTAAACACATGATTATTTGTTTGCTGTGCTCTATGGCCTCTGCTACAGACCTCATCGAAATGACACTTAGATATCTTAGGGTGTACATATCAAGTTTTCCCAAATGGTCTAGCGGATAGGCATCTACCTTGTAACGCAGGGCGGCCCGGGTTCGATTCCTGTCATGGCAAGTGTTTTTTGTAGAAAAATAAAATGAGTCCCAACGTGTGCAACAGAACAGTTCGAAATCTCGTTACATTTGCATCGTCATGACCATGACTTATATCAGGCTAGCTCATTTTTTCTTTGTTCATTTTAAGTGTAGAAACAATATTTCGTTTGTGACCATTTTTTTCTGCCGTTTTGACAACAGGCTCATGACTAAAGAACACACGGCTGTCTGCTGATTGACGCTTGACTGTAGATTTTCGCTTTGTGTCAAAAGAACTTCCTAACGCACACTTTTTCAAAGTAGGTGAATTCATCAGATCTGTTTGAAACATTGCATTTTATCCATGCACGACGACTGCTTAGATACTCGCAGCACAGTTGCCCCATATACATTGCCCATGAGCGCGGAGCTTGTCTTTGTCACTGTAGCAACTTTGCTCCATCAGCGGGAGAAGGCGCTTCGACGCCCCTGTAAGCACATGTTTCTCTGATTCCTTTGTTTCAGGCAAGCCACTGTGACGTCAGACGCCTTTACGCATACAGCTTTGCGATGCTTAGACAGTAATAACATAATTCATGTTTACATTTCTTTAATTTTCGACGCATTGTCGTTATTCGTGACGCATCAATGACCAATTGATTATATGGCAATGCAATGAAAAAAGCGTGTGGAAAACAGTGTTAATGACAGATTTGAGAAGCACATTTCTTCAATGTTGGCCGCATGGCATTCCTGTGCAGGTGACAATGGTAATTTTTCAAAACGACAAGGATATTTAAACACATGATTATTTGTTTGCTGTGCTCTATGGCCTCTGATACAGACCTCATCGAAATGACACTTAGATATCTTAGGGTGTACATATCAAGTTTTCCCAAATGGTCTAGCGGATAGGCATCTACCTTGTAACGCAGGGCGGCCCGGGTTCGATTCCCGTCATGGCAAGTGTTTTTTGTAGAAAAATAAAATGAGTCCCAACGTGTGCAACAGAACAGTTCGAAATCTCGTTACATTTGCATCGTCATGAACATGACTTATATCAGGCTAGCTCATTTTTTCTTTGTTCATTTTAAGTGTAGAAACAATATTTCGTTTGTGAACATTTTTTTCTGCCGTTTTGACAACAGGCTCATGACTAAAGAACACACGGCTGTCTGCTGATTGACGCTTGACTGTAGATTTTCGCTTTGTGTCAAAAGAACTTCCTAACGCACACTTTTTCAAATTAGGTGAATTCATCAGATCTGTTTGAAACATTGCATTTTATCCATGCACGACGACTGCTTAGATACTCGCAGCACAGTTGCCCCATATACATTGCCCATGAGCGCGGAGCTTGTCTTTGTCACTGTCGCAACTTTGCTCCATCAGCGGGAGAAGGCGCTTCGACGCCCCTGTAAGCACATGTTTCTCTGATTCCTTTGTTTCAGGCAAGCCACTGTGACGTCAGACGCCTTTACGCATACAGCTTTGCGATGCTTAGACAGTAATAACATAATTCATGTTTACATTTCTTTAATTTTCGACGCATTGTCGTTATTCGTGACGCATCAATGACCAATTGATTATATGGCAATGCAATGAAAAAAGCGTGTGGAAAACAGTGTTAATGACAGATTTGAGAAGCACATTTCTTCAATGTTGGCCGCATGGCATTCCTGTGCAGGTGACAATGGTAATTTTTCAAAACGACAAGGATATTTAAACACATGATTATTTGTTTGCTGTGCTCTATGGCCTCTGCTACAGACCTCATCGAAATGACACTTAGATATCTTAGGGTGTACATATCAAGTTTTCCCAAATGGTCTAGCGGATAGGCATCTACCTTGTAACGCAGGGCGGCCCGGGTTCGATTCCCGTCATGGCAAGTGTTTTTTGTAGAAAAATAAAATGAGTCCCAACGTGTGCAACAGAACAGTTCGAAATCTCGTTACATTTGCATCGTCATGAACATGACTTATATCAGGCTAGCTCATTTTTTCTTTGTTCATTTTAAGTGTAGAAACAATATTTCGTTTGTGAACATTTTTTTCTGCCGTTTTGACAACAGGCTCATGACTAAAGAACACACGGCTGTCTGCTGATTGACGCTTGACTGTAGATTTTCGCTTTGTGTCAAAAGAACTTCCTAACGCACACTTTTTCAAAGTAGGTGAATTCATCAGATCTGTTTGAAACATTGCATTTTATCCATGCACGACGACTGCTTAGATACTCGCAGCACAGTTGCCCCATATACATTGCCCATGAGCGCGGAGCTTGTCTTTGTCACTGTCGCAACTTTGCTCCATCAGCGGGAGAAGGCGCTTCGACGCCCCTGTAAGCACATGTTTCTCTGATTCCTTTGTTTCAGGCAAGCCACTGTGACGTCAGACGCCTTTACGCATACAGCTTTGCGATGCTTAGACAGTAATAACATAATTCATGTTTACATTTCTTTAATTTTCGACGCATTGTCGTTATTCGTGACGCATCAATGACCAATTGATTATATGGCAATGCAATGAAAAAAGCGTGTGGAAAACAGTGTTAATGACAGATTTGAGAAGCACATTTCTTCAATGTTGGCCGCATGGCATTCCTGTGCAGGTGACAATGGTAATTTTTCAAAACGACAAGGATATTTAAACACATGATTATTTGTTTGCTGTGCTCTATGGCCTCTGCTACAGACCTCATCGAAATGACACTTAGATATCTTAGGGTGTACATATCAAGTTTTCCCAAATGGTCTAGCGGATAGGCATCTACCTTGTAACGCAGGGCGGCCCGGGTTCGATTCCCGTCATGGCAAGTGTTTTTTGTAGAAAAATAAAATGAGTCCCAACGTGTGCAACAGAACAGTTCGAAATCTCGTTACATTTGCATCGTCATGAACATGACTTATATCAGGCTAGCTCATTTTTTCTTTGTTCATTTTAAGTGTAGAAACAATATTTCGTTTGTGAACATTTTTTTCTGCCGTTTTGACAACAGGCTCATGACTAAAGAACACACGGCTGTCTGCTGATTGACGCTTGACTGTAGATTTTCGCTTTGTGTCAAAAGAACTTCCTAACGCACACTTTTTCAAAGTAGGTGAATTCATCAGATCTGTTTGAAACATTGCATTTTATCCATGCACGACGACTGCTTAGATACTCGCAGCACAGTTGCCCCATATACATTGCCCATGAGCGCGGAGCTTGTCTTTGTCACTGTCGCAACTTTGCTCCATCAGCGGGAGAAGGCGCTTCGACGCCCCTGTAAGCACATGTTTCTCTGATTCCTTTGTTTCAGGCAAGCCACTGTGACGTCAGACGCCTTTACGCATACAGCTTTGCGATGCTTAGACAGTAATAACATAATTCATGTTTACATTTCTTTAATTTTCGACGCATTGTCGTTATTCGTGACGCATCAATGACCAATTGATTATATTGCAATGCAATGAAAAAAGCGTGTGGAAAACAGTGTTAATGACAGATTTGAGAAGCACATTTCTTCAATGTTGGCCGCATGGCATTCCTGTGCAGGTGACAATGGTAATTTTTCAAAACGACAAGGATGTTTAAACACATGATTATTTGTTTGCTGTGCTCTATGGCCTCTGCTATAGACCTCATCGAAATGACACTTAGATATCTTAGGGTGTACATATCAAGTTTTCCCAAATGGTCTATCGGATAGGCATCTGCCTTGTCACGCAGGGCGGCCCGGGTTCGATTCCCGTCATGGCAAATGATTTTTGTAGAAAAATAAAATGAGTCCCAACGTGTGCAACAGAACAGTTCGAAATCTCGTTACATTTGCATCGTCATGAACATGACTTATATCAGGCTAGCTCATTTTTTCTTTGTTCATTTTAAGTGTAGAAACAATATTTCGTTTGTGACCATTTTTTTCTGCCGTTTTGACAAGAGGCTCATGACTAAAGAACACACGGCTGTCTGCTGATTGACGCTTGACTGTAGATTTTCGCTTTGTGTCAAAAGAACTTCCTAACGCACACTTTTTCAAAGTAGGTGAATTCATCAGATCTGTTTGAAACATTGCATTTTATCCATGCACGACGACTGCTTAGATACTCGCAGCACAGTTGCCCCATATAAATTGCACATGAGCGCGGAGCTTGTCTTTGTCACTGTAGCAACTTTGCTCCATCAGCGGGAGAAGGCGCTTCGACGCCCCTGTAAGCACATGTTTCTCTGATTCCTTCGTTTCAGGCAAGCCACTGTGACGTCAGACGCCTTTACGCATACAGCTTTGCGATGCTTAGACAGTAATAACATAATTCATGTTTACATTTCTTTAATTTTCGACGCATTGTCGTTATTCGTGACGCATCAATGACCAATTGATTATATGGCAATGCAATGAAAAAAGCGTGTGGAAAACAGTGTTAATGACAGATTTGAGAAGCACATTTCTTCAATGTTGGCTGCAGGGCATTCCTGTGCAGGTGACAATGGTAATTTTTCAAAACGACAAGGATATTTAAACACATGATTATTTGTTTGCTGTGCTCTATGGCCTCTGCTACAGACCTCATCGAAATGACACTTAGATATCTTAGGGTGTACATATCAAGTCTTCCCAAATGGTCTAGCGGATAGGCATCTGCCTTGTCACGCAGGGCGGCCCGGGTTCGATTCCCGTCATGGCAAAGGATTTTTGTAGAAAAATAAAATGAGTCCCAACGTGTGCAACAGAACAGTTCGAAATCTCGTTACATTTGCATCGTCATGAACATGACTTATATCAGGCTAGCTAATTTTTTCTTTGTTCATTTTAAGTGTAGAAACAATATTTCGTTTGTGAACATTTTTTTCTGCCGTTTTGAAAACAGGCTCATTACTAAAGAACACACTGCTGTCTGCTGATTGACGCTTGACTGTAGATTTTCGCTTTGTGTCAAAAGAACTCCCTAAAGCACACTTTTTCTAAGTAGGTGAATTCATCAGATCTGTTTGAAACATTGCATTTTATCCATGCACGACGACTACTTAGATACTCGCAGCACAGTTGCCTCATATAAATTGCCCATGAGCGCGGAGCTTGTCTTTGTCACTGTAGCAACTTTGCTCCATCAGCGGGAGAAGGCGGTTCGACGCCCCTGTAAGCACATGTTTCTCTAATTCCTTTGTTTCAGGCAAGCCACTGTGACGTCAGACGCCTTTACGCATACAGCTTTGCGATGCTTAGACAGTAATAACATAATTCATGTTTACATTTCTTTAATTTTCGACGCATTGTCGTTATTCGTGACGCATCAATGACCAATTGATTATATGGCAATGCAATGAAAAAAGCGTGTGGAAAACAGTGTTAATGACAGATTTGAGAAGCACATTTCTTCAATGTTGGCCGCAGGGCATTCCTGTGCAGGTGACAATGGTAATTTTTCAAAACGACAAGGATATTTAAACACTTGATTATTTGTTTGCTGTGCTCTATGGCCTCTGCTACAGACCTCATCGAAATGACACTTAGATATCTTAGGGTGTACATATCAAGTCTTCTAAAAAGGTCTAGCGCATGGCTGCCCAATTTGGGGCCCGTGGGCCAAACTTGGCCCGCGACCGATTATATTTGGCCCGCGCCTTATCCACTGTATAATTTTTTTCCCGCCACCAGCGCTCGGAATCTGCGCTCGCTCTCATTGAATATTATTTATTGGTGCACTTCCACTCCTGACCAGAGAATAACATTGTGATACAATGATGGTAGGGTGGCGCTGTATGAGCTCCTACCAGATGCAATCCGGTGAGGCGAAGACCAGTGAGTGAGAGGATGCAAGGATGGAGCGTGTTAAGGAGTGGCACACAGACAAGCGAAAATTCAAAAAAAGTTGGGAACATGATTATCTTTTTACAGAGGTCGATTCCACCGCAGTGTGTCTGGTATGTAAGCAGAGGGTCGCTGTTTCAAAGGAGTACAACATTCGTCGTCACTATGAAACTATGCATTCTCACCAGTTCGCAAAATACACAGGTGACGATCGCAAGCTGAAGGTAGCAGACTTGCTAAGAAAGCTAACCACACAGCAGCGAACTTTACTTCAGCCGTCCACTGCACAAGAAAATGCCACTCGGGCAAGTTATCGCATTAGCAAAGTCATTGTCAGAAGTGGACGAGCTTTTGCTGCGGGTGATTTTGTCAAAGAGTGTCTGACAATTGCTTCTGAAGCTGTGTGTCCAACTCAGATGCGGGCATTTTCTCAGATTAGCCTGTCAAGGAACACCCGCCACGTTGAGGACATGGCCGAAGACGTTCGGGGCCAGATAGCCCAAAGAGCAAGTTGGTTTTCTGCCTTCTCCATAGCAAGCGATGAAAGCACCGACATATCTGACTCAGCACAGTTGCTGGTGTTTTTGCGAGGCGTCAATGAGGACTTTGAAGTGTGTCAAGAACTAGCGGGCCTTGAAACACTGAAAGGGACAACAAGAGGTATCGATATTTTTATGGCAGTGCAGCGAATTATGGACAAGAACGGGTTGAAGTGGGAAAACCTATCTGACATCACGACTGATGGAGCCCCGGCCATGGTCGGTAAGAGAGCAGGCCTAACTGCACTTGTGTCGGACAAAGTCCGTGAGTTTGGTGGCTCGATTTTTAAATACCATTGTATTTTGCATCAGGAGCAACTGTGCGCTAAAAACATCGGCCTGAAGAACGTGATGCAGGATGTCGTTGGCATTGTCAATAATATTCGCTCAAAGGCGCTCTCACACCGTCAGTTCAAAGCTCTTGTTGATGAGATGGATGCCCAGTATGGTGATGTATTGTACCACCAGGAGGTGCGGTGGCTGAGCCGTGGGAAAGTTTTACGACGTTTCTTTGAGTTGCGTGAGGAAATCAGGGTGTTTCAAGCCACAAAGAAGAACAGCATCCAAGTGCCCTCGGACAATCACTCGCTTGCAGACCTGGCTTTTCTTGTGGACATCACAGAGCTGCTGAATATCCTCAATCTTCAGCTTCAAGGGAGAGACCAGATAATCACTCAGATGTATGACCATGTCAAAGCCTTCAAGCAAAAGCTCCAGTTGCTTAGCAGACATCTCTCAACAGGTGAGATCTAACTTTAATATGTTATTGAACACACAACAATGTAGTAGGCTTGTTATTGATCACAACCATGTTATTATATTTGTGTGATGCATGCATACTTTGTGTTTGTGGAAAATGGATGTTCTATTTAAATCTAGGCATTAAATCCAATCACAGAAGCAGTATTTGTTTTTCATACTGCAGCCATAAACAAAAAAAAGTAATTTTTTTCTCATTTGATTGATGTTTGGTATTTAATTGAAAATCAAATGAACAATCTTGCATCTTACATTGCTCCTTTTGTCTTTGTGTCTGTACATTCAGGAAATTTGGCACATTTTCCCAGCCTCAGAGAAGTTGGGTTGATGGAGGAAGACACACCAAAATACCTCGACATTCTCAGCAATCTTGTGGTGGAGTTTGACCATCGCTTTGAAGATTTTCGTGGAAATGAAACAGCATGAGCTGTTTGTGCAACCCTTTTCTGTAAATGTGGATGCAGTCAGTGAGGAGCTTCAAATGGAACTTTTGGAACTTCAGTCTGATTCAGACCTCCGTAGCAGGTTCAGAGAGCTTTCCTTACAGGACTTTTACAAATGTGTTCCTGCACACAGATATGGCAAGATCCGCAAACATGCACAGGTGATGTTATCCCTCTTTGGAAGTACCTATGTATGTGAGCAGGCTTTCAGCCTGATGAATCTTAAGAAGTCCAAACTAAGAAATGCTTTATCTGACTCTCACCTACATGACATTCTCACTTTGTCAGTTAGTCAGCTGGAGCCTGATATTGAGAGACTTTTAAAAACCAAGGACAGGCTTCATGTCTCCCACTGATAGGCCTAGCCTACTTCAGGCAGGATGTGTAGGCCTAGGCCTCCAATGTGTCAGAGTATGTTCTGCTCTGTATGATTAATGGGGGCATGTTTTGTCCCATGTTACTTTGTTTATTGCACTTGTAAGTACAGTACTGATTTCTACAAACCTTCTCAAGCTGTTGTCCAATTCTACTACTATTCCTGATTTAAAAATGATTGTTCAAACCAGTGAAGAATGTATTTTGGTCCCATGGAGACATGTTTTGTCCCATGTTACTTTGCACTAAATGTCTTTGTATTTGAAGATATAGGCCCAAGGCCTAGTAATGTTCCATATCTGTCTTCAAATATTTCATAGTGCTTCAATTATTTTTCGAATTTAAAGAAGCCAGATTGACGTCAGTAATTTTTTGAACATTAATGTGAAGCACAATAAACTGTGTCATTCCTTTTTCGAAATTACTTTGTGATAGTGTTTATTTTGTACACGCATACTATATATACCCATATTTAACTTAATGTACTGCAGAATTAACATTTTGGCCCACGACCCTCCCCCCAGATTAAATTTTGGCCCTCCACTGGGAAGAATTTGGGCACCCCTGGTCTAGCGGATAGGCATCTGCCTTGTCACGCAGGGCGGCCCGGGTTCGATTCCCGTCATGGCAAAGGATTTTTGTAGAAAAATAAAATGAGTCCCAACGTGTGCAACAGAACAGTTCGAAATCTCGTTACATTTGCATCGTCATGAACATGACTTATATCAGGCTAGCAAATTTTTTCTTTGTTCATTTTAAGTGTAGAAACAATATTTTGTTTGTGAACATTTTTTTCTGTCGTTTTGACAACAGGCTCATTACTAAAGAACACACGGCTGTCTGCTGATTGACGCTTGACTGTAGATTTTCGCTTTGTGTCAAAAGAACTCCCTAACGCACACTTTTTCAAAGTAGGTGAATTCATCAGATCTGTTTGAAACATTGCATTTTATCCATGCACGACGACTACTTAGATACTCGCAGCACAGTTGCCTCATATAAATTGCCCATGAGCGCGGAGCTTGTCTTTGTCACTGTAGCAACTTTGCTCCATCAGCGGGAGAAGGAGGTTCGACGCCCCTGTAAGCACATGTTTCTCTAATTCCTTTGTTTCAGGCAAGCCACTGTGACGTCAGACGCCTTTACGCATACAGCTTTGCGATGCTTAGACAGTAATAACATAATTCATGTTTACATTTCTTTAATTTTCGACGCATTGTCGTTATTCGTGACGCATCAATGACCAATTGATTATATGGCAATGCAATGAAAAAAGCGTGTGGAAAACAGTGTTAATGACAGATTTGAGAAGCACATTTCTTCAATGTTGGCTGCAGGGCATTCCTGTGCAGGTGACAATGGTAATTTTTCAAAACGACAAGGATATTTAAACACATGATTATTTGTTTGCTGTGCTCTATGGCCTCTGCTACAGACCTCATCGAAATGACACTTAGATATCTTAGGGTGTACATATCAAGTCTTCCCAAATGGTCTAGCGGATAGGCATCTGCCTTGTCACGCAGGGCGGCCCGGGTTCGATTCCCGTCATGGCAAAGGGTTTTTGTAGAAAAATAAAATGAGTCCCAACGTGTGCAACAGAACAGTTCGAAATCTCGTTACATTTGCATCGTCATGAACATGACTTATATCAGGCTAGCTAATTTTTTCTTTGTTCATTTTAAGTGTAGAAACAATATTTCGTTTGTGAACATTTTTTTCTGTCGTTTTGACAACAGGCTCATTACTAAAGAACACACGGCTGTCTGCTGATTGACGCTTGACTGTAGATTTTCGCTTTGTGTCAAAAGAACTCCCTAACGCACACTTTTTCAAAGTAGGTGAATTCATCAGATCTGTTTGAAACATTGCATTTTATCCATGCACGACGACTACTTAGATACTCGCAGCACAGTTGCCTCATATAAATTGCCCATGAGAGCGGAGCTTGTCTTTGTCACTGTAGCAACTTTGCTCCATCAGCGGGAGAAGGAGGTTCGACGCCCCTGTAAGCACATGTTTCTCTAATTCCTTTGTTTCAGGCAAGCCACTGTGACGTCAGACGCCTTTACGCATACAGCTTTGCGATGCTTAGACAGTAATAACATAATTCATGTTTACATTTCTTTAATTTTCGACGCATTGTCGTTATTCGTGACGCATCAATGACCAATTGATTATATGGCAATGCAATGAAAAAAGCGTGTGGAAAACAGTGTTAATGACAGATTTGAGAAGCACATTTCTTCAATGTTGGCCGCATGGCATTCCTGTGCAGGTGACAATGGTAATTTTTCAAAACGACAAGGATATTTAAACACATGATTATTTGTTTGCTGTGCTCTATGGCCTCTGCTACAGACCTCATCGAAATGACACTTAGATATCTTAGGGTGTACATATCAAGTCTTCCCAAATGGTCTAGCGGATAGGAATCTGCCTTGTCACGCAGGGCGACCCGGGTTCGATTCCCGTCATGGCAAATGATTTTTGTAGAAAAATAAAATGAGTCCCAACGTGTGCAACAGAACAGTTCGAAATCTCGTTACATTTGCATCGTCATGAACATGACTTATATCAGGCTAGCTAATTTTTTCTTTGTTCATTTTAAGTGTAGAAACAATATTTCGTTTGTGAACATTTTTTTCTGCCGTTTTGACAACAGGCTCATTACTAAAGAACACACGGCTGTCTGCTGATTGACGCTTGACTGTAGATTTTCGCTTTGTGTCAAAAGAACTCCCTAACGCACACTTTTTCAAAGTAGGTGAATTCATCAGATCTGTTTGAAACATTGCATTTTATCCATGCACGACGACTACTTAGATACTCGCAGCACAGTTGCCTCATATAAATTGCCCATGAGCGCGGAGCTTGTCTTTGTCACTGTAGCAACTTTGCTCCATCAGCGGGAGAAGGAGGTTCGACGCCCCTGTAAGCACATGTTTCTCTAATTCCTTTGTTTCAGGCAAGCCACTGTGACGTCAGACGCCTTTACGCATACAGCTTTGCGATGCTTAGACAGTAATAACATAATTCATGTTTACATTTCTTTAATTTTCGACGCATTGTCGTTATTCGTGACGCATCAATGACCAATTGATTATATGGCAATGCAATGAAAAAAGCGTGTGGAAAACAGTGTTAATGACAGATTTGAGAAGCACATTTCTTCAATGTTGGCCGCATGGCATTCCTGTGCAGGTGACAATGGTAATTTCTTCAAAACGACAAGGATATTTAAACACATGATTATTTGTTTGCTGTGCTCTATGGCCTCTGCTACAGACCTCATCGAAATGACACTTAGATATCTTAGGGTGTACATATCAAGTCTTCCCAAATGGTCTAGCGGATAGGCATCTGCCTTGTCACGCAGGGGGGCCCGGGTTCGATTCCCGTCATGGCAAAGGGTTTTTGTAGAAAAATAAAATGAGTCCCAACGTGTGCAACAGAACAGTTCGAAATCTCGTTACATTTGCATCGTCATGAACATGACTTATATCAGGCTAGCTAATTTTTTCTTTGTTCATTTTAAGTGTAGAAACAATATTTCGTTTGTGAACATTTTTTTCTGTCGTTTTGACAACAGGCTCATTACTAAAGAACACACGGCTGTCTGCTGATTGACGCTTGACTGTAGATTTTCGCTTTGTGTCAAAAGAAGATTCAAGATTCAAGATATTTATTAGTCATATGCACAGTAAACAGACAGTTACACCACACAATGAAAATCTTACTTTGCTAGTCCCCCCTAACACAACAGACTAAACTAAAGAAAAAAAAAACTAGTTCCATATATACATATACAAATTCTATATTGCACCTGGTGGATCACAGTTATAAAGTTATAAAGTGCGCTTATGCATTGTTGCAAATTGCATGAGGTATTTAGTGCAAACAGTAGTAGTGCAAACAGTAGTGAAGTCACAGCAGCAGTCAGAATGTCTGTCGAGTTCACAGTTGATCAGTCAAGTCAAGTAATGCAAGTGATGTGGGGGGGTGGAAGGGGGAGGGCTTTGTGAGGTAGCTTGTTCACAAGCCTGATGGCCTGTGGATAGAAACTGTTTGTCAGTCTGGTGGTCCTAGATTTCAGACTCCTGTAGCGCCTGCCTGATGGTAGGAGAGTGAAGAGTCTGTGCTGGGGGTGTGTGCAGTCCCTGATGATGTTGTGTGTTCTCCTGGTGACCCTGGTGTTGTAAATGTCCTGAAGTGAGGGGAAGGCTGCTTATGAGATATACTGTGCAGTTTTTATCACACGCTGGAGTGCCTTCCTGTCCTGGGCTGTACAGTTTCCATACCAGACTGTGATGGAACTGGTAAGGGTGCTCTCAACTGTACATCTATAGAAGTTGCTGAGAACTTTGGATGGCATGCCAAATTTCTTCAGCCTTCTTAAGAAGTACAGTCGCTGCTGGGATTTCTTAATGTTCTGTTGTGCATTGTGAGACCAGGTAAGATCCTCGCTGATGTAGGTTCCGAGGAATTTGAAGGTTTTCACCCTATCCACCTCTGTCTCATCTATATGCAGTGGTGTGTGCTGCACACTCTTCTTTCGTGGATCAATAATCATCTCCTTGGTCTTGTCTGCGTTCAGGGAGAGATTATTGTCCTGACACCAGGCCACCAGATCCGCCACCTCTCTTCTGTATGCCGCCTCAGCCCCCCCGGTGATCAGTCCAATGACTGTCGTATCATCCGCAAACTTGATGATGCTGGTGTTATCCTGGGAGGCCACGCAGTCATATGTGAAGAGGGTGTACAGCAGGGGGCTCAGCACGCAGCCCTGGGGGGTCCCTGTGCTTGTGGTTCTTGTGCCTGATGTGCGGTTGCCTACTCTGACTGACTGGGGTCTGTCTGATAGGAAGTCCAGCACCCAGTTACAGAGAGCAGGTGTCAGTCCAAGAGTGAGGAGTTTTGCACAGAGTTTGTGTGGGATAACCGTGTTAAATGCTGAACTGTAGTCAATAAAGAGTAGTCTTACATATGTGTCCTTTCCCTCTAAGTGTGTGAGGGTGGTGTGGATGACGGCGTTGACTGCATCGTCGGTGGACCGGTTCTGACGGTACGCAAACTGTAGAGGGTCTAAGGTGTTTGGGATGGTCCTCTTGATGTGCGTCATGACTATCCTCTCAAAGCACTTCATCACTATTGGGGTGAGTGCGACGGGTCGATAGTCATTCAGGCAGGTCACAGTGTTTTTCTTTGGTAGGGGCACTATGGTGGTTGTCTTGAAGCAGGTGGGCACCAAAGCTTGTGCTAGTGACATGTTATAAATATCAGCCAGCACCTCAGCCAGCTCTGATGAGCAGACCCTGAGGGCACGCCCGGAGATGTTGTCTGGGCCAGCTGCCTTCCGTGGGTTTATTCTCCTCAGAGCCGTACACACCTCTGCTGATGTCACAGTGAGTGATGAGTCCTGTGTGTGCTCTGTGGTCGAAATCCCTCTCTGTTGGTTGGTGTTGAGGGTATCGAAGCGTGCATAGAACTCGTTCAGCTCATCTGGCAGTGTGAGTTGGCTGGTTGTGGCCCCCCTGCTCCTCTGCCGGTAGCCTGTGATGTGTTGCAGGCCTTGCCACATGCGTCGGGAATCTGCGGTGGAATAGAATCCCTCCAGCTTCAGTCTGTATTGCCTCTTGGCCTCTTTAATGGATCTACGCAGGTCATATCTGGCCTTCTTGTAGTCCTCAGCGTTGCCTGAAGCAAATGCAGTGGAGCGAGCGCATAGCATGGACCGAACTTCGCAGTTAATCCAGGGCTTTTGGTTGGGATATGTCCTGCAGCGTTTTGTGGGCACAATATTTTCAACACATGTACTGATGTAACCAGTTACACTGGAAGCATATTCCTCTAAATCCACAGTAGAGTCATCCCTCAGAGCAGCAGTTTAAAACACATCCCAGTTTGTTCTGTCAAAGCAGTCCTGCAACACCAGTTCAGTTTCCTCAGTCCACACTTTAACATTTTTACTCACTGGGGGGGCTTGCTTGAGGAGTTGTCTGTACGCTGGATAGAGGAACGTTGAGATGTGGTCGGACTGTCCGAAGTGTGGCCGGGGCACAGCTTTGTAGGCTCCTCTCACGTTGCTGTAGACGTGGTCAAGAGTATTTTTCTCCCTCGTCGGAAAGTTCACGTATTGATGGTATTTCGGGAGTACACTCTTAAGGTTGCGGTGGTTGAAATCTCCGACTATGGTGAACACAGCGTCTGGGTGTGCAGTCTCGTGCTTGTTGATGATGTCATGCAGCAGCCCCAGTGCAGTTGTGGAGTCCGCTTGTGGCGGGATGTAAACAGCTAAAATAAACAGTGCACTGAACTCCCTTGGTAGATAAAAGGGTCTGCACTTCACCATCAAAAGTTCAATATTAGCCGAGCAGTGTCTTTCAACAACCTGTACATCCGAGCACCATCTATTGTTCACATAGACACAGACGCCACCGCCTCTCGTTTTCCCCGAGGCTAATGTGCGGTCCCCGCGGAAGACAGAATGTGTTTCAAGCTGGATGGTAGAGTCTGGAATGATGTCCGAGAGCCAGGTTTCCGTGAAAATAAGAGCACAACATTCTCTCATCTCACGTTGGGTTGTAATCCTGCCATGTAATCATGCCAAGAACTCCCTAACGCACACTTTTTCAAAGTAGGTGAATTCATCAGATCTGTTTGAAACATTGCATTTTATCCATGCACGACGACTACTTAGATACTCGCAGCACAGTTGCCTCATATAAATTGCCCATGAGCGCGGAGCTTGTCTTTGTCACTGTAGCAACTTTGCTCCATCAGCGGGAGAAGGCGGTTCGACGCCCCTTGTAAGCACATGTTTCTCTAATTCCTTTGTTTCAGGCAAGCCACTGTGACGTCAGACGCCTTTACGCATACAGCTTTGCGATGCTTAGACAGTAATAACATAATTCATGTTTGCATTTCTTTAATTTTCGACGCATTGTCGTTATTCGTGACGCATCAATGACCAATTGATTATATGGCAATGCAATGAAAAAAGCGTGTGGAAAACAGTGTTAATGACAGATTTGAGAAGCACATTTCTTCAATGTTGGCCGCATGGCATTCCTGTGCAGGTGACAATGGTAATTTTTCAAAACGACAAGGATATTTAAACACATGATTATTTGTTTGCTGTGCTCTATGGCCTCTGCTACAGACCTCATCGAAATGATACTTAGATATCTTAGGGTGTACATATCAAGTCTTCCCAAATGGTCTAGCGGATAGGAATCTGCCTTGTCACGCAAGGCGGCCCGGGTTCGATTCCCGTCATGGCAAATGATTTTTGTAGAAAAATAAAATGAGTCCCAACGTGTGCAACAGAACAGTTCGAAATCTCGTTACATTTGCATCGTCATGAACATGACTTATATCAGGCTAGCTAATTTTTTCTTTGTTCATTTTAAGTGTAGAAACAATATTTCGTTTGTGAACATTTTTTTCTGCCGTTTTGACAACAGGCTCATTACTAAAGAACACACGGCTGTCTGCTGATTGACGCTTGACTGTAGATTTTCGCTTTGTGTCAAAAGAACTCCCTAACGCACACTTTTTCAAAGTAGGTGAATTCATCAGATCTGTTTGAAACATTGCATTTTATCCATGCACGACGACTACTTAGATACTCGCAGCACAGTTGCCTCATATAAATTGCCCATGAGCGCGGAGCTTGTCTTTGTCACTGTAGCAACTTTGCTCCATCAGCGGGAGAAGGAGGTTCGACGCCCCTGTAAGCACATGTTTCTCTAATTCCTTTGTTTCAGGCAAGCCACTGTGACGTCAGACGCCTTTACGCATACAGCTTTGCGATGCTTAGACAGTAATAACATAATTCATGTTTACATTTCTTTAATTTTCGACGCATTGTCGTTATTCGTGACGCATCAATGACCAATTGATTATATGGCAATGCAATGAAAAAAGCGTGTGGAAAACAGTGTTAATGACAGATTTGAGAAGCACATTTCTTCAATGTTGGCCGCATGGCATTCCTGTGCAGGTGACAATGGTAATTTCTTCAAAACGACAAGGATATTTAAACACATGATTATTTGTTTGCTGTGCTCTATGGCCTCTGCTACAGACCTCATCGAAATGACACTTAGATATCTTAGGGTGTACATATCAAGTCTTCCCAAATGGTCTAGCGGATAGGCATCTGCCTTGTCACGCAGGGCGGCCCGGGTTCGATTCCCGTCATGGCAAAGGGTTTTTGTAGAAAAATAAAATGAGTCCCAACGTGTGCAACAGAACAGTTCGAAATCTCGTTACATTTGCATCGTCATGAACATGACTTATATCAGGCTAGCTAATTTTTTCTTTGTTCATTTTAAGTGTAGAAACAATATTTCGTTTGTGAACATTTTTTTCTGTCGTTTTGACAACAGGCTCATTACTAAAGAACACACGGCTGTCTGCTGATTGACGCTTGACTGTAGATTTTCGCTTTGTGTCAAAAGAAGATTCAAGATTCAAGATATTTATTAGTCATATGCACAGTAAACAGACAGTTACACCACACAATGAAAATCTTACTTTGCTAGTCCCCCCTAACACAACAGACTAAACTAAAGAAAAAAAAAACTAGTTCCATATATACATATACAAATTCTATATTGCACCTGGTGGATCACAGTTATAAAGTTATAAAGTGCGCTTATGCATTGTTGCAAATTGCATGAGGTATTTAGTGCAAACAGTAGTAGTGCAAACAGTAGTGAAGTCACAGCAGCAGTCAGAATGTCTGTCGAGTTCACAGTTGATCAGTCAAGTCAAGTAATGCAAGTGATGTGGGGGGGTGGAAGGGGGAGGGCTTTGTGAGGTAGCTTGTTCACAAGCCTGATGGCCTGTGGATAGAAACTGTTTGTCAGTCTGGTGGTCCTAGATTTCAGACTCCTGTAGCGCCTGCCTGATGGTAGGAGAGTGAAGAGTCTGTGCTGGGGGTGTGTGCAGTCCCTGATGATGTTGTGTGTTCTCCTGGTGACCCTGGTGTTGTAAATGTCCTGAAGTGAGGGGAAGGCTGCTTATGAGATATACTGTGCAGTTTTTATCACACGCTGGAGTGCCTTCCTGTCCTGGGCTGTACAGTTTCCATACCAGACTGTGATGGAACTGGTAAGGGTGCTCTCAACTGTACATCTATAGAAGTTGCTGAGAACTTTGGATGGCATGCCAAATTTCTTCAGCCTTCTTAAGAAGTACAGTCGCTGCTGGGATTTCTTAATGTTCTGTTGTGCATTGTGAGACCAGGTAAGATCCTCGCTGATGTAGGTTCCGAGGAATTTGAAGGTTTTCACCCTATCCACCTCTGTCTCATCTATATGCAGTGGTGTGTGCTGCACACTCTTCTTTCGTGGATCAATAATCATCTCCTTGGTCTTGTCTGCGTTCAGGGAGAGATTATTGTCCTGACACCAGGCCACCAGATCCGCCACCTCTCTTCTGTATGCCGCCTCAGCCCCCCCGGTGATCAGTCCAATGACTGTCGTATCATCCGCAAACTTGATGATGCTGGTGTTATCCTGGGAGGCCACGCAGTCATATGTGAAGAGGGTGTACAGCAGGGGGCTCAGCACGCAGCCCTGGGGGGTCCCTGTGCTTGTGGTTCTTGTGCCTGATGTGCGGTTGCCTACTCTGACTGACTGGGGTCTGTCTGATAGGAAGTCCAGCACCCAGTTACAGAGAGCAGGTGTCAGTCCAAGAGTGAGGAGTTTTGCACAGAGTTTGTGTGGGATAACCGTGTTAAATGCTGAACTGTAGTCAATAAAGAGTAGTCTTACATATGTGTCCTTTCCCTCTAAGTGTGTGAGGGTGGTGTGGATGACGGCGTTGACTGCATCGTCGGTGGACCGGTTCTGACGGTACGCAAACTGTAGAGGGTCTAAGGTGTTTGGGATGGTCCTCTTGATGTGCGTCATGACTATCCTCTCAAAGCACTTCATCACTATTGGGGTGAGTGCGACGGGTCGATAGTCATTCAGGCAGGTCACAGTGTTTTTCTTTGGTAGGGGCACTATGGTGGTTGTCTTGAAGCAGGTGGGCACCAAAGCTTGTGCTAGTGACATGTTATAAATATCAGCCAGCACCTCAGCCAGCTCTGATGAGCAGACCCTGAGGGCACGCCCGGAGATGTTGTCTGGGCCAGCTGCCTTCCGTGGGTTTATTCTCCTCAGAGCCGTACACACCTCTGCTGATGTCACAGTGAGTGATGAGTCCTGTGTGTGCTCTGTGGTCGAAATCCCTCTCTGTTGGTTGGTGTTGAGGGTATCGAAGCGTGCATAGAACTCGTTCAGCTCATCTGGCAGTGTGAGTTGGCTGGTTGTGGCCCCCCTGCTCCTCTGCCGGTAGCCTGTGATGTGTTGCAGGCCTTGCCACATGCGTCGGGAATCTGCGGTGGAATAGAATCCCTCCAGCTTCAGTCTGTATTGCCTCTTGGCCTCTTTAATGGATCTACGCAGGTCATATCTGGCCTTCTTGTAGTCCTCAGCGTTGCCTGAAGCAAATGCAGTGGAGCGAGCGCATAGCATGGACCGAACTTCGCAGTTAATCCAGGGCTTTTGGTTGGGATATGTCCTGCAGCGTTTTGTGGGCACAATATTTTCAACACATGTACTGATGTAACCAGTTACACTGGAAGCATATTCCTCTAAATCCACAGTAGAGTCATCCCTCAGAGCAGCAGTTTAAAACACATCCCAGTTTGTTCTGTCAAAGCAGTCCTGCAACACCAGTTCAGTTTCCTCAGTCCACACTTTAACATTTTTACTCACTGGGGGGGCTTGCTTGAGGAGTTGTCTGTACGCTGGATAGAGGAACGTTGAGATGTGGTCGGACTGTCCGAAGTGTGGCCGGGGCACAGCTTTGTAGGCTCCTCTCACGTTGCTGTAGACGTGGTCAAGAGTATTTTTCTCCCTCGTCGGAAAGTTCACGTATTGATGGTATTTCGGGAGTACACTCTTAAGGTTGCGGTGGTTGAAATCTCCGACTATGGTGAACACAGCGTCTGGGTGTGCAGTCTCGTGCTTGTTGATGATGTCATGCAGCAGCCCCAGTGCAGTTGTGGAGTCCGCTTGTGGCGGGATGTAAACAGCTAAAATAAACAGTGCACTGAACTCCCTTGGTAGATAAAAGGGTCTGCACTTCACCATCAAAAGTTCAATATTAGCCGAGCAGTGTCTTTCAACAACCTGTACATCCGAGCACCATCTATTGTTCACATAGACACAGACGCCACCGCCTCTCGTTTTCCCCGAGGCTAATGTGCGGTCCCCGCGGAAGACAGAATGTGTTTCAAGCTGGATGGTAGAGTCTGGAATGATGTCCGAGAGCCAGGTTTCCGTGAAAATAAGAGCACAACATTCTCTCATCTCACGTTGGGTTGTAATCCTGCCATGTAATCATGCCAAGAACTCCCTAACGCACACTTTTTCAAAGTAGGTGAATTCATCAGATCTGTTTGAAACATTGCATTTTATCCATGCACGACGACTACTTAGATACTCGCAGCACAGTTGCCTCATATAAATTGCCCATGAGCGCGGAGCTTGTCTTTGTCACTGTAGCAACTTTGCTCCATCAGCGGGAGAAGGCGGTTCGACGCCCCTTGTAAGCACATGTTTCTCTAATTCCTTTGTTTCAGGCAAGCCACTGTGACGTCAGACGCCTTTACGCATACAGCTTTGCGATGCTTAGACAGTAATAACATAATTCATGTTTGCATTTCTTTAATTTTCGACGCATTGTCGTTATTCGTGACGCATCAATGACCAATTGATTATATGGCAATGCAATGAAAAAAGCGTGTGGAAAACAGTGTTAATGACAGATTTGAGAAGCACATTTCTTCAATGTTGGCCGCATGGCATTCCTGTGCAGGTGACAATGGTAATTTTTCAAAACGACAAGGATATTTAAACACATGATTATTTGTTTGCTGTGCTCTATGGCCTCTGCTACAGACCTCATCGAAATGATACTTAGATATCTTAGGGTGTACATATCAAGTCTTCCCAAATGGTCTAGCGGATAGGAATCTGCCTTGTCACGCAAGGCGGCCCGGGTTCGATTCCCGTCATGGCAAATGATTTTTGTAGAAAAATAAAATGAGTCCCAACGTGTGCAACAGAACAGTTCGAAATCTCGTTACATTTGCATCGTCATGAACATGACTTATATCAGGCTAGCTAATTTTTTCTTTGTTCATTTTAAGTGTAGAAACAATATTTCGTTTGTGAACATTTTTTTCTGCCGTTTTGACAACAGGCTCATTACTAAAGAACACACGGCTGTCTGCTGATTGACGCTTGACTGTAGATTTTCGCTTTGTGTCAAAAGAACTCCCTAACGCACACTTTTTCAAAGTAGGTGAATTCATCAGATCTGTTTGAAACATTGCATTTTATCCATGCACGACGACTACTTAGATACTCGCAGCACAGTTGCCTCATATAAATTGCCCATGAGCGCGGAGCTTGTCTTTGTCACTGTAGCAACTTTGCTCCATCAGCGGGAGAAGGCGGTTCGACGCCCCTGTAAGCACATGTTTCTCTAATTCCTTTGTTTCAGACAAGCCACTGTGACGTCAGACGCCTTTACGCATACAGCTTTGCGATGCTTAGACAGTAATAACATAATTCATGTTTACATTTCTTTAATTTTCGACGCATTGTCGTTATTCGTGACGCATCAATGACCAATTGATTATATGGCAATGCAATGAAAAAAGCGTGTGGAAAACAGTGTTAATGACAGATTTGAGAAGCACATTTCTTCAATGTTGGCCGCATGGCATTCCTGTGCAGGTGACAATGGTAATTTTTCAAAACGACAAGGATATTTAAACACATGATTATTTGTTTGCTGTGCTCTATGGCCTCTGCTACAGACCTCATCGAAATGACACTTAGATATCTTAGGGTGTACATATCAAGTCTTCCCAAATGGTCTAGCGGATAGGAATCTGCCTTGTCACGCAGGGCGGCCCGGGTTCGATTCCCGTCATGGCAAATTATTTTTGTAGAAAAATAAAATGAGTCCCAACGTGTGCAACAGAACAGTTCGAAATCTCGTTACATTTGCATCGTCATGAACATGACTTATATCAGGCTAGCTAATTTTTTCTTTGTTCATTTTAAGTGTAGAAACAATATTTCGTTTGTGACCATTTTTTTCTGCCGTTTTGACAACAGGCTCATGACTAAAGAACACACGGCTGACTGCTGATTGACGCTTGACTGTAGATTTTCGCTTTGTGTCAAAAGAACTCCCTAACGCACACTTTTTCAAAGTAGGTGAATTCATCAGATCTGTTTGAAACATTGCATTTTATCCATGCATGACGACTACTTAGATACTCGCAGCACAGTTGCCTCATATAAATTGCCCATGAGCGCGGAGCTTGTCTTTGTCACTGTAGCAACTTTGCTCCATCAGCGGGAGAAGGCGCTTCGACGCCCCTGTAAGCACATGTTTCTCTAATTCCTTTGTTTCAGACAAGCCACTGTGACGTCAGACGCCTTTACGCATACAGCTTTGCGATGCTTAGACAGTAATAACATAATTCATGTTTACATTTCTTTAATTTTCGACGCATTGTCGTTATTCGTGACGCATCAATGACCAATTGATTATATGGCAATGCAATGAAAAAAGCGTGTGGAAAACAGTGTTAATGACAGATTTGAGAAGCACATTTCTTCAATGTTGGCCGCATGGCATTCCTGTGCAGGTGACAATGGTAATTTTTCAAAACGACAAGGATATTTAAACACATGATTATTTGTTTGCTGTGCTCTATGGCCTCTGCTACAGACCTCATCGAAATGACACTTAGATATCTTAGGGTATACATATCAAGATTTCCCAAATGGTCTAGCGGATAGGCATCTACCTTGTAACCCATGGCGGCCCGGGTTCGATTCCCGTCATGGCAAATGTTTTTTGTAGAAAAATAAAATGAGTCCCAACGTGTGCAACAGAACAGTTCGAAATCTCGTTACATTTGCATCGTCATGAACATGACTTATATCAGGCTAGCTCATTTTTTCTTTGTTCATTTTAAGTGTAGAAACAATATTTCGTTTGTGAACATTTTTTTCTGCCGTTTTGACAACAGGCTCATGACTAAAGAACACACGGCTGTCTGCTGATTGACGCTTGACTGTAGATTTTCGCTTTGTGTCAAAAGAACTTCCTAACGCACACTTTTTCAAAGTAGGTGAATTTATCAGATCTGTTTGAAACATTGCATTTTATCCATGCACGACGACTACTTAGATACTCGCAGCACAGTTGCCTCATATAAATTGCCCATGAGCGCGGAGCTTGTCTTTGTCACTGTAGCAACTTTGCTCCATCAGCGGGAGAAGGTGGTTCGACGCCCTTGTAAGCACATGTTTCTCTAATTCCTTTGTTTCAGGCAAGCCACTGTGAAGTCATACGCCTTTACGCATACAGCTTTGCGATGCTTAGACAGTAATAACATAATTCATGTTTATATTTCTTTAATTTTCGACGCATTGTCGTTATTCGTGACGCATCAATGACCAATTGATTATATGGCAATGCAATGAAAAAAGCGTGTGGAAAACAGTGTTAATGACAGATTTGAGAAGCACATTTCTTCAATGTTGGCCGCATGGCATTCCTGTGCAGGTGACAATGGTAATTTTTCAAAACGACAAGGATATTTAAACACACGATTATTTGTTTGCTGTGCTCTATGGCCTCTGCTACAGACCTCATCGAAATGACACTTAGATATCTTAGGGTATACATATCAAGTTTTCCCAAATGGTCTAGCGGATAGGCATCTACCTTGTAACCCATGGTGGCCCGGGTTCGATTCCCGTCATGGCAAATGTTTTTTGTAGAAAAATAAAATGAGTCCCAACGTGTGCAACAGAACAGTTCGAAATCTCGTTACATTTGCATCGTCATGAACATGACTTATATCAGGCTAGCTCATTTTTTCTTTGTTCATTTTAAGTGTAGAAACAATATTTCGTTTGTGACCATTTTTTTCTGCCGTTTTGACAACAGGCTCATGACTAAAGAACACACGGCTGTCTGCTGATTGACGCTTGACTGTAGATTTTCGCTTTGTGTCAAAAGAACTCCCTAACGCACACTTTTTCAAAGTAGGTGAATTCATCAGATCTGTTTGAAACATTGCATTTTATCCATGCACGACGACTACTTAGATACTCGCAGCACAGCTGCCTCATATAAATTGCCCATGAGCGCGGAGCTTGTCTTTGTCACTGTAGCAACTTTGCTCCATCAGCGGGAGAAGGCGGTTCGACGCCCCTGTAAGCACATGTTTCTCTAATTCCTTTGTTTCAGACAAGCCACTGTGACGTCAGACGCCTTTACGCATACAGCTTTGCGATGCTTAGACAGTAATAACATAATTCATGTTTACATTTCTTTAATTTTCGACGCATTGTCGTTATTCGTGACGCATCAATGACCAATTGATTATATGGCAATGCAATGAAAAAAGCGTGTGGAAAACAGTGTTAATGACAGATTTGAGAAGCACATTTCTTCAATGTTGGCCGCATGGCATTCCTGTGCAGGTGACAATGGTAATTTTTCAAAACGACAAGGATATTTAAACACATGATTATTTGTTTGCTGTGCTCTATGGCCTCTGCTACAGACCTCATCGAAATGACACTTAGATATCTTAGGGTATACATATCAAGATTTCCCAAATGGTCTAGCGGATAGGCATCTACCTTGTAACCCATGGCGGCCCGGGTTCGATTCCCGTCATGGCAAATGTTTTTTGTAGAAAAATAAAATGAGTCCCAACGTGTGCAACAGAACAGTTCGAAATCTCGTTACATTTGCATCGTCATGAACATGACTTATATCAGGCTAGCTCATTTTTTCTTTGTTCATTTTAAGTGTAGAAACAATATTTCGTTTGTGAACATTTTTTTCTGCCGTTTTGACAACAGGCTCATGACTAAAGAACACACGGCTGTCTGCTGATTGACGCTTGACTGTAGATTTTCGCTTTGTGTCAAAAGAACTTCCTAACGCACACTTTTTCAAAGTAGGTGAATTTATCAGATCTGTTTGAAACATTGCATTTTATCCATGCACGACGACTACTTAGATACTCGCAGCACAGTTGCCTCATATAAATTGCCCATGAGCGCGGAGCTTGTCTTTGTCACTGTAGCAACTTTGCTCCATCAGCGGGAGAAGGCGGTTCGACGCCCTTGTAAGCACATGTTTCTCTAATTCCTTTGTTTCAGGCAAGCCACTGTGAAGTCATACGCCTTTACGCATACAGCTTTGCGATGCTTAGACAGTAATAACATAATTCATGTTTACATTTCTTTAATTTTCGACGCATTGTCGTTATTCGTGACGCATCAATGACCAATTGATTATATGGCAATGCAATGAAAAAAGCGTGTGGAAAACAGTGTTAATGACAGATTTGAGAAGCACATTTCTTCAATGTTGGCCGCATGGCATTCCTGTGCAGGTGACAATGGTAATTTTTCAAAACGACAAGGATATTTAAACACACGATTATTTGTTTGCTGTGCTCTATGGCCTCTGCTACAGACCTCATCGAAATGACACTTAGATATCTTAGGGTGTACATATCAAGTTTTCCCAAATGGTCTAGCGGATAGGCATCTACCTTGTAACGCAGGGCGGCCCGGGTTCGATTCCCGTCATGGCAAATGATTTTTGTAGAAAAATAAAATGAGTCCCAACGTGTGCAACAGAACAGTTCGAAATCTCGTTACATTTGCATCGTCATGAACATGACTTATATCAGGCTAGCTCATTTTTTCTTTGTTCATTTTAAGTGTAGAAACAATATTTCGATTGTGACCATTTTTTTCTGCCGTTTTGACAACAGGCTCATGACTGAAGAACACACGGCTGTCTGCTGATTGACGCTTGACTGTAGATTTTCGCTTTGTGTCAAAAGAACTCCCTAACGCACACTTTTTCAAAGTAGGTGAATTCATCAGATCTGTTTGAAACATTGCATTTTATCCATGCACGACGACTACTTAGATACTCGCAGCACAGCTGCCTCATATAAATTGCCCATGAGCGCGGAGCTTGTCTTTGTCACTGTAGCAACTTTGCTCCATCAGCGGGAGAAGGTGTTTCGACGCCCCTGTAAGCACATGTTTCTCTAATTCCTTTGTTTCAGACAAGCCACTGTGACGTCAGACGCCTTTACGCATACAGCTTTGCGATGCTTAGACAGTAATAACATAATTCATGTTTACATTTCTTTAATTTTCGACGCATTGTCGTTATTCGTGACGCATCAATGACCAATTGATTATATGGCAATGCAATGAAAAAAGCGTGTGGAAAACAGTGTTAATGACAGATTTGAGAAGCACATTTCTTCAATGTTGGCCGCATGGCATTCCTGTGCAGGTGACAATGGTAATTTTTCAAAACGACAAGGATATTTAAACACATGATTATTTGTTTGCTGTGCTCTATGGCCTCTGCTACAGACCTCATCGAAATGACACTTAGATATCTTAGGGTGTACATATCAAGTCTTCCCAAATGGTCTAGCGGATAGGAATCTGCCTTGTCACGCAGGGCGGCCCGGGTTCGATTCCCGTCATGGCAAATTATTTTTGTAGAAAAATAAAATGAGTCCCAACGTGTGCAACAGAACAGTTCGAAATCTCGTTACATTTGCATCGTCATGAACATGACTTATATCAGGCTAGCTAATTTTTTCTTTGTTCATTTTAAGTGTAGAAACAATATTTCGTTTGTGACCATTTTTTTCTGCCGTTTTGACAACAGGCTCATGACTAAAGAACACACGGCTGTCTGCTGATTGACGCTTGACTGTAGATTTTCGCTTTGTGTCAAAAGAACTCCCTAACGCACACTTTTTCAAAGTAGGTGAATTCATCAGATCTGTTTGAAACATTGCATTTTATCCATGCACGACGACTACTTAGATACTCGCAGCACAGTTGCCTCATATAAATTGCCCATGAGCGCGGAGCTTGTCTTTGTCACTGTAGCAACTTTGCTCCATCAGCGGGAGAAGGCGGTTCGACGCCCCTGTAAGCACATGTTTCTCTAATTCCTTTGTTTCAGACAAGCCACTGTGACGTCAGACGCCTTTACGCATACAGCTTTGCGATGCTTAGACAGTAATAACATAATTCATGTTTACATTTCTTTAATTTTCGACGCATTGTCGTTATTCGTGACGCATCAATGACCAATTGATTATATGGCAATGCAATGAAAAAAGCGTGTGGAAAACAGTGTTAATGACAGATTTGAGAAGCACATTTCTTCAATGTTGGCCGCATGGCATTCCTGTGCAGGTGACAATGGTAATTTTTCAAAACGACAAGGATATTTAAACACATGATTATTTGTTTGCTGTGCTCTTTGGCCTCTGCTACAGACCTCATCGAAATGACACTTAGATATCTTAGGGTGTACATATCAAGTCTTCCCAAATGGTCTAGCGGATAGGAATCTGCCTTGTCACGCAAGGCGGCCCGGGTTCGATTCCCTTCATGGCAAATTATTTTTGTAGAAAAATAAAATGAGTCCCAACGTGTGCAACAGAACAGTTCGAAATCTCGTTACATTTGCATCGTCATGAACATGACTTATATCAGGCTAGCTAATTTTTTCTTTGTTCATTTTAAGTGTAGAAACAATATTTCGTTTGTGAACATTTTTTTCTGCCGTTTTGACAACAGGCTCATTACTAAAGAACACACGGCTGTCTGCTGATTGACGCTTGACTGTAGATTTTCGCTTTGTGTCAAAAGAACTCCCTAACGCACACTTTTTCAAAGTAGGTGAATTCATCAGATCTGTTTGAAACATTGCATTTTATCCATGCACGACGACTACTTAGATACTCGCAGCACAGTTGCCTCATATAAATTGCCCATGAGCGCGGAGCTTGTCTTTGTCACTGTAGCAACTTTGCTCCATCAGCGGGAGAAGGCGGTTCGACGCCCCTGTAAGCACATGTTTCTCTAATTCCTTTGTTTCAGACAAGCCACTGTGACGTCAGACGCCTTTACGCATACAGCTTTGCGATGCTTAGACAGTAATAACATAATTCATGTTTACATTTCTTTAATTTTCGACGCATTGTCGTTATTCGTGACGCATCAATGACCAATTGATTATATGGCAATGCAATGAAAAAAGCGTGTGGAAAACAGTGTTAATGACAGATTTGAGAAGCACATTTCTTCAATGTTGGCCGCATGGCATTCCTGTGCAGGTGACAATGGTAATTTTTCAAAACGACAAGGATATTTAAACACATGATTATTTGTTTGCTGTGCTCTTTGGCCTCTGCTACAGACCTCATCGAAATGACACTTAGATATCTTAGGGTGTACATATCAAGTCTTCCCAAATGGTATAGCGGATAGGAATCTGCCTTGTCACGCAAGGCGGCCCGGGTTCGATTCCCGTCATGGCAAATGATTTTTGTAGAAAAATAAAATGAGTCCCAACGTGTGCAACAGAACAGTGCGAAATCTCGTTACATTTGCATCGTCATGAACATGACTTATATCAGGCTAGCTAATTTTTTCTTTGTTCATTTTAAGTGTAGAAACAATATTTCGTTTGTGAACATTTTTTTCTGCCGTTTTGACAACAGGCTCATTACTAAAGAACACACGGCTGTCTGCTGATTGACGCTTGACTGTAGATTTTCGCTTTGTGTCAAAAGAACTCCCTAACGCACACTTTTTCAAAGTAGGTGAATTCATCAGATCTGTTTGAAACATTGCATTTTATCCATGCACGACGACTACTTAGATACTCGCAGCACAGTTGCCTCATATAAATTGCCCATGAGCGCGGAGCTTGTCTTTGTCACTGTAGCAACTTTGCTCCATCAGCGGGAGAAGGCGGTTCGACGCCCCTGTAAGCACATGTTTCTCTAATTCCTTTGTTTCAGACAAGCCACTGTGACGTCAGACGCCTTTACGCATACAGCTTTGCGATGCTTAGACAGTAATAACATAATTCATGTTTACATTTCTTTAATTTTCGACGCATTGTCGTTATTCGTGACGCATCAATGACCAATTGATTATATGGCAATGCAATGAAAAAAGCGTGTGGAAAACAGTGTTAATGACAGATTTGAGAAGCACATTTCTTCAATGTTGGCCGCATGGCATTCCTGTGCAGGTGACAATGGTAATTTTTCAAAACGGCAAGGATATTTAAACACATGATTATTTGTTTGCTGTGCTCTATGGCCTCTGCTACAGACCTCATCGAAATGACACTTAGATATCTTAGGGTGTACATATCAAGTCTTCCCAAATGGTCTAGCGGATAGGAATCTGCCTTGTCACGCAAGGCGGCCCGGGTTCGATTCCCGTCATGGCAAATGATTTTTGTAGAAAAATAAAATGAGTCCCAACGTGTGCAACAGAACAGTTCGAAATCTCGTTACATTTGCATCGTCATGAACATGACTTATATCAGGCTAGCTAATTTTTTCTTTGTTCATTTTAAGTGTAGAAACAATATTTCGTTTGTGAACATTTTTTTCTGCCGTTTTGACAACAGGCTCATTACTAAAGAACACACGGCTGTCTGCTGATTGACGCTTGACTGTAGATTTTCGCTTTGTGTCAAAAGAACTCCCTAACGCACACTTTTTCAAAGTAGGTGAATTCATCAGATCTGTTTGAAACATTGCATTTTATCCATGCACGACGACTACTTAGATACTTGCAGCACAGTTGCCTCATATAAATTGCCCATGAGCGCGGAGCTTGTCTTTGTCACTGTAGCAACTTTGCTCCATCAGCGGGAGAAGGCGGTTCGACGCCCCTGTAAGCACATGTTTCTCTAATTCCTTTGTTTCAGACAAGCCACTGTGACGTCAGACGCCTTTACGCATACAGCTTTGCGATGCTTAGACAGTAATAACATAATTCATGTTTACATTTCTTTAATTTTCGACGCATTGTCGTTATTCGTGACGCATCAATGACCAATTGATTATATGGCAATGCAATGAAAAAAGCGTGTGGAAAACAGTGTTAATGACAGATTTGAGAAGCACATTTCTTCAATGTTGGCCGCATGGCATTCCTGTGCAGGTGACAATGGTAATTTTTCAAAACGACAAGGATATTTAAACACATGATTATTTGTTTGCTGTGCTCTTTGGCCTCTGCTACAGACCTCATCGAAATGACACTTAGATATCTTAGGGTGTACATATCAAGTCTTCCCAAATGGTCTAGCGGATAGGAATCTGCCTTGTCACGCAAGGCGGCCCGGGTTCGATTCCCGTCATGGCAAATGATTTTTGTAGAAAAATAAAATGAGTCCCAACGTGTGCAACAGAACAGTTCGAAATCTCGTTACATTTGCATCGTCATGAACATGACTTATATCAGGCTAGCTAATTTTTTCTTTGTTCATTTTAAGTGTAGAAACAATATTTCGTTTGTGAACATTTTTTTCTGCCGTTTTGACAACAGGCTCATTACTAAAGAACACACGGCTGTCTGCTGATTGACGCTTGACTGTAGATTTTCGCTTTGTGTCAAAAGAACTCCCTAACGCACACTTTTTCAAAGTAGGTGAATTCATCAGATCTGTTTGAAACATTGCATTTTATCCATGCACGACGACTACTTAGATACTTGCAGCACAGTTGCCTCATATAAATTGCCCATGAGCGCGGAGCTTGTCTTTGTCACTGTAGCAACTTTGCTCCATCAGCGGGAGAAGGCGGTTCGACGCCCCTGTAAGCACATGTTTCTCTAATTCCTTTGTTTCAGACAAGCCACTGTGACGTCAGACGCCTTTACGCATACAGCTTTGCGATGCTTAGACAGTAATAACATAATTCATGTTTACATTTCTTTAATTTTCGACGCATTGTCGTTATTCGTGACGCATCAATGACCAATTGATTATATGGCAATGCAATGAAAAAAGCGTGTGGAAAACAGTGTTAATGACAGATTTGAGAAGCACATTTCTTCAATGTTGGCCGCATGGCATTCCTGTGCAGGTGACAATGGTAATTTTTCAAAACGACAAGGATATTTAAACACATGATTATTTGTTTGCTGTGCTCTATGGCCTCTGCTACAGACCTCATCGAAATGACACTTAGATATCTTAGGGTGTACATATCAAGTCTTCCCAAATGGTCTAGCGGATAGGAATCTGCCTTGTCACGCAGGGCGGCCCGGGTTCGATTCCCGTCATGGTAAATGATTTTTGTAGAAAAATAAAATGAGTCCCAACGTGTGCAACAGAACAGTTCGAAATCTCGTTACATTTGCATCGTCATGAACATGACTTATATCAGGCTAGCTAATTTTTTCTTTGTTCATTTTAAGTGTAGAAACAATATTTCGTTTGTGAACATTTTTTTCTGCCGTTTTGACAACAGGCTCATGACTAAAGAACACACGGCTGTCTGCTGATTGACGCTTGACTGTAGATTTTCGCTTTGTGTCAAAAGAACTCCCTAACGCACACTTTTTCAAAGTAGGTGAATTCATCAGATCTGTTTGAAACATTGCATTTTATCCATGCACGACGACTACTTAGATACTCGCAGCACAGTTGCCTCATATAAATTGCCCATGAGCGCGGAGCTTGTCTTTGTCACTGTAGCAACTTTGCTCCATCAGCGGGAGAAGGCGGTTCGACGCCCCTGTAAGCACATGTTTATCTAATTCCTTTGTTTCAGGCAAGCCACTGTGACGTCAGACGCCTTTACGCATACAGCTTTGCGATGCTTAGACAGTAATAACATAATTCATGTTTACATTTCTTTAATTTTCGACGCATTGTCGTTATTCGTGACGCATCACTGACCAATTGATTATATGGCAATGCAATGAAAAAAGCGTGTGGAAAACAGTGTTAATGACAGATTTGAGAAGCACATTTCTTCAATGTTGGCCGCATGGCATTCCTGTGCAGGTGACAAAGGTAATTTTTCAAAACGACAAGGATATTTAAACACATGATTATTTGTTTGCTGTGCTCTATGGCCTCTGCTACAGACCTCATCGAAATGACACTTAGATATCTTAGGGTGTACATATCAAGTCTTCCCAAATGGTCTAGCGGATAGGAATCTGCCTTGTCACGCAGGGCGGCCCGGGTTCGATTCCCGTCATGGCAAATTATTTTTGTAGAAAAATAAAATGAGTCCCAACGTGTGCAACAGAACAGTTCGAAATCTCGTTACATTTGCATCGTCATGAACATGACTTATATCAGGCTAGCTAATTTTTTCTTTGTTCATTTTAAGTGTAGAAACAATATTTCGTTTGTGACCATTTTTTTCTGCCGTTTTGACAACAGGCTCATGACTAAAGAACACACGGCTGTCTGCTGATTGACGCTTGACTGTAGATTTTCGCTTTGTGTCAAAAGAACTCCCTAACGCACACTTTTTCAAAGTAGGTGAATTCATCAGATCTGTTTGAAACATTGCATTTTATCCATGCACGACGACTACTTAGATACTCGCAGCACAGTTGCCTCATATAAATTGCCCATGAGCGCGGAGCTTGTCTTTGTCACTGTAGCAACTTTGCTCCATCAGCGGGAGAAGGCGGTTCGACGCCCCTGTAAGCACATGTTTCTCTAATTCCTTTGTTTCAGACAAGCCACTGTGACGTCAGACGCCTTTACGCATACAGCTTTGCGATGCTTAGACAGTAATAACATAATTCATGTTTACATTTCTTTAATTTTCGACGCATTGTCGTTATTCGTGACGCATCAATGACCAATTGATTATATGGCAATGCAATGAAAAAAGCGTGTGGAAAACAGTGTTAATGACAGATTTGAGAAGCACATTTCTTCAATGTTGGCCGCATGGCATTCCTGTGCAGGTGACAATGGTAATTTTTCAAAACGACAAGGATATTTAAACACATGATTATTTGTTTGCTGTGCTCTATGGCCTCTGCTACAGACCTCATCGAAATGACACTTAGATATCTTAGGGTGTACATATCAAGTCTTCCCAAATGGTCTAGCGGATAGGAATCTGCCTTGTCACGCAAGGCGGCCCGGGTTCGATTCCCGTCATGGCAAATGATTTTTGTAGAAAAATAAAATGAGTCCCAACGTGTGCAACAGAACAGTTCGAAATCTCGTTACATTTGCATCGTCATGAACATGACTTATATCAGGCTAGCTAATTTTTTCTTTGTTCATTTTAAGTGTAGAAACAATATTTCGTTTGTGAACATTTTTTTCTGCCGTTTTGACAACAGGCTCATTACTAAAGAACACACGGCTGTCTGCTGATTGACGCTTGACTGTAGATTTTCGCTTTGTGTCAAAAGAACTCCCTAACGCACACTTTTTCAAAGTAGGTGAATTCATCAGATCTGTTTGAAACATTGCATTTTATCCATGCACGACGACTACTTAGATACTTGCAGCACAGTTGCCTCATATAAATTGCCCATGAGCGCGGAGCTTGTCTTTGTCACTGTAGCAACTTTGCTCCATCAGCGGGAGAAGGCGGTTCGACGCCCCTGTAAGCACATGTTTCTCTAATTCCTTTGTTTCAGACAAGCCACTGTGACGTCAGACGCCTTTACGCATACAGCTTTGCGATGCTTAGACAGTAATAACATAATTCATGTTTACATTTCTTTAATTTTCGACGCATTGTCGTTATTCGTGACGCATCACTGACCAATTGATTATATGGCAATGCAATGAAAAAAGCGTGTGGAAAACAGTGTTAATGACAGATTTGAGAAGCACATTTCTTCAATGTTGGCCGCATGGCATTCCTGTGCAGGTGACAAAGGTAATTTTTCAAAACGACAAGGATATTTAAACACATGATTATTTGTTTGCTGTGCTCTATGGCCTCTGCTACAGACCTCATTGAAATGACACTTAGATATCTTAGGGTGTACATATCAAGTCTTCCCAAATGGTCTAGCGGATAGGAATCTGCCTTGTAACGCAGGGCGGCCCGGGTTCGATTCCCGTCATGGCAAAGGATTTTTGTAGAAAAATAAAATGAGTCCCAACGTGTGCAACAGAACAGTTCGAAATCTCGTTACATTTGCATCGTCATGAACATGACTTATATCAGGCTAGCTCATTTTTTCTTTGTTCATTTTAAGTGTAGAAACAATATTTCGTTTATGACCATTTTTTTCTGCCGTTTTGACAACAGGCTCATGACTAAAGAACACACGGCTGTCTGCTGATTGACGCTTGACTGTAGATTTTCGCTTTGTGTCAAAAGAACTTCCTAACGCACACTTTTTCAAAGTAGGTGAATTCATCAGATCTGTTTGAAACATTGCATTTTATCCATGCACGACGACTGCTTAGATACTCGCAGCACAGTTGCCCCATATACATTGCCCATGAGCGCGGAGCTTGTCTTTGTCACTGTAGCAACTTTGCTACATCAGCGGGAGAAGGCGCTTCGACGCCCCTGTAAGCACATGTTTCTCTGATTCCTTTGTTTCAGGCAAGCCACTGTGACGTCAGACGCCTTTACGCATACAGCTTTGCGATGCTTAGACAGTAATAACATAATTCATGTTTACATTTCTTTAATTTTCGACGCATTGTCGTTATTCGTGACGCATCAATGACCAATTGATTATATGGCAATGCAATGAAAAAAGCGTGTGGAAAACAGTGTTAATGACAGATTTGAGAAGCACATTTCTTCAATGTTGGCCGCATGGCATTCCTGTGCAGGTGACAATGGTAATTTTTCAAAACGACAAGGATATTTAAACACATGATTATTTGTTTGCTGTGCTCTATGGCCTCTGCTACAGACCTCATCGAAATGACACTTAGATATCTTAGGGTGTACATATCAAGTCTTCCCAAATGGTCTAGCGGATAGGAATCTGCCTTGTCACGCAGGGCGGCCCGGGTTCGATTCCCGTCATGGTAAATGATTTTTGTAGAAAAATAAAATGAGTCCCAACGTGTGCAACAGAACAGTTCGAAATCTCGTTACATTTGCATCGTCATGAACATGACTTATATCAGGCTAGCTAATTTTTTCTTTGTTCATTTTAAGTGTAGAAACAATATTTCGTTTGTGAACATTTTTTTCTGCCGTTTTGACAACAGGCTCATGACTAAAGAACACACGGCTGTCTGCTGATTGACGCTTGACTGTAGATTTTCGCTTTGTGTCAAAAGAACTCCCTAACGCACACTTTTTCAAAGTAGGTGAATTCATCAGATCTGTTTGAAACATTGCATTTTATCCATGCACGACGACTACTTAGATACTCGCAGCACAGTTGCCTCATATAAATTGCCCATGAGCGCGGAGCTTGTCTTTGTCACTGTAGCAACTTTGCTCCATCAGCGGGAGAAGGTGGTTCGACGCCCCTGTAAGCACATGTTTCTCTAATTCCTTTGTTTCAGGCAAGCCACTGTGACGTCAGACGCCTTTACGCATACAGCTTTGCGATGCTTAGACAGTAATAACATAATTCATGTTTACATTTCTTTAATTTTCGACGCATTGTCGTTATTCGTGACGCATCAATGACCAATTGATTATATGGCAATGCAATGAAAAAAGCGTGTGGAAAACAGTGTTAATGACAGATTTGAGAAGCACATTTCTTCAATGTTGGCCGCATGGCATTCCTGTGCAGGTGACAAAGGTAATTTTTCAAAACGACAAGGATATTTAAACACATGATTATTTGTTTGCTGTGCTCTATGGCCTCTGCTACAGACCTCATCGAAATGACACTTAGATATCTTAGGGTGTACATATCAAGTCTTCCCAAATGGTCTAGCGGATAGGAATCTGCCTTGTAACGCAAGGCGGCCCGGGTTAGATTCCCGTCATGGCAAAGGATTTTTGTAGAAAAATAAAATGAGTCCCAACGTGTGCAACAGAACAGTTCGAAATCTCGTTACATTTGCATCGTCATGAACATGACTTATATCAGGCTAGCTCATTTTTTCTTTGTTCATTTTAAGTGTAGAAACAATATTTCGTTTGTGACCATTTTTTTCTGCCGTTTTGACAACAGGCTCATGACTAAAGAACACACGGCTGTCTGCTGATTGACGCTTGACTGTAGATTTTCGCTTTGTGTCAAAAGAACTTCCTAACGCACACTTTTTCAAAGTAGGTGAATTCATCAGATCTGTTTGAAACATTGCATTTTATCCATGCACGACGACTGCTTAGATACTCGCAGCACAGTTGCCCCATATACATTGCCCATGAGCGCGGAGCTTGACTTTGTCACTGTAGCAACTTTGCTCCATCAGCGGGAGAAGGCGCTTCGACGCCCCTGTAAGCACATGTTTCTCTGATTCCTTTGTTTCAGGCAAGCCACTGTGACGTCAGACGCCTTTACGCATACAGCTTTGCGATGCTTAGACAGTAATAACATAATTCATGTTTACATTTCTTTAATTTTCGACGCATTGTCGTTATTCGTGACGCATCAATGACCAATTGATTATATGGCAATGCAATGAAAAAAGCGTGTGGAAAACAGTGTTAATGACAGATTTGAGAAGCACATTTCTTCAATGTTGGCCGCATGGCATTCCTGTGCAGGTGACAATGGTAATTTTTCAAAACGACAAGGATATTTAAACACATGATTATTTGTTTGCTGTGCTCTATGGCCTCTGCTACAGACCTCATCGAAATGACACTTAGATATCTTAGGGTGTACATATCAAGTCTTCCCAAATGGTCTAGCGGATAGGAATCTGCCTTGTAACGCAGGGCGGCCCGGGTTCGATTCCCGTCATGGCAAAGGATTTTTGTAGAAAAATAAAATGAGTCCCAACGTGTGCAACAGAACAGTTCGAAATCTCGTTACATTTGCATCGTCATGAACATGACTTATATCAGGCTAGCTAATTTTTTCTATGTTCATTTTAAGTGTAGAAACAATATTTCGTTTGTGAACATTTTTTTCTGCCGTTTTGACAACAGGCTCATGACTAAAGAACACACGGCTGTCTGCTGATTGACGCTTGACTGTAGATTTTCGCTTTGTGTCAAAAGAACTCCCTAACGCACACTTTTTCAAAGTAGGTGAATTCATCAGATCTGTTTGAAACATTGCATTTTATCCATGCACGACGACTACTTAGATACTCGCAGCACAGTTGCCTCATATAAATTGCCCATGAGCGCGGAGCTTGTCTTTGTCACTGTAGCAACTTTGCTCCATCAGCGGGAGAAGGCGGTTCGACGCCCCTGTAAGCACATGTTTCTCTAATTCCTTTGTTTCAGGCAAGCCACTGTGACGTCAGACGCCTTTACGCATACAGCTTTGCGATGCTTAGACAGTAATAACATAATTCATGTTTACATTTCTTTAATTTTCGACGCATTGTCATTATTCGTGACGCATCAATGACCAATTGATTATATGGCAATGCAATGAAAAAAGCGTGTGGAAAACAGTGTTAATGACAGATTTGAGAAGCACATTTCTTCAATGTTGGCCGCATGGCATTCCTGTGCAGGTGACAAAGGTAATTTTTCAAAACGACAAGGATATTTAAACACATGATTATTTGTTTGCTGTGCTCTATGGCCTCTGCTACAGACCTCATCGAAATGACACTTAGATATCTTAGGGTGTACATATCAAGTCTTCCCAAATGGTCTAGCGGATAGGAATCTGCCTTGTAACGCAAGGCGGCCTGGGTTCGATTCCCGTCATGGCAAAGGATTTTTGTAGAAAAATAAAATGAGTCCCAACGTGTGCAACAGAACAGTTCGAAATCTCGTTACATTTGCATCGTCATGAACATGACTTATATCAGGCTAGCTCATTTTTTCTTTGTTCATTTTAAGTGTAGAAACAATATTTCGTTTGTGACCATTTTTTTCTGCCGTTTTGACAACAGGCTCATGACTAAAGAACACACGGCTGTCTGCTGATTGACGCTTGACTGTAGATTTTCGCTTTGTGTCAAAAGAACTTCCTAACGCACACTTTTTCAAAGTAGGTGAATTCATCAGATCTGTTTGAAACATTGCATTTTATCCATGCACGACGACTGCTTAGATACTCGCAGCACAGTTGCCCCATATACATTGCCCATGAGCGCGGAGCTTGTCTTTGTCACTGTAGCAACTTTGCTCCATCAGCGGGAGAAGGCGCTTCGACGCCCCTGTAAGCACATGTTTCTCTGATTCCTTTGTTTCAGGCAAGCCACTGTGACGTCAGACGCCTTTACGCATACAGCTTTGCGATGCTTAGACAGTAATAACATAATTCATGTTTACATTTCTTTAATTTTCGACGCATTGTCGTTATTCGTGACGCATCAATGACCAATTGATTATATGGCAATGCAATGAAAAAAGCGTGTGGAAAACAGTGTTAATGACAGATTTGAGAAGCACATTTCTTCAATGTTGGCCGCATGGCATTCCTGTGCAGGTGACAATGGTAATTTTTCAAAACGACAAGGATATTTAAACACATGATTATTTGTTTGCTGTGCTCTATGGCCTCTGCTACAGACCTCATCGAAATGACACTTAGATATCTTAGGGTGTACATATCAAGTCTTCCCAAATGGTCTAGCGGATAGGAATCTGCCTTGTCACGCAGGGCGGCCCGGGTTCGATTCCCGTCATGGCAAAGGATTTTTGTAGAAAAATAAAATGAGTCCCAACGTGTGCAACAGAACAGTTCGAAATCTCGTTACATTTGCATCGTCATGAACATGACTTATATCAGGCTAGCTAATTTTTTCTTTGTTCATTTTAAGTGTAGAAACAATATTTCGTTTGTGAACATTTTTTTCTGCCGTTTTGACAACAGGCTCATGACTAAAGAACACACGGCTGTCTGCTGATTGACGCTTGACTGTAGATTTTCGCTTTGTGTCAAAAGAACTCCCTAACGCACACTTTTTCAAAGTAGGTGAATTCATCAGATCTGTTTGAAACATTGCATTTTATCCATGCACGACGACTGCTTAGATACTCGCAGCACAGTTGCCCCATATACATTGCCCATGAGCGCGGAGCTTGACTTTGTCACTGTAGCAACTTTGCTCCATCAGCGGGAGAAGGCGCTTCGACGCCCCTGTAAGCACATGTTTCTCTGATTCCTTTGTTTCAGGCAAGCCACTGTGACGTCAGACGCCTTTACGCATACAGCTTTGCGATGCTTAGACAGTAATAACATAATTCATGTTTACATTTCTTTAATTTTCGACGCATTGTCGTTATTCGTGACGCATCAATGACCAATTGATTATATGGCAATGCAATGAAAAAAGCGTGTGGAAAACAGTGTTAATGACAGATTTGAGAAGCACATTTCTTCAATGTTGGCCGCATGGCATTCCTGTGCAGGTGACAATGGTAATTTTTCAAAACGACAAGGATATTTAAACACATGATTATTTGTTTGCTGTGCTCTATGGCCTCTGCTACAGACCTCATCGAAATGACACTTAGATATCTTAGGGTGTACATATCAAGTCTTCCCAAATGGTCTAGCGGATAGGAATCTGCCTTGTCACGCAGGGCGGCCCGGGTTCGATTCCCGTCATGGCAAATGATTTTTGTAGAAAAATAAAATGAGTCCCAACGTGTGCAACAGAACAGTTCGAAATCTCGTTACATTTGCATCGTCATGAACATGACTTATATCAGGCTAGCTAATTTTTTCTTTGTTCATTTTAAGTGTAGAAACAATATTTCGTTTGTGACCATTTTTTTCTGCCGTTTTGACAACAGGCTCATGACTAAAGAACACACGGCTGTCTGCTGATTGACGCTTGACTGTAGATTTTCGCTTTGTGTCAAAAGAACTCCCTAACGCACACTTTTTCAAAGTAGGTGAATTCATCAGATCTGTTTGAAACATTGCATTTTATCCATGCACGACGACTACTTAGATACTCGCAGCACAGTTGCCTCATATACATTGCCCATGAGCGCGGAGCTTGTCTTTGTCACTGTAGCAACTTTGCTCCATCAGCGGGAGAAGGCGCTTCGACGCCCCTGTAAGCACATGTTTCTCTGATTCCTTTGTTTCAGGCAAGCCACTGTGACGTCAGACGCCTTTACGCATACAGCTTTGCGATGCTTAGACAGTAATAACATAATTCATGTTTACATTTCTTTAATTTTCGACGCATTGTCATTATTCGTGACGCATCAATGACCAATTGATTATATGGCAATGCAATGAAAAAAGCGTGTGGAAAACAGTGTTAATGACAGATTTGAGAAGCACATTTCTTCAATGTTGGCCGCATGGCATTCCTGTGCAGGTGACAAAGGTAATTTTTCAAAACGACAAGGATATTTAAACACATGATTATTTGTTTGCTGTGCTCTATGGCCTCTGCTACAGACCTCATCGAAATGACACTTAGATATCTTAGGGTGTACATATCAAGTCTTCCCAAATGGTCTAGCGGATAGGAATCTGCCTTGTAACGCAGGGCGGCCCGGGTTCGATTCCCGTCATGGCAAATGTTTTTTGTAGAAAAATAAAATGAGTCCCAACGTGTGCAACAGAACAGTTCGAAATCTCGTTACATTTGCATCGTCATGAACATGACTTATATCAGGCTAGCTAATTTTTTCTTTGTTCATTTTAAGTGTAGAAACAATATTTCGTTTGTGAACATTTTTTTCTGCCGTTTTGACAACAGGCTCATGACTAAAGAACACACGGCTGTCTGCTGATTGACGCTTGACTGTAGATTTTCGCTTTGTGTCAAAAGAACTCCCTAACGCACACTTTTTCAAAGTAGGTGAATTCATCAGATCTGTTTGAAACATTGCATTTTATCCATGCACGACGACTACTTAGATACTCGCAGCACAGTTGCCTCATATAAATTGCCCATGAGCGCGGAGCTTGTCTTTGTCACTGTAGCAACTTTGCTCCATCAGCGGGAGAAGGCGGTTCGACGCCCCTGTAAGCACATGTTTCTCTAATTCCTTTGTTTCAGGCAAGCCACTGTGACGTCAGACGCCTTTACGCATACAGCTTTGCGATGCTTAGACAGTAATAACATAATTCATGTTTACATTTCTTTAATTTTCGACGCATTGTCATTATTCGTGACGCATCAATGACCAATTGATTATATGGCAATGCAATGAAAAAAGCGTGTGGAAAACAGTGTTAATGACAGATTTGAGAAGCACATTTCTTCAATGTTGGCCGCATGGCATTCCTGTGCAGGTGACAAAGGTAATTTTTCAAAACGACAAGGATATTTAAACACATGATTATTTGTTTGCTGTGCTCTATGGCCTCTGCTACAGACCTCATCGAAATGACACTTAGATATCTTAGGGTGTACATATCAAGTCTTCCCAAATGGTCTAGCGGATAGGAATCTGCCTTGTAACGCAAGGCGGCCTGGGTTCGATTCCCGTCATGGCAAAGGATTTTTGTAGAAAAATAAAATGAGTCCCAACGTGTGCAACAGAACAGTTCGAAATCTCGTTACATTTGCATCGTCATGAACATGACTTATATCAGGCTAGCTCATTTTTTCTTTGTTCATTTTAAGTGTAGAAACAATATTTCGTTTGTGACCATTTTTTTCTGCCGTTTTGACAACAGGCTCATGACTAAAGAACACACGGCTGTCTGCTGATTGACGCTTGACTGTAGATTTTCGCTTTGTGTCAAAAGAACTTCCTAACGCACACTTTTTCAAAGTAGGTGAATTCATCAGATCTGTTTGAAACATTGCATTTTATCCATGCACGACGACTGCTTAGATACTCGCAGCACAGTTGCCCCATATACATTGCCCATGAGCGCGGAGCTTGTCTTTGTCACTGTAGCAACTTTGCTCCATCAGCGGGAGAAGGCGCTTCGACGCCCCTGTAAGCACATGTTTCTCTGATTCCTTTGTTTCAGGCAAGCCACTGTGACGTCAGACGCCTTTACGCATACAGCTTTGCGATGCTTAGACAGTAATAACATAATTCATGTTTACATTTCTTTAATTTTCGACGCATTGTCGTTATTCGTGACGCATCAATGACCAATTGATTATATGGCAATGCAATGAAAAAAGCGTGTGGAAAACAGTGTTAATGACAGATTTGAGAAGCACATTTCTTCAATGTTGGCCGCATGGCATTCCTGTGCAGGTGACAATGGTAATTTTTCAAAACGACAAGGATATTTAAACACATGATTATTTGTTTGCTGTGCTCTATGGCCTCTGCTACAGACCTCATCGAAATGACACTTAGATATCTTAGGGTGTACATATCAAGTCTTCCCAAATGGTCTAGCGGATAGGAATCTGCCTTGTCACGCAGGGCGGCCCGGGTTCGATTCCCGTCATGGCAAAGGATTTTTGTAGAAAAATAAAATGAGTCCCAACGTGTGCAACAGAACAGTTCGAAATCTCGTTACATTTGCATCGTCATGAACATGACTTATATCAGGCTAGCTAATTTTTTCTTTGTTCATTTTAAGTGTAGAAACAATATTTCGTTTGTGAACATTTTTTTCTGCCGTTTTGACAACAGGCTCATGACTAAAGAACACACGGCTGTCTGCTGATTGACGCTTGACTGTAGATTTTCGCTTTGTGTCAAAAGAACTCCCTAACGCACACTTTTTCAAAGTAGGTGAATTCATCAGATCTGTTTGAAACATTGCATTTTATCCATGCACGACGACTGCTTAGATACTCGCAGCACAGTTGCCCCATATACATTGCCCATGAGCGCGGAGCTTGACTTTGTCACTGTAGCAACTTTGCTCCATCAGCGGGAGAAGGCGCTTCGACGCCCCTGTAAGCACATGTTTCTCTGATTCCTTTGTTTCAGGCAAGCCACTGTGACGTCAGACGCCTTTACGCATACAGCTTTGCGATGCTTAGACAGTAATAACATAATTCATGTTTACATTTCTTTAATTTTCGACGCATTGTCGTTATTCGTGACGCATCAATGACCAATTGATTATATGGCAATGCAATGAAAAAAGCGTGTGGAAAACAGTGTTAATGACAGATTTGAGAAGCACATTTCTTCAATGTTGGCCGCATGGCATTCCTGTGCAGGTGACAATGGTAATTTTTCAAAACGACAAGGATATTTAAACACATGATTATTTGTTTGCTGTGCTCTATGGCCTCTGCTACAGACCTCATCGAAATGACACTTAGATATCTTAGGGTGTACATATCAAGTCTTCCCAAATGGTCTAGCGGATAGGAATCTGCCTTGTCACGCAGGGCGGCCCGGGTTCGATTCCCGTCATGGCAAATGATTTTTGTAGAAAAATAAAATGAGTCCCAACGTGTGCAACAGAACAGTTCGAAATCTCGTTACATTTGCATCGTCATGAACATGACTTATATCAGGCTAGCTAATTTTTTCTTTGTTCATTTTAAGTGTAGAAACAATATTTCGTTTGTGACCATTTTTTTCTGCCGTTTTGACAACAGGCTCATGACTAAAGAACACACGGCTGTCTGCTGATTGACGCTTGACTGTAGATTTTCGCTTTGTGTCAAAAGAACTCCCTAACGCACACTTTTTCAAAGTAGGTGAATTCATCAGATCTGTTTGAAACATTGCATTTTATCCATGCACGACGACTACTTAGATACTCGCAGCACAGTTGCCTCATATACATTGCCCATGAGCGCGGAGCTTGTCTTTGTCACTGTAGCAACTTTGCTCCATCAGCGGGAGAAGGCGCTTCGACGCCCCTGTAAGCACATGTTTCTCTGATTCCTTTGTTTCAGGCAAGCCACTGTGACGTCAGACGCCTTTACGCATACAGCTTTGCGATGCTTAGACAGTAATAACATAATTCATGTTTACATTTCTTTAATTTTCGACGCATTGTCATTATTCGTGACGCATCAATGACCAATTGATTATATGGCAATGCAATGAAAAAAGCGTGTGGAAAACAGTGTTAATGACAGATTTGAGAAGCACATTTCTTCAATGTTGGCCGCATGGCATTCCTGTGCAGGTGACAAAGGTAATTTTTCAAAACGACAAGGATATTTAAACACATGATTATTTGTTTGCTGTGCTCTATGGCCTCTGCTACAGACCTCATCGAAATGACACTTAGATATCTTAGGGTGTACATATCAAGTCTTCCCAAATGGTCTAGCGGATAGGAATCTGCCTTGTAACGCAGGGCGGCCCGGGTTCGATTCCCGTCATGGCAAATGTTTTTTGTAGAAAAATAAAATGAGTCCCAACGTGTGCAACAGAACAGTTCGAAATCTCGTTACATTTGCATCGTCATGAACATGACTTATATCAGGCTAGCTAATTTTTTCTTTGTTCATTTTAAGTGTAGAAACAATATTTCGTTTGTGAACATTTTTTTCTGCCGTTTTGACAACAGGCTCATGACTAAAGAACACACGGCTGTCTGCTGATTGACGCTTGACTGTAGATTTTCGCTTTGTGTCAAAAGAACTCCCTAACGCACACTTTTTCAAAGTAGGTGAATTCATCAGATCTGTTTGAAACATTGCATTTTATCCATGCACGACGACTACTTAGATACTCGCAGCACAGTTGCCTCATATAAATTGCCCATGAGCGCGGAGCTTGTCTTTGTCACTGTAGCAACTTTGCTCCATCAGCGGGAGAAGGCGGTTCGACGCCCCTGTAAGCACATGTTTCTCTAATTCCTTTGTTTCAGGCAAGCCACTGTGACGTCAGACGCCTTTACGCATACAGCTTTGCGATGCTTAGACAGTAATAACATAATTCATGTTTACATTTCTTTAATTTTCGACGCATTGTCATTATTCGTGACGCATCAATGACCAATTGATTATATGGCAATGCAATGAAAAAAGCGTGTGGAAAACAGTGTTAATGACAGATTTGAGAAGCACATTTCTTCAATGTTGGCCGCATGGCATTCCTGTGCAGGTGACAAAGGTAATTTTTCAAAACGACAAGGATATTTAAACACATGATTATTTGTTTGCTGTGCTCTATGGCCTCTGCTACAGACCTCATCGAAATGACACTTAGATATCTTAGGGTGTACATATCAAGTCTTCCCAAATGGTCTAGCGGATAGGAATCTGCCTTGTAACGCAAGGCGGCCTGGGTTCGATTCCCGTCATGGCAAAGGATTTTTGTAGAAAAATAAAATGAGTCCCAACGTGTGCAACAGAACAGTTCGAAATCTCGTTACATTTGCATCGTCATGAACATGACTTATATCAGGCTAGCTCATTTTTTCTTTGTTCATTTTAAGTGTAGAAACAATATTTCGTTTGTGACCATTTTTTTCTGCCGTTTTGACAACAGGCTCATGACTAAAGAACACACGGCTGTCTGCTGATTGACGCTTGACTGTAGATTTTCGCTTTGTGTCAAAAGAACTTCCTAACGCACACTTTTTCAAAGTAGGTGAATTCATCAGATCTGTTTGAAACATTGCATTTTATCCATGCACGACGACTGCTTAGATACTCGCAGCACAGTTGCCCCATATACATTGCCCATGAGCGCGGAGCTTGACTTTGTCACTGTAGCAACTTTGCTCCATCAGCGGGAGAAGGCGCTTCGACGCCCCTGTAAGCACATGTTTCTCTGATTCCTTTGTTTCAGGCAAGCCACTGTGACGTCAGACGCCTTTACGCATACAGCTTTGCGATGCTTAGACAGTAATAACATAATTCATGTTTACATTTCTTTAATTTTCGACGCATTGTCGTTATTCGTGACGCATCAATGACCAATTGATTATATGGCAATGCAATGAAAAAAGCGTGTGGAAAACAGTGTTAATGACAGATTTGAGAAGCACATTTCTTCAATGTTGGCCGCATGGCATTCCTGTGCAGGTGACAATGGTAATTTTTCAAAACGACAAGGATATTTAAACACATGATTATTTGTTTGCTGTGCTCTATGGCCTCTGCTACAGACCTCATCGAAATGACACTTAGATATCTTAGGGTGTACATATCAAGTCTTCCCAAATGGTCTAGCGGATAGGAATCTGCCTTGTAACGCAAGGCGGCCTGGGTTCGATTCCCGTCATGGCAAAGGATTTTTGTAGAAAAATAAAATGAGTCCCAACGTGTGCAACAGAACAGTTCGAAATCTCGTTACATTTGCATCGTCATGAACATGACTTATATCAGGCTAGCTCATTTTTTCTTTGTTCATTTTAAGTGTAGAAACAATATTTCGTTTGTGACCATTTTTTTCTGCCGTTTTGACAACAGGCTCATGACTAAAGAACACACGGCTGTCTGCTGATTGACGCTTGACTGTAGATTTTCGCTTTGTGTCAAAAGAACTTCCTAACGCACACTTTTTCAAAGTAGGTGAATTCATCAGATCTGTTTGAAACATTGCATTTTATCCATGCACGACGACTGCTTAGATACTCGCAGCACAGTTGCCCCATATACATTGCCCATGAGCGCGGAGCTTGACTTTGTCACTGTAGCAACTTTGCTCCATCAGCGGGAGAAGGCGCTTCGACGCCCCTGTAAGCACATGTTTCTCTGATTCCTTTGTTTCAGGCAAGCCACTGTGACGTCAGACGCCTTTACGCATACAGCTTTGCGATGCTAAGACAGTAATAACATAATTCATGTTTACATTTCTTTAATTTTCGACGCATTGTCGTTATTCGTGACGCATCAATGACCAATTGATTATATGGCAATGCAATGAAAAAAGCGTGTGGAAAACAGTGTTAATGACAGATTTGAGAAGCACATTTCTTCAATGTTGGCCGCATGGCATTCCTGTGCAGGTGACAATGGTAATTTTTCAAAACGACAAGGATATTTAAACACATGATTATTTGTTTGCTGTGCTCTATGGCCTCTGCTACAGACCTCATCGAAATGACACTTAGATATCTTAGGGTGTACATATCAAGTCTTCCCAAATGGTCTAGCGGATAGGAATCTGCCTTGTCACGCAGGGCGGCCCGGGTTCGATTCCCGTCATGGCAAATGATTTTTGTAGAAAAATAAAATGAGTCCCAACGTGTGCAACAGAACAGTTCGAAATCTCGTTACATTTGCATCGTCATGAACATGACTTATATCAGGCTAGCTAATTTTTTCTTTGTTCATTTTAAGTGTAGAAACAATATTTCGTTTGTGACCATTTTTTTCTGCCGTTTTGACAACAGGCTCATGACTAAAGAACACACGGCTGTCTGCTGATTGACGCTTGACTGTAGATTTTCGCTTTGTGTCAAAAGAACTCCCTAACGCACACTTTTTCAAAGTAGGTGAATTCATCAGATCTGTTTGAAACATTGCATTTTATCCATGCACGACGACTACTTAGATACTCGCAGCACAGTTGCCTCATATACATTGCCCATGAGCGCGGAGCTTGTCTTTGTCACTGTAGCAACTTTGCTCCATCAGCGGGAGAAGGCGCTTCGACGCCCCTGTAAGCACATGTTTCTCTGATTCCTTTGTTTCAGGCAAGCCACTGTGACGTCAGACGCCTTTACGCATACAGCTTTGCGATGCTTAGACAGTAATAACATAATTCATGTTTACATTTCTTTAATTTTCGACGCATTGTCGTTATTCGTGACGCATCAATGACCAATTGATTATATGGCAATGCAATGAAAAAAGCGTGTGGAAAACAGTGTTAATGACAGATTTGAGAAGCACATTTCTTCAATGTTGGCCGCATGGCATTCCTGTGCAGGTGACAAAGGTAATTTTTCAAAACGACAAGGATATTTAAACACATGATTATTTGTTTGCTGTGCTCTATGGCCTCTGCTACAGACCTCATCGAAATGACACTTAGATATCTTAGGGTGTACATATCAAGTCTTCCCAAATGGTCTAGCGGATAGGAATCTGCCTTGTAACGCAAGGCGGCCTGGGTTCGATTCCCGTCATGGCAAAGGATTTTTGTAGAAAAATAAAATGAGTCCCAACGTGTGCAACAGAACAGTTCGAAATCTCGTTACATTTGCATCGTCATGAACATGACTTATATCAGGCTAGCTCATTTTTTCTTTGTTCATTTTAAGTGTAGAAACAATATTTCGTTTGTGACCATTTTTTTCTGCCGTTTTGACAACAGGCTCATGACTAAAGAACACACGGCTGTCTGCTGATTGACGCTTGACTGTAGATTTTCGCTTTGTGTCAAAAGAACTTCCTAACGCACACTTTTTCAAAGTAGGTGAATTCATCAGATCTGTTTGAAACATTGCATTTTATCCATGCACGACGACTGCTTAGATACTCGCAGCACAGTTGCCCCATATACATTGCCCATGAGCGCGGAGCTTGACTTTGTCACTGTAGCAACTTTGCTCCATCAGCGGGAGAAGGCGCTTCGACGCCCCTGTAAGCACATGTTTCTCTGATTCCTTTGTTTCAGGCAAGCCACTGTGACGTCAGACGCCTTTACGCATACAGCTTTGCGATGCTTAGACAGTAATAACATAATTCATGTTTACATTTCTTTAATTTTCGACGCATTGTCGTTATTCGTGACGCATCAATGACCAATTGATTATATGGCAATGCAATGAAAAAAGCGTGTGGAAAACAGTGTTAATGACAGATTTGAGAAGCACATTTCTTCAATGTTGGCCGCATGGCATTCCTGTGCAGGTGACAATGGTAATTTTTCAAAACGACAAGGATATTTAAACACATGATTATTTGTTTGCTGTGCTCTATGGCCTCTGCTACAGACCTCATCGAAATGACACTTAGATATCTTAGGGTGTACATATCAAGTCTTCCCAAATGGTCTAGCGGATAGGAATCTGCCTTGTCACGCAGGGCGGCCCGGGTTCGATTCCCGTCATGGCAAATGATTTTTGTAGAAAAATAAAATGAGTCCCAACGTGTGCAACAGAACAGTTCGAAATCTCGTTACATTTGCATCGTCATGAACATGACTTATATCAGGCTAGCTAATTTTTTCTTTGTTCATTTTAAGTGTAGAAACAATATTTCGTTTGTGACCATTTTTTTCTGCCGTTTTGACAACAGGCTCATGACTAAAGAACACACGGCTGTCTGCTGATTGACGCTTGACTGTAGATTTTCGCTTTGTGTCAAAAGAACTCCCTAACGCACACTTTTTCAAAGTAGGTGAATTCATCAGATCTGTTTGAAACATTGCATTTTATCCATGCACGACGACTACTTAGATACTCGCAGCACAGTTGCCTCATATACATTGCCCATGAGCGCGGAGCTTGTCTTTGTCACTGTAGCAACTTTGCTCCATCAGCGGGAGAAGGCGCTTCGACGCCCCTGTAAGCACATGTTTCTCTGATTCCTTTGTTTCAGGCAAGCCACTGTGACGTCAGACGCCTTTACGCATACAGCTTTGCGATGCTTAGACAGTAATAACATAATTCATGTTTACATTTCTTTAATTTTCGACGCATTGTCGTTATTCGTGACGCATCAATGACCAATTGATTATATGGCAATGCAATGAAAAAAGCGTGTGGAAAACAGTGTTAATGACAGATTTGAGAAGCACATTTCTTCAATGTTGGCCGCATGGCATTCCTGTGCAGGTGACAAAGGTAATTTTTCAAAACGACAAGGATATTTAAACACATGATTATTTGTTTGCTGTGCTCAATGGCCTCTGCTACAGACCTCATCGAAATGACACTTAGATATCTTAGGGTGTACATATCAAGTCTTCCCAAATGGTCTAGCGGATAGGAATCTGCCTTGTAACGCAAGGCGGCCCGGGTTCGATTCCCGTCATGGCAAAGGATTTTTGTAGAAAAATAAAATGAGTCCCAACGTGTGCAACAGAACAGTTCGAAATCTCGTTACATTTGCATCGTCATGAACATGACTTATATCAGGCTAGCTCATTTTTTCTTTGTTCATTTTAAGTGTAGAAACAATATTTCGTTTGTGACCATTTTTTTCTGCCGTTTTGACAACAGGCTCATGACTAAAGAACACACGGCTGTCTGCTGATTGACGCTTGACTGTAGATTTTCGCTTTGTGTCAAAAGAACTTCTAAACGCACACTTTTTCAAAGTTGGTGAATTCATCAGATCTGTTTGAAACATTGCATTTTATCCATGCACGACGACTGCTTAGATACTCGCAGCACAGTTGCCCCATATACATTGCCCATGAGCGCGGAGCTTGTCTTTGTCACTGTAGCAACTTTGCTCCATCAGCGGGAGAAGGCGCTTCGACGCCCCTGTAAGCACGTTTCTCTGATTCCTTTGTTTCAGGCAAGCCACTGTGACGTCAGACGCCTTTACGCATACAGCTTTGCGATGCTTAGACAGTAATAACATAATTCATGTTTACATTTCTTTAATTTTCGACGCATTGTCGTTATTCGTGACGCATCAATGACCAATTGATTATATGGCAATGCAATGAAAAAAGCGTGTGGAAAACAGTGTTAATGACAGATTTGAGAAGCACATTTCTTCAATGTTGGCCGCATGGCATTCCTGTGCAGGTGACAATGGTAATTTTTCAAAACGACAAGGATATTTAAACACATGATTATTTGTTTGCTGTGCTCTATGGCCTCTGCTACAGACCTCATCGAAATGACACTTAGATATCTTAGGGTGTACATATCAAGTCTTCCCAAATGGTCTAGCGGATAGGAATCTGCCTTGTCACGCAGGGCGGCCCGGGTTCGATTCCCGTCATGGCAAATGATTTTTGTAGAAAAATAAAATGAGTCCCAACGTGTGCAACAGAACAGTTCGAAATCTCGTTACATTTGCATCGTCATGAACATGACTTATATCAGGCTAGCTAATTTTTTCTTTGTTCATTTTAAGTGTAGAAACAATATTTCGTTTGTGACCATTTTTTTCTGCCGTTTTCACAACAGGCTCATGACTAAAGAACACACGGCTGTCTGCTGATTGACGCTTGACTGTAGATTTTCGCTTTTTGTCAAAAGAACTCCCTAACGCACACTTTTTCAAAGTAGGTGAATTCATCAGATCTGTTTGAAACATTGCATTTTATCCATGTACGACGACTACTTAGATACTCGCAGCACAGTTGCCTCATATAAATTGCCCATGAGCGCGGAGCTTGTCTTTGTCACTGTAGCAACTTTGCTCCATCAGCGGGAGAAGGCGGTTCGACGCCCCTGTAAGCACATGTTTCTCTAATTCCTTTGTTTCAGGCAAGCCACTGTGACGTCAGACGCCTTTACGCATACAGCTTTGCGATGCTTAGACAGTAATAACATAATTCATGTTTACATTTCTTTAATTTTCGACGCATTGTCGTTATTCGTGACGCATCAATGACCAATTGATTATATGGCAATGCAATGAAAAAAGCGTGTGGAAAACAGTGTTAATGACAGATTTGAGAAGCACATTTCTTCAATGTTGGCCGCATGGCATTCCTGTGCAGGTGACAATGGTAATTTTTCAAAACGACAAGGATATTTAAACACATGATTATTTGTTTGCTGTGCTCTATGGCCTCTGCTACAGACCTCATCGAAATGACACTTAGATATCTTAGGGTGTACTTATCAAGTCTTCCCAAATGGTCTAGCGGATAGGCATCTACCTTGTAACGCAGGGCGGCCCGGGTTCGATTCCCGTCATGGCAAATGTTTTTTGTAGAAAAATAAAATGAGTCCCAACGTGTGCAACAGAACAGTTCGAAATCTCGTTACATTTGCATCGTCATGAACATGACTTATATCAGGCTAGCTAATTTTTTCTTTCTTCATTTTAAGTGTAGAAACAATATTTCGTTTGTGAACATTTTTTTTCTGCCGTTTTGACAACAGGCTCATGACTAAAGAACACACGGCTGTCTGCTGATTGACGCTTGACTGTCGATTTTCGCTTTGTGTCAAAAGAACTCCCTAACGCACACTTTTTCAAAGTAGGTGAATTCATCAGATCTGTTTGAAACATTGCATTTTATCCATGCACGACGACTACTTAGATACTCGCAGCACAGTTGCCTCATATAAATTGCCCATGAGCGCGGAGCTTGTCTTTGTCACTGTAGCAACTTTGCTCCATCAGCGGGAGAAGGCGGTTCGACGCCCCTGTAAGCACATGTTTCTCTAATTCCTTTGTTTCAGGCAAGCCACTGTGACGTCAGACGCCTTTACGCATACAGCTTTGCGATGCTTAGACAGTAATAACATAATTCATGTTTACATTTCTTTAATTTTCGACGCATTGTCGTTATTCGTGACGCATCAATGACCAATTGATTATATGGCAATGCAATGAAAAAAGCGTGTGGAAAACAGTGTTAATGACAGATTTGAGAAGCACATTTCTTCAATGTTGGCCGCATGGCATTCCTGTGCAGGTGACAATGGTAATTTTTCAAAACGACAAGGATATTTAAACACATGATTATTTGTTTGTTGTGCTCTATGGCCTCTGCTACAGACCTCATCGTAATGACACTTAGATATCTTAGGGTGTACTTATCAAGTCTTCCCAAATGGTCTAGCGGATAGGCATCTACCTTGTAACGCAGGGCGGCCCGGGTTCGATTCCCGTCATGGCAAATGTTTTTTGTAGAAAAATAAAATGAGTCCCAACGTGTGCAACAGAACAGTTCGAAATCTCGTTACATTTGCATCGTCATGAACATGACTTATATCAGGCTAGCTAATTTTTTCTTTGTTCATTTTAAGTGTAGAAACAATATTTCGTTTATGAACATTTTTTTCTGCCGTTTTGACAACAGGCTCATGACTAAAGAACACACGGCTGTCTGCTGATTGACGCTTGACTGTAGATTTTCGCTTTGTGTCAAAAGAACTCCCTAACGCACACTTTTTCAAAGTAGGTGAATTCATCAGATCTGTTTGAAACATTGCATTTTATCCATGCACGACGACTACTTAGATACTCGCAGCACAGTTGCCTCATATACATTGCCCATGAGCGCGGAGCTTGTCTTTGTCACTGTAGCAACTTTGCTCCATCAGCGGGAGAAGGCGCTTCGACGCCCCTGTAAGCACATGTTTCTCTGATTCCTTTGTTTCAGGCAAGCCACTGTGACGTCAGACGCCTTTACGCATACAGCTTTGCGATGCTTAGACAGTAATAACATAATTCATGTTTACATTTCTTTAATTTTCGACGCATTGTCGTTATTCGTGACGCATCAATGACCAATTGATTATATGGCAATGCAATGAAAAAAGCGTGTGGAAAACAGTGTTAATGACAGATTTGAGAAGCACATTTCTTCAATGTTGGCCGCATGGCATTCCTGTGCAGGTGACAAAGGTAATTTTTCAAAACGACAAGGATATTTAAACACATGATTATTTGTTTGCTGTGCTCAATGGCCTCTGCTACAGACCTCATCGAAATGACACTTAGATATCTTAGGGTGTACATATCAAGTCTTCCCAAATGGTCTAGCGGATAGGAATCTGCCTTGTAACGCAAGGCGGCCCGGGTTCGATTCCCGTCATGGCAAAGGATTTTTGTAGAAAAATAAAATGAGTCCCAACGTGTGCAACAGAACAGTTCGAAATCTCGTTACATTTGCATCGTCATGAACATGACTTATATCAGGCTAGCTCATTTTTTCTTTGTTCATTTTAAGTGTAGAAACAATATTTCGTTTGTGACCATTTTTTTCTGCCGTTTTGACAACAGGCTCATGACTGAAGAACACACGGCTGTCTGCTGATTGACGCTTGACTGTAGATTTTCGCTTTGTGTCAAAAGAACTTCTAAACGCACACTTTTTCAAAGTTGGTGAATTCATCAGATCTGTTTGAAACATTGCATTTTATCCATGCACGACGACTGCTTAGATACTCGCAGCACAGTTGCCCCATATACATTGCCCATGAGCGCGGAGCTTGTCTTTGTCACTGTAGCAACTTTGCTCCATCAGCGGGAGAAGGCGCTTCGACGCCCCTGTAAGCACGTTTCTCTGATTCCTTTGTTTCAGGCAAGCCACTGTGACGTCAGACGCCTTTACGCATACAGCTTTGCGATGCTTAGACAGTAATAACATAATTCATGTTTACATTTCTTTAATTTTCGACGCATTGTCGTTATTCGTGACGCATCAATGACCAATTGATTATATGGCAATGCAATGAAAAAAGCGTGTGGAAAACAGTGTTAATGACAGATTTGAGAAGCACATTTCTTCAATGTTGGCCGCATGGCATTCCTGTGCAGGTGACAATGGTAATTTTTCAAAACGACAAGGATATTTAAACACATGATTATTTGTTTGCTGTGCTCTATGGCCTCTGCTACAGACCTCATCGAAATGACACTTAGATATCTTAGGGTGTACATATCAAGTCTTCCCAAATGGTCTAGCGGATAGGAATCTGCCTTGTCACGCAGGGCGGCCCGGGTTCGATTCCCGTCATGGCAAATGATTTTTGTAGAAAAATAAAATGAGTCCCAACGTGTGCAACAGAACAGTTCGAAATCTCGTTACATTTGCATCGTCATGAACATGACTTATATCAGGCTAGCTAATTTTTTCTTTGTTCATTTTAAGTGTAGAAACAATATTTCGTTTGTGACCATTTTTTTCTGCCGTTTTCACAACAGGCTCATGACTAAAGAACACACGGCTGTCTGCTGATTGACGCTTGACTGTAGATTTTCGCTTTGTGTCAAAAGAACTCCCTAACGCACACTTTTTCAAAGTAGGTGAATTCATCAGATCTGTTTGAAACATTGCATTTTATCCATGCACGACGACTACTTAGATACTCGCAGCACAGTTGCCTCATATAAATTGCCCATGAGCGCGGAGCTTGTCTTTGTCACTGTAGCAACTTTGCTCCATCAGCGGGAGAAGGCGGTTCGACGCCCCTGTAAGCACATGTTTCTCTAATTCCTTTGTTTCAGGCAAGCCACTGTGACGTCAGACGCCTTTACGCATACAGCTTTGCGATGCTTAGACAGTAATAACATAATTCATGTTTACATTTCTTTAATTTTCGACGCATTGTCGTTATTCGTGACGCATCAATGACCAATTGATTATATGGCAATGCAATGAAAAAAGCGTGTGGAAAACAGTGTTAATGACAGATTTGAGAAGCACATTTCTTCAATGTTGGCCGCATGGCATTCCTGTGCAGGTGACAATGGTAATTTTTCAAAACGACAAGGATATTTAAACACATGATTATTTGTTTGCTGTGCTCTATGGCCTCTGCTACAGACCTCATCGAAATGACACTTAGATATCTTAGGGTGTACTTATCAAGTCTTCCCAAATGGTCTAGCGGATAGGCATCTACCTTGTAACGCAGGGCGGCCCGGGTTCGATTCCCGTCATGGCAAATGTTTTTTGTAGAAAAATAAAATGAGTCCCAACGTGTGCAACAGAACAGTTCGAAATCTCGTTACATTTGCATCGTCATGAACATGACTTATATCAGGCTAGCTAATTTTTTCTTTCTTCATTTTAAGTGTAGAAACAATATTTCGTTTGTGAACATTTTTTTTCTGCCGTTTTGACAACAGGCTCATGACTAAAGAACACACGGCTGTCTGCTGATTGACGCTTGACTGTCGATTTTCGCTTTGTGTCAAAAGAACTCCCTAACGCACACTTTTTCAAAGTAGGTGAATTCATCAGATCTGTTTGAAACATTGCATTTTATCCATGCACGACGACTACTTAGATACTCGCAGCACAGTTGCCTCATATAAATTGCCCATGAGCGCGGAGCTTGTCTTTGTCACTGTAGCAACTTTGCTCCATCAGCGGGAGAAGGCGGTTCGACGCCCCTGTAAGCACATGTTTCTCTAATTCCTTTGTTTCAGGCAAGCCACTGTGACGTCAGACGCCTTTACGCATACAGCTTTGCGATGCTTAGACAGTAATAACATAATTCATGTTTACATTTCTTTAATTTTCGACGCATTGTCGTTATTCGTGACGCATCAATGACCAATTGATTATATGGCAATGCAATGAAAAAAGCGTGTGGAAAACAGTGTTAATGACAGATTTGAGAAGCACATTTCTTCAATGTTGGCCGCATGGCATTCCTGTGCAGGTGACAAAGGTAATTTTTCAAAACGACAAGGATATTTAAACACATGATTATTTGTTTGCTGTGCTCAATGGCCTCTGCTACAGACCTCATCGAAATGACACTTAGATATCTTAGGGTGTACATATCAAGTCTTCCCAAATGGTCTAGCGGATAGGAATCTGCCTTGTAACGCAAGGCGGCCCGGGTTCGATTCCCGTCATGGCAAAGGATTTTTGTAGAAAAATAAAATGAGTCCCAACGTGTGCAACAGAACAGTTCGAAATCTCGTTACATTTGCATCGTCATGAACATGACTTATATCAGGCTAGCTCATTTTTTCTTTGTTCATTTTAAGTGTAGAAACAATATTTCGTTTGTGACCATTTTTTTCTGCCGTTTTGACAACAGGCTCATGACTAAAGAACACACGGCTGTCTGCTGATTGACGCTTGACTGTAGATTTTCGCTTTGTGTCAAAAGAACTCCCTAACGCACACTTTTTCAAAGTAGGTGAATTCATCAGATCTGTTTGAAACATTGCATTTTATCCATGCACGACGACTACTTAGATACTCGCAGCACAGTTGCCTCATATAAATTGCCCATGAGCGCGGAGCTTGTCTTTGTCACTGTAGCAACTTTGCTCCATCAGCGGGAGAAGGCGGTTCGACGCCCCTGTAAGCACATGTTTCTCTAATTCCTTTGTTTCAGGCAAGCCACTGTGACGTCAGACGCCTTTACGCATACAGCTTTGCGATGCTTAGACAGTAATAACATAATTCATGTTTACATTTCTTTAATTTTCGACGCATTGTCATTATTCGTGACGCATCAATGACCAATTGATTATATGGCAATGCAATGAAAAAAGCGTGTGGAAAACAGTGTTAATGACAGATTTGAGAAGCACATTTCTTCAATGTTGGCCGCATGGCATTCCTGTGCAGGTGACAAAGGTAATTTTTCAAAACGACAAGGATATTTAAACACATGATTATTTGTTTGCTGTGCTCTATGGCCTCTGCTACAGACCTCATCGAAATGACACTTAGATATCTTAGGGTGTACATATCAAGTCTTCCCAAATGGTCTAGCGGATAGGAATCTGCCTTGTAACGCAAGGCGGCCTGGGTTCGATTCCCGTCATGGCAAAGGATTTTTGTAGAAAAATAAAATGAGTCCCAACGTGTGCAACAGAACAGTTCGAAATCTCGTTACATTTGCATCGTCATGAACATGACTTATATCAGGCTAGCTCATTTTTTCTTTGTTCATTTTAAGTGTAGAAACAATATTTCGTTTGTGACCATTTTTTTCTGCCGTTTTGACAACAGGCTCATGACTAAAGAACACACGGCTGTCTGCTGATTGACGCTTGACTGTAGATTTTCGCTTTGTGTCAAAAGAACTTCCTAACGCACACTTTTTCAAAGTAGGTGAATTCATCAGATCTGTTTGAAACATTGCATTTTATCCATGCACGACGACTGCTTAGATACTCGCAGCACAGTTGCCCCATATACATTGCCCATGAGCGCGGAGCTTGACTTTGTCACTGTAGCAACTTTGCTCCATCAGCGGGAGAAGGCGCTTCGACGCCCCTGTAAGCACATGTTTCTCTGATTCCTTTGTTTCAGGCAAGCCACTGTGACGTCAGACGCCTTTACGCATACAGCTTTGCGATGCTTAGACAGTAATAACATAATTCATGTTTACATTTCTTTAATTTTCGACGCATTGTCGTTATTCGTGACGCATCAATGACCAATTGATTATATGGCAATGCAGTGAAAAAAGCGTGTGGAAAACAGTGTTAATGACAGATTTGAGAAGCACATTTCTTCAATGTTGGCCGCATGGCATTCCTGTGCAGGTGACAATGGTAATTTTTCAAAACGACAAGGATATTTAAACACATGATTATTTGTTTGCTGTGCTCTATGGCCTCTGCTACAGACCTCATCGAAATGACACTTAGATATCTTAGGGTGTACATATCAAGTCTTCCCAAATGGTCTAGCGGATAGGAATCTGCCTTGTCACGCAGGGCGGCCCGGGTTCGATTCCCGTCATGGCAAATGATTTTTGTAGAAAAATAAAATGAGTCCCAACGTGTGCAACAGAACAGTTCGAAATCTCGTTACATTTGCATCGTCATGAACATGACTTATATCAGGCTAGCTAATTTTTTCTTTGTTCATTTTAAGTGTAGAAACAATATTTCGTTTGTGACCATTTTTTTCTGCCGTTTTGACAACAGGCTCATGACTAAAGAACACACGGCTGTCTGCTGATTGACGCTTGACTGTAGATTTTCGCTTTGTGTCAAAAGAACTCCCTAACGCACACTTTTTCAAAGTAGGTGAATTCATCAGATCTGTTTGAAACATTGCATTTTATCCATGCACGACGACTACTTAGATACTCGCAGCACAGTTGCCTCATATACATTGCCCATGAGCGCGGAGCTTGTCTTTGTCACTGTAGCAACTTTGCTCCATCAGCGGGAGAAGGCGCTTCGACGCCCCTGTAAGCACATGTTTCTCTGATTCCTTTGTTTCAGGCAAGCCACTGTGACGTCAGACGCCTTTACGCATACAGCTTTGCGATGCTTAGACAGTAATAACATAATTCATGTTTACATTTCTTTAATTTTCGACGCATTGTCGTTATTCGTGACGCATCAATGACCAATTGATTATATGGCAATGCAATGAAAAAAGCGTGTGGAAAACAGTGTTAATGACAGATTTGAGAAGCACATTTCTTCAATGTTGGCCGCATGGCATTCCTGTGCAGGTGACAAAGGTAATTTTTCAAAACGACAAGGATATTTAAACACATGATTATTTGTTTGCTGTGCTCAATGGCCTCTGCTACAGACCTCATCGAAATGACACTTAGATATCTTAGGGTGTACATATCAAGTCTTCCCAAATGGTCTAGCGGATAGGAATCTGCCTTGTAACGCAAGGCGGCCCGGGTTCGATTCCCGTCATGGCAAAGGATTTTTGTAGAAAAATAAAATGAGTCCCAACGTGTGCAACAGAACAGTTCGAAATCTCGTTACATTTGCATCGTCATGAACATGACTTATATCAGGCTAGCTCATTTTTTCTTTGTTCATTTTAAGTGTAGAAACAATATTTCGTTTGTGACCATTTTTTTCTGCCGTTTTGACAACAGGCTCATGACTAAAGAACACACGGCTGTCTGCTGATTGACGCTTGACTGTAGATTTTCGCTTTGTGTCAAAAGAACTTCTAAACGCACACTTTTTCAAAGTTGGTGAATTCATCAGATCTGTTTGAAACATTGCATTTTATCCATGCACGACGACTGCTTAGATACTCGCAGCACAGTTGCCCCATATACATTGCCCATGAGCGCGGAGCTTGTCTTTGTCACTGTAGCAACTTTGCTCCATCAGCGGGAGAAGGCGCTTCGACGCCCCTGTAAGCACGTTTCTCTGATTCCTTTGTTTCAGGCAAGCCACTGTGACGTCAGACGCCTTTACGCATACAGCTTTGCGATGCTTAGACAGTAATAACATAATTCATGTTTACATTTCTTTAATTTTCGACGCATTGTCGTTATTCGTGACGCATCAATGACCAATTGATTATATGGCAATGCAATGAAAAAAGCGTGTGGAAAACAGTGTTAATGACAGATTTGAGAAGCACATTTCTTCAATGTTGGCCGCATGGCATTCCTGTGCAGGTGACAATGGTAATTTTTCAAAACGACAAGGATATTTAAACACATGATTATTTGTTTGCTGTGCTCTATGGCCTCTGCTACAGACCTCATCGAAATGACACTTAGATATCTTAGGGTGTACATATCAAGTCTTCCCAAATGGTCTAGCGGATAGGAATCTGCCTTGTCACGCAGGGCGGCCCGGGTTCGATTCCCGTCATGGCAAATGATTTTTGTAGAAAAATAAAATGAGTCCCAACGTGTGCAACAGAACAGTTCGAAATCTCGTTACATTTGCATCGTCATGAACATGACTTATATCAGGCTAGCTAATTTTTTCTTTGTTCATTTTAAGTGTAGAAACAATATTTCGTTTGTGACCATTTTTTTCTGCCGTTTTCACAACAGGCTCATGACTAAAGAACACACGGCTGTCTGCTGATTGACGCTTGACTGTAGATTTTCGCTTTGTGTCAAAAGAACTCCCTAACGCACACTTTTTCAAAGTAGGTGAATTCATCAGATCTGTTTGAAACATTGCATTTTATCCATGCACGACGACTACTTAGATACTCGCAGCACAGTTGCCTCATATAAATTGCCCATGAGCGCGGAGCTTGTCTTTGTCACTGTAGCAACTTTGCTCCATCAGCGGGAGAAGGCGGTTCGACGCCCCTGTAAGCACATGTTTCTCTAATTCCTTTGTTTCAGGCAAGCCACTGTGACGTCAGACGCCTTTACGCATACAGCTTTGCGATGCTTAGACAGTAATAACATAATTCATGTTTACATTTCTTTAATTTTCGACGCATTGTCGTTATTCGTGACGCATCAATGACCAATTGATTATATGGCAATGCAATGAAAAAAGCGTGTGGAAAACAGTGTTAATGACAGATTTGAGAAGCACATTTCTTCAATGTTGGCCGCATGGCATTCCTGTGCAGGTGACAATGGTAATTTTTCAAAACGACAAGGATATTTAAACACATGATTATTTGTTTGCTGTGCTCTATGGCCTCTGCTACAGACCTCATCGAAATGACACTTAGATATCTTAGGGTGTACTTATCAAGTCTTCCCAAATGGTCTAGCGGATAGGCATCTACCTTGTAACGCAGGGCGGCCCGGGTTCGATTCCCGTCATGGCAAATGTTTTTTGTAGAAAAATAAAATGAGTCCCAACGTGTGCAACAGAACAGTTCGAAATCTCGTTACATTTGCATCGTCATGAACATGACTTATATCAGGCTAGCTAATTTTTTCTTTCTTCATTTTAAGTGTAGAAACAATATTTCGTTTGTGAACATTTTTTTTCTGCCGTTTTGACAACAGGCTCATGACTAAAGAACACACGGCTGTCTGCTGATTGACGCTTGACTGTCGATTTTCGCTTTGTGTCAAAAGAACTCCCTAACGCACACTTTTTCAAAGTAGGTGAATTCATCAGATCTGTTTGAAACATTGCATTTTATCCATGCACGACGACTACTTAGATACTCGCAGCACAGTTGCCTCATATAAATTGCCCATGAGCGCGGAGCTTGTCTTTGTCACTGTAGCAACTTTGCTCCATCAGCGGGAGAAGGCGGTTCGACGCCCCTGTAAGCACATGTTTCTCTAATTCCTTTGTTTCAGGCAAGCCACTGTGACGTCAGACGCCTTTACGCATACAGCTTTGCGATGCTTAGACAGTAATAACATAATTCATGTTTACATTTCTTTAATTTTCGACGCATTGTCGTTATTCGTGACGCATCAATGACCAATTGATTATATGGCAATGCAATGAAAAAAGCGTGTGGAAAACAGTGTTAATGACAGATTTGAGAAGCACATTTCTTCAATGTTGGCCGCATGGCATTCCTGTGCAGGTGACAATGGTAATTTTTCAAAACGACAAGGATATTTAAACACATGATTATTTGTTTGTTGTGCTCTATGGCCTCTGCTACAGACCTCATCGTAATGACACTTAGATATCTTAGGGTGTACTTATCAAGTCTTCCCAAATGGTCTAGCGGATAGGCATCTACCTTGTAACGCAGGGCGGCCCGGGTTCGATTCCCGTCATGGCAAATGTTTTTTGTAGAAAAATAAAATGAGTCCCAACGTGTGCAACAGAACAGTTCGAAATCTCGTTACATTTGCATCGTCATGAACATGACTTATATCAGGCTAGCTAATTTTTTCTTTGTTCATTTTAAGTGTAGAAACAATATTTCGTTTATGAACATTTTTTTCTGCCGTTTTGACAACAGGCTCATGACTAAAGAACACACGGCTGTCTGCTGATTGACGCTTGACTGTAGATTTTCGCTTTGTGTCAAAAGAACTTCCTAACGCACACTTTTTCAAAGTAGGTGAATTCATCAGATCTGTTTGAAACATTGCATTTTATCCATGCACGACGACTGCTTAGATACTCGCAGCACAGTTGCCCCATATAAATTGGCCATGAGCGTGGAGCTTGTCTTTGTCACTGTAGCAACTTTGCTCCATCAGCGGGAGAATGCGGTTCGACGCCCCTGTAAGCACATGTTTCTCTAATTCCTTTGTTTCAGGCAAGCCACTGTGACGTCAGACGCCTTTACGCATACAGCTTTGCGATGCTTAGACAGTAATAACATAATTCATGTTTACATTTCTTTAATTTTCGACGCATTGTCGTTATTCGTGACGCATCAATGACCAATTGATTATATGGCAATGCAATGAAAAAAGCGTGTGGAAAACAGTGTTAATGACAGATTTGAGAAGCACATTTCTTCAATGTTGGCCGCATGGCATTCCTGTGCAGGTGACAATGGTAATTTTTCAAAACGACAAGGATATTTAAACACATGATTATTTGTTTGCTGTGCTCTATGGCCTCTGCTACAGACCTCATCGAAATGACACTTAGATATCTTAGGGTGTACATATCAAGTCTTCCCAAATGGTCTAGCGGATAGGAATCTGTCTTGTAACGCAGGGCGGCCCGTGTTCGATTCCCGTCATGGCAAAGGATTTTTGTAGAAAAATAAAATGAGTCCCAACGTGTGCAACAGAACAGTTCGAAATCTCGTTACATTTGCATCGTCATGAACATGACTTATATCAGGCTAGCTAATTTTGTCTTTGTTCATTTTAAGTGTAGAAACAATATTTCGTTTGTGAACATTTTTTTCTGCCGTTTTGACAACAGGCTCATTACTAAAGAACACACGGCTGTCTGCTGATTGACGCTTGACGGTAGATTTTCGCTTTGTGTCAAAAGAACTTCCTAACGCACACTTTTTCAAAGTAGGTGAATTCATCAGATCTGTTTGAAACATTGCATTTTATCCATGCACGACGACTACTTAGATACTCGCAGCACAGTTGCCTCATATAAATTGCCCATGAGCGCGGAGCTTGTCTTTGTCACTGTAGCAACTTTGCTCCATCAGCGGGAGAAGGCGGTTCGACGCCCCTGTAAGCACATGTTTCTCTAATTCCTTTGTTTCAGGCAAGCCACTGTGACGGCAGACGCCTTTACGCATACAGCTTTGCGATGCTTAGACAGTAATAACATAATTCATGTTTACATTTCTTTAATTTTCGACGCATTGTCGTTATTCGTGACGCCTCAATGACCAATTGATTATATGGCAATGCATTGAAAAAAGCGTGTGGAAAACAGTGTTAATGACAGATTTGAGAAGCACATTTCTTCAATGTTGGCCGCATGGCATTCCTGTGCAGGTGACAATGGTAATTTTTCAAAACGACAAGGATATTTAAACACATGATTATTTGTTTGCTGTGCTCTATGACCTCTGCTACAGACCTCATCGAAATGACACTTAGATATCTTAGGGTGTACATATCAAGTCTTCCCAAATGGTCTAGCGGATAGGAATCTGCCTTGTCACGCAGGGCGGCCCGGGTTCGATTCCCGTCATGGCAAATGATTTTTGTAGAAAAATAAAATGAGTCCCAACGTGTGCAACAGAACAGTTCGAAATCTCGTTACATTTGCATCGTCATGAACATGACTTATATCAGGCTAGCTCATTTTTTCTTTGTTCATTTTAAGTGTAGAAACAATATTTCGTTTGTGAACATTTTTTTCTGCCGTTTTGACAACAGGCTCATGACTAAAGAACACACGGCTGTCTGCTGATTGACGCTTGACTGTAGATTTTCGCTTTGTGTCAAAAGAACTCCCTAACGCACACTTTTTCAAAGTAGGTGAATTCATCAGATCTGTTTGAAACATTGCATTTTATCCATGCACGACGACTACTTAGATACTCGCAGCACAGTTGCCTCATATAAATTGCCCATGAGCGCGGAGCTTGTCTTTGTCACTGTAGCAACTTTGCTCCATCAGCGGGAGAAGGCGCTTCGACGCCCCTGTAAGCACATGTTTCTCGAATTCCTTTGTTTCAGGCAAGCCACTGTGACGTCAGACGCCTTTACGCATACAGCTTTGCGATGCTTAGACAGTAATAACATAATTCATGTTTACATTTCTTTAATTTTTGACGCATTGTCGTTATTCGTGACGCATCAATGACCAATTGATTATATGGCAATGCAATGAAAAAAGCGTGTGGAAAACAGTGTTAATGACAGATTTGAGAAGCACATTTCTTCAATGTTGGCCGCATGGCATTCCTGTGCAGGTGACAATGGTAATTTTTCAAAACGACAAGGATATTTAAACACATGATTATTTGTTTGCTGTGCTCTATGGCCTCTGCTACAGACCTCATCGAAATGACACTTAGATATCTTAGGGTGTACATATCAAGTCTTCCCAAATGGTCTAGCGGATAGGAATCTGCCTTGTAACGCAGGGCGGCCCGGGTTCGATTCCTGTCTTGGCAAAGGATTTTTGTAGAAAAATAAAATGAGTCCCAACTTGTGCAACAGAACAGTTCGATATCTCGTTACATTTGCATCGTCATGAACATGACTTATATCAGGCTAGCTAATTTTTTCTTTGTTCATTTTAAGTGTAGAAACAATATTTCGTTTGTGAACATTTTTTTCTGCCGTTTTGACAACAGGCTCATTACTGAAGAACACACGACTGTCTGCTGATTGACGCTTGACTGTAGATTTTCGCTTTGTGTCAAAAGAACTCCCTAACGCACACTTTTTCAAAGTAGGTGAATTCATCAGATCTGTTTGAAACATTGCATTTTATCCATGCACGACGACTACTTAGATACTCGCAGCACAGTTGCCTCATATAAATTGCCCATGAGCGCGGAGCTTGTCTTTGTCACTGTAGCAACTTTGCTCCATCAGCGGGAGAAGGCGGTTCGACGCCCCTGTAAGCACATGTTTCTCTAATTCCTTTGTTTCAGGCAAGCCACTGTGACGTCAGACGCCTTTACGCATACAGCTTTGCGATGCTTAGACAGTAATAACATAATTCATGTTTACATTTCTTTAATTTTCGACGCATTGTCGTTATTCGTGACGCATCAATGACCAATTGATTATATGGCAATGCAATGAAAAAAGCGTGTGGAAAACAGTGTTAATGACAGATTTGAGAAGCACATTTCTTCAATGTTGGCCGCAGGGCATTCCTGTGCAGGTGACAATGGTAATTTTTCAAAACGACAAGGATATTTAAACACATGATTATTTGTTTGCTGTGCTCTATGGCCTCTGCTACAGACCTCATCGAAATGACACTTAGATATCTTAGGGTGTACATATCAAGTCTTCCCAAATGGTCTAGCGGATAGGAATCTGCCTTGTCACGCAGGGCGGCCCGGGTTCGATTCCCGTCATGGCAAAGGATTTTTGTAGAAAAATAAAATGAGTCCCAACGTGTGCAACAGAACAGTTCGAAATCTCGTTACATTTGCATCGTCATGAACATGACTTATATCAGGCTAGCTAATTTTTTCTTTGTTCATTTTAAGTGTAGAAACAATATTTCGTTTGTGAACATTTTCTTCTGCCGTTTTGACAACAGGCTCATTACTAAAGAACACACGGCTGTCTGCTGATTGACGCTTGACTGTAGATTTTCGCTTTGTGTCAAAAGAACTCCCTAACGCACACTTTTTCAAAGGAGGTGAATTCATCAGATCTGTTTGAAACATTGCATTTTATCCATGCACGACGACTACTTAGATACTCGCAGCACAGTTGCCTCATATAAATTGCCCATAAGCGCGGAGCTTGTCTTTGTCACTGTAGCAACTTTGCTCCATCAGCGGGAGAAGGCGCTTCGACGCCCCTGTAAGCACATGTTTCTCGAATTCCTTTGTTTCAGGCAAGCCACTGTGACGTCAGACGCCTTTACGCATACAGCTTTGCGATGCTTAGACAGTAATAACATAATTCATGTTTACATTTCTTTAATTTTCGACGCATTGTCATTATTCGTGACGCATCAATGACCAATTGATTATATGGCAATGCAATGAAAAAAGCGTGTGGAAAACAGTGTTAATGACAGATTTGAGAAGCACATTTCTTCAATGTTGGCCGCATGGCATTCCTGTGCAGGTGACAATGGTAATTTTTCAAAACGACAAGGATATTTAAACACATGATTATTTGTTTGCTGTGCTCTATGGCCTCTGCTACAGACCTCATCGAAATGACACTTAGATATCTTAGGGTGTACATATCAAGTCTTCCCAAATGGTCTAGCGGATAGGCATCTACCTTGTAACGCAGGGCGGCCCGGGTTCGATTCCCGTCATGGCAAATGTTTTTTGTAGAAAAATAAAATGAGTCCCAACGTGTGCAACAGAACAGTTCGAAATCTCGTTACATTTGCATCGTCATGAACATGACTTATATCAGGCTAGCTAATTTTTTCTTTGTTCATTTTAAGTGTAGAAACAATATTTCGTTTGTGAACATTTTCTTCTGCCGTTTTGACAACAGGCTCATTACTAAAGAACACACGGCTGTCTGCTGATTGACGCTTGACTGTAGATTTTCGCTTTGTGTCAAAAGAACTCCCTAACGCACACTTTTTCAAAGTAGGTGAATTCATCAGATCTGTTTGAAACATTGCATTTTATCCATGCACGACGACTACTTAGATACTCGCAGCACAGTTGCCTCATATAAATTGCCCATGAGCGCGGAGCTTGTCTTTGTCACTGTAGCAACTTTGCTCCATCAGCGGGAGAATGCGGTTCGACGCCCCTGTAAGCACATGTTTCTCTAATTCCTTTGTTTCAGGCAAGCCACTGTGACGTCAGACGCCTTTACGCATACAGCTTTGCGATGCTTAGACAGTAATAACATAATTCATGTTTACATTTCTTTAATTTTCGACGCATTGTCGTTATTCGTGACGCATCAATGACCAATTGATTATATGGCAATGCAATGAAAAAAGCGTGTGGAAAACAGTGTTAATGACAGATTTGAGAAGCACATTTCTTCAATGTTGGCCGCATGGCATTCCTGTGCAGGTGACAATGGTAATTTTTCAAAACGACAAGGATATTTAAACACATGATTATTTGTTTGCTGTGCTCTATGGCCTCTGCTACAGACCTCATCGAAATGACACTTAGATATCTTAGGGTGTACATATCAAGTCTTCCCAAATGGTCTAGCGGATAGGCATCTACCTTGTAACGCAGGGCGGCCCGGGTTCGATTCCCGTCATGGCAAATGTTTTTTGTAGAAAAATAAAATGAGTCCCAACGTGTGCAACAGAACAGTTCGAAATCTCGTTACATTTGCATCGTCATGAACATGACTTATATCAGGCTAGCTAATTTTTTCTTTGTTCATTTTAAGTGTAGAAACAATATTTCGTTTGTGAACATTTTCTTCTGCCGTTTTGACAACAGGCTCATTACTAAAGAACACACGGCTGTCTGCTGATTGACGCTTGACTGTAGATTTTCGCTTTGTGTCAAAAGAACTCCCTAACGCACACTTTTTCAAAGTAGGTGAATTCATCAGATCTGTTTGAAACATTGCATTTTATCCATGCACGACGACTACTTAGATACTCGCAGCACAGTTGCCTCATATAAATTGCCCATGAGCGCGGAGCTTGTCTTTGTCACTGTAGCAACTTTGCTCCATCAGCGGGAGAAGGCGGTTCGACGCCCCTGTAAGCACATGTTTCTCTAATTCCTTTGTTTCAGGCAAGCCACTGTGACGTCAGACGCCTTTACGCATTCAGCTTTGCGATGCTTAGACAGTAATAACATAATTCATGTTTACATTTCTTTAATTTTCGACGCATTGTCGTTATTCGTGACGCATCAATGACCAATTGATTATATGGCAATGCAATGAAAAAAGCGTGTGGAAAACAGTGTTAATGACAGATTTGAGAAGCACATTTCTTCAATGTTGGCTGCAGGGCATTCCTGTGCAGGTGACAATGGTAATTTTTCAAAACGACAAGGATATTTAAACACATGATTATTTGTTTGCTGTGCTCTATGGCCTCTGCTACAGACCTCATCGAAATGACACTTAGATATCTTAGGGTGTACATGTCAAGTCTTCCCAAATGGTCTAGCGGATAGGAATCTGCCTTGTCACGCAGGGTGGCCCGGGTTCGATTCCCGTCATGGCAAAGGATTTTTGTAGAAAAATAAAATGAGTCCCAACGTGTGCAACAGAACAGTTCGAAATCTCGTTACATTTGCATCGTCATGAACATGACTTATATCAGGCTAGCTAATTTTTTCTTTGTTCATTTTAAGTGTAGAAACAATATTTCGTTTGTGAACATTTTCTTCTGCCGTTTTGACAACAGGCTCATTACTAAAGAACACACGGCTGTCTGCTGATTGACGCTTGACTGTAGATTTTCGCTTTGTGTCAAAAGAACTCCCTAACGCACACTTTTTCAAAGTAGGTGAATTCATCAGATCTGTTTGAAACATTGCATTTTATCCATGCACGACGACTACTTAGATACTCGCAGCACAGTTGCCTCATATAAATTGCCCATGAGCGCGGAGCTTGTCTTTGTCACTGTAGCAACTTTGCTCCATCAGCGGGAGAATGCGGTTCGACGCCCCTGTAAGCACATGTTTCTCTAATTCCTTTGTTTCAGGCAAGCCACTGTGACGTCAGACGCCTTTACGCATACAGCTTTGCGATGCTTAGACAGTAATAACATAATTCATGTTTACATTTCTTTAATTTTCGACGCATTGTCGTTATTCGTGACGCATCAATGACCAATTGATTATATGGCAATGCAATGAAAAAAGCGTGTGGAAAACAGTGTTAATGACAGATTTGAGAAGCACATTTCTTCAATGTTGGCCGCATGGCATTCCTGTGCAGGTGACAATGGTAATTTTTCAAAACGACAAGGATATTTAAACACATGATTATTTGTTTGCTGTGCTCTATGGCCTCTGCTACAGACCTCATCGAAATGACACTTAGATATCTTAGGGTGTACATATCAAGTCTTCCCAAATGGTCTAGCGGATAGGCATCTACCTTGTAACGCAGGGCGGCCCGGGTTCGATTCCCGTCATGGCAAATGTTTTTTGTAGAAAAATAAAATGAGTCCCAACGTGTGCAACAGAACAGTTCGAAATCTCGTTACATTTGCATCGTCATGAACATGACTTATATCAGGCTAGCTAATTTTTTCTTTGTTCATTTTAAGTGTAGAAACAATATTTCGTTTGTGAACATTTTCTTCTGCCGTTTTGACAACAGGCTCATTACTAAAGAACACACGGCTGTCTGCTGATTGACGCTTGACTGTAGATTTTCGCTTTGTGTCAAAAGAACTCCCTAACGCACACTTTTTCAAAGTAGGTGAATTCATCAGATCTGTTTGAAACATTGCATTTTATCCATGCACGACGACTACTTAGATACTCGCAGCACAGTTGCCTCATATAAATTGCCCATGAGCGCGGAGCTTGTCTTTGTCACTGTAGCAACTTTGCTCCATCAGCGGGAGAAGGCGGTTCGACGCCCCTGTAAGCACATGTTTCTCTAATTCCTTTGTTTCAGGCAAGCCACTGTGACGTCAGACGCCTTTACGCATTCAGCTTTGCGATGCTTAGACAGTAATAACATAATTCATGTTTACATTTCTTTAATTTTCGACGCATTGTCGTTATTCGTGACGCATCAATGACCAATTGATTATATGGCAATGCAATGAAAAAAGCGTGTGGAAAACAGTGTTAATGACAGATTTGAGAAGCACATTTCTTCAATGTTGGCTGCAGGGCATTCCTGTGCAGGTGACAATGGTAATTTTTCAAAACGACAAGGATATTTAAACACATGATTATTTGTTTGCTGTGCTCTATGGCCTCTGCTACAGACCTCATCGAAATGACACTTAGATATCTTAGGGTGTACATGTCAAGTCTTCCCAAATGGTCTAGCGGATAGGAATCTGCCTTGTCACGCAGGGTGGCCCGGGTTCGATTCCCGTCATGGCAAAGGATTTTTGTAGAAAAATAAAATGAGTCCCAACGTGTGCAACAGAACAGTTCGAAATCTCGTTACATTTGCATCGTCATGAACATGACTTATATCAGGCTAGCTAATTTTTTCTTTGTTCATTTTAAGTGTAGAAACAATATTTCGTTTGTGAACATTTTTTTCTGCCGTTTTGACAACAGGCTCATTACTAAAGAACACACGACTGTCTGCTGATTGACGCTTGACTGTAGATTTTCGCTTTGTGTCAAAAGAACTTCCTAACGCACACTTTTTCAAAGTAGGTGAATTCATCAGATCTGTTTGAAACATTGCATTTTATCCATGCACGACGACTGCTTAGATACTCGCAGCACAGTTGCCCCATATAAATTGCCCATGAGCGCGGAGCTTGTCTTTGTCACTGTAGCAACTTTGCTCCATCAGCGGGAGAAGGCGGTTCGACGCCCCTGTAAGCACATGTTTCTCTAATTCCTTTGTTTCAGGCAAGCCACTGTGACGTCAGACGCCTTTACGCATACAGCTTTGCGATGCTTAGACAGTAATAACATAATTCATGTTTACATTTCTTTAATTTTCGACGCATTGTCGTTATTCGTGACGCATCAATGACCAATTGATTATATGGCAATGCAATGAAAAAAGCGTGTGGAAAACAGTGTTAATGACAGATTTGAGAAGCACATTTCTTCAATGTTGGCCGCAGGGCATTCCTGTGCAGGTGACAATGGTAATTTTTCAAAACGACAAGGATATTTAAACACATGATTATTTGTTTGCTGTGCTCTATGGCCTCTGCTACAGACCTCATCGAAATGACACTTAGATATCTTAGGGTGTACATATCAAGTCTTCCCAAATGGTCTAGCGGATAGGAATCTGCCTTGTCACGCAGGGCGGCCCGGGTTCGATTCCCGTCATGGCAAAGGATTTTTGTAGAAAAATAAAATGAGTCCCAACGTGTGCAACAGAACAGTTCGAAATCTCGTTACATTTGCATCGTCATGAACATGACTTATATCAGGCTAGCTAATTTTTTCTTTGTTCATTTTAAGTGTAGAAACAATATTTCGTTTGTGAACATTTTTTTCTGCCGTTTTGACAACAGGCTCATTACTAAAGAACACACGACTGTCTGCTGATTGACGCTTGACTGTAGATTTTCGCTTTGTGTCAAAAGAACTTCCTAACGCACACTTTTTCAAAGTAGGTGAATTCATCAGATCTGTTTGAAACATTGCATTTTATCCATGCACGACGACTGCTTAGATACTCGCAGCACAGTTGCCCCATATAAATTGCCCATGAGCGCGGAGCTTGTCTTTGTCACTGTAGCAACTTTGCTCCATCAGCGGGAGAAGGTGGTTCGACGCCCTGTAAGCACATGTTTCTCTAATTCCTTTGTTTCAGGCAAGCCACTGTGACGTCAGACGCCTTTACGCATACAGCTTTGCGATGCTTAGACAGTAATAACATAATTCATGTTTACATTTCTTTAATTTTCGACGCATTGTCGTTATTCGTGACGCATCAATGACCAATTGATTATATGGCAATGCAATGAAAAAAGCGTGTGGAAAACAGTGTTAATGACAGATTTGAGAAGCACATTTCTTCAATGTTGGCTGCAGGGCATTCCTGTGCAGGTGACAATGGTAATTTTTCAAAACGACAAGGATATTTAAACACATGATTATTTGTTTGCTGTGCTCTATGGCCTCTGCTACAGACCTCATCGAAATGACACTTAGATATCTTAGGGTGTACATATCAAGTCTTCCCAAATGGTCTAGCGGATAGGAATCTGCCTTGTCACGCAGGGCGGCCCGGGTTCGATTCCCGTCATGGCAAAGGATTTTTGTAGAAAAATAAAATGAGTCCCAACGTGTGCAACAGAACAGTTCGAAATCTCGTTACATTTGCATCGTCATGAACATGACTTATATCAGGCTAGCTAATTTTTTCTTTGTTCATTTTAAGTGTAGAAACAATATTTCGTTTGTGAACATTTTTTTCTGCCGTTTTGACAACAGGCTCATTACTAAAGAACACACGACTGTCTGCTGATTGACGCTTGACTGTAGATTTTCGCTTTGTGTCAAAAGAACTTCCTAACGCACACTTTTTCAAAGTAGGTGAATTCATCAGATCTGTTTGAAACATTGCATTTTATCCATGCACGACGACTGCTTAGATACTCGCAGCACAGTTGCCCCATATAAATTGCCCATGAGCGCGGAGCTTGTCTTTGTCACTGTAGCAACTTTGCTCCATCAGCGGGAGAAGGTGGTTCGACGCCCCTGTAAGCACATGTTTCTCTAATTCCTTTGTTTCAGGCAAGCCACTGTGACGTCAGACGCCTTTACGCATACAGCTTTGCGATGCTTAGACAGTAATAACATAATTCATGTTTACATTTCTTTAATTTTCGACGCATTGTCGTTATTCGTGACGCATCAATGACCAATTGATTATATGGCAATGCAATGAAAAAAGCGTGTGGAAAACAGTGTTAATGACAGATTTGAGAAGCACATTTCTTCAATGTTGGCTGCAGGGCATTCCTGTGCAGGTGACAATGGTAATTTTTCAAAACGACAAGGATATTTAAACACATGATTATTTGTTTGCTGTGCTCTATGGCCTCTGCTACAGACCTCATCGAAATGACACTTAGATATCTTAGGGTGTACATATCAAGTCTTCCCAAATGGTCTAGCGGATAGGAATCTGCCTTGTCACGCAGGGCGGCCCGGGTTCGATTCCCGTCATGGCAAAGGATTTTTGTAGAAAAATAAAATGAGTCCCAACGTGTGCAACAGAACAGTTCGAAATCTCGTTACATTTGCATCGTCATGAACATGACTTATATCAGGCTAGCTAATTTTTTCTTTGTTCATTTTAAGTGTAGAAACAATATTTCGTTTGTGAACATTTTTTTCTGCCGTTTTGACAACAGGCTCATTACTAAAGAACACACGACTGTCTGCTGATTGACGCTTGACTGCAGATTTTCGCTTTGTGTCAAAAGAACTTCCTAACGCACACTTTTTCAAAGTAGGTGAATTCATCAGATCTGTTTGAAACATTGCATTTTATCCATGCACGACGACTGCTTAGATACTCGCAGCACAGTTGCCCCATATAAATTGCCCATGAGCGCGGAGCTTGTCTTTGTCACTGTAGCAACTTTGCTCCATCAGCGGGAGAAGGTGGTTCGACGCCCCTGTAAGCACATGTTTCTCTAATTCCTTTGTTTCAGGCAAGCCACTGTGACGTCAGACGCCTTTACGCATACAGCTTTGCGATGCTTAGACAGTAATAACATAATTCATGTTTACATTTCTTTAATTTTCGACGCATTGTCGTTATTCGTGACGCATCAATGACCAATTGATTATATGGCAATGCAATGAAAAAAGCGTGTGGAAAACAGTGTTAATGACAGATTTGAGAAGCACATTTCTTCAATGTTGGCTGCAGGGCATTCCTGTGCAGGTGACAATGGTAATTTTTCAAAACGACAAGGATATTTAAACACATGATTATTTGTTTGCTGTGCTCTATGGCCTCTGCTACAGACCTCATCGAAATGACACTTAGATATCTTAGGGTGTACATATCAAGTCTTCCCAAATGGTCTAGCGGATAGGAATCTGCCTTGTCACGCAGGGCGGCCCGGGTTCGATTCCCGTCATGGCAAAGGATTTTTGTAGAAAAATAAAATGAGTCCCAACGTGTGCAACAGAACAGTTCGAAATCTCGTTACATTTGCATCGTCATGAACATGACTTATATCAGGCTAGCTAATTTTTTCTTTGTTCATTTTAAGTGTAGAAACAATATTTCGTTTGTGAACATTTTTTTCTGCCGTTTTGACAACAGGCTCATTACTAAAGAACACACGACTGTCTGCTGATTGACGCTTGACTGCAGATTTTCGCTTTGTGTCAAAAGAACTTCCTAACGCACACTTTTTCAAAGTAGGTGAATTCATCAGATCTGTTTGAAACATTGCATTTTATCCATGCACGACGACTGCTTAGATACTCGCAGCACAGTTGCCCCATATAAATTGCCCATGAGCGCGGAGCTTGTCTTTGTCACTGTAGCAACTTTGCTCCATCAGCGGGAGAAGGCGGTTCGACGCCCCTGTAAGCACATGTTTCTCTAATTCCTTTGTTTCAGGCAAGCCACTGTGACGTCAGACGCCTTTACGCATACAGCTTTGCGATGCTTAGACAGTAATAACATAATTCATGTTTACATTTCTTTAATTTTCGACGCATTGTCGTTATTCGTGACGCATCAATGACCAATTGATTATATGGCAATGCAATGAAAAAAGCGTGTGGAAAACAGTGTTAATGACAGATTTGAGAAGCACATTTCTTCAATGTTGGCTGCAGGGCATTCCTGTGCAGGTGACAATGGTAATTTTTCAAAACGACAAGGATATTTAAACACATGATTATTTGTTTGCTGTGCTCTATGGCCTCTGCTACAGACCTCATCGAAATGACACTTAGATATCTTAGGGTGTACATATCAAGTCTTCCCAAATGGTCTAGCGGATAGGAATCTGCCTTGTCACGCAGGGCGGCCCGGGTTCGATTCCCGTCATGGCAAATGATTTTTGTAGAAAAATAAAATGAGTCCCAACGTGTGCAACAGAACAGTTCGAAATCTCGTTACATTTGCATCGTCATGAACATGACTTATATCAGGCTAGCTAATTTTTTCTTTGTTCATTTTAAGTGTAGAAACAATATTTCGTTTGTGAACATTTTTTTCTGCCGTTTTGACAACAGGCTCATTACTAAAGAACACACGACTGTCTGCTGATTGACGCTTGACTGTAGATTTTCGCTTTGTGTCAAAAGAACTTCCTAACGCACACTTTTTCAAAGTAGGTGAATTCATCAGATCTGTTTGAAACATTGCATTTTATCCATGCACGACGACTGCTTAGATACTCGCAGCACAGTTGCCCCATATAAATTGCCCATGAGCGCGGAGCTTGTCTTTGTCACTGAAGCAACTTTGCTCCATCAGCGGGAGAAGGCGGTTCGACGCCCCTGTAAGCACATGTTTCTCTAATTCCTTTGTTTCAGGCAAGCCACTGTGACGTCAGACGCCTTTACGCATACAGCTTTGCGATGCATAGACAGTAATAACATAATTCATGTTTACATTTCTTTAATTTTCGACGCATTGTCGTTATTCGTGACGCATCAATGACCAATTGATTATATGGCAATGCAATGAAAAAAGCGTGTGGAAAACAGTGTTAATGACAGATTTGAGAAGCACATTTCTTCAATGTTGGCTGCAGGGCATTCCTGTGCAGGTGACAATGGTAATTTTTCAAAACGACAAGGATATTTAAACACATGATTATTTGTTTGCTGTGCTCTATGGCCTCTGCTACAGACCTCATCGAAATGACACTTAGATATCTTAGGGTGTACATATCAAGTCTTCCCAAATGGTCTAGCGGATAGGAATCTGCCTTGTCACGCAGGGCGGCCCGGGTTCGATTCCCGTCATGGCAAAAGATTTTTGTAGAAAAATAAAATGAGTCCCAACGTGTGCAACAGAACAGTTCGAAATCTCGTTACATTTGCATCGTCATGAACATGACTTATATCAGGCTAGCTAATTTTTTCTTTGTTCATTTTAAGTGTAGAAACAATATTTCGTTTGTGAACATTTTTTTCTGCCGTTTTGACAACAGGCTCATTACTAAAGAACACACGACTGTCTGCTGATTGACGCTTGACTGTAGATTTTCGCTTTGTGTCAAAAGAACTTCCTAACGCACACTTTTTCAAAGTAGGTGAATTCATCAGATCTGTTTGAAACATTGCATTTTATCCATGCACGACGACTGCTTAGATACTCGCAGCACAGTTGCCCCATATAAATTGCCCATGAGCGCGGAGCTTGTCTTTGTCACTGTAGCAACTTTGCTCCATCAGCGGGAGAAGGCGGTTCGACGCCCCTGTAAGCACATGTTTCTCTAATTCCTTTGTTTCAGGCAAGCCACTGTGTCGTCAGACGCCTTTACGCATACAGCTTTGCGATGCTTAGACAGTAATAACATAATTCATGTTTACATTTCTTTAATTTTCGACGCATTGTCGTTATTCGTGACGCATCAATGACCAATTGATTATATGGCAATGCAATGAAAAAAGCGTGTGGAAAACAGTGTTAATGACAGATTTGAGAAGCACATTTCTTCAATGTTGGCTGCAGGGCATTCCTGTGCAGGTGACAATGGTAATTTTTCAAAACGACAAGGATATTTAAACACATGATTATTTGTTTGCTGTGCTCTTTGGCCTCTGCTACAGACCTCATCGAAATGACACTTAGATATCTTAGGGTGTACATATGAAGTCTTCCCAAATGGTCTAGCGGATAGGAATCTGCCTTGTCACGCAGGGCGGCCCGGGTTCGATTCCCGTCATGGCAAATTATTTTTGTAGAAAAATAAAATGAGTCCCAACGTGTGCAACAGAACAGTTCGATATCTCGTTACATTTGCATCGTCATGAACATGACTTATATCAGGCTAGCTAATTTTTTCTTTGTTCATTTTAAGTGTAGAAACAATATTTCGTTTGTGAACATTTTTTTCTGCCGTTTTGACAACAGGCTCATTACTAAAGAACACACGACTGTCTGCTGATTGACGCTTGACTGTAGATTTTCGCTTTGTGTCAAAAGAACTCCCTAACGCACACTTTTTCAAAGTAGGTGAATTCATCAGATCTGTTTGAAACATTGCATTTTATCCATGCACGACGACTACTTAGATACTCGCAGCACAGTTGCCTCATATAAATTGCCCATGAGCGCGGAGCTTGTCTTTGTCACTGTAGCAACTTTGCTCCATCAGCGGGAGAAGGCGGTTCGACGCCCCTGTAAGCACATGTTTCTCTAATTCCTTTGTTTCAGGCAAGCCACTGTGACGTCAGACGCCTTTACGCATACAGCTTTGCGATGCTTAGACAGTAATAACATAATTCATGTTTACATTTCTTTAATTTTCGACGCATTGTCGTTATTCGTGACGCATCAATGACCAATTGATTATATGGCAATGCAATGAAAAAAGCGTGTGGAAAACAGTGTTAATGACAGATTTGAGAAGCACATTTCTTCAATGTTGGCCGCAGGGCATTCCTGTGCAGGTGACAATGGTAATTTTTCAAAACGACAAGGATATTTAAACACATGATTATTTGTTTGCTGTGCTCTATGGCCTCTGCTACAGACCTCATCGAAATGACACTTAGATATCTTAGGGTGTACATATCAAGTTTTCCCAAATGGTCTAGCGGATAGGCATCTACCTTGTAACGCAGGGCGGCCCGGGTTCGATTCCCGTCGTGGCAAATGTTTTTTGTAGAAAAATAAAATGAGTCCCAACGTGTGCAACAGAACAGTTCGAAATCTCGTTACATTTGCATCGTCATGAACATGACTTATATCAGGCTAGCTCATTTTTTCTTTGTTCATTTTAAGTGTAGAAACAATATTTCGTTTGTGACAATTTTTTTCTGCCGTTTTGACAACAGGCTCATGACTAAAGAACACACGGCTGTCTGCTGATTGACGCTTGACTGTAGATTTTCGCTTTGTGTCAAAAGAACTTCCTAACGCACACTTTTTCAAAGTAGGTGAATTCATCAGATCTGTTTGAAACATTGCATTTTATCCATGCACGACGACTACTTAGATACTCGCAGCACAGTTGCCTCATATGAATTGCCCATGAGCGCGGAGCTTGTCTTTGTCACTGTAGCAACTTTGCTCCATCAGCGGGAGAAGGCGGTTCGACGCCCCTGTAAGCACATGTTTCTCTAATTCCTTTGTTTCAGGCAAGCCACTGTGACGTCAGACGCCTTTACGCATACAGCTTTGCGATGCTTAGTCAGTAATAACATAATTCATGTTTACATTTCTTTAATTTTCGACGCATTGTCGTTATTCGTGACGCATCAATGACCAATTGATTATATGGCAATGCAATGAAAAAAGCGTGTGGAAAACAGTGTTAATGACAGATTTGAGAAGCACATTTCTTCAATGTTGGCCGCATGGCATTCCTGTGCAGGTGACAATGGTAATTTTTCAAAACGACAAGGATATTTAAACACATGATTATTTGTTTGCTGTGCTCTATGGCCTCTGCTACAGACCTCATCGAAATGACACTTAGATATCTTAGGGTGTACATATCAAGTTTTCCCAAATGGTCTAGCGGATAGGCATCTACCTTGTAACGCAGGGCGGCCCGGGTTCGATTCCCGTCATGGCAAATATTTTTTGTAGAAAAATAAAATGAGTCCCAACGTGTGCAACAGAATAGTTCGAAATCTCGTTACATTTGCATCGTCATGAACATGACTTATATCAGGCTAGCTCATTTTTTCTTTGTTCATTTTAAGTGTAGAAACAATATTTCGTTTGTGAACATTTTTTTCTGCCGTTTTGACAACAGGCTCATGACTAAAGAACACACGGCTGTCTGCTGATTGACGCTTGACTGTAGATTTTCGCTTTGTGTCAAAAGAATTCCCTAACGCACACTTTTTCAAAGTAGGTGAATTCGTCAGATCTGTTTGAAACATTGCATTTTATCCATGCACGACGACTGCTTAGATACTCGCAGCACAGTTGCCCCATATAAATTGCCCATGAGCGCGGAGCTTGTCTTTGTCACTGTAGCAACTTTGCTCCATCAGCGGGAAAAGGCGGTTCGACGCCCCTGTAAGCACATGTTTCTCTAATTCCTTTGTTTCAGGCAAGCCACTGTGACGTCAGACGCCTTTACGCATACAGCTTTGCGATGCTTAGTCAGTAATAACATAATTCATGTTTACATTTCTTTAATTTTCGACGCATTGTCTTTATTCGTGACGCATCAATGACCAATTGATTATATGGCAATGCAATGAAAAAAGCGTGTGGAAAACAGTGTTAATGACAGATTTGAGAAGCACATTTCTTCAATGTTGGCCGCATGGCATTCCTGTGCAGGTGACAATGGTAATTTTTCAAAACGACAAGGATATTTAAACACATGATTATTTGTTTGCTGTGCTCTATGGCCTCTGCTACAGACCTCATCGAAATGACACTTAGATATCTTAGGGTGTACATATCAAGTTTTCCCAAATGGTCTAGCGGATAGGCATCTACCTTGTAACGCAGGGCGGCCCGGGTTCGATTCCCGTCATGGCAAATATTTTTTGTAGAAAAATAAAATGAGTCCCAACGTGTGCAACAGAATAGTTCGAAATCTCGTTACATTTGCATCGTCATGAACATGACTTATATCAGGCTAGCTCATTTTTTCTTTGTTCATTTTAAGTGTAGAAACAATATTTCGTTTGTGAACATTTTTTTCTGCCGTTTTGACAACAGGCTCATGACTAAAGAACACACGGCTGTCTGCTGATTGACGCTTGACTGTAGATTTTCGCTTTGTGTCAAAAGAATTCCCTAACGCACACTTTTTCAAAGTAGGTGAATTCATCAGATCTGTTTGAAACATTGAATTTTATCCATGCACGACGACTACTTAGATACTCGCAGCACAGTTACCTCATATAAATTGCCCATGAGCGCGGAGCTTGTCTTTGTCACTGTAGCAACTTTGCTCCATCAGCGGGAGAAGGCGGTTCGACGCCCCTGTAAGCACATGTTTCTCTAATTCCTTTGTTTCAGGCAAGCCACTGTGACGTCAGACGCCTTTACGCATACAGCTTTGCGATGCTTAGACAGTAATAACATAATTCATGTTTACATTTCTTTAATTTTCGTCGCATTGTCGTTATTCGTGACGCATCAATGACCAATTGATTATATGGCAATGCAATGAAAAAAGCGTGTGGAAAACAGTGTTAATGACAGATTTGAGAAGCACATTTCTTCAATGTTGGCCGCATGGCATTCCTGTGCAGGTGACAATGGTAATTTTTCAAAACGACAAGGATATTTAAACACATGATTATTTGTTTGCTGTGCTCTATGGCCTCTGCTACAGACCTCATCGAAATGACACTTAGATATCTTAGGGTGTACATATCAAGTCTTCCCAAATGGTCTAGCGGATAGGAATCTGCCTTGTAACGCAGGGCGGCCCGGGTTCGATTCCCGTCATGGCAAAGGATTTTTGTAGAAAAATAAAATGAGTCCCAACGTGTGCAACAGAATAGTTCGAAATCTCGTTACATTTGCATCGTCATGAACATGACTTATATCAGGCTTGCTCATTTTTTCTTTGTTCATTTTAAGTGTAGAAACAATATTTCGTTTGTGAACATTTTTTTCTGCCGTTTTGACAACAGGCTCATGACTAAAGAACACACGGCTGTCTGCTGATTGACGCTTGACTGTAGATTTTCGCTTTGTGTCAAAAGAATTCCCTAACGCACACTTTTTCAAAGTAGGTGAATTCATCAGATCTGTTTGAAACATTGCATTTTATCCATGCACGACGACTACTTAGATACTCGCAGCACAGTTACCTCATATAAATTGCCCATGAGCGCGGAGCTTGTCTTTGTCACTGTAGCAACTTTGCTCCATCAGCGGGAGAAGGCGGTTCGACGCCCCTGTAAGCACATGTTTCTCTAATTCCTTTGTTTCAGGCAAGCCACTGTGACGTCAGACGCCTTTACGCATACAGCTTTGCGAAGCTTAGACAGTAATAACATAATTCATGTTTACATTTCTTTAATTTTCGTCGCATTGTCGTTATTCGTGACGCATCAATGACCAATTGATTATATGGCAATGCAATGAAAAAAGCGTGTGGAAAACAGTGTTAATGACAGATTTGAGAAGCACATTTCTTCAATGTTGGCCGCATGGCATTCCTGTGCAGGTGACAATGGTAATTTTTCAAAACGACAAGGATATTTAAACACATGATTATTTGTTTGCTGTGCTCTATGGCCTCTGCTACAGACCTCATCGAAATGACACTTAGATATCTTAGGGTGTACATATCAAGTCTTCCCAAATGGTCTAGCGGATAGGAATCTGCCTTGTAACGCAGGGCGGCCCGGGTTCGATTCCCGTCATGGCAAAGGATTTTTGTAGAAAAATAAAATGAGTCCCAACGTGTGCAACAGAACAGTTCGAAATCTCGTTACATTTGCATCGTCATGAACATGACTTATATCAGGCTAGCTCATTTTTTCTTTGTTCATTTTAAGTGTAGAAACAATATTTCGTTTGTGACAATTTTTTTCTGCCGTTTTGACAACAGGCTCATGACTAAAGAACACACGGCTGTCTGCTGATTGACGCTTGACTGTAGATTTTCGCTTTGTGTCAAAAGAACTTCCTAACGCACACTTTTTCAAAGTAGGTGAATTCATCAGATCTGTTTGAAACATTGCATTTTATCCATGCACGACGACTACTTAGATACTCGCAGCACAGTTGCCTCATATGAATTGCCCATGAGCGCGGAGCTTGTCTTTGTCACTGTAGCAACTTTGCTCCATCAGCGGGAGAAGGCGGTTCGACGCCCCTGTAAGCACATGTTTCTCTAATTCCTTTGTTTCAGGCAAGCCACTGTGACGTCAGACGCCTTTACGCATACAGCTTTGCGATGCTTAGACAGTAATAACATAATTCATGTTTACATTTCTTTAATTTTCGTCGCATTGTCGTTATTCGTGACGCATCAATGACCAATTGATTATATGGCAATGCAATGAAAAAAGCGTGTGGAAAACAGTGTTAATGACAGATTTGAGAAGCACATTTCTTCAATGTTGGCCGCATGGCATTCCTGTGCAGGTGACAATGGTAATTTTTCAAAACGACAAGGATATTTAAACACATGATTATTTGTTTGCTGTGCTCTATGGCCTCTGCTACAGACCTCATCGAAATGACACTTAGATATCTTAGGGTGTACATATCAAGTCTTCCCAAATGGTCTAGCGGATAGGAATCTGCCTTGTAACGCAGGGCGGCCCGGGTTCGATTCCCGTCATGGCAAAGGATTTTTGTAGAAAAATAAAATGAGTCCCAACGTGTGCAACAGAACAGTTCGAAATCTCGTTACATTTGCATCGTCATGAACATGACTTATATCAGGCTAGCTAATTTTTTCTTTGTTCATTTTAAGTGTAGAAACAATATTTCGTTTGTGAACATTTTTTTCTGCCGTTTTGACAACAGGCTCATGACTAAAGAACACACGGCTGTCTGCTGATTGACGCTTGACTGTAGATTTTCGCTTTGTGTCAAAAGAACTTCCTAACGCACACTTTTTCAAAGTAGGTGAATTCGTCAGATCTGTTTGAAACATTGCATTTTATCCATGCACGACGACTGCTTAGATACTCGCAGCACAGTTGCCCCATATAAATTGCCCATGAGCGCGGAGCTTGTCTTTGTCACTGTAGCAACTTTGCTCCATCAGCGGGAAAAGGCGGTTCGACGCCCCTGTAAGCACATGTTTCTCTAATTCCTTTGTTTCAGGCAAGCCACTGTGACGTCAGACGCCTTTACGCATACAGCTTTGCGATGCTTAGTCAGTAATAACATAATTCATGTTTACATTTCTTTAATTTTCGACGCATTGTCGTTATTCGTGACGCATCAATGACCAATTGATTATATGGCAATGCAATGAAAAAAGCGTGTGGAAAACAGTGTTAATGACAGATTTGAGAAGCACATTTCTTCAATGTTGGCCGCATGGCATTCCTGTGCAGGTGACAATGGTAATTTTTCAAAACGACAAGGATATTTAAACACATGATTATTTGTTTGCTGTGCTCTATGGCCTCTGCTACAGACCTCATCGAAATGACACTTAGATATCTTAGGGTGTACATATCAAGTTTTCCCAAATGGTCTAGCGGATAGGCATCTACCTTGTAACGCAGGGCGGCCCGGGTTCGATTCCCGTCATGGCAAATATTTTTTGTAGAAAAATAAAATGAGTCCCAACGTGTGCAACAGAATAGTTCGAAATCTCGTTACATTTGCATCGTCATGAACATGACTTATATCAGGCTAGCTCATTTTTTCTTTGTTCATTTTAAGTGTAGAAACAATATTTCGTTTGTGAACATTTTTTTCTGCCGTTTTGACAACAGGCTCATGACTAAAGAACACACGGCTGTCTGCTGATTGACGCTTGACTGTAGATTTTCGCTTTGTGTCAAAAGAATTCCCTAACGCACACTTTTTCAAAGTAGGTGAATTCATCAGATCTGTTTGAAACATTGAATTTTATCCATGCACGACGACTACTTAGATACTCGCAGCACAGTTACCTCATATAAATTGCCCATGAGCGCGGAGCTTGTCTTTGTCACTGTAGCAACTTTGCTCCATCAGCGGGAGAAGGCGGTTCGACGCCCCTGTAAGCACATGTTTCTCTAATTCCTTTGTTTCAGGCAAGCCACTGTGACGTCAGACGCCTTTACGCATACAGCTTTGCGATGCTTAGACAGTAATAACATAATTCATGTTTACATTTCTTTAATTTTCGTCGCATTGTCGTTATTCGTGACGCATCAATGACCAATTGATTATATGGCAATGCAATGAAAAAAGCGTGTGGAAAACAGTGTTAATGACAGATTTGAGAAGCACATTTCTTCAATGTTGGCCGCATGGCATTCCTGTGCAGGTGACAATGGTAATTTTTCAAAACGACAAGGATATTTAAACACATGATTATTTGTTTGCTGTGCTCTATGGCCTCTGCTACAGACCTCATCGAAATGACACTTAGATATCTTAGGGTGTACATATCAAGTCTTCCCAAATGGTCTAGCGGATAGGAATCTGCCTTGTAACGCAGGGCGGCCCGGGTTCGATTCCCGTCATGGCAAAGGATTTTTGTAGAAAAATAAAATGAGTCCCAACGTGTGCAACAGAATAGTTCGAAATCTCGTTACATTTGCATCGTCATGAACATGACTTATATCAGGCTTGCTCATTTTTTCTTTGTTAATTTTAAGTGTAGAAACAATATTTCGTTTGTGACCATTTTTTTCTGCCGTTTTGACAACAGGCTCATGACTAAAGAACACACGGCTGTCTGCTGATTGACGCTTGACTGTAGATTTTCGCTTTGTGTCAAAAGAACTTCCTAACGCACACTTTTTCAAAGTAGGTGAATTCATCAGATCTGTTTGAAACATTGCATTTTATCCATGCACGACGACTGCTTAGATACTCGCAGCACAGTTGCCCCATATAAATTGCCCATGAGCGCGGAGCTTGTCTTTGTCACTGTAGCAACTTTGCTCCATCAGCGGGAGAAGGCGGTTCGACGCCCCTGTAAGCACATGTTTCTCTAGTTCCTTTGTTTCAGGCAAGCCACTGTGACGTCAGACGCCTTTACGCATACAGCTTTGCGATGCTTAGACAGTAATAACATAATTCATGTTTACATTTCTTTAATTTTCGACGCATTGTCGTTATTCGTGACGCATCAATGACCAATTGATTATATGGCAATGCAATGAAAAAAGCGTGTGGAAAACAGTGTTAATGACAGATTTGAGAAGCACATTTCTTCAATGTTGGCCGCATGGCATTCCTGTGCAGGTGACAATGGTAATTTTTCAAAACGACAAGGATATTTAAACACATGATTATTTGTTTGCTGTGCTCTATGGCCTCTGCTACAGACCTCATCGAAATGACACTTAGATATCTTAGGGTGTACGTATCAAGTCTTCCCAAATGGTCTAGCGGATAGGAATCTGCCTTGTAACGCAGGGCGGCCCGGGTTCGATTCCCGTCATGGCAAAGGATTTTTGTAGAAAAATAAAATGAGTCCCAACGTGTGCAACAGAACAGTTCGAAATCTCGTTACATTTGCATCGTCATGAACATGACTTATATCAGGCTAGCTAATTTTTTCTTTGTTCATTTTAAGTGTAGAAACAATATTTCGTTTGTGAACATTTTTTTCTGCCGTTTTGACAACAGGCTCATGACTAAAGAACACACGGCTGTCTGCTGATTGACGCTTGACTGTAGATTTTCGCTTTGTGTCAAAAGAACTTCCTAACGCACACTTTTTCGAAGTAGGTGAATTCATCAGATCTGTTTGAAACATTGCATTTTATCCATGCACGACGACTGCTTAGATACTCGCAGCACAGTTGCCCCATATAAATTGCCCATGAGCGCGGAGCTTGTCTTTGTCACTGTAGCAACTTTGCTCCATCAGCGGGAAAAGGCGGTTCGACGCCCCTGTAAGCACATGTTTCTCTAATTCCTTTGTTTCAGGCAAGCCACTGTGACGTCAGACGCCTTTACGCATACAGCTTTGCAATGCTTAGTCAGTAATAACATAATTCATGTTTACATTTCTTTAATTTTCGACGCATTGTCGTTATTCGTGACGCATCAATGACCAATTGATTATATGGCAATGCAATGAAAAAAGCGTGTGGAAAACAGTGTTAATAACAGATTTGAGAAGCACATTTCTTCAATGTTGGCCGCATGGCATTCCTGTGCAGGTGACAATGGTAATTTTTCAAAACGACAAGGATATTTAAACACATGATTATTTGTTTGCTGTGCTCTATGGCCTCTGCTACAGACCTCATCGAAATGACACTTAGATATCTTAGGGTGTACATATCAAGTTTTCCCAAATGGTCTAGCGGATAGGCATCTACCTTGTAACGCAGGGCGGCCCGGGTTCGATTCCCGTCATGGCAAATATTTTTTGTAGAAAAATAAAATGAGTCCCAACGTGTGCAACAGAATAGTTCGAAATCTCGTTACATTTGCATCGTCATGAACATGACTTATATCAGGCTTGCTCATTTTTTCTTTGTTCATTTTAAGTGTAGAAACAATATTTCGTTTGTGACCATTTTTTTCTGCCGTTTTGACAACAGGCTCATGACTAAAGAACACACGGCTGTCTGCTGATTGACGCTTGACTGTAGATTTTCGCTTTGTGTCAAAAGAACTTCCTAACGCACACTTTTTCAAAGTAGGTGAATTCATCAGATCTGTTTGAAACATTGCATTTTATCCATGCACGACGACTGCTTAGATACTCGCAGCACAGTTGCCCCATATAAATTGCCCATGAGCGCGGAGCTTGTCTTTGTCACTGTAGCAACTTTGCTCCATCAGCGGGAGAAGGCGGTTCGACGCCCCTGTAAGCACATGTTTCTCTAGTTCCTTTGTTTCAGGCAAGCCACTGTGACGTCAGACGCCTTTACGCATACAGCTTTGCGATGCTTAGACAGTAATAACATAATTCATGTTTACATTTCTTTAATTTTCGACGCATTGTCGTTATTCGTGACGCATCAATGACCAATTGATTATATGGCAATGCAATGAAAAAAGCGTGTGGAAAACAGTGTTAATGACAGATTTGATAAGCACATTTCTTCAATGTTGGCCGCATGGCATTCCTGTGCAGGTGACAATGGTAATTTTTCAAAACGACAAGGATATTTAAACACATGATTATTTGTTTGCTGTGCTCTATGGCCTCTGCTACAGACCTCATCGAAATGACACTTAGATATCTTAGGGTGTACGTATCAAGTCTTCCCAAATGGTCTAGCGGATAGGAATCTGCCTTGTCACGCAGGGCGGCCCGGGTTCGATTCCCGTCATGGCAAATGTTTTTTGTAGAAAAATAAAATGAGTCCCAACTTGTGCAACAGAACAGTTCGAAATCTCGTTACATTTGCATCGTCATGAACATGACTTATATCAGGCTAGCTAATTTTTTCTTTGTTAATTTTAAGTGTAGAAACAATATTTCGTTTGTGACCATTTTTTTCTGCCGTTTTGACAACAGGCTCATGACTAAAGAACACACGGCTGTCTGCTGATTGACGCTTGACTGTAGATTTTCGCTTTGTGTCAAAAGAACTTCCTAACGCACACTTTTTCAAAGTAGGTGAATTCATCAGATCTGTTTGAAACATTGCATTTTATCCATGCACGACGACTGCTTAGATACTCGCAGCACAGTTGCCCCATATAAATTGCCCATGAGCGCGGAGCTTGTCTTTGTCACTGTAGCAACTTTGCTCCATCAGCGGGAGAAGGCGGTTCGACGCCCCTGTAAGCACATGTTTCTCTAATTCCTTTGTTTCAGGCAAGCCACTGTGACGTCAGACGCCTTTACGCATACAGCTTTGAGATGCTTAGACAGTAATAACATAATTCATGTTTACATTTCTTTAATTTTCGACGCATTGTCGTTATTCGTGACGCATCAATGACCAATTGATTATATGGCAATGCAATGAAAAAAGCGTGTGGAAAACAGTGTTAATGACAGATTTGAGAAGCACATTTCTTCAATGTTGGCCGCATGGCATTCCTGTGCAGGTGACAATGGTAATTTTTCAAAACGACAAGGATATTTAAACACATGATTATTTGTTTGCTGTGCTCTATGGCCTCTGCTACAGACCTCATCGAAATGACACTTAGATATCTTAGGGTGTACATATCAAGTCTTCCCAAATGGTCTAGCGGATAGGAATCTGCCTTGTAACGCAGGGCGGCCCGGGTTCGATTCCCGTCATGGCAAAGGATTTTTGTAGAAAAATAAAATGAGTCCCAACGTGTGCAACAGAATAGTTCGAAATCTCGTTACATTTGCATCGTCATGAACATGACTTATATCAGGCTTGCTCATTTTTTCTTTGTTCATTTTAAGTGTAGAAACAATATTTCGTTTGTGAACATTTTTTTCTGCCGTTTTGACAACAGGCTCATGACTAAAGAACACACGGCTGTCTGCTGATTGACGCTTGACTGTAGATTTTCGCTTTGTGTCAAAAGAATTCCCTAACGCACACTTTTTCAAAGTAGGTGAATTCATCAGATCTGTTTGAAACATTGCATTTTATCCATGCACGACGACTACTTAGATACTCGCAGCACAGTTACCTCATATAAATTGCCCATGAGCGCGGAGCTTGTCTTTGTCACTGTAGCAACTTTGCTCCATCAGCGGGAGAAGGCGGTTCGACGCCCCTGTAAGCACATGTTTCTCTAATTCCTTTGTTTCAGGCAAGCCACTGTGACGTCAGACGCCTTTACGCATACAGCTTTGCGATGCTTAGACAGTAATAACATAATTCATGTTTACATTTCTTTAATTTTCGTCGCATTGTCGTTATTCGTGACGCATCAATGACCAATTGATTATATGGCAATGCAATGAAAAAAGCGTGTGGAAAACAGTGTTAATGACAGATTTGAGAAGCACATTTCTTCAATGTTGGCCGCATGGCATTCCTGTGCAGGTGACAATGGTAATTTTTCAAAACGACAAGGATATTTAAACACATGATTATTTGTTTGCTGTGCTCTATGGCCTCTGCTACAGACCTCATCGAAATGACACTTAGATATCTTAGGGTGTACATATCAAGTCTTCCCAAATGGTCTAGCGGATAGGAATCTGCCTTGTAACGCAGGGCGGCCCGGGTTCGATTCCCGTCATGGCAAAGGATTTTTGTAGAAAAATAAAATGAGTCCCAACGTGTGCAACAGAACAGTTCGAAATCTCGTTACATTTGCATCGTCATGAACATGACTTATATCAGGCTAGCTAATTTTTTCTTTGTTCATTTTAAGTGTAGAAACAATATTTCGTTTGTGAACATTTTTTTCTGCCGTTTTGACAACAGGCTCATGACTAAAGAACACACGGCTGTCTGCTGATTGACGCTTGACTGTAGATTTTCGCTTTGTGTCAAAAGAACTTCCTAACGCACACTTTTTCAAAGTAGGTGAATTCATCAGATCTGTTTGAAACATTGCATTTTATCCATGCACGACGACTGCTTAGATACTCGCAGCACAGTTGCCCCATATAAATTGCCCATGAGCGCGGAGCTTGTCTTTGTCACTGTAACAACTTTGCTCCATCAGCGGGAAAAGGCGGTTCGACGCCCCTGTAAGCACATGTTTCTCTAATTCCTTTGTTTCAGGCAAGCCACTGTGACGTCAGACGCCTTTACGCATACAGCTTTGCGATGCTTAGTCAGTAATAACATAATTCATGTTTACATTTCTTTAATTTTCGACGCATTGTCGTTATTCGTGACGCATCAATGACCAATTGATTATATGGCAATGCAATGAAAAAAGCGTGTGGAAAACAGTGTTAATGACAGATTTGAGAAGCACATTTCTTCAATGTTGGCCGCATGGCATTCCTGTGCAGGTGACAATGGTAATTTTTCAAAACGACAAGGATATTTAAACACATGATTATTTGTTTGCTGTGCTCTATGGCCTCTGCTACAGACCTCATCGAAATGACACTTAGATATCTTAGGGTGTACATATCAAGTTTTCCCAAATGGTCTAGCGGATAGGCATCTACCTTGTAACGCAGGGCGGCCCGGGTTCGATTCCCGTCATGGCAAATATTTTTTGTAGAAAAATAAAATGAGTCCCAACGTGTGCAACAGAATAGTTCGAAATCTCGTTACATTTGCATCGTCATGAACATGACTTATATCAGGCTTGCTCATTTTTTCTTTGTTAATTTTAAGTGTAGAAACAATATTTCGTTTGTGACCATTTTTTTCTGCCGTTTTGACAACAGGCTCATGACTAAAGAACACACGGCTGTCTGCTGATTGACGCTTGACTGTAGATTTTCGCTTTGTGTCAAAAGAACTTCCTAACGCACACTTTTTCAAAGTAGGTGAATTCATCAGATCTGTTTGAAACATTGCATTTTATCCATGCACGACGACTGCTTAGATACTCGCAGCACAGTTGCCCCATATAAATTGCCCATGAGCGCGGAGCTTGTCTTTGTCACTGTAGCAACTTTGCTCCATCAGCGGGAGAAGGCGGTTCGACGCCCCTGTAAGCACATGTTTCTCTAGTTCCTTTGTTTCAGGCAAGCCACTGTGACGTCAGACGCCTTTACGCATACAGCTTTGCGATGCTTAGACAGTAATAACATAATTCATGTTTACATTTCTTTAATTTTCGACGCATTGTCGTTATTCGTGACGCATCAATGACCAATTGATTATATGGCAATGCAATGAAAAAAGCGTGTGGAAAACAGTGTTAATGACAGATTTGAGAAGCACATTTCTTCAATGTTGGCCGCATGGCATTCCTGTGCAGGTGACAATGGTAATTTTTCAAAACGACAAGGATATTTAAACACATGATTATTTGTTTGCTGTGCTCTATGGCCTCTGCTACAGACCTCATCGAAATGACACTTAGATATCTTAGGGTGTACATATCAAGTCTTCCCAAATGGTCTAGCGGATAGGAATCTGCCTTGTAACGCAGGGCGGCCCGGGTTCGATTCCCGTCATGGCAAAGGATTTTTGTAGAAAAATAAAATGAGTCCCAACGTGTGCAACAGAACAGTTCGAAATCTCGTTACATTTGCATCGTCATGAACATGACTTATATCAGGCTAGCTAATTTTTTCTTTGTTCATTTTAAGTGTAGAAACAATATTTCGTTTGTGAACATTTTTTTCTGCCGTTTTGACAACAGGCTCATGACTAAAGAACACACGGCTGTCTGCTGATTGACGCTTGACTGTAGATTTTCGCTTTGTGTCAAAAGAACTTCCTAACGCACACTTTTTCAAAGTAGGTGAATTCATCAGATCTGTTTGAAACATTGCATTTTATCCATGCACGACGACTGCTTAGATACTCGCAGCACAGTTGCCCCATATAAATTGCCCATGAGCGCGGAGCTTGTCTTTGTCACTGTAGCAACTTTGCTCCATCAGCGGGAGAAGGCGGTTCGACGCCCCTGTAAGCACATGTTTCTCTAGTTCCTTTGTTTCAGGCAAGCCACTGTGACGTCAGACGCCTTTACGCATACAGCTTTGCGATGCTTAGACAGTAATAACATAATTCATGTTTACATTTCTTTAATTTTCGACGCATTGTGTTATTCGTGACGCATCAATGACCAATTGATTATATGGCAATGCAATGAAAAAAGCGTGTGGAAAACAGTGTTAATGACAGATTTGATAAGCACATTTCTTCAATGTTGGCCGCATGGCATTCCTGTGCAGGTGACAATGGTAATTTTTCAAAACGACAAGGATATTTAAACACATGATTATTTGTTTGCTGTGCTCTATGGCCTCTGCTACAGACCTCATCGAAATGACACTTAGATATCTTAGGGTGTACATATCAAGTCTTCCCAAATGGTCTAGCGGATAGGAATCTGCCTTGTCACGCAGGGCGGCCCGGGTTCGATTCCCGTCATGGCAAATGTTTTTTGTAGAAAAATAAAATGAGTCCCAACTTGTGCAACAGAACAGTTCGAAATCTCGTTACATTTGCATCGTCATGAACATGACTTATATCAGGCTAGCTAATTTTTTCTTTGTTAATTTTAAGTGTAGAAACAATATTTCGTTTGTGACCATTTTTTTCTGCCGTTTTGACAACAGGCTCATGACTAAAGAACACACGGCTGTCTGCTGATTGACGCTTGACTGTAGATTTTCGCTTTGTGTCAAAAGAACTTCCTAACGCACACTTTTTCAAAGTAGGTGAATTCATCAGATCTGTTTGAAACATTGCATTTTATCCATGCACGACGACTGCTTAGATACTCGCAGCACAGTTGCCCCATATAAATTGCCCATGAGCGCGGAGCTTGTCTTTGTCACTGTAGCAACTTTGCTCCATCAGCGGGAGAAGGCGGTTCGACGCCCCTGTAAGCACATGTTTCTCTAATTCCTTTGTTTCAGGCAAGCCACTGTGACGTCAGACGCCTTTACGCATACAGCTTTGAGATGCTTAGACAGTAATAACATAATTCATGTTTACATTTCTTTAATTTTCGACGCATTGTCGTTATTCGTGACGCATCAATGACCAATTGATTATATGGCAATGCAATGAAAAAAGCGTGTGGAAAACAGTGTTAATGACAGATTTGAGAAGCACATTTCTTCAATGTTGGCCGAATGGCATTCCTGTGCAGGTGACAATGGTAATTTTTCAAAACGACAAGGATATTTAAACACATGATTATTTGTTTGCTGTGCTCTATGGCCTCTGCTACAGACCTCATCGAAATGACACTTAGATATCTTAGGGTGTACATATCAAGTTTTCCCAAATGGTCTAGCGGATAGGCATCTACCTTGTAACGCAGGGCGGCCCGGGTTCGATTCCCGTCATGGCAAATATTTTTTGTAGAAAAATAAAATGAGTCCCAACGTGTGCAACAGAACAGTTCGAAATCTCGTTACATTTGCATCGTCATGAACATGACTTATATCAGGCTAGCTCATTTTTTCTTTGTTCATTTTAAGTGTAGAAACAATATTTCGTTTGTGACCATTTTTTTCTGCCGTTTTGACAACAGGCTCATGACTAAAGAACACACGGCTGTCTGCTGATTGACGCTTGACTGTAGATTTTCGCTTTGTGTCAAAAGAACTTCCTAACGCACACTTTTTCAAAGTAGGTGAATTCATCAGATCTGTTTGAAACATTGCATTTTATCCATGCACGACGACTGCTTAGATACTCGCAGCACAGTTGACCCATATACATTGCCCATGAGCGCGGAGCTTGTCTTTGTCACTGTAGCAACTTTGCTCCATCAGCGGGAGAAGGCGGTTCGACGCCCCTGTAAGCACATGTTTCTCTAATTCCTTTGTTTCAGGCAAGCCACTGTTACGTCAGACGCCTTTACGCATACAGCTTTGCGATGCTTAGACAGTAATAACATAATTCATGTTTACATTTCTTTAATTTTCGACGCATTGTCGTTATTCGTGACGCATCAATGACCAATTGATTATATGGCAATGCAATGAAAAAAGCGTGTGGAAAACAGTGTTAATGACAGATTTGAGAAGCACATTTCTTCAATGTTGGCCGAATGGCATTCCTGTGCAGGTGACAATGGTAATTTTTCAAAACGACAAGGATATTTAAACACATGATTATTTGTTTGCTGTGCTCTATGGCCTCTGCTACAGACCTCATCGAAATGACACTTAGATATCTTAGGGTGTACATATCAAGTTTTCCCAAATGGTCTAGCGGATAGGCATCTACCTTGTAACGCAGGGCGGCCCGGGTTCGATTCCCGTCATGGCAAATATTTTTTGTAGAAAAATAAAATGAGTCCCAACGTGTGCAACAGAACAGTTCGAAATCTCGTTACATTTGCATCGTCATGAACATGACTTATATCAGGCTAGCTAATTTTTTCTTTGTTAATTTTAAGTGTAGAAACAATATTTCGTTTGTGACCATTTTTTTCTGCCGTTTTGACAACAGGCTCATGACTAAAGAACACACGGCTGTCTGCTGATTGACGCTTGACTGTAGATTTTCGCTTTGTGTCAAAAGAACTTCCTAACGCACACTTTTTCAAAGTAGGTGAATTCATCAGATCTGTTTGAAACATTGCATTTTATCCATGCACGACGACTGCTTAGATACTCGCAGCACAGTTGCCCCATATAAATTGCCCATGAGCGCGGAGCTTGTCTTTGTCACTGTAGCAACTTTGCTCCATCAGCGGGAGAAGGCGGTTCGACGCCCCTGTAAGCACATGTTTCTCTAATTCCTTTGTTTCAGGCAAGCCACTGTGACGTCAGACGCCTTTACGCATACAGCTTTGCGATGCTTAGACAGTAATAACATAATTCATGTTTACATTTCTTTAATTTTCGACGCATTGTCGTTATTCGTGACGCATCAATGACCAATTGATTATATGGCAATGCAATGAAAAAAGCGTGTGGAAAACAGTGTTAATGACAGATTTGAGAAGCACATTTCTTCAATGTTGGCCGAATGGCATTCCTGTGCAGGTGACAATGGTAATTTTACAAAACGACAAGGACATTTAAACACATGATTATTTGTTTGCTGTGCTCTATGGCCTCTGCTACAGACCTCATCGAAATGACACTTAGATATCTTAGGGTGTACATATCAAGTTTTCCCAAATGGTCTAGCGGATAGGCATCTACCTTGTAACGCAGGGCGGCCCGGGTTCGATTCCCGTCATGGCAAATATTTTTTGTAGAAAAATAAAATGAGTCCCAACGTGTGCAACAGAACAGTTCGAAATCTCGTTACATTTGCATCGTCATGAACATGACTTATATCAGGCTAGCTCATTTTTTCTTTGTTCATTTTAAGTGTAGAAACAATATTTCGTTTGTGACCATTTTTTTCTGCCGTTTTGACAACAGGCTCATGACTAAAGAACACACGGCTGTCTGCTGATTGACGCTTGACTGTAGATTTTCGCTTTGTGTCAAAAGAACTTCCTAACGCACACTTTTTCAAAGTAGGTGAATTCATCAGATCTGTTTGAAACATTGCATTTTATCCATGCACGACGACTGCTTAGATACTCGCAGCACAGTTGACCCATATACATTGCCCATGAGCGCGGAGCTTGTCTTTGTCACTGTAGCAACTTTGCTCCATCAGCGGGAGAAGGCGGTTCGACGCCCCTGTAAGCACATGTTTCTCTAATTCCTTTGTTTCAGGCAAGCCACTGTTACGTCAGACGCCTTTACGCATACAGCTTTGCGATGCTTAGACAGTAATAACATAATTCATGTTTACATTTCTTTAATTTTCGACGCATTGTCGTTATTCGTGACGCATCAATGACCAATTGATTATATGGCAATGCAATGAAAAAAGCGTGTGGAAAACAGTGTTAATGACAGATTTGAGAAGCACATTTCTTCAATGTTGGCCGAATGGCATTCCTGTGCAGGTGACAATGGTAATTTTTCAAAACGACAAGGATATTTAAACACATGATTATTTGTTTGCTGTGCTCTATGGCCTCTGCTACAGACCTCATCGAAATGACACTTAGATATCTTAGGGTGTACATATCAAGTTTTCCCAAATGGTCTAGCGGATAGGCATCTACCTTGTAACGCGGGGCGGCCCGGGTTCGATTCCCGTCATGGCAAATGTTTTTTGTAGAAAAATAAAATGAGTCCCAACTTGTGCAACAGAACAGTTCGAAATCTCGTTACATTTGCATCGTCATGAACATGACTTATATCAGGCTAGCTAATTTTTTCTTTGTTAATTTTAAGTGTAGAAACAATATTTCGTTTGTGACCATTTTTTTCTGCCGTTTTGACAACAGGCTCATGACTAAAGAACACACGGCTGTCTGCTGATTGACGCTTGACTGTAGATTTTCGCTTTGTGTCAAAAGAACTTCCTAACGCACACTTTTTCAAAGTAGGTGAATTCATCAGATCTGTTTGAAACATTGCATTTTATCCATGCACGACGACTGCTTAGATACTCGCAGCACAGTTGCCCCATATAAATTGCCCATGAGCGCGGAGCTTGTCTTTGTCACTGTAGCAACTTTGCTCCATCAGCGGGAGAAGGCGGTTCGACGCCCCTGTAAGCACATGTTTCTCTAGTTCCTTTGTTTCAGGCAAGCCACTGTGACGTCAGACGCCTTTACGCATACAGCTTTGCGATGCTTAGACAGTAATAACATAATTCATGTTTACATTTCTTTAATTTTCGACGCATTGTCGTTATTCGTGACGCATCAATGACCAATTGATTATATGGCAATGCAATGAAAAAAGCGTGTGGAAAACAGTGTTAATGACAGATTTGAGAAGCACATTTCTTCAATGTTGGCCGCATGGCATTCCTGTGCAGGTGACAATGGTAATTTTTCAAAACGACAAGGATATTTAAACACATGATTATTTGTTTGCTGTGCTCTATGGCCTCTGCTACAGACCTCATCGAAATGACACTTAGATATCTTAGGGTGTACATATCAAGTCTTCCCAAATGGTCTAGCGGATAGGAATCTGCCTTGTAACGCAGGGCGGCCCGGGTTCGATTCCCGTCATGGCAAAGGATTTTTGTAGAAAAATAAAATGAGTCCCAACGTGTGCAACAGAATAGTTCGAAATCTCGTTACATTTGCATCGTCATGAACATGACTTATATCAGGCTTGCTCATTTTTTCTTTGTTCATTTTAAGTGTAGAAACAATATTTCGTTTGTGAACATTTTTTTCTGCCGTTTTGACAACAGGCTCATGACTAAAGAACACACGGCTGTCTGCTGATTGACGCTTGACTGTAGATTTTCGCTTTGTGTCAAAAGAATTCCCTAACGCACACTTTTTCAAAGTAGGTGAATTCATCAGATCTGTTTGAAACATTGCATTTTATCCATGCACGACGACTACTTAGATACTCGCAGCACAGTTACCTCATATAAATTGCCCATGAGCGCGGAGCTTGTCTTTGTCACTGTAGCAACTTTGCTCCATCAGCGGGAGAAGGCGGTTCGACGCCCCTGTAAGCACATGTTTCTCTAATTCCTTTGTTTCAGGCAAGCCACTGTGACGTCAGACGCCTTTACGCATACAGCTTTGCGATGCTTAGACAGTAATAACATAATTCATGTTTACATTTCTTTAATTTTCGTCGCATTGTCGTTATTCGTGACGCATCAATGACCAATTGATTATATGGCAATGCAATGAAAAAAGCGTGTGGAAAACAGTGTTAATGACAGATTTGAGAAGCACATTTCTTCAATGTTGGCCGCATGGCATTCCTGTGCAGGTGACAATGGTAATTTTTCAAAACGACAAGGATATTTAAACACATGATTATTTGTTTGCTGTGCTCTATGGCCTCTGCTACAGACCTCATCGAAATGACACTTAGATATCTTAGGGTGTACATATCAAGTCTTCCCAAATGGTCTAGCGGATAGGAATCTGCCTTGTAACGCAGGGCGGCCCGGGTTCGATTCCCGTCATGGCAAAGGATTTTTGTAGAAAAATAAAATGAGTCCCAACGTGTGCAACAGAACAGTTCGAAATCTCGTTACATTTGCATCGTCATGAACATGACTTATATCAGGCTAGCTAATTTTTTCTTTGTTCATTTTAAGTGTAGAAACAATATTTCGTTTGTGAACATTTTTTTCTGCCGTTTTGACAACAGGCTCATGACTAAAGAACACACGGCTGTCTGCTGATTGACGCTTGACTGTAGATTTTCGCTTTGTGTCAAAAGAACTTCCTAACGCACACTTTTTCAAAGTAGGTGAATTCATCAGATCTGTTTGAAACATTGCATTTTATCCATGCACGACGACTGCTTAGATACTCGCAGCACAGTTGCCCCATATAAATTGCCCATGAGCGCGGAGCTTGTCTTTGTCACTGTAACAACTTTGCTCCATCAGCGGGAAAAGGCGGTTCGACGCCCCTGTAAGCACATGTTTCTCTAATTCCTTTGTTTCAGGCAAGCCACTGTGACGTCAGACGCCTTTACGCATACAGCTTTGCGATGCTTAGTCAGTAATAACATAATTCATGTTTACATTTCTTTAATTTTCGACGCATTGTCGTTATTCGTGACGCATCAATGACCAATTGATTATATGGCAATGCAATGAAAAAAGCGTGTGGAAAACAGTGTTAATGACAGATTTGAGAAGCACATTTCTTCAATGTTGGCCGCATGGCATTCCTGTGCAGGTGACAATGGTAATTTTTCAAAACGACAAGGATATTTAAACACATGATTATTTGTTTGCTGTGCTCTATGGCCTCTGCTACAGACCTCATCGAAATGACACTTAGATATCTTAGGGTGTACATATCAAGTTTTCCCAAATGGTCTAGCGGATAGGCATCTACCTTGTAACGCAGGGCGGCCCGGGTTCGATTCCCGTCATGGCAAATATTTTTTGTAGAAAAATAAAATGAGTCCCAACGTGTGCAACAGAATAGTTCGAAATCTCGTTACATTTGCATCGTCATGAACATGACTTATATCAGGCTTGCTCATTTTTTCTTTGTTAATTTTAAGTGTAGAAACAATATTTCGTTTGTGACCATTTTTTTCTGCCGTTTTGACAACAGGCTCATGACTAAAGAACACACGGCTGTCTGCTGATTGACGCTTGACTGTAGATTTTCGCTTTGTGTCAAAAGAACTTCCTAACGCACACTTTTTCAAAGTAGGTGAATTCATCAGATCTGTTTGAAACATTGCATTTTATCCATGCACGACGACTGCTTAGATACTCGCAGCACAGTTGCCCCATATAAATTGCCCATGAGCGCGGAGCTTGTCTTTGTCACTGTAGCAACTTTGCTCCATCAGCGGGAGAAGGCGGTTCGACGCCCCTGTAAGCACATGTTTCTCTAGTTCCTTTGTTTCAGGCAAGCCACTGTGACGTCAGACGCCTTTACGCATACAGCTTTGCGATGCTTAGACAGTAATAACATAATTCATGTTTACATTTCTTTAATTTTCGACGCATTGTCGTTATTCGTGACGCATCAATGACCAATTGATTATATGGCAATGCAATGAAAAAAGCGTGTGGAAAACAGTGTTAATGACAGATTTGAGAAGCACATTTCTTCAATGTTGGCCGCATGGCATTCCTGTGCAGGTGACAATGGTAATTTTTCAAAACGACAAGGATATTTAAACACATGATTATTTGTTTGCTGTGCTCTATGGCCTCTGCTACAGACCTCATCGAAATGACACTTAGATATCTTAGGGTGTACATATCAAGTCTTCCCAAATGGTCTAGCGGATAGGAATCTGCCTTGTAACGCAGGGCGGCCCGGGTTCGATTCCCGTCATGGCAAAGGATTTTTGTAGAAAAATAAAATGAGTCCCAACGTGTGCAACAGAACAGTTCGAAATCTCGTTACATTTGCATCGTCATGAACATGACTTATATCAGGCTAGCTAATTTTTTCTTTGTTCATTTTAAGTGTAGAAACAATATTTCGTTTGTGAACATTTTTTTCTGCCGTTTTGACAACAGGCTCATGACTAAAGAACACACGGCTGTCTGCTGATTGACGCTTGACTGTAGATTTTCGCTTTGTGTCAAAAGAACTTCCTAACGCACACTTTTTCAAAGTAGGTGAATTCATCAGATCTGTTTGAAACATTGCATTTTATCCATGCACGACGACTGCTTAGATACTCGCAGCACAGTTGCCCCATATAAATTGCCCATGAGCGCGGAGCTTGTCTTTGTCACTGTAGCAACTTTGCTCCATCAGCGGGAGAAGGCGGTTCGACGCCCCTGTAAGCACATGTTTCTCTAGTTCCTTTGTTTCAGGCAAGCCACTGTGACGTCAGACGCCTTTACGCATACAGCTTTGCGATGCTTAGACAGTAATAACATAATTCATGTTTACATTTCTTTAATTTTCGACGCATTGTCGTTATTCGTGACGCATCAATGACCAATTAATTATATGGCAATGCAATGAAAAAAGCGTGTGGAAAACAGTGTTAATGACAGATTTGATAAGCACATTTCTTCAATGTTGGCCGCATGGCATTCCTGTGCAGGTGACAATGGTAATTTTTCAAAACGACAAGGATATTTAAACACATGATTATTTGTTTGCTGTGCTCTATGGCCTCTGCTACAGACCTCATCGAAATGACACTTAGATATCTTAGGGTGTACATATCAAGTCTTCCCAAATGGTCTAGCGGATAGGAATCTGCCTTGTCACGCAGGGCGGCCCGGGTTCGATTCCCGTCATGGCAAATGTTTTTTGTAGAAAAATAAAATGAGTCCCAACTTGTGCAACAGAACAGTTCGAAATCTCGTTACATTTGCATCGTCATGAACATGACTTATATCAGGCTAGCTAATTTTTTCTTTGTTAATTTTAAGTGTAGAAACAATATTTCGTTTGTGACCATTTTTTTCTGCCGTTTTGACAACAGGCTCATGACTAAAGAACACACGGCTGTCTGCTGATTGACGCTTGACTGTAGATTTTCGCTTTGTGTCAAAAGAACTTCCTAACGCACACTTTTTCAAAGTAGGTGAATTCATCAGATCTGTTTGAAACATTGCATTTTATCCATGCACGACGACTGCTTAGATACTCGCAGCACAGTTGCCCCATATAAATTGCCCATGAGCGCGGAGCTTGTCTTTGTCACTGTAGCAACTTTGCTCCATCAGCGGGAGAAGGCGGTTCGACGCCCCTGTAAGCACATGTTTCTCTAATTCCTTTGTTTCAGGCAAGCCACTGTGACGTCAGACGCCTTTACGCATACAGCTTTGAGATGCTTAGACAGTAATAACATAATTCATGTTTACATTTCTTTAATTTTCGACGCATTGTCGTTATTCGTGACGCATCAATGACCAATTGATTATATGGCAATGCAATGAAAAAAGCGTGTGGAAAACAGTGTTAATGACAGATTTGAGAAGCACATTTCTTCAATGTTGGCCGAATGGCATTCCTGTGCAGGTGACAATGGTAATTTTTCAAAACGACAAGGATATTTAAACACATGATTATTTGTTTGCTGTGCTCTATGGCCTCTGCTACAGACCTCATCGAAATGACACTTAGATATCTTAGGGTGTACATATCAAGTTTTCCCAAATGGTCTAGCGGATAGGCATCTACCTTGTAACGCAGGGCGGCCCGGGTTCGATTCCCGTCATGGCAAATATTTTTTGTAGAAAAATAAAATGAGTCCCAACGTGTGCAACAGAACAGTTCGAAATCTCGTTACATTTGCATCGTCATGAACATGACTTATATCAGGCTAGCTAATTTTTTCTTTGTTAATTTTAAGTGTAGAAACAATATTTCGTTTGTGACCATTTTTTTCTGCCGTTTTGACAACAGGCTCATGACTAAAGAACACACGGCTGTCTGCTGATTGACGCTTGACTGTAGATTTTCGCTTTGTGTCAAAAGAACTTCCTAACGCACACTTTTTCAAAGTAGGTGAATTCATCAGATCTGTTTGAAACATTGCATTTTATCCATGCACGACGACTGCTTAGATACTCGCAGCACAGTTGCCCCATATAAATTGCCCATGAGCGCGGAGCTTGTCTTTGTCACTGTAGCAACTTTGCTCCATCAGCGGGAGAAGGCGGTTCGACGCCCCTGTAAGCACATGTTTCTCTAATTCCTTTGTTTCAGGCAAGCCACTGTGACGTCAGACGCCTTTACGCATACAGCTTTGCGATGCTTAGACAGTAATAACATAATTCATGTTTACATTTCTTTAATTTTCGACGCATTGTCGTTATTCGTGACGCATCAATGACCAATTGATTATATGGCAATGCAATGAAAAAAGCGTGTGGAAAACAGTGTTAATGACAGATTTGAGAAGCACATTTCTTCAATGTTGGCCGAATGGCATTCCTGTGCAGGTGACAATGGTAATTTTTCAAAACGACAAGGATATTTAAACACATGATTATTTGTTTGCTGTGCTCTATGGCCTCTGCTACAGACCTCATCGAAATGACACTTAGATATCTTAGGGTGTACATATCAAGTTTTCCCAAATGGTCTAGCGGATAGGCATCTACCTTGTAACGCAGGGCGGCCCGGGTTCGATTCCCGTCATGGCAAATATTTTTTGTAGAAAAATAAAATGAGTCCCAACGTGTGCAACAGAACAGTTCGAAATCTCGTTACATTTGCATCGTCATGAACATGACTTATATCAGGCTAGCTCATTTTTTCTTTGTTCATTTTAAGTGTAGAAACAATATTTCGTTTGTGACCATTTTTTTCTGCCGTTTTGACAACAGGCTCATGACTAAAGAACACACGGCTGTCTGCTGATTGACGCTTGACTGTAGATTTTCGCTTTGTGTCAAAAGAACTTCCTAACGCACACTTTTTCAAAGTAGGTGAATTCATCAGATCTGTTTGAAACATTGCATTTTATCCATGCACGACGACTGCTTAGATACTCGCAGCACAGTTGACCCATATACATTGCCCATGAGCGCGGAGCTTGTCTTTGTCACTGTAGCAACTTTGCTCCATCAGCGGGAGAAGGCGGTTCGACGCCCCTGTAAGCACATGTTTCTCTAATTCCTTTGTTTCAGGCAAGCCACTGTTACGTCAGACGCCTTTACGCATACAGCTTTGCGATGCTTAGACAGTAATAACATAATTCATGTTTACATTTCTTTAATTTTCGACGCATTGTCGTTATTCGTGACGCATCAATGACCAATTGATTATATGGCAATGCAATGAAAAAAGCGTGTGGAAAACAGTGTTAATGACAGATTTGAGAAGCACATTTCTTCAATGTTGGCCGAATGGCATTCCTGTGCAGGTGACAATGGTAATTTTTCAAAACTACAAGGATATTTAAACACATGATTATTTGTTTGCTGTGCTCTATGGCCTCTGCTACAGACCTCATCGAAATGACACTTAGATATCTTAGGGTGTACATATCAAGTTTTCCCAAATGGTCTAGCGGATAGGCATCTACCTTGTAACGCGGGGCGGCCCGGGTTCGATTCCCGTCATGGCAAATGTTTTTTGTAGAAAAATAAAATGAGTCCCAACTTGTGCAACAGAACAGTTCGAAATCTCGTTACATTTGCATCGTCATGAACATGACTTATATCAGGCTAGCTAATTTTTTCTTTGTTAATTTTAAGTTTAGAAACAATATTTCGTTTGTGACCATTTTTTTCTGCCGTTTTGACAACAGGCTCATGACTAAAGAACACACGGCTGTCTGCTGATTGACGCTTGACTGTAGATTTTCGTTTTGTGTCAAAAGAACTTCCTAACGCACACTTTTTCAAAGTAGGTGAATTCATCAGATCTGTTTGAAACATTGCATTTTATCCATGCACGACGACTGCTTAGATACTCGCAGCACAGTTGCCCCATATAAATTGCCCATGAGCGCAGAGCTTGTCTTTGTCACTGTAGCAACTTTGCTCCATCAGCGGGAGAAGGCGGTTCGACGCCCCTGTAAGCACATGTTTCTCTAGTTCCTTTGTTTCAGGCAAGCCACTGTGACGTCAGACGCCTTTACGCATACAGCTTTGCGATGCTTAGACAGTAATAACATAATTCATGTTTACATTTCTTTAATTTTCGACGCATTGTCGTTATTCGTGACGCATCAATGACCAATTGATTATATGGCAATGCAATGAAAAAAGCGTGTGGAAAACAGTGTTAATGACAGATTTGAGAAGCACATTTCTTCAATGTTGGCCGCATGGCATTCCTGTGCAGGTGACAATGGTAATTTTTCAAAACGACAAGGATATTTAAACACATGATTATTTGTTTGCTGTGCTCTATGGCCTCTGCTACAGACCTCATCGAAATGACACTTAGATATCTTAGGGTGTACATATCAAGTCTTCCCAAATGGTCTAGCGGATAGGAATCTGCCTTGTCACGCAGGGCGGCCCGGGTTCGATTCCCGTCATGGCAAATGTTTTTTGTAGAAAAATAAAATGAGTCCCAACTTGTGCAACAGAACAGTTCGAAATCTCGTTACATTTGCATCGTCATGAACATGACTTATATCAGGCTAGCTAATTTTTTCTTTGTTAATTTTAAGTGTAGAAACAATATTTCGTTTGTGACAATTTTTTTCTGCCGTTTTGACAACAGGCTCATGACTAAAGAACACACGGCTGTCTGCTGATTGACGCTTGACTGTAGATTTTCGCTTTGTGTCAAAAGAACTTCCTAACGCACACTTTTTCAAAGTAGGTGAATTCATCAGATCTGTTTGAAACATTGCATTTTATCCATGCACGACGACTGCTTAGATACTCGCAGCACAGTTGCCCCATATAAATTGCCCATGAGCGCGGAGCTTGTCTTTGTCACTGTAGCAACTTTGCTCCATCAGCGGGAGAAGGCGGTTCGACGCCCCTGTAAGCACATGTTTCTCTGATTCCTTTGTTTCAGGCAAGCCACTGTGACGTCAGACGCCTTTACGCATACAGCTTTGCGATGCTTAGACAGTAATAACATAATTCATGTTTACATTTCTTTAATTTTCGACGCATTGTCGTTATTCGTGACGCATCAATGACCAATTGATTATATGGCAATGCAATGAAAAAAGCGTGTGGAAAACAGTGTTAATGACAGATTTGAGAAGCACATTTCTTCAATGTTGGCCGCATGGCATTCCTGTGCAGGTGACAATGGTAATTTTTCAAAACGACAAGGATATTTAAACACATGATTATTTGTTTGCTGTGCTCTATGGCCTCTGCTACAGACCTCATCGAAATGACACTTAGATATCTTAGGGTGTACATATCAAGTCTTCCCAAATGGTCTAGCGGATAGGCATCTACCTTGTAACGCAGGGCGGCCCGGGTTCGATTCCCGTCATGGCAAATGTTTTTTGTAGAAAAATAAAATGAGTCCCAACGTGTGCAACAGAACAGTTCGAAATCTCGTTACATTTGCATCGTCATGAACATGACTTATATCAGGCTAGCTCATTTTTTCTTTGTTCATTTTAAGTGTAGAAACAATATTTCGTTTGTGACCATTTTTTTCTGCCGTTTTGACAACAGTCTCATGACTAAAGAACACACGGCTGTCTGCTGATTGACGCTTGACTGTAGATTTTCGCTTTGTGTCAAAAGAACTTCCTAACGCACACTTTTTCAAAGTAGGTGAATTCATCAGATCTGTTTGAAACATTGCATTTTATCCATGCACGACGACTACTTAGATACTCGCAGCACAGTTGCCTCATATAAATTGCCCATGAGCGCGGAGCTTGTCTTTGTCACTGTAGCAACTTTGCTCCATCAGCGGGAGAAGGCGGTTCGACGCCCCTGTAAGCACATGTTTCTCTAGTTCCTTTGTTTCAGGCAAGCCACTGTGACGTCAGACGCCTTTACGCATACAGCTTTGCGATGCTTAGACAGTAATAACATAATTCATGTTTACATTTCTTTAATTTTCGACGCATTGTCGTTATTCGTGACGCATCAATGACCAATTGATTATATGGCAATGCAATGAAAAAAGCGTGTGGAAAACAGTGTTAATGACAGATTTGAGAAGCACATTTCTTCAATGTTGGCCACATGGCATTCCTGTGCAGGTGACAATGGTAATTTTTTAAAACGACAAGGATATTTAAACACATGATTATTTGTTTGCTGTGCTCTATGGCCTCTGCTACAGACCTCATCGAAATGACACTTAGATATCTTAGGGTGTACATATCAAGTCTTCCCAAATGGTCTAGCGGATAGGAATCTGCCTTGTCACGCAGGGCGGCCCGGGTTCGATTCCCGTCATGGCAAATGTTTTTTGTAGAAAAATAAAATGAGTCCCAACTTGTGCAACAGAACAGTTCGAAATCTCGTTACATTTGCATCGTCATGAACATGACTTATATCAGGCTAGCTCATTTTTTCTTTGTTCATTTTAAGTGTAGAAACAATATTTTGTTTGTGAACATTTTTTTCTGCCGTTTTGACAACAGGCTCATGACTAAAGAACACACGGCTGTCTGCTGATTGACGCTTGACTGTAGATTTTCGCTTTGTGTCAAAAGAACTTCCTAACGCACACTTTTTCAAAGTAGGTGAATTCATCAGATCTGTTTGAAACATTGCATTTTATCCATGCACGACGACTGCTTAGATACTCGCAGCACAGTTGCCCCATATAAATTGCCCATGAGCGCGGAGCTTGTCTTTGTCACTGTAGCAACTTTGCTCCATCAGCGGGAGAAGGCGGTTCGACGCCCCTGTAAGCACATGTTTCTCTAATTCCTTTGTTTCAGGCAAGCCACTGTGACGTCAGACGCCTTTACGCATACAGCTTTGCGATGCTTAGACAGTAATAACATAATTCATGTTTACATTTCTTTAATTTTCGACGCATTGTCGTTATTCGTGACGCATCAATGACCAATTGATTATATGGCAATGCAATGAAAAAAGCGTGTGGAAAACAGTGTTAATGACAGATTTGAGAAGCACATTTCTTCAATGTTGGCCGCATGGCATTCCTGTGCAGGTGACAATGGTAATTTTTCAAAACGACAAGGATATTTAAACACATGATTATTTGTTTGCTGTGCTCTATGGCCTCTGCTACAGACCTCATCGAAATGACACTTAGATATCTTAGGGTGTACATATCAAGTCTTCCCAAATGGTCTAGCGGATAGGCATCAACCTTGTAACGCAGGGCGGCCCGGGTTCGATTCCCGTCATGGCAAATGTTTTTTGTAGAAAAATAAAATGAGTCCCAACGTGTGCAACAGAACAGTTCGAAATCTCGTTACATTTGCATCGTCATGAACATGACTTATATCAGGCTAGCTAATTTTTTCTTTGTTCATTTTAAGTGTAGAAACAATATTTCGTTTGTGACCATTTTTTTCTGCCGTTTTGACAACAGGCTCATGACTAAAGAACACACGGCTGTCTGCTGATTGACGCTTGACTGTAGATTTTCGCTTTGTGTCAAAAGAACTTCCTAACGCACACTTTTTCAAAGTAGGTGAATTCATCAGATCTGTTTGAAACATTGCATTTTATCCATGCACGACGACTGCTTAGATACTCGCAGCACAGTTGCCCCATATACATTGCCCATGAGCGCGGAGCTTGTCTTTGTCACTGTAGCAACTTTGCTCCATCAGCGGGAGAAGGCGGTTCGACGCCCCTGTAAGCACATGTTTCTCTAATTCCTTTGTTTCAGGCAAGCCACTGTGACGTCAGACGCCTTTACGCATACAGCTTTGCGATGCTTAGACAGTAATAACATAATTCATGTTTACATTTCTTTAATTTTCGACGCATTGTCGTTATTCGTGACGCATCAATGACCAATTGATTATATGGCAATGCAATGAAAAAAGCGTGTGGAAAACAGTGTTAATGACAGATTTGAGAAGCACATTTCTTCAATGTTGGCCGCATGGCATTCCTGTGCAGGTGACAATGGTAATTTTTCAAAACGACAAGGATATTTAAACACATGATTATTTGTTTGCTGTGCTCTATGGCCTCTGCTACAGACCTCATCGAAATGACACTTAGATATCTTAGGGTGTACATATCAAGTCTTCCCAAATGGTCTAGCGGATAGGCATCAACCTTGTAACGCAGGGCGGCCCGGGTTCGATTCCCGTCATGGCAAATGTTTTTTGTAGAAAAATAAAATGAGTCCCAACGTGTGCAACAGAACAGTTCGAAATCTCGTTACATTTGCATCGTCATGAACATGACTTATATCAGGCTAGCTAATTTTTTCTTTGTTCATTTTAAGTGTAGAAACAATATTTCGTTTGTGACCATTTTTTTCTGCCGTTTTGACAACAGGCTCATGACTAAAGAACACACGGCTGTCTGCTGATTGACGCTTGACTGTAGATTTTCGCTTTGTGTCAAAAGAACTTCCTAACGCACACTTTTTCAAAGTAGGTGAATTCATCAGATCTGTTTGAAACATTGCATTTTATCCATGCACGACGACTGCTTAGATACTCGCAGCACAGTTGCCCCATATACATTGCCCATGAGCGCGGAGCTTGTCTTTGTCACTGTAGCAACTTTGCTCCATCAGCGGGAGAAGGCGGTTCGACGCCCCTGTAAGCACATGTTTCTCTAATTCCTTTGTTTCAGGCAAGCCACTGTGACGTCAGACGCCTTTACGCATACAGCTTTGCGATGCTTAGACAGTAATAACATAATTCATGTTTACATTTCTTTAATTTTCGACGCATTGTCGTTATTCGTGACGCATCAATGACCAATTGATTATATGGCAATGCAATGAAAAAAGTGTGTGGAAAACAGTGTTAATGACAGATTTGAGAAGCACATTTCTTCAATGTTGGCCGCATGGCATTCCTGTGCAGGTGACAATGGTAATTTTTCAAAACGACAAGGATATTTAAACACATGATTATTTGTTTGCTGTGTTCTATGGCCTCTGCTACAGACCTCATCGAAATGACACTTAGATATCTTAGGGTGTTAATATCAAGTTTTCCCAAATGGTCTAGCGGATAGGCATCTACCTTGTAACGCAGGGCGGCCCGGGTTCGATTCCCGTCATGGCAAATGTTTTTTGTAGAAAAATAAAATGAGTCCCAACGTGTGCAACAGAACAGTTCGAAATCTCGTTACATTTGCATCGTCATGAACATGACTTATATCAGGCTAGCTCATTTTTTCTTTGTTCATTTTAAGTGTAGAAACAATATTTCGTTTGTGACCTTTTTTTTCTGCCGTTTTGACAACAGGCTCATGACTAAAGAACACACGGCTGTCTGCTGATTGACGCTTGACTGTAGATTTTCGCTTTGTGTCAAAAGAACTTCCTAACGCACACTTTTTCAAAGTAGGTGAATTCATCAGATCTGTTTGAAACATTGCATTTTATCCATGCACGACGACTGCTTAGATACTCGCAGCACAGTTGACCCATATACATTGCCCATGAGCGCGGAGCTTGTCTTTGTCACTGTAGCAACTTTGCTCCATCAGCGGGAGAAGGCGGTTCGACGCCCCTGTAAGCACATGTTTCTCTAATTCCTTTGTTTCAGGCAAGCCACTGTGACGTCAGACGCCTTTACGCATACAGCTTTGCGATGCTTAGACAGTAATAACATAATTCATGTTTACATTTCTTTAATTTTCGACGCATTGTCGTTATTCGTGACGCATCAATGACCAATTGATTATATGGCAATGCAATGAAAAAAGCGTGTGGAAAACAGTGTTAATGACAGATTTGAGAAGCACATTTCTTCAATGTTGGCCGCATGGCATTCCTGTGCAGGTGACAATGGTAATTTTTCAAAACGACAAGGATATTTAAACACATGATTATTTGTTTGCTGTGCTCTATGGCCTCTGCTACAGACCTCATCGAAATGACACTTAGATATCTTAGGGTGTTAATATCAAGTTTTCCCAAATGGTCTAGCGGATAGGCATCTACCTTGTAACGCAGGGCGGCCCGGGTTCGATTCCCGTCATGGCAAATGTTTTTTGTAGAAAAATAAAATGAGTCCCAACGTGTGCAACAGAACAGTTCGAAATCTCGTTACATTTGCATCGTCATGAACATGACTTATATCAGGCTAGCTCATTTTTTCTTTGTTCATTTTAAGTGTAGAAACAATATTTCGTTTGTGACCATTTTTTTCTGCCGTTTTGACAACAGGCTCATGACTAAAGAACACACGGCTGTCTGCTGATTGACGCTTGACTGTAGATTTTCGCTTTGTGTCAAAAGAACTTCCTAACGCACACTTTTTCAAAGTAGGTGAATTCATCAGATCTGTTTGAAACATTGCATTTTATCCATGCACGACGACTGCTTAGATACTCGCAGCACAGTTGACCCATATACATTGCCCATGAGCGCGGAGCTTGTCTTTGTCACTGTAGCAACTTTGCTCCATCAGCGGGAGAAGGCGGTTCGACGCCCCTGTAAGCACATGTTTCTCTAATTCCTTTGTTTCAGGCAAGCCACTGTTACGTCAGACGCCTTTACGCATACAGCTTTGCGATGCTTAGACAGTAATAACATAATTCATGTTTACATTTCTTTAATTTTCGACGCATTGTCGTTATTCGTGACGCATCAATGACCAATTGATTATATGGCAATGCAATGAAAAAAGCGTGTGGAAAACAGTGTTAATGACAGATTTGAGAAGCACATTTCTTCAATGTTGGCCGCATGGCATTCCTGTGCAGGTGACAATGGTAATTTTTCAAAACGACAAGGATATTTAAACACATGATTATTTGTTTGCTGTGTTCCATGGCCTCTGCTACAGACCTCATCGAAATGACACTTAGATATCTTAGGGTGTACATATCAAGTCTTCCCAAATGGTCTAGCGGATAGGCATCTACCTTGTAACGCAGGGCGGCCCGGGTTCGATTCCCGTCATGGCAAAAGTTTTTTGTAGAAAAATAAAATGAGTCCCAACGTGTGCAACAGAACAGTTCGAAATCTCGTTACATTTGCATCGTCATGAACATGACTTATATCAGGCTAGCTCATTTTTTCTTTGTTCATTTTAAGTGTAGAAACAATATTTTGTTTGTGAACATTTTTTTCTGCCGTTTTGACAACAGGCTCATGACTAAAGAACACACGGCTGTCTGCTGATTGACGCTTGACTGTAGATTTTCGCTTTGTGTCAAAAGAACTTCCTAACGCACACTTTTTCAAAGTAGGTGAATTCATCAGATCTGTTTGAAACATTGCATTTTATCCATGCACGACGACTGCTTAGATACTCGCAGCACAGTTGCCCCATATAAATTGCCCATGAGCGCGGAGCTTGTCTTTGTCACTGTAGCAACTTTGCTCCATCAGCGGGAGAAGGCGGTTCGACGCCCCTGTAAGCACATGTTTCTCTAATTCCTTTGTTTCAGGCAAGCCACTGTGACGTCAGACGCCTTTACGCATACAGCTTTGCGATGCTTAGACAGTAATAACATAATTCATGTTTACATTTCTTTAATTTTCGACGCATTGTCGTTATTCGTGACGCATCAATGACCAATTGATTATATGGCAATGCAATGAAAAAAGCGTGTGGAAAACAGTGTTAATGACAGATTTGAGAAGCACATTTCTTCAATGTTGGCCGCATGGCATTCCTGTGCAGGTGACAATGGTAATTTTTCAAAACGACAAGGATATTTAAACACATGATTATTTGTTTGCTGTGCTCTATGGCCTCTGCTACAGACCTCATCGAAATGACACTTAGATATCTTAGGGTGTACATATCAAGTCTTCCCAAATGGTCTAGCGGATAGGCATCTATCTTGTAACGCAGGGCGGCCCGGGTTCGATTCCCGTCATAGCAAATGTTTTTTGTAGAAAAATAAAATGAGTCCCAACGTGTGCAACAGAACAGTTCGAAATCTCGTTACATTTGCATCGTCATGAACATGACTTATATCAGGCTAGCTAATTTTTTCTTTGTTCATTTTAAGTGTAGAAACAATATTTCGTTTGTGAACATTTTTTTCTGCCGTTTTGACAACAGGCTCATGACGAAAGAACACACGGCTGTCTGCTGATTGACGCTTGACTGTAGATTTTCGCTTTGTGTCAAAAGAACTTCCTAACGCACACTTTTTCAAAGTAGGTGAATTCATCAGATCTGTTTGAAACATTGCATTTTATCCATGCACGACGACTGCTTAGATACTCGCAGCACAGTTGCCCCATATAAATTGCCCATGAGCGCGGAGCTTGTCTTTGTCACTGTAGCAACTTTGCTCCATCAGCGGGAGAAGGCGGTTCGACGCCCCTGTAAGCACATGTTTCTCTAATTCCTTTGTTTCAGGCAAGCCACTGTGACGTCAGACGCCTTTACGCATACAGCTTTGCGATGCTTAGACAGTAATAACATAATTCATGTTTACATTTCTTTAATTTTCGACGCATTGTCGTTATTCGTGACGCATCAATGACCAATTGATTATATGGCAATGCAATGAAAAAAGCGTGTGGAAAACAGTGTTAATGACAGATTTGAGAAGCACATTTCTTCAATGTTGGCCGCATGGCATTCCTGTGCAGGTGACAATGGTAATTTTTCAAAACGACAAGGATATTTAAACACATGATTATTTGTTTGCTGTGCTCTATGGCCTCTGCTACAGACCTCATCGAAATGACACTTAGATATCTTAGGGTGTACATATCAAGTCTTCCCAAATGGTCTAGCGGATAGGCATCTATCTTGTAACGCAGGGCGGACTGGGTTCGATTCCCGTCATGGCAAATGTTTTTTGTAGAAAAATAAAATGAGTCCCAACGTGTGCAACAGAACAGTTCGAAATCTCGTTACATTTGCATCGTCATGAACATGACTTATATCAGGCTAGCTCATTTTTTCTTTGTTCATTTTAAGTGTAGAAACAATATTTCGTTTGTGAACATTTTTTTCTGCCGTTTTGACAACAGGCTCATGACTAAAGAACACACGGCTGTCTGCTGATTGACGCTTGACTGTAGATTTTCGCTTTGTGTCAAAAGAACTTCCTAACGCACACTTTTTCAAAGTAGGTGAATTCATCAGATCTGTTTGAAACATTGCATTTTATCCATGCACGACGACTGCTTAGATACTCGCAGCACAGTTGCCCCATATAAATTGCCCATGAGCGCGGAGCTTGTCTTTGTCACTGTAGCAACTTTGCTCCATCAGCGGGAAAAGGCGGTTCGACGCCCCTGTAAGCACATGTTTCTCTAATTCCTTTGTTTCAGGCAAGCCACTGTGACGTCAGACGCCTTTACGCATACAGCTTTGCGATGCTTAGTCAGTAATAACATAATTCATGTTTACATTTCTTTAATTTTCGACGCATTGTCGTTATTCGTGACGCATCAATGACCAATTGATTATATGGCAATGCAATGAAAAAAGCGTGTGGAAAACAGTGTTAATGACAGATTTGAGAAGCACATTTCTTCAATGTTGGCCGCATGGCATTCCTGTGCAGGTGACAATGGTAATTTTTCAAAACGACAAGGATATTTAAACACATGATTATTTGTTTGCTGTGCTCTATGGCCTCTGCTACAGACCTCATCGAAATGACACTTAGATATCTTAGGGTGTACATATCAAGTTTTCCCAAATGGTCTAGCGGATAGGCATCTACCTTGTAACGCAGGGCGGCCCGGGTTCGATTCCCGTCATGGCAAATGTTTTTTGTAGAAAAATAAAATGAGTCCCAACGTGTGCAACAGAACAGTTCGAAATCTCGTTACATTTGCATCGTCATGAACATGACTTATATCAGGCTAGCTCATTTTTTCTTTGTTCATTTTAAGTGTAGAAACAATATTTCGTTTGTGACCATTTTTTTCTGCCGTTTTGACAACAGGCTCATGACTAAAGAACACACGGCTGTCTGCTGATTGACGCTTGACTGTAGATTTTCGCTTTGTGTCAAAAGAACTTCCTAACGCACACTTTTTCAAAGTAGGTGAATTCATCAGATCTGTTTGAAACATTGCATTTTATCCATGCACGACGACTGCTTAGATACTCGCAGCACAGTTGCCCCATATAAATTGCCCATGAGCGCGGAGCTTGTCTTTGTCACTGTAGCAACTTTGCTCCATCAGCGGGAGAAGGCGGTTCGACGCCCCTGTAAGCACATGTTTCTCTAATTCCTTTGTTTCAGGCAAGCCACTGTGACGTCAGACGCCTTTACGCATACAGCTTTGCGATGCTTAGACAGTAATAACATAATTCATGTTTACATTTCTTTAATTTTCGACGCATTGTCGTTATTCGTGACGCATCAATGACCAATTGATTATATGGCAATGCAATGAAAAAAGCGTGTGGAAAACAGTGTTAATGACAGATTTGAGAAGCACATTTCTTCAATGTTGGCAATTTTTCAAAACGACAAGGATATTTAAACACATGATTATTTCTTTGCTGTGTTCTATGGCCTCTGCTACAGACCTCATCGAAATGACACTTAGATATCTTAGGGTGTACATATCAAGTCTTCCCAAATGGTCTAGCGGATAGGCATCTACCATGTAACGCAGGGCGTCCCGGGTTCGATTCCCGTCATGGCAAATGTTTTTTGTAGAAAAATAAAATGAGTCCCAACGTGTGCAACAGAACAGTTCGAAATCTCGTTACATTTGCATCGTCATGAACATGACTTATATCAGGCTAGCTCATTTTTTCTTTGTTCATTTTAAGTGTAGAAACAATATGTTTGTGAACATTTTTTTTCTGCCGTTTTGACAACAGGCTCATGACTAAAGAACAAACGGCTGTCTGCTGATTGACGCTTGACTGTAGATTTTCGCTTTGTGTCAAAAGAACTTCCTAACGCACACTTTTTCAAAGTAGGTGAATTCATCAGATCTGTTTGAAACATTGCATTTTATCCATGCACGACGACTGCTTAGATACTCGCAGCACAGTTGCCCCATATAAATTGCCCATGAGCGCGGAGCTTGTCTTTGTCACTGTAGCAACTTTGCTCCATCAGCGGGAGAAGGCGGTTCGACGCCCCTGTAAGCACATGTTTCTCTAATTCCTTTGTTTCAGGCAAGCCACTGTGACGTCAGACGCCTTTACGCATACAGCTTTGCGATGCTTAGACAGTAATAACATAATTCATGTTTACATTTCTTTAATTTTCGACGCATTGTCGTTATTCGTGAAGCATCAATGACCAATTGATTATATGGCAATGCAATGAAAAAAGCGTGTGGAAAACAGTGTTAATGACAGATTTGAGAAGCACATTTCTTCAATGTTGGCCGCATGGCATTCCTGTGCAGGTGACAATGGTAATTTTTCAAAACGACAAGGATATTTAAACACATGATTATTTGTTTGCTGTGCTCTATGGCCTCTGCTACAGACCTCATCGAAATGACACTTAGATATCTTAGGGTGTACATATCAAGTCTTCCCAAATGGTCTAGCGGATAGGCATCTATCTTGTAACGCAGGGCGGCCCGGGTTCGATTCCCGTCATGGCAAATGTTTTTTGTAGAAAAATAAAATGAGTCCCAACGTGTGCAACAGAACAGTTCGAAATCTCGTTACATTTGCATCGTCATGAACATGACTTATATCAGGCTAGCTCATTTTTTCTTTGTTCATTTTAAGTGTAGAAACAATATTTCGTTTGTGAACATTTTTTTCTGCCGTTTTGACAACAGGCTCATGACTAAAGAACACACGGCTGTCTGCTGATTGACGCTTGACTGTAGATTTTCGCTTTGTGTCAAAAGAACTTCCTAACGCACACTTTTTCAAAGTAGGTGAATTCATCAGATCTGTTTGAAACATTGCATTTTATCCATGCACGACGACTGCTTAGAGACTCGCAGCACAGTTGCCCCATATACATTGCCCATGAGCGCGGAGCTTGTCTTTGTCACTGTAGCAACTTTGCTCCATCAGCGGGAGAAGGCGGTTCGACGCCCCTGTAAGCACATGTTTCTCTAATTCCTTTGTTTCAGGCAAGCCACTGTGACGTCAGACGCCTTTACGCATACAGCTTTGCGATGCTTAGACAGTAATAACATAATTCATGTTTACATTTCTTTAATTTTCGACGCATTGTCGTTATTCGTGACGCATCAATGACCAATTGATTATATGGCAATGCAATGAAAAAAGCGTGTGGAAAACAGTGTTAATGACAGATTTGAGAAGCACATTTCTTCAATGTTGGCCGCATGGCATTCCTGTGCAGGTGACAATGGTAATTTTTCAAAACGACAAGGATATTTAAACACATGATTATTTGTTTGCTGTGCTCTATGGCCTCTGCTACAGACCTCATCGAAATGACACTTAGATATCTTAGGGGGTACATATCAAGTTTTCCCAAATGGTCTAGCGGATAGGCATCTACCTTGTAATGCAGGGCGGCCCGGGTTCGATTCCCGTCATGGCAAATGTTTTTTGTAGAAAAATAAAATGAGTCCCAACGTGTGCAACAGAACAGTTCGAAATCTCGTTACATTTGCATCGTCATGAACATGACTTATATCAGGCTAGCTCATTTTTTCTTTGTTCATTTTAAGTGTAGAAACAATATTTCGTTTGTGACCATTTTTTTCTGCCGTTTTGACAACAGGCTCATGACTAAAGAACACACGGCTATCTGCTGATTGACGCTTGACTGTAGATTTTCGCTTTGTGTCAAAAGAACTTCCTAACGCACACTTTTTCAAAGTAGGTGAATTCATCAGATCTGTTTGAAACATTGCATTTTATCCATGCACGACGACTGCTTAGATACTCGCAGCACAGTTGCCCCATATACATTGCCCATGAGCGCGGAGCTTGTCTTTGTCACTGTAGCAACTTTGCTCCATCAGCGGGAGAAGGCGGTTCGACGCCCCTGTAAGCACATGTTTCTCTAATTCCTTTGTTTCAGGCAAGCCACTGTGACGTCAGACGCCTTTACGCATACAGCTTTGCGATGCTTAGACAGTAATAACATAATTCATGTTTACATTTCTTTAATTTTCGACGCATTGTCGTTATTCGTGACGCATCAATGACCAATTGATTATATGGCAATGCAATGAAAAAAGCGTGTGGAAAACAGTGTTAATGACAGATTTGAGAAGCACATTTCTTCAATGTTGGCCGCATGGCATTCCTGTGCAGGTGACAATGGTAATTTTTCAAAACGACAAGGATATTTAAACACATGATTATTTGTTTGCTGTGCTCTATGGCCTCTGCTACAGACCTCATCGAAATGACACTTAGATATCTTAGGGTGTACATATCAAGTCTTCCCAAATGGTCTAGCGGATAGGCATCTACCTTGTAACGCAGGGCGGCCCGGGTTCGATTCCCGTCATGGCAAATGTTTTTTGTAGAAAAATAAAATGAGTCCCAACGTGTGCAACAGAACAGTTCGAAATCTCGTTACATTTGCATCGTCATGAACATGACTTATATCAGGCTAGCTCATTTTTTCTTTGTTCATTTTAAGTGTAGAAACAATATTTTGTTTGTGAACATTTTTTTCTGCCGTTTTGACAACAGGCTCATGACTAAAGAACACACGGCTGTCTGCTGATTGACGGTTGACTGTAGATTTTCGCTTTGTGTCAAAAGAACTTCCTAACGCACACTTTTTCAAAGTAGGTGAATTCATCAGATCTGTTTGAAACATTGCATTTTATCCATGCACGACGACTGCTTAGATACTCGCAGCACAGTTGCCCCATATAAATTGCCCATGAGCGCGGAGCTTGTCTTTGTCACTGTAGCAACTTTGCTCCATCAGCGGGAGAAGGCGGTTCGACGCCCCTGTAAGCACATGTTTCTCTAATTCCTTTGTTTCAGGCAAGCCACTGTGACGTCAGACGCCTTTACGCATACAGCTTTGCGATGCTTAGACAGTAATAACATAATTCATGTTTACATTTCTTTAATTTTCGACGCATTGTCGTTATTCGTGACGCATCAATGACCAATTGATTATATGGCAATGCAATGAAAAAAGCGTGTGGAAAACAGTGTTAATGACAGATTTGAGAAGCACATTTCTTCAATGTTGGCCGCATGGCATTCCTGTGCAGGTGACAATGGTAATTTTTCAAAACGACAAGGATATTTAAACAAATGATTATTTGTTTGCTGTGTTCTATGGCCTCTGCTACAGACCTCATCGAAATGACACTTAGATATCTTAGGGTGTACATATCAAGTCTTCCCAAATGGTCTAGCGGATAGGCATCTACCTTGTAACGCAGGGCGGCCCGGGTTCGATTCCCGTCATGGCAAATGTTTTTTGTAGAAAAATAAAATGAGTCCCAACGTGTGCAACAGAACAGTTCGAAATCTCGTTACATTTGCATCGTCATGAACATGACTTATATCAGGCTAGCTCATTTTTTCTTTCTTCATTTTAAGTGTAGAAACAATATTTTGTTTGTGAACATTTTTTTCTGCCGTTTTGACAACAGGCTCATGACTAAAGAACACACGGCTGTCTGCTGATTGACGCTTGACTGTAGATTTTCGCTTTGTGTCAAAAGAACTTCCTAACGCACACTTTTTCAAAGTAGGTGAATTCATCAGATCTGTTTGAAACATTGCATTTTATCCATGCACGACAACTGCTTAGATACTCGCAGCACAGTTGCCCCATATACATTGCCCATGAGCGCGGAGCTTGTCTTTGTCACTGTCGCAACTTTGCTCCATCAGCGGGAGAAGGCGCTTCGACGCCCCTGTAAGCACATGTTTCTCTGATTCCTTTGTTTCAGGCAAGCCACTGTGACGTCAGACGCCTTTACGCATACAGCTTTGCGATGCTTAGACAGTAATAACATAATTCATGTTTACATTTCTTTAATTTTCGACGCATTGTCGTTATTCGTGACGCATCAATGACCAATTGATTATATGGCAATGCAATGAAAAAAGCGTGTGGAAAACAGTGTTAATGACAGATTTGAGAAGCACATTTCTTCAATGTTGGCCGCATGGCATTCCTGTGCAGGTGACAATGGTAATTTTTCAAAACGACAAGGATATTTAAACACATGATTATTTGTTTGCTGTGCTCTATGGCCTCTGCTACAGACCTCATCGAAATGACACTTAGATATCTTAGGGTGTACATATCAAGTCTTCCCAAATGGTCTAGCGGATAGGCATCTGCCTTGTCACGCAGGGCGGCCCGGGTTCGATTCCCGTCATGGCAAAGGATTTTTGTAGAAAAATAAAATGAGTCCCAACGTGTGCAACAGAACAGTTCGAAATCTCGTTACATTTGCATCGTCATGAACATGACTTATATCAGGCTAGCTAATTTTTTCTTTGTTCATTTTAAGTGTAGAAACAATATTTCGTTTGTGAACATTTTTTTCTGCCGTTTTGACAACAGGCTCATGACTAAAGAACACACGGCTGTCTGCTGATTGACGCTTGACTGTAGAATTTCGCTTTGTGTCAAAAGAACTTCCTAACGCACACTTTTTCAAAGTAGGTGAATTCATCAGATCTGTTTGAAACATTGCATTTTATCCATGCACGACGACTGCTTAGATACTCGCAGAACAGTTGCCCCATATACATTGCCCAAGAGCGCGGAGCTTGTCTTTGTCACTGTAGCAACTTTGCTCCATCAACGGGAGAAGGCGCTTCGTCGCCCCTGTAAGCACATGTTTCTCTGATTCCTTTGTTTCAGGCAAGCCACTGTGACGTCAGACGCCTTTACGCATACAGCTTTGCGATGCTTAGACAGTAATAACATAATTCATGTTTACATTTCTTTAATTTTCGACGCATTGTCGTTATTCGTGACGCATCAATGACCAATTGATTATATGGCAATGCAATGAAAAAAGCGTGTGGAAAACAGTGTTAATGACAGATTTGAGAAGCACATTTCTTCAATGTTGGCCGCATGGCATTCCTGTGCAGGTGACAATGGTAATTTTTCAAAACGACAAGGACATTCACGACAAGTTTCAACACATGATTATTTGTTTGCTGTGCTCTATGGCCTCTGCTACAGACCTCATCGAAATGACACTTAGATATCTTAGGGTGTACATATCAAGTCTTCCCAAATGGTCTAGCGGATAGGAATCTGCCTTGTCACGCAGGGCGGCCCGGGTTCGATTCCCGTCATGGCAAAGGATTTTTGTAGAAAAATAAAATGAGTCCCAACGTGTGCAACAGAACAGTTCGAAATCTCGTTACATTTGCATCGTCATGAACATGACTTATATCAGGCTAGCTAATTTTTTCTTTGTTCATTTTAAGTGTAGAAACAATATTTCGTTTGTGAACATTTTTTTCTGCCGTTTTGACAACAGGCTCATTACTAAAGAACACACGGCTGTCTGCTGATTGACGCTTGACTGTAGATTTTCGCTTTGTGTCAAAAGAACTACCTAACGCACACTTTTTCAAAGTAGGTGAATTCATCAGATCTGTTTGAAACATTCCATTTTATCCATGCACGACGACTACTTAGATACTCGCAGCACAGTTGCCTCATATAAATTGCCCATGAGCGCGTAGCTTGTCTTTGTCACTGTAGCAACTTTGCTCCATCAGCGGGAGAAGGTGGTTCGACGCCCCTGTAAGCACATGTTTCTCTAATTCCTTTGTTTCAGGCAAGCCACTGTGACGTCAGACGCCTTTACGCATACAGCTTTGCGATGCTTAGACAGTAATAACATAATTCATGTTTACATTTCTTTAATTTTCGACGCATTGTCGTTATTCGTGACGCATCAATGACCAATTGATTATATGGCAATGCAATGAAAAAAGCGTGTGGAAAACAGTGTTAATGACAGATTTGAGAAGCACATTTCTTCAATGTTGGCTGCAGGGCATTCCTGTGCAGGTGACAATGGTAATTTTTCAAAACGACAAGGATATTTAAACACATGATTATTTGTTTGCTGTGCTCTATGGCCTCTGCTACAGACCTCATCGAAATGACACTTAGATATCTTAGGGTGTATATATTAAGTCTTCCCAAATGGTCTAGCGGATAGGCATCTGCCTTGTCACGCAGGGCGGCCCGGGTTCGATTCCCGTCATGGCAAAGGATTTTTGTAGAAAAATAAAATGAGTCCCAACGTGTGCAACAGAACAGTTCGAAATCTCGTTACATTTGCATCGTCATGAACATGACTTATATCAGGCTAGCTAATTTTTTCTTTGTTCATTTTAAGTGTAGAAACAATATTTCGTTTGTGAACATTTTTTTCTGCCGTTTTGACAACAGGCTCATTACTAAAGAACACACGGCTGTCTGCTGATTGACGCTTGACTGTAGACTTTCGCTTTGTGTCAAAAGAACTTCCTAACGCACACTTTTTCAAAGTAGGTGAATTCATCAGATCTGTTTGAAACATTGCATTTTATCCATGCACGACGACTGCTTAGATACTCGCAGCACAGTTGCCCCATATAAATTGCCCATGAGCGCGGAGCTTGTCTTTGTCACTGTAGCAACTTTGCTCCATCAGCGGGAGAAGGCGGTTCGACGCCCCTGTAAGCACATGTTTCTCTGATTCCTTTGTTTCAGGCAAGCCACTGTGACGTCAGACGCCTTTACGCATACAGCTTTGCGATGCTTAGACAGTAATAACATAATTCATGTTTACATTTCTTTAATTTTCGACGCATTGTCGTTATTCGTGACGCATCAATGACCAATTGATTATATGGCAATGCAATGAAAAAAGCGTGTGGAAAACAGTGTTAATGACAGATTTGAGAAGCACATTTCTTCAATGTTGGCTGCAGGGCATTCCTGTGCAGGTGACAATGGTAATTTTTCAAAACGACAAGGATATTTAAACACATGATTATTTGTTTGCTGTGCTCTATGGCCTCTGCTACAGACCTCATCGAAATGACACTTAGATATCTTAGGGTGTACATATCAAGTCTTCCCAAATGGTCTAGCGGATAGGCATCTACCTTGTAACGCAGGGTGGCCCGGGTTCGATTCTCGTCATGGTAAATGTTTTTTGTAGAAAAATAAAATGAGTCCCAACGTGTGCAACAGAACAGTTTGAAATCTCGTTACATTTGCATCGTCATGAACATGACTTATATCAGGCTAGCTAATTTTTTCTTTGTTCATTTTAAGTGTAGAAACAATATTTCGTTTGTGAACATTTTTTTCTGCCGTTTTGACAACAGGCTCATGACTAAAGAGCACACGGCTGTCTGCTGATTGACGCTTGACTGTAGATTTTCGCTTTGTGTCAAAAGAACTCCCTAACGCACACTTTTTCAAAGTAGGTGAATTCATCAGATCTGTTTGAAACATTGCATTTTATCCATGCACGACGACTACTTAGATACTCGCAGCACAGTTGCCTCATATAAATTGCCCGTGAGCGCGGAGCTTGTCTTTGTCACTGTAGCAACTTTGCTCCATCAGCAGGAGAAGGCGGTTCGACGCCCCTGTAAGCACATGTTTCTCTAATTCCTTTGTTTCAGGCAAGCCACTGTGACGTCAGACGCCTTTACGCATACAGCTTTGCGATGCTTAGACAGTAATAACATAATTCATGTTTACATTTCTTTAATTTTCGACGCATTGTCGTTATTCGTGACGCATCAATGACCAATTGATTATATGGCAATGCAATGAAAAAAGCGTGTGGAAAACAGTGTTAATGACAGATTTGAGAAGCACATTTCTTCAATGTTGGCCGCATGGCATTCCTGTGCAGGTGACAATGGTAATTTTTCAAAACCACAAGGATATTTAAACACATGATTATTTGTTTGCTGTGCTCTATGGCCTCTGCTACAGACCTCATCGAAATGACACTTAGATATCTTAGGGTGTACATATCAAGTCTTCCCAAATGGTCTAGCGGATAGGCATCTGCCTTGTCACGCAGGGCGGCCCGGGTTCGATTCCCGTCATGGCAAAGGGTTTTTGTAGAAAAATAAAATGAGTCCCAACGTGTGCAACAGAACAGTTCGAAATCTCGTTACATTTGCATCGTCATGAACATGACTTATATCAGGCTAGCTAATTTTTTCTTTGTTCATTTTAAGTGTAGAAACAATATTTCGTTTGTGAACATTTTTTTCTGCCGTTTTGACAACAGGCTCATTACTAAAGAACACACGGCTGTCTGCTGATTGACGCTTGACTGTAGACTTTCGCTTTGTGTCAAAAGAACTTCCTAACGCACACTTTTTCAAAGTAGGTGAATTCATCAGATCTGTTTGAAACATTGCATTTTATCCATGCACGACGACTGCTTAGATACTCGCAGCACAGTTGCCCCATATAAATTGCCCTTGAGCGCGGAGCTTGTCTTTGTCACTGTAGCAACTTTGCTCCATCAGCGGGAGAAGGCGGTTCGACGCCCCTGTAAGCATATGTTTCTCTAATTCCTTTGTTTCAGGCAAGCCACTGTGACGTCAGACGCCTTTACGCATACAGCTTTGCGATGCTTAGACAGTAATAACATAATTCATGTTTACATTTCTTTAATTTTCGACGTATTGTCGTTATTCGTGACGCATCAATGACCAATTGATTATATGGCAATGCAATGAAAAAAGCGTGTGGAAAACAGTGTTAATGACAGATTTGAGAAGCACATTTCTTCAATGTTGGCTGCAGGGCATTCCTGTGCAGGTGACAATGGTAATTTTTCAAAACGACAAGGATATTTAAACACATGATTATTTGTTTGCTGTGCTCTATGGCCTCTGCTACAGACCTCATCGAAATGACACTTAGATATCTTAGGGTGTACATATCAAGTCTTCCCAAATGGTCTAGCGGATAGGCATCTACCTTGTCACGCAGGGCGGCCCGGGTTCGATTCCCGTCATGGCAAAGGATTTTTGTAGAAAAATAAAATGAGTCCCAACGTGTGCAACAGAACAGTTCGAAATCTCGTTACATTTGCATCGTCATGAACATGACTTATATCAGGCTAGCTAATTTTTTCTTTGTTCATTTTAAGTGTAGAAACAATATTTCGTTTGTGAACATTTTTTTCTGCCGTTTTGACAACAGGCTCATTACTAAAGAACACACGGCTGTCTGCTGATTGACGCTTGACTGTAGACTTTCGCTTTGTGTCAAAAGAACTTCCTAACGCACACTTTTTCAAAGTAGGTGAATTCATCAGATCTGTTTGAAACATTGCATTTTATCCATGCACGACGACTGCTTAGATACTTGCAGCACAGTTGCCCCATATAAATTGCCCATGAGCGCGGAGCTTGTCTTTGTCACTGTAGCAACTTTGCTCCATCAGCGGGAGAAGGCGGTTCGACGCCCCTGTAAGCATATGTTTCTCTAATTCCTTTGTTTCAGGCAAGCCACTGTGACGTCAGACGCCTTTACGCATACAGCTTTGCGATGCTTAGACAGTAATAACATAATTCATGTTTACATTTCTTTAATTTTCGACGCATTGTCGTTATTCGTGACGCATCAATGACCAATTGATTATATGGCAATGCAATGAAAAAAGCGTGTGGAAAACAGTGTTAATGACAGATTTGAGAAGCACATTTCTTCAATGTTGGCTGCAGGGCATTCCTGTGCAGGTGACAATGGTAATTTTTCAAAACGACAAGGATATTTAAACACATGATTATTTGTTTGCTGTGCTCTATGGCCTCTGCTACAGACCTCATCGAAATGACACTTAGATATCTTAGGGTGTACATATCAAGTCTTCCCAAATGGTCTAGCGGATAGGCATCTACCTTGTAACGCAGGGTGGCCCGGGTTCGATTCTCGTCATGGCAAATGTTTTTTGTAGAAAAATAAAATGAGTCCCAACGTGTGCAACAGAACAGTTTGAAATCTCGTTACATTTGCATCGTCATGAACATGACTTATATCAGGCTAGCTAATTTTTTCTTTGTTCATTTTAAGTGTAGAAACAATATTTCGTTTGTGAACATTTTTTTCTGCCGTTTTGACAACAGGCTCATGACTAAAGAGCACACGGCTGTCTGCTGATTGACGCTTGACTGTAGATTTTCGCTTTGTGTCAAAAGAACTCCCTAACGCACACTTTTTCAAAGTAGGTGAATTCATCAGATCTGTTTGAAACATTGCATTTTATCCATGCACGACGACTACTTAGATACTCGCAGCACAGTTGCCTCATATAAATTGCCCGTGAGCGCGGAGCTTGTCTTTGTCACTGTAGCAACTTTGCTCCATCAGCAGGAGAAGGCGGTTCGACGCCCCTGTAAGCACATGTTTCTCTAATTCCTTTGTTTCAGGCAAGCCACTGTGACGTCAGACGCCTTTACGCATACAGCTTTGCGATGCTTAGACAGTAATAACATAATTCATGTTTACATTTCTTTAATTTTCGACGCATTGTCGTTATTCGTGACGCATCAATGACCAATTGATTATATGGCAATGCAATGAAAAAAGCGTGTGGAAAACAGTGTTAATGACAGATTTGAGAAGCACATTTCTTCAATGTTGGCCGCATGGCATTCCTGTGCAGGTGACAATGGTAATTTTTCAAAACCACAAGGATATTTAAACACATGATTATTTGTTTGCTGTGCTCTATGGCCTCTGCTACAGACCTCATCGAAATGACACTTAGATATCTTAGGGTGTACATATCAAGTCTTCCCAAATGGTCTAGCGGATAGGCATCTGCCTTGTCACGCAGGGCGGCCCGGGTTCGATTCCCGTCATGGCAAATGTTTTTTGTAGAAAAATAAAATGAGTCCCAACGTGTGCAACAGAACAGTTCGAAATCTCGTTACATTTGCATCGTCATGAACATGACTTATATCAGGCTAGCTAATTTTTTCTTTGTTCATTTTAAGTGTAGAAACAATATTTCGTTTGTGAACATTTTTTTCTGCCGTTTTGACAACAGGCTCATTACTAAAGAACACACGGCTGTCTGCTGATTGACGCTTGACTGTAGATTTTCGCTTTGTGTCAAAAGAACTCCCTAACGCACACTTTTTCAAAGTAGGTGAATTCATCAGATCTGTTTGAAACATTGCATTTTATCCATGCACGACGACTACTTAGATACTCGCAGCACAGTTGCCTCATATAAATTGCCCATGAGCGCGGAGCTTGTCTTTGTCACTGTAGCAACTTTGCTCCATCAGCGGGAGAAGGAGGTTCGACGCCCCTGTAAGCACATGTTTCTCTAATTCCTTTGTTTCAGGCAAGCCACTGTGACGTCAGACGCCTTTACGCATACAGCTTTGCGATGCTTAGACAGTAATAACATAATTCATGTTTACATTTCTTTAATTTTCGACGCATTGTCGTTATTCGTGACGCATCAATGACCAATTGATTATATGGCAATGCAATGAAAAAAGCGTGTGGAAAACAGTGTTAATGACAGATTTGAGAAGCACATTTCTTCAATGTTGGCTGCAGGGCATTCCTGTGCAGGTGACAATGGTAATTTTTCAAAACGACAAGGATATTTAAACACATGATTATTTGTTTGCTGTGCTCTATGGCCTCTGCTACAGACCTCATCGAAATGACACTTAGATATCTTAGGGTGTACATATCAAGTCTTCCCAAATGGTCTAGCGGATAGGCATCTGCCTTGTCACGCAGGGCGGCCCGGGTTCGATTCCCGTCATGGCAAAGGATTTTTGTAGAAAAATAAAATGAGTCCCAACGTGTGCAACAGAACAGTTCGAAATCTCGTTACATTTGCATCGTCATGAATATGACTTATATCAGGCTAGCTAATTTTTTCTTTGTTCATTTTAAGTGTAGAAACAATATTTCGTTTGTGAACATTTTTTTCTGCCGTTTTGACAACAGGCTCATTACTAAAGAACACACGGCTGTCTGCTGATTGACGCTTGACTGTAGATTTTCGCTTTGTGTCAAAAGAACTCCCTAACGCACACTTTTTCAAAGTAGGTGAATTCATCAGATCTGTTTGAAACATTGCATTTTATCCATGCACGACGACTACTTAGATACTCGCAGCACAGTTGCCTCATATAAATTGCCCATGAGCGCGGAGCTTGTCTTTGTCACTGTAGCAACTTTGCTCCATCAGCGGGAGAAGGAGGTTCGACGCCCCTGTAAGCACATGTTTCTCTAATTCCTTTGTTTCAGGCAAGCCACTGTGACGTCAGACGCCTTTACGCATACAGCTTTGCGATGCTTAGACAGTAATAACATAATTCATGTTTACATTTCTTTAATTTTCGACGCATTGTCGTTATTCGTGACGCATCAATGACCAATTGATTATATGGCAATGCAATGAAAAAAGCGTGTGGAAAACAGTGTTAATGACAGATTTGAGAAGCACATTTCTTCAATGTTGGCTGCAGGGCATTCCTGTGCAGGTGACAATGGTAATTTTTCAAAACGACAAGGATATTTAAACACATGATTATTTGTTTGCTGTGCTCTATGGCCTCTGCTACAGACCTCATCGAAATGACACTTAGATATCTTAGGGTGTACATATCAAGTCTTCCCAAATGGTCTAGCGGATAGGCATCTGCCTTGTCACGCAGGGCGGCCCGGGTTCGATTCCCGTCATGGCAAAGGATTTTTGTAGAAAAATAAAATGAGTCCCAACGTGTGCAACAGAACAGTTCGAAATCTCGTTACATTTGCATCGTCATGAACATGACTTATATCAGGCTAGCTAATTTTTTCTTTGTTCATTTTAAGTGTAGAAACAATATTTCGTTTGTGAACATTTTTTTCTGCCGTTTTGACAACAGGCTCATTACTAAAGAACACACGGCTGTCTGCTGATTGACGCTTGACTGTAGATTTTCGCTTTGTGTCAAAAGAACTCCCTAACGCACACTTTTTCAAAGTAGGTGAATTCATCAGATCTGTTTGAAACATTGCATTTTATCCATGCACGACGACTGACGACTACTTAGATACTCGCAGCACAGTTGCCTCATATAAATTGCCCATGAGCGCGGAGCTTGTCTTTGTCACTGTAGCAACTTTGCTCCATCAGCGGGAGAAGGCGGTTCGACGCCCCTGTAAGCACATGTTTCTCTAATTCCTTTGTTTCAGACAAGCCACTGTGACGTCAGACGCCTTTACGCATACAGCTTTGCGATGCTTAGACAGTAATAACATAATTCATGTTTACATTTCTTTAATTTTCGACGCATTGTCGTTATTCGTGACGCATCAATGACCAATTGATTATATGGCAATGCAATGAAAAAAGCGTGTGGAAAACAGTGTTAATGACAGATTTGAGAAGCACATTTCTTCAATGTTGGCCGCATGGCATTCCTGTGCAGGTGACAATGGTAATTTCTTCAAAACGACAAGGATATTTAAACACATGATTATTTGTTTGCTGTGCTCTATGGCCTCTGCTACAGACCTCATCGAAATGACACTTAGATATCTTAGGGTGTACATATCAAGTCTTCCCAAATGGTCTAGCGGATAGGCATCTGCCTTGTCACGCAGGGCGGCCCGGGTTCGATTCCCGTCATGGCAAATGATTTTTGTAGAAAAATAAAATGAGTCCCAACGTGTGCAACAGAACAGTTCGAAATCTCGTTACATTTGCATCGTCATGAACATGACTTATATCAGGCTAGCTAATTTTTTCTTTGTTCATTTTAAGTGTAGAAACAATATTTCGTTTGTGAACATTTTTTTCTGCCGTTTTGACAACAGGCTCATTACTAAAGAACACACGGCTGTCTGCTGATTGACGCTTGACTGTAGATTTTCGCTTTGTGTCAAAAGAAGATTCAAGATTCAAGATATTTATTAGTCATATGCACAGTAAACAGACAGTTACACCACACAATGAAAATCTTACTTTGCTAGTCCCCCCTAACACAACAGACTAAACTAAAGAAAAAAAAAACTAGTTCCATATATACATATACAAATTCTATATTGCACCTGGTGGATCACAGTTATAAAGTTATAAAGTGCGCTTATGCATTGTTGCAAATTGCATGAGGTATTTAGTGCAAACAGTAGTAGTGCAAACAGTAGTGAAGTCACAGCAGCAGTCAGAATGTCTGTCGAGTTCACAGTTGATCAGTCAAGTCAAGTAATGCAAGTGATGTGGGGGGGTGGAAGGGGGAGGGCTTTGTGAGGTAGCTTGTTCACAAGCCTGATGGCCTGTGGATAGAAACTGTTTGTCAGTCTGGTGGTCCTAGATTTCAGACTCCTGTAGCGCCTGCCTGATGGTAGGAGAGTGAAGAGTCTGTGCTGGGGGTGTGTGCAGTCCCTGATGATGTTGTGTGTTCTCCTGGTGACCCTGGTGTTGTAAATGTCCTGAAGTGAGGGGAAGGCTGCTTATGAGATATACTGTGCAGTTTTTATCACACGCTGGAGTGCCTTCCTGTCCTGGGCTGTACAGTTTCCATACCAGACTGTGATGGAACTGGTAAGGGTGCTCTCAACTGTACATCTATAGAAGTTGCTGAGAACTTTGGATGGCATGCCAAATTTCTTCAGCCTTCTTAAGAAGTACAGTCGCTGCTGGGATTTCTTAATGTTCTGTTGTGCATTGTGAGACCAGGTAAGATCCTCGCTGATGTAGGTTCCGAGGAATTTGAAGGTTTTCACCCTATCCACCTCTGTCTCATCTATATGCAGTGGTGTGTGCTGCACACTCTTCTTTCGTGGATCAATAATCATCTCCTTGGTCTTGTCTGCGTTCAGGGAGAGATTATTGTCCTGACACCAGGCCACCAGATCCGCCACCTCTCTTCTGTATGCCGCCTCAGCCCCCCCGGTGATCAGTCCAATGACTGTCGTATCATCCGCAAACTTGATGATGCTGGTGTTATCCTGGGAGGCCACGCAGTCATATGTGAAGAGGGTGTACAGCAGGGGGCTCAGCACGCAGCCCTGGGGGGTCCCTGTGCTTGTGGTTCTTGTGCCTGATGTGCGGTTGCCTACTCTGACTGACTGGGGTCTGTCTGATAGGAAGTCCAGCACCCAGTTACAGAGAGCAGGTGTCAGTCCAAGAGTGAGGAGTTTTGCACAGAGTTTGTGTGGGATAACCGTGTTAAATGCTGAACTGTAGTCAATAAAGAGTAGTCTTACATATGTGTCCTTTCCCTCTAAGTGTGTGAGGGTGGTGTGGATGACGGCGTTGACTGCATCGTCGGTGGACCGGTTCTGACGGTACGCAAACTGTAGAGGGTCTAAGGTGTTTGGGATGGTCCTCTTGATGTGCGTCATGACTATCCTCTCAAAGCACTTCATCACTATTGGGGTGAGTGCGACGGGTCGATAGTCATTCAGGCAGGTCACAGTGTTTTTCTTTGGTAGGGGCACGATGGTGGTTGTCTTGAAGCAGGTGGGCACCAAAGCTTGTGCTAGTGACATGTTATAAATATCAGCCAGCACCTCAGCCAGCTCTGATGAGCAGACCCTGAGGGCACGCCCGGAGATGTTGTCTGGGCCAGCTGCCTTCCGTGGGTTTATTCTCCTCAGAGCCGTACACACCTCTGCTGATGTCACAGTGAATGATGAGTCCTGTGTGTGCTCTGTGGTCGAAATCCCTCTCTGTTGGTTGGTGTTGAGGGTATCGAAGCGTGCATAGAACTCGTTCAGCTCATCTGGCAGTGTGAGTTGGCTGGTTGTGGCCCCCCTGCTCCTCTGCCGGTAGCCTGTGATGTGTTGCAGGCCTTGCCACATGCGTCGGGAATCTGCGGTGGAATAGAATCCCTCCAGCTTCAGTCTGTATTGCCTCTTGGCCTCTTTAATGGATCTACGCAGGTCATATCTGGCCTTCTTGTAGTCCTCAGCGTTGCCTGAAGCAAATGCAGTGGAGCGAGCGCATAGCATGGACCGAACTTCGCAGTTAATCCAGGGCTTTTGGTTGGGATATGTCCTGCAGCGTTTTGTGGGCACAATATTTTCAACACATGTACTGATGTAACCAGTTACACTGGAAGCATATTCCTCTAAATCCACAGTAGAGTCATCCCTCAGAGCAGCAGTTTAAAACACATCCCAGTTTGTTCTGTCAAAGCAGTCCTGCAACACCAGTTCAGTTTCCTCAGTCCACACTTTAACATTTTTACTCACTGGGGGGGCTTGCTTGAGGAGTTGTCTGTACGCTGGATAGAGGAACGTTGAGATGTGGTCGGACTGTCCGAAGTGTGGCCGGGGCACAGCTTTGTAGGCTCCTCTCACGTTGCTGTAGACGTGGTCAAGAGTATTTTTCTCCCTCGTCGGAAAGTTCACGTATTGATGGTATTTCGGGAGTACACTCTTAAGGTTGCGGTGGTTGAAATCTCCGACTATGGTGAACACAGCGTCTGGGTGTGCAGTCTCGTGCTTGTTGATGATGTCATGCAGCAGCCCCAGTGCAGTTGTGGAGTCCGCTTGTGGCGGGATGTAAACAGCTAAAATAAACACTGCACTGAACTCCCTTGGTAGATAAAAGGGTCTGCACTTCACCATCAAAAGTTCAATATTAGCCGAGCAGTGTCTTTCAACAACCTGTACATCCGAGCACCATCTATTGTTCACATAGACACAGACGCCACCGCCTCTCGTTTTCCCCGAGGCTAATGTGCGGTCCCCGCGGAAGACAGAATGTGTTTCAAGCTGGATGGTAGAGTCTGGAATGATGTCCGAGAGCCAGGTTTCCGTGAAAATAAGAGCACAACATTCTCTCATCTCACGTTGGGTTGTAATCCTGCCATGTAATCCTGCCAAGAACTCCCTAACGCACACTTTTTCAAAGTAGGTGAATTCATCAGATCTGTTTGAAACATTGCATTTTATCCATGCACGACGACTACTTAGATACTCGCAGCACAGTTGCCTCATATAAATTGCCCATGAGCGCGGAGCTTGTCTTTGTCACTGTAGCAACTTTGCTCCATCAGCGGGAGAAGGCGGTTCGACGCCCCTTGTAAGCACATGTTTCTCTAATTCCTTTGTTTCAGGCAAGCCACTGTGACGTCAGACGCCTTTACGCATACAGCTTTGCGATGCTTAGACAGTAATAACATAATTCATGTTTACATTTCTTTAATTTTCGACGCATTGTCGTTATTCGTGACGCATCAATGACCAATTGATTATATGGCAATGCAATGAAAAAAGCGTGTGGAAAACAGTGTTAATGACAGATTTGAGAAGCACATTTCTTCAATGTTGGCCGCATGGCATTCCTGTGCAGGTGACAATGGTAATTTTTCAAAACGACAAGGATATTTAAACACATGATTATTTGTTTGCTGTGCTCTATGGCCTCTGCTACAGACCTCATCGAAATGACACTTAGATATCTTAGGGTGTACATATCAAGTCTTCCCAAATGGTCTAGCGGATAGGAATCTGCCTTGTCACGCAGGGCGGCCCGGGTTCGATTCCCGTCATGGCAAATGATTTTTGTAGAAAAATAAAATGAGTCCCAACGTGTGCAACAGAACAGTTCGAAATCTCGTTACATTTGCATCGTCATGAACATGACTTATATCAGGCTAGCTAATTTTTTCTTTGTTCATTTTAAGTGTAGAAACAATATTTCGTTTGTGAACATTTTTTTCTGCCGTTTTGACAACAGGCTCATGACAAAAGAACACACGGCTGTCTGCTGATTGACGCTTGACTGTAGATTTTCGCTTTGTGTCAAAAGAACTTCCTAACGCACACTTTTTCAAAGTAGGTGAATTTATCAGATCTGTTTGAAACATTGCATTTTATCCATGCACGACGACTACTTAGATACTCGCAGCACAGTTGCCTCATATAAATTGCCCATGAGCGCGGAGCTTGTCTTTGTCACTGTAGCAACTTTGCTCCATCAGCGGGAGAAGGCGGTTCGACGCCCCTGTAAGCACATGTTTCTCTAATTCCTTTGTTTCAGGCAAGCCACTGTGAAGTCATACGCCTTTACGCATACAGCTTTGCGATGCTTAGACAGTAATAACATAATTCATGTTTACATTTCTTTAATTTTCGACGCATTGTCGTTATTCGTGACGCATCAATGACCAATTGATTATATGGCAATGCAATGAAAAAAGCGTGTGGAAAACAGTGTTAATGACAGATTTGAGAAGCACATTTCTTCAATGTTGGCCGCATGGCATTCCTGTGCAGGTGACAATGGTAATTTTTCAAAACGACAAGGATATTTAAACACACGATTATTTGTTTGCTGTGCTCTATGGCCTCTGCTACAGACCTCATCGAAATGACACTTAGATATCTTAGGGTATACATATCAAGTTTTCCCAAATGGTCTAGCGGATAGGCATCTACCTTGTAACCCATGGTGGCCCGGGTTCGATTCCCGTCATGGCAAATGTTTTTTGTAGAAAAATAAAATGAGTCCCAACGTGTGCAACAGAACAGTTCGAAATCTCGTTACATTTGCATCGTCATGAACATGACTTATATCAGGCTAGCTCATTTTTTCTTTGTTCATTTTAAGTGTAGAAACAATATTTCGTTTGTGAACATTTTTTTCTGCCGTTTTGACAACAGGCTCATGACTAAAGAACACACGGCTGTCTGCTGATTGACGCTTGACTGTAGATTTTCGCTTTGTGTCAAAAGAACTCCCTAACGCACACTTTTTCAAAGTAGGTGAATTCATCAGATCTGTTTGAAACATTGCATTTTATCCATGCACGACGACTACTTAGATACTCGCAGCACAGCTGCCTCATATAAATTGCCCATGAGCGCGGAGCTTGTCTTTGTCACTGTAGCAACTTTGCTCCATCAGCGGGAGAAGGTGGTTCGACGCCCCTGTAAGCACATGTTTCTCTAATTCCTTTGTTTCAGACAAGCCACTGTGACGTCAGACGCCTTTACGCATACAGCTTTGCGATGCTTAGACAGTAATAACATAATTCATGTTTACATTTCTTTAATTTTCGACGCATTGTCGTTATTCGTGACGCATCAATGACCAATTGATTATATGGCAATGCAATGAAAAAAGCGTGTGGAAAACAGTGTTAATGACAGATTTGAGAAGCACATTTCTTCAATGTTGGCCGCATGGCATTCCTGTGCAGGTGACAATGGTAATTTTTCAAAACGACAAGGATATTTAAACACACGATTATTTGTTTGCTGTGCTCTATGGCCTCTGCTACAGACCTCATCGAAATGACACTTAGATATCTTAGGGTATACATATCAAGTTTTCCCAAATGGTCTAGCGGATAGGCATCTACTTTGTAACCCATGGTGGCCCGGGTTCGATTCCCGTCATGGCAAATGTTTTTTGTAGAAAAATAAAATGAGTCCCAACGTGTGCAACAGAACAGTTCGAAATCTCGTTTCATTTGCATCGTCATGAACATGACTTATATCAGGCTAGCTCATTTTTTCTTTGTTCATTTTAAGTGTAGAAACAATATTTCGTTTGTGAACATTTTTTTCTGCCGTTTTGACAACAGGCTCATGACTAAAGAACACACGGCTGTCTGCTGATTGACGCTTGACTGTAGATTTTCGCTTTGTGTCAAAAGAACTCCCTAACGCACACTTTTTCAAAGTAGGTGAATTCATCAGATCTGTTTGAAACATTGCATTTTATCCATGCACGACGACTACTTAGATACTCGCAGCACAGCTGCCTCATATAAATTGCCCATGAGCGCGGAGCTTGTCTTTGTCACTGTAGCAACTTTGCTCCATCAGCGGGAGAAGGTGGTTCGACGCCCCTGTAAGCACATGTTTCTCTAATTCCTTTGTTTCAGACAAGCCACTGTGACGTCAGACGCCTTTACGCATACAGCTTTGCGATGCTTAGACAGTAATAACATAATTCATGTTTACATTTCTTTAATTTTCGACGCATTGTAGTTATTCGTGACGCATCAATGACCAATTGATTATATGGCAATGCAATGAAAAAAGCGTGTGGAAAACAGTGTTAATGACAGATTTGAGAAGCACATTTCTTCAATGTTGGCCGCATGGCATTCCTGTGCAGGTGACAATGGTAATTTTTCAAAACGACAAGGATATTTAAACACACGATTATTTGTTTGCTGTGCTCTATGGCCTCTGCTACAGACCTCATCGAAATGACACTTAGATATCTTAGGGTATACATATCAAGTTTTCCCAAATGGTCTAGCGGATAGGCATCTACCTTGTAACCCATGGTGGCCCGTGTTCGATTCCCGTCATGGCAAATGTTTTTTGTAGAAAAATAATATGAGTCCCAACGTGTGCAACAGAACAGTTCGAAATCTCGTTACATTTGCATCGTCATGAACATGACTTATATCAGGCTAGCTCATTTTTTCTTTGTTCATTTTAAGTGTAGAAACAATATTTCGTTTGTGAACATTTTTTTCTGCCGTTTTGACAACAGGCTCATGACTAAAGAACACACGGCTGTCTGCTGATTGACGCTTGACTGTAGATTTTCGCTTTGTGTCAAAAGAACTCCCTAACGCACACTTTTTCAAAGTAGGTGAATTCATCAGATCTGTTTGAAACATTGCATTTTATCCATGCACGACGACTACTTAGATACTCGCAGCACAGCTGCCTCATATAAATTGCCCATGAGCGCGGAGCTTGTCTTTGTCACTGTAGCAACTTTGCTCCATCAGCGGGAGAAGGTGGTTCGACGCCCCTGTAAGCACATGTTTCTCTAATTCCTTTGTTTCAGACAAGCCACTGTGACGTCAGACGCCTTTACGCATACAGCTTTGCGATGCTTAGACAGTAATAACATAATTCATGTTTACATTTCTTTAATTTTCGACGCATTGTCGTTATTCGTGACGCATCAATGACCAATTGATTATATGGCAATGCAATGAAAAAAGCGTGTGGAAAACAGTGTTAATGACAGATTTGAGAAGCACATTTCTTCAATGTTGGCCGCATGGCATTCCTGTGCAGGTGACAATGGTAATTTTTCAAAACGACAAGGATATTTAAACACATGATTATTTGTTTGCTGTGCTCTATGGCCTCTGCTACAGACCTCATCGAAATGATACTTAGATATCTTAGGGTGTACATATCAAGTCTTCCCAAATGGTCTAGCGGATAGGAATCTGCCTAGTCACGCAAGGCGGCCCGGGTTCGATTCCCGTCATGGCAAATGATTTTTGTAGAAAAATAAAATGAGTCCCAACGTGTGCAACAGAACAGTTCGAAATCTCGTTACATTTGCATCGTCATGAACATGACTTATATCAGGCTAGCTAATTTTTTCTTTGTTCATTTTAAGTGTAGAAACAATATTTCGTTTGTGAACATTTTTTTCTGCCGTTTTGACAACAGGCTCATTACTAAAGAACACACGGTTGTCTGCTGATTGACGCTTGACTGTAGATTTTCGCTTTGTGTCAAAAGAACTCCCTAACGCACACTTTTTCAAAGTAGGTGAATTCATCAGATCTGTTTGAAACATTGCATTTTATCCATGCACGACGACTACTTAGATACTCGCAGCACAGCTGCCTCATATAAATTGCCCATGAGCGCGGAGCTTGTCTTTGTCACTGTAGCAACTTTGCTCCATCAGCGGGAGAAGGTGGTTCGACGCCCCTGTAAGCACATGTTTCTCTAATTCCTTTGTTTCAGACAAGCCACTGTGACGTCAGACGCCTTTACGCATACAGCTTTGCGATGCTTAGACAGTAATAACATAATTCATGTTTACATTTCTTTAATTTTCGACGCATTGTCGTTATTCGTGACGCATCAATGACCAATTGATTATATGGCAATGCAATGAAAAAAGCGTGTGGAAAACAGTGTTAATGACAGATTTGAGAAGCACATTTCTTCAATGTTGGCCGCATGGCATTCCTGTGCAGGTGACAATGGTAATTTTTCAAAACGACAAGGATATTTAAACACATGATTATTTGTTTGCTGTGCTCTATGGCCTCTGCTACAGACCTCATCGAAATGATACTTAGATATCTTAGGGTGTACATATCAAGTCTTCCCAAATGGTCTAGCGGATAGGAATCTGCCTTGTCACGCAAGGCGGCCCGGGTTCGATTCCCGTCATGGCAAATGATTTTTGTAGAAAAATAAAATGAGTCCCAACGTGTGCAACAGAACAGTTCGAAATCTCGTTACATTTGCATCGTCATGAACATGACTTATATCAGGCTAGCTAATTTTTTCTTTGTTCATTTTAAGTGTAGAAACAATATTTCGTTTGTGAACATTTTTTTCTGCCGTTTTGACAACAGGCTCATGACTAAAGAACACACGGCTGTCTGCTGATTGACGCTTGACTGTAGATTTTCGCTTTGTGTCAAAAGAACTCCCTAACGCACACTTTTTCAAAGTAGGTGAATTCATCAGATCTGTTTGAAACATTGCATTTTATCCATGCACGACGACTACTTAGATACTCGCAGCACAGCTGCCTCATATAAATTGCCCATGAGCGCGGAGCTTGTCTTTGTCACTGTAGCAACTTTGCTCCATCAGCGGGAGAAGGTGGTTCGACGCCCCTGTAAGCACATGTTTCTCTAATTCCTTTGTTTCAGACAAGCCACTGTGACGTCAGACGCCTTTACGCATACAGCTTTGCGATGCTTAGACAGTAATAACATAATTCATGTTTACATTTCTTTAATTTTCGACGCATTGTAGTTATTCGTGACGCATCAATGACCAATTGATTATATGGCAATGCAATGAAAAAAGCGTGTGGAAAACAGTGTTAATGACAGATTTGAGAAGCACATTTCTTCAATGTTGGCCGCATGGCATTCCTGTGCAGGTGACAATGGTAATTTTTCAAAACGACAAGGATATTTAAACACACGATTATTTGTTTGCTGTGCTCTATGGCCTCTGCTACAGACCTCATCGAAATGACACTTAGATATCTTAGGGTATACATATCAAGTTTTCCCAAATGGTCTAGCGGATAGGCATCTACCTTGTAACCCATGGTGGCCCGTGTTCGATTCCCGTCATGGCAAATGTTTTTTGTAGAAAAATAATATGAGTCCCAACGTGTGCAACAGAACAGTTCGAAATCTCGTTACATTTGCATCGTCATGAACATGACTTATATCAGGCTAGCTCATTTTTTCTTTGTTCATTTTAAGTGTAGAAACAATATTTCGTTTGTGAACATTTTTTTCTGCCGTTTTGACAACAGGCTCATGACTAAAGAACACACGGCTGTCTGCTGATTGACGCTTGACTGTAGATTTTCGCTTTGTGTCAAAAGAACTCCCTAACGCACACTTTTTCAAAGTAGGTGAATTCATCAGATCTGTTTGAAACATTGCATTTTATCCATGCACGACGACTACTTAGATACTCGCAGCACAGCTGCCTCATATAAATTGCCCATGAGCGCGGAGCTTGTCTTTGTCACTGTAGCAACTTTGCTCCATCAGCGGGAGAAGGTGGTTCGACGCCCCTGTAAGCACATGTTTCTCTAATTCCTTTGTTTCAGACAAGCCACTGTGACGTCAGACGCCTTTACGCATACAGCTTTGCGATGCTTAGACAGTAATAACATAATTCATGTTTACATTTCTTTAATTTTCGACGCATTGTCGTTATTCGTGACGCATCAATGACCAATTGATTATATGGCAATGCAATGAAAAAAGCGTGTGGAAAACAGTGTTAATGACAGATTTGAGAAGCACATTTCTTCAATGTTGGCCGCATGGCATTCCTGTGCAGGTGACAATGGTAATTTTTCAAAACGACAAGGATATTTAAACACATGATTATTTGTTTGCTGTGCTCTATGGCCTCTGCTACAGACCTCATCGAAATGATACTTAGATATCTTAGGGTGTACATATCAAGTCTTCCCAAATGGTCTAGCGGATAGGAATCTGCCTAGTCACGCAAGGCGGCCCGGGTTCGATTCCCGTCATGGCAAATGATTTTTGTAGAAAAATAAAATGAGTCCCAACGTGTGCAACAGAACAGTTCGAAATCTCGTTACATTTGCATCGTCATGAACATGACTTATATCAGGCTAGCTAATTTTTTCTTTGTTCATTTTAAGTGTAGAAACAATATTTCGTTTGTGAACATTTTTTTCTGCCGTTTTGACAACAGGCTCATTACTAAAGAACACACGGTTGTCTGCTGATTGACGCTTGACTGTAGATTTTCGCTTTGTGTCAAAAGAACTCCCTAACGCACACTTTTTCAAAGTAGGTGAATTCATCAGATCTGTTTGAAACATTGCATTTTATCCATGCACGACGACTACTTAGATACTCGCAGCACAGTTGCCTCATATAAATTGCCCATGAGCGCGGAGCTTGTCTTTGTCACTGTAGCAACTTTGCTCCATCAGCGGGAGAAGGCGGTTCGACGCCCCTGTAAGCACATGTTTCTCTAATTCCTTTGTTTCAGACAAGCCACTGTGACGTCAGACGCCTTTACGCATACAGCTTTGCGATGCTTAGACAGTAATAACATAATTCATGTTTACATTTCTTTAATTTTCGACGCATTGTCGTTATTCGTGACGCATCAATGACCAATTGATTATATGGCAATGCAATGAAAAAAGCGTGTGGAAAACAGTGTTAATGACAGATTTGAGAAGCACATTTCTTCAATGTTGACCGCATGGCATTCCTGTGCAGGTGACAATGGTAATTTTTCAAAACGACAAGGATATTTAAACACATGATTATTTGTTTGCTGTGCTCTATGGCCTCTGCTACAGACCTCATCGAAATGACACTTAGATATCTTAGGGTGTACATATCAAGTCTTCCCAAATGGTCTAGCGGATAGGAATCTGCCTTGTCACGCAGGGCGGCCCGGGTTCGATTCCCGTCATGGCAAATGATTTTTGTAGAAAAATAAAATGAGTCCCAACGTGTGCAACAGAACAGTTCGAAATCTCGTTACATTTGCATCGTCATGAACATGACTTATATCAGGCTAGCTCATTTTTTCTTTGTTCATTTTAAGTGTAGAAACAATATTTCGTTTGTGAACATTTTTTTCTGCCGTTTTGACAACAGGCTCATGACTAAAGAACACACGGCTGTCTGCTGATTGACGCTTGACTGTAGATTTTCGCTTTGTGTCAAAAGAACTCCCTAACGCACACTTTTTCAAAGTAGGTGAATTCATCAGATCTGTTTGAAACATTGCATTTTATCCATGCACGACGACTACTTAGATACTCGCAGCACAGCTGCCTCATATAAATTGCCCATGAGCGCGGAGCTTGTCTTTGTCACTGCAGCAGCTTTGCTCCATCAGCGGGAGAAGGTGGTTCGACGCCCCTGTAAGCACATGTTTCTCTAATTCCTTTGTTTCAGACAAGCCACTGTGACGTCAGACGCCTTTACGCATACAGCTTTGCGATGCTTAGACAGTAATAACATAATTCATGTTTACATTTCTTTAATTTTCGACGCATTGTCGTTATTCGTGACGCATCAATGACCAATTGATTATATGGCAATGCAATGAAAAAAGCGTGTGGAAAACAGTGTTAATGACAGATTTGAGAAGCACATTTCTTCAATGTTGGCCGCATGGCATTCCTGTGCAGGTGACAATGGTAATTTTTCAAAACGACAAGGATATTTAAACAGACGATTATTTGTTTGCTGTGCTCTATGGCCTCTGCTACAGACCTCATCGAAATGACACTTAGATATCTTAGGGTATACATATCAAGTTTTCCCAAATGGTCTAGCGGATAGGCATCTACTTTGTAACCCATGGTGGCCCGGGTTCGATTCCCGTCATGGCAAATGTTTTTTGTAGAAAAATAAAATGAGTCCCAACGTGTGCAACAGAACAGTTCGAAATCTCGTTTCATTTGCATCGTCATGAACATGACTTATATCAGGCTAGCTAATTTTTTCTTTGTTCATTTTAAGTGTAGAAACAATATTTCGTTTGTGAAAATTTTTTTCTGCCGTTTTGACAACAGGCTCATGACTAAAGAACACACGGCTGTCTGCTGATTGACGCTTGACTGTAGATTTTCGCTTTGTGTCAAAAGAACTCCCTAACGCACACTTTTTCAAAGTAGGTGAATTCATCAGATCTGTTTGAAACATTGCATTTTATCCATGCACGACGACTACTTAGATACTCGCAGCACAGCTGCCTCATATAAATTGCCCATGAGCGCGGAGCTTGTCTTTGTCACTGTAGCAACTTTGCTCCATCAGCGGGAGAAGGTGGTTCGACGCCCCTGTAAGCACATGTTTCTCTAATTCCTTTGTTTCAGACAAGCCACTGTGACGTCAGACGCCTTTACGCATACAGCTTTGCGATGCTTAGACAGTAATAACATAATTCATGTTTACATTTCTTTAATTTTCGACGCATTGTAGTTATTCGTGACGCATCAATGACCAATTGATTATATGGCAATGCAATGAAAAAAGCGTGTGGAAAACAGTGTTAATGACAGATTTGAGAAGCACATTTCTTCAATGTTGGCCGCATGGCATTCCTGTGCAGGTGACAATGGTAATTTTTCAAAACGACAAGGATATTTAAACACACGATTATTTGTTTGCTGTGCTCTATGGACTCTGCTACAGACCTCATCGAAATGACACTTAGATATCTTAGGGTATACATATCAAGTTTTCCCAAATGGTCTAGCGGATAGGCATCTACCTTGTAACCCATGGTGGCCCGTGTTCGATTCCCGTCATGGCAAATGTTTTTTGTAGAAAAATAAAATGAGTCCCAACGTGTGCAACAGAACAGTTCGAAATCTCGTTACATTTGCATCGTCATGAACATGACTTATATCAGGCTAGCTCATTTTTTCTTTGTTCATTTTAAGTGTAGAAACAATATTTCGTTTGTGAACATTTTTTTCTGCCGTTTTGACAACAGGCTCATGACTAAAGAACACACGGCTGTCTGCTGATTGACGCTTGACTGTAGATTTTCGCTTTGTGTCAAAAGAACTCCCTAACGCACACTTTTTCAAAGTAGGTGAATTCATCAGATCTGTTTGAAACATTGCATTTTATCCATGCACGACGACTACTTAGATACTCGCAGCACAGCTGCCTCATATAAATTGCCCATGAGCGCGGAGCTTGTCTTTGTCACTGTAGCAACTTTGCTCCATCAGCGGGAGAAGGTGGTTCGACGCCCCTGTAAGCACATGTTTCTCTAATTCCTTTGTTTCAGACAAGCCACTGTGACGTCAGACGCCTTTACGCATACAGCTTTGCGATGCTTAGACAGTAATAACATAATTCATGTTTACATTTCTTTAATTTTCGACGCATTGTCGTTATTCGTGACGCATCAATGACCAATTGATTATATGGCAATGCAATGAAAAAAGCGTGTGGAAAACAGTGTTAATGACAGATTTGAGAAGCACATTTCTTCAATGTTGGCCGCATGGCATTCCTGTGCAGGTGACAATGGTAATTTTTCAAAACGACAAGGATATTTAAACACATGATTATTTGTTTGCTGTGCTCTATGGCCTCTGCTACAGACCTCATCGAAATGATACTTAGATATCTTAGGGTGTACATATCAAGTCTTCCCAAATGGTCTAGTGGATAGGAATCTGCCTTGTCACGCAAGGCGGCCCGGGTTCGATTCCCGTCATGGCAAATGATTTTTGTAGAAAAATAAAATGAGTCCCAACGTGTGCAACAGAACAGTTCGAAATCTCGTTACATTTGCATCGTCATGAACATGACTTATATCAGGCTAGCTCATTTTTTCTTTGTTCATTTTAAGTGTAGAAACAATATTTCGTTTGTGAACATTTTTTTCTGCCGTTTTGACAACAGGCTCATTACTAAAGAACACACGGCTGTCTGCTGATTGACGCTTGACTGTAGATTTTCGCTTTGTGTCAAAAGAACTCCCTAACGCACACTTTTTCAAAGTAGGTGAATTCATCAGATCTGTTTGAAACATTGCATTTTATCCATGCACGACGACTACTTAGATACTCGCAGCACAGCTGCCTCATATAAATTGCCCATGAGCGCGGAGCTTGTCTTTGTCACTGTAGCAACTTTGCTCCATCAGCGGGAGAAGGTGGTTCGACGCCCCTGTAAGCACATGTTTCTCTAATTCCTTTGTTTCAGACAAGCCACTGTGACGTCAGACGCCTTTACGCATACAGCTTTGCGATGCTTAGACAGTAATAACATAATTCATGTTTACATTTCTTTAATTTTCGACGCATTGTCGTTATTCGTGACGCATCAATGACCAATTGATTATATGGCAATGCAATGAAAAAAGCGTGTGGAAAACAGTGTTAATGACAGATTTGAGAAGCACATTTCTTCAATGTTGGCCGCATGGCATTCCTGTGCAGGTGACAATGGTAATTTTTCAAAACGACAAGGATATTTAAACACACGATTATTTGTTTGCTGTGCTCTATGGCCTCTGCTACAGACCTCATCGAAATGACACTTAGATATCTTAGGGTATACATATCAAGTTTTCCCAAATGGTCTAGCGGATAGGCATCTACTTTGTAACCCATGGTGGCCCGGGTTCGATTCCCGTCATGGCAAATGTTTTTTGTAGAAAAATAAAATGAGTCCCAACGTGTGCAACAGAACAGTTCGAAATCTCGTTTCATTTGCATCGTCATGAACATGACTTATATCAGGCTAGCTCATTTTTTCTTTGTTCATTTTAAGTGTAGAAACAATATTTCGTTTGTGAACATTTTTTTCTGCCGTTTTGACAACAGGCTCATGACTAAAGAACACACGGCTGTCTGCTGATTGACGCTTGACTGTAGATTTTCGCTTTGTGTCAAAAGAACTCCCTAACGCACACTTTTTCAAAGTAGGTGAATTCATCAGATCTGTTTGAAACATTGCATTTTATCCATGCACGACGACTACTTAGATACTCGCAGCACAGCTGCCTCATATAAATTGCCCATGAGCGCGGAGCTTGTCTTTGTCACTGTAGCAACTTTGCTCCATCAGCGGGAGAAGGTGGTTCGACGCCCCTGTAAGCACATGTTTCTCTAATTCCTTTGTTTCAGACAAGCCACTGTGACGTCAGACGCCTTTACGCATACAGCTTTGCGATGCTTAGACAGTAATAACATAATTCATGTTTACATTTCTTTAATTTTCGACGCATTGTCGTTATTCGTGACGCATCAATGACCAATTGATTATATGGCAATGCAATGAAAAAAGCGTGTGGAAAACAGTGTTAATGACAGATTTGAGAAGCACATTTCTTCAATGTTGACCGCATGGCATTCCTGTGCAGGTGACAATGGTAATTTTTCAAAACGACAAGGATATTTAAACACATGATTATTTGTTTGCTGTGCTCTATGGCCTCTGCTACAGACCTCATCGAAATGACACTTAGATATCTTAGGGTGTACATATCAAGTCTTCCCAAATGGTCTAGCGGATAGGAATCTGCCTTGTCACGCAGGGCGGCCCGGGTTCGATTCCCGTCATGGCAAATGATTTTTGTAGAAAAATAAAATGAGTCCCAACGTGTGCAACAGAACAGTTCGAAATCTCGTTACATTTGCATCGTCATGAACATGACTTATATCAGGCTAGCTCATTTTTTCTTTGTTCATTTTAAGTGTAGAAACAATATTTCGTTTGTGAACATTTTTTTCTGCCGTTTTGACAACAGGCTCATGACTAAAGAACACACGGCTGTCTGCTGATTGACGCTTGACTGTAGATTTTCGCTTTGTGTCAAAAGAACTCCCTAACGCACACTTTTTCAAAGTAGGTGAATTCATCAGATCTGTTTGAAACATTGCATTTTATCCATGCACGACGACTACTTAGATACTCGCAGCACAGTTGCCTCATATAAATTGCCCATGAGCGCGGAGCTTGTCTTTGTCACTGCAGCAGCTTTGCTCCATCAGCGGGAGAAGGCGGTTCGACGCCCCTGTAAGCACATGTTTCTCTAATTCCTTTGTTTCAGACAAGCCACTGTGACGTCAGACGCCTTTACGCATACAGCTTTGCGATGCTTAGACAGTAATAACATAATTCATGTTTACATTTCTTTAATTTTCGACGCATTGTCGTTATTCGTGACGCATCAATGACCAATTGATTATATGGCAATGCAATGAAAAAAGCGTGTGGAAAACAGTGTTAATGACAGATTTGAGAAGCACATTTCTTCAATGTTGACCGCATGGCATTCCTGTGCAGGTGACAATGGTAATTTTTCAAAACGACAAGGATATTTAAACACATGATTATTTGTTTGCTGTGCTCTATGGCCTCTGCTACAGACCTCATCGAAATGACACTTAGATATCTTAGGGTATACATATCAAGTTTTCCCAAATGGTCTAGCGGATAGGCATCTACTTTGTAACCCATGGTGGCCCGGGTTCGATTCCCGTCATGGCAAATGTTTTTTGTAGAAAAATAAAATGAGTCCCAACGTGTGCAACAGAACAGTTCGAAATCTCGTTTCATTTGCATCGTCATGAACATGACTTATATCAGGCTAGCTCATTTTTTCTTTGTTCATTTTAAGTGTAGAAACAATATTTCGTTTGTGAACATTTTTTTCTGCCGTTTTGACAACAGGCTCATGACTAAAGAACACACGGCTGTCTGCTGATTGACGCTTGACTGTAGATTTTCGCTTTGTGTCAAAAGAACTCCCTAACGCACACTTTTTCAAAGTAGGTGAATTCATCAGATCTGTTTGAAACATTGCATTTTATCCATGCACGACGACTACTTAGATACTCGCAGCACAGCTGCCTCATATAAATTGCCCATGAGCGCGGAGCTTGTCTTTGTCACTGTAGCAACTTTGCTCCATCAGCGGGAGAAGGTGGTTCGACGCCCCTGTAAGCACATGTTTCTCTAATTCCTTTGTTTCAGACAAGCCACTGTGACGTCAGACGCCTTTACGCATACAGCTTTGCGATGCTTAGACAGTAATAACATAATTCATGTTTACATTTCTTTAATTTTCGACGCATTGTCGTTATTCGTGACGCATCAATGACCAATTGATTATATGGCAATGCAATGAAAAAAGCGTGTGGAAAACAGTGTTAATGACAGATTTGAGAAGCACATTTCTTCAATGTTGACCGCATGGCATTCCTGTGCAGGTGACAATGGTAATTTTTCAAAACGACAAGGATATTTAAACACATGATTATTTGTTTGCTGTGCTCTATGGCCTCTGCTACAGACCTCATCGAAATGACACTTAGATATCTTAGGGTGTACATATCAAGTCTTCCCAAATGGTCTAGCGGATAGGAATCTGCCTTGTCACGCAGGGCGGCCCGGGTTCGATTCCCGTCATGGCAAATGATTTTTGTAGAAAAATAAAATGAGTCCCAACGTGTGCAACAGAACAGTTCGAAATCTCGTTACATTTGCATCGTCATGAACATGACTTATATCAGGCTAGCTCATTTTTTCTTTGTTCATTTTAAGTGTAGAAACAATATTTCGTTTGTGAACATTTTTTTCTGCCGTTTTGACAACAGGCTCATGACTAAAGAACACACGGCTGTCTGCTGATTGACGCTTGACTGTAGATTTTCGCTTTGTGTCAAAAGAACTCCCTAACGCACACTTTTTCAAAGTAGGTGAATTCATCAGATCTGTTTGAAACATTGCATTTTATCCATGCACGACGACTACTTAGATACTCGCAGCACAGTTGCCTCATATAAATTGCCCATGAGCGCGGAGCTTGTCTTTGTCACTGCAGCAGCTTTGCTCCATCAGCGGGAGAAGGCGGTTCGACGCCCCTGTAAGCACATGTTTCTCTAATTCCTTTGTTTCAGACAAGCCACTGTGACGTCAGACGCCTTTACGCATACAGCTTTGCGATGCTTAGACAGTAATAACATAATTCATGTTTACATTTCTTTAATTTTCGACGCATTGTCGTTATTCGTGACGCATCAATGACCAATTGATTATATGGCAATGCAATGAAAAAAGCGTGTGGAAAACAGTGTTAATGACAGATTTGAGAAGCACATTTCTTCAATGTTGACCGCATGGCATTCCTGTGCAGGTGACAATGGTAATTTTTCAAAACGACAAGGATATTTAAACACATGATTATTTGTTTGCTGTGCTCTATGGCCTCTGCTACAGACCTCATCGAAATGACACTTAGATATCTTAGGGTGTACATATCAAGTCTTCCCAAATGGTCTAGCGGATAGGAATCTGCCTTGTCACGCAGGGCGGCCCGGGTTCGATTCCCGTCATGGCAAATGATTTTTGTAGAAAAATAAAATGAGTCCCAACGTGTGCAACAGAACAGTTCGAAATCTCGTTACATTTGCATCGTCATGAACATGACTTATATCAGGCTAGCTAATTTTTTCTTTGTTCATTTTAAGTGTAGAAACAATATTTCGTTTGTGAACATTTTTTTCTGCCGTTTTGACAACAGGCTCATTACTAAAGAACACACGGCTGTCTGCTGATTGACGCTTGACTGTAGATTTTCGCTTTGTGTCAAAAGAACTCCCTAACGCACACTTTTTCAAAGTAGGTGAATTCATCAGATCTGTTTGAAACATTGCATTTTATCCATGCACGACGACTACTTAGATACTCGCAGCACAGTTGCCTCATATAAATTGCCCATGAGCGCGGAGCTTGTCTTTGTCACTGCAGCAGCTTTGCTCCATCAGCGGGAGAAGGCGGTTCGACGCCCCTGTAAGCACATGTTTCTCTAATTCCTTTGTTTCAGGCAAGCCACTGTGACGTCAGACGCCTTTACGCATACAGCTTTGCGATGCTTAGACAGTAATAACATAATTCATGTTTACATTTCTTTAATTTTCGACGCATTGTCGTTATTCGTGACGCATCAATGACCAATTGATTATATGGCAATGCAATGAAAAAAGCGTGTGGAAAACAGTGTTAATGACAGATTTGAGAAGCACATTTCTTCAATGTTGGCCGCATGGCATTCCTGTGCAGTTGACAAAGGTAATTTTTCAAAACGACAAGGATATTTAAACACATGATTATTTGTTTGCTGTGCTCTATGGCCTCTGCTACAGACCTCATCGAAATGACACTTAGATATCTTAGGGTGTACATATCAAGTCTTCCCAAATGGTCTAGCGGATAGGAATCTGCCTTGTAACGCAGGGCGGCCCGGGTTCGATTCCCGTCATGGCAAAGGATTTTTGTAGAAAAATAAAATGAGTCCCAACGTGTGCAACAGAACAGTTCGAAATCTCGTTACATTTGCATCGTCATGAACATGACTTATATCAGGCTAGCTCATTTTTTCTTTGTTCATTTTAAGTGTAGAAACAATATTTCGTTTATGACCATTTTTTTCTGCCGTTTTGACAACAGGCTCATGACTAAAGAACACACGGCTGTCTGCTGATTGACGCTTGACTGTAGATTTTCGCTTTGTGTCAAAAGAACTTCCTAACGCACACTTTTTCAAAGTAGGTGAATTCATCAGATCTGTTTGAAACATTGCATTTTATCCATGCACGACGACTGCTTAGATACTCGCAGCACAGTTGCCCCATATACATTGCCCATGAGCGCGGAGCTTGTCTTTGTCACTGTAGCAACTTTGCTCCATCAGCGGGAGAAGGCGCTTCGACGCCCCTGTAAGCACATGTTTCTCTGATTCCTTTGTTTCAGGCAAGCCACTGTGACGTCAGACGCCTTTACGCATACAGCTTTGCGATGCTTAGACAGTAATAACATAATTCATGTTTACATTTCTTTAATTTTCGACGCATTGTCGTTATTCGTGACGCATCAATGACCAATTGATTATATGGCAATGCAATGAAAAAAGCGTGTGGAAAACAGTGTTAATGACAGATTTGAGAAGCACATTTCTTCAATGTTGGCCGCATGGCATTCCTGTGCAGGTGACAATGGTAATTTTTCAAAACGACAAGGATATTTAAACACATGATTATTTGTTTGCTGTGCTCTATGGCCTCTGCTACAGACCTCATCGAAATGACACTTAGATATCTTAGGGTGTACATATCAAGTCTTCCCAAATGGTCTAGCGGATAGGAATCTGCCTTGTCACGCAGGGCGGCCCGGGTTCGATTCCCGTCATGGCAAATGATTTTTGTAGAAAAATAAAATGAGTCCCAACGTGTGCAACAGAACAGTTCGAAATCTCGTTACATTTGCATCGTCATGAACATGACTTATATCAGGCTAGCTAATTTTTTCTTTGTTCATTTTAAGTGTAGAAACAATATTTCGTTTGTGAACATTTTTTTCTGCCGTTTTGACAACAGGCTCATGACTAAAGAACACACGGCTGTCTGCTGATTGACGCTTGACTGTAGATTTTCGCTTTGTGTCAAAAGAACTCCCTAACGCACACTTTTTCAAAGTAGGTGAATTCATCAGATCTGTTTGAAACATTGCATTTTATCCATGCACGACGACTACTTAGATACTCGCAGCACAGTTGCCTCATATAAATTGCCCATGAGCGCGGAGCTTGTCTTTGTCACTGTAGCAACTTTGCTCCATCAGCGGGAGAAGGCGGTTCGACGCCCCTGTAAGCACATGTTTCTCTAATTCATTTGTTTCAGGCAAGCCACTGTGACGTCAGACGCCTTTACGCATACAGCTTTGCGATGCTTAGACAGTAATAACATAATTCATGTTTACATTTCTTTAATTTTCGACGCATTGTCGTTATTCGTGACGCATCAATGACCAATTGATTATATGGCAATGCAATGAAAAAAGCGTGTGGAAAACAGTGTTAATGACAGATTTGAGAAGCACATTTCTTCAATGTTGGCCGCATGGCATTCCTGTGCAGGTGACAATGGTAATTTTTCAAAACGACAAGGATATTTAAACACATGATTATTTGTTTGCTGTGCTCTATGGCCTCTGCTACAGACCTCATCGAAATGACACTTAGATATCTTAGGGTGTACATATCAAGTCTTCCCAAATGGTCTAGCGGATAGGAATCTGCCTTGTAACGCAGGGTGGCCCGTGTTCGATTCCCGTCATGGCAAAGGATTTTTGTAGAAAAATAAAATGAGTCCCAACGTGTGCAACAGAACAGTTCGAAATCTCGTTACATTTGCATCGTCATGAACATGACTTATATCAGGCTAGCTAATTTTTTCTTTGTTCATTTTAAGTGTAGAAACAATATTTCGTTTGTGAACATTTTTTTCTGCCGTTTTGACAACAGGCTCATGACTAAAGAACACACGGCTGTCTGCTGATTGACGCTTGACTGTAGATTTTCGCTTTGTGTCAAAAGAACTCCCTAACGCACACTTTTTCAAAGTAGGTGAATTCATCAGATCTGTTTGAAACATTGCATTTTATCCATGCACGACGACTACTTAGATACTCGCAGCACAGTTGCCTCATATAAATTGCCCATGAGCGCGGAGCTTGTCTTTGTCACTGTAGCAACTTTGCTCCATCAGCGGGAGAAGGCGGTTCGACGCCCCTGTAAGCACATGTTTCTCTAATTCATTTGTTTCAGGCAAGCCACTGTGACGTCAGACGCCTTTACGCATACAGCTTTGCGATGCTTAGACAGTAATAACATAATTCATGTTTACATTTCTTTAATTTTCGACGCATTGTCGTTATTCGTGACGCATCAATGACCAATTGATTATATGGCAATGCAATGAAAAAAGCGTGTGGAAAACAGTGTTAATGACAGATTTGAGAAGCACATTTCTTCAATGTTGGCCGCATGGCATTCCTGTGCAGGTGACAATGGTAATTTTTCAAAACGACAAGGATATTTAAACACATGATTATTTGTTTGCTGTGCTCTATGGCCTCTGCTACAGATCTCATCGAAATGACACTTAGATATCTTAGGGTGTACATATCAAGTCTTCCCAAATGGTCTAGCGGATAGGAATCTGCCTTGTAACGCAGGGTGGCCCGGGTTCGATTCCCGTCATGGCAAAGGATTTTTGTAGAAAAATAAAATGAGTCCCAACGTGTGCAACAGAACAGTTCGAAATCTCGTTACATTTGCATCGTCATGAACATGACTTATATCAGGCTAGCTAATTTTTTCTTTGTTCATTTTAAGTGTAGAAACAATATTTCGTTTGTGAACATTTTTTTCTGCCGTTTTGACAACAGGCTCATGACTAAAGAACACACGGCTGTCTGCTGATTGACGCTTGACTGTAGATTTTCGCTTTGTGTCAAAAGAACTCTCTAACGCACACTTTTTCAAAGTAGGTGAATTCATCAGATCTGTTTGAAACATTGCATTTTATCCATGCACGACGACTACTTAGATACTCGCAGCACAGTTGCCTCATATAAATTGCCCATGAGCGCGGAGCTTGTCTTTGTCACTGTAGCAACTTTGCTCCATCAGCGGGAGAAGGCGGTTCGACGCCCCTGTAAGCACATGTTTCTCTAATTCCTTTGTTTCAGGCAAGCCACTGTGACGTCAGACGCCTTTACGCATACAGCTTTGCGATGCTTAGACAGTAATAACATAATTCATGTTTACATTTCTTTAATTTTCGACGCATTGTCGTTATTCGTGACGCATCAATGACCAATTGATTATATGGCAATGCAATGAAAAAAGCGTGTGGAAAACAGTGTTAATGACAGATTTGAGAAGCACATTTCTTCAATGTTGGCCGCATGGCATTCCTGTGCAGGTGACAATGGTAATTTTTCAAAACGACAAGGATATTTAAACACATGATTATTTGTTTGCTGTGCTCTATGGCCTCTGCTACAGACCTCATCGAAATGACACTTAGATATCTTAGGGTGTACATATCAAGTCTTCCCAAATGGTCTAGCGGATAGGAATCTGCCTTGTCACGCAGGGCGGCCCGGGTTCGATTCCCGTCATGGCAAATGATTTTTGTAGAAAAATAAAATGAGTCCCAACGTGTGCAACAGAACAGTTCGAAATCTCGTTACATTTGCATCGTCATGAACATGACTTATATCAGGCTAGCAAATTTTTTCTTTGTTCATTTTAAGTGTAGAAACAATATTTCGTTTGTGACCATTTTTTTCTGCCGTTTTGACAACAGGCTCATGACTAAAGAACACACGGCTGTCTGCTGATTGACGCTTGACTGTAGATTTTCGCTTTGTGTCAAAAGAACTCCCTAACGCACACTTTTTCAAAGTAGGTGAATTCATCAGATCTGTTTGAAACATTGCATTTTATCCATGCACGACGACTACTTAGATACTCGCAGCACAGTTGCCTCATATAAATTGCCCATGAGAGCGGAGCTTGTCTTTGTCACTGCAGCAGCTTTGCTCCATCAGCGGGAGAAGGCGGTTCGACGCCCCTGTAAGCACATGTTTCTCTAATTCCTTTGTTTCAGGCAAGCCACTGTGACGTCAGACGCCTTTACGCATACAGCTTTGCGATGCTTAGACAGTAATAACATAATTCATGTTTACATTTCTTTAATTTTCGACGCATTGTCGTTATTCGTGACGCATCAATGACCAATTGATTATATGGCAATGCAATGAAAAAAGCGTGTGGAAAACAGTGTTAATGACAGATTTGAGAAGCACATTTCTTCAATGTTGGCCGCATGGCATTCCTGTGCAGGTGACAATGGTAATTTTTCAAAACGACAAGGATATTTAAACACATGATTATTTGTTTGCTGTGCTCTATGGCCTCTGCTACAGACCTCATCGAAATGACACTTAGATATCTTAGGGTGTACATATCAAGTCTTCCCAAATGGTCTAGCGGATAGGAATCTGCCTTGTCACGCAGGGCGGCCCGGGTTCGATTCCCGTCATGGCAAATGATTTTTGTAGAAAAATAAAATGAGTCCCAACGTGTGCAACAGAACAGTTCGAAATCTCGTTACATTTGCATCGTCATGAACATGACTTATATCAGGCTAGCAAATTTTTTCTTTGTTCATTTTAAGTGTAGAAACAATATTTCGTTTATGACCATTTTTTTCTGCCGTTTTGACAACAGGCTCATGACTAAAGAACACACGGCTGTCTGCTGATTGACGCTTGACTGTAGATTTTCGCTTTGTGTCAAAAGAACTCCCTAACGCACACTTTTTCAAAGTAGGTGAATTCATCAGATCTGTTTGAAACATTGCATTTTATCCATGCACGACGACTACTTAGATACTCGCAGCACAGTTGCCTCATATAAATTGCCCATGAGAGCGGAGCTTGTCTTTGTCACTGCAGCAGCTTTGCTCCATCAGCGGGAGAAGGCGGTTCGACGCCCCTGTAAGCACATGTTTCTCTAATTCCTTTGTTTCAGGCAAGCCACTGTGACGTCAGACGCCTTTACGCATACAGCTTTGCGATGCTTAGACAGTAATAACATAATTCATGTTTACATTTCTTTAATTTTCGACGCATTGTCGTTATTCGTGACGCATCAATGACCAATTGATTATATGGCAATGCAATGAAAAAAGCGTGTGGAAAACAGTGTTAATGACAGATTTGAGAAGCACATTTCTTCAATGTTGGCCGCATGGCATTCCTGTGCAGGTGACAATGGTAATTTTTCAAAACGACAAGGATATTTAAACACATGATTATTTGTTTGCTGTGCTCTATGGCCTCTGCTACAGACCTCATCGAAATGACACTTAGATATCTTAGGGTGTACATATCAAGTCTTCCCAAATGGTCTAGCGGATAGGAATCTGCCTTGTCACGCAGGGCGGCCCGGGTTCGATTCCCGTCATGGCAAATGATTTTTGTAGAAAAATAAAATGAGTCCCAACGTGTGCAACAGAACAGTTCGAAATCTCGTTACATTTGCATCGTCATGAACATGACTTATATCAGGCTAGCAAATTTTTTCTTTGTTTATTTTAAGTGTAGAAACAATATTTCGTTTGTGACCATTTTTTTCTGCCGTTTTGACAACAGGCTCATGACTAAAGAACACACGGCTGTCTGCTGATTGACGCTTGACTGTAGATTTTCGCTTTGTGTCAAAAGAACTCCCTAACGCACACTTTTTCAAAGTAGGTGAATTCATCAGATCTGTTTGAAACATTGCATTTTATCCATGCACGACGACTACTTAGATACTCGCAGCACAGTTGCGTCATATAAATTGCCCATGAGCGCGGAGCTTGTCTTTGTCACTGTAGCAACTTTGCTCCATCAGCGGGAGAAGGCGGTTCGACGCCCCTGTAAGCACATGTTTCTCTAATTCCTTTGTTTCAGGCAAGCCACTGTGACGTCAGACGCCTTTACGCATACAGCTTTGCGATGCTTAGACAGTAATAACATAATTCATGTTTACATTTCTTTAATTTTCGACGCATTGTCGTTATTCGTGACGCATCAATGACCAATTGATTATATGGCAATGCAATGAAAAAAGCGTGTGGAAAACAGTGTTAATGACAGATTTGAGAAGCACATTTCTTCAATGTTGGCCGCATGGCATTCCTGTGCAGGTGACAAAGGTAATTTTTCAAAACGACAAGGATATTTAAACACATGATTATTTGTTTGCTGTGCTCTATGGCCTCTGCTACAGACCTCATCGAAATGACACTTAGATATCTTAGGGTGTACATATCAAGTCTTCCCAAATGGTCTAGCGGATAGGAATCTGCCTTGTAACGCAAGGCGGCCCGGGTTCGATTCCCGTCATGGCAAAGGATTTTTGTAGAAAAATAAAATGAGTCCCAACGTGTGCAACAGAACAGTTCGAAATCTCGTTACATTTGCATCGTCATGAACATGACTTATATCAGGCTAGCTCATTTTTTCTTTGTTCATTTTAAGTGTAGAAACAATATTTCGTTTGTGACCATTTTTTTCTGCCGTTTTGACAACAGGCTCATGACTAAAGAACACACGGCTGTCTGCTGATTGACGCTTGACTGTAGATTTTCGCTTTGTGTCAAAAGAACTTCCTAACGCACACTTTTTCAAAGTAGGTGAATTCATCAGAACTGTTTGAAACATTGCATTTTATCCATGCACGACGACTGCTTAGATACTCGCAGCACAGTTGCCCCATATACATTGCCCATGAGCGCGGAGCTTGTCTTTGTCACTGTAGCAACTTTGCTCCATCAGCGGGAGAAGGCGCTTCGACGCCCCTGTAAGCACATGTTTCTCTGATTCCTTTCTTTCAGGCAAGCCACTGTGACGTCAGACGCCTTTACGCATACAGCTTTGCGATGCTTAGACAGTAATAACATAATTCATGTTTACATTTCTTTAATTTTCGACGCATTGTCGTTATTCGTGACGCATCAATGACCAATTGATTATATGGCAATGCAATGAAAAAAGCGTGTGGAAAACAGTGTTAATGACAGATTTGAGAAGCACATTTCTTCAATGTTGGCCGCATGGCATTCCTGTGCAGGTGACAATGGTAATTTTTCAAAACGACAAGGATATTTAAACACATGATTATTTGTTTGCTGTGCTCTATGGCCTCTGCTACAGACCTCATCGAAATGACACTTAGATATCTTAGGGTGTACATATGAAGTCTTCCCAATTGGTCTAGCGGATAGGCATCTACCTTGTAACGCAGGGCGGCCCGGGTTCGATTCCCGTCATGGCAAATGTTTTTTGTAGAAAAATAAAATGAGTCCCAACGTGTGCAACAGAACAGTTCGAAATCTCGTTACATTTGCATCGTCATGAACATGACTTATATCAGGCTAGCTCATTTTTTCTTTGTTCATTTTAAGTGTAGAAACAATATTTCGTTTGTGACCATTTTTTTCTGCCGTTTTGACAACAGGCTCATGACTAAAGAACACACGGCTGTCTGCTGATTGACGCTTGACTGTAGATTTTCGCTTTGTGTCAAAAGAACTCCCTAACGCACACTTTTTCAAAGTAGGTGAATTCATCAGATCTGTTTGAAACATTGCATTTTATCCATGCACGACGACTACTTAGATACTCGCAGCACAGTTGCCTCATATAAATTGCCCATGAGCGCGGAGCTTGTCTTTGTCACTGCAGCAGCTTTGCTCCATCAGCGGGAGAAGGCGGTTCGACGCCCCTGTAAGCACATGTTTCTCTAATTCCTTTGTTTCAGGCAAGCCACTGTGACGTCAGACGCCTTTACGCATACAGCTTTGCGATGCTTAGACAGTAATAACATAATTCATGTTTACATTTCTTTAATTTTCGACGCATTGTCGTTATTCGTGACGCATCAATGACCAATTGATTATATGGCAATGCAATGAAAAAAGCGTGTGGAAAACAGTGTTAATGACAGATTTGAGAAGCACATTTCTTCAATGTTGGCCGCATGGCATTCCTGTGCAGGTGACGATGGTAATTTTTCAAAACGACAAGGATATTTAAACACATGATTATTTGTTTGCTGTGCTCTATGGCCTCTGCTACAGACCTCATCGAAATGACACTTAGATATCTTAGGGTGTACATATCAAGTCTTCCCAAATGGTCTAGCGGATAGGAATCTGCCTTGTCACGCAGGGCGGCCCGGGTTCGATTCCCGTCATGGCAAATGATTTTTGTAGAAAAATAAAATGAGTCCCAACGTGTGCAACAGAACAGTTCGAAATCTCGTTACATTTGCATCGTCATGAACATGACTTATATCAGGCTAGCTAATTTTTTCTTCGTTCATTTTAAGTGTAGAAACAATATTTCGTTTGTGAACATTTTTTTCTGCCGTTTTGACAACAGGCTCATTACTAAAGAACACACGGCTGTCTGCTGATTGACGCTTGACTGTAGATTTTCGCTTTGTGTCAAAAGAACTCCCTAACGCACACTTTTTCAAAGTAGGTGAATTCATCAGATCTGTTTGAAACATTGCATTTTATCCATGCACGACGACTACTTAGATACTCGCAGCACAGTTGCCTCATATAAATTGCCCATGAGCGCGGAGCTTGTCTTTGTCACTGTAGCAACTTTGCTCCATCAGCGGGAGAAGGCGGTTCGACGCCCCTGTAAGCACATGTTTCTCTAATTCCTTTGTTTCAGGCAAGCCACTGTGACGTCAGACGCCTTTACGCATACAGCTTTGCGATGCTTAGACAGTAATAACATAATTCATGTTTACATTTCTTTAATTTTCGACGCATTGTCGTTATTCGTGACGCATCAATGACCAATTGATTATATGGCAATGCAATGAAAAAAGCGTGTGGAAAACAGTGTTAATGACAGATTTGAGAAGCACATTTCTTCAATGTTGGCCGCATGGCATTCCTGTGCAGGTGACAATGGTAATTTTTCAAAACGACAAGGATATTTAAACACATGATTATTTGTTTGCTGTGCTCTATGGCCTCTGCTACAGACCTCATCGAAATGACACTTAGATATCTTAGGGTGTACATATCAAGTCTTCCCAAATGGTCTAGCGGATAGGAATCTGCCTTGTCACGCAGGGCGGCCCGGGTTCGATTCCCGTCATGGCAAATGATTTTTGTAGAAAAATAAAATGAGTCCCAACGTGTGCAACAGAACAGTTCGAAATCTCGTTACATTTGCATCGTCATGAACATGACTTATATCAGGCTAGCTAATTTTTTCTTTGTTCATTTTAAGTGTAGAAACAATATTTCGTTTGTGAACATTTTTTTCTGCCGTTTTGACAACAGGCTCATTACTAAAGAACACACGGCTGTCTGCTGATTGACGCTTGACTGTAGATTTTCGCTTTGTGTCAAAAGAACTCCCTAACGCACACTTTTTCAAAGTAGGTGAATTCATCAGATCTGTTTGAAACATTGCATTTTATCCATGCACGACGACTACTTAGATACTCGCAGCACAGTTGCCTCATATAAATTGCCCATGAGCGCGGAGCTTGTCTTTGTCACTGTAGCAACTTTGCTCCATCAGCGGGAGAAGGCGGTTCGACGCCCCTGTAAGCACATGTTTCTCTAATTCCTTTGTTTCAGGCAAGCCACTGTGACGTCAGACGCCTTTACGCATACAGCTTTGCGATGCTTAGACAGTAATAACATAATTCATGTTTACATTTCTTTAATTTTCGACGCATTGTCGTTATTCGTGACGCATCAATGACCAATTGATTATATGGCAATGCAATGAAAAAAGCGTGTGGAAAACAGTGTTAATGACAGATTTGAGAAGCACATTTCTTCAATGTTGGCCGCATGGCATTCCTGTGCAGGTGACAATGGTAATTTTTCAAAACGACAAGGATATTTAAACACATGATTATTTGTTTGCTGTGCTCTATGGCCTCTGCTACAGACCTCATCGAAATGACACTTAGATATCTTAGGGTGTACATATCAAGTTTTCCCAAATGGTCTAGCGGATAGGCATCTACCTTGTAACGCAGGGCGGCCCGGGTTCGATTCCCGTCATGGCAAATGATTTTTGTAGAAAAATAAAATGAGTCCCAACGTGTGCAACAGAACAGTTCGAAATCTCGTTACATTTGCATCGTCATGAACATGACTTATATCAGGCTAGCTAATTTTTTCTTTGTTCATTTTAAGTGTAGAAACAATATTTCGTTTGTGAACATTTTTTTCTGCCGTTTTGACAACAGGCTCATTACTAAAGAACACACGGCTGTCTGCTGATTGACGCTTGACTGTAGATTTTCGCTTTGTGTCAAAAGAACTCCCTAACGCACACTTTTTCAAAGTAGGTGAATTCATCAGATCTGTTTGAAACATTGCATTTTATCCATGCACGACGACTACTTAGATACTCGCAGCACAGTTGCCTCATATAAATTGCCCATGAGTGCGGAGCTTGTCTTTGTCACTGTAGCAACTTTGCTCCATCAGCGGGAGAAGGCGGTTCGACGCCCCTGTAAGCACATGTTTCTCTAATTCCTTTGTTTCAGGCAAGCCACTGTGACGTCAGACGCCTTTACGCATACAGCTTTGCGATGCTTAGACAGTAATGACATAATTCATGTTTACATTTCTTTAATTTTCGACGCATTGTCGTTATTCGTGACGCATCAATGACCAATTGATTATATGGCAATGCAATGAAAAAAGCGTGTGGAAAACAGTGTTAATGACAGATTTGAGAAGCACATTTCTTCAATGTTGGCCGCATGGCATTCCTGTGCAGGTGACAATGGTAATTTTTCAAAACGACAAGGATATTTAAACACATGATTATTTGTTTGCTGTGCTCTATGGCCTCTGCTACAGACCTCATCGAAATGACACTTAGATATCTTAGGGTGTACATATCAAGTTTTCCCAAATGGTCTAGCGGATAGGCATCTACCTTGTAACGCAGGGCGGCCCGGGTTCGATTTCCGTCATGGCAAATGATTTTTGTAGAAAAATAAAATGACTCCCAACGTGTGCAACAGAACAGTTCGAAATCTCGTTACATTTGCATCGTCATGAACATGACTTATATCAGGGTAGCTAATTTTTTCTTTGTTCATTTTAAGTGTAGAAACAATATTTCGTTTGTGAACATTTTTTTCTGCCGTTTTGACAACAGGCTCATTACTAAAGAACACACGGCTGTCTGCTGATTGACGCTTGACTGTAGATTTTCGCTTTGTGTCAAAAGAACTCCCTAACGCACACTTTTTCAAAGTAGGTGAATTCATCAGATCTGTTTGAAACATTGCATTTTATCCATGCACGACGACTACTTAGATACTCGCAGCACAGTTGCCTCATATAAATTGCCCATGAGCGCGGAGCTTGTCTTTGTCACTGTAGCAACTTTGCTCCATCAGCGGGAGAAGGCGGTTCGACGCCCCTGTAAGCACATGTTTCTCTAATTCCTTTGTTTCAGGCAAGCCACTGTGACGTCAGACGCCTTTACGCATACAGCTTTGCGATGCTTAGACAGTAATAACATAATTCATGTTTACATTTCTTTAATTTTCGACGCATTGTCGTTATTCGTGACGCATCAATGACCAATTGATTATATGGCAATGCAATGAAAAAAGCGTGTGGAAAACAGTGTTAATGACAGATTTGAGAAGCACATTTCTTCAATGTTGGCCGCATGGCATTCCTGTGCAGGTGACAATGGTAATTTTTCAAAACGACAAGGATATTTAAACACATGATTATTTGTTTGCTGTGCTCTATGGCCTCTGCTACAGACCTCATCGAAATGACACTTAGATATCTTAGGGTGTACATATCAAGTTTTCCCAAATGGTCTAGCGGATAGGCATCTACCTTGTAACGCAGGGCGGCCCGGGTTCGATTCCCGTCATGGCAAATGTTTTTTGTAGAAAAATAAAATGAGTCCCAACGTGTGCAACAGAACAGTTCGAAATCTCGTTACATTTGCATCGTCATGAACATGACTTATATCAGGCTAGCTCATTTTTTCTTTGTTCATTTTAAGTGTAGAAACAATATTTCGTTTGTGACCATTTTTTTCTGCCGTTTTGACAACAGGCTCATGACTAAAGAACACACGGCTGTCTGCTGATTGACGCTTGACTGTAGATTTTCGCTTTGTGTCAAAAGAACTCCCTAACGCACACTTTTTCAAAGTAGGTGAATTCATCAGATCTGTTTGAAACATTGCATTTTATCCATGCACGACGACTACTTAGATACTCGCAGCACAGTTGCCTCATATAAATTGCCCATGAGCGCGGAGCTTGTCTTTGTCACTGTAGCAACTTTGCTCCATCAGCGGGAGAAGGCGGTTCGACGCCCCTGTAAGCACATGTTTCTCTAATTCCTTTGTTTCAGGCAAGCCACTGTGACGTCAGACGCCTTTACGCATACAGCTTTGCGATGCTTAGACAGTAATAACATAATTCATGTTTACATTTCTTTAATTTTCGACGCATTGTCGTTATTCGTGACGCATCAATGACCAATTGATTATATGGCAATGCAATGAAAAAAGCGTGTGGAAAACAGTGTTAATGACAGATTTGAGAAGCACATTTCTTCAATGTTGGCCGCATGGCATTCCTGTGCAGGTGACAATGGTAATTTTTCAAAACGACAAGGATATTTAAACACATGATTATTTGTTTGCTGTGCTCTATGGCCTCTGCTACAGACCTCATCGAAATGACACTTAGATATCTTAGGGTGTACATATCAAGTCTTCCCAAATGGTCTAGCGGATAGGAATCTGCCTTGTCACGCAGGGCGGCCCGGGTTCGATTCCCTTCATGGCAAATGATTTTTGTAGAAAAATAAAATGAGTCCCAACGTGTGCAACAGAACAGTTCGAAATCTCGTTACATTTGCATCGTCATGAACATGACTTATATCAGGCTAGCTCATTTTTTCTTTGTTCATTTTAAGTGTAGAAACAATATTTCGTTTGTGAACATTTTTTTCTGCCGTTTTGACAACAGGCTCATGACTAAAGAACACACGGCTGTCTGCTGATTGACGCTTGACTGTCGATTTTCGCTTTGTGTCAAAAGAACTCCCTAACGCACACTTTTTCAAAGTAGGTGAATTCATCAGATCTGTTTGAAACATTGCATTTTATCCATGCACGACGACTACTTAGATACTCGCAGCACAGTTGCCTCATATAAATTGCCCATGAGCGCGGAGCTTGTCTTTGTCACTGTAGCAACTTTGCTCCATCAGCGGGAGAAGGCGGTTCGACGCCCCTGTAAGCACATGTTTCTCTAATTCCTTTGTTTCAGGCAAGCCACTGTGACGTCAGACGCCTTTACGCATACAGCTTTGCGATGCTTAGACAGTAATAACATAATTCATGTTTACATTTCTTTAATTTTCGACGCATTGTCGTTATTCGTGACGCATCAATGACCAATTGATTATATGGCAATGCAATGAAAAAAGCGTGTGGAAAACAGTGTTAATGACAGATTTGAGAAGCACATTTCTTCAATGTTGGCCGCATGGCATTCCTGTGCAGGTGACAATGGTAATTTTTCAAAACGACAAGGATATTTAAACACATGATTATTTGTTTGCTGTGCTCTATGGCCTCTGCTACAGACCTCATCGAAATGACACTTAGATATCTTAGGGTGTACATATCAAGTTTTCCCAAATGGTCTAGCGGATAGGCATCTACCTTGTAACGCAGGGCGGCCCGGGTTCGATTCCCGTCATGGCAAATGTTTTTTGTAGAAAAATAAAATGAGTCCCAACGTGTGCAACAGAACAGTTCGAAATCTCGTTACATTTGCATCGTCATGAACATGACTTATATCAGGCTAGCTCATTTTTTCTTTGTTCATTTTAAGTGTAGAAACAATATTTCGTTTGTGACCATTTTTTTCTGCCGTTTTGACAACAGGCTCATGACTAAAGAACACACGGCTGTCTGCTGATTGACGCTTGACTGTAGATTTTCGCTTTGTGTCAAAAGAACTCCCTAACGCACACTTTTTCAAAGTAGGTGAATTCATCAGATCTGTTTGAAACATTGCATTTTATCCATGCACGACGACTACTTAGATACTCGCAGCACAGTTGCCTCATATAAATTGCCCATGAGCGCGGAGCTTGTCTTTGTCACTGTAGCAACTTTGCTCCATCAGCGGGAGAAGGCGGTTCGACGCCCCTGTAAGCACATGTTTCTCTAATTCCTTTGTTTCAGGCAAGCCACTGTGACGTCAGACGCCTTTACGCATACAGCTTTGCGATGCTTAGACAGTAATAACATAATTCATGTTTACATTTCTTTAATTTTCGACGCATTGTCGTTATTCGTGACGCATCAATGACCAATTGATTATATGGCAATGCAATGAAAAAAGCGTGTGGAAAACAGTGTTAATGACAGATTTGAGAAGCACATTTCTTCAATGTTGGCCGCATGGCATTCCTGTGCAGGTGACAATGGTAATTTTTCAAAACGACAAGGATATTTAAACACATGATTATTTGTTTGCTGTGCTCTATGGCCTCTGCTACAGACCTCATCGAAATGACACTTAGATATCTTAGGGTGTACATATCAAGTCTTCCCAAATGGTCTAGCGGATAGGAATCTGCCTTGTCACGCAGGGCGGCCCGGGTTCGATTCCCTTCATGGCAAATGATTTTTGTAGAAAAATAAAATGAGTCCCAACGTGTGCAACAGAACAGTTCGAAATCTCGTTACATTTGCATCGTCATGAACATGACTTATATCAGGCTAGCTCATTTTTTCTTTGTTCATTTTAAGTGTAGAAACAATATTTCGTTTGTGAACATTTTTTTCTGCCGTTTTGACAACAGGCTCATGACTAAAGAACACACGGCTGTCTGCTGATTGACGCTTGACTGTCGATTTTCGCTTTGTGTCAAAAGAACTCCCTAACGCACACTTTTTCAAAGTAGGTGAATTCATCAGATCTGTTTGAAACATTGCATTTTATCCATGCACGACGACTACTTAGATACTCGCAGCACAGTTGCCTCATATAAATTGCCCATGAGCGCGGAGCTTGTCTTTGTCACTGTAGCAACTTTGCTCCATCAGCGGGAGAAGGCGGTTCGACGCCCCTGTAAGCACATGTTTCTCTAATTCCTTTGTTTCAGGCAAGCCACTGTGACGTCAGACGCCTTTACGCATACAGCTTTGCGATGCTTAGACAGTAATAACATAATTCATGTTTACATTTCTTTAATTTTCGACGCATTGTCGTTATTCGTGACGCATCAATGACCAATTGATTATATGGCAATGCAATGAAAAAAGCGTGTGGAAAACAGTGTTAATGACAGATTTGAGAAGCACATTTCTTCAATGTTGGCCGCATGGCATTCCTGTGCAGGTGACAATGGTAATTTTTCAAAACGACAAGGATATTTAAACACATGATTATTTGTTTGCTGTGCTCTATGGCCTCTGCTACAGACCTCATCGAAATGACACTTAGATATCTTAGGGTGTACTTATCAAGTCTTCCCAAATGGTCTAGCGGATAGGCATCTACCTTGTAACGCAGGGCGGCCCGGGTTCGATTCCCGTCATGGCAAATGTTTTTTGTAGAAAAATAAAATGAGTCCCAACGTGTGCAACAGAACAGTTCGAAATCTCGTTACATTTGCATCGTCATGAACATGACTTATATCAGGCTAGCTCATTTTTTCTTTGTTCATTTTAAGTGTAGAAACAATATTTCGTTTGTGAACATTTTTTTCTGCCGTTTTGACAACAGGCTCATGACTAAAGAACACACGGCTGTCTGCTGATTGACGCTTGACTGTAGATTTTCGCTTTGTGTCAAAAGAACTTCCTAACGCACACTTTTTCAAAGTAGGTGAATTCATCAGATCTGTTTGAAACATTGCATTTTATCCATGCACGACGACTGCTTAGATACTCGCAGCACAGTTGCCCCATATAAATTGCCCATGAGCGTGGAGCTTGTCTTTGTCACTGTAGCAACTTTGCTCCATCAGCGGGAGAATGCGGTTCGACGCCCCTGTAAGCACATGTTTCTCTAATTCCTTTGTTTCAGGCAAGCCACTGTGACGTCAGACGCCTTTACGCATACAGCTTTGCGATGCTTAGACAGTAATAACATAATTCATGTTTACATTTCTTTAATTTTCGACGCATTGTCGTTATTCGTGATGCATCAATGACCAATTGATTATATGGCAATGCAATGAAAAAAGCGTGTGGAAAACAGTGTTAATGACAGATTTGAGAAGCACATTTCTTCAATGTTGTCCGCATGGCATTCCTGTGCAGGTGACAATGGTAATTTTTCAAAACGACAAGGATATTTAAACACATGATTATTTGTTTGCTGTGCTCTATGGCCTCTGCTACAGACCTCATCGAAATGACACTTAGATATCTTAGGGTGTACATATCAAGTCTTCCCAAATGGTCTAGCGGATAGGCATCTACCTTGTAACGCAGGGCGGCCCTGGTTCGATTCTCGTCATGGCAAATGTTTTTTGTAGAAAAATAAAATGAGTCCCAACGTGTGCAACAGAACAGTTCGAAAT